>NC_091001.1:51237464-52487464 GCF_041146395.1 Eulemur rufifrons
TCTCACCTACATATAATACATGATCGAGAACAAATATTTATTCTTTTCACCAGTGTATTCTCCCAATTCAGAGTTAGTATTTTTCTTTATTAAGTATATAAACAAAACTGCAGTTGACTCTTTGATGGGATAGACTTGCAATATCATTGTGGTTTCCCTGCAACTGAACAACTTATGCGCACACAGTGTCTGGGGCAAATGAAAGATTGACACATAAGTAGCTCCAGCTCTAAGGAGGTGGCAGAGTAAAGCAATGATCCATAGGCATTGATCTGGGAAGTCTTCATGAAGGGCTTAAATTCAGGATCTCTTGTATTTACTTAATTTAATTGAAGTCACAACTATAATGGTAGGAATAAAGAATTTCATAGTAATAGATATTTTACTCAATCTTAACATTATTAAGATATAGTTTTTTTTTCCTTACCAGCTAAGATCTTATTAAAGTACTTGAAGAATCCAAACATGAACATTACAGATATCACTTAATATTTATTCTTTTATACTTTATTCAGAACATGGCCTTCTATTTATGTACACTGTCTCTCTGCTGAAGTCATTTGTCCATTAGCACTTGTCATTTACTCTGTCCATAGACTGGGTGAGCACCAATGTCAAAATCAATCCGGTAGATGAAGCAGTGCCACTGAAAACAATCAAACATGGGTGTGTGTTAATTTCAGACTTTTAGATAGAGAAGGGAGAGTGTAAGGTTGAAAGAACATGTAGAATGGGATAATGAATTTGAATAGAAATGTCATTCTTTTTAAAGATCTTTTAGTCGTCTTGGTTATTCTTTTGTTTTTGCTTAAAAATTTATAAAGTACCTAACAAAAGGCTGATTATATGCTTGACTGTACAGTGTCCTATGACTGAAAAAGTTGAGCTGGTGTGAAGTTTCTGTTCTGTGGAAGCTGTAGATGCAGTGATTAGCTGTGACATTTTGAAGGGTGTGAATGGTTTAGAAGAATAGCAAAATGGACACAGACTGCATTTTGGATTAGCTGCCAAAAGGTTATAAAATAAAAAAAAATCAACTGATTTATTTATCTTTCATTCTTTTAGAGGCCAAAAAAGAGTAAGAATATTATACTAATTTGTTTAACAGGTGATTTACATTAGATTTTTTTAGTAGACACTAAAATTTCAGGGGACTGTGACTTTAATCAGATGTAGACCCAGGAACTAAGACAGAAACATATTTTATCTGTTATCTAGATATTTTTTTTCCTGTTTCCTAAAATTTGGGATAGTAGATGTCATGAGGACCTAAAATAAAATTGAGTAGATAGATGCTTGGATATTTTAAGGATCAGATTTTTACTCCACCTGGAAGTCTGACTTTAGTTACATATCAAAAAATAAGTATTTTGTTTGACAACTCAGGCACTCACAGTAGCACTGACCCATTAAAAGATCTAGAGATAGACCTCAGAAGACCTATTCTTAATTATTAACAGAACTGAAGCAGTTTGAAAACACTACATTTCTGTTAAATCAGAATCTGCCTGGGCATCTGAATACTCTCCAATCTGTTCATGTTTCTTCTTTTGGCCCACAAAATTGACTTAGCTCTTTCCCCAGGTGAGTATTATAGCTTGTCCCCCTAATTTTTTCCAAATCTCAGAGCTGCCATCTGGTAGCCAATCCACCTCTAAGAGCTTGACTGTGGTGCTCACTTCTCAACAGAAATAACTCACAGAACATCAACCTCATACATGATAACTCTGATTGTGATTTGTTAAGACCAAACACGATGACTCATTATTATATGTGAGCACAGCCAAAAACAATGTACAAATGACAAAAATTACCAAATATGTACCTCTTTTAACTGACATAACTAATGAGTTTATTAATTATGGCCTTAGCCCTATGCTGTTCTTACTGTTCCTAAGTAAAAAAATTATTGATGTATGTAATCATAGAATTACCCTTAGTTTTGGCGAGCACCCAAACTAAAGAAAAACCTGCTTCGGGCGTTGATCCATTCTTAAAATCACCTCACACAAGACCAAATTTTATAACTAACTTCTCCTGCCATCCTCCACCTGAGACACCCTTTAATTCTACAAGGGTATATAGTCTTCCTTTCTGTGGGAATAAATTCAGCTTTGTCTGTTTATGAGCATGTTCTTGATGGTCATTGACAGGCATTGACAATATATTGAGACTGTATTGTATGGATTCTGTAATCATAGTGCTCTGATAGATACCATGGTAAATAAAGATATGAATACGTCACTTCTCTAAAAAGGCATATAGCATTTCAGTGAATAGAATATTTTCAGTGATTACTATATCTTAGGCACTGTGTTAATCATTTTATAAGCTCTAACTCATTGATCCTCACTATGGTCCCAGAAAGGTGGCAGTCTCATTATCTTTACTGAAGCTATTATAAAACTAATCTTATAAATATATTAGTTAATATATGTTATCCACAGTCTCTGTTACAGAGACAGAAATTCCCTGCTCAGATCATGTGCTGGGACCCTGGCCACTACCTGCTTGAACCACCACTATGTTCCCATCAAGGCCACACTGCTCCCAGCTGCTGCCAGGCAAAAAGAGCAAAGAGTACTAGTATCAGCCCATTCGTGAAGCACAGGACTCCTCTAATGAACAGTTTGGGCTCAGAGACTCCCCATTTGCCTGGACAAACCTGTCTTAGAACTGAACTGCAGTCTGAGATGCTTCTTACCCAAGCCTCTTCCTTTCTTGCTCTTTTTTTTTTTTTTTTTTTTTTCCACTAGTGCCAGACTTGCATAATGGTCTCAAGGCTTTTTTCTTTCCTCCCTTTTATCTGTCACACATGTTTCCCCAAATGCATGTGTTTTTTACTCAGATAGTCACATCTGGAGATCTGTTTCTGGGAAGACCAAAACTTAAACACTCAAAATGTAAGCAGAAGAGTTGACATTTTAAATATGGGACAATCTATTGCCCTCCCTAATGGCATAATCAGTGAAAGAATGAGATTGCATTAGCTGTCAAATCTTGAAAGATGACTTTAAGATGTAAAAAGCAAAATTAATTTTTTTAATATTTCTGTGTTGTTTTATGCTTAATTTTATACGTAACATATGGATTACCATCTTTAATTATTCCATTTTATATCTGATTCTTCAGTTTGGCTATTGCCTATAATACCTCTGTTTCAATTGTGAATTTCCATATTATATTGCCTCTGAATAGAAGACTCTTTGCTCCTGCATTAAACCTTTCATCCTTCAGAATTCACTTAGGTTCTTGATGGAGCAGTATTGATGTATCTGAATGCTCAGTTTAAGTTCCCCTTTTCCATTCACTCATAGAGCTTTACGCTTATTAGAAGTGATGAAAATCCTTGGTTCTCCTGTGAGTTCATCTCTCTTACTATGCTCTCTGTCAAAAGGAAACTTTATTTTTTTAATAATTTCATCTCTGAGCAGAGTTCCTAATGTTGATAAAGATATTATTAAATGAGTGAATAAGTGAATAAATGCCCATTGATTAATGACTCTGATTAACTTCTAAATTTCAGATTTCTGCATGTTCTAAATGGTCTAACTCAAGTGAATGTGTAATTTCTTTTGCTGATTGCCCACTGTACACTAACTCATAAATCTTAGAATTATATTCTAGGTCAGATCTTGACCATATCTCTATATCTGGACTGCTTTTCTGAAAAATTAAATCATCCCTGATAATATGTTATAGATGTATGATAACATGGAATGTAAGTCCCACAATGGAAATGGGTTCATCTGTCCTGTCATTGGTCTATATCCAGCACCTGGCATGAATTAGGTACTCAGTGAATCGAACGTACCACCATAGTATATAGAATGCTGTAAAAAACAAAAGAAAGACATATTAAGATGAGAGCTAGTACAGTAAGTCCTCAAGATCATCAAGAGGTTCTTGAAAACTGAGACTTTAAGTGAATCAATGTAAAACAAAACCAGTCTTTATCAACATTATAATGAAATTATGTTGAAGGAAATGACATTTTTCTGGGACTTACTGTATGTCATTTTACTTAAAATCTCAGTTTTCCAAAACCTATAGATGATGTTAAGTGAGGACTTACTATATAGATTTCTTGAAAGGGCAGAGGTTTGATTTTGATTTTTACATTATTTTATTTTAAAATATTAAAGGGGTACAAATGTGTCTGTTACATAGATAATACTTAAGTCAGGGCTTTCAGTGTGCTAGTCACCAGGACAGTATTAATTGTAACTGACAGATAAGATTTTATTCCTTACACCCTATTGCCCTCCTTCTCGGTTTCCAATGTCCCTTACATCTCTTTGTGCCCATGTGTGTTCATTGTTTAGTTCCCACTTACTAGTGACAACATATGGTATTTGTTTTTCCACTCCTGAGACACTTTACTTAGGGTAATGGTCTCCAGTTCCATCCAAGTTGCTACAAAAGACATTATTGCATTCTTTTTTATGGCATTATAGTAATCCATGGGGTGTGTGTGTGTGTGTGTGTGTGCATATGTGTGTATATATATGCACATATATGCACACACACTCCACATGTTAATCCACTCATGAATTGGTGGTTGATTCTGTATCTTTGCAACTATAAATTGCGCTGTGATAAACATTTGAGTGTGGGTGTCTTTTTGATAAAATGATTTCTTTTGGGAGTTATTGGAAGCTGTTCAGCACTGGAGTGCTGTAACAATTACACAAAGCCACATGAATCCCCAAATACTCACAAGCACAATAGATGGAAGAGCCTGATATAAGTGACCTCATCAAACTCCATCCATTCATGATTATATTGTGACTACTGAAGCAGCTATCTTTAGTCAGGCACTGAAATTTTAAATGCCCGGAATCTAGACTGGAAGGCAATAAAATCAAATGAAATTTAAAACTATTCAGTGATTGAACTCTTGTATAACAATACACCCAATATAGTAGGTGGCTAAGGTTCTTGTAAGCATTATTTCATTGCATATTATTCATTTTATTACCTACTCAAGAAATTCACAAAAAGCTATTTAGGTGTAGTAAATGGAATAAATGGGTTATATTTAGAAAAGAATGGGGTGGATGTAGTTTATAGATTTAATTATAAATAACAATCTCTTTCATGTCAGGGAGATTCTAGGCACACAATTAACTACTTAGTTATGGAATGAATCTTAATTGAGACTTTGTACTTAAAGTTGAGAGAATCTCTTCCAGTTGGTAATATACATATAATAGAATAAAATACATAATTCATTATATACAATGCCTATTTATATATGTAATATAGGGATTACTAATGTTAATATTTATCATAAATTTAATATTTATATATTATAATACATGATATAATAAATATGCATACATAAATTTTATAAATTTTAATATATATAAAATCTGGAACTACATTTGCGTTTTGGCATCAGGCTACCCAATGTGATCACTGAAAGGGTTTGTTTCACCTTCTAAAACATCAGTTCACAGTTAACTTTGTGTTGCTGTCATGGCAGCTCAGGAACTAGGACCATAACCTCGTATAGAGTTAAATAATAAGTGCATTCCTTCCTCAGTTTGGGACATATATACATCACTGTCACAAACTATCAGTTGATAAAGAGTAGGGTCACATAACACTAGCATGGCTTTCTAAAATCACTACATCAGCTAGGACTGAGTTAGGTTTTGCATGACCTTGTGTGTGTGCCAAATAGATTTCCAGAAAACTGTGGACTTGACATTCATTTTCTCTGTTTTTTCAAGTGTTTTTCCAACTCTCCTGCTTAATCTATCCCCATTCCAATTAAGCATCTAAATTCTAAAAATCTAAATTCCTCTTCTAGAAAAGCAATCTAAGTCAGGTGGAATATCTTACTTGATTAGAAGGTATTCCAAGTTTCAGTCATTCTTTCTAAACCTATTCAATTGTTACTTACTTAGAGTAACAATTGCTTCAGGATTTAAAGGTAGAGCCTCTTTGTTGTTGTTGTTGTTGTTGTTGTTGTTGTTGTTGTTGAGACAGAGTCTCACTTTGTTGCCCAGGCTAGAGTGAGTGCCGTGGCTTCAGCCTAGCTCACAGCAACCTCAGACTCCTCGGCTTAAGCGATCCTACTGCCTCAGCCTCCCGAGTAGCTGGGACTACAGGCATGTGCCACTATGCCCGGCTAATTTTTTCTATGTAGATTTTTTTTTTAGTTGTCCATATAATGTCTTTCTATTTTTAGTAGAGACGGGGTCTCGCTCTTGCTCAGGCTGGTCTCGAACTCCTGACCTCGAGCGATCCACCCGCCTCGGCCTCCCAGAGTGCTAGGATTACAGGCGTGAGCCACCGCGCCCGCCCGAGCCTCTTTTTTAACCTCTATGAATCTAAGTTGGCTAAGAACAATATTTTCATTTTATTAAGAAATCATTTGGTATTAAGCTTTGTCTGCCTATACATGATGTTATCATTCATTATTTAATCTTTTACTCACTGACATCTCTCCAAACTAAGCTTTCATGTGAATCTGCCAGACCAGCATTCTTTTATAAGTAACAAATTTGGACTGTCACTGTAGCACAACAGATGAGCTGTCTGATCTGGATTCTTGTCCGTCGGTGGTCAATGACAAATGCCGAAAGTGAGTGATGGAGCTGGCAAGGTTTTACATCAGGCCGTATGTTCTGATCTGACTCAGAGCCTGAGGCAGATTCAGTGGCTTTTCTCCCACACAACTAATTACTTATGATAGTCACTTTCTCTGCCATAGGCCTGTTCTGTGAATCCGTGTACTTCTCTTCATAACCCAGCACTTCTTTCTTTCCATAAACAAAATAAAGATAATTATACTCACTTGAAACCTCCAAGAGCTATTATAGGATTAAGGTAGTAGCTGTAAGTGTGCAAAGATAAATGGAATCCCAAATAGTATTTGATATGCAGAGCTAGATAAACAATTTTTATTACTATATTTTAAAGTACAGAGATTTACCCACTAAAAACATTTATTCAGGTAAAAATGACAGGTAGTAATTTAAATATAGTTAACTATAATTTGATAAGTTTGGGCATATGTATTAATATATACCTGTAGAAATCATGAGTCCTATGAAGAATGTCACCATACTAATCACCTCAATAGGATCCTTATGCTACTTTATAATCCCTCCTACCCCCTCCCTCAATCTCCCCCAGCAACCACTGATCACCTGTTTTATAGTTTGTATTTTTCTAGAATTTTATACAAATGGAATCATATTGTTTCCATTTTTTGTCTGACTTTTTAGCCTAATTATTTTGAGATTCATCTGTGTCGTTGCAAGTATCAGTAGTTCATTTATTCATTTCTTATTGCAGAGTAGCATCCCATTATGTGGCTGTATCACCATTTGTTTATCTGCTCATATATTGACAATGAGTTGTTTCCATTTCTTGACTAGTCCAGATAAAGCTGCAGTGAACATCTGAGTCCACTTTTTGGTAGGGACATATGCTTTCATTATTCCTATGCAAATTCCTAGAAGTAGAATATCTTTTAAAGAAACAGCTGAAGTATTTCCTGGTTTTTGTTTTATTTTTTATAATTAAGTTTTGAGTGTTCTTTTTGTATACTGAATACAAGTCCTTCATCAGGTGAATAATTGATAAATGTTTTCTTCTAGGCTATGATTTGTCTTTTCATTCTTCCAATAGTGTATTTTTAAGAACAAAAGATTTTAAAAATTTTAATGTGATAAGAATGTATTTTTTTCTCTTACAGATTTTTTTTTTTGGGCTTATGTATAAGAAACTTTTGACTAACTCTAGGTCATAGAAGATTTCCTACTATGTTTTTGTGTAGTAGTTTTTACAGATTCATGTTTACATTTATGTCTAACATTCAGTTTGAGCTGAATTTTGGATATGATGTGAGGTATAGAGTGAAATTAAATATGCTTATATATGATTATCCAATTGTCTCAGCACCATGTATTGAAACTTGTCTTTTCTTCCCTGGATTGCCATTCTACCTTTGTTGTAAAGCAATTATCCTTATGAGTTTGTTCCTGAAATCTTTTTTCTGTTTCATTGATCTATTTGTTGACATTTATAACAATACTTTGTTATTAATTACTATAGTTTGATAATGAATTTCAAAACCAAGTTGTATTAGACTTTTAAATAATTCATTTTAATATGAATTTTAGATTGAGCTGGTAAATTTCTACAAATACAGTGTGCTGCGATTTCAACTGGAATTGCAGGTAATTTATAGATCAATTTGGGCAGAAATGACATTTTAACTATATTTATTCTTCTGATTTATAAACATAGTATTCTCAACATTTTTAGGCCCTATTTATTTTAGCATTGTTTGATGGTATTTGTTGTACAGTATATGTTACACATTTTATCCAATCATCCCTATTTCATATCTTTGTTGCTTATTAATAGTATTTTTAAGTTCCAAATTTGTGTTCTAGGATAGAAATATAATTGATATTTATATATTGATTTTGTATGTTATAACCTTACTAATTTCAAATTATGTTTTTTTGTTTATTTTTAGAATCCATCATGTTTTCTCCTTAGATTATCACGTCACATATAGATTTTTAAACATTTCACATTTTGTTCAATTGAGTACCTTTTATTTATTGCAAATCCTTTTACATTGACTAGAACATGCAGTAAAATAAGGAACAGAAGTGAGAGTAGACAGTCAATGTTTTGTTTCCAATCTTAGGGGAAAAACATATAGTTATTCTCAACTAATCATTGTATGTTTGTTTTAGTTTGTTTGTGGAGATTCCCTTTATCAGCCTGAAGGAGTTTGTTGTTTGTTTGTTTCATATTTGCAATTTGCTGAACATTTTTATATGGTAAATTTCCTATTATGACTTTCAGATATTCAGGGACTCTTGCATTCCTGGGTTAAGCCCTACTAGGTCATTTTGTTACCCAGGATTCTCCAGGGAAACAGACGGATAGGAGACTTAGATATCAATATAGACATAGAGATTTTAAGGAAATGGCCTTATACAATTGCAAGTCTGAAATTCATGTGGCAGCCTGGGAATTCAGACAGGATTTCTATGTTACAGTCTTGGGGCAGAATTCCTCCAATTCTGGGCAACTTCAGTTTTTGCTCTTAAGACCTCCAGCTTATTAGGTGGTACATACCCCACATTATTAAAGGTAATTTCCTTTACTTCAATTCAATTGATTATAAATGTTAATTGCACGTGCAAAATACATTTACAACAACATCTAGACCAGTGTTTGACCAAATAACTGGACATTTTAGCTTAGCCAAAGAGAAAAATTAAAATTAAGAATCACAGTTATTAAATATTATTTTTTATACATTGTTAGATTTGAGTCAGTATCATTTTGTTTAGAGGTTTTGCATATATTTCCATGAGAGATATAATCCTGAAGTGTGTTTACTTTTCTTGTAATGTCTTTTATTCTGGTTTTGGTATGAAAATAATAATGACAATCTCTTAGATTAAGTTAGGAAGAATTTCCTCTTCAATTTTCTGTAAGACTTATTAGAGATTTGTTATTACTTCTTCCTTAAATATTTGATAGACTTCATCAATGAAGTTATATGGTTCTGAGTATTCTTTGTGGGAAGTTTTGACAACAAATTAAATTTTTTTAAATTAGTTAAAGGTCTACTTAGGCTATATATTTTTGAGTAAACCTTAGTAATTTGTGCCATTCAAAGAATTTGTCCATTTTATCTAAGCAGTTGATTTTATTGACATAAATTCATTTATATTAGCACTTTCTTTTTAATATCTGTAGATTCCATAGTGATGTTCCTATATAATTCCAGATGTTATTAATATTGTCTTCTCTTGTCTTTTACTGATCACTATGACTGGAAATCATGCTCTTGATCTTCTCAAAGAATTAGCGTTTGCTTCATTTATTTTATTATTTCTGTAAATGATTTTGGCTCTTACGTATATTATCTCTTCTGCTTAGATATTTTTCCAGTTCATTGATTTGAGGCATTTCTTTTTTTCTAACATGCTATAAATTTTCCACTAAGCACTTCTTTAGTGGCATTCCATGATTTTGATATGTTTTGTTTTCATTTTTATTTAGTTTAAAATGTTTTCTATTATTTGGGAATTCTTTATTGAATCATAAGTGTTGTGTGTGTTATTTAGTTTACAAATACATGGAAATTTTTAGATATCTTGTGTTAATTATTTCTAATTTAATTTTATTGTCAGAAAACAATTTGTGTAAGTTGAATCTTTTTTAAATTTACTTAGGCTTTTGTTTTATCTCAGAATATGTTCTCTATTTGTAAATGTCACATGTGGACTTTAAAAGAATATTCATTCTACTGCTGTTGTGTAACGTGTCTTATAAATTTAAATTTGATCAAGTCAGCTGAAATTGTTATTCAGGTCTTCTATATCCTTACTAATTTCCTGTCTGCTTATCCTATCAAGTTTTCAAGAAAAAGTGTTGAAATCTTCTGAAGTTTTTTGTTGCAGAGACAGAGTCCTGCTCTGTTGTCCAGGATGGTCTCAAACTTCTGGCCTCAAGTGATTCTCCTGCCTCAGCTTCCCAAAGTGCTAGAGTTACAGGCCTGAGCCACAATACCTGGTCTAAAGTAATTTTATTTTAGTGTTTATATTTCTCTTGCAGATCTATAAGGTTTTGCTTCATGTATTTTGAAATTCTATTATTTGCATAAAGGTTTAGGATGTGTATGCTGTCTGGATAACCCAACAATTTATTGCTATAAGATGACTTTTAAAAATCTCAGATAATATTCTTTGTTCTAAAATCTATTTTGTCTAATATTAATCTAGCCATTCCCTCTTTATTTTGATTAATGTTAACATATACCTTTTTCCATTATTTCACTTTTAACCTAATTGTGTCTTTATATTAAAACGATGTTTCAATGTAGACCACATTTACTTGGGTCTTTCTTCTTCAACTAACCAATCTCAAATGCTTAACTGTATTTAATATAATAATGTAGTTAGTTTTAATCTATCACCTATTTGTTTTTATTCTTCTCTCCTTTTTTTCTCTGTGTCTCCCTTTAGATTTTGTTACTTTGTTTTTATCTCTGTTAGCCTTTGTTGTGTTACCTTAATGGTTGTTTTAGAGTTTATAATATACATTCTTATCAAATTGACATTCAAGTAAACTGTATTAATTCAAACAGTTTAAGAATCTTACGATAAGACTTCCATGTCTCAGCTTCTAGCTTTATACTATTATCAAATATTTTTTAAAAAATGTTATAAATCCCAAAGCACAGATTTTTTGTTTAAATAGTCAATTATATTTTAAAGTTTTTACCTCACATGAAAAATAATGTTAAACAGTTATCCATGTAGTCACCATTTCTGGTGCATTTTATTCTATTTTTCCATCTGGCAATAATTTCATATGTCTTGAAGTATATACTGCTGATAAGATACCTTTAGCTTTTGTATGCCAGGAAAAGATATGTTTTGCTGGATACAGAATTGTAAGTTTAAATGTGTTTTTTTTTTTCCTTTAAAATATTCCACAATCTTCACTCTTGTTTTATTTTTATAGTAAGAAATGAATATCTGGTTCCCATTCTGACAAGTGAAGAACTTGAAATCCATCATTCACCTTCTTAGAACAAGAAAAAAAGATGGAAAGCTGAAATCAACAACTTTTCTTAGATTCCTCAGAGAATTGAGGATACAGGGCAAGTGACTATCCTGAAAACTGGAATAGGTGGATATACAGAAGCACATCTTACCAGAGCAAAAACCACTGCTGGAGCCAGCCTCAGGTAGTAATACTTAAGGGGTAGTTGATTGAGGGCTAGAGATAGAATGTAGACTGGTTTAAGAGATGAAAACTTCTGGAGGCCTGACCTTGAGAGCTTCTCCACAGTTTTTTGAGTTTTACCTCCAGGAGCTCCACCAAGTATTAACTGCAAAGATGTGAGAAAAATTCCTTCCTGCTTCCAGCAGAGAAACGTAGCCATTTTGTAATAAAACTAGAGTAGGCAGTAATCCTTAAAAAAGGCCTTTCCTCAAAAGAAACTATTATACTGAGCCTCCCCAATGTGGGGGAAGAGAAATATCCAACTATAAACCCTTCTAGCCTTCAGTGTGAGGGACAGTAAATATCTAAGTCCTAGTTCCTGTAGCTTTCAAGGTGGGATAATGGAATTACCCACTTTCCAGCTTCTTCCAGTATTTATTACCTATGATGTGAAATAAAAACCTGAGAAGCACTTAGAAAACTCACAGCACTGGGGCAGAAAATTATTAAAACACTGAGACTTAATCATGGTATTATAGAATGTTCCCTCTCTCTCCATATATTACCATCACAAAAATAGGGCTCCTGTATAATTATAAGTGATTACAACTGAAAAGAATTGCAAGACTCCAACCCTATTTAAGTAGAAGTCCCTAGGGAATCACAAAAACAACTGGGGAAACAAAAGTAGCCTCTAACACCTACAGCAAACAGTAAAGTGAGCCTAACTCCCAGCAGAGAAACATAAATCAACACTCTACAGCCTTACTTTCTTCAGTTCCTTGTACCCAATATATCATTTCTGGCTTTCAACAAAAAGTTACAAGACATACTAAAAGGCAAAAATCTAGTCTTCAGAGATAGGGCAAACATCAAAACCAGAGTCAGATATGACAGCGATTTTGAAATTATGAGACCAGGAAATTAAAATAAGTATTATTAATATAGTAAAGATTTCAATGGAAAAATCAGACAATACCCAAGCAGATCAGAAATATAAGTGGAGACATGGACTTTTAAGAGAGAATTAAAGGAAATGTTAGAAATCGAAAACAGAAAGGAAGAATGCCTTATAAATGTCAGACACAGCCAAGGGAAGATTCAGTGAGCTTGAAACTTCCCAAGGTAAAATTCAAAAAGAAAAAAAGAAGACAAAAGAACTCTAAAACAAGTTAAAAAAAAAAGTATACCATATATGTAATGAAAATAGAAGAAGATAGAAAGGAGCAGAAGAAATATTTCAAGCAACAGCAGCTGAGAACTTCACAAAATTATTAATGAACACAAAACCATAGATCAAGAAAGACCAAAGAACACAAAGCAGGCTAAATACCAAAAAATCTACACCTAGTCATATCATATTCAAACTGTAAAGAATCAAAGACAATGAGAAAAGCTTTAAAGAAGTCAGGGAGGGAATAGGGTGGAAAGACCTTACCTATAGAATAATAAGAATTACATTAAACTTCTCTTCAGAAACCATGCAAGCAAGAATAGAGTGGGGTGAAATATTTGAAGTGTTGAAAGAAAAACAAGCAAAAAAACCATCCAGCAACCTTTAATTCTATATCCAGCAAAATTATCCTTCAAGAGTAAGGAAGAAATAGACTTTCTCAGGTCAACAAAATTTGAAGGAATTTTTCACTATAAACATGCCTTGTAAGAAATGTTAAAAGAAGTTCTTCAGGAAAACTATAATATAATTTAGACACTCGGGTCAACATAAGAAAAGAAAGACCATTTGAGAAGGGATAAGTTAAGGTAAAATAAAATCTTTTCTTTTCTCATTCTTAACTCTTCATCACATAAGAGTTCAAAATAATAGCAACAATAAATTGGATGATTATTGCTTATGTTTAGATGAAATGTTTATTAATAAAATGCATGTTATGAGGGATTGAAGTGTGTTAATGGTATGCTTCAGTGATACGCTTTCTGAACACGCAGTGAAGCAATATAGTAGTATTTGAAAAGTAGCTTTAGATTAATTATAAACCTATATTGCCAAATTTGGAGAAACCACTAAAAATGAATCATACAAAATAAATTTTAAAAGGAGACAGAAAAAAGAACAAGGGCAACAGATAGAAAACAGTTACAAATATGCTGAATATTAATGCAACTATGTCAATAAGCACTTTAAATGTTCTTAATATAATATCTGCATTATAACACAAAGACTATCAGAGTGGATAAAAACTAAACAAACTAACGTATCTTGCCTACAAGAAACGTGCCTTAAAGAAAAAACTAGATTAAAAGTAAAGGGTTGGAAAACACACCATGCTAACACAAATTCTGAAAAATCTGGACTAGGTATATTAACTTCAGACATAGCATACTTCAGAGGAAGGATAATTATCAGGGATAAAGAATAACATTATATAATAACAAACGGATCATTTCTCCCAGGAGGCACACAATTCTTAATATGTATGCACCTAACAACAATATACCAAAATAAGTGATTAAAGAGTGATAGAACTGAAAGGAGAACTAGGTAAATACACTATTATAGTTCAAGGCTTTAAGCCCTTACATCAGTAACTGATAAATCCAGCAGGCAAAAAATTAGTAACTATATATTTGAATTGAACAATGTCAATGAACTGAATCTAATTGAATTTATAGAATATTGCATCCAAAAACATAAAATGTACATTTTTCTAAAGCTCACATGAAACATTCACCAAAACAGAACACATCATGAACCATAAAACACATCTTAGCAAACTTTAAAAAAATAAAAATCAAAGTATATTTTCAGACCACAAATAAATTAAAATAGAGATTTATAAGTGAAAGAAGCTAGAAAATATCAACGTACTTGAATATGTGGACATGCAGGGAACAAACTTCAAAGTAACACATGAGTAAAATGAAAAATATTAAGAAATTTTTTTTTAATTTTGAACTAAATTACATTGGAAATACAACTTTCAAATTCTGTGTTATATACCAAAATTACTGCTTACAGAGAATATAAAACACTGAATACATATATTAGAAAAGATAAAAGATTGAAAATCAATAATATAGGCTTTACTCTTAAGAAACTTGACAAAATTGAATTCAAAGTTAGCAGAAAAAAAAGTAATAATAAAAGTTACAGCAGAAGTCAATGAACTTGCAGGAAATACAGGAAATCAACTAAACTAAAAGCTGTTTCTCAGAAAATATCAATAAAATTGATAAACCTTTACCCAAGCTAAACAAGAGAAAAACAGAAGACATAAATTACTAATATAAGAAATAAAGTTGGACCAACATAATTGATCCTATGGTTATTAAAAGAATAATAAATATTATGAAAAACTCTACGTCCCCAAATTTGACAAGTTAGATGGAATGGATTAATTTCTTGAAAGAAACAATCTACTGAAACTGCCAAGAGGAGTAATAATTCCTTTAATATATGAAAGCCCATTCAAATTGAATCCACAATCAACAACCTTCCAAAACAAAAAGCATCAGGACAGATGGTTTTACTGTGAATTCTACCAAACACTTAAAGAAGAACAATACTAATTCTCTACAATTTCTCCCAGAAAAAAACAGAGGGAATACATTGTAACATATTCTACAAGGCCAAAATTACCCTGATACCTCTACAAGGCCAAAATTACCCTGATACCAAAAAAAAAACAAAAACAAAAAAAACCCAAAACCTATGGAGGAAAATTAACAATGAATATCTCTCATGAACATAAATGCAAACATCCCCAACAAAATATTAGCAAGTTGAATTCAACTACATATGTGTATGTACATGTGTGGGTATATATGTGTGTGGGGGGGTATAGAAAGAATTATATACCACAAATTAAAGAAGATTTATTCTAGGTATGCAAGACCATTTCAACTTTCAAAATCAATTACTCTGACCACTGCATGCAGAGGATAAAGAAAAATCATGTGAACATGTCAATAAATATAGAAATAGTATTTGACAAATTCAATACAATACATGATCAGAACTCTCAGCAAACCTGGAATGCATAGAACTTCTTCAACTTGATAAAAACATCTGCAAAAAACCTGAAAGGTAACATAATACCTAATGGTGAAAGACTAGATATTTTCCCCCTTTAATTGCAAATATAATAAGAATGTTTCTTCTCACCACTCCTATTTGCCAATTAACTAGGTGTTCTAGCTAATTGAATAAGTCAACGAAATAAAAGGCATACAGATTGGGAAGAAAGAAACAAATCTCTTTGTTCACATGTGATATGATTATGTATGTGGAAAATCCAAAGAACTGACAAATAATGCAAACAAACAAAAAAAAACAATTCATGGAACTAATAAAAAATTATAGCAAAGTTGCAGGATACAACGTTAAAATACAAAAGTCAAATGGTTTCTTTTATGGCAGTAATAAATAATTTGAACTAGGAATTAAAAACAACAGTGTTTATCTTAATAAAAAATGAAATACTTCTGTAAATCTAAGAAAATTTATATATATCTATATGAGGCTATCAACAAGCTATGATGAAAGAAATCAAGAATCTAAACAAATGGGGAGTTACTCCATGTTCTTGGTGAGACTTTATATTATTAAGATGTAAATTCTTCACAGCTTTATCTATAAATTCAACACAATCCCAATAAAAATCTCAGCAAGTTATTTTATGGATATCAAATTTTACGGATATCTAAAGTATATATGAAAAGTTAAAAGACCCAGAAATGCCAAGACAATACAACTTCAAGACTTACTATGAAGTTAAAGTGATCAAGATAGTGTGGGGCAATCATCAAATACATCAATGCAATATACTAGATAGCCTAGAAATAGGCCCAAATATAGTGAACTGATTTTTAAGAAGAGAGCAAAGGCAATTCTAAGGGGAGATTCATTTCAACAAATGGTGTAGAAACAAGTGAACATTCATTTATAAAAAATAAAATTATATATAAAAATATATCGCTTCTTGGCCTTTTTTCTAAGATCAAATGTATATATAAAAATATATTTATATAACATTTCACATTTATAGAGCAAGATAATTTTCACAAAAATTAACTCAAAGTGAAGCATAGATCTAAATTTAAATTGCAAGCTACACAATTTCTAGAAGATATCGGAAGAAATCTAGGTGACATTTTGGTTTGGCAGTGATTTTTTAGATATGACACCAAGAAACTATGATACATCAGAGAAAAAATTTGATAAGTTGGACTTCATTAAAATTAAAAACTTCCAGATTTTGAAAGAACAGATGAGAATTAAAAAATGTGCCACAACTCAGGGGTACTTGGACTGTGAGCTCCCTACCCACCAGCCTTCCCAGGTGCTGCTTGCCTGATGACTCCAGCAGAGCAGGACAAACCCCAAGGCATAAAGACATTGATCCAGCTTGGGCACCCCCTGGGTGACATGAGATCAGCATTCTTCTCCCTGTCAGGGTTAGGGATTGATCTCCGGGGCCTGGGGAATAGGCCTACAGGCCAGATCCCATACACCCACGTCTCAATGGCATTTTCTGGGGGTCCAGAAGGGATCTTTGTGAACAAGTCTACTGAGGTGTGTGCCTTCAGGGGCAGATCAGAGTGGGTCCTAGCTGTAGTGTGCTTGAGGGGCAACCCTTCCCCCATGGGAGTGCCCTGCTCCCAGCTCAGGCTGTGATCCTGGGCAGAGAACCTCCTGGCTCCCGTAGAGTCAGGGGAGATCCACTGATACGAGGTCCTGCCTGCTGGCAGAGGCCTCGGATAAAACGCAGAATAGGGAAGAGTGGAAAGGAATGAGGCCTTCTCTAGACTGCAGGTCTTAGATAGCCCTACCCCAACACACAGACTTTTTGGCTGAGTGGGGCCATTTCAGACCCTCCATGGCAGTTTTGCCCAGAAACAGAGAACAGACTATTGACCCCTGCTAACAGCATTTGTGGAGCTTCAGGGCAGGCTCAGCCAATCCAGATCTGCCCAGCCTACTCCCCTACCTGGCCCCATCCACCACCTGAGGCACTAGCGTGCCTCTCCAGAGAAAGGACAGCCAGTTATAGGACCCCAAAATAACACTACAGCTTGCTCCCCCCAGCAAGCACCACCTACTAACAGGGACACACTTTTATTGCATTTACTAGCTCATCATACAGGATCTGGTCAAATCTCACCCACAAGTACCACCTACTAGCTCAGAGACTAAACTGAGCAGGTCATTATCCAAATGAAAATCTAAAGGTAAGAAGCAACAGCTGATCCAGTTGGGACGGCATCAGTGAAACAACTCTGGAAATATGAAGAATCAAATGGAAAGCACACCCCCAAAGGGGAACACCAGCTCTCTAGCAATGGATGTCAACTAAATTCAGAACACTATAATGACAGAAGAAAACCTTTGAACATGGATTGTAAGAAAATTCAAAGATATGCAAGAGAAAATGGATAACCAACACAAACCATAAAAAAACAAATTCAGGACTTTGAAGAAAGATTCACTAAAGAAATTAAAATATTAAGGAAAAACAGAACTTCTGGAAATAAAGAATTTATTCAAGGATATACAAAACACAGTGGAAAAGAAGAATACCAGGGAATGAAGATAAGATCTTTCAATTTAATAAGTCAGTTGCAGAGATAGAGCACAGAAATAAGTGAATAAGAGCAAAGCCTACAAGCAATGTGGGATTATAAGAAGAGGCCTAACATGAGAATCATAGGCATCCATGAGGGTGAAGAAGAAAATACACACGGTTGTATAAGCTATTTGAGGATGTAATAAAGGAAAATTTCTCAGGCCTTGCTAAAAATCTAGATATCCAGGTACAAGAAGCTGAAAGGACTCCTGGGAGATTCATCACAAAAAGGAGTACACCACGACAAACAATCATCAGACTGGCCAAAATAACCAAGGAAGAAGCCCTCCTATGAGCTGTAAGGTGAAAGAAGCAGATAACCTACAAAGGAAGACCCATCAGAGTAATGGCAGACTTCTCAACTGAGAGCTTACAAGCAAAAAGAGACTGGGGCCCCATTCTCACTCTTCTCAAACAGAATAATGCCCAGCCCAGAATCTTGCACCCTGCAAAACTAAGTTTTGTATACAAAGGACAAATAAAGACCTTCTCAGACCAGCAAAGACTGAGGGAATTCATCAAGACCTGCCCTCCAGGAAGTGCTCAAAATAACATTACACACAGATCAGCACAATAGACACTCATCAGTGTAAAATTATCCAAAGGCCAGATATGACAATGACTCAAGAGAGAAAGCAACAAAGTTCAACGCAACAGGCTGAAAGGGAATCTGCCCCACTTATCTATTCTCTCAATAAATTTAAATGGTTTGACCTGTCCATTAAAGTGACATAGGATGGCCAAATGGACAAATTTACACAAGGCAAGTATCTGCTGTCTTCAGGAAAAACATCTAACCCACAAGAATGCATTCAGACTCAAGGTGAGGGGATGGAAAAAAAATATTTCAAGCAAAAGAATGCTGACATGACAGTACTGATTTCAGATAACTTAGTCTTCAACTCAACAAAAGTAATGTAAGACAAAGATGGTCACTATATAATGGCAAAGGTACAATTCAACACGAAGACATGACAACCCTAAATATTGATGCATCTAACACAGGTGCACCCAGATTCATAAAGCAAGTCCCACTTGATCTAAACAAAATGATAAGCTGCAACACAATAATAGCTGGAGGCTTCAACAACCCTCTGATAGAACAGGACAGATTCTCCAAACAAACAAACAATGGACTTCAACAGAATTCTAGAACAAATGGGCCTAACTGACATTTACAGAACATTCTACCCCAATACTACTGAATGTACATTTTCCTCATCAGATCAAGGGACATTCTCAAAGATTGACCATATCCTAGTCCACAAAGCATGTCTCAACAAATTAAAAAAAAATAAATAGAAATTATACCATGCATCTTCTCATACCACAGTGGAATAAAAATAGAAACGATTCCAACAGACACTCTCATCTCCACAAAAAGTCATGAAAATTAAACAATCTTCTGCAGAGTGATTATTGCCTTAAGGACGAAATTAAGATGGAAATCAAAGGATTCTTTGAAATAAATGATAAAGGAGGCACAAGTTATCAAAATCTGTGGGACACAGCTAAAGCAGTCCTGAGAGGAAAATTTATATCCATAAATACCTACAACTAAAAGACAGAATGATCACAGATCAACAATCTAATGAATTATCTCAATGAACTGGAAAAGGATGAGCAACCAACCCCAAACACAGCAAAAGAGAAGAAATAACAAAGATCAGAGCAGAACTCAATAACAAAAAAAGCTATACAGAAGATTAATAAAACAAAAAGTCAGTACTTTGAAAACATAAATAAAATTGACATGCCCCTTGCTAGACAAATAAGAAACAGAAAAGAAAGGACTCTGTTAAGCTCAATTAGAAATGGAAAAGGAGAAATAACAACTGATTGCACGGAAATACAAAATGTCATCTATGAATACTATAAAAACCTCTCTGCACATAAACTTGAAAATGTTGAGGAAATGGACAAATTCTTAGAAACACACAGCTTCTCTAGGCTCAATCAGGAAGAACTAGAACTCTTGTTCAGAACACTATCAAATATTGAAATTGAAGCAACAATAAAAAAACCTTCCTAAAATGAAAAGTTCCAGACCAGATGGTTTCACATCTGAATTTTACCAGACCTACAAAAAAGAACTAATGCCAATCCTGCAGAAATTATTCCACTACATCAAGGAGGAGGAAATCATCCCCAACATGGTTTATGGGCCAACATCACCCTGATACCAAAACCAGGGAAGTATGAAACAAAAAAGAAAAATAAATAAATAAAAGTACAGACCAATATCCCTTGTGAACATAGATGAAAAATTCTCAACACAATTCTAGGAAACTGAATTCAGATGCTTATCAAAAAAAAAAAAAATCCATCAAGATCAAGTGGGCTTCCTCCCAGAGATGAGGGAATGGTTCAACATAGGTAAATCTATAAATGTCATTTGCCACAAAAATAGAAGCAAAAACAAAGACCAATGATCCTCTCAATATATACAGAGAAGGCATTTGACAAAATTCAGCACCGTTTTATGATAAGAATGCTTAACCAAACAGGCATAGACGGGACTTACTGAAAAATGCTACAAGCCATATAGGACAAACCCACAGCCAATATCATACTGAATGGGGAAAAACTGAAAGCATTGCCACTAGAACTGGAACAAGATAAGGTTGCCCTGCATCACTGATTCTATTCAACACAGTGCTGGAAGTCCTAGCCAGTGCAATCATACAAGAGAAGGAAATCAAGGGCATCCAAATGGAGTCCAAAGAGGTCAAACTATTGCTCTTTGCTGACAATATTATCTTATATCTAGAAAACCCCAAAGATTCTGCCATGAGACTACTGGAATTGATAAACAAATTCAGCAAAGTCTCAGGTTATAAAATCAACGTACAGAAATCAGTAGCATTCCTAAATGCCAACAATAGTCAAACTGAGAACCAAATCAAAGACTCAATAACCTTCACAATAGTAGTAAAGAAAGTAAAATACCTGGGAATATATTTAACTAAGGAGGTAAAAGACCTGTATAGAGAGAACTACAAAACACTGAGTATGAAAATAGCAGAGTATGTAAACAGGTGGAAAACCATACCATGCTCATGGTTTGGCAGAATCAACATTGTTAAAATGTCCAAAGCAATCTACAGATTCAATGCAATCCCTACTAAAATACCAAAATAATTTTTCACAGATGTAGAAAATATAATCCTATACTTCGTATGGAACCAGAGAAGACCCCCATATAGCAAAAGCAATCTTAAGCAAAAAGAACAAAGGGGAGGCATCCATTTACCAGACTTCAAGCTGGATTACAAGGCTATAGTAACCAAAATGGCATGGTACTGGCACAATCACAAAGACATAGACCAATGGAACAGACCTAAGAACCCAGATACAAAATCATCCTCATATAGCCATGTAATCTTTGACAAAGCAGACAAAAAACATACACTGGGGAAAAGAATCATTACTCAATAAATGGTACTGGGAAAACTGGATAGCCACACATAGAAGACTGAAATGGGATCCACACCTTTCACCACTCACAAAAATCAACTCACGGTGGATAACAGGCTTAAACCTAAGGCATGAAACTATCAGAATTCTAGAAGAAAATGTTGTAAAAACTCTTATAGACATTGGCCTAGGCAAAGAATTTATGAAGAAGATCCCAAAGGCAATCACAGCAATGACAAAAATAAATAAATGGGACCTGATAAAATTGAAAAGCTCCTGCATAGCCAGGGAAACTGTCATGAGAGCAAATGGACAACCTACAGAATGAGGGAAAATATTAGCATGCTACACATCCAATAAAGGGCTGATAACTAGAATCTCTATAGAACTCAGGAAAATCAGCAAGAAAAAAATGAAACAACCCTATCAAAAAGTGGCCAAAGGACACGAACATAAACTTTTCAAAAGAAGACAGACTAATGTCCAAAAAAAGTATGGAAAAATGCTCAACATTTCTAATCATCAGGGAAATGTCTGTGAGGAATTGGGCCCTCATCAGACACTGAATCTGATGGTGCCTTGATCTGGAACTTATCAGCCTCCAGAACTTTGTGAAATAAATTTCTGTTGTTTATAAACTAAAAAATAAATAAATTAAAAATAAAAATATCTTGCCACAGTCTGGGAGAAAATATTTCAAATCACATGTCTGATAAATGACTGGTCTTTAAAATATACAAAGACTCTTGATATTCAACAATAAGAAAATAAATAATAAATGGGCACCAGATATGAACACATACCCCTCCTAGAAAGATACACAGATGCAAATAAACATATGAAATCATGCTGAATATCATATGTCAATAGAGACTAGCAAATTCCATCACTGATATACCACTACATACCTATTAGATGGTTAAAATCCAAAACACTGGCAGTGCTATATGCTGGCAAGGATGTGGAGCAACAGAAATAAATTCATTGCTGGTAGGAATAAAAAATGGTACAGCCGAAATAATTTGGCTGTTTCCTATGAAGCTAATCCCAAGTTCAACATATGATCCAGCAATCACACTCTATTTTCCCAAATAAGAACTTATGTCCACACACAAACCTGCACACAAATGTTTACAGCAGCTTTGTTTATAACTTCAAAAAATTGGAGTCAACCAAGATGTGTTTCAAAAGGGAATGGATAAGCAAACCATGGTTTATCTGTCTAAGAGAGTATTTATTTGGCAATAAAAATGAAATGAGCTAGCAGGATACAAAAAGACATGGGAGACTTTAAATACACATTACTAAGTGAAAACACCAAGTTTGAAAAGTGACATACTACATGATTCCGACTATACCACATTTTAGAAAAGGTAAAACTATAGCTACAGTAAAAAGTTCAATGGTTTCCAGTCCAGTGAAGTAGGAAGGAATATGTGGAGCATAGGGCATTTTTAGAGCAGTGAAACTATTTTGTATCTTGCTGTAATGATGGATATGTAACATTCTGTATTCCTCAACACCCATAGAACTTTGCAAGGCAAAAAGTGAATCCTAATGTAAACCATGTACTTTAATTAATAGTAATATATCAATATTGGTATATCAATAATAAGTATACCACACTATTACAAGATGTTAATAATAAAGAGACTGTGTGTGTGGAAGGGATATATGATAACTCTGTACTTTCTGCACAATTTTTCTGCATATCTACAACTGTTGTAAAAGTATAGTCTATTAAAAACTTAAAGAAAAAATGTTTTTAGAACAAATGAATTTATTGATATTGCAACAGATGGGATTTTTATTACTTTACAGAAATAAACTTTTTATTATGTTTTTTATTTTAAAAACTGACTATAGTTTCATACATAAATCAATTGTCTTAAATCAATTTACGTATGACTTTGCTTGTATAGCCTCAAGGATAAAGCATGCAGAAGAAGAATGTGAATTCCCATTACTCAGAAATTTTATCACTTCACCTTACCCACCATTCCCCCCACTTCAGTTTCTAAATCCTCATAAGTTTTGTTTGCTATATTTAATGTATATAACAGCTGGGAGTAGCCTAACCACCATCTCTCTGTTTCCTCTAGGAGTTCTATTATAATGCTTAATTAATGAAATATTAGTAATATGAAGATAAAATGATACTTAGAATTGATTAATTTTTAGCTTCTACTTTATTTGAAATTCTAAGTATGCTTTCTCTTTAAACTACTTTAAGAATTTTAAATTAGAAATCCCATAACTCTAAACAAAATGTTATAAATTATCTGTTCAACAGTTATTAACAAGATACCAAAAGAATATTTAAATATTGATTTGCTTCTTCCAGTAAGAAAATATGTATTTTTAATATAATTCCAATGTATCATTGAGCCTTCAGGTATGCTGATGTTCCTTATTCTCTTGAAGGGACTCAAAGTCTAAATTTTATGATTGTGAAATTAGCCTGGCATGTTTGTTGCTGTGTAAATGTATTGAACATTTTAGAAGTTATCCTTAATGCAGATTAAGTCCTCATGGCCCTTATTCTTGCAATTGAAGTAGTTGTTGGTTGACATAGTATATGTGCACACAAATGTATTACTCAGTCGTTTGGTTATTGAGAGTTTAGAGTGTTTGGCAACAAGTACAAATATTTTAAATATATTTTAACTCCATATGGTGATACACTAATTATGACTATGCATTGAGACCTATGTTTTAGATATTTTATTCACACTTGACATATATTGTCATGTTTAATATTCATAAAAAGTCCATGAAGTATATATCATTATCAGAATTTTGCAAATTAAAACTCTAAGGCTTGTATGAGTTGCACAAAGTCCCATAGGAAGTATGTAATAAGTAGCTGAGCAAGAATTTGAACATGGGTTATTTGACTCAGTAATTTATGCTCACAAATACTACTATATGCCATTGGAGCAAATCCTATTGGAAGACGGATATTGAAAATAAACATATATCCATCACACTAGATTTGCTATTTTCACAAAAATGCTGTATAATAAAAATGCCATGAAATTCAGTGATATGCAATAATCATCATTCCACTCCTATTTCTGTGGGTGAGCTGAGATATGGCTGATTTAAGCAGAGCTCAACTGTACTAGGTTCCAAGCTGCCGGTTGGATCAAGTTCTGCTTTATGTAACTTTCATCTTCATTAGACCAGACTTCATTTGAAACACGTTCTTATGGTAAAATGCAGGAGCTTGAAAAAGTAAGCACAGCTGCACAGCCATTTTAAGCTGCTGCTTGCTCTACATTTCATTGGCTATAGTAGGTTACTGTAAAAACCCAATACCAATGGCAAAGGAAAGCATATCTTCCATTGTGGTCAACAAAGAGGTGGTGAATAATTGCTGTGTCATTATCTATTCTAACATGTATGTGTTTGTACACACACATATCACCATCACCAAATTCCATAAGTATGTATTGCAAATGGGTGACTTCTTCCTTTCTAATCAGAGATTTCTGTTATTATTTAACTAAGTATACCCAATCTTCTATCTCTCTGGTATTTAGTTCAGTTCTTTGTGAGAGTCCAGGTTCCAGCAACAATCATATATGTGATTGCTTTTGAAAGAGAGAATTCTTGTCTACTGCTGGGTTTAATTGCACACCTGCATATTTGAAGGAGAAATAATTTGATATCACTGGAGAGATTAAAATTCAGTGACCTAGTCTTATAAGTTAAAGGAATAGGGGTAAAGATAGAGTCACATTGGAGTTTAAATAATGATTTAATGTCAGTGGTATAGTTTGTAAAATTTTTGGTAATTTAAATATCAATCCTGGCTGTGCAGAGCATATTGTGCAAGCAAGCTTTGACATGCATGTTAACCTAGTATATTTTATGGAGTTTAATAATTTGATAATTTTTAAGACATTAACCTTTGGTTACATACTAAGATATATATGTAGATAGATAGATAGATATCAGATTATTTAAATCAAGAGGTGGGAGTAGGGCTTTATCCATTTAAGGCTTTTAAGAATTGACTTTAAAATTAATACGTAATTCCTGTGTGTGTTTGTAACCCCTAAATGCAAAAGAGGAAGTGCAATTCAAGGACACACATTCAGGGTCACAGCATGATGAGCAACCCTTCTGCAGTGAGAGAAACATTAGCTTCATGAAATCACTGAATGATTTTAAAAGTCACGTGGCAAACAGATTTGTCTTACGCAAGTGAGAATCAATTTAGAAAAGCTGCCCGTTCCTTCTCCACTACCACATGTTCAGCCTTACAAACTTATTTCCTACTACTCAAAACAAACATTTTGGAAGAATCTGAGATTATCAGACACATTCTCCTCATTCTGTATTGCCATCTGGATGCAGAATCCAAAGCAGCACCATTTTGTCAAGAAAACTATTGCTGGGAAACAGAAAGCTGGGGTGAAAGGAGGAATTCTCTGGGTTTAATTCTTCATCTGATTTCATCAGAATTCCAGTTGGAATCCTTTTCAGAATCTCAGAATTTAGTGCAAGCTTAGTCATTTTTCAGTACATGATATGGTAAGATTCAATTTATGATTTATTTTTGTTATTCAAGGCAAGGAAGCTACCAAGGACACTTGCCCTGTGTCTGCCATTCACAGGCTCTTTTTAAAGACTATAAGAAGAATGAAAATAAGGAACACTGGAGTGAAGTTATGATGATGACAGAGAGGACAGATTTTTCACTTAGAAAAGACTAAAAACTTGCTACTAACTATTCTAGGAAGGGAAAATTATCAAAGGACATACAGTTATGAAGGAGATGAAAAATATGGACATAGCATCATCAAAGTCTGGAAGATGTGTTAATGAGTTAGAGAAAGATATATGACTATTAATGCTTAAAGAGTATAGATTTTACCTAATTATATGCCCTATCAACCATAAGTTACATGCTTAAAATTTATCATAAACTCAGTTTAGGCTGACATTGAAAAATTTTAAGAATGACCTTCACTGGTTCACATCTCTTTTATAATTTCTATTGCATATATTTTTCCTCAAGTCAAAGCTACATGCTTTAGAATTTATTTTCCATTGTCCTCCCTCCACACACAAATTTGCATCTAATAAGTAGTGTCAGATAGTGATAACCTGAAATTCATAGTAGTTGAATGATATTCTTTAATCTTTGACTAAATAACATAATAATAAATTTAATGCTGTTTGTCTTAAATACAGAAGTCACCATGGCAAGCTGATTTCTGTCTTTTCTGATAATGTGTCCAGTCTCTAAAGGCCTTAAGTCTCAACCCCAACCCTAGCCCAATGCCAAACACATACACACACACACACACACACACACACGGGCAAGGCTTGAACATCAGAGAAATTACTATTAATAAAAGCACAATTCACAATAGCAAAGATGTGGAAACAACCCAAATGCCCGTCAATACATGATTGGATTAGTAAGCTGTGGTATATGTATACCATGGAATATTACTCAGCTATAAGGAATAATGAAGATACGACATCTCTATGGTTCTCCTGGAGAGAGTTGGAGCCCATTATATTAAGTGAAGTATCCCAAGAATGGAAAAACAAGCATCACATGTACTCACCAGAAAATTGGTTTCCCTGATCATCACCTAAATACACATCTGGGAACCATACCAATCGGATATCAGACTGAGGTGGGGGGTGGGGGGAGGGGATGGGGGTATGCCTACATAATGAGTGCATTGCGCACCGTTTGGGGAATGGTCACGCTTGAAGATGCTGACTCGGGGAGGGGGGTGGGGAGGGGAGGGATATATACCTACATGATGGGTGCAACGCACACTGTCTGGGGAACAGATATACCTGGAGCTTTGACTTGGGGGGACAGGTGGTACATTGGCAACGTATGTAACCTGAAATTCTGTATCCCCCATAATAATAAGATGAAATAAAAAAACAAACAAAAAAAAATAAAAGAGAGAGTGTTCTGTTTTCTCTTTCAAAATATTCACTTTGGAGCTAGATGATATTTATCTTTTTGTTTCCATGCTGCCCGTTGTTTATATTCACTAAAATAAACCAAATTCATCTCCTGTTAACGTTTCCCTAATGCACAGTCCCACAATAGGATTCAGGCTCCAGATAAGATCTCTTAATTTGTTTAACTATTACTGCTGGGAGACACCTTCCTTTCTTCAAAAATATTCTTCCTATCATTATCATTTCACAGCTACAGAATAGGTCTTTTCCTCTCTCTGATGCTTTGGAAAACAATCTTCCAGATATGGCCAATTCTGCAGATTTGGTCCTATCTGATTTACTCTGAGTCCAAGGTCATGTTCACATCTAAATATATTTCTGTCAAAGGCATGACACCTCACCTTTATTTACATACACCTGTAAGCTATAAAACTTACATACAATGACTTATTGAGCCATTAAATGCTTTCTTCCTATGAAATGAAGTCCCTGTTCCTAGTGTTTCCCATCAAGGCTGTCTTTTTATTATTTTATTCCATACACCACTGAAACAATGAGATTGATAGAATGAAAGAGGTAGTAGAGAGCTCCCTGAAATTAGAAGGAAAGAACATGGAGTACCTCCTCACATGCTTTGCAACTTAGGGAAAGACAGTTAATGTCCTTTTTCATTTAAAGAGGATAGCAATAATGCTTGATCCTTCTAACTTACAGCTTGGTCTTAGAATGAACTAACTAGCCTATGTAAAATCTTACTGGTATAAAGTTTCATAAAAAAGGATTCATACACTAAATTTCAAAGCATTTTGTTTTAAAATTAATCTTTTACTAGTCTTACCTTTCACAGTGGTGTGAGTGTAGAGTCTTAATATGAATTTCAAAATATGAATTATAGCTCTGAAAAGATGATTAAAATCATTGTTTCCATTTGCTTCTATCTAAGCCCTGTTCTAGCATGAATAATCCCACCTGCCTCATTCCCTCCTACTTGAACAGATGAATCATAAAAGAATGGGCTCACCAAGGAAAATTTAGTCTCATCCCATTACATCTCCTAGCCGAGGGAGATATACAAAATAGTCACTCCATATAACCATTCAAAAGGATGGTTCTGTAGTCCTTACTGACCAGCTGGGTTTGTCTTTGGCTTATTCCCAATAATATAAAAGTAAATTATAGTAATTGCTTAATATCAGATATTACATATATGTAGGTACTAAGAAGTGTATTACTTCTATGGTTACACAAATAAGGTAGATGTCTAATATGAAAAATACAAGGAACATTTTAAAAAATGTCTTAGTTTGAGAAAATGGTCACTTTCAAACCTTGTTCAATGGGCCATAAATTGAAACTATCTGTGAGATAAACAATCTCATTGTTGCAGGGATTGTATCTTTTACAATTTACCCTAAGGAACATCATATGCATGTGAAAATATAATTTGAAAATATGTTTGTAGAAGTTTATTATGATGAAAAATAATTAGAAATAACCAAACTGTGAACCAGTGATGGGCAGGAAAACTATGGTATGTGTATACAATGAAATACTAGGTGTTCATTAATAATGATAAGTACGAGTGCAGTTATTGGCTTATAAACTTTTCCATGATATGTATTTGATTGAAAAGGCATGTTGCATAACTTGTCTATTATAATTGAATTACTATAAAAGTTTATAGTCATATATCATATGTAAATAGATTATGTAACTAGATTCACCAAAATGTTAATAAAATTTTAGTGGCTTGTTTGCTTTTCTGTAGTTTCCAGTATCTTATTTACATTGTTTAAAATGAATATATATCATATTTACCAAATATGATACATCTTGTTTTAGAGTCATGCCAAAATACATACCTCTATATGAAGAACACAGATGTTGTATTGATTCATTCAACATTTCCAAGTGTCTTTTATATCATAGAGGGTAGTTTTTTATTTTTTTCCTCAAATTTGGCATGGAACAATACAATTGAATAAGATAAATGTGTAAGATACTATAAAATGAATTATTGGAAACATAATCATGTACTTGGATATCATGGAAATACTGAATTGCTTTAAAAAAATTCTACAATTTTACTCTCAATTACTGTACTTGTTCAATTTCTAACTGTAAATCAAAGTTTATGATTCAACACAGATCTGTAGACTATACTCTGAGTACTATTGTTCCAGAAAATAAGGTAGTTACTAAGGAATCAAAGGATGACGTTTTTTAAAAGACCATTTAATTATTTAGGATAGGCCAAAATATGCTGAGGTTGAAAAAAACCCATAAAATCCCAGTGGTTAAAACCAATAAACTATTCTTACTGAATCATTCAGAGTCCAGTGTTGCTTAGGGCATGGTCCTCTGTGTTATAGGCTACATCTCTTGGGACACCTGGCTTCTGCATCCTCATGATACGGGGAAAGAGAGAGATAAAGGAAGAATACTAGCTCTTTACTATCTCTTACAGTAAGGAATGCCTATCATTACCGTTCTCAGTCCATTACCCAGAATTAGTCATATGATTCCAAACTAAGTACACAGAAACATAGGAAAGAATATGGGCGTTTGGTGAGCACTAACTTTGCAAAAGAGTCGTCAATCTAAGTTACCTGACACAGTCAAGATCATAAAGCTAATGAGGAAATTGAGACTAAAACTCAGGTCTTTTGATTCCAAGTTTAATACATGTTTGTATCAATCAGGGTAGACTAGGTTATGCTGAAATAACAAATTCAGCCTTAAATCTCAGGAGCTTAACACATGGAAATGTACGTCATGTTCCATTTTGTGATTCTGCCATCTCAGTGTGGGTTTTCCAAGATGACAAGGCAAGAGAGGAGAGTGCCTGGAGAAGTCACACTCATCCTATATGTTTTGGACCAGAAGTGATACTTTTCACTTTCTCATAGGTAATTGGCAAGAGCTGGTCACAAGGATCCACCACTACAGGAGGGCTGGGCATTGAAAAAAACAGCACGTGTGTGTTTGGTGAGCAGCATAGGTACATACACACTCTATCACATTCAACTAAAACAAACAACTCTCTGTAATTATAGTTTAGATATTTTTACCCTTTCATTTGCAGCTATTGTGTAGAAGGGTTGAATGAAACTTGGAAATTGCCTAATTTATCTCTTATATTTTACCCCTGAAACTATGTGACAGTCAATCAACAGCCAGTTCAACCATTTTCCCTAAATTGTTCAATCCTCTGGGGGGGTGGGAGTAGAAATCAGTCAAAACTGTCAAAGGTTATTGGAAAGACAAATACTAGACAAATTTTTCAGTCAAAAAAATGTGCATAAACTTAGCCTCATATTACCTTCTTTAGGTTTCCAATGATAAAAAGGAAAATAATGACATGCCTAACAATAGTTTTTTTTCTCTCAAATGAAAATAGGTTTATCACTCTGTTTGTTCTAACATGACCTAGAAAATATGTGTAGGGCACTCGCTTGTCAGGAACACCCCTTTATTTGAACCAGATTGTATATGAGATTTTATCACTGGAGATCCCCTGAAAAGATTGCTCAAAGAAAGTATATTTAATTAATTGAAGAGAAGATAGAGCCATCTATCTCAGCCAATCTAGACATTGTCCCACATAAAGCCAGGAGGAAGCACTAGTTTATGTCTTCTAGCAAATATTAGCCCACGAATACAAGACTTAAAACCATGTACTTGATTTGGATTACAGTCATTACACAAGCCTGGCCCTTGCCTTAAATATTCCTATTTCATTAGAAAATACGAGTTCAAAACTAAGAGCAAGCTAGTGTAGGAAAATGGCACCTGCAAGTATAAATATGACACCAGATCATAGGGAACTTGTTAAAATCTTACACAAGTAGTGTTTTGGCTTACAGTCCGCTGCTTATCAAAATTCTGTCTGAGGTGCCTTCCATGTGTTTTGGCAGGTATGTGGATAAAATTATCAGTTCTTTATTAGCATATGTTTTACTTCTCAGATGTTTGTTTATGGGAAAAATTAATGTAGCATACAACTTGCAATTAGTTTTTACACTGTTAATGACAGGTTCCCATAAAATGCCTTGAATTGAAATAGAAGCTGATGGTATTAATAAGGTATGTAATGCTCAGGCTCGGAACTGAAAGGAGTCAAATCAATATAGTTTACCTATGAAAATTTTGAGTCATTTGGCAAGGTTCCTAGCAATTTTGAAATTGACCACCTGTTTAGTAAATTGAATATTAAGGAGTACTATATGGAGTAATATATGGCCAGTATCTTTGATACAATTTGGCCCTGGCCTAAAGAATGAGCAAGGTAATTACTTTTACCTAGTTGTATATTTATAAAATTATGGTGGGAGCTTCAGTCCATATCCTATTGGAAAACTACCGTGGACTTTGTCTGAAAGATAAACATGTAAGTAAAATATCATCTCTATCCTCCAGGAGACTATTTTTAGCAATGATTCCTATATATCACTGCACACTAGAACCACCTGGAAAAAATTTTAAGAAATAGAGATTCCTAGCACCCTTCCATTGGAACCTGTTACATAGGTTCTAATGCATTAACTCTTGAGTTAGGTCTAGGCACCTACATTTTTTTAAAACCTCTCCATATCAGATGTAACTAGTTAGCTAACTAAATATTGAGAATCTCCACAAATATAATTCCTTTTTTGTTCTCTAAATCTACTATTATCTCCATCTGAAGTGTTTTCTTCTTTATCTCCAATTTTCCACAGCCTACACAACTTAAAAACTCAACCTATAAAATATTTCTCCATATGATTTCTTAGATTACAACCTCCAAGAATTTCTAATCATCTCATTCTCTGATGGGGAGAAAGATGTATATATTAAAAGAAGTAATTAGTGCTGAATATAGTACTAATTGTGCCATAATAGAGTCATGCAATTCAGTGATAATAAAAAATTTGGACATACTAATTCTGACTTGAAAGTGATTTTAATGGGCATCTTGACAGGGGAATGAATATCAAGACTTTGAGAGTTAGTGTATTCTCAATTGCTACCCTTCTGTTTCTCCTCAACATCTGGAAGGCTGAGTACAACTTTCGGGTTCTCTTTAATTCTGAATTCTGGTTCCAGTTAACCAGTTGAGAGCATCAGCATTAGATCAGATGGTGGAGGAAAGGACTTTCTATTCATTGCCCAAGTTCCTTTCCTGTCACTCTGTGGATTGATGGTTAGTTCTACCATAGGTCACAGCTGTGCTCCTACACTTGTGGTTTCCCTGGGAATATAGCCAGTATTTCCCCTTTCTTCATCTTTAAATTGATATATAATTCATGTACCACAATATTCATCCTTTTAAAGATTATAATTCAATGAATTATAGTACATTTGCAAAGTTGTGCAACCATCACCACTCTAATCATAGAACATTTTTATCACCCCTAAGAGAACTCCACATTCCTAAGAAGCCATTCCCCATGCTCCCCTTTCCTTAGCTCCTTCAAAACCACTAATCTACTTTCTATCTGTATAGATTTTCCTATTATGGACATTTCATATAAATCAAACCATATAATATGTGGCCTTTTTTATCTGGATGGCAATACTCATGCTAATGGAATGTAAAATGAATCAGCCACTTTGGATAACAGTCTGATAACCCCTCAAAAGATTAAACTCACTATATGATCCAGCAAGTCTACTCCCATGTACATACCCAGGAATTGAAAACATACACCCACATAAAAATTTTAAATGAGCATAGGAGCATGGTCATTAGGTAAGGTTCTAACTTCATTCTTTTGAATCTGAGTATCCAGTTGTTCTAGCAGCATCTGTAGAAAGACTATTCCTTTCCCATTTATTTGTTTTGCAAATGTTTTTGAAAATCAATTGACCAAAAATGTATAGGTTTATTTCTGGACTTCCAGTTCTATTCCTTTGGTCTGTATGTCTAACTTTATATCAGTGCCACACAGTTTTCATTACAATAGCTTTGACATAAGTTTTGAAGTTGAGAATTATGTGTCTTTGTTTAAAGAACTATGTTCTTTTCAAAATGATTTGGGATCTTTTGGTTCCTTGAATATCTATGTAAATTTTAGGATCAACTTGTAAATTTATGGAAAAAGGCAGCTAGGATTTTGATAGGATTGCACTGAATATACAGATAAATTTAGGTAACATATAATCTTAAAAATTAGGAGTTTCAATCCATGAATATAAGATTTTCTTCCATTTATTTAGGTCTTCTTTCTTTTAACAGTGTTGTGTAGTTTTCAGAGTATACATTTTGCATTTCTTTGGTTAAATTTATACTTAAGTATTTTTTTTATATTACTGTACATAGAATTGTTTTCTTAATTTCATTTTGTATTGTTTATGCTAGTGTAGAGAAAAAATTTATCTTTTTATATGCATCATGTATCTTAGAACCTTACTGACCTTGTTTATTTGATCTAATAGTTGTGTATGTGCATGTATTTCTATGTATATATCATGCCATGTACAAATATAGTTTTACTTCTTTTCAATCTGGATGTCTTTTATTTCATTTTCTTGATTACCCTGTCTAGAACCTCTATTACAATGTCAAATAAAAATAGCAATAGTGAGCATTTGTTTTCAGAAAATCTCAGGACAGAATAGAAAAACCACCTCCCAAATTGAGACAGAGCCAAGAGACCAAAGAATGACCAGAGAAGTCTAGCTTGGTGAGTTAGATGAGCTTCTTAGAGATACACTAGGACTCCTAGTCAAAACAGGAATCCTCTGGACATCTGCTTCTGGTTAGAACAGGAACTCTCTGGGCACACACTCCTGGGTGGCAGCAGAAGTTATTGGAGGAGTAAGATCTGCATCCAGCCATCTGTCCTGTTGTCTTAGAGCCCTTCCCAGTGAGTGCTAGAGAGCTCTTACATTGTATCATCACATGTTCCCATTGAAACAAATCAAGCATGCACAGTACAATCATCATGTGCCTTCATATAACCCATGTTATGTTAAAAATACAATTCTTCACTAGGTGTAGATTGTAGTATTATAAATAATTAACTAAAGGGTATTATAGGTCAGCCAAAGTAGTTCTAAAGCAGTCAGAGATGGTTTACACCAGTTGCCTCTGCCTCAAGAAAGTGCTGAGGCATATCTCTTGTGCCTAGTAGCTGTCTTCAGCATTTGCTTAACCTATTTTGTAACAATTTTGTGGAGCACTCCAAACTAGGACAGCACCATGCTTCTTTGTGTGCTGGAAACTTGCATTTTTCTCTCATCATCTTGTGTTGTTCCTGATCTTAGGGGAAAAGCATCTTGTATTTCACCAATAAATATGCCCTTCATCAGGCTGAAGAAATTCCCTTCTATTTCTAGCATGTTGAGTGTTTTCATCACAAAGAACTGCTGATTTTTCCAAATCTTTTTCAGTGTTTATTGAAGTGATTATGTGGGTTTTGACCTTTATTGTATTGATATGATATTTTATATTGATTTTTTTATGTTGAACCAACACTGCATTCCTGAAATATATCCACTTAGTCATTGCGTATAATCCTTTTGATAAGTTGTTAGATTCTATTCGCTATTATTTTGTTAGAGGTTTCTGTGTCTATATTCATAATATTGCTCTGTAGTTTTTCTTTACTTGTAATTTCTTTCCCTGGTTTAGGTTACAGGGGAATACTGGCCTTATAGAATGAGTTAATTATAAACTTCTTTTCTAGTGCTTGTAAAAGTTTGTGAAGGTTCAGTTCCAATGCTTTGCTGGACATTTGGTAGAATTCACCAGAAAAGCTGTCTGAGTCTGAATTTTTGTTTGGAGGAATTTTCTTTTTACTTCAATCACTTTGATTTTTATAGGTCTATTCATATTTTCACTTTTGCTTGAGTGAGTTTGAGTAGTTTATGTCTTTCCAGGAATTTTTCATTCAATCCAAATTGTCTAATTTGTTGGCATACAATTGTTCACGGTACAATAAAATCATCCCTCGGTGTACTCTGGGGATTTGTTCCAGTACCCGACCCCTTGTCCCCCGCATACACTGAAATCTGGCATACTCAAGTCCTCCAGTCAGCCTGCCCAGTTCAAACCTAGGTTGTGTAAGGTGTTAGGTAGGGACTGGAAGGAAGGGGAAAGAGGTGCAGAGGTGGAAGCGAGGCAAGGGAGATTTGGTAGAGATACTGCTGCTGGCCAATTAGAGGAGGGTAAGAAAATCACAAACTTGACCCAACCCAGAAACAAACACCTCAGGGCATGCTCACAGAGGAGCTGACCTTAGGTGAACTATCCTCATTAACATAGGAAAAATCACACCCACCAGTGCCATGACAGATTACAAATGTCATGGCAACCCCCACCCCCCACAACTTACCCTATACAAAGAAGTTAAGGGGTGTTCCCGGGTTCCAAGAAATATCCACCCCTGTTCCCCAAAATGAATATTCCGCCCACCATTTAGCATATCACAAGATGTAGACATAAAAGTAGAAATGTGTTATAAAAACCCACGGTCTTCTCCATTCACAAAGATAGACCCGTTCCCACTCTGGACCATACTGTGCTTTGCTTTTTTTTTTTTTTTTTAAGATTAAATATTTTAATACGTATTTCAAAAATCTTTGAAAAAACTGTGACCTTTATGCTGTTATACAGCCACCAGGTAGTGACCTTTATATCATTGTTTGTTTGTTTGTTTTTTAATAAATCCTGCTGTTTGGCTTGCTTATTCCTGTTTGGCTTGCTCATTCATTCCATGGACTCCTTTATAGTATGTTTCTTTTAAAGTATGTGATTTTATTTAGTGTAAGATGCTGTCCATTGCCAAGATACGTCATTATTGAATATACCAACCCTAAAGAAAACATACTGGTAATTAAACTATATCACACCATTAATTATAATTAATGTTAATTTTAAGGATATTAATAAAAATGCTCACCTTAAAATATATATATTACAGAATACAATATATAATGTTCCTTTATCAAAGTGATATAGATTTATATTTAAAATTATAAAAATATTTAAAAAGAAAAAAATCACCCATATTTCTATTGCACGACTATAACAAGTGATAACATTTTAGCATACTTTTAGTCTTTAGTATAGTTTATGATATTTTTACATGATAGAAGTTATACAATAATTCCTTTCTCTGTTTTTTTTGTTTTTTGTTTTTCAAAATATGACCTTTCACTTAAGCTTGATTCACTGGATTACATGGAATTTCTAAATTATTTTCAATGGTTTTCAAGTAGACATGCCATAGTTTAGTTATTCTTCTTCAGTTTGGTATACTGTTTCCAATTTACTATTATTATAATTATATGAACAGAAATATGTTGTTAAAGGTATATTTTGACTTTTTATTTTATTTTGTAGAATTAGGATAATTTTCTTAAAATATAGCCACTCATCTGGAATTACTAAGCCAAAGAGGATAATCATATATAGGACCCTTGATAGATACTGCCAAATTATTTTACAAATACTTCCACTAATATATATTGTAGTTATCAGTAGATCAATTCCCATTAATATGAAATAACAGCTCAAATTTTAAAGTTGGTTGTCAGCAAATATTTATTTTAAACTTTCTCTGTCAGTAATGATCTGAGGGCTAGCGTAGTGTATGACTCTTACCTTTGGTTAAGGGTTTGCTGTATGATGGATTGCTAAAGAATCATGTAGTACATATTGTATGTACTTTGAAGGGTACTGGAACACCCATTGTTGCTTATAGTATTTTTGACACCACTGTACTTTAAAGCCTAGTTATTTGGGGGAAGTCCAAACAGTTACATATGCATTTCATGGCAATGTATTTCAAGTGCAAATCAATGATACAGCCAAATCCTAGAGAGAGTCATAAGAGTGAATATGCATGCTGGTTTGATTTTCTTTTGCATTTGTAAAGATTTATGCTACAAAAGAAGATTAATTTGTTATTAATTTGGCATATAATATTCTGGAAATAATAACAAGACTATCCAGTGGTGGAGAACATTGCAATCACAGCACAGATGTAAAGCAGTGCTAAGATTTGGGGACAGGTAGATAGAGTGAAGTACTTTTCCAAAGCATGTAATTTGCATAAAAAGGAGAAAGGAAGCCAGGTTCCACTGGATTTACCACAAATTAAAAAACTCCTCGATTTGAGCTCATTAATATAAAGTATTGCACAAATATCCTCTTTCTTCTCTTGGGGACATGCTAGGAATGCCTTTTGAAGTTGGCTGTGGCCACAAGACTTGTTTTGCACAATTTAATGTGGAAAAAAATAATTTATACCACTTCTGCCCAGAAGATTTAAGAATCAGGGTACAATTCCCTATGTTTTCTTTCTCTGCTAGCTTTTCAAGAAACTATTATCTCCCTGAAAACAGTCAATTAGGTCAACTGAGCAGTGACCTCTTTGTTCTAGGAGACTCTACCTTCTCTTTCCTGGGGTGACAGTGTCATAGCTCAGCCTTGGAGTATACGGCTATGAGAGAACATGATTCAATTATGAAATGATGGAAGTAAACAATCTGTGGAGTCAGTGTTATTTTCGAGATACCAAACAATTTTGCACATATAAAATGATCATGAATAATTTCCTTACTTAGCTTTTTTTATTGTAATTCAATGAAGAGTAAAAATTGTTTGAAATTATCGTTATACTTTTTTTTTCTTTATTTCAGCTTATTATGGGGGATACAAAAGTTCAGGTTACATACGTTGCCCATGTACCACCTGTCCCCCCAAGTCAAAGCTCCAGGCCTGACCATTCCCCAGACAGTGCGCATTGCACTCATCATGTAGGTATACACTCATCCCCTCCCCCCACCCCCCACCTCAGTCTGATATCCGATTGGTATCATTCCCAGATGTGAATTTAGGTGATGATCAGGGAAACCAATTTTCCGGTGAGTACATGTGATGCTTGTTTTTCCATTCTTGAGATACTTCACTTAATATAATGGGTTCCAACTCTCTCCAGGAGAACCATAGAGATGTCGTATCTCCATTATTTCTTATAGCTGTGTAATACTCCATAGTATACATATACCACAGTTTACTAATCCATTCATGAATTGATGGGCATTTGGGTTGTTTCCACATCTTTGCTATTGTGAATTGTGCTGCTATAAACATTCGGGTACATGTGTCTTTGTTATAGAATGACCTTTTTTCCTTTGGGTATATGCCCAATAATGGGATTTCTGGATTGAATGGTAGGTCTACTTGAATCTGTTTAAGATATCTCCATAATGCCTTCCACAGGGGTTGCACTAGTTTGCAGTCCCACCAGCAGTGTATGAGTGTTCCTGTCTCTCCACATCCACGCCAACATGTGTTGTTTTGGGACTTTTGGATAAAGGCCATTCTCACTGGAGTTAAGTGATATCTCATTGTGGTTTTGATTTGCATTTCTATGATGATTAGGGATGTTGAGCATTTTTTCATATGTTTGTTAGCCATTCTTATATCCTCTCTTGAGAAATTTCTATTCATGTCATTTACCCACTTTTTGATAGGGTTGTTTGATTTTTTCTTGCTAATTTTCCCGAGTTCTATATATAGATTCTTGTTATCAGTCCTTTATCTGCTGTGTAGTATGGGAAAACTTTTTCCCATTCTGTAGGTTGTCTGTTTTCTCTCGTGACTGTTTCTTTGGCTGTGCAGAAGCTTTTTAATTTAATCAGGTCCCATTCATTTATTTTTGTTGTTGCTGTGATTGCCTTAGGGGTCTTCTTCATTGAAATTATCCTTATACTTAATAAATAATTACACAGATATACATGATTGATATGATAGCATAGTTTAACGGAAAAATTACAAACTAAGAGGTATGGGAGCTGCTTCTGGGTTTGTTTCTGCTTTCTGTTATGTTTAAGAGCAAACCTCTGCTAATTTGAATAATTAATGATTCCATAAAACATTGTTTAAAAATGTTTTAATATGTGGTTGTTGGAATAAACTTGCTTCTCTTCCATTTATTAGTAAATCTATTCTCACTAATTCCAATATAGCATCAGTTCTGTTGCATGTAGCATCACTTCAGGTGGAAACAAACTGGCAGCTCCATCGGACAACTGCACTCTACTTTTTATATTATGGCCATGCACATGCTGAAAAATGTACTCTATTTCCAAAAATCAACCTGAAATCTGTTGGCAGATGTCTTGGAAGGTCAGGTTGGGAAGGAACTAAATTATGAATTCTGACTAATTGTGATGCAGGGAGCAGAGTAATGCATGCAGTTTGTATGCTGCATAGTGAATTAGCAATTTTGTTTGTCCCCACTCATGTTTCATTAAATTTTTTCATAAAAAGATTGAAAGACCAGGATATATTCTTAACCAGCATGAAAGCAGATGTTAAAAAAGCAAGGAATATTCTGCCTACCATTGATCATTGCCTAGAAAGACAGCACAGTATCTTAGCACATTGCTCTAAGTGATTAAATTGGTATCTTCATCAATCAACACTCCAATATCTCTGGAATAGATTCAATTTCATTGGTACATGTCACACAGGAAGGGCAAATACATTTCTCTGACCTCTGAAACTGCAAGGCACAGTTGCCTAATATTGGTGACACCATTTCATGACAGGAAAGCATTATGTACTTATGAAACATGGTTTGTCAAAAACTGTTGAAACTTGAGCAAATCACTTGATCTTGACTATCAGTGTTTTTGCTAGCACTCTTCTCCGTGAGTTCTTACTCTGTGACAGTCCCTGTTAGGTTTCACATGGATTATTTTTATAAGAACCCTAAAATATATTTCCTCATTTTATGAATATGAAAACAGAGGCTAGAGAAAGCATGTCTATTGGCCAAGGACATATATTAAATAGATAATCTGAGTGTAATTCTAGGCAATCTGACTTTAGAATTTATGTTTTCACAATCATTATGTTAGGTTCAAAGATTGGAATATCTGTTCCAATATTCAGTTGGGCCAAGGATGTCAATATTTTGACAATATATCTTGGAATAATACCAGAACTGCTCAAGTATACAGAGAAAGACTTTTTCTATATCAGGAGACAGGCAAAGTATACACCCAGGCACCAAATATGGCCTACCATCTGTTTTGTAAATAAAGTTTTATTGGAACACAACCATGCCCATTTGTTTACATATTATCTACGGCCACTTTTGTGTTACAGTTGCAGAACTGAGCAGTTGTAATAGAGATTGGAACACAAACTAAAATATTTACTATCTTGCCCTTTATAGAAATTAGATAACCCTTAGTAACCTATGGACTTTATTGCCATCTTTTGAATCACTTGGAGAGAGCTAAACATCTTATACTTTAGAATTAACAACCTTTCTCATTATAACTTTCAAATGCAATGGAAAGATTCCCAGACCCAGCTGGAATAGTGAGTCATTAGAAGTATCCAGCAGGTGATACACACATCACAGTGATGTTAGGATATTAGTTAGAATACCAGGGATAGAGGGAGATGGGACTGGGAATCAATGAAGTGGGTAGGTTCCTTCCTATATTGCAACAGATTTTTAAGGAGTGCCAAATCTGTGATCAGATTTGCAGTGGGCCATTAGGGTAGCATGGTGAAGAAGAAAAAAAACATCTCTTGACTTTGTGTGGCTTAAGGGAGATCACTGCAAAAAGGGACTACCTTCCCATTATGATCCCTGGGGCTGACCATATCAAAATATTTCATCTTTGGTATTGCACCTTGTGGAAGCAATGTAGCACCCTTTCCTCTCCTCTGCATACCCCTTCATTAGGATCGTTTCCCTTTGCAGCTGCTCTGAATTCCCGTGTCCCCCAGTTGCTCATCCTAATGACTGTCCTGCCCCTCTTGCCTGTTCCTCACCTTCTAGCCCCATGGGTTACCAAGCCCAGGATTTCATAGGGAGTTGAGGTGGAGCTGGAGGAGAGCGCACATCATAGCCATCAAACTCACTGAGATAGAATTGTAAGATTAGTGGCTGAGAGTGAATAGTGGAGATGCTATGTATCTGGACTGAACCAAAGAAGCTGATGAGGAATCTCACGGAGTGTCACATATAAAATTAGTTTAAATTACTTAGAAAAAGAACACTGTCAAACTGAGAATTGGCAAGGTCCTGAGAGGCAGAAACAAAGAGCTTCAGTCTGAAATGTGTGGGATTCACACATATCTGGGCTTGTATAAATTGATAGAAAATGAGATTCAGATATTTTTAGCAGTGACTCATAGAAGAGAATGTAAATTATATTTATTGCATATCAAAATTTCAAGCAATATCTTTATCAATTTCTTTTCAGCTCTGGCTCTTCCTTATTTTTTTAAAAAATCATCATTTTCATGCAGACTGATTTTAAAACCACTGAAGCTCATGAGCATTGTAGATAAAATTAGGCCAAATCCAGGACATAAATAAAGCTGCTTTTATCTTTTCTCTGCACATCCCCACTTCACATACTTCCTCCTGCCAAGTGTTCCATGTGCTAATGGTAACATTTTGCTTCCATAGGTCTCTGAAACCCCAACTTCTCTCTTTTCCAGATTGTCCCATTGCCTCACCCTACATTCGTTATCTGCTTTTTAGGCTTGATTGTCCAACTAAGCTCAATCTCAGCATCTCCTTCTCACCAACTGCCCACACCTGATCACTTGGATATGGCCCACTTTAAGCTCAGGACTATTTCCCAAGCTTCTTTCTCCTCTCCATCTTCACTGTTTCTGCTCGAAGGAAACAGCACATAACTACCTGAACAAAGGTAACAGCTTTATCCAGGGCAGTAATGAATATATAAACTATCCAGAGAGCTTGTTCAAACACCAATGACTGTGCCACACTCCTGAATTTCCTGTTCAGGATTTCAGGAAGGAGAACAGTAAGAGTGAGAATTTGCATTTCTAACAAGTTTACAGGTTATGTGTACACTCCTGGTCTTGGGATCACTGTTAGAGAAGTGCTGTTATAGGCCTCCATGCTGTGTTCTCTGATTTCTCCCACATTCCTTTCACTTTGCTATCAAAAATAACTTCTGAATAGTGGTAACATCAGCCCCTTGATTGCAGTTTAAGGCAGAATTCAGAACAGACTGCTTCTCGTGTAAGCTCTTTAATAATAAATCCTCGTACCTTGTTCTAGCCTCTCCTTCTATGAATGATGCCCTTGGACTCTGTCTGCCATATACTACAAATTAACACCAAACTACTTTCAAATCTCTAGAGAGTCCTTTCCTTTTCTTCCTGTTGTCTCAGTACATGACGATTCCTTTTGTCTGCCTGACAAATTGGCTCTCAAACATTTTATATAGACAATGTTACCTTTCCTGTAAAGCATTCTCACTTTCCCTCAAAGTGTTCCGTACTTCATTCTTTACAGTTCTTGCATTTACATGTGTTAGGACAATTATCCCATCATGTTGCAATTGTTTTCTTGCTTGTCTTTTTCTTGGAAGGGAATATATGTTCCTTCAGTATGCTGACATGGATGGCTTAATTTTCAATCTACATCCACACAGTTTCTTACCTAGCACATTTTAGATGCTTTCTCTATATAAAGAATAAATGATTCCTTCACTATGACACTTTATCCCCTGTATACTCTGTAAGCCAGATCTTTCCTTTCTTCCAAATGCTTCTTCTACGAAACTTAAACTAACAAATTCACTATACTAGCTCTAATTATAGAGGGCTGGGGATTTTTTTATATACTTAAAAATTCTCTCAGTAGCAATATTTTAGTTATGCCCCATGTAAAGTCAACCTTAGAATAATGATATGATAATACTGTATAATAATAAAAGGCAAAAATAAAATATTCTATTGATCACTTTATATGTTTAAAGATATAATTTATACCTTATTAATCTTCAAAAAGATTTTATTGCATGAGTACTATTATTAGTTGCATATTACAAATGGAAAAACAGAGAAATTAAGTTTTCCAATATCATACAAATTGTAAATAGAAGTGGATGATTTTAGTTGAGGCAGTTTAATTTTAGTACCCTGAATTAAAGTATCTCTGTCTCTTTAGACATATGTTCACAACCCACCCTTGCAGATTAACATTATTTCAATATTTACAATGTTCCAAGGGCAATCATATTTCCTTGAACTTGAAGCAGATTTATCTCAAGAAGTAATTTTTCCTACACTTTACGTGAAAGGGATATATTATCCAGATGATACCCTGTAGGGCTTCTCAGTCTCAAGAAATTTAAGTGGTGGTACAGTGTGACCCATCTTTAAGGCAAGACTATGTCCGTGATCTCTGGTTCTTGAGTAGAATTTCTAGCTTGGTTAGAGCACTGGGAGAAGACAACTCCTACTCTACCACTAGAATCCACAAATAGATTGTGAAGATTCTGGAAGACCTAAAACAGATTTTATGATTTAGAGGATCCTAGAAGTAATAGAGTAGATGGAATGGGTACAATGGGATATAGAATAGAACAAGACAGTGTTAGAATATAGAATATTCAAATGAGAATGCTGTGCTAGAATGATCTTGATTTAGACAAAGGGGCTATTAATGTATCCAACAAATTGTATTCCTTCACAACAAAATTAGAGATGGGCTTTACTTTCTGTATTTGTGATCATTATACTGTGTCATTATACATTTGTTATTTGCCTTCTTTTACACCAATTAACAAAAGTCTTGATCCTCTCATTTCACTAATTTCATCAAGTCAAAATTGGCAACATTATCTTCATTTTATTATGTAATCAAAATTCTCTTTTTTAAAAATTTCACCTCTGTTCAGTTAAGCTCATTTCTATAAATATTTGTATAGTGAGTACTATTTGTAAGATCATGGTCCAGGTACTTATCTCAGATATTTGGATTCATGAGATTCAGTCTTACAGAGCTGAAAATCAAACGAAGAGGGCATTAGAGACTTTGATGTACTTGAACAAAGTTTCAAATCTAGACAGTCAGTTGCTAGAGCCTACAGTCCAAATCACAACTTCACTTCCTTCAGTAAATGAAAATAAACCTTGAGAAAGGGACTGATGTGGTTGTGGATGCATAAAAGGAAGATTCATCAGACACTAGTGTTTAAGAAAATATAGATGAGGAGGCATCTGCAGGATGTGACCTGGGAAGGGTGGTGTGAGTTCAAACACTCAAGCTTGTCTTATTTCAAATCCTAACTTACTTTCTTGCTGTACGATTTGAACCAATGTGTGTAACTGTTCTGAGCCTCATTTTCTTTACTGGTAAAATGAAAAAGAATCTGTTACCTCCCTCACAGTGTTGCTGTGATGATTCGTCAAGATAATGCAGGTGAATTATCTTAACAAGGTGCTTGGAACCTAATAAGTATTCAAAAATTATTATTAATATGATTGTGGTATTATTTTATTGTTTAGTGTGAAGGGAAGAAAGATATTCATATAAAAGACATTATAGAAGTAGAACAAAAAATATAAGTTGCTGGGATACAGAGAGAGGAGCAACAAGGAGATGTCAGGGTAATTTTAAAATATTGATTCTGGGTGAAGGTAAAAAGATAGCATCATTAATAAACATGAGAAGTACAATGATTCCTGCTCCTTGAGCCATTTCCTGGCAAAACAACTAACAATGACAAAATACAGAGAAGATTATTTAGATTCAGCCTTTCATCATCTCCTTTTTAGGTACACCTACCCCCAACAGGGAACTCAGAATTCACTGACTTAGGAAAAGAGAGTGACAGCAGAGGACATAATTATACTGAGTGTCTCGGTTTTGGAGCCAGAGTCATGGCTATTAAGGAAGCCAACCAAAGCCTTTTTTTTTTTTCCAAATTATTTTTATCTATAATGTTTTTACTTTATGTTCTTTCTTATTATCCATTTCTAACGTGTTATATCCCCAGGCTTTGCAGTTCCAATTCCAAAATGTTCCTCCCCAATGATGTTTTTATTGATTAACATATCTTAAAAAAATAAAGATTGTAGATTTCTAATCATAACTTATTTGAGAATACAGTAAGTTAGACAGTGCTTTACAAAGTGAAAACGATAACCATGCAGCACATTTTACAGTCTTGAGGAAAACAAATATGAAATCTATGTTTCGATGAATTTGTGACTCATTAGAAATCTAGGCACTGAGTAGTTTGAACTTCCCTGGGCCTAGGAAGGGAAGCAGTGTCAGCCAACATAAGTTTCTTCTTTTCAGGCCCTAGATCTGTTTAACATGTAGGAAGACTTACTAATAAAGCTTAGGATTTCTTCTATATAAAATTATATGTAGTTGATTGTAACAGCTACAAATTAACAGATCAATCAAAGCTACAATTACTCTCATTACACGGAGCAAAAAATATGTGTTACAATAACAGATATGTAAAGAAAATGAATTTATAAGGATGATGAGAAATGTCTGTGCAAAGTAGTGTGAAGAGAACATAAATTCTTGCCTTGGCCTAGATCCAGCTGCTTCTGTCTAATGAGCTCCCATGCACCTGCAGACTGCCCGTCCTCTCTAGGAGCTCATGGTAATAATCAGCTTGCACAATGATAATATTTGATTAGAAAATATTACTGGGAAGCTTCCTTGAACACTTCAAGAAATGTCTGCTGGAGGTGCCTCCTGAGTATCCCATCTGAAGAGAGATATTACCACCTGCTCTTTTCATACCCGTGTCTCTTAGAAACCTAGGTTCTTTTATCTGTTTCCTCCCATTGTGTAAGTCAGTACTGTGGAGATTCTGTCCTCTACACCCTGCTAAATGGCTATGTTCTATTCTCTTGCCTTATTCCTTCAGGTTATTTGCTATGGATTAGGCTTTGTATTTATTACATAGGTCTTCACTTTTTAAGGATTTTCTTGAATTGGACCTTGGCATTCCAAAAGGTACATTTTCCTTTGCCCTCAGATTACATACCTTTGGATTTGGATCTTTTACTAGTTTCAAATTATCTAGTCTCATAGTTGGACATGGGGAAATTTTTAAGTATGTAAGAGCTACTTCACTCATCCCCTGATGTCCCCCTCTCCAATTCACATTAGCTCCCCCTCTGGTTCAGTTTGATCCCTATCTCTTTTAGCATGTTCTTCTGAGACCCATTAAGCAAAAGGGTATTGTCAGCATTTAACAATGGAAAATAGAGTTAAAGAAAACTCAAAACTACTTCACATAAATGAAGAGTTTTCATCACCATTGCCCTGATACTAAATTTCCTGCAAACAAAATCACATGAAATGGCAAGTCACCATGGAGCCAAAGGAAACAAATGATTACATATAAGGCTTTTCAGAAAGAACAATATTTTACAATGAATAGCACATCTTCAATTTGGGTATAGTGAGGGTTCTTACATGACTTAAGACTTTCTACTCAAGAGATCTATACTAAGAACTGGTGTATATTGACCTCTAACAAACCTCCTAAAATTCACAAGTTTAAACAGGCAGTTCTGGCCCTGTTATTATTTTTAATTATTTGGTAACTACATATTAGATATAAAGAACAGAAAGTCTGTGTGAGAATGAGGAGGTGTGTGCGCATGCACATTAGGAACCGAGTGTGCAAGCATGCCCTCATAAGGAGAGATACCATTTCATTCTGATAAACCTGTTAAAAACTATAACTGTGTTCCCATTATTAATATGACCTTAAGCTTTACTTCTGGGCATTTGGGTTCCTCTAACAGTTCCAATCACAATGAACAATGCCAGAAAGTTCAACATTACATTATTTGAATTTAATGTGATAGTTCTGCCTTGGTTGAAAAGCAAATTTGAAAACAAAAATATTTTATAAACATATTTAATTCCAGATTATTTTACAAACATCAATTTACTGAAAGTGGGATAAGAGAAGTGAGACTAGAGCCCAGAGGACTTTCTATCTTAATATTGGAGAAGAAGTAGGGGGAGGAGAGATGCAGAAAATGGAGTTCATGGCAATATATATAAAATTTTAAACAAGGTCTAATTCTTCCTACCATTTGACCTCTCCAAAAAAACAAGCTGCTCCTGGGAAAATAAAATTACCAAATATTTTTCTTCAGTTCTTTTCCATTCACCATTTTCCTCTTCTACTCTCTAGATCCTCATGCTAAGATTCCAGGGTCAGCTTAACTTTCACAATAGACTTGCTGCCTTTTAAGTTAGCCCATTTTATTGTTGAACTACTCTAGCTTTGGAATATTATTTCTTAAACTAAGCTAAATTTGACTCTTTTCTCTAGTATTTTCCCTGAGGTAATTCAGAACAAGTCAAATCCTTGTATTTGAGAGTTTTTCAAGTAATTGATGGAACTGTCATGTTTTCCCGTATGTCTTACCTTCTAGATATTTATTATTAATATATTCCTGGGTGTAATATGACACTAAAATCCAGGTTGGCAGGCTCTTTACCAATATTGATCAAAGCAATCTATTATTTTGGCATCATGCAGATATAACCCTATTAGTTTTTGAGATAAGTATGTTTTCTTCTTCGGAACTCCTGCCTAGCAGAAAATATGACAGGATGAGAAGGCTTTTAAAATTTGAGTGCAGCCTTACACACCATGGGATCATCAAGGGAAGTGGTAAATTCAGCTCTTCAAAGAGTTTGAAGTTTGTAGAGTTGGAAGAACATAACATATGAACAGAAAGTCCAAAGGTATAACTTTGGTTATTAGCCACTGGAAAGCAAATTTCAAGGACAAAAATTAAAACATTTTAATTCCTTTCCTGACTTCTAAAAATAAATTAATCAACTCTATTTTGTGAAAAGAAGTTTTTTTAGAAATAAAATGACTTCATTTTGGCTTGGATTACCCTTTTGTATCTCATGATCTTTCATGTCTATATTTCTGATTAGGTTTCACTATAATAATCACTCATCAACAAGAAAACAGTAAGAGATGGACAAATACTGATAAATCAAGCTATCAACCATGAAAACAAACAAATCCAGTATATTTATCTCTTTTAAGTAGAGCCTTAATGCTATGATTTCAGTATTTGAGGCTCATGTTTGAATCAAGCATATGGAGATTAACTTTGAAAATATCTATTATTTGTTTAAAAAGCCTATATTAAATTAATACTAAATTAAGATTTTTCTTCAACACATGACAAAACAATTGATAGAATAAAAAAAATGTAATTTCCAATGTCCAAAAAAAAAAAAATAAGAAATTACTATTGAGAATTTCAATAAATTCCTGAAATCAGTAACAACAAACAAAACATTCAACATAAAAAAGGGGCCAGGTGCAGTGGCTCATGCCTGTAGCCTCAGAATTTTAGGAGGCCAAAGTGGGAGAATCACTTGAGGCCAGGACCTCAAGACCAGCCTGGGCAACATAGCAAGACCTATCTCTACACAAAATAAATTAAAAAAAAAAAAATTAGCCTGGCAGGGTGGCATGTGCCTGTGGTCCCAACTACTAGGGAGGTGGAGGTAGAAGGATAGCTTAAGCCTATGAATCTGAAGCTGAAGCTATGATTGTGCCACTACACACCAGCCTGGATGACAGAGTGAGAGCTTGTCTCTAAAAAATAAAAGCAAAAAATAAAATGGGTAGGAGGAAGAGTATGAATAGGGAATTCATTAAAGGGGAAATAAATAGCCCTCAGAATGTAACTCATCTTGATTGAAAATCCATCCTATGCTTGAGGAATGTAGAATGTTTACTCAATTTACTATCAAATAAAAGTTAAAATGATACTACTTTATGTCCATTAAACATCAGAGAACTGAGGAAAGCCAACTGTTGCAAGAATGTGGGACAAGAGGCACACTTGTGTACAGTTAACGGCAGTTATAGGTGGTGATACTGCCTGGTATGAGGATTATGTACACCCCATGACAGAGTGGTCCCAGTCCTGAGTATGTTCCCAGGAGAAGGCTTCACATCTTTCACGAGGGATATATGCAGAGAAGGATGTTGCATCTAATACAGCAAGGAGTGGGAGGCAATATAATCATCTATTGCCTGTGGAATAGAAAATAGGATTCAGGAATGTAAGAAATGGAATTTTGTGGATCAGTACAAAGAAATGAGCCTAACAGACATAGGGTAGAATGAATACATCCTTTAAAAAGATACTAAAGAAATAAAGTAAGAAGATGACTAGGTTTATAGCACAATTCTCTTCATATAAATTAAATCAAAATTTAGTTAATGCCATAAGTTTTACAAAAATTCAATGGAATGAATTGGTTCTTATGAAGGTGTCAGTAACGAATCTTGATGGAAATTTAAGAAGATGACAAAAAACAAACTAAATATAGACGTAGATAAAGAAATTGACCTAGCATCAGGTAGCTATGAGCATACTGTGCCATGCATTTAAATTCATAATAAAATCAGTTTTATGTAGCTGACTTCTAAAGAAAAAAAAATCCTTTTAGAATTAGTTGCCAGGGAAACTAGTTTTCCTCTGATGGAGTACATGACTCCTACCATCAGTTCATTAATTTTTTTAATGACCAGACACTATGGAGGATTGACTTCCTGTGGAATTTCTTAGATAGTAAAACAACAATATTAAAATAACACTGCTTCTTAGTTCAAGCTCTTGCTCACCTATTGGGGAACATACCTATCTTTCCCCTATATTACCATCTGGTTTTCCCTTCTTAACTTTTGGGAGAAGAAGAAATCACCACTGGTGATACAGCAAAACTGGATAGAAACATTTTAGTAAAATAAGACATTGAGGTTATATAAGAAGAGGTTATCAATATTATCTGAAAGACCAGAGTTGGTTGGTTGGTTGGTTGGTTGATTTTTAACAATGGAAATTAAGTTCTGTATAAGTTTTCCACTTGCCTCCAGAGTAGAACCAGGAGCACAGAGGGGTAGGGTTTCAAGAGGGCAGGTGAGCAAATAAGGTCAGAAGAGGAAGGGATTCCATACCAGTATTTGTAGTAGACTCTGCGTTGACTGAAAAGATACTCAGGGAAATGAGACACATTTTAGGCTTTTTTATGGTTGGCTACTAACTTACTTTTTTTTTTTTTTTAATAATGGCTTACATCAGCATTCCCTTCTGGGCATATAATTATAAAAAAATTAAAAAGCAAACTTTGTGCTAACTTTCAGAAGTCTATCTGCAGAATCATTGCTGAGGGTTGAGTCAGGAAGGACAAATTGCTGGAAACAGGTAGAGCCGTCATAAGGCTGTGGTGGGCAGAAATTGAACACAAATCATCTAAGTGCGAGCTCAGAGCTCTTTCTAATATATTTCATCTGTATTTCTAAAAATGACATAGAAATACATTCCAAAGCATTTTGTGAAGCATTGTAAAATACTAAATAAATGAACAGAATTAGTTTGTTGATACACCAGCTATTCAAAAATAATTCCTTAGCTCCAAATATTGCATTATGCATTCAGTTTGGTCACTCAGTGGGTGATAGATCAAATTCCAATTTATAGTTCAATGTTTTATAAGGAAACACACTAACAGTGGCAAACTGGACAAATGTTTTGCAAAACATGTAGCCCAACTTAGTTATATTTAATGAAATTCTACCATGCTTATATGAAAGATGTCCCCCAACAGAAAACACTTAAGGAAGTAGATGTATAGATCAACTATCCCTAATCCAACTTGTTGAAGGCAACTGTTAGCCATCAGGGCCTAGAGTCAGATACAGGCAAACTTTGAAAATATTGAAAAGACTCCTCATAACCTGTTACAATTCCCCTTAAGCCCAAGCTGCCAAGACTACGGAACTGAATTTATCTTCAATTACAGTAACTCTATTAGCTAAAGCATTTGGCATATTTATATCCCACCCTCTCCATATAATATTTGAACTTAACATTTAAAGTGGTCTTATTTTAAATGTCCTTTATTGTAAGCAATATAGAAAACTTTGAAAGGAGATATATATTAAAACATCAATAAACAAAAATTTAAAGAAAAAATATGGTTTTGTGGGAAGATCTTAGGGAGAGTGCACAGATCTGTCTTTATTATCAACATATATAGTAGCAGCTAGAAAAGGTCCTCACCCAAGAAGATGCTCAAAGAATAGTTTCCAGAGGGAGGAAAGGAGGGAGGAAAGAAAGGAGGAAGATAAAAACAGATGGTGTTCTAAAATGCAAGTATAGCCATCATACCCTTGAACTTTTATTGAGTTTAAAAAGCTATTCTAATTATCTCATATATATTTACATAATTTAGTCCTTAGTGTAACCTACAAGTGGTCATTCTTCACACATTCTTCATACTAGTGCTGAGGAAATTGTGATGTAAATTGCTCATATATCCATCAAGGAGCAGAGGCAGGAGTGACCATACTGCTGTTTGACCACAAAGCCCTTAAACAAATTGATTTCAAAAAACCAAATTTTTAAAAAAGAAGACAATTACAAGTCAGGGTAATTAGGGATGGTTTCCTAAAGGAAATGGATCAATTTTGAGCAGGAAAGCAGGAGTGTTTTAGGCAGGAAAGCCGCATAATCAATAGAGGCAGGGTGTGGCATGACAATAAGATGTGGGGTGCTGTGCACACTAAGTAGTCCTAAACATGAGTTATTCACCCAGTCCCTTTCAGAGAATTTATTATATTAGTACATGAACCAAAATATGATTTATTTAATATCTTCTTTAAATTGACACTTTTACTTGAATAAATTTATTCATAAAAATAACACTGTAGCATTTCCACAAACAGATATATGCTTTAATAGTAGAAAGCCATAAAATTAAACTGAAAGCAAAGTTTTGAATTCTAGCAAGATATTAATGCCTGCCTGTCAGCCTAAGATTCTCACTCTGGAGGCTATTTTTTCTCTTATTTTAATAGAAAATAATAATGATAGTAATAATGGTTAATAGAATTTGAGCATTTATCACGTGAGAGGCACTCTATTTTCTGAGTACTTTCTGTGTGTGCAATACCACATTTGATCCTTACAAAAACAGCTTGAGGTAAGAGCTTTTATTATCCTTTCCTTAAGGATAAGGAAACTATAACATAGAGATTTCATAAGCAGTAGAAAAATATTAAAGACGTACTGGCAATAAATTAAGTCTTTGTACTCCATCAACCAAAAGAGTTGAAAGAAGAGGGGAAAGGAGATGATTTTCTAGCCACAAAATTCGATGTGCCCAGATAATTCTTACTGTCAGATGTTTCAGCACTTTACCTAACCTCTCCTCTTACCAGCAGCATCTCCTCCATGCTTGGGAGCATTAAGGGAGGAGTTATAACATGAAAGGTACAGCATCATTATCTATTTGTGAGCCAAACAATGACATTGTGTTTAGTGTACAAATACACACCTATGTGTAGGTGCGGGAAAGCAAGAACAAGCAGCTCCAGTGACTTCACATTTCTATTGATCTCAGAGTCACATTTCTCAAGAAGCAGGAGAGAAATAAAGCATGAAGACATTTATAAAAGGGCCATAGAAGAGACTCCCAATAAGGATTGTGTGGATTTTTCTTATACTAAAAATGAGCACTGGGGAGATAGTTTACCAAATCAAACAAGGAACTTAATCTCAGGCATTCTGAAGTGATTTAATCTGTAGCCCCCAATCTCACTTTAAAAATTTTTTTAAACTGATTTCTACCAAAATGTCTGTTTATACTGATTTATGCAAAGTGTTTGTATTTCTCTATGGGTATCATTAGAATAGATTCATGTAAGATTTATGACTCACAAAGGCCCTGAATTGCAAAGATGTAAGATCTAGATCAATATTATCATGTCTGCACAACACTATGCAGTTAGATTTACTAATGAGAAAAGGGAACATATTTAAAAGACCTCACTCTTCCTTCTATTCTAATAAAGTAAAATTTGCAACACACCCCAAGTCACAATGCCTTGAGTGGTGGTACAGTCTCCAGGGAAGAAAAGCACCTTACATGGTTCATGTGAGAGGAGTAATCCTTTCTAGGAAAAACAAACAGACAACAAAAACAATGCAAATTTCCATTCTCCCAAGAAGAGTTGGTCTTAACTGACATTTTTTCACTTGCAATATAAGGTTAGTGATAAAGCATAGCTTGGTGACAGAGAAGGCCACTTAACCCTGTATAATTTATACACTAAAATGTCTTGTTCACAAAGCTTTTATTAATATAATACCTGAGAGTTGTGCCATTAGACATTTATTAAATATAAAAGTACAGTATCTGAGATATGCACTGAACATTTTCAGCAAACAACATCCCGCTATTTTTAAAACTAACTCCTCTTTGGGGATATAGCACAGTCATTGGACAAGCACAGGAAGTGAGGGGCGTGATTAGCATGAGGCGCTGCTGCTGAGAATACGCACAGGCAGCTGCTATATTGAAAAACCCTGAACGTACTACAGCAGCTTTGAAGGGAAGAAGTGATCACTCAAAAGGAGATTGAGCTAGGCCAAATAGCGTATGTATCCACATTATGTCTTTGTTAAGGGCAGGTTCTATGTAGTGTATACACAGACAATTAGACGGTTAATTCAATTTACATACATAGAAAGTATAAGTAAAATCCAATACCCATATTTCTTTTTAGAAATAACCTCAGCTCCAATTATTACAGATACATTGCCTATTCTTTAGATTCAATTTCTTTCAGCTAGTAAGGAAAAATTGTAATCTTTTACTTATATAAGTGAACAGTATTCACATACAATAATGGCTTTTTTCCTCCTAGGACAACTCTTTGTTATCCTAGAAAGCACGGAGCGAGTTTTGAGTCTACTGGGTCAGGTTTTCCTTTATTCTCTCAAGAACTGTACACTATTCGTGTTCTATTATAGTCCTCATACTTTAGTATTATCATACAAAAAACCACCACAAGACAAGACAGCCAAAGGAATGGTCCAAATATGAATTGTTACAAAACTTCAGGGGCAGTAGAGATTTGAGTAAATATGGTATCAAGGAAATGTTACTAAGGAGCCAGTTAAACTAAGCATTGACAAATGGTTAGGGAATGAAACAGAAGGATACACCTGACTGCATAAATGTGATCAAATGCACAACAGTGGGGAAAAATAATGTGTCAGAAAATCCCTTTTCCTAGTATCTTTTCATTACTAATATTCTCAAAGTATTTTTTAAAACCGTCCCTTATTTAAGTAGTTTTTTCTTAAAACTCCACATATTAGAGAGCAGATCAAAGCAGAAGACACAAAACAATATGCATAAGTCATCTGGGCACCTGTGTTGCTAAGGCAACTGCTTCATACACATAGGGAGGGAGGAAAGGAACATTACTTACCAGCAAATGATTGAATCATATCTACCTCTAATAAAACGTGTTAGCTTGAGCTGTTCAAGTCAATAAGTACCTACAGTGCTGTGAATGTTTGGACAATTGTTTTGTGGATTCAACTTTCTTTAACAAAGCACGGTTGATTTTATGCTAGCAACCAACAATATGATTTTCTTAAAACACTCTTATTGATAATGAATTCTTACAGCAGCACCTTTCATTTTCTTCACTAGTAAATATATTTATATAAAGGCATGAATATTCTGTACAGATCTAGTTTTCCAACACCTGTTGAAACTGAAAGAAGTATGTTCTCAAACACAGTTCTGCCAGCCTGGACATTCACATATCTAACCATGGTGATTAAACCCACATTCAGTGCTTTCCCAAAAGGTCTGTAAATGTCGGTCTAAGTTCCATAAACTGAAATGCATTGCTGTAAGATTAAGAGAATATCATTGTTAATGACGCCCCTTAGTGCACTTACAATTTCCTTCTAAGAGTTATTGGCTGAGGGACATTCCCAAGCCATATGGACATATATTCTCTAGTCATTATGGAAATTCCTATGTGAGCACTGGTATTCTCAAATCTTACTATGGGCTGCATGGGGAGCATAGAATGTCTTCAGTTTGCCTTTTTTTTCTTTTTAATCATCTTCAGAGAGGACCAATGTGGCATGCAAAATGAACTCCTTTTAACACCACCATTTCTTGAGAATGGTTCTGTACTACATTTGTGTTTATTTTCCATTTAGCCTGGATCATTAGGTCTCTTAAATTGCCATCATTCAAGACATCTTTACAACTTGGTGCCGAGTGGCTGCTCCTGGAAAACTTGGTCCCACTTTACACCTTAACATGCAAATCCCAATCCCCAGGATCTCCAAGCAGTAAGAAGAATCAGATTATGAATCTGGGAAATTAAAAAGTTCCAGGGGGCTTTATCACAGACTAAGGCTTGGATCAGAATCCAAACACTGTTGCAGATTCCTTTATAAGAATCCCATCAAACAAAACCTACCATGTACTACTACTCAAGTCCTGCATCTCCCATGAACCTGCCCATGATACACCCATCCCACAGTATAGTGTTTCTTATCTGAGCATCTCCTGGATTTTATTCATAGCAGCCAGTCAGACACTACAACCCAACCTTATCATCTATTTCGTATTAGACATAATTGAGAGTCAATTCTATAGAGGGTAATTCATTTGTTTCTTTGACATGCCTAACACTAAAATCTAGTCCTAAGGAAATATTTAAGAATATAAGCATTCCGTATGCCATTTACCAACCAGTAAATGAAATATATTTGTGTTTATACATTGACCTCCTTCCTCAATATTATCACTGAAGAAATTAATGAATTTTCAAGTGTATAGGGCTAAAACCTAGAAAAGATGGATTTGAAGCCAGGTAAATTATTTATAACCACAGAGGAAGAACCCTAATAATTATTATCATGAATTTTGGGGGAACCCTTATGTAACTCTAATAAAAATTACAATAATATTTAAATCCTTTACCCTTGACTCCCATCTGCAATTGACAGTTTCTGTTATAGTATTATTGTCATCATTCACTAAAGGCTTAGGTGCTGGACATTGTAATATGGATATTACACATCTGTGGTCATATTTGATACTTTAAAGCAGGCTTCTCGTGTGGGTAATTTTATCCTTATTTAATAGAAGAGAATCCAAAGGCTTGACAAGATTGAGATTTCTTCCTGAACCCATGTTTCCAGTAAGCCAAGGATCAGCAAAATCAGCTGAGGTCTACCTCACAAACCTCACCTTATCCCATTTTGCCATACTGTCTTGAATTCTAATCTTTTCACTGTCCTCTCATTTCCATCATCCTCTTCTCACCCCCTCTAGCTTTGTTTCTTCCTATTTCTGGGCAGTTATCATTATGCCTTGCAGGAGGACTCTATCTATCCAGTGACTTCTCTTTCCAAAGCTTACCATTTTCTGAATAATTTCTTTAAAGCATAGCTCGGCTTCATTACCCATTTTCCTGATCAAAATCTTTTAAATGATTGGTTCTCTGATTTTTGATGAACACAATCTGAAATGTTTATCTTGATACCAAAGACCAATTCCAATGTATATTCTGGATGCAGTCTTCAACAGCTATATCTCACCTTCAAATCCTGCCTAAATAGAGGGACATACCTGATGTTTAACTTGTGTGTACCTTGCACATCCCTGTACTTTCCAATATCACAACTTCTTTCTGCTTTCTTCCAAACTTGCTTAACGGCAAACAAGTCATGCTTAAAAAATCTGTTTGAATGTCTCCTTGCTCATCTCACTGCAGCGGGCAATTGTCTATCCTGTAAATCCCCATGACACTTATTCTATTTCTCAGTTAGGGAATTTATTATCATTCACTTTGCAACATTGTACATGTGTCTTTTCCACTCCTTTAGCCTAACAGAGTTTTGAATTACTGAGGACTTTGACTCTCTTGCCTACACTTCCATCTCTGAGTCTAACTCATCTCACCACCTGAATTGCCTATCTTTCATTTCTAAATCTAGCACACTCATCACTAGACTTTGCTTGCCTCATCCAATTCTGCCATTCTGGGTATTGATTACTAAGACTCCATAGTCTTCCAATTCACTCTGCAGTGACCAACAATCTTGGCTTTCCTAGGGCTTAGTTTTCCTGGGATTTTCCTGGTGTCAGCCCTGCATGGCCATGTCTAGGAAAAGCTTCTTAGTCCCAAGTAAACCAGGATGGTTTGTCACTTACATACTCTCCAATAGTTATGCCCTTCTGCCTATTTGGCTTTTAATCAGGAGAGTGCTTACCACATTTTATTTGATTCATAACTTATATCTTACTTTTCTAGACTAATCATGGTATTCTGCACTCCAGATACTGCCAATATGAGATTCTGGGATTTTCCCAGAGCCTTGGTCATTTTTTTCTTCCATAATAATAACCTAGCTTTATAAATTTTTCTCTGTTTCCTGGGCTTACACTTTTTTGTGTGAGTTGGTGTGTTGATGTTGCTGCTCTGTTTTTTTTTTCTTTTCCAATGTTATATGACTCTAATCAGAATATTGTTTATGATATTATATAGATCATAATTATCTTTCAACTAGGGACATGATAATCTTTAGTCTAATTCTTATTTATTTCTAGAGTTCAGAGTCTCAATTTTCATTTGTTTTATCCTTTCCATTTTCTTTTCTCCTGAGGAAGGCTGCCATGTTTGAGACTTAATTCAAAAGAACAGACCCTCAACAGGTTGGGGATAGCATTCAGGACATACCGTCTGGTCGGAATAATCTACCCTTACCCTGCTGGTGATTTTTTCCACCTCAGTCACTGTTTCTTGTTTGACAGAATATACTGGGATGAAGTTCACCCTGAAATGTATTGTAAAGTGCCACAGAAACAAAATTTGTGAATATACTTCTAGAACAATCTCCCACAGAACCAGGAGTAGGGTAAGGCAAGTGAGATACCTCAGGTACACAATTTTAGGAGATGCCAAAAGGAGGATCTTTTAACATAATTTTTTTTTATTTCATCTTATTGTTATGGGGGATACAGAATTGCAGGTTACATACGTTGCCCATGTACCGCCTTTCCCCCCAAGTCAGAGCTCCAGGCGTGTCTGTTCCCCAGGTAGTGTGCGTTGCACCCATCATGTAGGTATATACCCCTCCCTTCCCCACCCCCCCTTCCCGAGTCAGCACCTTCAAGTGTTACCATTCCACAAACGGTGTGCAATGTACTCATTGTGTAGGCATACCCCCATCCCCTCCCCCACCCCCCACCTCGGTCTGATATCTGATTGGTGTTGTTCCCAGATGTGTATTTAGGTGATGTTCAGGGAAACCAATTTTCTGGTGAGTACATGTGTTGCTTGTTTTTCCATTCTTGGGATACTTCACTTAATATAATGGGTTCCAACTCTCTCCAACATAAATTTTTAAAAATCAAAATAGTTTCAAATATTGTGATGAAAAATAAATCAAATTTTAAAATAGAGACATGGTCAGCATAAGATTTTTTTTTTTTTGCCCTAGTCTCCAATGTCTCCTCACATCATTGATCTCCTAATACAAACAGAAAAAAATTAGAAAATCTAGAGTCACAATGGCACACTGAGAAGTTATTATATTAGGTACAAGGATAAAAAGCATCTCCATTCTGTAGGTTGTCTGTTTACTCTCGTGACTGTTTCTTTGGCTGTGCAGAAGCTTTTTAATTTGATCAGGTCCCATTTATTTTACAGAATGGGAAAAAATTTTCACATACTACACATCAGATAAAGGACTGATAACAAGAATCTATTTAGAACTCAGGAAAATCAGTAAGGAAAAATCGAACAACCCTATCAAAAAGTGGGCAAAGGACATGAATAGAAATTTTTCAAAAGAAGATATAAAAATGGCTAACAAACATATGAAAAAGTGTTAAACATCTCTAATCATCAGGGAAATGCAAATCAAAACCACAATGAGATATCACTTAACTCCAGTGAGAATGGCCTTTATCCAAAAGTCCCAAAACTATACATGTTGGCGTGGGTATGGAGAGATAGGTACACTCATACACTGCTGGTGGGACTGTAAACTAGTGCAGTCCCTGTGGAAAGCAATGTGGAGATACCTTAAACAGATTCAAGTAGACCTACCATTCGATCCAGCAATCCCATTATTAGGCATCTACCCAGAAGAACAAAAGTCATTCTATAAAAAAGACACCTGCACCCGAATGTTTATAGCAGCACAATTCACAATTGCAAAGATGTGGAAACAACCCAAATGCCCATCGATTCATGAATGGATTAGCAAAATGTGGTATATGTATACCATGGAATATTACTCAGCTATTAGAAATAATGGTGATATGGCATCTCTTTGGTTCTCCTGGAGAGAGTTGGAACCCATTCTATTAAGTGAAGTATCCCAAGAATGGAAAAATAAGCACCACATGTACTCACCAGCAAACTGGTTTCCCTGAGTGCACATTTGGGAATAATACCAATTGGGTATCGGACAGAGGTCGGGGCTGGGTGGAAGGGATGGGTGTATACCTACTTGATGAGTGCGATGCGCACTGCCTGGGGAGTGGACATGCTTGAAGTTCTGACTGGGGGGGATGGGGTGGGGGGGAGGGGAGGGGTGCACACCTACTTGATGAGTGTGATGTGCACTGTCTAGGGAATGGACACAATTGAAGCTCAGACTCGGGGGGATGAGGAGGCATGGGCAATGTATATAGCCTGATCTTTTGTACCCCCATAATGAGCTGAAAAACAAACAAAAAATTAAAAAAAAAAAGAACATCTCCATGGTAAATTCAGTTCAGAATTCTATATATTTGGTTTCTAGGAACAAAAATAATATGAATCTTTTGGCAGGCTTTGCGGAGATTGTTGTACTCAGAATTAGATAACAGTAACAACCTCTTCACATCAAGGGGACTGGGAAGGATTCTAACACTTGCCTGAGGGCCATTGTGGGCACAGGGTTCTGCATGTGTGATCTTCTTTAATCCACATTACAATTTATCACTATTTTAAACATAAGAAAACTGAAGTTTATTAACATGAAATCATTTTTTTTTTTCAAATGGTAAGTGTCATAGACTTATCAAGATTTATCTAACTTCTGAGTAACATTTTCTTTACCACCTTTTGTTTATAATAGATTGTTCATGTCTTCAGGTGAGAGCAATTGAAGATGTCTAGCTAGACCAGCAGTCTCATCTCATTCTCCCTCTCTCTTTCTCATACTCTAACTGGTCTACTAGGCTTAGAGGCATTGGCAAATGTTGTTCTTTCTCCCAGTAAGTCTCCCCCATTATCTCTCATCTTATAACTTGATTCTTTCAAGTGCCCTATTAAGTAGTTATTAAAAAATTCTGGAACATAAATTCTCCCTGACATAGAATTAGTATCATAGAAATTATTTTTCATTTCTTTCTAAATATTTCTTAAAATTTTAATTAATGATAGACAAGAAATCTTATTACTAAATCATTAACTTTTGATCTTTATATATAATGCAATGCTGTAAGCTTGATTTGGGGCATAAATGTTTTAATGAATCAGTTATCCACTTAATATTTATATGATATTCTATGGTAGTTTATTTGAATATTGAAAACAAATTTTAATTTTGTCTTATCGTAGAATCTTATAGAAAAAATTTGACTGTTTTAATAAATTTCCCTCAACAAGACTTGATGTCTTTATTCTGCCAAATCAAGAGTTACTTGGTCCCTGGGATGAATCTTATCATGGCCAGGAATTGTGAGCAGGCTTGCCAAATGACCTCAACTAGCTAAAATGACCTGCCCTTGGCCCTCTGCCACAATGCTATAATGACATAACCACTTCCAGAGAAATGACTTATCACATGAAATAAAGTAACAGTTTCAGGATCCCAGGATGTGATTTTGCAAATTACATTCTTGAGTACTACAGCCATGCCCAGTAAAGGTCTGAGAGGGTTGAGTGGTCTTTGGAGAATGACAGATTGCTGCCTTAGGACAATTTACTCAACAATGATAACACTAAAACAGAGAGGGTGGACAAGCTGGAAAATAAATGATCATTGAATAAATGCAATGATGGGAACCTTAGCCTGTCTTTTGTGGGAGAGCTTCAGTAAGAGTCATCCCAAAGAGCTTGAACATTCCAGAAAGAGACTGAGCAGTCTCCCCTAAAACAAATGACAAGGAACCATATACGTCTTGTAGACTTTCATCTCTCTTCTACCTCATAATGTTCTCTGAACTTAAAACTATTTTTAAAAATTTTCAAAAAGAGTTAATATATTTAATTGCAATATATTTTCCCTGAATAAAGTCTTTGATGTGTTTTTGATCCATTGCATTTATGATTTATTTGCCAATTCATTTCATAAACAAAAATTTGCACATGCAGTTAGCACTTATCACTAACTTAGCAGATGAACAATTACAAAATTAGAGCTGGGCAAGGAACTCTTAGGAACTTCCAATCAGATATTTTACTGATGGCACATTTAATTTCCACCTGAATAAGGGAATTAGGACTAAAATTTCCTGGATGAGGTTCTTAAAACTTGACTAATTATTAAATTACCTCTGACCTTTTTTCAAATTCTCTATTTACTTTCTATAGAATCCTTCACACTTTCCCAGCTGTCCCTCACAATGAATTGAGGCAAAATTAGTCATTTAATTAATGAAAAACACAGATAATGTTTACATGTCTAGTCTTCAAATTTGGATGCTGATGTTTTTAATATCTGTAGATGCTCTCTGATGTAATTTATTTTGCCCACACTTAGGTCTCAGACTTGTTAAGAAGACCGTATGATTAGCTTTGAAAGGATAGTCTAGACCTGAATGAAAAAACACACTCCTACCATCAGGTTGGAAAAAAAAGTTGTAAATAAACAGATTAAGCTTTTGAGGATGACTTTGTGAAGGTAAAAGGGGAAGTACAAAATCTAAACCATTAGAGGGTTGATTCAGCAGTAGATATCTTGTGTTGAGAAAGCAATTGGTCATCTTGGTGTATCTGATCATGAGTTCAATGCCTAGACCAAGTTAGACAAGAGAATAAGCTTGATCTGGGAGCAATATAGCAGTTGGGACTCACTGCCAGGGCATCGGAAGATTTCATGTTTAATTTTCAGCAAAGGATACTCAAGAACAAAATGATGCTGGAAAAAATTCATTTATTCATCCTTTTATTCTTTCAACAAACATTTATTGATCACTTATTATGTCCAGGCTCTCTTCTCATCTTAAGGAACAAGCAGGACAAGTAACTGAGTTCTGAATTCTATGCAATTAGAGGCTGAGGAAGTGTATTACACTTTTTGTTTCTGTCAAGGTTTCTACACAAACCTCGAGGTAAAGATTATTAACAAACTTAGGGCAAGAGATAGAGAAGGCAGAGATAACAGAGAAAGTGAAAAAAAAATGGAGCAAGGAACAGCTTTTTAGATATTCTAGTAATTGTTGAGGTAAAATTTCTTTAAATATTCTTACCACCTCTTCATAGTTCTCTAGAGAAATACATTGAATAAAAATTTAATACTGTGCTATAGATGTTATTTTACTTCCTGTTTCTCCTTCACACATTGTGAATGTGTCTCCTTACTTATTTCAAATATTCATTTTTTTCTTATTATCAACAAGACTTAATACTTGATTTGTCTGGAATCTGTAAAGTTCAAAAATAAAATTCCTTCTTAGTTTTGTACTTCAGAAATAGATCATTTTCTCTATGTTCTTTTTCAGAGCAATTATCAACTGACTTTATAATTGTTTTATCTATTATCCATATCCTTTCCAATATGAAATAAAACATTTAATATTACTATATGTAGCAAAATGAGCATCAACTCTTAAATTCCATGACATGAGTTTGAGATCAGGTATCTCAATGTCAGGCAAGTAAAATGAAGAAGTCACCTGTGATGGTAGTAACACCATGTATAATGTAGTAATCCCATGTCCTGGGATTAAGGGTCTTCTGCTATAAGAACAATCTCAGTTTCTCAAATTTTAACACAATACTCTAGAGTTTGGATGAAATAATTACCTATTGTATAAACCTGTTGGAGCTATGAAAAAGAAATATTAACCAGAATCAGTGACTAATAAATATATTTTACATTTGAAATATATAAGAATATAGTTTATGTGTAAAATTAATAAATTTATACTGTATGTCACCTCCTTCAAGTCCCTAAATGGCCTAGTTATAATATGAAGAAAATTTATTCTAAATTTAAAGCATTAAAAATTTAGGTTAAACCTACTAAAGTCTTCTGAAGAACAAAGTGAGGTGAGGACAGTGATTTAATAATTAATTTTAGATATTTCTGTCCTATACCTAAATAATCATGACAGATACTTCTCCTCATAATCTTTCTTCCATGATTTTTCCTCAAGCTACACCTAGCCATTTGTTATTCCTTATTTTCCCTTCTACTTTTTCCATCTACCACCAACTATCACCAAATTATCTTCTGGATGTTTTATTTACAGAACAGTGTTATTGACATGTGTGATCCACATATCAGTAGTTTCTGCAACACCTGAAAGTTTATTAGAAATCCAGGTTCTCAGAAGCCTCCACTTCTGGCATCAGAATCTGCATTTTAACAAGATTTTTGGGGATTCAAATGTACATTAAAGTTTGAGAGACACTGGTCTAGGGGCGTTAGTAGTCAATAATGATTTCAGGTCTAAACTTCCAAGGCCAAAGTTGGTTATTGGAATAACTACAAGAGCGAGGGAATCAAAATTGTACATGTGAGAAGAAAATCAGATAGAAAAACAGCCAAGAGTTGTGGTGAGTGAGAAACATATTTTATAACTGTTCTATCTAAAATGGAACAGCAGCCATGCATTTCTAGTTGATTATTGTCATTCAGCAAAGTGGATTCTAGACGTGGCAGGTCTTCTGAATTTTCAGGATGAGAAATAATTAGTTTTGTGAAGTGTTCAGTTATTTACACAGCTGGTGACTAATTACATTTTTTTAACACTGTGTGAGCTGCCATAGAAATGTCTGCAGGGAACATCTGGACCAAGAACCACTAGTTTATAACCACTGTTCTGAGAGCTATTTTCACATTAAGCAGATGTATTTAAAGAAAATTAAGATATAAATAGGTACTTTTATTAATATTTTAGATAAGTTTAATCAATTTCTTAAGGAATCAAGATCCTAATCATAACTGCAAAAAAGCTCTATGGCTAAGCTATAGAATGTCCTTATGACCTTATTAATATAGAGAACCAGGCATGGCTTCCTAAAGAAAGGAAAATGTTAATTGAGTTCTGATGAATGAGAAAAATATATTTAAACACAGGAAAATGATAGTAGATAAGACGTGGAGAACTTTCCAAGAGAGAGAACAGTGAACAAAGACTTGAGGCCAGGAAGGAGTTCAGAACACTGAAGGAATTAAAGAAAGGCTCTGATGACTTAAACATAGCTTGTAATAAGAGCACAAAATGTATAAATCACAAAATTTAACTTACATTCTTAGCATTAGCCTCTATTTACTATGTTACATAGATGACGGGGGAAAATCTATGGCATATTTCATGATTGAGGACGTACTTGTACAAGTACATCTCAAATGACAATATCCTAATGCACAGCAAACTACTCCTCCCATGTAGAGGAACATTTAACGAACTCTTAATAGGAATCTGGCACATTACAGTTCTACCTAACAGTTTAATTCTAATTGTGGCCTAATTCTGAGAAGATTAAAAGGCATTTCTTTCCCACAAATCCTCAACCAGCCTTTCATCTGCCATGAAAGGTCTCACCAGAAACTGGTTATTAGTGGACACTTGAGTATGTCCAAGTAGTGTGTGTAGAAGGAATTAGATTCTCTTGATAGATATCCTTTGCTTGCCTTGTCTTTTGTCAGAATCTTAACCACTGAATCTCTAGTTCCTTCACCATTAAAATAAGTAAACCCTCATAGGGTTATTCTGTATGTTGTATAAGAAAGATAATGTGTTTATAATCCCTAGTAGACAATTTTATCTATAAACATTAATTCCCCTTGTCCTTGAATAAATGGAAGGCAAATAAATAGATTTTTAATTATTTTTAGAATTTCAAGGCTCTCTATTTGTCCCCACTGTCTGGCTAAGGTTATTTCTCACAAACCTACTGCAGGCAGTGTAACTTCACAGACAAGTCTACATTGGATATTCTTTGAATACTTCTATCTCTGGCCTTTCCTCATATTAATTAACCTCTCTAGTTCATTCCAACCCTGAACCCATAAGATACTTGGGTCTTCTTATTTTTTGAAAGTCCCAAAAGATTAAGAAAAAAAAAAATGGAAGGAGAGCAAGAAAAATAAAAGAAACAAGAGCCAATAAAAAGTTAGAACGTGATACTTAAATAGTGTGAAACATGATCGAAAGAGGATTTCATGATATATACACTAGAGGAGGTGGAATATGGTGAAAGAAAACAGTAAAATTTATACAGATATTTTCTTTTGTCCGTATTCCCAATGTGCATTTGTGACGACATGTCTAACATGCAATTATCAAAATTTGAGGACACTTGTGAATATCATACAAATTGCCCCCTCCTATTAGACTTTGCCATTGGTTATGAAATTATCTTATTTTCTGGGCTGTTAAACCAATTACTCTGTGTAGTATTCTATAACACACACGTATGCAGACCCATAAATACACATAAGCTATTAATATAATAATTGAAATAAGTTTGTCCTTTACAATCTCCCCTTTCGTGCTTTTTGAGATATTCTTCCTCATAATTGTTTAAAAAGTTGTTATCCTGCATAGAGAGTATTCCCTATGGGGATGAACTCTAATTGCCTGAAGTGTGCTGAAAGGTACAGATTGATAATCACTTCTATTTACATCTTGAATCAGTAAGACATAAATCTCTCTCCTTTGGCCTCCACAGGGCTGCAATGCTGGCTGCTGCATATTTACCCTGGAGGGCACTGCTCAGCCTAAGATTATTTACAATTGTTGGAAAGTTAAGTACCTCATTTCTGGGAAGGAAGAAGACTTTTAAAACTTTATAATACATATACATCATATTTTGTATCAATAATTTTCTCTTTTCCACACTCTGTTTCTGAAGAGTTTGTCCTGAGAAGCGTAGATTTTAAAGTACAACTCTGCTGCAATTAGCATTTAAATGACGACCTATTCCCTGATGAATACAGTGGAAATGTCAGTTACTGCCCTGTTCACTTATCTCTCATACTTTCAAAAACTACAACTGACCATGTCACCTTTATCCTCCTACTCCGTGCTTAAAATGTTCCATGAATAGAAGAATGAATAAACAATAGGAAGTTAAAAACTAATGCTTTGACTTAGTGAATACCTAGAGATGATTGTCATGCATTAGTTTAGCAAATTCAGTTGGCATTCGCTCTCTTGTGTTTTTGGGTTCAGAGATGGCAAATTTGTTAGAAATGAGAAGGATGTATATACAGTGGCCTTAATGTATATATTTAAGAAAGTTCATCTTAGCAGACATGGCAAACATATCTGTTTTATTTTGCAGCTAGACTTATACTTGTTTCAAAGCTTCCAATTATGATAATTGCCCCATACTAATCTCAAATGCTAGAGGTAGAATTAATTCCACAAAGGAAGCCAAGTATATCATAACGTCTTGTCTACTGTACTAGGCAATTGCAGTACACATAATGAAATGTAGAATAATGTTGCTGGCCAATCAGCAACTAAATAAGCTTTTTTCCTGGATCCAAGATGATATTTACATAAGTCTTCATATGAACTAATAGTAATTTTCTCACATTCATTTATTCTTTCATTTATCTATTTTTCATGTGTTCATTCTTTTTAAAAGCTTACTCTTTGAAAGGCTCTATATATTGTGTACTACTAATGGTATAATAGAAGGGGAAATGTGTGTCTGGAACTCATAGTACTTAACATATTATAGAGAAATGTTGCATACTCAAAACACTGTAACAAAAGGTATTGACTAGCAAGGAGCATAATTCCACCATCAGTGTCCTAAAGAGAAAACAGAGAATCTTTAGAGACAAGTTCACTGTGTTCCCATTCTATCTACATTGTACTGTGAGGAGTTTGTCAAAATCTCTACACCTCAGTTGCCTTCTCTATAAAATGGCAATTGCAATAGTATTTTCCTTATTGTGTTGTTTGAAGATTGAGTGAACAAAATATGCAAAGTTCTTAAAGGATACATTATGACCCCAAAGGAGTTTGTTTTCACTTAAACGCAAAGAAATTCAAATTGTGCTCATGCATGGTGATACATTTTAATAATTGGAAACATCTTTTTTTCTCAAGTTAAAAAAAAATTCATGCCATGGCACTAAAATGGCTATCTTTTTATTCCAGCTTTATTGAGGTATTCTTGGCAAATAAAATTATACATATTTCAGGTATACAATGTGATGTTGTGATATATGTATACATTGTGAAATGAGATGATAAAGCTAATTTACATATCCATCACCTCACATAGTTGCCATTTATGCATGTTTGTGTGTTAAGAACACTTGAGATTACTCTTGAGCTGGAATAGTTGTCTTTTTTTTTTTTTTTTTTTTTTTTTTTTTGAGACAGAGTCTCACTCTGTTGCCCGGGCTAGAGTGAGTGCCGTGGCGTCAGTCTAGCTCACAGCAACCTCAAACTCCTGGGCTTAAGCGATCCTACTGCCTCAGCCTCCCGAGTAGGTGGGACTACAGGCATGGGCCACCATGCCTGGCTAATTTTTTGTATATATATATTTTAGTTGTCCATATAATTTCTTTCTATTTTTAGTAGAGACGGGGTCTCACTCTTGCTCAGGCTGGTCTCGAACTCCTGACCTCGAGCGATCCACCCGCCTCGGCCTCCCAGAGTGCTAGGATTACAGGCGTGAGCCACCACGCCTGGCCTGGAATAGTTGTCTTGACTCAGACCCAGATTCAGCTACTAGTCAGTTATCATAAGTTGTTTTACCGATTTTAAACTATTATATTTTAATGCTTGACTTTAAGCACATTATAGAATAATAGATGATATTTGCTGATAAATCAAATGAGTGATTACCCATTTGATGGATTTAACCAGTCTATTGAGTCATGCAATCACATTGGTATTAGCTATGAATAATGATTTGACTGTGGTGATCCATTACATTGGTCTTTTTGGCAACCACCAGGTTAATTCAAACTCCCCCATACTTTCAGGACTGATTTCAGACAGGAAATGTACAGGAAATTTCTGGAACTATGAGTGTGAAATAGATTTTGCTGTCAATGTGACTTAGCCATTCATTCAAGCAAGGTAAATTTCCTGAATACCAAAATATTCCTTCCCACATGCTCGTTGTTTCTTGATACTTGCTAACTTTTGTAGTTCTTCATTCCACAGTGTGAAATGATGCTAAAAGTTCAGTTCTTCTGGAAGTGTGAATAGACTGTGATCTACATCCCTACTACGTTGTACATTAACAATGTCAGATCTCAAAAGAGTAAGGAGGAAAGGGATGTAAGGGACGTGTTGTGTCTGACTGTAGAGAAGGAGACCACTCAGAATAACAACAACAAAAAATGCTCTGGTAGTTCACCTGAAAGAAAAATGGTATAACTGAGTGGAATCCAGACTGTACTCTACAAATATAGTCAGGGAAGCAATAGATGATATGAGTAAAGGCCAGACCAGGAGAGTAATTTAAAGACAAGGCTAAAGAGCTGCAAATGGCTGGTAGGTGAGCAACTTATGTTGTAATCAAACATATTAGCCATTATCTGATAGAGCTTGGTTAAATGAAGGAAAGTATTTATAATCAGTCTCCTTAAACATAGGGAAACACATTTTATTGAATCAGGTCACCTGGATTCCAACATTGATATTTAAATTCAGGGAGTCCACTCACCTTTTGCAGATCAGAGCCCTGATGGAGCACATTTGTCAAGATTACCTGATTCAGAAAGGCAGTCTAGTAATTGGTTAAAAGCAGTAGTTTCTGAACTATATGCCTGACAACCATTTGGAGAGATGTTTTGAAAAGTGGTCTTAGTCCTAGCTGCACATTATTATCACCTGTGGAGTGTTTTAAACAATGCAATACTCAGGCCACACTCCAGACACTGTTGGGGTGAGACCCAGACATGGCTATTTTTAAATCTTGGTGGAAGACTCCAGTGTACAGCCTAGGATGATATCCAGTGGTTTAAAAGAGGACCCATGGAGATTCAGATTCAAGAAAACTGTGGGATGGCCAAGGAATTTGCCTTTTAACAAGTATCACATGGATGACTCATACAGTTGTGTGCAAGTATCCACTTTCAGAAACCTGGTTTAAAAATATGATATGATTTCAGAGGAAAGTCTTAGAAATGATTGTCCTACTTAGACTGTTTACACCTGTAAAACCCAATAGTATTGCTACAAGTCTTTAAGAGGCATCTTGTTGTCTATTAAGATCAAGGAAAAGGTATGTTATATTAGCAGGAACAAGTTAATAAAGAACAATGCTCTCTGCATTGTTGGTACATTTATGATTAATTTTCACTTAAATTCTTCCCTGTTATGAACATGAAGTTGTTTCTTTCCCCATCAAGCCTCATTATACTGCCATTTTTAAAAGCTAATCACATTTCTTTTTTTTCTCCCTCTCTTCTTGTTTTTCTTTTTAAACAGTGGGTGAAAAGGGGGCTTGTAAATCCAGATGTTACAAGCATCCTTAGATCTCTTAAAAGTTGTCATGATGTTTACAAATGACCTTTAGCTGCCTTCAGCCAGGCCAGACAGGTAACAGCGACACTAATATCTCCCATTCTGTGATCAGCTCCCTATGGTTGGATCCCCATTAACATCTGATGGAAAAATTGATATCTGTGTGAAAGGGTCAATAAAGTCTGAGCAATCCTGAACATAGAGAGCTGCCAAAAGGCAAGGCTTGTCTCCTTAACCTCTTCAATTAACTGGGTTTCCCAAATGACCCTGAAGTGATTCCCAGGGAGTTTTCTCCTCTTTTATAGGTATCCAGATGATGCCTTATAAATCTAGTAAATCCATTTCCACACTGCATTAGCAATGTATCAAAGCAAACCAAATAGCTTCTCAACACAAATAAAAGAATTTAGGAAAGATTTCATGGCTGTGCCTTGCTTTCTGTCTCACATAATGATTTATCATAACATGTCAGTATTTCCTCCAACTCCTATTGAGTTTATGCTATCTTTTTTGCTCATTTTATATCCCAGAAAACAATAACAAAATTGTTTCATCTTTGCAAAGCAATAACTACTACCTTGCTGGGTTAGCACCGAATCAAATTCTGTCACTAACTTACGGGGTTTTCAATGTTGGGTACCCAATTCCAGAGAAAAGTATTGAAAATGCTAAACTGCTACAGATCTAAATAGAATATTTTATAGAGTGGTATGTTTTTTGCTGAAGAAATCTCATTTCCATTGATAATTTCAGCTATCGATCAACTCTATTGCAAAGTTTCTCATTTACTTATGTCAATGTCCTAACAAATGGCATCAATTTGACTTGACTAATTCTTTTAAGGAGAAAGGAGGCGGTAAAAAGAAATCTATGGAACAAGGAATGGGGCTGTTCTCTAGCAGAAGAGGAAAATTTTTGTGATCGCTCTTCCCTTCCCTTCTGGAAAATTCATTGTCTTTGATTAATTTTGGTGTCAACTGATAGTTTCAGCAGGGGCTAATGCAGAAAGGTCACTGTGGAGAGTATTTACCACAAGTGGAACTACCAGAAGCAGGGGAAGCACCACAATCCCTATGCTCATTGTTCTTCCCTCCTTATTGGAGGGGTACCCGCCTCCTCTTGCCTCTCACCTGGCTTACTCACTCCCCAGTGCCTGGTGCCTCCTTTGTATCCACACCTTCATCTAGGGGAAACTTCAGGTAATTAGACATGTACAATTTTAATCATTTTGATGAAAGTATTGGAGTCCATAAGAAGGGTAACCAAATAACAGCCTGGGGGCCAAATCTAGCCCACTGCCTGTGTATGTACAGCTCATGAGCTAAGAATTGATTTTACAGATGAACCTGTGTAATCAATTTGATAATAAGGAACACTAACTTTTAAGCCCAATTAAGTGAAATGTTATTCACCCCAAAAGAATTCAATTCTCCTTACTTTTAGACCTGTATTACCAAAAAAAAAAAAATTACTCAAGTATTATTACATTTTGAATTTATGAATAAACATTTTGTGGAAATGTGTTTTAACTGTTGTTATAAACACCTACATAATGGTGTCAATATTTCTACCTGGCCCCCAAAGCCTAAAATATTTGCTATCAGGCCCTTTATAGGAAAAGTTAGCTGACCCTTGTTCTAGAGGTTAAGCAGAAATCTCTGCTTATGGTATTTAATGATATGCCTTGTGTAGGTTTAAAGATTAATAAAAAGTCCTTTGGATACTTTTATCCATGAATAAACACATTCAGGGTTTGAAATAACTATTTATGTAAAGTGGTCACAAACTCAGAATTTTATTTAAATTTTAAGTTTCTTCAACCTCTCCCCTAGCTTGCATCATGTGGTAAATGACATTTGGGGATAAGGTATGTTTATATTCTTCCCTGTTTTCCTGCCTATGACATCCTTTCCTCATCCTCTCTCACTCACTGATTGGTCTGGCTTCTGCAGATTTAAGAGAGGAAGTTCTTAGAAATAAGTGCAGAAAATGTCTTTCAAGACTGGTATTTTTTGAATTGGCGTTCCTTAGCTTCAGCCATTGCTTAAAGCTGAATCTGCCTCGCCTGGTGCTTTTGTGAATGTCTTGGAGATCTGTTTCTGAATACCTCCAATAGGAGCTACCTAAAAATGAACCAAAGCCTCTTCTTTTGGTTGTCTACATGCTACCTTCCTCAGCCTCTAATCAACTGTTCTCATCCTTTGTAGCAAAACCTCTCAGGCTTTTAGAACTATCTATGGAGAGAATAGGGACAAGATAGTGGACTAGAAGCAGCCACACCCACCGCTCTCGAGGAGAGGCTTGAAAGCTGCAGGTGCATGCCCACTTACAGATGAGCCTTCTCGGAGTGAGCACTGTGAATCATCAGAGAAGTGATGGGGGACACTTGGAGGAAAGGAGAAGGAGATGAGGTGATCTACTTGGCAAGATTAGAAGGTACCTGGGAAAAACATTAACCCACAGGAAAGGACAGAAGGAAAGAACTCTGGGACTCCATACTCCCCCAACAGACAGTGTAGCCTGAGCTGAGAGAGGGGGCCCCACCACAGACTCCAGACTGATCAGGGAGCTGCTTGAAGTCTCTGCAGTAAAACTTCACTGGAAAGTACCACAGCTGGGACCGGTGGCTTCAGAGTCTAGGTTGCTCCAACTGACACCATTCTGAACTCTCAGGCCCAGAGTGCCTGGTCTACACAGGGTTTACCTTTGCTGCAGCCACCTCCACATTGCCCCTGCTGGGCCTGGGAGGCAGCAGGAAGAGCAGGCACTCTTGCCTACCCCGTGACTGGGAGCTGAGCTCATCTCCCTTACCATGGGGAATTCAAGCCGAACAGGCACCTCCAACACCATATGAGCTCCACAGTGACTGCCTCAGTGGGACATGGGCATGAGGAGAGCACTGGTCACCTGATGGCCCAACCCCATGGCCCCACCCCCATGGCTCCCCAAATCCCATCTGACCCCGCAGCCCTAGCCCATGCTCTTGTGCTGCCATTTAACCCTGTGGCCCCACCCAAGTGACCACTGCCAGGCCATGTGGCTTTGTCTCTGTGGTTCCCAGGCCCCATAACACCACTCCTGTGGCTGTTACACTGACACCGAAACCCACAGGCCTTCCCAAGCAGCTCCCATGCTGCTACCCTGCCCTGGCACCCCACCCACAGGGCTCCTGTGATGCCACTCAGCTCCATCCCCATAGCCCCCACCCGCCACCTGGAAGGAACTGCCCCCAGGGTCCAATGCTCTGCCAGAGACCTGCTAGCTATGAGCCAACATTGCACCTGGAATTGGGTGGAGTAACGCCTGCAGCATTGACAACCATGACCACTGCCTAGACAGCCTTGTGCAGCTGCCACTGCCATCAGGTTACATAAGCAGAGAAATATCTCATAACCCCAGGCTCCATGGACTCACCCAGACCCCACCCAAACTTACAACAGTGGCCCGGGAAACAACTCACCACTCCATACAAAGATCATCCCAACACCAGCATGTACTGTGACAATTACAGTGGAATCAGACAACACAAAACAACTACACATTACAGGTCGGTGCATCCATCCCTCTTCTGCTAGGTCAATCTTCTGAAGTAGGCCACAAAATGCCATCTAGGGACCACTCTTTCTTCTCACTAAGTAGGAGAGTCCCCAGCAATAGAGAATAGATGCACAGCAAACCTATCTTCCCTGAGCTGGAAGAGGACGATTCAGATGAGAAGAAACCAGTGAAAGAACTCTGCCAACAAACAAGCTAGTTCAATACCTCCAATGGATCACAATAGATCTCCATCAATGGACCCCAACTAAAAGTAAATTGATGAAATGTCAGAAATGGAATTTAGAAAAGGGATGGTAAATAAGATGAATGGGATTAAAGAAAAATTTGAAAAACAGCACACAGAAGCTAAAAAAAAATATTTTAGGACATCAATGAAAAAATCAAAAAGTCACTAAAGAGATAGGTATCATAAAAAAGGATATAACAAAACTTAAAAAATGAGTCATTTAGGATATTTCAAAATACAGGAGAAAGCTTCAACAATAAGCTAGGCCAAGCAGAAGAAAGATCTCAGACCTTGAAGACAAGCTCTTGAAGACATACCTTTCAAACTAATCTAGTCAGTCAGAGACGTAGAAAAAAGAATAAAGAAGAATGAACATTCACTCAGAGAAATATGTGACTATGTGAAGCAAACCAATATATAAATTATATGTATCCCTGAGAAGAAGAAAAAACAAAATGCATGGAATACCTATTCAAGGGATTATTGAGGAAAATATCCCTGGTATCATCAGAGATTCAGATCTCTAGATATAAGATGGTCATTGAACACAAGGAAGATTCATAATAGGGCATCTCCAAGACACATAGTCATCAATGTGACCAAAGTCAAAGTGAAGGAGAAAATTCTATAAGCTGAAAGATGAAAGAAACAACTAACCTACAAAAGAAAACATCTCAGGTTAACAGCAGTCTTCTCAGCAGAGATCTTATAATCCTGAAGGAATAGGGCCCCAATATTTCAATCTTCTTAAACAGAACTGCAAGCCAAGAATTTTGTATCCTGAAAAACTAAGTTTCATAAATGACAGAGAAATAAAGACTTTTCCAGACAAGCAAACACTAAGGAAATATGTCACTACTAGACTTGCCCTACAGGAAATACTCACAAATGCATTATACATGGAACAGCACAACAAATATCCATGAGTGTAAAAACACCCAAAAGTTAAAGCTCACAGCTCTTATAAAACAATAGCTAAAGAGGGAAAGCAAAACAACGTATCATCTAACATGATGAACAGAACAGTATACCACAGACCAATGCTAACACTGAAGTGAATAGTCTTAATGCCCCACTCAAAAAACATAGATTGGATGAATGGATTAATAAGTACAACCCAAATATATGCTGTCCCTAAGAAACACATGTAATTGACAAGAAGTCACACAGACTCAAGATTAAGAATGGAAAAAATATATATTGCATGCAAATGGAAATCAAAAGCAAGTAGTTTTAGCCATTCTCATATCAGATAAAATAGACTTTAAACAATCAATAGTAGAAAAAGACAAAGACAGTCATTATATAACAGTAAAAGGAACAATTCAACAAAAAGATATAACAATCCTAAACATATATGCACCAAACACAGGAGGTCCCAGGCTATTAAACAAAGTCTACTATATGTAAGAAAATAAACAAACAATAGAATCATCATTGGTGGGAACTTCAACACCCCCCTGACAGAGCTGGACAGATCATTGAAGCTAAAAGAAAAAAGCAAACAAACAAAAACAAAAAGACACTGGACTTAAATGGAACTCTAGAGTGAATGGAATTAACAGATAAATGCAGGAAATTCTATCTAAAAATACTAAATATACATTCTCCTCATCAGCACATGGGACATTTTCCAAGATTGATCTTAACCTAGGCCACAACACAAGTCTCAAAAAATTAATAAAAATCAAAACCATACCATGTATTTTCACAGGCCACATTGGAATAAAACTAAAAATCACTTGCAAGAGAAACATTCAAATCTACATAAAGTCATGGAAATTAAACAGCCAGCTACTGAATTATCCTTGGGGCAATTATGAAATTAACAGGGATATCAGAAGGTTCATTGAACTGAATGACAAAGAGGATACAAGCTTTCAAGAGCTATGTAATACAGCAAACTCAGTCCAAAGGTGAAAATTCATAGCCTTAAACATCTACAACAAAAACACAGAAAGATCACAAATTAAAAACCTTAATATCACATCTCAAGGAACTAGAAAAAAAGCAAACCAAACCCAAAGTCAGCAGAATAAAAGAAATTACGAAGTTTACAGCAGGATTCAATGAAATGTAAACCAAAAATAACAATACAAAGGATCAACAAAACAAAAAGTTGGTTCTATGAAAAAGTAAACTAAATTGATGAACCACTGGCCAGATTAACAAGAGAAAGGACCCAAATAAACTCAATTAGAAATGAAAAAGGAGATATTACAACTGATTCTACAGAAATATAAAATATCACCTGTGCACATTATGAAAACACCTACACACTTACTAGAAAACATAGAGGAAATGGATAAATTCTTGGGTACATACAACCTCCCAAGCCTGAATCAGAAAGATGTAGAAATCCTGAATAGACCAATAACAAGCAGTGAGATTAAAGCAGTAATAAAAAATCTCCCAACATAAAAAAGCCAAGCATCAGAGAGATTCAGAGCCAAATTCTACCAGACCTGCAAAGAAGAACTGCTAACTGTCTTACAAAAATTGTTCCATAATATTGAGAAGGAGAGAATCCTCACTAACACATTCTATGAAGCCAGAATCACCTTGATACGTAAGCCAGGAAAGAACACACACACACAAAATAAAACTACAGACCAATATGCCTTTTGAACATAGATACAAAAATCCTCAATAAAATACTAGAAAATCAAAAACATAGTTCATCATAATCAAGTTGGTTTTATCCCAGGATTGGAAGGATGGTTCAAAGAGGCAAATCAATAAGTGTGATCCACCACACGAACAGAAGCAAAAATAAAGACCATATGATCATCTCATAGATTCATGAAAAGCATTTGACAAAATTCAGCACCCTTTCATGATAAAAACCCTCAACAAACTACGCATCAAAGAAACATACTTCAAAATTATAAAAGCCATATATGACAAAACCATAGCTAACAATATACTGAATGGGGAAATGTTGAAAGTATTTACCCTAAAAACTGGAATGAGACATGGGAGCCCACTGTCACCATTTCTACTCAACATATTATTGGAAGGCCAAATCAGAGCAGTCAGTTAGGACAAAGAACTAAAGAGCATCCAAATTGGTAAAGAGGAGGTCAAACTATCAATATTTGCTGATGATATAATTTCATATCTAGAAAACCCTAATGACTCCACCAAAAGACCCCTAGAACTGATCAGTAAATTCAGCAAAGTCTCAGATTATAAGATCAATGTGTACAAATCAGTAATACTTCTGTATACTAATAACAATCAAGCTGAGAGTCAAATTAAGAAGCCAAAAACATTTACAATAGCTACAAAGAATATAAAATACCTAGGAATATACTCAACCGAGAAGGTAAAAGATCTGTACAAGGAGAACTACAAAACACTGATGAAAGTAATCGTAGATGATACAAATAAATGGAAAAACATCCTATGCTCATGGATTGGTAGAATCAACATTGCAAAAATTTCCATACTGCCCAAAGTGATTTACAGATTCAAAGCAATTTCTATCAAAATATTAATATCATATATCACAAATCTAGAAAAAATAATTTTATGCTTCATTTGGAACCAAAAAAGAGCCAAGTAAAACTTTCACAAAAGAAAAAAAAAAAATCTGGAGGCATCACATTGCCTGACTTTGAATTATACTAAAGGCTATAATAAAAAAACAAAAACAACAACAACCCCCCCCCCGCCAAAAAAAAAAAAAAAAAAAAAAAAAAAACACATGGTCCTTGTATAAAAATAGATATATAGGCAAAGGGGACAAAATGTAGAAAACGGAAAAAAAAAAAAAAAACAACTGCCTATAACCAACTGATCTTTGGGGAAAAGCAGACAACAACATACACTGGGAAATGTAAGCCCTATTCAATAAATGGTGCTGAGAAAACTGGATAGCCACATTCAGAAGAAAGAAATCAAACCGCTGTCTTTCACCATATAGAAAAATTAACTCAAGATGGATAAAATACTTAAGTATAAGACCTGAAACCATAAAAATTCTAGAAGTAAATATGGGAAAAATTCTTCTAGACATTGGCCTTGGCAAAGAATTTATGATTAAGATCCTATAAGCAAATAGAGTAATGACAAAATGAATAAATGGGACTTAATTAAATTAAAAACTGCACAGCAAAGTAAATAGTAAACAGAATAAATAGAAGACCTACAGAATGAGAGAAAATATTCAAAAACTGTACATCTGATAAATGGCTAATATCCACAATCTATCTACAAATAACTGAAACAAATCAGCAAGAAAAAAACAAACAGCCCCATTAAAAAATGGACAAAAGTTTTTCAAAAGAAGATAAATTGCCAAAAAACATTTGAAAAAATGCTCAACATAACTGTAATCATCAGGGAAATGCAAAATAAAACCATAAGAAAATATCACCTTAGCCCTGTGTCAGAATGGCCATCTCTCTCTCTCTCTCTCTAATATATATAAAAATAATATATTACATATAAATATGCATAAAAATATATATGCTAATAATATATATTCATTATATATATATAGAGAGATGATGGTGTGAATGCAGTGAAAAGGGATGGTTGGTAGAACTGCAAATTAGTACAACCTCTGTGGAAAACAGTATGGAGATTCCAGAAAGAAATATTTAATAAATGTAGACTTACCAACGGATCCAGGAATCCCACTATTGGGTACCTACCCCGCCAAAAGCAAGTCCTCTTATCAAAAAGACACCTCCACTCGAATGTTTATAGCAGCACAATTTGCAATTACAAACATGTGAAATCAACCTAAGTGCCCATTCATGAGTAGATAAAGAAGGTGTGATACATTTCTATTCATGAGTAGATGAGTAGATAAAGAAAATGTGACACACACACACACACATACACCATGAAGTACTACTTATTCATAAAGAGGAATAAAATAATATTTTTTGCAGCAAATTGGATGAAACTAGAAACTATTATTCTTAGCAAAGTATCTCAGAAATGGACAAACACGACATGTACTCTTCAATAGGTGTGAGCTAAATTATGGGCAGACATGAGCATGAAGTGATGTAAAGGACAATGGAAACTAAGAAAGTGGGATATTAGGAAGGGGTTGAGGGGTAAAAACTTACATATTGGGTACAATGGACACTATTCTGGTGACTAGCACACTAAAAGCCCTGAATTAAAAATTATGCAAGGTATACAGGTAAAAAAAAATTGGCACTCCCTTAATATTTTGAAATAAAAAACTACCTCTTCCTAATACCCCAACTACATTTGGTTCCCTAGAAACATAAAACTTGGACCTGCTTTCAGTGAAAATGCAGTTATTTTCTTCAAATAATTTTACAACACACTTCCACAGGTCACTTTAGCCAAACTTGCAATTGTAGATCATTTTTTAAAAAAATTTTAATGTTCAAATCACATGGCAATCCACTCCAGTAATACATATTGTGCTCTCTAAAAAATATCTTGGAATTTTCTCATTACATTTGATATGTGGGAAAGTATACGTCTATCTTTTTATGGGAGAAGGGACTTACTACACACTAAGAACTCTCTCCATAAAAAAATTCTCTTTTCCAGCCATTTCAGCTTAATAATTTTATGCTCTGGAGTTGGAGATTAGGCCAATTTTTATGAACTGATTTTAAGCTAACTGCTTTACTAGGCCTGCATAGATAACTATCACCTTACGTCACTCACTTTGTGTTGGCATTTGTGGAACTCAGCTGAAATTGACACTGAAGAGAATTCCTTTTTTTTTTTTTTTTTTTTTTTTTTTTTGAGACAGAGTCTCACTCTGTTGCCCAGGCTAGAGTGAGTGCCGTGGCGTCAGCCTAGCTCACAGCAACCTCAAACTCCTGAGCTCAAGCGATCCTCCTGTCTCAGCCTCCCAAGTAGCTGGGACTACAGGCATGCACCACCATGCCCGGCTAATTTTTTCTATATATATTTTTAGCTGTCCATATAATTTCTTTCTATTTTTTTTTTAGTAGAGATGGGGTCTCACTCTTGCTCAGGCTGGTCTCGAACTCCTGAGCTCAAACGATCCGCCCACCTCGGCCTCCCAGAGTGCTAGGATTACAGGCGTGAGCCACCGCGCCCGGCCGAGAATTCCATTTTTAACATTTAGTTGCACCAGGAGCTCAATAATTGCTACCACCCATCACCATTTATATTTAAGAAGGAATCCTGATAAAAAGCAACAAAGAAATGAACTATTAATTGTAGAACTTGAAGCTTCAGATCATAAAATACTATGGTTTCAATGAGTATGACATTTCTTATGTTTCTCCCTCTCCAAATCTTTATCAAATATGTTGAAAAGGCAATTTATGCTTTCCTTCCTAATGATACAGTTGGTCCCATTTGCAGATAAATCTTCCCAGAAAATAAAATTCTGATAATAAGGGATACCTTACCTGTAAGTTTGCTAGATAAAATACAGGTCACATAGTGGAATTGGAATTTCAGATAAACAAAATCTAATTTGGAGGTATAAGTTCATTCCATGCAATATTTGGGACATACTTATACTAAAAAAATTCAGTTCATCTGAAATTCCAATTTAACTGAGAATTCTGCACTTTTATTTGTTAAATCTACCAATTCTAATTAAATGCCAAATATTCTCCTCCCCTTTTGGGATTCAGAGAAGTTTAAAAATAACAAGCCTGCTATTTGGTTTAGCCAACCCGGGCAGACTCTTCATCTCACAGCTCATTAGCAGGACAATTCCATTATGTAAATCAGTATAAATATAATGAATTAAGATAATTCTTTCCATAGTCTTATATAACAACTTGAGATATTTAGAAGTAAAGAAGGGGCTGTGGGGGGATGCTATATTTTGGAAGTAAAATGGCCTCATATACAAGAATGAGTTACAGAAGTGATTAAATAAAGTATGCGACTAATTGTACATTGGCCAGATTCATTACTGATTTATTGAGGAGTCTCAAATCAGTGTGGTCTGACCATGGAATTTTTTTTAATTTCAAAATATTACAGAGGTACAAATGTTTTGTTTACGTGGATCAGTTTTGTTATGCTTGAGTCAGCATTATAAGTGTGCCCGTCATCCAAGATAGTGTTTACTATATTCATTAGGTATACCCAATAGGCAGGTATTTGACCACCCCATCCTCCACCCTCCCCATGCTTGATTTCTGATGAGTTTAATTCCCTCTGTGCACATTTGTGCTCATCGGTTAGTTCCAATTAAATAGTGATTATATGTGCTGTTTATTTTTCTATTCTTTAGATACTTCACTTAGGATAAAGGTCTTCAGGTCCTTCCAAACTGATACATGAGGGCTTAATTCATCCTTCTTCATGGCTATGTATCACATTTTGTTAATCCATTCATGAATTGATGGACATTTAGGTTGATTCCATGTCTTTGCGATTGTTAATTTTGCTGCATTAAACATTCACATGCAGGTGTCTCTTTGATAAAATGACATCTTTTCCTTTGGGTAAATAGCCAGTAGTTGGGTTCCTGGATCAAATGGTAGGTCTACTTCTAGTTCTTTGAGGAATCTCCATAGTGTTTTCCATAGAGGTTGTACTAATTTTCAGTCCCATCAACAATGACTGTTCCATTCTCTCTGTATCCGCACCAGCATCTATTATTTTTGGAGTTTTTAATAAAAGCCATACTAATTGGGGTAAGGTGATAGCTCATTGTGGTTTTAATTTGCATCTCTCTGATGATTAGTGATGTTGAGCATTTTTTAAATATATTTATTCGCTGTTTGACTATCTTCTTTTGAAAAGCTTCTGTTCATGAATTTTGTCCACTCTCCACATTTTAATGGGGTTGTTTGTTTTTTTCTTGATGATTTGCTTGAGTTCTTTGTAGATTATGGTTATTAGTCCTTTATTGGATGTATACCAGGTAAATATTTCTCTTATTCTGTAAGTTGTCTATTTGCTCTGCTGATTATTTCCTTAGCTGTGCAGAAGCTTTTTAATTTAATCAAGTTCCATTTATTTATTTTTATTGTTATTGTGATTGCCCTTGGGGTTTTCTTTATAAATTCTTTGTCTAGGCCGATATCTAGACGAGTTTTTCCAACATTTTCTTCTAGAATTCTTAAGGTCATGTCTTACATTTAAGTCTTTTATCTATCTTGAATTCATTTGGGGGAATGGTGAGAGATACAGATCCTATTTCATTCTTCATCATGTGGCTATCCAATTTTCCCAACACCATTTATAGAATAGGATTTCTTTTCCCCAGTGTATGTTGCTGTCTGCTTTGTCAGAGATCAGTTGGAGTGTGTGAATGGTTTCCTATCTGGATTATCTGTTCTGTTCCATTTTCTACGTCTCTGTTTTTGTGCCAATACTATGCTGTTTTGGTTACTATAGCCTTGTAGTACAGATTGAAGTCTGATAATGTGATACCTCCAGATTTGTTCTTTTTGCTTAAGATTTCTTTGGCTATTTGGGCTCTTTTCTGGTTCCAAATGAGGCATACAATTATTTTTTTCTAGGCCTGTGAAATATGTTGTTGGCATTTTGAAGAGGATTGTATTGAATATGTACATCACTTTGGGTAGTATGGACATTTTAACCTATCCGTGAGCATAATATGATTTTCAATTTGGGAATCCTCCCCAGCTCATTCTACAAAGTCAGTTTCACCTTGATACGAGAGCCAGGAAAGGACACAATAAAAAAGAAAACTAGAGATCAATATCCCTTATGAATATAGATTTCAAAATCCTCAATAACATACTAACAAATGAAATTCAACAGCACATGAAAAAAATAATCCATCATGACCAAGTCAGCTTCATCCCAAAGATGCAAGGATGGTTCAACATATGTAGACTAATAAATATTATTCACCACATAATTAGAAGCAAAAACAAATACCATATGAGCATCTCAATGGAAGCAGAAAAAGCATTCAATGAAATCTAGCACTGTTTCATAATAAAAGCCCTCAAAAAATTAGATATAGAAGGAACATATCACAAGATTATAAAAGCCATATATGACTCACCCACAGCCAACATCATACTGAATGGAGAAAAGTTGAAAGCATTCCCACTAAGAACTGAAAAAAGACAAGGGTGCCCACTGTCACAACTTCTATTTAACATGGTGCTGGAATTCCTATCCAGAGAAATCAGGCTGGAGAAAGAATTAAATGGTATTCAAATCAGGAAAGAGGAGACCAAACTATCACTTTTTGTTGATGATATGATACTATATCTAGAAAAATCCCAAAGACTCCACCAAGAGACATCTGGAATTGATGACTATATTCAGCAAAGTCTCAGGTTACAAAATCAGTTGAACACAAATCGGTAGCATTCCTATACACCAGTGACTGTCAAGCTGAGAGTCAAATTAAAGACTCAGTACCATTCACAATAGCTACAAGGAAAATAAAATACCTAAAAATATATTTAACCAAGGAGGTGAAAGATCTCTATGAGGAGAACTATTAAATACAAAACACTGAGGAAAGATATCACTGAGGAAAGACAACTCATACAAATGGAAAAACATGGAATAGTTTTATCATTATTTTGTAATCACTGCATTTGATGATGTTTTGCAGCAGAGCTCTCATTGAATAAGGTAGATGAGAGGTTATATTTAGAGCTGAGTTGAGAATATAGAATAATTTGCATTTGGTTGTGGGCCCCAGCATGAATTCTAGGCAGTAAGACCTAGTCATTCACTCAACATATTAACTACTTTTGTTTTATTTTTCTCAATATGCCCCATATGTACTTTTTTATTTTCCCACATTTTTTAGGGACTATTCTTAACTGCCTTAGGGAAAGGACTTAATATTCTTACTTAAAGTAGACAATTGCTAGGGAAATTTTTAACTCCTTTATAAAAAACATTGTATCTTGACCTTTTGACCACTTCACCAGTCTGTTTCTATACATAACCTCAATATATCTTGTAATGAAAGGATGAGCTGTTTTGAATATTGGATTAATAGATGAATGAGGAGGCTGAAATTTTTCTTCACCGTATAAACATCACCCTTCCTCTTATCCTGGACACTGAGGGATTTGCAATGCCTTATCTAAAAGGTCCTCCTGAAAGTTTATAATATTTTGTTTTATTTTTAAGCAAGTCCTCATGATATACTTTTTCAAACTGGCACATACATCTAATGAAGGATAATTAATTTTTCATTTATCCTAATACATCTTTCAGCCTATTGTTAATCATATAATTTCCCAACCATCTGCTTGCCTTTATCTACATAAACCTGAAGTGTAGATGAACAATTCTAGAGCTAGTAGAGATATAAAGAACCTTACAGCATAAACTGTTGAAGGCAAATTTTCTACTCATATCCTTCCTCTCTTTTTTCCTTTCTTCCCCCCCCCCATTGTATTTCCATATTGTAAATAGCATTTTGTAAAATTTAAAGTCTGTATTCTTTGTTTTTATTTATTTATTTTTTGGTTTTTATTACTGTCTGCCTTTTAAAAAGTAAGTTATATGTTGTGGTCCATGTTTACATGCAGTCACATAGTCACCACTTTTTTTCAGTACTTTTTCATCCAATATTTCTTACACTAGTATAAGAGCTGTTCTAGCTCAACCTCTGTGTCTGTTTTGGAGTAGCATGAGGGAATCCAAAATTAGGATACAATACAACAAAGTGCTTCCTTATGTGCTTAATGGCACTTTTAAGTCAATTTCCTTTCTTTACCTTGGTGAAACCTGCATTTTATCAATTTGCTGCAACTGTCTCATCTCAGTATCCAACATCCAATAAGTATTTGGTGTTCAAGATTTAACTGCTCACCCTCAAAATAGTAATTTTGATAAATTACTCTGGGTCTAGATAGTTTAGTTTAATATTAGATGATCAGAAATATTTTTGTTTGAGCAGATCATAGAGAAAAAATTCTAAAGGAAAAGACAATAATGATAGAATTTTTGTTTTGTTTTGAGGAAAAGGAAAGAGAAATTTATTAATTTACTGGCAAATGAGGAGGCTGGAAGACTCCTATCTCAAAGTATCAGCATCCTGCCCCTGAGCAGAAGCACAGAGATTTCCACAGTCTCATCTTTGGCTAAGACAATCTCATGACCTGTGCCCAGATTACTCCTATCCCCTGTGCCACAAAGAACAAACAACACTCCCCTACCCCTCTTAACCACTGTTCTGAGGCAAGAATGCAGGTTCTAGCTCTGTGAAAGGATTGGGGGATGTTTTAAAGAAACATAAATTTTTGCCATTTTTAAGCCATTTGTTTTGTTACATACTGCCCCCCACCATCGATATTATTTTTCTAAATGTATAGGAGCAGTGACAATTATTTATTTCCTCTGTTACATATTCCCCCTCTCAATATCACCCTTCCATATCTGTGGGAAGAGGGGTAATGTAGTCATCAAACTACTTTCTACTGAATTAAGGTGATGTTTAGATGGAAGGTTTATACTTATGCCTGCCATTGCAAAGCTTTGGCAGTATAGTTATAACAACAGATTACCAGGTGAATAAATTCATAACTTCAACAGTGAGGATTGACAAGACAAAATGAACTATCCCCTTGTACAGGATATGTGATGCAGGGCAGGGTTAGAAAAGAAACATGTGACATCTGAGTGCAGAGTTGTAAGTTGTACCCTGTAGGTGATCTGAGAGACTGGCTTCTGCAAATTTAGAAATCATATACAACACTGAACAAAGTTTAGGATGGCAAAGCCAGCAGTAAGAAAGACCTATAGAAGAGGTTATAGTTCAGGAAAATCCTCACTAAGGAGTTGTCTCTCCATCTTATAGACAGAACAAATAACTAAAAAATGTTAGCAAAAATATCAACATTTTCATCTTTACTTTTTCCTTTAACAGATACTTTAGATCACCAAATGACTAGCCCCTCCACTGGGGGCTTGGGTCCTCTTCTTTCATGAGACACCTATTTAATCTGGTATAATGGACTCAATGTTTTCATTTCAGATAATTTCAAGAAGGTGTGAGCTGTTAGAAGCACTTTTTAGGGTTTCTTTCACTTCTTTTTTTCCAACTGGGACAGAGAACTGAAAGAGGCAATCTTATGTATAGTGGTTACTTCAGGGTGCTAAGAAGGGTGTCTCATAAACTATGTTTTTTAGGGGCTTAACTTAAGCCTGTTCTTAAAGGGCTCACCTGTCCAGAGGAGGGCAAGTGTCAACATCCTATCTCACTTTATATAATTTTTATTCTAGGTACAGGGCTTTGCTTACTTGTTGGGTTGCCTCTGCTACAAAAGAGGGTCCATTATAAATCTTGTGAAATGTCCAGGGCTCTGTGGATTGTGTTCCTGGGTTGTGTTGACAGTGGGGTACCTGCTGATATCCTTGCTTTAGGAGGAAAAGCTGCTGAGCCATCTCTGTTGCTGTCTGTCCTTGGCATCCATCACCAGCATGCCATTCTCTATATGCTCATCCTCTTTTCCTGGACTGATCTATATGCAGGCTTGCTGAGGCCTGAACTTCAAAGCACAATGGTAGTCTCCTGTGCACTTCACCAGGCCCTTGTATTTATCCAGCAGGAACTTGGTGGTGTCCCCCATCCCCAGAGGTGAGCTTCTGGTGCTTCTAAAACAACCTTCAGTGCTCCTGCTTCACATCCATGTCTGCCTCCTGGGCCCACTGTGATGACTTTCTCAGCCACTGCTTCTCCATGGCTGCCTCACTGCCATACGGCCCCTCCCCCATCGCCCCTCCCTGACTCACAGAGCACCCGTCATGGCTAGTGCTGGGGATTGGGGTGGTAGCTCAGGAAGGGGGTGGCCCTGGACTGCTTCTGTCCATGCAGATTTCCCACTGTCAATTGTCCAGGGCTCCTGTTGGGATATTTAGAAGCAGTGGGCTCTGGGCCTCCTCTTTCACTGTGCAAGTCCCTGGACTTCAAGAAACAAACAAACAAACAAAAAAGCCTCAAAAAACAACTACTTGCTTTCCTTGAGGCTTCCTATTATCCAGAGTCTTTACAATTTACATTCCTTTCAAGGTGTTTCTTTTTTACAAAAAGTCAGTCTGGAGTAACTTTTTTTTCCCATTCCTTTTGACTGTCTCTAAGGATCCTGCCAGCTGTTCTTCCATGTTAAAGCCCCCTATCTGATATTACTGCAAATTGCCCACCCAGGCTATGGGTTCCTTCTGGCCCAATTTGAGTTTGCCTCCTGGAGAGACCATTCTGAACCCCAAATCATAATTTACTGGGCATGGGATTGAAGAATTAGTTCAGGTGGCACCCTTCCCAACCCCTCTCATGGTGCCAAAATGGCAGCAGTGGCAGGTGTTTCTTCCCCCCTCGTGCATACTGCTCAGAGGTGGGCTGCCTGCACTGGTCCTCCCTTTGGTCAGGTCCACCCCCAGGTTATGTCCCCACCTGGCACCTTGCCTTGGCTGGCTGTGGGGGTTCCGGTGTGGATGGAAGGATCTCATTTACCAAAAATCATACAAACGGAGATCATTTTGTATACCACAACAATGAGTTTATCTCAAGCAGAGAGCTTGAGACTCAGTATTTTAACTCTGTAGTGGCATATTGACCATTTGAGTTCTGAATTTTAAAAGAACCAATAGCTCAGAATAAACTATGGACCATCAACCACTATTTTTCCTCACACTCCAGATAAGTAGCATCACAATAATCTTTAGATTTAGGTACAAAAATTCACCAGACAAAAACTCATAAACAACCAGACACAAGCAATATAGGGAATTCCCAACACAAATAATCTAAAATGGCATGGCCTATCAAATGGGAATTTTCAGTAACAGCCATTTCTCCTCACACTCCAGCACGTACATTGGCAGCCAAACTTTTTTCCCCAAGAGATTTTGCTTCCTGATGTTACAACAAAACTCACAAATAACAAACATAAATACAAAGAATTCTCAAAACAAAATGCTACAGGTGACAAAATGGGAACCATCCCAATGAGAATTAAATTCTCAAATGAGAACCAATATATCCTAATCCAAAGGGGACAAATGAGCATCAAATTCTCACAAACAAGAACTAATACCTCCCAATCTCCCTGGTTACTTGGGAACTGCAAATGATATCCAAATCCAAACTAGCTTCCCTAGTTCCACTCAACTGCTTGTCTTCTACCCCTAAATTGGCACCTCAAAACAAATCCAAGAGGGAGGTCTGAAAACCCCCCATATGGGTGGAAACAAAGTCTCAGCATCCCAGGGAACTTTACTTACAAATGGCAGTGGCTGTCACAGCACTTCCTAAATCTGTTTCCTTCTTTCTCAACACAGTGCGGGTTGCAGAGAGTTGTGTCTACTTCAGGGAGACAGAGACCAGAGCTCTCCAGAGCTAAAACAGTCTCTGGCAACTACTGGGGCCGTCCCTTGTTCTCTCACCTCAAAATGAAGCCACTCCTTCCAGTGAAGACCCATAGCTTCTCCCAGGGCTGCTCCCTGCTTCCTCCAGAAGTTCCAGAGTGCCACTCCACCGGAGAGCTGATGAAGCTCCCCAGTTGGGGAAACCAAATTCTGTTACCAAAAGTTTGGCACTTGTCCCCGAGGCTGAAACAGAAGAAAGAGGACGAGTTGTTTGAGGAAAAGGAAAAAAAAGTTTACTAATTTGCTGGCAAATGAGGAGATCAGCAGACTCCCATCTCAAAGTATCAGTAGAATTTTTATTGCTGGTGTTCAATAGCTGGGAATGGAGGAATTTATTTTGAGACTCATGAACTGCCTAATATCACACATAAAAAAATCCTCAAACATCAAAAAACTACTCAGGTACAGTTATACTCTTCAATACTAGATTTTTTTTTTTCATTTCCTTGAAATACTTTTACTTCAGTTATAATTTTCTTTGTATTTGTTTATCACCTATGCAAACACAAAGAATCACTTATGTTACCCTAAATAAAATCACTATGCAGGTTTTTTATCATTCCCTTGCTTTAAATTATAGTAGTAAACACCTATATAAACATTCCTAAAAATATAACTTAGTTTGCATGTTTTTGAAATTTGTACAAATGTCAATAGATTCACATTATATACTTTATGTATTTCTTTTTTCACTCAATATTGTAAGATTATTTACGTTTTTCTTTGTAGGTACAGTTCATTTACTTTCATTGTAGAAATATTCCATTAAATATATCATAATTTTACTATTAATAGATATGTTCCTTTTATGTTTTATCTATTATAATAATGTATTTAAATATATATAAAGTATATATAAAGTATGTGTATATACATACAATTTTCATACTCAGAAATTTCTTTTTGGCATATACTTAGAGATTGGATGCCTGATGTATTCATTTTCTATTGCTGTGTAATAAATTATCATGAACTTGGTGGCTTAAATCAATAAAAATCTCTTATCCCAATGCTCTACAGGTCAGCAATCTGGGTATACTTACTTGGGTTCTCTGCTATGAGTTGGATAAACCATAATAAATGTATTTACTGAGCTTGTCTTTTGTCTGGATGCTCTGAGAAAGATTCTACTTTTAAGATTTTTTCAGGTTATTCGCCAAATTCAGTTCCTGGTGGTGGTAGGAGTGAGTTCTCTAATATTCTATACTGGCCTCAGCCAGGAGCCTTGTTTACATCCTAGAGGCCAACTGACAGTAACTTGCCATGAAATTTCTCCATTTTAGCAACAGAAACATCATGAGGTTGAATTCCTGTTATGATTTGAATCTCTCTTTTGCTCTGTCACCAGGTGGAGAAAGCTCTCTACTTTAATGGGGTCATTTGATTTCATATAGCCCACCTAGATAATCTCTCTGTCTTAGGAACAACTAATTAGTAACCTTAAATATAGGTTTAATATCTCTTTTGCCATGTGAGTTAACATAATCATGGGCATAATGTCAGGGACCAAAGGTCATGAGGACCATCTAGAATTCCGTCCATCACAGCTGGGTAATAGAGTTTTCATATATTCAAATTAATCACATAATTCCAACTTGTTTTCTAATATGATTTAACCAATGTAGCCCCTCCAAGACAGTACCACCAGGAGTCTACAAGAATTGCAGCATTACTGGTCTTCGGATACTGCTAGTGCTGGTATGGCTGCAGTGACCAAAGACTTAGATCACAACACTCAATTCCCTGTCAATTCTTGGAAAGCCTTCTCAAGAAAAATGGGTACAAATAAGCCCAGACTGTTAAGATTAGAATAAATACCTAACTCTTGAATTCCCAGTCATTGACAGACATGCACAACCATCAAGAAAATCAAATAAATCATGACCTCACCAACAAAATAATGCAACAGTGGCCAATCCCAGAGCAATGGAGATATGTGACCTTTCAGACAGAGAATTAAAAATATCTATTTTGAGGAATTTCAAAGAAGTTCAAGAAAACACAGAGAAGGAATTCAGAATCCAATAAGAGAAATTAAACAAAGGGATTGAAAGAATAAAAAAAAAACCAAGCAGAAATTCTACAGCTCAAAAATTGAAATGACAAACTGAAAAATGCATCAGACTCTCTCAATAGCAGAATTGATCAGGCAGAAGACAGAATTAGTGAGCCTGAAGATTGTCTGTATGAAAATACACAGTCAAAATAGAAAAAGGAACAAGGAATAAAAAAGAATGAAGCACATCTACAAGATCTAGAAAATATCCTCAAAAGGGCAAATATAAAAGTTATTAGCCTTAAAGAGGAGGTAGAGAGAGATTAAAATACAAAGTTAATTAAAAGAACTTACCAAATCTAGAGAAAAATATCAATATTCAGGTACAAGAAGGTCATAGTACAGGAAGGAGATTTAACCCAAATAAGACTATGTTAAGCATTTAATAATCAAACTCCCAAACATCTCAGATGAAAAGAAAAGAAGAGAAGAAAAGAAAAGAAAAGAAAAGAAAAGATAAGATCTTGGGAGCAGCAAGAAAAAAATAGCATATGAAAGGGCTCCAATACATTGGGTAACAGAATTCTCAGTGGGAATATTGAAGGCCAATCAGAGAGTGACATGGCATATTTAAAGTGCACAAGAAAAAACAACTTTAATCCTTGAATATTATAACCTGCAAAAAATAGCCTTCTAACATAAGGGAGAAAAAAAAAAACACTTTCCCAAACAAATGGTGAGAGATTTTGTCAACACCAGACCTGTCCTGTAAGAAATACCAAAGAGAATTCTTCAATCAGAAAGAAAAGAATGTTAATAAACAATGAGAAATCATCTGAAGGTTAAAAAAAAACTCACTGATAACAATAAGTACACAAACACAAAATACTCTATCATTGTAATTCTTGTGTGTAAACCACCCATAACTTCAGTAGGAAGATTAAAACACAAACCTACCAAAACTAATAACTACAACAACATTTTAAGAGTTAAATAACATAAAAAGATATATATAGAAACAACAAAAAGCCAAAAAGCAGGGAGAAGGAGTTAAAGTGTAGAGTTTTTTTGTAGCTTTCTCTTTGACTGTTTTTGTAATCAGAGTTAAGTTGTCATCAGTTTAAGATAATTTGTTATAAGATATTTTTGCAAGCCTCATGGTAACCTCAAAGGAGAAAACATATAAGAGATACATAAAAAATAAAAAGAAAGGAATTAAAGCACACTACCAGAAAAATCCACTATTACACAAAGGAAGACAGGAAGGAAGGAAGAAAAAAGAGAGGACCACAAAACAACCAGATATCAAATAACAGCAAGGCAGTAGTAAGCATTTGCCTATCAATGATAACATTGGAGAGTTTAGTACATTTACATTCAATCAAAAGACATGGAGTGGTTGAATGGATTCAAACACAAGAGCCAACTATATGCTGACAGCAAGAAACTCACACCACATATAAAGACACACATCGACTGAAAATAAAGGGATGAAAAAAGATATTCCATGCAAATCAAAACCAAAAGAGAACAGGACTAGGTATATTATATCAGATAAAATAATTTCAAGACAAAAACTACAAAAGAACCAAATAAGGTCATTATATAATGACAAAGGGGTCAATTCAGCAAGAAGACATAATTGTAAAAATATATGCACCCAACACTGTAGCACCCAGATATAGAAAACAAATATTATTAGAGCTAAAGAGAAATATAAACCCCAGTACAATAGGTGGAAACCTCAACACCCCACTTTCAGCATTTAACAGATCCATGCAGACAGAATATCAACAAAAAAACCGCAGACTTAATGTGCACTATAAACCAATTGGACCTAATATATATCTACAAAACATTCATCCAACAGCTGCAGAATACACACTCTTCTCAGCACATGGATAGAAGAGAAACTATATGTTAGGCCACAAAAAAGTCTTAAAAAATTTAAAGAAGACTGAAATCATATTAAGAATTTTCTCTGACTACAATGGAATAAAACTAGAGATCAATAACAACAGAAACATTGGAAACCGTACAAACACATGGAAATTAAACAATATCCTCCCGAATGAACAGTGGGTCAATGAAGAAATTAAGAAGGAAATTAAAAATTTTGTTGAAATAAATGAAAACACAACATGCTAAAGCCTATGATATACAGAAAAAGCAGTATTAAGAGGAAAGTTTATAGTGGTAATTACCTACATCAGAAAAGTAGAAAAACTTGAAGTAAACACCCTAATGATGCATCTGAGAGAACTAGAAAAACAAGAGCAAACCAAATCCAAAATTAGAAGAAAAAAACATAAAGATCAGAGTAGAAATAAATGAAATTGAAAGAAACAAAAATGATCAATGAAATGACAAGTTGGTTTTTTGAAAAGATAAACAAAATTGACAAACTTCTAGTCAGACTGAGGAAAAAAGAGAGAATATCCAAATAAATAGAATCAGAGATGAAAAAGAGACATTACAACTAATACTGTAGAAATTCAAAGGATCATTGGAGACTACTATGAGCAACTATATGCCAATCAATCAGAAAACCTTAAAGAAATGGATAAATTCCAAACACAATCTATCAAGATTGAACTGGGAAGAAATCTACAACCTTAGTAGACCAATAATAAGTAAGGAGCTAGAAACAGTAATAAAAAGTCTCCCATGAAAATAAAATCCCAGGACACAATGACTTCAATGCTAAATTCTACAAAACATTTAAAGAACCAATCCTACTCAAATTATTTCAGAAAATTGAGGAGGAGGAAATATTCCCCAACTCCTTCTATGATGATTGTATCATCCCTATACCAAAACCAGACGAAGACCCAATAAATAAAGAAAATGTAAGCCAATATTCTTGATGAACATAGATTCAAAAATCTTCAGGAAAATGCTAGCAAACTAAATTCCACAACACATTTAAAAGATTATTCAACATGATCAAGTGGGATTCATTCCAGGGGTGCATGGATGGCTCAACATATGTAAATCAATCAATGTGATACATCATATCAACAGAACAAAGGACAAAAACCATATGATCATTTCAACTAATGCTGAAAAAGCATTCAACAAAATTCAATAGTGTTTTATGATAGAAACTCTCAAAAAACTGGATATAGAAGGAACATACCTCAACACAATAACAGCCATATATGGCAAACTAACAGCTAGTATCATACTGAATGGGGACAAACTGAAAGCCTTTCCTCTAAGATCTGGAACAAGGCAAGGATGCCCTCTTTCACCACTGTTATTCAACTATAGTACTGGAAGTTCTAGCTAGAGCAATCAGACAAGAGAAAGAAATATACAAAATCAACATACAAAAATCAGTAGCATTTCTATATGACCACAGTAAACAACCTGAAAAAGAAACCAAGAATATAATCCCATTTACAATAGCTACAAAATAAAATAAAACACCTAAGAATAAATTTACCCAAAGCAGCACAAGATCTGTACAGTGAAAATTATAAATCATTGATGAAAGAAATTGAAGAGAACACACAAAAGAATAGAAAGATATTCCACGCTCACGGATTGAAAGAATAAATATTGTTAAAATGTCCATAGTACCCAAAGCAATCTAAAGATGCAATGCAAATCCCTACCAATGATATTCTTCCTACAATAGAAAAATTAAAATAGTTGATCTCATAGAGATAGAGAGTAGAATGATGGGTACCAGAAGCTAGGATGGGTAGCAAGAAGGGGAGAATAAATTGGAGGTGATTAATGGGTACAAAATATAGTGATATAGAATGAATAAGATCTGATATTTGATAGCACAACAGGATGACTATAGTCAACAGTAAGTTACTGTATACTTTAAAATAACTAAAAGAGTGGAATTGGAATGTTGATAACACAAATAAATGATAAATATTTGAGGTGATGGATACTCCAATTACCATGATTTGATGCTTATACCAAAACATAACATACACCTCTAATAATTAAAAAATTTTAAATTTAAAATATAATAATGATTTAAAATGTTTTCAAACTCCTAGAAAAATTGGGAGACTAGTACAAAGAACTTTTTAACTCTGAACAATTGAAGAGTATGTTGTTGAAATGATATGCCATTATCCCTAAGTACTTTAGTTTATTTTTTCTATAATCAAGGATATTCTCTTACATAACCATAACACAACCATCCAAATGAAAAAATTAACACTGGTACATTACCGGTAAGTAATACATAGACTATAGACACATTTTACCAGTTATCACAATAATGTCCTTCAGTAAAAAAATCCAATCCAGGATCAAAAATTACATTTAGCTGTTGTGTTTATTTAGATCCCTTCAGTTTGAAACAGTTACTCATCTTTATTTGACTTTTATGATACTGATCCTTGAGAAGATAATAGGCAAGTTACTTTGCAGGATTTCTCTCAGTTTGAGTTTATTTGATGTTATCATATGATTAGAGTTAGATAATAAATTTTTTGAAAAAACATCCCAGAAGTATTGCTATGCTCTTCCCATTGCATCCTATTGAGTGGCATACAATTTTGATTTTCCTATCATCTGGTGATGTTAACACTGGTGACTTGATTAAGGTGATATTTGCCAGGTTTTTAAATTGAAAATCTTCCTTCTTTTCCTTTAATAATTAAAGTATGCATTTTTGTGAGGAAGTACTTTGAGATTATGAAAATACTCCATTCTTCCTGAAACCTTCACCCAGCATTTTTTCCATCTACAGCTATCCCTTGGCATCTCTGGGGGGTTGATTCTAGACTCCCCAACTCCAAAATCCACAGACGTTCCAATCCTGATATAAAATGGCATAATATTTGCATATAATCTATGATCATCCTTCCATATACTTTAAATCAACTTTATGTTACTTACAACACCTAATACAATGTAAATGCTATGTAGTTGTTAAACTGTATTGTTTTTCAATTTGTATTATTCTTTATTATTGTACTGCTATTTTTGATTATTTTTTCAATCTCAAATATATTTTTGATCTGTGGTTGGATGAAGCTGTCAGCAGATGTGAGACCTGTCAATACAGGAGAAGTGGTGTTTCGTGACTGAATTAATGTTTTACTATGATGGTTGAAAAAAGCTGAACTTCTAATTTTTGTTTCTTCTTGATTTATTACTTAACATTTTACTAAAAAGAAAAGTCTTTGTCATATGTCATGATCCTATCTATTGATAAGAATAGTCCTATTTTATTTAAATCATAATCATTACTATCATCATTTATTTTAGGGATCAAATTGCACCACATTTGTCCATTGAGAGCCCACTTAAGTTGGCCCTTGTGCCCAAGATGTCCCATCATTCTGCGAGTACCTCTTCATTTTCTGGCACAGATAAGACATTCCAGTCTTATATTGTTCTTTCACTTTGCCAATTTTCAAATCAGCCATTTTTCCAAAGAGGCCTAGGACAATTTTTTTTTTTAATTGTAGAATATTATTTAGAAACCCAGAACTCTGAGCTATTTGTGCGCATTACTACACAATTGTTGCTACTCCTAGTCCCCCCTGTAGAAAGAGTTAGGAACTGAATAAAAACACACACAAACACATGCACACATCCACATCTATATTTATGTATCTACCGATATGGATTGAAGATCATGACTTAATTCTGATACTTACAATTCCAATCAAATACCACAGGGTTTATTCTAATTTTCTCCTTTTTCACATGTGTGATTTTTTTCCCCAATAGTGAGCCACTTGGCTTCCATTCTCTGTTCTATTTTTACCTATTGATTAATTCTCTCTATAAGTAACCAACTGCCCAACAATGCCACCAATCCTGCCTACACTCCCACATGAAGCACTTTTTTTTGCTGCCACTCCTTCACCCACATGGGTACTCCTTTCACCCTTCTTAGGCTTTGGCACCCTTTAGTAGGCTGCTGCCTCCCAACATGTATGTTTTCCTATCCTCACAGGCACAGTGATCCTATTGCAAGCTGTCTCTACCAAATCCTGCACCTACACTTTCTTCATCCTCATCAAACCTTGGCACTTTGTGGCAGGCTGCTTCCTACTGCCACTCTCAAGCCCAACACACATGGATGTCTACCTTGCTTGGGCTCACCTAATGATCTGGATTAAATTACTTAGGAAGGGAGGCAAAGAAAGAGGAAAAGATGGAGAAAGGGAAGGAAGAAGAAAGGGACTCACTGATTTAATTAGCATTTCCCCAATTAGTAATGAGCTTGAAAACTTCTCATGGATATTGGCTATTTCTATTTTGTCTTATATAGAACTATATCTATTTTGAATAATCATTGTTTTATTTATTCTTTTTCTAAAATTTCATTTTTGATATTTATTTACCTAATTGCCTTACCTAATGAGTTACAATTGCTAAAAAAATTTACCTGGGATTGGTGATAGATGCATCCTTGGTTTTTACTGATGTTAATGGAATCTTTCAATGTCTCACTGTTAATTATGATGCTTGTAAATTTCTTGTGAAAACCATTTATTAGATAAAGGATACCTCCTAATTACAAGTTTCAAAAAGTTTGTTTTGTTTTTTTAGTCTCAAAATTATGTTGAGTTTTATCAACAGATATTTTGTCCACATAAATTGAGATCATATGTTATATATATTTTTATCTTCCCATATAGATTATGTTGACTTATCTTTAAATAATGAATCAAACTATGGTGAACCGATATTTACACAATGTATTTTCCTATTCTTATATTACTTGGTCAGGGTTAATATTTTGCTTAAGAATTTTTCAGCTATATTAATAAGATTAGACAGATATTTTCCTTTCTTCTACTGTCCTTTCTGACAAAAAGTATTTTTATTGGGTATTCTGGCTTCATAAAATGAGTTCTGAAGTGTTTACTCCTTTGTAATCACTGGAGAGTTTATAGAAGATATTGGATTCATTTTTATATGAATGCTAAATACAACTTGGTAATGATGCCATTGAGACTTAGGTTTTCAAATTTTGAGTCAATTTTTGAAAAAATTTTATTTTCTAGAAATTTTTCCATATTTAAAATTTCAGATATTGACATGAAATTACTCAAAATAATTATATTTTAATGCCTTCATATGTACGATTATTTTTATTCTTCATATTGGATAATTTTTTTCATGATTATTATAATTGATAGAGATCTGATTTTTATTAATCTTATTAAAGAACCTGTTTTTGGCTTTGTTGATTTCTACTGTTTAGGGAATATCTTTTTTATTAATCTATGTTCTTTTAAATTTTCTTTCTTCTATTTATTTTTTATTATGAATCTAACTTATTGTGACGGATGCTTAACTCATTGATTTTTAGCTTTTCTTCTATTTAAATTCATGAAAAAAAGGTAATTGTAGCTTTACTGTAGCAGAAACAGAGTGCTTCCAGAAGTTTTATTCTTATAGTTCCTATTCATTCAAGAATATCAGCTGACTCCTATACTTTCTCTATAACCATTTTATTGAGTCACATTTGTTGTTATAATTTATATACAGTAATATTCATACTTAAAATATGTAGTTCTGAATTTTGACAAAGTCATATATCCATCACCATAATCAACATATAGAACACTTCCATTATCCCCAAATTTTTCTGATTCTTCTTTGTAGTCAAGACTTGCCTCACCCCAACTCCTGGAAACCACTAATATATTTTTCTAGAAGTTTTCTTTTTCACATCATGTAAATATGTCTTTTGAGTCTAGTTTCTTTTACTTAGCTTAATACATTTAACATTTACATATGCTGTTGCGATAATCAATAGTACATTCCTTTGTATTGCTTAGGAGCATTCCATTTTATGGATGCACCCCAGGTTTTTTAATACATTCTTCAAATGTTCAAACATTTGAGTTTCAATTTTTAGAGATTATGCTAATATCCCTATACATATTCATGTTAGAAGTGGCTTTTTGTTTGTTTTTGTAAACATAAATTTTAAGTTATCTTCAGTAAATACTTAGGATTAGAATTTCAGTGTTGTTTGTAAAGCGTATATTTAACTTTTTAAAACTGTTAAAACTCTTTTATGAAGTGGCTATACAATTTTGTATTCCCCCAAAAAATGTTTGAATTCTTATTTCTCTGCACAGCAAACAGAAATTGGTATTGTCTATTTTTTAACTTTAATTTCGGACTTAAAAATATCCACTAATGTATAGCTATGTACTATGGTGTCTCCTCATATCTTCATGAGTAATTCATATTCATAATCCAAGATTTTTAGAAGACAATAAAGACATTCATAATCTTGTTAGATTATTTGTTAGCAAATACCGAACATGTTTCTTCCATGAGTCTTCACAAGATCAATTTAGTTGGAGTGATGATGTACTAAGGTCTACAAAGATAATCTTATGAAACCTACAATAACTTATTAGTTTGATGATTTCAAGATTCTTTTTGATAGTTAGCACTGTATAGACTCACATTGGTTTGGTGTATTATTACTTTATGAATCTAATTAGGTTGTTAGTGAGGGTCTTCAAACACTATATATACATGCAAATCAAAATTACAACTATTTGTTTAACTGTGCTCCCACGTCATACTATCTATACATGTCAAACAACAGCCTAATGCATTTGATGTGTATTTATAAAACAGTCAGTAGTCATACATATTCCTTATTCATTCTTAAAATATTCTCTTACATGCTATTGTCAACAATTTCTGTTACAAGACTATTGTTTAATTTTGAATCATTGTACCTACACAGTTGGGATTAGCTACAGCTGCATTTGAGAGAAAATACTATTTAATAATGGTTTAAATAAGATATTTCTCTCATGTGGGCCAAAACCAACAGAGCAACTGATGATCATCGAAGAATCAGGCTTCTTTTAGCTTAGTAGCGACTTCTATTCTCTAAGATGCCTCGTTATTCATTATTGCTGCCAGAGCTCTAAATATGAAAAACATGAAAGAACTATCATTTAAGGAACTATCGTAAAATAACTTTGCTTATATCTCATGGCCTAGCTAATCACACAAAGACTCATAACTGTATGGGAAACTAACAAATACATTTTTTTTTCTGCTGGGGAATTACTACAATATAAATGGGTTTTATTAATAAAAACCATGTGTGGTGGGGGGTGGTGGCTAGCAAGTTGAAAACTAGCAGTCTTTGAACCTTCCCAATCATACCTGCATTTTTAAAGATGTTTGAAAAACTTGTAGTGAAAGAAATGAAGAAGAAAGGAAATAGAGATGGTTGCTATGGTTTCTATAACTGATGATCAGTTTATGTATTACATCGAGTTTGGGAATACAAAATTTTTCATGTAGTTCAGCAGTTGTGTCGAGCATCCATCGTTGTCATACAGAGCACCAAACACAAAGAAGACATTTCTAGCTTGGAGGAGCTCATATTGTCTCTGCTGAGATCAAAAAAATTAATAATTTCAATAATAGAAGAGTGAAGAGAGATTTTGAATGGACCTAGAGAAAGGGTCTGTTGTAGTTCTGATGATTATTTTCATTTTTAAGACATCACTCACCAGTTGCTGTTAAGTGAGAGAGAATTGACAAATAGAATGACCTTGGCAGATGAGACTTGACACTAATGGGTTTAATGCGTCTATACATATGTCAGCAGTGTATCTGTCACATGCAGACAACCCAGAAATGTTTGGTGTGTAAATTAGAATAAATGGAGATGCTTATAAGATACCCTATTAAGATGCTCAGTAGGTTTTACAAAACTTGACTCAAAATACTGGGTATCTCTAAGGTCCTGATAAAGTGTATGAGAGAATCTCTTAATAGCTGTAAACCATTAGCATATCTCCAACTTAGTTAGCTGTCACCATGTCTAGCGGGAGAGCCTGCAATATCGAGAAACTTAAACTGATTAAAAAGATAGGGGAAGGCTGGGTGCGGTGGCTCACACCTATAATCCTAGCACTCTGGGAGGCCAAGGCAGGCACATCGTTTGAGCTCAGGAGTTCGAGACCAGCTTGAGCAAGAGTGAGACCCCGTCTCTACTAAAAATAGAAAGAAATTATCTGGACAACTAAAAACATATAGAAAAAATTAGCTGGGCATGGTGGCCTGTAGTCCCAGCTACTTGGGAGGCTGAGGCAGAAGGATTGCTTGAGCCCAGGAGTTTGAGGTTGCTGTGAGCTAGGCTGATGCCACATCACTCTAGCCAGGGTGACAGAGGGGACTCTGCCTCAAAAAAAAAAAAAAAAAAAAAAAAAAGTTAGAGGAAGAGAATAGTCCAAAAAAAAAAAAGTACCGCTAATTTGTGACAAGCCTATAAGACCAATAAGTTACAGTATTAACTTATTAACATAACAATGTTACATATATTATATATAAGGAGAATAAGTTATTTTAATTTTATCATGACAGTGTTTCTAAATTAAACATTTGTGTGTTTAGGAATTTATGTGTAGTAGCCATTTAAGTACTATTATTCCAGAGAGATTATGTTGAATGGATTTGAGTAATAATTTAAGACTGATCATCAATAACGTATAATTCTTCAGGGTTTTGCTGATCGAGCCTGAATACAGGCACAGAGGTATTAGAGATCTGAAAAACATGAGATTTGAATTCAGACAGACCAAGTATGGCTTATTTGTTTGAACATTATATTATATAACCTGAGTACAAGTTTTCTAAAATGTAAAAACTGACAATAATATTTAATTATAGCAATTTTGTGAGGCTGTTAAAACATATTTTTTTCTATGTAGTGCCTGACGGTTTATAGGACATCAATGTGTACTTGTGTTTGGCTTTGGTTACACTCTGGATAATCTTAGCATGTAACACTTTTGTTCTGAAACGCTCAGAATCTGTAAAGAATGCTTTACTTAGAGCTGTGGCCTATCCAGTTTGAAATGAGCTAGTAAAACTCTTCTAATTTTGTCAGTTCCCAGAGGAGTTAATTGAGGAAAATAGGACCAGTCCTCGAGCAGTATATTTTACTCTCAATCATGCTCCCTATTTTACTAGGAGAGGATCAGGACCAAAAAAAAAAAAAAAAAAAAAAGGAATTAGTGTTGGTGATGGCCTGATGGTCTGAAATTCAAGACAGCATGAGGTTACAATAAGTATTTTTCAGTAAATAATCTGAAAAGTTTACTCCACAATAACAAAGCACCGTTTATGGAATGTGTTAAACAAGTGCTTGCACTTGCTGTATGATTTTTTGAGAAATGCAAAAGATTTGGGCCAGTGGTGAGAGATTAAGAATGAAGTGCTAAATAAAGTGCAGCAATCAAGGACTGGAGGAGCTGATACACTGTTGGTCTTACGAATACAATATTTGATTTGACAGAAAAGAGTGCTAATTAGAGTAAGCAAACTCTTCATTAGCAAGGCATCGTTTCCATATATTGGGTCTCAAGAATCCATAGAGATGGGATGCTGCTAGCAAAATCCTGATAACCGGTTGAATGCACATATTTAGTGCAGTGCTGTTGGACATGGATGCAGTATAGTTACAGAAAACGGCAGTTAGGGAGGTAATAAATAGTTGAAGAGGCAAGCGAAAGCAAAGCTGCATAGTAATATTTAGCTCACCGGGGGGATTATGAAACATGGCTTTGTCAGCATTCATGCTGTGAAAGGAAAAGAAATGATCAGAAAGTCAGAGATGAAAGAGTATCTTAGATCACTAGGACAAAAAAAAACCAAAACAAAATAAAAAGGACAGTGAGATAAGCAAGTATGAAGAGCAGTACCATAAAGAGGTGATTATAGGAGGCATGAGGGAAAAAAAAGATTATTAAAGTCTAAAAAATTTTCAACTATCACCAAACTAAGATGATATATAACTATGATTGGTCCCATAGATGCAAAAGTCAGCACGTATAGATTTTTATTATTTGGAACTACAGTATAAAATTTAGAAGTTTTATACATATTCTATTGAATTGTTTCTTTCTAACTTAGAATTTCTTTATTGAGGCAAAATGCTGGCATAGATTCATCTAATTCAGGAGACACGTATTACGAGACTTGTGAGGGCCACTTGTGGTGAAAGCACAGATTTAGTTTGGAGGCCTAAATTTGGTGTTCAAAAGTTTTGTGTCTTCAATCAGAGTATGTAAGACTAAGAACTTAGGGTTTTAGATAAAGTAATCAAAAGTCCCCTGATGAGCATAATATGGTAGTGAAAGATCTAGGGGTGGGGGGACTAGCAATTTTACATATATTGATAGGAGGGTGGTATATGCTGCAAGTTCTATGATTGGGTAATGTACACCAGGCAGGGGACACTATGCCCACAGAAAGAATGGGACATGAAGCAGCTGAGAAGAGTTCTCAGAATCAGGAGAATAACCAGAAATTCAAGTCTTGAGATTTGTGATCTGGAGCTCTGACATAGGTAACCTCATATCAGTTTGGAGAAATCACCAAGCTTAAGGGAACTTTCGGTTTTAGCACTAGGGTAACTATTTCTGAGCATATTTAACATTAAGTCCCATCATCATATTTGAACTTAATGGTCTAAGAGTGGATAAACTCCGTTGAAGTTTTGTGCTACATTAAAAAATGTCATGGAAAACATATTGAAAATGAGAAACATCAGTGGATCCAGATGACAGTAGTAGGGGAAATGTGATGATGGCAGATCATAGTTATAAAAGCCCAGTAAATTTATCTGGCTTGTTTTCCATACCAATTCTGACCAGTATCTATTAATACAGGTTAGCCTCATGGTCTAAAATATTACACCATCTTTCTAAGAAGGTAATCAGGATGCTTGATTGATAAGTGTTTTCATTTCTTGGTATAATTTGTTCTTCTTTTCTAAATTTTGCTTTTTCTCTCCAAGTAACTTTCCTTTATAATTTGGTACATCATCAATTGTCTTTGCTATGACAACTGACCCCAACACTTTTCTCTTTTACTGTCTTCTGTTACTAGGGAAATTGTCTCACAGTTATAAATGTCCAACAGAACTCCTGGAACTCCAAATATGACAAGATGAAACTGTTGAATTCTTCCAATTACAGTGGATCCTCATTATTCATGGATTCTGTATTTGTGAATTTTTCTACTCAGTAAAATTTATTTATACCTCCCAAATCAATTCTTCTAGCACTTTCATCATTTGTGGGAAGGCACAGAGTGCTAACAATTTGAGTCATCTAATATACATGTTCTTAGTGTTGTCAAAAAGGCAACACTCAGCCTTCTTATTTCAGCTCTTATAATGTAAATGAGTATTCTTTATTGTGGTCTATTTAGCCTCACGGTTTTCACATTCTTGTGTTGTTTGTTGGTGATTTTTTTTGTTTAATTTGGCCCCCAAATGTACTGCTGAAGTGCTGTCTAGTGTTTCTAGCATAAGAAGGCCGTGATATGCCTAACAGAAAATGTGTGTGTTAGAGAAGCTATATTTAGGCATAAGATACAGTGCTGCTGTCTATGAGCTCAATGTTAATAAATTGAATATATTAAACAAAGTTTCTTTAAATAGGAACACATATAAAACAATATTATGTACTGATTGGTCAATGAAAACGTTGCAACCAGAGGTTCAGAGGGATCTAACTCTGTATTTCTGGTAGGAGTAATGCTTCAGCTTTTGATAATTCAGTGGTAATGGTGACATTTTATAGCATAACTACTACGAACAATCAGAATCAACTAAATATTAGCAGCTACATTATTCTTAACATTTTCTGTGCTTTTAGCATCTTTTGTTTTGGTCCTCCTTTTCATCATATCCAGATAAATGGACATTACAAAAGTGTATTATAGTTTTAGCAAGAAAAAGAAAAAGATACACACACACAAATACACATACACGAGGACCATGTGAGGCCCAACAACAACAATGTTATAGGCTGAGTTCCTTATAGATGAGCAGGAAAACATGAATTAAGAACCATACAAGAGGGTGCGGAAAATGAAAGTGAAATGTAAACAGCAATCTCAAGCTCTGCAGGAACTTCAGCACCACATCAGGGATGGGTAGGAGGTAACAGTGTCAACAGTGCCCAAGTGCACCCTGCCTGTCTTCCTGGCAGTGGGTGTGAACACCCACATTACTCCTGATGTCCTTAGACTCATATCTATTCTGCACATTGGCATTTTTTTTGTGTGTATCAGTAGCATATCTTCTATTGTTTTAAGCTTTCCTTTCTACCAAGCCCTATCTCTTTAATTCAGTTCTATTAAAATGTTTCACCTTTGTATACCTGAACAAATATTTGTAATTTCAGTCTTGAGCTCTCCCTGGAAGGTGTCAACATGGTGTAAACCATGACCATCATTTCCTTTGTCCACAAGTAAAGATGATATTAATATTAACTGCCCACATTTTTAGCATAGGTTGTCTATGAAGATATTAAGCATATGTAAGAAAATATTTCTATTTATCAGTGGATTCTTTTAGTTTCTACTCCTAACCCTCTGTGGCATCGTAATTGCTTGTTTATACCACTTTTCCAGAAAATGAGTAGAAGTCAAAGCTGAGTATTGATGAGCTCCAACCAAAGATGTCCCTCTGTGATCCCTAGCCCTGGAGTAAGTTCCATTTTCTGTAAAAGGAAACAGCTAAGGAAAGTCGGAATGCTGTGTGAATTCCAAACTGTTCTGCAAAGCCTAAACCATGTGAACCAAAAGCTGCTATGCAGCAAAAGCCTAAGGACCAGTGTTTTAAAAGATCTTTTACATTGTATATTCCATGCTAAGCCATTTTCTCTCCATCTACTGACGGTGTTGCAAACAAATTAATTCATTTTAGAGCCGGAAGGAAATTTATGGTTTCATTTTAGTTGGTCTGCATTATAACAAGTGTACATGAAATTTTGCAGTGTTAAATTATGATAATTTCTAAATACTATACAATGGAACTTCAGTGTCAGAAGCCTCATGCATGGGGGTAGGAGGAGGTGATTTCATGGAATTTATGAGACTGCAGCTCCAGCCTAAATGAGTAGAGAGTAGATGTATGAATGGCAGGGAAAAGATAATACTGAGTGTGCAGTCAGCATGGACACATGCAAGGTGAGGGAGTAAAAGTATTTTCTGTATGCTGCAATATGCCTTCCTGGCAGAAAATAGGATTTCATCATGGGGTTAGATACACAAGGTAACTACAGAAATTTTTTACTTAAGAAACCATCACTCTATTACTCTATTTTCTTAGGTGAATAAAAAGATGTCTTGGACAAAATAAGGACAGATTAGGAAGGCTTGGAGAAAGACTAAAATCAAAGCAATAAGCTAAGGAATTGTCTCAGATATCTGGTCTGGAGGCAATGGTACCCTGGCCCAATAGTTCTCATTGACTGAACTATAGTACTTCTGGAAAATTAGCTGAAAAATCTGATATGAGCTGGGGCTGACATTTGGTTGCTCCTAGGTTTCATTGTCACTAATATCACCTTGAAAATATTAATATCATGACTTCTAATTCCTCTGTTACTGAAATAATCTCCTTAATGGTTTATAATTCTAACCTGTCCATCAAAATTATCTTCTGGAAACCCAGATTAGATGGTATTACTTTCCCAAATCATTTACTATTTTTTCTGTAGCTTAATTGCCTATTTAGTCAAGTTCATAACCTTTGACACACCCATGAGAATTACTACCTGTTTTTTAAAAAATATTTCTTCTTTTCCTGTTAAGAACCCTATGCTAAATATACACTAAACAAGTAATTTACCTGATTATGTCATGATTTTCACAAATTTTTCCCTTTTTTTTATTTCTTTGATCTGAATACCCTCTACCATCCCTCAAACAGCTTTAAACATTCATATCTAATGTTACTTTGTGAAATCTTCTTGAATCTCTTAAGCTGAAATGCTTTATACTCTGTATACGTCCTCTGGGTAAGCATACATGGCTAAGAAAACTGACTTATATTTCCAGAGAACCACATTTGAATACATACCACTTTCCAACTGTGAGATTTATCTGTACTAGTCTCCTGGTTCTATACTTTACAGCTATCTCAATCTATAAAGCATAAATAATCAAATCTATATATCATGTGTTTTGTGAGCATTAAATGTGATAAAGTATGAAATTTGGGGTAATAGACCTCAATAAATGAGTTATTACTAATTATAATGAAAATTGTATCACTTTATTATATTAAGTTATTAATAACTTTCTCCCTCTTTATTATTATAAAATTCTGAGTATTTCGTTTATGTTTCTATGTCTCCTAATTTCTGTCACAGCATCTGCCACATAACAGGTATTCAATTATGAGTTTCTTAAATCAATGTGTGAAGTTCATAGAGTTAAACTGAAGACAATGTGAATAATCTTATTCATAAAGTTAGAAAGTGGTAGATTTAAAACTAGAAAAAAGTCTTCAGAAGCCTAGTGTACTATTATTCCTTCAGTAGATTGTTTTAAAATGTGGTTTAGATAATCCAAGCCCTATGACTAAGAAAAAGCAGTCTCTGACCCAATAATATAGTAGGCAGTCCACTAAATCTTGTTTTTAATGATTTATAGTTTCATATTAAAGCTCAGGAATTCCTTTAATAATTGTTTATCACAGAATTTCCTAATATTATGTGACTCCAATAATGTTTCAGTGCATGGGTAGTGCCATAGAAATAGTTTTCAAGGCAAATCCATTGAGATTTCTTCACTGTAATTGAAATCCTTTATTAAATCCAAGCCTTAAGCCTTAATAGTTGAATCAGCTTTATTTTTCATCCAGATTTTTGTCAATTTTTCTTCAATAAAAAAAGCCGTTCCTACATCTGCATTTAGGCATTTCTAACCTATGCAACAGGGGCATCCTGAAGAACTTCTTTAAATTGTTTGCATCTCTATTTCTCAGATATTTTTGTGTGTGTGATTATTAGTTCCAAGAAAATCTAGTAAATATCTATGGTTTAAAATACATTAGCATCAAAATATAAAAGACTGAAGAGATCTCAATGAAATTTTATGGGTCTTGGACACAAAAACTAAAGACTGTGACTGTGAGTGATAATATTAACTGATTATTTCCAGGATTCTGCACAAAAGTTGCTTTTTTTTTTTCTTAAAGAAAAACAAGAACAAAAATAAAAACAAAATAACCTTTCTCTTCACCTTTTGTTTGTGACTCTTGTACATCTCTGACTCTTGTGCATTTGTCTTATAGGAGAGTTATATATCAGAGAAGGCAACTGAGTAAAAGTGGTGACCTTGGAAGAAGCATTCTAAATTCTCAAGATATTCCTTTCCCTTTTGATGACTTTTGAAGAAAGCTAGAAATAACTATCTACTTATCCTGCTTTCCCAGAGTAAAACAAAACTCTTCGAAACTCAAGTTCTTCATAATACTGCTAAGGAGACATTTTGATGAGGAAATATACCTAGAACCAACACAAACTACAGATAGAGAAATTGCTTGTTGTTTGGAGGTAGATTCATGGAGATTGTCATTCCACATCCAGGTGATAAAGAACTAACTTTGCCAACTTTTCTTCTCCATTCTGTGAGTGACAAGATTTTGAGGAAATGAATTTGGTAATTAAGGAAGCAATTTCCATTTGAGAAGGTTCAAGAGCATTTGAAGTTAAATAATCTGAACCCTGGCAATTCTGTAGATCTTTGACTATAGTTAGAGCAGGACCAGACTGCCCAACATACATGATCTACATGGCTGTGTTAGAAATGCATCCTCTGAGATTGTTGGAAGCATTATTTTAAAGAGTTAATTATAGTAACGTATGTGTTTATTAATGTTTACTAAGTGATCTTGATCATATTTGATCATCTATAGCCTTATATTGATGGACAAGAAATGCTTACTAAAATATTAGGCAGTGAAATAATGCCATGTATATATTTTTTAATTTGAATTGTTCCCCCTGTCCCCAACATGTGAATCCTATTATCATACATATAAAAAATAGAATTTTAAAAATGTTGATAGAAATCAAACCACCTAGGTGGTCGGTCTTCTTTTACCACTGATTGATGAATTTTGTGTCCTCAGGTAAGTCCCTTCAGTTTAATGAGAGCTGATTTTCTCACCTGTATTAGTTGGAATGGAGTTTTTATAGCAACCACATTCAATAAAATATGTTGAGAATGGTGATTTAGAAAGTTAAAATAGAGCCAATAAATGTAAAAGATAAATGCTTGCGAGCTGCATTGAAGTGTAATTATACAAAATGTGTACAATTCCCCATCATTAGCCTAGCACTGCTATCTCTTTTTACTTCACAGTAACATCATATATATTTTTTCCTTCAAAATCCATAATTAATTTTATGAATGCCATTACAGCAAATGGTATAATTACTCATTAGAGTTGTGGGCAATCATTTAAAAAACCATTAAGAGTTAGTCATTGTCTTTTATTTGATTTGTTAACTAGAAAATTATTAGAAATTTTTTCCCAGAGGCAAAATTAGGGGGGGAAAGTGTGTGTTGTAGTATGTATTTTAATCTTGTGAATAAAAATGATTTTTAAGGCTGTGTCTTCAAGATAGAGAGATTTCTAATGACTTAGTATTTACAATCCCCAAGATGACTCTGGCATAGCACCAACTATGTACTGTGTTATTAAATTCCTCTAGAACTTAGTAACAGTTTTATACAATAAGAACCAACAAAATATGTTATAGATTACATGTTTATACTTCCTTGTTATGTATATGAAGAAACTGGGGTGGAGTGGGGCATATATAAAAACTTTGGAAAATGATTTATTTACCCAGATGATCTCCAAGTCCCTCTCAACTGTGGAAACAAATGCCTTTCTCCTATTTTTCTATATGAATACTACCTATAATTCTATGAATAAACCAAATCAGTCTCCATATCGTTTCTCACAATACAATTCTGGTACTCATGCTGGACAACAGTATATACACACACACACTTCATAGTCCTCACCTACCCAAATCACAGATGGAACATCCGTAATCTGAAAATCCAAAATGCTCCAAAATCTAAAACTTTTTTAATGCAGACAAGATGCCATAAGTGGAAAATTCCGTATCTTACCTCATGTGATGAGTTATTGTCAAGACTCAGAGAAAACTTGGTTTTATGCACAAAATTATTAAAACTATTGTATAAAATTACATTCAGGCTATGTATAAGGTGTATATAAAACAAGTGAATTTTATGTTTGCTCCTGGGTTTCATCCCCAAGATATCTCTTTATGTATATGCAAATATTCCAAAATTAAAAAAAAAAAGAAAAGAAACACTGAAATCTGAAATACTTCTGTTCCCAAACATTTTGGATAAGGAATAGTCAACCTATAAATTCATTTTCCAGGTTCAACACATACTCTACTTTTCCAGAGTGTCCTTCTTAATCATTCTAGCCAATGGTGACGTCTCCCCTCTTTCAATATTCATAATCTTGTATGTTTTCTTAATAGGTAACATTTATTAAGTACTTGTTCCATCTGCACAAATTTTTATATATGATGCCATGTATCATTTCTGATATTTTTTCATACTGTTAATCTTTTTTTGTTTTATAACACTTGAAAGGACTATGCCATCTATAACCTAAATTCCAGATTCCTTGAGGGAAAAGGCCAGGGCCCATGTAATACCACATTTCCAGGGCACAGCATACTGTTATGTACATAGCAGGTATTTAATACCACACTGTTGAATGACTGGAAGACCATCAAATAAATAAATGTTTACCCCTATCTAGATTTGTTTTACCAAATGTCTCTCTAGTATCTATTTTGGTTTTCTATTTTGTGAACAGGGAGCTAAGTGAACCCCTTAAAATATTGATAAAAATGTCAGAGGGGAAACTGCAGGAACAACAGATGTCACTGGATCTTTGCTCAGCCTGCCGTGCAGCCTATTTCTGAGTTTTCCTCCTTCCCATTTCTTTTTCACAGGGTAAGCTAGTTTTATTTAATGCAAAGAAAAGACTTAGGTCTTGATGATGTTATCCATTTTTGTAGAATATTTTTCTTTTTGTCTTTATTCTTGTAAATAATTTACATTTATTAAAAATAATATTTATTTTGATATGTTCTTATACCTTTTTTCATGTAAAAGAAAGCCTGAGTAATGTCATATGCTTACAATAAATCTAAAAGAAAGTTTATATTTAGTACCTACTCACTTCGGAAAGAGTTTTACAAAATATATATTAATGGAAAAATTAGCAGGCTCTACTTTACCAAACACTTGGAAAAATATACAAATAAGCAAAATAAAGTAGAAATATACAAAAAGATATACATCAATATTTATATACACATCTGATGAACCTCCAATCAAATGTGAATAATAAAGGGACTTTTGTCATTTTCTAATCATTTTATGCTGACGTACATCAATATTTATTTGTAATGGAGAAATTTTTTGTTTTTTTTTTTTTTGTAAAATGGGCAGGATGAAACCTTGACACTGAATTGTAGACGGGGGCAAGGAGGGAGGCATGTAGGATGCAAGAAGATCGGACCAGCTGTATACCTACAGATAGCCATGTAAGTCATTAGAACATAGACTTCACACTGCATGTTGACCTGCAAAATGAGGTCATACAACAGTGATAATTTTGAAATGTTGTACATCCAGTCACAGGTAATAGATATATTGTATCAGATTCACATCTAGATTTTGTGGAAAATGTATAATGAACTAGAAGTTAGAATAAATACAAACAAATCACTCAAAATCAGAAAAAACAGAAATGTAAGTGACCGCCTGATCACACACACACACACACACACACACACAAAAGGCAAGCATCCTAGTAAGTAGAACTGGTACAAATAGAGGAAGCCAAGCAAGCTTGAAGTTCAATTTGAAGTTAAATATTGTTAAGCAAGAAGAATCATATAAGCAAACCAAAGAGATCGTATTTTGGAGTTTTTGTTATGTCCTCTTTAAAGAGAATATCCTAGGATATTAAAAACCTAGAATGCTCTTTTCTTCTGTGGCAATTTTTCTTTTTCTTTTTTTTTTAATAGAGCAAAACACAGCTCTATTCCTTTGTATGTTGTTTTTTATTCTTCTTTTATAAAAATAGCTTTTAGAACTTTCAAGTGTGGTGGTGAAGAATGTCTTATTTAGTTTGGTGTTTGAGGTTACACCACTGGTATAACCCAGGGATTATTTGAAATCCCTTCAAATAATAATTTCAGATATTCTGGATTTTTTTCTTAGTCTTATAAATCTCTGCTATATTTATGCCATAGATTATATATAAACATGGAGGAATAAATTATAATTTTTGATACTTTGTAAGAACTAAAACTTCATTGATCTTGCTCATTAGTTATCATTTCACAACTTTAAAAAGTTTTATACTTCTGTAAAATAAGAAATACAAACTTATGTTAACATGAAAACCTATACATAAATGTTTATATTTATTTGTAATGGCCAGAAACTGAAGACAACTCAGATGTACTTCTATGGGTGAATGGTTAATCAAAGTGTGGCATACCATTCACAGAATATTATTCATCAATGAAATGAAACTATTAGTACACACAACAATACAGAACAATGTCTCAAGAATTATGCTGAGTAAAATATGTCCATCATCAAATATAACATATTATATGATTCCATTTTATAATATTCTTGAAAGAACAAAATTATAGAAATGGACAATAAATTGATGGCTGGTGAGTGTTAAAGAGATGGTATGTACAGAAAAGCAACGTTTCCCACGAGATATGTCTATAAAACGGCAAAATAAGGAATCCTTGTGGTGAACAAAATGTTCTCTATCTTGACTATGTTGATGTCAATTTCCTGGTTGTAAATTATACTGTATTTTTGCAAGATGTTACCACTGTGAGAAACTTAAGTAAAGGATACATAGAATCTCTATTTCTTACAATTGCATGTGAGTCTACAATTGTCTCAAAATTAAAAGTTTAATTAAAAAAAATAATTTGTATATAACAACTAATAAACAATTAAAGAACATTAAGGTGACATCACATTCAAAATATCCACAAAAATTATACAAAACAAAAAATCTATCTATTTTTAAAAAGAACTTTATGTAGAATGTGTCAAAATATTATCAAAGCCCCACAATAGAGAAAGTATGTTCTATTTATCCATGGATATTTAATGGAAAGGAAAAGTTCATATCATTAAGAGGTCAAGCATTTCCAAATTAATCTATAAATCAGAGTAATCCAATAACATCATCAATTGGGATTTAAAAAACTTAATGTGATTTTAAAATTCATATGGAAGATCACTAGCCCAATAAGAAAAGGAGTTGTCTGATGACATATTAAGATTTTAAATATTTATAACAATTAAAGCAACATTGTACTGGTAAAGGGAGACTAATAATCTGATAAAATATAATAGGAGCCCAGGAACAGTGCATATTTGGCATATTGTAGAGACAGTATTTTTTAAAAAATGAGAAAAGAATAGACTAGTCATTTAATTGTCCTGAATTATTTAGTTAAAGATATACTGGAAAAAATAATACATCAGATAATATATCTTCAAATATACATATCCTCAATTTCAATGGAAATAACACCTACATATAAAAAGGAAACTTCAAGACCTTAAGAAGAAAATTAAACAAGTCTCAACACTCTTTTTGATTCAAATTGTTTAACCACGAAATAAAATAATAAAAACATAGGTTTCCTATGCATATATTTTCATCAATATAAAATTAACAATACTGTAAAGTAGAAAGAAAAATAAAAGGTAAATAATATGTAATTGCTAAAGCTTGACTACATTAAAAGATTCTCCTTAGGGGAAGATACTGGAAGAACTTCCAAGATGCTTTCAAGTCTTAAATTTTATGCTAAATATGTACCCCAAAAACCACTTTTATGTTTAATATCACCACAATTATGTTTTACACAGATAATGTTTCTAGTTAAATTTCACTAACAGAGAATTAAAAACGTTAAAAAATCCATGCATATGTCTTCCATTTCCCAATTAATATTAATTGCAAGTTTCTTCTCTGCATTTGTTGGTGTGTACTCAGAGAATTCAAACTAAAAAAGGAAAATATCTGTAAGACAATAAATCTATTGAAAACATCTTACTCCATAGAATGACATCATTGTAGGACTATAGAACCTCCAAATTAGCAGGGTGCTTCAAAAAATATTTGAAAAATCTCCACTATCCTAAACACCACACATATATTCAACTTCCTCTTGAACACATTCAGAAATGGTGAGTTCGCTAATTCACAGCCTTTCAAGAGACAACCAACCAACCCCAACTCCAGTTATCTGATATTTTTTCCAAAATTCAACATTTTCATGTGATTTTTGAAACCCTTTGCTAAAGAATGCTTCCTCAGTCCTTCTGGACACCGGGTCAGATAGAATGCTAATAACCACAGGTAAGCTGACTTGTGGTGTGAAAGTAACAGGCTATATCCGAATGTTCACTCTCCACATAAATACATTTTTCTCTCTTCATATCCAGCAACAAAGGCTTGTATTATAAGTTGTCTATGATGTACCTCAGCTCCTGAGCATTAAATTACGCCTTTTACTTCAGGACTTATCATTCATAAAACATATAGGATACCTAGAAGGTCCTTCCAGTGAGCAATTCTGCTTGCTAGTACTGAACTAAATTTAAATCTGCCTAGATTTGCAATGACATTGCTTGTTCACCTGATGGTCTTATTTAACTAAAGATTTTGCCACATCACATTCAATGGAACAAAATTATACAAGGATTACAGTAATTCTTAACTGCAGTTTTTCTATTCCATTAAGCAATACCACCTTTTTTTTTCCCATTTAATTTATTTATTTATTTTATTTCGGCTTATCATGGGGGATACAAAAGTTCAGGTTACATACGTTGCCCTTGTGCTGCCTATCCCCCCATGTCAAAGCTCCAGGCGTGTCCCTTCCCTAGACAGTGCGCACTGCACTCATCATGTAGGCATACACCCATCCCCTCCCCCCACCCCCCACCTCAGTCTGATATCCGATTGGTATCATTCCCAGATGTGAATTTAGGTGATGATCAGGGAAACCAATTTTCTGGTGAGTACATGTGATGCTTGTTTTTCTATTCTTGGGATACTTCACTTAATATAATGGGTTCCAACTCTCTCCAGGAGAACCATAGAGATGTCGTATCTCCATTATTTCTTACAGCTGAGTAATACTCCGTGGTATACATATACCACAGTTTACTAATCCATTCATGAATTGATGGGCATTTGGGTTGTTTCCACATCTTTGCAATTGTGAATTGTGCTGCTATAAACATTCGGGTACATGTGTCTTTGTTACAGAATGACCTTTGTTCCTTTGGGTATATGCCCAATAATGGGATTGCTGGATCGAATGGTAGGTCTACCTGAATCACTTTAAGATATCTCCATAATGCTTTCCACAGGGGTTGCACTAGTTTGCAGTCCCACCAGCAGTGTATGAGTGTTCCTGTCTCTCCACATCCACGCCAACATGTGTTGTTTTGGGACTTTTGGATAAAGGCCATTCTCACTGGAGTTAAGTGATATCTCATTGTGGTTTTGATTTGCATTTCTCTGATGATTAGGGATGTTGAGCATTTTTTCATATGTTTGTTAGCCATTCTTATATCCTCTTTTGAGAAATTTCTATTCATGTCATTTGCCCACTTTTTGATAGGGTTGTTTGATTTTTTCTTGCCGATTTTTCTGAGTTCTAAATAGATTCTTATTATCAGTCCTTTATCTGATGTGTAGTATGAGAAAATTATTTCCCATTCTGTAGGTGGTCTGTTTATTCTCATGACTGTTTCTTTGGCTGTGCAGAAGCTTTTTAATTTAATCAGGTCCCATTCATTTATTTTTGTTGTTGCTATGATTGCCTTAGGGGTCTTCCTCATAAATTCTTTGCCTAGGCCAATGTCTGTAAGATTCTTTCCTACATTTTCTTCTAGAATTCTAATCATTTCACACCTAAGGTTTAAATCTGTTATCCACCGTGATTTGATTTTTGTGAGAGGTGAGAGCTGTGGATCCTGTTTCAGTCTTCTACATGTGGCTATCCAATTTTCCCAGTACCATTTATTGAATAGGGATTCTTGTCCCCAGAGTATGTTTTTGCCTGGTTTTTCAAAGATTAGGTGTCTACATAAGGATGGTTTCATATTTGGATTTTCTGTTGTGTTCCACTGGTCTGTGTCCCTGTACTTGTGCCAATACCAGGCAGTTTTAAGAACTACAGCCTTGTAGTATAGTTTGAAGTCTGGCAAATTAATACCTCCCATTTTGTTTTTATTGATTAAAATTGCTTTTGCAATTTTACGGGGTCTTCTCTGATTCCATACAAAGTGTATAATTATTTTCTCTACATCTGTGAAAAATGATGTTGGTAATTTAATAGGGATTGCATTGAATCTGTAGATCACTTTGGGTAGTATAGACATTTTAACAATGTTGATTCTTCCGATCCACGAGCATGGTTTGGTTTTCCACCTATTTACAAGTTCTGCTATTTCCTTCCTCAGTGTTTCATAGTTTTCCCTATAGAGGTCCTTTACCTCTTTAGTTAGATATATTCCTAGTTATTTTATTTTCTTTGCTGCTATTTTGAAATACCACCTTTTAATGAGACATAAGCATACTAAGGCAGACACATGATATGGAGCAAACAAGAGAAAGACAACACAAATTGGGCAGGCAAAATGTTAGGGAAAAAATCTTCTAGGAAAAGGGGTTTTTGTTTGTCATCAGAGAACAGTATACCTGGAGGAGACCTCAGGGTAGCATGCACATGTGCATACACATTTGTGTACTTAACAATAAATAAATAGAAATCTAGGGAATTGATGTGTTTCTCATTTTGCATGGATGACTAGTATCAGAGCCAAGTACAAAAATTTTAGATCAGGGCTTGTTTTCCTCCTGAAATAGACTGAGCCCTGTTCTCAGAACATGAATAATGTGTGTGCTTACTTCCTGCCTAAGAATTTAAAAGAAAAGTTATTAGGTATGCCTTTCCAGTCTACTCCCCATGTCCATTCCCTCAGTATGGTCTCCTGTTTTTGTCATGCTGTTCCTCTTGAAGCTCAGTTAAAGTCTGACAGTCCAGTGCTATTCACTGGGATGCCAGATGGCAAAACTATTTATCTCTCCTGTGGGTGCCTGGCCATGGGCCATAGGTTATTTATTTTTGGTCTTTAGTTCAACCGTGAAATGAACATTGGTTATAACATGCTACTTTTGAAATAGCAGCACCTAATTTTAAAATGGCCTTAATATAAATGTATCAGTAAAATTAGGAAAGTGTAAAAATATTTTACACAGTTTAACCAAATGTTTATATTTTTAAAAATTTTCTCATTCACAAAAAACTAGGCATTTTAAAATTTAAGTTTTGTGAATGTATGGGAACTACACACAAGAAGATATTTCAGAATCATACTAATCATACATTTAAATAATCAGCTACATATTATGCCTTTAGCCAGAGCTTCATATAATGAGGTTATAAGGCATGATCCTTAATTCTGCTAGAATATCATTAAATTGCATACAGAGATATAAGACATTAAAAATCTTTAGTTAATTGGTGTTAAAGACTAGTGGTGTATTACCTGTGTTTTGCTTGTGCCTTGGATGCCACGACAGGGATCAAGATTGGGGGGTTCCTCGTGGCTAGATTTCTCCAATCCCTCTTTACCCAGGGCAGATGTGTTTTTATCCGGTTTATGTAGAAAACAGGGCCTGATCATTGGAGGTGAGAAATAGTTTGAGCAAAGCCTATCAGTTATTACTGAAACTTTATAATCCAGTCACTTTGGTGGTATCTGCATTTCCTGGAGGAAAGATTATGTATATACAACACCAAAATACTTGATTATCTCAGGGCCTATAGATGTCTTTGCTATGAGATGTACCTAAAAGGGCCCTACAGGAAGAATTAGTTAAGTTCACATTGGAACAATGATCTGGGTTGTGGGCACTTCCCTAGTGTCAACAATGCCAAGATGCATATCACAGGCAAAGAAAGTATTCCACAGGTACAGCCCACAGTGACTTTAAAGCAGAACAGTGCTGTGCTGTGGTTAGTGGCTGAGGAGAGTGAAGACAGTGGAGTCTGCCTGGGGAGAGAGGCAGGCATGTTCAGTGGGTATTTACCTAGCAATGGTGGTTATTTTGTCTATATTGTTATTTTCTTGGATAACCAGGGCTTCTCTCTAGTAATAAACTATAATGCATTATAAGTGATATTGCTTTAAAGGTGGTATTTTTACCACAAATTCCAAAACAGCGAGATGAGATAAACTCCTAGAATTCTGGCTTGAGGTTGATCTGCATTCTACCTTTAGCTGCATAATTTATTAAATGTTATGTGGAATGTGTTTCTTAAGCTCCCAATATCTCAGTTTCTCATCTACATAACAGGGATAACTGTTGTGAGGCAAAATCAAAAAAGCACTTAGCTCTGTGATAATTATTCAATAAGTATAAAATAAGCCATACCAATTGCTATTTTGTACTGAAAAAGAAAACTCAGCCTCCACTGAGGCAGTCTGGGTGGGACAATTTTGGAAAGGCATCTTCACAGACACTTTGAAATTCAACCACAGAGACAGATGTCAACTTTGCATAAGAGATACCCAGTTTTTTCTTTACATTTAGCAGAACATGGAGGTACTGTCTAATTCTTTATGCTGTAACCATTATCATCCACACATCCACATTGTAGGGTACTTCTTAGGGTATTTTTATCATTGAACGAGGATAATTTCTGATATTTAGAGTTTATGCGTGCAGCTTAATGAATTTCTGTAGGATTCATTTTCAAAACATGAAATTCGTGAAATGTTAAAGTATGTCTCATTCATTTCAAAAAATGAACCACGCTGGTGTTGAAATTGCATAGTCACATCAGAAATGTCACAAAAGGGACCATTTTCCTGTAATATATCACTTTTCTGTTTATATTGAAAGTGATAAAGAGGGCAAGGCAAAATAATAGATGATATGCCTCATCCTTATTGCTTTTTTACTCTAAAATAAAACCCCCACAGCCATCTGTTAGCTACATGTCAGCTTGTTGCAAGTGAGTGACATTTTTCTTTTTTATTTGAGAAGAAATTTATGAAAGTGCCAAGCAAAGTTAATTTAAAAACATATGGTGATATTAATAAAGTACCTATTTAAATACTAAATCCTGATTATCTTTTGCATTTATGGGCTTGACTTAAGTCTTTAGCTATCTTGTGTAAGGTTCAGAATAAGCCTTACTGCTCAAAGTAAGGTAGAAATTTAGAATAAACTTACAAGTAGGCAAGGTAAATAGAAATTATATAAAATTTTTTAATAATTTTAGAACATTAAGTGTTTTCTCTCTAAAGTCAAATAACTGAGATTAAAATGTAGTTTTTTACGCTTTTAGTCACGTATTTCCTCAAGCGTCTATTTCTTGTGTTCATATATATTTATAATCTTAAACTAAAAATTGAAACCAAAATGTAAACATATTGAAGAAGAGAATATGCAGATAGAAAACAAGAATGGCTTCCTTCTATTTAAGTTAGACTGAAATTATCTCTGGAGGATGTTGATCTGACAGGGGAATGCCTTAGAGACTGAGGAAGATAATTCTGTCCCAATGTCACTTTTGATACAAATGTCTAACATTTCATTTTGTTTTCTCATTAGAGAGAAGGGGTTGGTTGAACTTAGCTGAATATAATTTCTCTCAATTACACATTATCCAGTTCTTTTCCAGCCAGACTGGACAGCAATCAGAGCTGACATATGGAAGCAGAGTAGGTGACTACTTTGTAATATATTATTTAGAATATCTAAGAAGCACTTATATACACAGATTTACTCAGGGATGCCAGAAATTTCTATAATGGGAGCAATTCTTTTTGTACCAGAAATCAACATTTTAAATGTATAGGAATAAGCAATTAATGGCTTCTTTTAGATGAAATAGTATTTATAATAGTACTAATGTTGCTATGGTTACCTGTACAGGAGGAGGTAAATGATTTAAATTAGATCATATAACAGCGAAGATCAAATTTTGTAGAGGATATAGAAAAATAGCCTGGGGACTTATCAGAACCCTAAAGAACACATGGGGATGGCATATGGGAGGAAACAGACACAGGACGGGGGCATCAGTGAGGCACTAGATTTTGTTTAATCTGATCCTGGTTACAAGCTTCTTAAAGCAATAGAAAACAAAAAATATGGACTGTGACTATTTTCTCTGGAAAACCCTAAATATTATAGAGTTTAGTCTTTTATAATTGTCATCAACATTGTGTAATTTGAGACACTATCAAAGAATTTCCTGTCAATTACACCACGCCACCTCAACTACATGTCTTGGCACTGAAAGAGAGTATTTCCATTATGATAGACATGTTGCCAAATTGGAGATTTTATGCAAATAAAATTATTTCTTTGGAGAATAAAGTGATGGTACTAATACAATTAGACCATCACTGGGAGAAGTTAAATATCATGCGTGGAACCAGACTGCACATGGTGTCAGGAAAGGAGAGAGGAGCACAAAAGGTGGAACAGAACTTCCAGAAAGTGACCGCTTTTCTGAATTTGCTTTATACAAATAACATTCTTAATATATGAGGCTAAATTTTGCCACTGAGCTATGATATTCTAATAAAACAGCATGTGCATTCCACACTCCCAAAAACAGCATTCCACACTCCCAAAAACATCATTCCACACTCCCAAAGGTGAGTGTCTACTTTCCCTCTTATTTTTATCTGTGATGATGGTAATACTTTTCAATTGGGATTTTGAAAGTATTAATCTTAATAGATACTAGCCCGATATATGTCAATTAATATGCATCCAAGTGCTATTTCGTTCTATACTTTAAATTTATTTCTCAGGCAAATTTTGTTTGCTGCTTTTCACTTATATTTTTATTTTTTATTCTTTTCACCAAAAATAAAGAATAAAAGGTATCCACTGAGCTATGGTTTCTGACTGAAACAAATGGACCTCGAAAATGAGAGTAAAACACTGAGAATGAAAGGTCTTAGATGGTCTCAATTTAGTGATATAAACAGCATATTTTTAGAGTAAGCTTTAATTCCAAGTTCTACCACTTCCTGTTATCCTCAGTAAAGAACTTGTTTCCCTTGGGTTTCTGGATTATCATCTTTAAAATAAGAAAGAAGATCCCTATATTAAAGAGATATTAAATTGATAAAAATTGTTAATATTTCTAACACATTGACTATCACACTAGAAAAAAATTGCTTCTATCCTTGTAGCCATGGTGTTTTATTATGGAAATAGACTAAAAACTTTGGAAAAAAAAACAATCCTTTCTAATTTAATGAAAAATTTCTTATTTTTTATTGTTTTTATACATGTTATATGCAACTTGAAAAATAGTTGATGTGACTCCCAAGGTGAAGAGAAGTGTGAGTTACATATGCTTAACAAAGCCCTGGGCTCAAAATTAGCATGAGTGAAATACAATTCACATGGAAGTTTAAGTACTGAAGCATGTGCCCTAACATTAAGATCTTTTTATTTCAGAATATTATGTGGCTATAAAAACTTTGGTTACATATGTTGCTTTTGCACCACCAGAGACAGAGCTACAAGTGTACCTATCCCCCAGACAGTACGTACCACACTCATTAGGTATGAATTTACCCATCTCTTTTTCCACCCCCATCTGTCTGACACCCGATGAATATTACTTTCATATGTTCACATAAGAGTAGATCAATTAGTACCAATTTAATGGTGAGTACATGTGGTGCTTGTTTTTCCATTTTTGCGATTCCTCACTTTTAAGGATGAGCTCAAGCTCTATCCAGGATAATATAAGAGGTGCTAGATCATCACCATTTTTTGTAGTTGAGTAGTATTCCATGGTATACATATACCATATTTTATTAATCCACTCGTGTATTGATGGGCACTAGGATTGTTTCCACATGTTTGTAATTGTGAATTGTGCTGTCAAACATTCGAGGGCAGATGTGTTTATTAGAATGCCTTTTTTTTCCTTTGAGTAGATGCCTAGAAGTGGGATTGCTGGATCAACAAGTAGTTGTATATTTAGCTCTTTGTGCTATCTCCAAATTACTTTCCACAGGGGTTCTACTAATTTGCAGTCCTACCAGCAGTGTATGACTGTTCCTATCTCTCCACATCCATGCCAGCATTTGTTGTTTTGGGACTTTTTGATAATGGTTATTCTCACTGGAGTTAGGTGATATCTCATTGTAGTTTTCATTTGCATTTTCCTAATGATTAGACACATTGAGCACTTTTTTATATGTTTGTTGGCCATTAGTCTGTCTTCTTTTGAAAAGTTTCTGTTCATGTCTTTTACCCACTTTTTGATGGGATTGTTTGATTTTTTCTTATTAATTTTCTTAAGTTCTACATAGATTCTTATTATCAGCCCTTTTTCGGATGTACAGAAAGCAAATATTTTCTCCCATTCCGCAGGTTGTCTATTTGCTCATAATGATAGTTTCCTTGGCTGTGCAGAAGCTTTTTAATTCGATCAGGTCCCATTTATTTATTTTTGTTGCTGCCATGATTGCTTTGGGGGTCTTCTTTATAAATTCTTTATCTAAGCCTATGTCTACAAGAGTTTTCCCAACGTTTTCTTCTAGAATTCTTAAGGTTTCATACCTTAGGTTTAAGTCTCTTATTGTGAGTCGACTTTTCTGAAAAGTCAGAGGCGGGAATCAAGTTTCAATCTTCTATATGTAGTTATCCAGTTTGTTCAGCACCATTTATTGAATAGAGATTCTTTTCCCTAATGTATATTTTTGTCTGCTTTGTCGAAGATTAGATGACAGTAAGAGGATGGTTTTATATTTTGGTTCTCAGTATTGTTCCAAAGGTCTATATCTCTGTACTTGTGCCACTACCATGCTGTTTTGGTTAATACAGCCTTGTAGTAAAGCTTGAAATCTGGTAAACTGGTGCCACCCAATTTGTTCTTTTTGCTTAAGATTGCTTTGGCTATATGACGTATTCTCTGGTTTCATACAAAGCATAGAATTATTTTTTTCTAGATCTATAAAAAATGATGATGGTATTTAGATAGAGATTGTATTAATTCTGTAGATCATTTTAAGTAGTATGGAGATTTAAACAATATTGATTCTGCAAATCAAATGTTTCTTGACCATTAATCTGTCTTCTTTTGAAAAATTTCTGTTCATGTACTTTGTACTTTGCCCATTTTTATGGGGTTGTTTGAATTTTTCATATTGATTTTCCTGAGTTCTATATAGACTCTAGTTACCAGACCTTTATTGGATATATATTTGTATAGAATGCAAATATTTTCTTCCATTCTGTAGGATGTCTGTTTGCTCTAATGATAATTTCTTTGGCTGTGCAGAAACTTTTTAATTTGATCAGGTCCCATTTATTTATTTTAGTTGTGGCTGTGATTGCTTTTAGGATTTCTTCATAAATTCTTTGACTAAGCTGATGATATCTATAAGAATTTTTCCAACATTTTCTCCTAGAATTCTTATGGTTTCATGCCTTAAGTTTAAGTCTGTTATCTATCATGAGTTGATTTTTGTGAGAGGTGAGAGGTGAAAGGTATGAATCAAGTTTCAGTCTTCAATGGCTATCCAATTTTTGCAGTGGCATTTATCAAATAAGGATTCTTTTCCTCAGCGTATGTTTTGTCAAAGATCACATAACAATATGAGGATGGTTTTATATCTGGGTTCTGAGCTCTGTTCCATTGGTCTATGTCTCTGTTCTTATGCCAGTACCATGTTGTTTTGGTACTATAGGCTTGTAGTATAGTTTCAAGTCTGGCAAATTGATGCCTCCCAATTTGATATTTTTGCTTAAAATTGCTTTGGCTATACAGGATCTTCTCTGGTAGAATTATTTTTTCTAGATCTCTGAAAAATGATGTTGATATTTTAATAGGGATTGCATTGAATCTGTAGATCACTTTGGGTATCATGGACATGTTAACAATATTGATTATGCTGATCCATGAGCACAGTACGTTTTTTCATCTGTTTATATCCTCTTCAATTTCTTTCCTTAGTGTTTCATAGTTCTCCCTATATAGGTGTCTTATCTCCTTAATTAAATACATTCCTAAGTATTTTATTTTCTTTGATGTTATTGTAAAAGATGTTGCATCAATTTGATTCTTGCCCTGTTATTGGAGTATATGAACCTACTGATTTGTGTACATTGATTTTGTAGCCTGAGATGTTGCTGAACTCATTTATCAATTCCAGGAGTTTCTTGGTTGAATCTTTGGTGTTTTCTAGATATAAGATCATATCATCAGCAAAGAGTGATAGTTTGACTTTTTCTGCCCCATTTGGATACCCTTGATTTCGTTTTCTGATTGCTCTGGCAAGGACTTCCAGCACTATGTTTTATAGATGTGGAGACAGTGGGCAACCTTGTCTGGTTCCAGTTCTAAGCCATAATACTTTCAATTTTTCCCCAGTTAGTATGATGTTGGCTGCGGGTTTTTCATATATGTCTTTAATAATTTTGAGGTATGCCCCAACTACACCGCTTTCTTTATGAGTTCTTATAAAAGGGTGCTGAATTTTGTCAAATGCCTTTTCTGTATTTATTGAGAGGGTCATATGGTCTTTGTTTTTGCTTTTATTTATAATGGTGAATTAGATTTATAGATTTCCCTATGTTGAACCATCCTTGGATATCTGGGATGATGCCCACCTGGTCATGTTTAATTTTTTTTTTTTTTTTTTGATGTGCAGTTGAATTTGGTTTCCTAAGATTTTATGGAGAATGTTTGCATTTATATTCATAAGGGCTATTGGTGTGTGCTTTTCTTTTTTTGTTGTGTCCTTTCCTGGCTTTGGTATCAATGTGATATTTGCTTTGCATAATGAGTTGGGGAAGATTCCATCCTTCTCAATATTGTGGAATAATTTCTGCAGTATAGGTTTCAGTTCTTCTTCATAGGTTTAGTAAAATTCAGGTGGGAACATGTCTGGTCCAGGCCTTTTTTTTATTTGACGATTTTTTCCTGCTGCTTCAATTTCGGTGCTTGATATTGGTCTGTTCATGAATTCTATTTCTTCCTGATTGAGCCCAGGGAGCTTGTGTGTTTCTATGAATTTGTCCATTTCTTCCACATTTTCAAGTATTTAGGCATAGAGGTGTTTATAGTATTCAAAGATGATTTATATTTTCATGGTATCAAGTTGTGACTTCTCCTTTTTCATTTTTATTTGAGCCTATTAAAGTTTTTTCCTTTAAAGATTTTCAGTCTGCTTCTGGTCAATCTAGCAAGAGGCCTGCCAATTTTGTTTACCTTTTCAAAGAACCAACTTTTTGTTTCATTAGTGTTCTTTATAGTTCTTTTATTCTAGATTTCATTAAGTTCTGCTCTGACCTTGGTTATTTCTTTTCTTCTGCTGAGTTTAGGATTGGTTTGTTCTTCCTTTTCCAGTTCCTTGAGACCATTTATTAGCTAATTGATTTGTGACCTTTCTGTCTTTTGGCTATGGGCATTAAATGCTATAAGTTTTCCTCTCAGGACTTCTTTTGCTGTATCCCATGTATCTTTATAACTTGTGTCACCCATTGTCATTTAGTTCAAAGAACTTTTGATTTCCATCTGAATCACCTCCTTGACCCAACAATGATTCAGTAATAGATTATTTAATGTCAATGACTTTGTGTAGAGATGAGTGTTTCTGTTGGAATTGATTTCTAACTTTATTCCACTGTGGACTGAGAAGACACATTTCTATTTTTTTTTTTTTTTTAATTTTTTGAAGTCTGTTTTGTGGCCTAGGATGTGACCAATTTTAGAGAAAGCTTCATGAGCTGATGAGAAGAATGTATATTCAGTGTTATTTGAGTGGAATGTTCTGTAGATGTCTGTTCGGCTCTTTTGTTCTAGATTTTTGTTCAACTAAGTCCATTCTTTCTTTGCTTATTTTCTATTTAGAGGATCTGTCCAGTTCTGTCAGTGGGATGTTGAAGTCTCCAGTTATATGGTGTTGCTGTTTATCATTTTGTATAGATCAAGCAAGATTTTATTTATGTATCTGTATACTCTGTGTTGGGTGTATAAATATTTAGGATTAAGACTTCCTGTTTAATTTTTTCCATGCACTGCTATATAGTAACTCTTCCTTTTTCTTTACTTCTGTTGCTTTAAAGTTTATGTTATCTAAGAATGGCTACACTAGCTTTCCTTTGGTTTCCATCTGACTGGAATATTGTTTTCCATCCCTTCACCTTGAGTCTGAAGGAGTCCTTGTGGGTTAGATGTATTTCCTGGAGACAGCAGATACTTGGCTTGTATTTTTTTATCCATTCAGCCAGGCTGTGTCTCTTCAGTGGGCAATTCAAGCCATTTATATTTATTGAGAGAATTGATGTTTGGGGCAAATTTCTGTTCAGCCTTTTGGGTAGACTCCTATTGTTTTATTTTACCTCTTGAGCCATTGTGGAATCTGGGTTCTGGACTTTAGCTTTGGCTGATTTTACACTGGTGGGTGTCTATTGCACTAGTTAGTGTATAATTCAGGTTTGAGTACTTCCTGAAGGCAGCTTTGGTTTTTGCAAATTACATTAGCGATTGCTTGTGTACAAAAGTCATTATTTCTCCCTCATATAAGTGGCTTAGTTTTGCAGGATACAGAATTCTAGGATGGCCAATATTCTGTTTTAGAAGACTGAGGATAGGTTCCCAGTCCCTTTTAGGTTTTAAGGTTTACAGTTGAGAAAGTATGAAGGAAGTTAGTCTGATTATTTTTCCTTTGTATGTTAACTGCTGTTTTTACGATACTGCTAAAAAGGAGTGCCTCTTTCGTGTTTACTCTGGCCAGCCTGATAACTATGTGATACATTGATTGCCTTCTTACATTGAATCTCCCAGGAGTCCTGTGTGCTTCTGTAACCTCGATATCCAGATTTCTAGCCAGGCCAGGGAAATTGTCCTCGATTATTCCCTTGAATAGATTTTCTACCCTTTGTGTATTTTCTTCTTTGCCTTCAGGGATGCCTATGATTCTTATGTTTGGCCTCTTTACATAATCTCACATTTCTTGTTTGCTTTGTTCATGTCTCTCTCTTGCTTCTGTGTTCTTTCTCTTTGACTGATTTATTTAGCTCATAGGTGTTATCTTTAAGCTCTGAGATTCTTTCTTATGTGTGATCCACTCTATTCTTAAAGCTTTCCACTGTGTTTTGTAATTCCCTGAATGCTTTTTTATTTCCAGAATTTGTTTTTTTTCTTAATGATTTTATTTCTTTTTCTTTCATTTCCTACATTGTTTTTGTGGCTTCTTTGTGTTGGGTTTCTTTTTTCTCTTGAATTTCATTGAGCTTTCTTACAATCCATATTCAAAATTCTTCATCTATCATTTTAACCATTTCATTTAAGTTGGTATCCATTGGTGAGGAGCTATTGATTTCTTTTGGGAGTGACTTTTCACTCTGATTTTTCATGTTTCCAGAGTTCTTTTACTGATTCTTTCTCATATGGCCTCTTGATGGAGAGCCAGGGGTGCTAGGGCTGGTTTATGGCCAACAGTTGTAAGGATTGTTCCCTGACTGTGCTGGGGAAATGAGAACTGGTTCTGAATTGCCTTTGGGGTGTTTTAGAAGGTTTGATGAACCTTTTGGGTTACCTCTGACTTGTCTTCACCTGCTCCCAATGGAGTGCAGTGAGTTTCATCAACCAGCTTAAGCTCCAAGCTGGTGGATTGTATTTGTGGGTACAAATGCACTGCTCCCTAATAGCTTGAGATAGAAGGCACTATGTTTAGCTATGGGGTTGTTCCCACTCTCATTGATTGTAGTTTGCATGGAGGAGCCAATTACCAAGGTAATCTATTGTCCCCATGGTAGGCTCTGGTCCCCTAGGTGGGGTATACAAATGTCCTAAGTATTTGGAGGAGACTTGTAGCTCTCTGGGGTCGTTTGGAACTGAGGTGCGGGGAGGAGCAAGATAGATTGCAGCTGGGGTGGGAGAGCCTGGGTGTGTGGACTTCTATGGGACGCAGGGGTTGCTTATCTGGCCACTAGGGGGAGCCTCATATATGGAGTTTAGGGCTGTCTCTACAAGCTTGGAGGGCCGCACCTGAAGGGAGGGGTGTTCTCGTGCAGTTGCTGACACTTCTATTTTTCCATCCCTGTCCACAAGCCCGGTCACTTTCTCCTCTTATCTGTCCACTTCTGTTTTCCTCTCTCTGCCTGAGATGGGATGGGCTCTCAAGCTTTCCCACAGTTTGTGTGTCTGGCCCACTGACGTGCATTTCCATGCGATGCTGGTGGATAGGGAGATCTACACTTGTGCACCTTTTCGACCACTAGACCCCAACGTGAGGTGGGTGGGCCTCTCTATCCCCAGAAGTCTCTGCCAGGGGGGGATACTCCCACCAGGTGAATAGTGGCAGCTCAAGAAACTCTTGGATCAAGCTGAACGGTCTATTAAAGTGAATGGTGGTGGGGGCAGCTGCTCTGATTCAGCCTGCTCTGTGTCACCCGAGGCATTCAGTTGCCATGGGACTTATACAAATTGAGTCTCAGTTGTACAGCCTACTCCAATATGGCAGTTCTCTGGGGGCCAGGTGCCCCCAGATCCTTGTGCTCCTTACAGATCCCTGTGCTCCTGTGCTCCTTCATACCCTCCCGATGGACATGGGCTCTCACTTGCTGCCCAACCCTGGAACCAGAATCTCTCCTCTATGCCTCCTTGCCCCACCATCTTTACCATCAATAGCTGAACACACCAAACATCTATAGACAGGAAGATCACAAACTGCAAGTGCCCTGTGAGCTCAGGGTGGAATCACACCCTCAGCACTGAAAGTGGGTGACTCAGCACAGAGAACTCTAGCAGCTGCTATGATGGGGGGAAGGGACTGTCCATCTCTGAGCCATGACCATGATTATACTGCCTGAGGCAGGCTTGGCCAGGAATGTGCTCCCATTGCCTGAGGCAAGCTTGGTTGGGAATGTGATCCCATTTCTGGGAGCAAGTCATTCAGCACAAGGTGCTTTGGCATTTGCTATTTGGTGGGTGCAGCCCCATGCCTATGGGTGGCTTGAGCCAAAATTACTTCCTGGGATGCCAGCAGTGGAGGAGGTGCAAAGGAGGAGGCACAATGGAGGAGGCATCTAGATGCAGGGATGCTGCCTCTCTGGTCCCATGTGGCACTCCCCTGTTGGGTGAGAGCCCTGTGTCCCACTGCTGGCCTGAAGTACCCAGGTGGGGAAGGGAGAAAAAAACATTCTTTTTCTGGGCTCTGGAACTCCCTGGATTTGGTTTGTGCTGATTTCTTCCTTTTATCCTCCTTTTTCTCAGATTCTCAGTCCCTCCTGGTGGTGTCCTCAGACTCCACTGGTATCCATTCCTATGGTCCACTTCTGAGCAATTATTACTCTCTGCTGACCCCAGTCCAACCCTCAACTCTACTGCGGGGATGATCCAACAAGCTTTGTCTCTAGTCAGCCGTCTTGAAGTTCTCGGTCTTTCTTTTTATTCACTTGGGGAATGGGAAGTCAGTTATGGAGCTAACATTTTAAAAGACTTTGACATCCAGCAATTCACTTAGTCCATTTGGGTTTAATTTTCCCTATTACTCTAAACACTGAAAATACAATAATGCATGTTTTTCCCTCATACATCATGGAAGTAGGGTTGAATCAATGAGATAATGGATGTATATAACTTTTGAAAAGCACAGTGTTCTACTCATATGGAAAGTGATTGATAAGCTTTTATTTTTCGCTGATCTTTGGCTCAAACTTAACCATAATAGCTACTGACTTCATGAAAATAATTCTATTCTTACCTTAAGAACCTAAACAATGGTTCTTAAGAGATGTATGTTGAAGTATTTAGGCTTGAAATATATCTACAACTTACTTGTAAATAGCCCAGCAAAAACAGTCCCTCTGTCAAAATCATACCTCTCTACCCATTCATCTATCAAGGAATGAAGCCAAAGTGACATAGTATTGGTACAAAATATAGATAAGAGTGTATAAATTTTTATTGTAGTATTCTTTCAACTTCTCTATATGTTTGGTATTTGTCAAAATAAAAGTGTTTGGGGAAACATGAATAAATGTCATCTGTCTTTATTTATCTGATAATTGGAACATTCTGGATGACTAGGAACTTACTCTTCTATCATGTTTGTACTTACTATGTGTGTGGCATGGAGCTAAGCCTGTACATCCATCATCTTATTTAACCCTTCCAGTCCTGAAAGGTAGGCATTATCATCATATGTTCCAAATGCAAAGTTGACATCTAGAGAGGATAAATGACTTGTTTCAGAAGTAGCAGAGCCATAGAGAGACAACTTAGGAGAGAGTCTATGTCAAACATCTTAAATTTTTGAAAATGGTTAATAAGTTTAAAATACTTTTTTTTTAACTTCAGATTCTATATTACATCTCTGCAAATGTTATTACAAAAATAAAGGTCCATGTAATGGATCAGATGAAGATATATAAAATACATTTATTAGATCATTGTATCCATGGTCACCTCTTCTTAACCATGTTGCCCTCTTTAACAAACTTTCAAGTGTGGGCTGTTCTCAGGAGATGTAGTGAATAGGATAAACTGAGTTATAGCTGAAGGTTCTTTTAAATACACTTTTTGTTTTATCACATACTAATGATAACATACATCTTCCTTTCTTAACTCCAGACATCTCAACCATCTTTAGTTGAAGTAATGCAGAGAAAATTAAGACTTGGATTAGATATAAAACTCCAGACCCAGGAGTAAACAAAAATATAAAAAACACAATGAGTGCTATTCCCCTCTGTCTCTCTCAGCCCCTCTCTCTGTCTCTTCGTCTCTCTCTCTCTCCCTCTGTCTCTCTCACACACATACACCATGTGAGATAAATAAAGCTACCTTCTGGATTTGGGTTGTGAAGCACTTCTTTCTACACAATTTCCTAACCAATTGTAGGGGATTAAGCAAATAGCATCATATTACCAGACTTCAAACTATACTACAAGGCTATAGTAACCAAAACAGCATGGTAGTGGTAATAAAAGTAGAGACATGGACCCATGGAATAGAATAGACAACACAGATGTAAAACCAACTGCCTACAACTGACAGATTTTTGACAAACCAGACAACAATATTCACCATGGAAATGAAGCCCTATTCAATAAGTGGTACTGGGAAAGCTGGATATTCATACAAAAGAATGAAAGAGGACACTTTTCTGTCTCCATATACAAAAATCAATTCAAGATGGATGAAAGACTTAAATGCAAGGCATGAAACTGTAAAAATTCTAGAAGTAAATGTAAGAAAAACTCTTCTAGACATTGGTGAAGGCAAAAAATTCATGACTAAGATCTCAAAGATAAATAGAGCGATAGCAAAAATATATAAATAGGACTTAATTACATTAAAAAACTTCTGCACAGCAAAGGAAATATTCAACAAAGTAAATAGACAACCTACAGAATGGGAGAAAATATTTGCAAATTATACATCCAACAAAGGACTATTAGCCAGAATCTACAAAGAACTCAAACAAATCAGCAAGAAAAAAAAAGTGAGCAATGACCTGAACAGAAGTTTTTTGAAAGATTAAAAAAATGGCCAGCAAACATATGAAATAAATGCTTAACATCACTAATCATCAGGGAAATTCAAAGGAAATCTATGATGAAATATCACCTTACCCCTGTCAGAATGGCCATTATTAAAAAGTCAAAAAACAACAGATGCTGGCATGGATGCAGAGAGCAAGGAATGATTATGTACTGTTGGTGGGAATGCAAATTAGTACAACTTCTATGGAAAACAATATGGAGATTCTTCAGATAAATAAATGTAGACCTACCATTTAACCTAGTAATCGCACTGCTGGGTATCTACCCAAAGAAAATGAAGTCCTTTTATCAAAAAAGACACCTACACTTTAATTTTTATTGCAGCGCAATTTACAATTGCAAAAATGTGTAGTCAACCTAAGTGCACTTCAATTCATGATTGGATAAAGAAAACGTGTTGTACTCCACACTATGGAGTACTACTCAGCCATAAAAAGGAGTGAAATAATGTCATCTGAAGTAATTTGGAGTGAACTGGAGAGCATTACCCTAAGTTTAGCATCTCAGGAATGGAAAACCAAACACCATAGGTTCTCACCATAAGTGGGAGCTAATAGATGGGTATACAAAGGCATAAAGCAATATAAAGGCCACAAGAACCCAAGATAGGGGGAGAGCAAGAGGGTGGTTATGGAATAAAATCTTATCTCTTGGGTACAATGAACACTATTCTGGTGATGGGCACACCTAAAGCCCCAACTTAAGCATTATATGAGATATCTATATAAGAAAAACATTTATAACCCCTTAGTCAATATTTTGAAATAAAAAAGCAGAAAAGGTAGGAAAAATTATTCTAGACATCAGACTAAGAAAAGAATTTATGATTAAGAACTCAAAGACAATTATAGGAATAACAAAAAATAAATAAATGGGACTTTACTAAATTAAAATGTTTCTGCACAGCAAAGGAAATAATGAACAAAGTAAACAGGCAACCTGCAGAATGGGAGAAAATATCTGTAAACTATACATCCAATAAGGGGCTGATATCCAGAATCTACAAAGAAGTAAAATCAGGAAAAAAAAAAACAAAACATAAAAAAGTAGACAAAAGACATAAACAAAAGTTTTTTGAAAGAAGATAGACAAATGGCTAACAAACATATGAAGAAATGCTCAACGTCACTAATCATCAGGAAAATCAAATTTAAATTTCATTGAAATATCACCTTACCCCTGTCAGAATGTCCTTTACTAAAAAGCCTAAAAACAGTGGATACTGGCGACAATGCAGAGAGAAGAGAATGCTTATACACTGTTGGTGGGACTGCAAATTAGTACAACCTCTATGGAAAACAATATGGAAATTCCTCAAAGAAACAGATGTAGACTTTCCATTCAACCCAACAATCCCACCACTGGGTATCTTACCCAATAGAAAATAAGTCATTTTGTCAAAAGATGCCTGCCCTCCAATGTTTACTGCAGCAAAATTTGCCATCGTAAATACACGAAATCAACCCCACTGCCCATCAATTCATGAGTTGCTTAAGAAAATGTGGTGTATATATACTATGGAGTACTAGTCAGACATAAAAAGGAAGGAAATAATGTCTTTTTTAGCAACTTGTATGGAATTGGAGGCCATAATCATAATTGAAGTATCTCAGGAATGGAAAAACAAACACCACATGTATTCTATAATAATTAGGAGCTAATTTACAGGCACACAAGGGCACAAAGAGATGTAAATGTCATAGGAAATCAAAAAGGGGGGATAGGAAGGGTAAAAGCCTACCTATCAGGTACAATGAACACTATTTGGGTGATGGACACACTATAAGCCCTGACTTAAGCATTATACAAGGTATTCATGTAGCAAAAACATTTGTACTCCCTTAATATTTTGAAATTCAAAAAGAGGGAAAAAAGCAAAGAAAAATACCACAAAATATAAAAGTTATAATTTGGCACATATAAAAAATATAATCTCAGAAATAACAAAATTCCATCTTGATACGCCTATTTATGGTACTCAGTGATTTTTAGAATAATCCTAATTTAGGATTCCTTTCTCCTCTCATCCTTTATTTTTTAATCTAAGTTGTATGTTTATTTCTTATAAGGAAAAAGAAATTTCTTTTTCTTCTTAAAAGAGAAGGAAATTGTTGAAAGTGAAATAAAAAAGTATTCTGTAAGAATTATTAAATTTTTCATGTTTTGTCATTTCTTTATGAATTGTCACAGATATTTCGATTAATGAGAAGTTTAAACATCTTTTAACTCAAGCCAACTTGGTACACTTGATTTTTAATGTGACTTGCTATTTTTATTTTCTCATTATATGTTAAAAATAAAAAATTTAACTTATGCCAGTAATTAAGAGTGTTATTAGGATAGAAACAAATTATGTGACTGAAATAATGTGACTTATGCAGATATGTTTATTATGATTTCTGAAATAACACAATAGAGGAGTCTACAATGGAAATAACAAGAGAGCTGTTTTTGAAATAGGTTGACTTTGAGAACTGCTTTATTCTATTTGGAATATCCCTATATCAAACCTACTCAGTCTTTTGTCCCACATTATATATTATTTGCCTCAAAATTTCTAATTAAACCTGAGATTTCAGTGATAAATAATTGAGCTCAAATGCTACCCCATACTTCAATCTAGTCTCTGTGTTGCTGGGATATATACATAGAGAGATGTCCATATACACACATATATACAATAACAATTTTCACTTCTTATAAACTTTTAAAGCATTTATTAACTTTATTGGATTGTATGATCTTGAAAAGCATATATTAGAAGCAGATTGGCAACGGAAAACTCACATCTGGATGCAGTGTAGGATCACCTGAAATATCACTACAATACCGTAAGTGGCTGAAACTATAGCAGGCTAAAAGTGCTTAAGATATAACCAGCAACAGGATTTAAATACAATAGATTTTAGCTATCTTATGCTGTTATTTCTGTTGGTTAGAGTGGAATTATCAAGTGAATTGACATTAAGGGTACAGGGAAATATCCTTACATAAAGAAACCAGATAGAATGTGCTAAATGTTTCAAACCCTCTGAAGATAGTATGTTACACCTATACTGTTCACTAAATAAAAGCACTTAGGCAATGTCTGGGCTTTTGTATACTTTTGCTAATCATATTTGGGCTGATAATAATAATCACTTGCCTAAGTAAGGGTAGTCTAAAAAGTCAGAATGCCCTCCTCCTTACACAATCCTACCTACAGAGAGAGAAGCAACTCTATAAACAAAAGCATGTTTTCTAAATTGAGTTTCTATTAATCATGATGATGATTATGTAATGATGGTGGTGACAATCATGATGACAGTGGTCATAATGATTGGCTTTGAAAATTTACTAAATTCAAGGCACTCTATTGTGTACTATACATACTCAGTCTCATTGAATTTTTAGAAAAAATTTTAGATGGTTATGATTATCCCCAATTTAGAAGGAGGAAACTATGGTCTGGAAGTTTAATTTGTACAAGCTTTAGCAACTAATGAGCATCAAAAGTAAGATGCATACTTTAATCTGTTTGCCTTCTAACGTTAGGCTCTTTTCATTGCACATAACACCCTGTCTAAAGATAAGTGTCCTCATGATAAAACCTAGTTGTAAAATCTAAAACCTAATTATTAGAGAATTCACAAGCTGTTTGTCTCCCTTAAAACATAGAGTGGAAGGAAGGTAAGTGTATGCTACCATCCTGCCTTCCTAAGCACAGGTGCCCAGGCTCTTCCTTCTGCACCATGACCATCTCTCTGTGTAATAGAGATTCCACATTCTGTTTCATAAGTGAGTGGCTTTGTAAGTATTCTGAACCATTGTCAGAAGAGAGCACACCGATTCAGATAGATCTCAGCAACTCTTGAGAAATAAGCAGAACACAATTCTGTAATTTAACCTGTATAAACAGATGTTGATGGAGAGGCTACCCAGTGGATATGGCTCCTTCATGGAGATGGCATGTCATGAATACTTAAATAATGATGGACAGGTGATCTTAAGTGTTGGCTGAGCCTGAACCAATTTCTGTTGTGATACTGACAGGTGGTCGCTCAGCGTTTACCTACGCCTCTTCCAGCTGCTTTCATCGAGGACCATCCATCTCCACCAAGGTTTTCCTATAGAAAGCATCATCCTTTCCCCCATCCTAACTCAAGTGACTCATATTTATGTCTCAGATATTAGTTATTCTGGGCCTTTGGTTTTCTTTCCATTCTACTGTTTACCATTTATTCTAAAATATACTTGTTTTTCATATTTTAACATTTCTGAAATCAACATGGATTTTTCAATCTGTAAAATCTTAAAATCTATCAAACAGCAATGATGATTAGTTGTCATTATCAGTACACAGGTGAAGTTTTTCACAATTGTGCTTATTGTTGTGAAACCATAAAAGTTTAGGACTAAATTAAAAGCACTTTTTAAAAGCTTTATATAAAATGGTAAGACAACATTGTTAGATTAATTGGCAGAATTTTTATTCTTGGCATACAGAAAATAATGGTATGACATAATGTATAACATCTCAGAATGCAAAGAACAGTACCATCAAGGTACAAAATCTACATCTCGTTTCCTTCAGTCCTATTTTTATTTGCAAGAGTCTTTTGTTTAAGTGCTTCATTGAGGCATACTTTATATAACATGTCTCCTTTTTAAATGTACAACTCAGTTTGTATTAAATTTTAAAAACTGTACAACTGTCACCACAATCCATTTAAAACACATTTCCATCACTCAAAAAGATTTCTTGTGTTCATTTGCAGTTAATTCTCATTCCCATGCCTAAACCTAAGCAACTACTGTTATACATCTGTCTTTTCTGTTTATTTCACATTAGTGGAATCATACAATACATGGTCATTCATGACTAAACTCTTTCACTTGAGGTTCCTTTTGTAGCTTATATCAGAATCAGTGAAATGCAGAATAAATGGTTACCTCCCCAACTGGTAAGATTAGCACCGAACCATTCTGTGACAGGCTATCATGTGTAAATGGCCCAAGACCAGCTAGAAAGAGCATGGGCTTCACAATTAGAAGTAATTGTGTTTGAATTTCCACCCCCAGAAAATGTGCTTATTTTTGTAAAACATCTGTTTCTTTACCAGCAAAATGGAAAAAAAACCATATCTGACTTTCAAGGTTTGGTGATGAAGAGAAGTTCTTTGTACTAGAAATATCTGTCAAAAAGACCAAAAACAAATAAAAAAAATGCAGTAAGCAATTTAAATAGCAACTTCCTTTCTTCTACCTCTTTTTCTACATATCTTCCCTAGTTTCTATACTTCTTCCAAAAATTTTCAAAGTTCTGTTACTGACATAGTCTCTGTTGTTTAAAAAGAGAGAGAGATTTGTGTTGTTTTTGTTCCTAATTCTCAGAAGTTTTAAAAAATTGAAATTCTTTTTGAACAGGTATGAGTTAGATTTATTCAAATGAGGAAAAGCTGAAATTAGCAATATTTGCCTTGAAGAAGTGACACCTAAGGAACATGCAGCTGTCCCTAGATATATATGAAGGGCTGTCTCAGGAAACGGAAATTACACTTGTTTTATTTGACTCCAACATAAGTAGAGATTGCAGGATGGTAGTCTTTATCTCAATGTCAGAAATAATATTTTGAAACATTTAAAAAGTATTTATTCTTTGTCTCTTCTCTTAGTGTATTCAGATTGCTCTCTAATAATTAGAAATGTCCAATATCAGACCGGACTGCATTAGGACACAGTGGACTCTCCCTCACTGAAAGTCAGGTGTAAAAAGTAGCTGACCATTAAAAAGACAATATTTCTTGAATAGCTTGAAGATAGACTTAACTGTCTTACAGGTCTTTTCCAGTCATAAAATCTCAATTCTGAGAATTTTTGTAAGGGATTTTAATGGCTTATACAATGAAGTTATAGATAGTGAAATCTCAGGATGGCAAGAAAAATATTTTGAAGCATGAACGATTCCTACCAACTGCTCCTCTTTAAAATTTTGTCTTTGGCAAAACTATTAAAATATGAAAACTGCACGCCTGGAGGTATGTTTATTTTATAGTTAACAAAAGGGAAGGCAACTGTTTCTGAAAATGACTGTTTTGCCTCAAGAATCTGAATCTAAACGTATGTATCTCAAGGGACATGGAGAAGAGCTATACGGTGTGGACATCTGCTCTGTTTTATTGTATTTTTCTGCTCACCACATCCATCTCTTCTCAAAATAAAACACTTATTTGTAGGGGTGGTAGGAGTTTACTTTCCTCATTTCCATGTATGTCTGCAGAGGCTGTAATTTGAGTGTCTTGGCCATATAGGTAAGAATGTAACCCAGTAATTTCTAATTATTGTACCTTACCCTCTTGTTCTGCTTTCACAGTGATTGACCAAGGAAGGGGTACCTTACCCATGGTTTCCCTCTCTTTGTTTATAAAACTCAGATAATATAACCCTTTATTTTTCTGCAGCCAAGATTGTCTTTATAGAAGCAAAAAAGTTAAGGGTATCTTAGAGAGCAAATAAAGAATAGAGAATGAAAAATCATATATTTTGTATTTATGAATTTTCACAGGCCAACTCAATCCCTGGTCTCCTCAGGCAAGTGAGATTTTTTTGTTTGTTTGTTTGTTTTAGCTTGCTTGAAATGGATCTCTATCTACAACTTGAAAACTTACAATACTGACAATGCTACCAGTGGTGAATATTCCAAGTGACAAATTCTTTCATACAGGATTGACTGAGTTAAGATGGGGTGGCAAGAAATGAAAATTCCTTTATCCCTAAGGAATTGTGATAATAATGCTTGTAAGTGAATCATGTTTGATCAACCCAGAGCCTTCAAAGACATTTTTAGAGATGCTTCAGTTTTAAAAAGTTTGATAGAAAAATAGCCAAAAACTTGAAGTGTGTAGGCTATTGCTAACATCCTTTCTAAAGATCCCACATAAAAGAGAAAGATTCTTAATCTAAGCTAACACATTTGGTAGCAAAAAAGGGAGTAGAAAAGTTTAGACAAAATATAGACATTTGAGGAGACAGAGAAAAAGAGAAACCTGGTTTGCCTAGGTCCTCCCAAATATCTCCTGCTGAGCACCAAATGATCTGAAAAGGGAGTGATTCCACTGCAAAATGCCCTTCCTTGGAGGCAGCCAAATGGCAGAGACAATTTGCCAATGCTTTGCTGCTCTAGGCAAATATTTCACTTTATGTCTAAGCAAAGCACAAGCACAGAGACATTTAGTTGAGATCTAAGCCACCTAACATTGACAAGAGACCAAAATTGCAAAAGTAGGATATATCTTGAAGGACTATTACTCAAGAGCATTTATGATTATGAATTAATGGTTTACCCTAGAATCGACACATAAGGCAGCTGGCAGTGTTTTCCAGGTTGGGTTAGCCAATAAAACCCAACCTTGCCAATAGTAACAACACTCTAAATTAGCAAAAGGTAAACTATCTGTACTGTATGATACAAAAATGGTTATAGAGACTTATTTAAGTTATTCTCTTTCCTTCCGTTATTACTTACTGAAAATTGTGTAGTGATTGCAATGATCATTGATCACTGATATCAGGATCACACAGAATATATCCAGATGATCGATCCAGGCCTTGGTGCTGCATGTGATAATTAGATATCACTTTGTATGTTTTGCCTTTGGTTTAAGTGCATATAGATTTTTTTATATTTATATTTTTATATTTATATTTTTTTATATTTAGAAAAATATAATATAGTAGGAGTAGAAATTTTTGAATATATATTTATGTGAAAACAAATAGAAAATCCATTCTAAGTACAAATTTTATTTAATATTCACGAAGAGACATTTACATTGCTGGAGAAGTTTACACTAACTGTTGGTAAATTATTTTTTAATGAGGGGATTTCAGGCATCAATCAGAAAAATATTTTGATACAGAGAATTTTTTTCATAACCCTTAAAATCAAACAATTTTGGCAAGTATTACTCCACTGTCAAGTAAAAGTTGTGTTTCCCAACAAAAGGGCATAAATAGGTTATATCTTTAAGCAGACTAATTCAGTGTTTGGCAACACTGTTTTGGAAAATGCACACACTTACTAAGAGACATATAATTAAAGGAGAAAACAATAAGAACCTATAAGAGAGAGCCAACAGAGCCTGGAAGGGAAGAATGTGCATGTATGTAGCAAAAAAACTTTCTGAAAACCAACTAAGATGAAATAATTGCTTGCTAATTGCTTACCAATTACAAACAGTAAAATGATGTCAATGAACAACCTAAATTGCTATTATTTTCTGTTTTCATTAAGGTTTTAAAATGATTATCCTTTTATTCCACTCACCATTCTTCCCTTGCTACAGAATTTCATTACTCCCCACATTTTTTTGGTCTGAAATTATAGTTCAAATTCAAAGGCATAATTAGGAAAGAAGAATTTGAAGAATTTTGACAACTTCTTTTCAACAGAAAATTTTTTCACTGAGCAATTTAGTCCATTCAAGAACAACCACAGCAAAGCTTTCTCTTAATGATCGATATTGTTCTCCGCTAAGGCCCTGACCTCATCAGAGTAGTTAGTCCTGCTGGATTGGTAACTTTCTTTCAAACAATTATTTGATTTTCTAATTATCTACAGTTTAAAAGTATAGCATCTCTGCCAGTAAACATAAAAACCCACAAAGCCAATCTAGAATAATGGGCAAGATTCAGGCTTAACCTACAGATTTTTAAAAAGAAAAAGAAATCAGAGGTGGTTCCATTGTCTATAAAAGCATTTCAGGTGACCATCCTACTTGCCATTCTTCGGTCACTACTCTTTCCCCACTCCCTAGTTTTATACTAAGACTCTTAAATCTTTCCTTAGCTAAATTTTAGCCAGACTCCTTTTCTACCAACCTTTCTTCCTGGGCTTCCTTCTTCATAATTTTTAAACAAGAATACTGCTAAGTCAGTTTAGGGAGAAGAAAATCCCCCATCATTGATATCTGATCCCCCTTGATATCTTATCAAATTCCTTATCTCTCACCCTTGGTGTCTGATCACACTGGCCTGTCTTCAGCAAGAATCCTCTCAGGTTATATTTAAGCCAGAATCCTCCCTTACCCTTGATATTTCCTCTTAGTAATATTCTATATACTCACCCCCACTCTGCTCCCTGGTTATAAATCCCTGCTTGTTCTCACTGTATTTAGAATAGAGCCCAGTTCTACGCTGAGGTCTCTTTTCCCATATTGCAGCATTTCCTGAATAAAATCTGTCTTTACTGCTCAACCTACTACCCAGCTCTGGATGCCTCTAACAATCCAACGCACCCCTTCATTTTCCCCTGGTCAGTGAAACTAAACTGACCCTACCATGCATCAATTTGAAAATCTCTATTCTTAAAGATAGCAAAGGGGATCAAAATAAGCCACTGTGGCATAAAAATTATTTTGAGCTGAAGGCATTTGAGTTCCTAAAATTCTTATCTTCCTAAAAGCAGAGCCTCCAAAAGAACACAACTGTCATAAATCCCATCCCTAGAAGCAACTGTAATCGTCTCAGAGATAAAAATTCATTCAGCACCATTCTCAAAGAGACACTGCCACAAAACAATCTTATTCCTCATCTATTCTCATAAGGGCCTGTTTACTTTTCCAAAATGTCATTTTTTTTCTTTCAGAAGTGCCCCTTTGCCCCTTTCCATCCCTTATTAAGATGGTATATGAACCCTAAATCCTAATCACCCAAAGTCACATCTCTTCGTGAACTCCAATGCATACTTCTTAATTCAATCTGTTTTCTTTTCCTTTCTGCTAGTCTGTCTTTTGTCAGTTTAATTTGCAAGTCCCCTGTTACTAAGTTTAAAAGGGTAGAGAAAAAGGTTTTCCCCCCAACAACAGAATTTCAGGGTTAAGCCCTTTCCATCACATAGCCACAATTAGGCTCCTATCACATAATAGATATATCTTTATTTTATTTATAATAAATAAAACTATGTTTTTCCTCTTTGAATAAACTGAGTTTTTAAGGATAACAATTACGTTTATCTGTTAAACTCTTTTATAATTTTCAAACTATATGAAACAAATTATGCTAAATAAATATCTGTTGAGTGAATGGAATATATAAATGAATATACTATTTAACTCAGAGAGGGATTGTCAGAACAGTGAAAACACTATTATAGTTCTATTCTGAGTTCTATGATTTTAACTTTGAGATTGGATAACTGTCAGTACATCATCAATAGAACATGGTATCTGAAACTTGCAACAATCCCAAAATCCTCTTAAGGATTTGTAGATTACAGATATATGTGAACTATATTATTTCATTATTACCTAGAAGGTATAAGTAAAAATATGATATAAAAATTTGACATATTTTAAAAAATTGTCTTTTACCACTCACGTTCACTTAACATTTTTCAACATAATATTCTAAAACTTGTTTTCTTCATTACACCTAAGATAAACCATTTAATTTTTATGTGTTTATATTTTGTCTACTTGTGTTTTTTTTAGTTGCTTCCACTCTTCCTACAACATAAGATTCATTACATCAGCAACAGATATGACTTGTCTATCATCATATTCTAATTACACAGTAGTGCACATAGCATATAGGAGCAGCTGCCCATGCACAAACACACACGCAGCCAGCTGGAGAAAAAGGAATGGATGAGTAAGGAACCATTACTACTGATCAGTAGTTATCCTGTATGAAATTCTCTGCTCTCAACTCTATTCTCATTTTTCATACATTGTCCTAAAGGCTTACCAAGTTCCTGGACCTGTGCCTACAACTTGAAGATGTGGGGGCTCAGAAAGATGATACCCCAAAAGTATGGTGCTTGGTATGCCAAGCACTTTGTACTAAAATAGGAAGACTTTAGAAACTGCCTCAGAATCAAGGACTTTCTGACCTCTCCAGTCTCCTCCACCCTAGCAAAGGGTAGAATTTTACTGTTTTTCCCTTATCTTCCTTATGACTAAATCCACCAAAGAGAACATAATTACTTCTATATCCTCCCTGAAATTTCATTACCTATTCCAGGAAAACAGACTGAAGAATATAAACACACCTGGATAGACTTTGTTACAAGATATTGCCTGTCTCTTGGGCTCATTCAAATTTCAGAGGATTGTTTACAAGCTAATTTCTGTTTGCCAGGTCCATTTATCTTCCCTGAAGTCATTTACCACTCCTTTAAAAACTGTCACATTTCCCTCATCTCCCCTTCCCCTGTGAAGAAGGATATATATGCATCTGGACCTCATTGAGTAATTGAGTAATCATTTTCCTGCAAGTCCCCCATGCTTATGTGTATTAAAGTAAATGTGTATGCCTTTTCTCCTATTAATCTGACTATTGTTGGTTTATTTTCAATGGAATTTCAGAGCGTAGAAGGGGGAAGCCTTTACCCTTAATAGAGAATTCTTATGAAACTCTCAGAAGTGGCTGTTTCCCCTTTGTTCATGCACCTGCCACACTGAAGCTTCCATAGAGAGTGGGGTTCACACCTTTCCTCTTAAAGTCATGCACCAGACCACTGGGTGCTTGGACTGTGAGCTCCCTGCCCATCAACCCTCCCCAGTTCTACTTTCCTGGCTGATCCAGCAAAACAGAACATGATGTCCCTGAAGCAGAGGGACATCAAACGTGATTGAACACTCCACAGGCAATTCAGGACCAGCACGCTTCTCCCTAGTATGGTCAGAGACTGAACGTGGGGGAGCCAGAGACAGGCTGGCAGGCCAGGACTTGATTGTATTGCTCAGGAGCACAGAGGGGAGATTTGTGAACTAATCTTGGGAGGTGAGGGAGTCCACATAGGCAGAACTGAGAGGCGAGAGCAGTGTGGGTCTAAGCAGCAGTGCATTCATGGAGCACCCCTCCCAACAGGAAAGTTATACTCTTGGGCTGGGCAGGATACTAACAGGGAAGCTCCAAGCCCACAACACAACTGCTGGTGTGCTCAGCTAGTTTGAGCTCCTGCCTGCTTCCAGATAATGGAAGGAGGCCTTGGGGCAGGGGATGGTGGAGAAGAACAAAGACCACTCCTGACAACCAGACAGTGAAACGAGTTGGCCCTTACACATGAATAGATTTTCTGGCTTGGTGATGCCACTTCAGCCCTTCCCTGGTGGCTTGCCCCAGTGGCCTGAGAATAGACCCTAAATCCCTGATGAGACTGCTACCTTATCTGCCTTTGTGGAGCCTGAGGGCAGGCTAACCTGACCCAATCCCACCCAGCCTGGCTTCTTCACCCATCTCTGCTGTGGTGGAGAATAGGAGTCTTCTGGGAGCTCCAGGGACCTGCCCCACCACCTGGGGCTTTTGAGTGCTTCTCCTGAGCAGCCAGAGCAGGTCACAGGTCACAGGTCACAGATCTGTGGTCAGGTCAACACTGCAGCTGGCTTTTTCTGGAAAACACCACGTTCTCGCAGGGAGGACAACTTGTACAACCTGTTACAGCATTTACTGACTCAATCATATAGGGCACGGCTGACTCTTACCCACAAGCAACACCTACTGTCTCAGAGATTAACTGGGATTCCCAGTATAATTCACACTTTTAAGAAGACCACAGGGCTGAGTAAAGAGAAAAGATTTCAAGGACTTCCATCTTCCCTCATGAATAAGAGACAGGGAATCTGCTGACACATATCACTCACCATTGCTTAAGTGTGCAAGTAACTAGCAACTGAGAATATCATCATACTAAGGATATCTGTAACAAGATATCCATCCAGATCCTAGACACCCATCAAAGCACCCACAAGCAAAGTCAAGGATTCTTACCCAACGTAGGCTACAGATACACTCTTAAGAATCAGGGAGGGAAAAAAAGCCCAATCTAACAAAATAAAATCTAAAAACAAAAAGTGACAGCTTCTCCAGATGAGAAGGAATCAGCACAACAATCCTGGAAGTATAAAAAATCAGAGCAAAAGGAGACACCCAAAGTGGCACACTAGCTTCCTAGCAATGGATTCCAACCAAAATGAAAATATTGCAATGAAAAATAAAGAATTCAAAATATGGATTTTAAGGAAGTTCAATGAAATTCAAGAGAAAATGGAAACCCAACTCAAAGAAAGCAGAAAAACAATTCAGAGGAAATGAATGGAAAGTTTACTAAAGAGGTAGACATACTAAAAAAAAAAAAAAAATAGAACTTCTGGACATGAAAAATTCATTTAAGGTAATACAAAACACAGTGGAAAACTTTAAGAATAGACTAGACCAGGCAGAAAAAAGAATTTCAGAACTTGAAGATAACTCTTTCAAATTAACCCAGTCAGTTAAAAATAAATAAAAACCAATCAAGAGAAATGAACAAAACCTACAAAAAAATGTGGGATTATATAAATTAGCCAAATATAAGAATCATAGGCATCCCTAACAGTGAAGAAGAAAAAGCACAGAGTCTAGAAAATTTATTTGAGGGAATAATTGGGAAAAACTTTCCTGGTCTTGCTAGAGATTTAGACATCCAGATACAAGCTAAATGTACACCTACAAAGAGGCAATCAACAAGACATATAGTCATCAGACTGGCCAAAGTCAGCACAAAGGAGGAACTCCTGTGAACCATGAGGTGAAAACATCAAGAATCTTTCAAAGAAAATCCACTAGGCTAACAGCAGATTTCTCAGTGGAGACATTATAGCCCAAATGAAATTGGGGGCCCATCTTCAGTCTTCTTAACAGAACAGCTACCAGCCTAGACTTTTGTATGCTACAAAACTAAGTTTCCAATATGAATAAGAAATAAAGACTTTTCCAGAAAAGTAGACACTCAGGGACTATGTCATGACTAGACCTGCCCTGCAGAAAATACTCATTCCTGTATTATACGTTTATCAGCACACTAGACACCAACCAGTATAAAATCACCCGAAAGGTAAGACTCATAGCTAATACAAAATAGCACAAGAGGTAAAACAGAGCAATAATGTATATCAAACATGATGAACAGAACAACATCCCACATATCAATTCCGTCACTCAATAGTAGCAGCCTAAATGCCCCACTCAATGAACATAGGCTGGCTGAATGGATAAAAAAAAAAAATACAACACAAATATTTGATATTTCTAGCAAACACATCTAAATCCCAAGGACTCAGAGACTCAAGGTGAAGGTATGGCAAAAAATATTCCACACAAATGCAAACCAAAAGAGAACAGGTGTAACCATTCTCACATCAGATAAAATTGACTTTAAATCAATAATGGAAAACAATGACAAAGATGGTCATTATATAATCGTAAAGGGAACAATTAAACAAAAAGATATAATAATTCTAAATATAAATGCACCTAACACAGGAGCTCCAAGACTCATAAAGCAAATTATATCAGATCTAAGTAAAAAAAATAAATAAATAAACAGCACAATTATAATTGCCAGGGACTTCAAAACCCCAGACAGAGCTGGACAGATAATCCAAGCAGAAAATAAAGAAACACTGGACTTAAATAGATCTCTATAACAACTGAGCCTAACAGAAAATTTACAGAACCTTCCCCCCCAAAACTACTAAATATACATTTTTCTCATCAACACATGGAACATTCTCCAAGAATGATCATACATTAGGCTGCAAAACATGTACTACCAAATTCAAAATAATCAAAATCATACCATGTATCTTCTCAGACCACAATGGAAGAAAACTAGAAATCAATTCCAAGAGAAACCCTCAATTCTCCACAAAATCATGGAAATTAAACAACCTGCTATTGAATGATTGAGTCAATAATTAAATTAAGATAGAAATCAAAAGATTCCTGGAACTGAACAAAATGGGCACAAGCTATCAAAATATATGGGATTCACCAAAAGCAGTCCTAAGGGGAATATTCATAGCCTTAATGCCTACATTGAAAAGACATAAAGATCTCAAATTAACAAGCTAATGATACATCTCAAGTAACTATAAGAGGAAGAGCAGACCAACCAAAAGCCAGCAGCTGAAAGGAAATGACAAATGTCAGAACAGAACTAAAGAAAATGGAAAATAAAAAATAATACAAAGGATCTTAGAGTCAACAAGTGGGTTCTTTGAAAAGATAAACAAAATCAATAGACTTCATCCTAAAATTAACCAGAAATAGTAGAGAATGGACCCAAATAAGCTCAATCAGAAATGAAAAGGAGATATTACAACAGATACACTACTGGAATTGGTAAACAAATTCAGCAATGTCTCTGGTTACAAAAATCCTTCCTATACAGCAATAACAGCCATCCTGAGATTGAAATAAAAGACTCAATACCATTCACAATAGCTACAAATAAAATAAAATACTTAGGAATATACTTAACCAAGGAGGAGAAAGATCTCTACAAGGAAAACTATGAAACACTGAGGAAGGAAATTGCAGACGATGTAGACAAATGGAAAACCGTATCAAGCTCATAGATCAGTAGAATAAACATTGTTAAAATGTCCTTATTGCCCAAAGTGATTTACAGATTCAATGCAACCCCAAGCAAAATATCCATGTCATATTTCACAGATCTAGAAAAAATAATTCTATGCTTTATTTACAACCAAAAGCGAGCCTGAAAATAATGAATCAATCTTAAGCAAAAAGAATAAATCTGGAGGCATCACATTTCCAGACTTCAAACTGTACTTCAAGGCTGCAGTAGCCAAAACAGCATGGTATAGGTACTGAAATAGATACATAGATGAAGGAAACAGAACAGAGAACCCAGATATAAAACCATCTACCTACAACCAACTGATCTTTGACAAAGAAGACAAAAACATACAGTGGGAAAAAGAAGCCATATTCAATAAATGTTGCTGGGTAAATTGGAGAGCCACATGCAGAAGAATGAAACAGGACCCCTGTCTCTCACCACTCACAACAATTAATTCAAGATGGATAAAAGACTTAAATGCAAGGCATGAAATCATAAAAATTCTAGAAGTAACTGTAGGAAAAACTCTTCTAGCTATTGGCTTGGCAAAGAATTTATGAGTAAGACCCCAAAGGCAATTACAGCAGCAATAAAAATAAATATTAATAAATGGAACTTGATTAAATTAAAATCTTCTGCACAGCCAATAATCAACAGAGCAGATGGATACATACAGAATGGGAAAAATTAGTCACAAACTAAACACTCAATAAAGGGTTAATATCCAGAATCCACAATGAACTTAAATCAGCAAGATAAAAACAAAAACCACATTAAAAAGTAGGCAAAAGATATGAATAGAAGCTTTTCAAAAGAAGATAAATGGCCAAACACACACACAAAAAAATTTTCAATGTCACTAATCCTCAGGGAAATGAAAATTAAAGCCACAAGGGGATATCACTTTACCTAATTTAGAATGGCTTATTAAAAAGTTCAAAAACAAAAGATGCTGGTGTTGATGCCCAGAGAAAAGAATGCTTATAGTCTATTGGTGGGACAGTAAACTAGTACAACCTCTGTGGAAAACTCTATGGAGATTTCTCAAAAAAAATCAAAATAGACCTACCATTCAATCCAGCAATCCCACTACTGGGTATCTATCCAAAGGAAAAGAAGTCATTTTATCAAAAAGACACCTATACTTGAACGTTTATTGCAGCACAATTCACAATTGCAAATGTGGAATCAACCTAAGTTTCCATCAATTCGTGAGTGGATTAACAAAATGTGGTGTGTGTGTGTGTGTGTGTGTGTGTGTGTATCGTAGAGTACTACTCAGCCATAAAAAGAAATGAATTAATGTATTTTGCAGCAATTTGGATGGAACAGGAGACCATTATCCTAAGTGAAATATCTCAAGAATGGAAAAACAAACACCATGTGCACTCTCTAATAATTTGAAACTAACTGATGGGCACATATGCACACAGAAATAAATAAAATTTGTTGGAAATCAAGGAGAAGGCAGGGGAAGGGCTAGAAAACCTACCCACCAGGTACAATGAACACTGTACGGGTGATGGGCACACTTACAGCCCTGACTAAAGCATTATAAAAGCTATCCATGTAACAAAAACATTTGTACCCCCTTAATACTTTGAAATAAATAAAATTAGAATAAACAATTCTATGCCATGAAGTCTTTTTTCAAAATGTCATATGTCATAGTATCTAACATATGCTAGGAAAATAACACTTATTTAGAATTTATTAATTTTCAGTCATATTGCCTAAATTAGTTTATTTAATTTCACAAGAATGCTGTGAGGTAGAGATTCCTGATATCATAGGAGGAAACTGACGGCCTTGTAGTGTTAATATAAGCTTAAGACCCTGTATCCAGTGAGTCTTACAATTGAAATTCAAAAAATTTAATTATATTTTGTTTTTAAAGCAGTTTAAAATTCCATTCTTGAGTTTCCACAGTCCTATAGATCATAAATTGTGACTCTATAATAAAACAATAGGAAAGTAAAGAGATTTCCTTGTCTTCTAGGAATATGGGTGTTGTGGGAAAAAAATAAAATAAAATAAAAAAACCCTGCTAGGTTGCAGCTTAAATTCAAGTTGTTTTACCAGCTGTATTTCCTACCAAGAGTCCAATTCTGCAAAGTAAGGGAATTTAGTTTCAAGATAAGAGCATCCCAGTGTGATTAAATTTGAAAAAAACATTTCAGGAAAATGACTGCTTTACATGAGTATATCTTCCAAAGGAAGGATCAGTCAGACCTGTTGCAGCCTATGCAGTTCTATCTTCTTGAGGAAATATAAATCATTGACGAAGGAAACAGAGTCAACAAGGCTCCAATGACTTAAGCAGCTATTTCGGAACTGTCTTGGTTTGTTATCTTTACTAAAGTACAAAAAAAGACCCAAAAGGGAATTAAAGTGAAAGTAAAGAGAAATATTACTTACTAAGAATTTATATAATTCCAGACAGATTAGAAAAGACTCTAAAATATGAATTATACAGGCAAAGTCTTCACTACAGGAAATAGATGTGTAATGGTGGTGGGTACATGTCAACAAGCACATTGTGCCTCTCGACAGCTGGTTGAATCAAGACATGGGACCATGAACTAGCTTACAAGAAATCTTAAATTGGGGAAAAAAGGGCACATTGCACTGAGACTTTCTAAAGCCTTTTAAAAAAATGTTGAGCTATAGCCAGCTTTAAAATTTATTTTTTCAAATGAACCATAATGAAAAAAAAGTATCTAATTTCACTAGAACTCACACAAATGCCATGTTAAGAAGTCTTCAAAAGTGACCTTCGTATATTTTTTCCTAAATATTAACGTAATGAAAACTGGGAGTGGGAGGAATAATACCACCAGTTGGAGATGGGTTATCTTTTCTTACATATGATTATGTGTAGATATCCAATTATACATGTCTGTTTAATTGATAACATTGTTTATCTCTGTTATATCATATTTTCTTTTGAAAACAGTCATTCCTTCAATTTATTGATATTTTATTTATATAACTTTTAAAATATATATTTTAATACATGAATGAATTTAAATTATATAAATATTTTCCTTTGAATACGTATTTCAGATTTTATTCCTATGAAAAAATACTTCTGCATAAGATGGTGTGCACACCAGTGATTTTTTAAATTTGGTTAAATTTTCAAAATTGTTGAGTCCAAATGTTGCATTATCTGGACATGTTGAACATATTGCCTATTGCCCTTCTGGTGCAACTCGTCTCTATCCACCCTGCCTCAATGGCTAGGCTATCTTTTAATTGATCCTTGCAGGCTTTGTGCTCATTTGATAAGGTCTAAGACAAAACCATAAATAACAATAACAATTATAAACTCAGACCGCTGGTAGTGGAGCACAGACAGGAACAACCATTCCTACTTTCCTCCCTGCCCCAACAACCCTTGGCTCATGTGTTCCTGGAACCAGTTCTCACAATCTGTGGCCAGTTCCTGGACGGTATAATTCCCTTCCAGAGTTTAGGGAGAGAGGATGCTTAGAAAGAAGCTGAGGCCTGAAGACAGACTGGGATAGTTTGAAATTGGAAGCAGGGACAGCTGGTTAAGTTCTTCTCAAGTATCTGAGGAGATCTTCACCCAGAGTGAATGGCAAGTTAACGGGAAAGTTGTTGGAGGAGTTTGATATGGTTTCGATATCAAGACCAAGGCTCAGATGGGACATGGATTCGTTAAGTCACAGCTTCTGTAGCAACTGTCTTCATGTTAAAAATTTGGCAACAAGAGAATCCCTGCCAGTGGACCTAAGTGATATTAAAGGATTTTCAGGAGTTCTCACACATTCACTGTTGTCCTCTTTTTTTGTGCTCTCCTCTTCCTCCATAGGAGACTTCTGAATTTTGTTTGGCTTTCTGTGGGTTATTTTTTTTAAATCTCCCTTTCTCAAAATCTAGATACTTTGGGATTTCCAGGAAGAGTGGAAGAATGAATATCGGTAAGGTAACCAATGAAACTCACTTAGCACAGCCCACAGCTCATAGTCAACAAATATGTGCTAATACTTTGATAAATATCCTATATCAAAGCAATATAAATATAGCATTTTAGAGAAAAAAATAAAAGTCGAATCGTGGTACTACTTTTGTATTTTCTGAGTGATCTTTGTATATGAGTGGGGCCCTTACCCACCTTTAGACATATGACTATGTCCCAGATTTCTATTTTCAGAACATGATCAGATGTGAGAATTCCATTTCAACTCCTGGTCTACACATGCTTGCTGCCTCTGACTGTGAGCACCTTCCTCCTCTAATACTTCCATCCTCATGGAAGTATTTAGAGTAAAGAGACCATCTTCTAGATTGATTGCTGTTTGAACCTCACTGAAAAAATTTCAACAAGTATTCGACTCATCCCAAACTTCTCCAAGTACGGAAAGTAATGGCTAATATTTTCCCTGGGAGGACTGGCTGTGCATTAATACATTAATCAATATAATCCTCAGTCACTTCCTTTGGTTCACAGGTTCCCTAATAGATAGAAATTCTCTTTCTCTTTTTAACATTTGTGACACCTGGCACAATACTTCTTACAGACCATAGAATGAATAAATGTGAATTGGATTCCCATTAAATGGAATTAGCTATTTATACATAAAAAAGATAGCAGTCTGTAATCAATATTTTGAAAAACAGAATAAGAATTTATGTTCTGTTTTTTATTGAGAAGAGTTCAAGCACAGTTTAACAGTTTTACAAGTCTGGATTTCCATATTTTGACTTTTGCTCATGAAGAGGAAATCTTAATATCATTACATGTTCTTCATAAGAGATGCTGTTTATTTTATTTCTTATTAATAATGGAATTAAAGATTCACATTAGGGTGTTTTCAATTATCTTATTGAAAACACTTGTCAAATTGTCTGAGTCACATACAAACTGAGTTGAAACAGAGGGGAAATGAACCTAGATATTCCAAGATTAAAGGCTCATAAATGAAAAATGTATCATGATTTTAATAAGATAAAGTCTGTTTTTGATTTTGTTGCATACCAATGCCTACCACATATTGCATCTCAATTAAGAGGATGCTCTCATTGAAGTAGGAAGTGTATTTCATCCAGGTAGCTGTTCATTACATCTTCATTATCATAAACATTACAAAGTGGTCGATGATTCAGACCTTAGTGGAATTTATACACTTCTGCTTATTCTTGCTAAAGCAGTTGTTTTATCTACCTTGAGTTTATACACTTCTGCTTATTTTCACTAAGGCAGTTGTTTTATCTGCCTTAGCCATGACAAACTTGAGTACATAAGAGAACATAAAAAACATTAGATGTTCCGTTACATTTTTCACCTGAAAGCTTAAAAGCATTTTTATAGCAATAATAATCCTGACCACAAGAAATAAGAGAACTGAATTAAAGCATTGCTTTGCAAATCTCTCTTTTATTAAAAATAATATCACTAGCATCTTTTATGGTTGCATTTCTTACGTACCAGCAAAAAAGTTAGGTATAATTATTTGATCCTCACATTAAATGACCTTTAACATATAAAGGAGAGTAAAGATTTGGACAACACACACTGGACCCCTCCTTTCTGCTTCCCTTCCCCACATTCAGTTCATTCCATATGCTGAACTGAGCCACCATAGTATACCACCTAGACTATCACAAACTTTATTTATTTTAGTTCCTCACACTTGTGAAGCTTAGACCATACTGGGATATTTTGCATTAGTTGTTTCCTAGCTCTAGAACACTTTGACTGGAGAAATTTAAATTACGAGGCCACCTTTGGCCTTCTCATCTCAAAGTAATTGTCATTCATCAGTGAGGCCCTTCCCAATCAACTAATATGCATAGAAATCTCCCACCCACGTCACTATCATATCACCCTATGTTTATATTTTTATAGAAAGGGATAGTATCAAAATTGTCATCTTTAATTATTTATATTGAGTTTAAAAATAGAATTTTAGTACAAAAAACATGCAAGGACAGTGTACAGTTTTTGTTTAATAAAGCTTATACAATCCTTTTTATGAACTCCCCAGCCCTTCCTGATTGGATAGTATTGCAACTTAAACTCCTTTCATCTAAAATGCCTTCTTACCAGACTCAATATTCTGTTTAGTCACATCAGACCTCAGTTAAATAGAGAGCTTTGGGTGCTCTCGTAAGTTTTCAAATGCTCATTCACCGTTCTGCACCCTGTCCCCCTTTCAACTCTCAAGATAAAGTCTGAGTGCATAAGGGGGTTTACTCTGTCATTTGTGGCATTGAAATAAATATTTGTTCTCTGAGGTCAAATATCTGATGATATTTGTTCCCAGACACAGACACAAATGTGAGTGATCTTTCTGAGCATTTAAAATGGGGTTTGGAAACAGACACTGAAATCCACGGTCCTTGCTATGGTCTAAATACTTCTATACATGGCAGCATCTTTGCACTATTGTCAGACATATGATGGTCTGTGTTTGCCATCAGAATTGTCACATATCCTTACCAGGTGTATGAGATTTTCATGTACAGTCCTATGCTGCATAGTGACATTTCAATCGACAGTGTACAGCATATATGATGGCAATTCCATAAGATTATGATGCCACATTTTTACTGTACCTTTTCTACATTTAGATGTCTTTAGATACCCCAATACAAACCATTTTGTTACCATTACCCACAGTATTCAGTGCAACAACATGCTGTACAGCTTTGTAGCCCAGAAGACGGAGGCTATACCATGTAGCCTAGATGTGTAGTAGGCTATAAATTTAGGTTTGTGTATGTCCTCACAGTAATAAAATCACCTGACGTTGTTAAGTGCCTCATGACTGTATCTGTATTCATGGGGAACCAGGTGTACTAGCTGATACTGATCTATCTAATTTCTTTCAGGTACAATCTCTCCTGTGCCATATTACATATGGACTGCAGCTTGTCCCATGCTCCTTCTCTGAGGGTTAGGTCGCTATTCGTGATGCATTTAGGTTCCCACTTTTCTATACATCTTATTCACATGCAAGATTTTGAGGATATACAGAAAACAGCACAGCAAAGCTGAGAGTGCTATATTTAGAAATACTTGCAACATAATCTTTTGGCTGGCCTCCGGGAACACTTTTTGGCGTGTGCCCAGTCAACAGCCAGTTGGTAAAGATGGTTCACTGTGCTTAGACTATTTGTACAAACAATATCATTTCTGCTTAGTACTTGCTTTTCTCCGGAGAGTCTAAAGTTTTGATACATGTCAGTCCGAAGGTGGCTAAGTGACCAACCCCTAATACATAATTTGCACACTGAGTCACTAATTGGTTTCCCTGGGTAGAAACATTATATCCACATTGCTGCACTTGTTTGTGGGAGGAGTATGCCTCATATAAATCCTCACAGGGGAGAGACAACATAAGGAAGCCAACACAAGGTTTTCTCCAGACTCAACCTATTCCATTATCTGGCTGTATGTCCTCACCTGACAATAATGAATCTTAGCCATAAGATAACTATACACTGAGTTCTGTGATTCCTTTCAGTGACCATCCAAATGTGGAGGTGGTTTTAAGGACCCCTATCATGGGGGAATTAGGTAAGAGGCAACCATAAAAACAAAATGATCTCTTAGCTCCTTGCTTCCACCACCTTGATGTATCTTTTCCTATTCTATAATCTTCAGGGGTTTTTATCTATGGGATGTACTTTTTTAACTTTCCTTTGTTTGGAAGAAAAGAATTATTTTTTTAAAGCATTCAAAAATTTGCCATGTATTTTGAGATCATTTGAAGGGCTTTATGCTCATTAAAAGTTATTTGCCTTTTTTTTTTTTTTTTTCAGCAGGGAAAAGTATGTCTATAAAAGATTCCAGTCAAGAGGACCTCTGAGGGAACCATGGAAGCCTGAGGGGAAAATTTATAGTGAACTGCATAGGTAAGGAAGCATTTAAGATACTGATCCTATACAATAGTTTAGGTCTTTAAACTTTAGGATACAAGTAGCCTGAACTAAGTTGGTTGGAGTGGAGAAAATAGCAAAGAAGTGTTTAAGAGGCTTATATGCCTGCGTAATAATAATAAAAAAAAAAACCTATCAGTTGCACTTTGAGTGGACTCTCATAACCATCCCTTTACTCACCTGCCTTACACTGAAGATAATAAAGTGTATGTGCCTGGAAGATAGAAAAAAAGACACTTACTGTCAAACTTTGTTAGTCATTGAATGTGACACAAAGCCAATGGTTTCTTTCTGAATTTGTTTTAGCTTTTACCTAGTGAATTCTGCCAGAACCCTATTTTTATCATATTATGTTCATAAGCTTGACTATTTTCCATAAATGCAATTTTTTGAAGTTCTGAATACCATAGAGAATAACAAATGGCATAAATGCAGATGTCATCATTTCTGAGATCCGGGGAGAAGAGAATGCTGAAGCATCTTAACTTCTCCCATCTGTAAAGTTCATTTCCCCTTCCTCTCTTGTATTTTCCTCTAGCCATTCGCTTTGTTAAATGTTGGTTGCTAAAATAAATAAGCAGAAGGGAAAATATTTGGTGATAATATAGAAGCAGGAACTTGAGTAAGGACATGGATCAAGGGTCCAGTTTATTTTGAACCAGCCCACATGTCTGATGGCACAGGGTTTTCAAAGGTAAATAAAGTATGCATCTCTCCTGAAATGAATTCAGTCTTTGTGATTAAAGGATGTGAGAAACATGTCCACGGAAGCCATTTCTTTTCTTCTACTCAAAAAGATATTAACGTGCCCTTTCTCCATGGCCTTTCTTAAAATATGTTTTTCAGGATATCAGTCTGTCAACAGTCAGAAGGATACTCTGTCTAGAGCAGAGACTGTGGGTAGAAATATTTAGTAGGAGACAACAATAATAAAAATAATGAAAAGGGTCGGGGAGGAATAAAGTCTATTGGAATGTGGGAAAAATAAATAGGACTTGGTGGGTTGCAAGGGTTGGGAAGATGACATATGGTTCTTATTTTAATTTGTGTTAGAAGAAGTTTAGTGCCTTCACAGAATAAATATTATAAGGAGAAATTAAATGGGGAAATATGCAATTGAGGAGATGGGGACTTTTTTCTGAGACTATGCATGGATTTAAATGCATCCAGTTTGATATACTAAAGGTCCGCCATAGCACAAATAGCCAATATTTATTTTGAAATTTGGCTCTGGAAGAGTAAATGCAGTGTCAGGCAAGGCTGCTGACATGGTTCCAGTGTTTGTATGTAAAGGGAGCTATAATGGAATATTTATATGTGTGTGTGTGTGTGTATTATATATGAAATTTGTTTTATTTTTATCAATCTTCTATGAGTAATTTCTCTTTCATCTAATATTGGCAAGTACCTTATGTCTCAATGACCAAAAGAATAAGGTCTTTTCTGGATATGGTTGTCTTTATATCCAACATCACTGTTGTTATGTTTTGACATGATTCTCAGTCTCTATAGCTTTAAAATGGATATTTGCTGGGCACTTACTATGTTCTAGAGATTTGCTACAAGCTTTGCATTCAATGTCTCATTTTAAATATAAGAACAGTCTTGGGGGGTTATATTCTTTTCCTTATGATACACAATAGAATCCTAAAGCTAGATGAGGTATGTTACTGACCCAAGTTCTAACACTTGGTAAGTGGCAGAATAAGGATTGAATACATTCTATGTTGATGTAGGGAATGTATATATAACCAACAGACAGCACTGCTTCGTTCTTAATTAACTCTTATGGACTTCCTTAGATGTCATTCAAATCCAGTAGCAAACAGATGTGACCCCCTCCATTTCCCTACTTGCCACTGAATTTGAATGATATTGAAGGCAGAGGTGTGGCTTCCTTATTAGTTATTAAGGGTAGAGGTAATGATAGGTTGCTCTGTAACCCAGCCATGGTGCAGCTTGTGGCCTCACTATGAATGTTCCCTGTTGTTGCCTTTGAGTCAAACCCATGATCTTTGCTGATCTGGAAGGAATGTGGAGGCTTATCTTCTATTTATGGTAGAAATGATTAGACCTTCCATTTGGCCAAATGCCCAGGAGGATATACCTAAGTAAGTATTTCCAGTAACCCAGACTGTAGAACCGTCTGGGGGCAAATTTGAGGCACAGGCTTCATATTTTCAAAGAATGTGGAATTCAAAGACCAGCTTAATGGCAGTCATTGAAGAAAAAGGAGGAAGGTTTGAGAGCTTCTGGAAGAGAGCTTACGAACTTTAAATAGCCACTTTAAAGAATACTATGTAGTATTGAATCCCAAGCTGATGTTAGAGAGCAAAAGTGTTTAACAGAACAATTCAGCACTCTTTTATGATTGCAGCAATCATTCAAATGTAGAAAATGGCAGAAGTATAAACAAACATTGGCAAGATACAGAAGGATTAGGGTTGGCAATATGAGTACAAATGAAAACCCAAACCTGTAGTGTATGAAAGATCTAGTGAGACATACTTGATATGACAAACTAGGCAACAACTGTTTTAAAAAAATGACAGTCAGTGTGGGTTGGTGGTGTGTATGGTAGAACTGGAGGCCAAAATATGCGTTAAGAGCAGTTTCAGTACAAGCAGGAAACCCAGACCTAATGACACAGTCACAGCAAGAATCTCAGCATCACTGAATAATACTAAGCCTAGCTACATGTGTGGGTAATGGCAAAGTAACTATCAGAACTACAGAAGTAAAGGAGCTTTAGGAACTAAGAGATCCTAATGATGCTTAAAATTGAACAGGGAAAGCATTGATAAAATACCAAAATGAAAAGTTTGTTGAAAAGGTTGGTAGTCAATGACAACAGAAGTTTCATTCTCTTTGTTCCTTACAACTCTTAACAACTTCTTGTAATATAATATTATTTTCAACTCTGATTGCTTATATGTCTTATCCCATACCAGAATGTGAGTTCTGCAGGGACAGAAAATATATTTTATCCTCCTTCATGTCTGTCATGGAACTAATGCACATTTGTGAGAATGCATGAAATATATGGATGATATGAAGATGAATGGATGAATACATTAACAAGAATAAATGCCAAAGGTTTGATTCTATAGGAAAAACATATTACCGTTCATAGGGAAATGCAATGGTATAAAAATATCATTGGAAAATCCAGTGATATTTTCCACCATAAAATTGAAAAATAAGAAATGAGTGTCTTCAACTGAAAAGGGGTGCTTTTTCTAGGGAAAGGTTGCAAACTGAGGAAAGCTATTTTGGAAGACTTTTATATAATATTCTCTATTCTTTTTTTAATAACTATTTTTTATTGATACATTAAAATATATGTGTGATACATGCACATATAATTTAATATATAATTTGTAAATATCATATCAATATAACTAGGATATCTATCACACCTTAAACGTTTATCTTTTCTTGATGCTAGAAACATTTGAATTATTCTCTTCTAGCTATTTTTGAAATGAACAATAGTTTACTTTATATTATGTTCACTTTACTAGTAGATCTAGAAAACACTAGGTTTATTTCTGCTATCAAACTGTACATTTGTTTTCATTAATCAACCTCTCTTCATGCCCCTCTCCCCTACCTGTCCAGCCTCTGGTAACCACCAATGTACTCTCTTTCATCAGGAGATCCAATTGTTTAGCTCCCACGTGAGGAAGAACCTGTGATATTTGTCTTTCTGTGCTTGGCTTATTTCATGTAACATAGTGATCTCTAGATCCATCCACATTGCTGTAATTGACAGGATTTCATTCTTTATGTATGAATAACATTCTAACGTGTATATACACACCATATTTTCTTTATCCATTCATTTGTGGGTGGGCACTTTGGTTGATTCCATATTTTGGCTATTGTGAATAGTACTGCAATAAACACGAAAGTATCTCTTTAACATACTGATTTCCTTTCTTTTGGATATATATCCATAGTGGAATTGCTGGATCATATGATAGTTCAAATTTTAGATTTATGAGGAAGCTCCATACCCATTTTTCATAGTGGCTATACTAGTTCACATTCCCACCAAAATGCATGAGGGGTCCCCTTTTTTCACATTCTCGGCTGACCAGCATTCATTATTGCCTGTATTTTTGATACAAGCCATTTTAACTGGGGTAAGATGACATTTTGTTATAGTTTTAATTTGCATTTCCCTGATGATTAGTGATGTTGAACATTTTTTCACAGACCTATTAGCTATTTGCATGTCTGGTTTTGAGAAATTTCTATTGCAGTCTTTTGCCCATTTCTTAATTAGATTAGTTTTTTATTTGTTTGTTTTCTATTGAGTTGTTTGACCATCTTGTATGTTCTTGTTATTGATCCTTTGTTAGATCTATAGTTTGCCAATATTTTCTACCATTCTGTGAGTTGTCTGTTTACTTTGTTGATTGTTTCCTTTGCTGTGAGGGAAGGTAGAAGTTGAAAACAGTGCTTACATAAAAGATAGGAGTAACAGCCATCATGGTATAGTCTATTGGAAGAATGAGCATGGGATAAGATAAATTGTTAAACTGGATTGGACTAAGTTTTTGAGAGAAGAATAGCAGGATATAACTCATACAGAAGAAAGTGAGTGTGGGTAAGTGGAATGAAAAAGTAGAAACATGAGCAGTAGACTACTGGAACCAAAGTACAGCAAAGTGAGCAATGAATAATTACAGTTGGCTTTTGTTTTATATCACATACTGGCAAAATTTCTTATAAAGGGCCATATAATAAGTATATTAGGCTTTGTGGGCCACACTCAACTTTGTCATAGCATGAAAGCAGCCATGAACAATTCATAAATAAATGAGGAAAGCAATATTCCAATAAAGTATTTCCTGGATACTGAAATTTGAATTTCATATATTTTTTATGTGTAAGGGAATATTATTGTTTTGATTTTTTCAACCATTGATAAATTTAAAACTATTCTTAATAGGTAGTGGATAAAAGAAAGTGTGATGTATCAAATTTGACCCATGCACCTTGATAGCTATATATACATTTCTATATAATATATTCATTCTATATAGTATATGTACATATTACTATATAAACTCCTTGTCTGTAAAGTTTGTTTCATTTCCTAAGAGAAAAATAACTTAGTAGTAATCTTAAGAGTTTAATTATTAGTTTGATTTTTAAAAAGAAATTCTGCCCTAGTGGTTATAAATGACACTTACCCAGGGTTTTCTTTTTAAGTGGCTGAATGAAAGATGATCTTTCAGAAATTTCAGTAACGTTTCAGGTGAACAATTATAAAAAGGGGAAATAAAATGTTCAAACTTAAATATAATAAATAACAAGTGAAATAATTTCAATTTCAGCCTCGAGATATTTGGTTTTCTATCCTAAAACAAATATCAATGCCTAACAAATATATGTTAACTAACCTACCTTCCTTTTTTTTTCTCTCTCTCTCTTTCTGTTTCTCTTTCTCTCTTTCCTTCTTTCCCTCCCTCCTTCCCTCCCTCCCTTTCTTTCTTTCTGTCTTTCTTTCTTGCAGTGGGATGGGGTAAAATGTCTCTATAAACTATTAGCAAATTTAGCATCTATATAAATATTACTTATAAATAACTATAAATTTAAATATTGAAAATTTTATACCCCAGAATCCTCCCACCCAAGTAGATGTGTGTCTGCTAATCTATATTTTGTGCATTCTAAATGTCTGGGCTCCTAGCTTATATACTACGTTCTCATAGGAGGTCCGTGGGGCACAGACTTTTCAATGCACCATGAACGTTTAAAAAAAAAAAAAAATACACACACGCACACTCAACTCCAGAGTCCAGAAGAATAGTTTGGGCTATTACTGGTAGGACAGTAGAATGAGATTATACAAATTTAGGGGAGACAAGAGGAAGATGGCCTACTAGAGACATTGGCCACCAGATTGTCTCAAAAAGAAGGAAAATTTTCAATGAAAAATAAATATAACTCTAGTGTAATTCTAAGGGAAAAGTACAGAACCTACTAAAAATTCCATGTTAAGAAGCTGTAGAGTAGAACAAAAAGGAGCAAAATATTGGTAAAGATCAACCCCTGAGAAACTTGGAATCCCGTGGAAAGGGTAGATGGGGATTTTGTTTCTCCTTCCCTCGAACCTCTGGCAGAGTGTGTGCTCCTGAGCTGTTGGAGAGCTTTTCCACCCTCATCAGCCCAAAAGCTGAGGCCAGCAGTGAACTGGGAAATTCCTGAAGACAAAGAACTGGGCTGCTGCACCCCTCATGGTCACTCCCCATGATCACAGATCTGAGCGGAGACAGCAGGCACCATATTGCTTCTCCACCCATTGTATGTCTTTGTCCTCCCCAGAGAGCTTCAGCCCTTCATTTTCATGTCACTGGTCCCTACACAAATATTTTCCAACTCCTTCCCAGACAGCAGAGGCAACATGGGTCAGTGGGTCTCGGGGGATCTGTGTGATCCCAAAACTTGGATATTGTGGGTTGGCTGCCTTCCAGGGAGAGGGAAAAAGATGACCAGAGTGCCAGCTCTCCTCCATTCAGATTATTTTCTCCGGTGCCCCAAGGGATGATTGAGCCAAGAAGATGCTTCCCCTCTGTCAGCATGTCTACTACATTGAGGCTCCCACAGAGAGTATGGGTCACATTTTTCCTCTTAAAGGGCTGCAACACACCAAGGGGTGCTTGGAATGTGAATTCACTGCTCACCAGCCCTCCCTGGTGCTGTTTACCCAGCTGCTCCCATAGAACACAACATACCCTGAAACAGAGGGACATTAAATCTGCTTGAGCACTCCACAGGCAACTCGGGACCAGCATGCTTCTCCCTGGCATGGTCAGGGATTGAACTTGAGGAACTAGGGGACAGACCTGCAGGGCAGATCCCATACCCTCAGGACTCATTCAGGTTGCTTAGGGGCACAGAGGGGAGATTTGTGAGCCAATCTTGAAAGGTGAGGGAGCTTGCCTGGGCAGAATTGAAAGCACTGTAGGTCCTAGCCACAAAGCACTTGTAGAGCACCCATCCCTTATGAACTTAGATGCAAAAATCCTCAAAAAAAATTCTAGTAAACTGAATTTAATAGCACATTAAAAAGATAATCCACTATGGTCAAGTGGGTTTCATCCCAGGCATGTAAGGATGGTTTAACATATGCAAATCAATAAACATGATTCACCACATAAACAGAAACAAAAGGCCACCTGATCATCTAAATAGATGCTAAATAAGCATTCAATAAATTCCAGCAACTTTTCATGAAAACCCTCAACAAACTAGGCATCAAAGAAACATACCCAAAATTATAAAAGCCATATATAACAAACCCATAGCCAACATCATACTGAATGGGGAAAGTTGAAAACATTCCCTCCCTAAAAAATATAAAAAGACGTGGGTGCCCATTGTCACTGCTTCTATTCAACATAGTATTGGAATTTCTACCCTGAGCAATCAGACAAGAGAATGAAATAAAAAGCATCCAAATTGGGAAAGAGGAGGTCTAACTATCACTGTTTGCTAACAATATGACCTTTTAAATAGAAAACCCAAAAGATTCCACTGAAAGACTTGTAGAATTGATGAATAAATTGAGCAAATTCTCAAATTACAAAATCAATGTACACAGATCAGTAGCATTTCTCTACACTAACAATAGTCAAGTGGAGAGTTGAATCAAGGACTCAATACCATTCACAATAGCTATAAAGAAAATAAAATACCTAGGGAATATACTTAACAAAGGAGGTTAAAGACCTCTACAAGGAAAATTACAAAACACTGATAAAAAAATACAGATGACTGAAACAGATGGAAAAACTTCCCCTACTCATGGACTGGTATAATCAACATTGTTAAAATGTCCATACTGCCCAAAGTGATTTGCAGGTTCAGTGAAATTCTCATGAAAATACCAGCATCATATTTCACATAACTAGAAAAAATAATCCTAACCTTCATTTGGAATCCCAAAAGAGCCCAAATAGCCAAAGCAATCTTAAGTGAAAGAACAAATCTGGAGGCATCACATTACCTGACTTCAAATTATAATACAAGCCAATAGTAACCAAAAGAGTATGGTACTGGTATAAATGTAGACACATAGACCAATGGAACAAAATAGAGAATTCATAAATAAAACCATCTACCTACAACCAACTGATCTTCAGCAAAGCGGACAACAATATACCCTGGGGATATGAAGCCCTATTCAATAAATGTTCCTGGGAAAATTAAATAGCCACATGCAGAAGACTGAAAGAGAATCTCTTTCTCTCACCTTGTACACAAATTAATTCATAATTGCTTAAAGACTTAAATATAAAACATGAAACCATAAAAATTCTCGAAGAAAATATAGCAAAAACTCTTTTAGACTAGAGTGAAAAATTTATAACTAAGACCCCAAAGGCAATTACAGCAACAACAAAAATACATAAATGGGACTTGACTAAATTGCAAAGCATCTGCACAGCAAAGGAAATATCAACAGAGTGAATAAGACAACTACAGGGTTAGAAAAAATATTTACAAACTATACATCTGACAAGGACCGATATCAAGGATTTACAAAGAATTCAAGAAATTTAGCAAGAAAAAACTAAACCCCATCAAAAAGTAGGCAAAAGACATGAACAGAAGTTTTTTGAAAAAAGATAGACACATGGCCAACAAACATAAAATAATGCTTAACATCACTAATCATTAGGGAAATGCAAATTAAATCTACAATGATATATCACCTTACCCCTATCAGAATGGCTATTACTAAAAAGTCAAAAAACAATAGATGTTGGTGAGCATGCAGAAAGGAATGCTTTTACACTGTTGGTGGGACTGCAAATTAGTCCAACCTCTATGGAAACAGTATGGAAATTCCTTAGAGAAATAAATGTAGACTTACCATTCAACCCAGCAATCCCACTGCTGGGAATATACTCAATGGAAATGAAATCCTCAAAAAGACACCTGTACTTGAATGTTTATCACAACACAATTCCCAATTGCAAAGATGTGTAATCAACCTAAGTGCTCTTCAGTTCATGAGTGGATAAGGAAAATGTGATTATACACACACACACACCCCTTGGAGTACTACTCAGCCTTAAAAGGGAACTGGAGACCATAATCCTAAGTGAAGAACCTCAGAATTGGACAATCAAACACCATATGTTCTCACTAATAAGTGGGAGTTAATAGATGGATACACATGGGCACAAAATACTATAAAGGACATGAGAAACCAAGGAAGTGGAGAAGACAGGAAAGTGGGTGTGTGATAAAACTTACCTACTGGGTACAATGAACACTATTCTGGTGATGGGCACAGCAAAACTCTGACTTATGGATTATAAAAGATAGCCATGTAACAAAAACACTTGCATCCCATTAATTAATACTTTGAAATAAATTAACTGAAAAAAATAAATTTAGAGCATAATCCAGGAAGAGGTATTGATGCCAAGTTTCTTGACATCAAACAAAATTAACAACCAGCACCATTAATTGAATAGCTACAGTGTACTGGACACTGAATAAAAGTCTTGTACATGTATATCCTCTCATTTGCAATGACCCTCAAAATAGATACTTTCCATTTTATGAAGAGTAGCAAGCTGCAACTTGAACCCAAGTTTGGACCTATAATGTGTGTCCAAAGATTGAGCTTCAGGAAACTAGGAGTGCTAATTTTGGAAGGAGAGAAATCCAAAGAGTTGAAGGGTCAGTGCTACATGGAGTTTGAATTATGTATTTAGGTTTTTAAGTAAGTCAAACTTACTTAATGGTGGTCACAGACCTTGGAGAAAGTGGTTTAACTGATTTCTCCCACATAATGAAAAGTGGTTATGAATGCTTGTTTTAAAGTAATATACATTACATAAAATATTCCCAGATGTTTGTAGGCTCTCAATAAATGGAGCTCATACAGGTCCAGGTTGAAAGAAATGAGAGCCCTGGTGTGAACTTTTCAGTCAGGAGGAGAGCTTTGCAAGATTGTACTCTGTTTACACCAGAGTTTGGCTTTACCTGCTTTGGTTTGTTCTATCTACTCTGCTCCAGAATTCAAACACAGGCATACCTCATCTTACTGGGCTTTGCTTTATTGTGTTTCACAGATAATTGTGTTTTTAATAAATTGAATTTATTGTGACAACTACACATCAAGCAAGTCTATCAGCACCGTTTTTCCAGCAGCATGTGCTCACTCTGTGTCTCTGCATCACATTTTGGTAATTCTCACAATATTTTAAACTTTATCAGTATTATTAACTGTTATGGCGATCAATGATCTTTGTTATCATTGTAACTATTTTGAGATGCCACCAGTACCACACAAGATGGCAAACTTAATGGATAAACACTGTGTGTACTCTGATTGCTCCAGGAACTGGCTGTTCCCCTGTATCTCTCCCTTTCCCTGGGCCTCTCTTCCACCAGGCCTCTGTATTTCCTGAGACACATATTGAAATTAGGGCAATTAATAACCCTGCAATTTTCTCTAAATATTCAAGTGAAAAAAGGAGTCTTACATGTCTCACTTTAAGTCAAAAGCTTGAAATGATTAAACTTAATGAGGAAGGCATATTGAAAGCTGAGATAGGACAAAAGCTAGGCCTCTAGTGCAAAATAGCCAAGTTGTGAATGCAAAGAAAAAGTTTGGTGAAGGAAATTAAATGTGCTAATCCAGTAAACACACAAATGATAAAAAAAAAAAAAAAGATTGTTTTGCTTTCTTAATTTCAGAATATTATAGGTTACAAACATTTTAGTTACATATAATGCCTTTGCCTCACCCAAGCCACAGCTACAAGCATGCCCATATGGAGAATGTTTGAGTGGCTGGGATAGATGATCAAACCAACCACATTCTTTTAAAACAAAGCCTAATCCAGAGAAACACACTAGCTCTCTTCAATTCTCTGGAGGCTGAGAGAAATCAGAAATCTGTAGAAGAAAAGGTTGAAGCTAGAGGTGGTTGATTAATGAGGTTTAAGAAAAGAAGCTATCTCCCTAACATAGAAGTGCAAGGTAAAGCAGCAAGGGCTGATGTACAAGCTGCTGCAAGTTATCCAGAAAATCTAGCTAAGATCATTGCTGAAGGTGGCTACACTAAACAACAGCTTTTCATTGTAGATAAAATTGTCTTCTATTGGAAGAAGATGCCTTCTGGGACTGCCATACCTAAAGAGAGGTCAGTGCCTAGCTTCAAAGCTTCAAAGAACTAGCTGACTCTCTTGCTAGGGGTTAATGTAGCTAGAGACTAAGCTGAAGCCAATGCTCATTTATCACTTCAAAAATCCTATGGCCCTTCAGAATTATACTAAATGTACTCTGTACTTTATAAATGAAACAAAGCCTGGATGATAGCACATCTGTTTACAGCATGGCTTACTGAATATTTTCAGCTCAGGGTTAAGACCTTCTGCTCAGAAAAAAAAAATCCTTTTAAAGTATTACTGCTCATTGACAATGCACCTAGTCATCTAAGATCTCTGATGGAGATGTACAAGGAGATTAATGTTGTTCTCATGACTGCTAGCATAATATCTGTTCTGTACCCTATGGATCAAGATGTAATTTTGACTTTCAACATTACAAAATTTTGAATTTGAATTTCAAAAATTCAAAATTTCAAATTATTTAGCAAATACATTTTTTAAAGCTATAGCTGTCATAGGGATTTTTTTTTTTTCTGATGGATCTGGGCAAAGTAAATTGAAAACCTTCTGGAAAATATTCACTATTCTAGATGCCATTAAGCACATTCAAGATCATGGGAGAATGTCAAAATATCAACACTCACAGAAGTTTGAAACAAGTTGATTCCAACCCTCATGGATGACTTCAAGACTTCAGTGGAGGTAACTGCAGATGTGGTGGAAATAACAGAGAACTACAATTAGAAGTGGAGCCTGAATTGCTGTAATCTCATGATAAGACTTGACCTGATAATATTTTTGTTCTTATGTCTGAGCAAAGAAAATGGTTTCTTGACATGGTATCTACCCCCAGTGAAGATGCCATGAATATTGTTGAAATGATAGAGAAATCAGAGTGTTATATGAATGTATTTCACAAAGCAGCAGTGGTGTTTGTGAGAACTGACTCCAGTTTTGAAAGAAGTTCTATTGTGGGTAAAACGCTATCAAACAGTCTCACATGCTACAGAAATCTTTCACAAAAGGAAGAGTCAATTGATTTGGTTAGCTTAATTTTTGTCTCATTTTAAGAAATTGCCACAGACATCCCAACCTTCAGCAACCACTAAGCTGATCAGTCAGCAGCCATCTACATGGAGGCAGGACCCTCCATCAACAAAAAACATTATGATTCACTGAAGGCTTAGAAGATCATTAACATTTTAGCAATACTTTAATTAAACTATGTAAATTGTTTTTTAGACATAATGCTATTGTACACAATAGATTTCAATATAGTATCAATATAACTTTTATATGTGCTGGAAAACCAAAAAATTTGTGTAACTCACTTTACTGTGATATTCACTTTATTGCAGTGATCTGCAAATGAACCTACAGTATTTCCAATGCTTGCCAGTATAGCCTTTTGTACTCTTCTGTGTTCTTGGGATATACATATATTTGCACATGTAACTGACCATTTTATTATCAGTAATTATCATGAATTAATTGTGCTATCAATTTAAATCAAGTGAAAATACTGCAAAACCCACAGGATATACCCCTTTCCAGTTTTCTTTTTTTTTTATTGCATCATATCAGTCTTGAAAATAAGATCTAGGGCATTTATTTCTGTAATGTAACCATGTCCTTTCTATTTCTTGCATCACCACCTTATTATCAAACTTTATTTAGCCACACCCAGATGGTGCTCTTGAAAGACGCTCCACAGTCTTTACAAAAGACCTGGTAGGCCACCAGTCTGAAAATAAATGTTTAACCTTAAAATAACATAATCTCATTCTGTGGTTACATTATAGATTGGTTTTCTCCGTGCAGAAATACCAGCTAGGGTTTAGGAAACAGGTGACATAGGACGACAGTGGTACAGAAGAGCAGTATCACTCAAAGTGGCCAATGACACATGAGGTTGCCAAGAAAAGGGAAATCTGATACAGGAGAATGCTGAAGAAGTAGCACAGGACTAAAGGAAAAACAGATTTTCTAAATATGGCAGAGACTTACAATTTGCCAGATATCTGCATATCACACAATTTTGGGGGTAGGGAAAGACAAAATTGAATAATAAAGGTTTTATGGCTTTGTAAGTCCTATGTAGAAAATTATACAATCATGTCATGTGTTCCTTTTATCCTTGGACTGTTTTTCAGATAATTTTCTCTCTCTTCTTTTTCACCTTTACCTTACTTTCCATGTCACCTTTGATTCATTTATTCTTCTACTGTCTTTTTTATGAAATTTCCCTTTTCTCTAGGTCATCTGATTATAGCTAAAGATATATCCAGGGGGCTTTATTTCCAATTCTATTGCTAGCTTATCTCATAACCTGGAACAAACTTCAGTACTTCATGTAAGTGTCTTGAGTATCGGAGCTGAAAGGAAATTTTAAGATCATTTACTCTAATATTCTCTCATTTTACCAAATGAGAAAAGATGAAATTAAAGCTTATAGAGGTGAAAAGAATTGTCTGATGTCAAGCAGTTTGTCAGTAGCAAAACCAAACTGAAGCTAGACATCCCAATAGCTATTTCAGAACTCTTAATAGTGAGCCATTCAGCTTTAAGTAACAAAAACTATTGGGAAAACTGACAAATGCTGGAGTTTTTCTTTTCTTTTTAAGATAGGATATTTTAAAGACCAAAAGTAGTATAGACAGACATGTGAAAAACCAAGTCATAATCAAACATTTGTGCAGTGGCCATATTATTAGATGAAAGGTCTAATAAATTCAATTGCTAAATGAATTCAGGTTCATATACCTTTATCAATACAATAATAAAAACAACCTGTATTTAAAAAGTTTTATATGCTACCTTACTATGAAATAATTCACAAAGACATATAAATAAATTATGTTAATTATTATCAAAACAGGTGAGGGAATTTTTCAGTGTGAGAATAGAAAGAGTTGTGTGATCCAGCCTTCTCCCCATCTAATGTTAATAACAGAAAAAGGTATGACAATAACATTGTCAATGGCAATAGAAACCATTGTTTAGTAATCTCCTAGGTATCAAGGAAATTTTGGCTAATCAAAATTGAAATAAAGCACTGAAGCAATGTGTGAAGTATGTTCTGTCCATATAACCCCTCCATGTGTCTCCAATAATTTACTGCCATCTCTCTGTGAGTACATTACCTACTCTCATTAAAACTATGTAAAATAGAAGTAAGCCCAGTTCCTCCTTCTGCCTATTCCACATAGCTGGGATAAAGATCAAATATGATAATGGGTATAAAACAGTAATTTACATCATGAAGTATTTCAACCATATATATATATATATATATATATATCAATGTTTTAATTTTAATTTTATCATCATTTCTCATGTTTCTAAACATTTATTTCCTATAGGTGGGATTTGGAAGGAAGAAATGAATAGAGACTTGTCACTAAGTATTGATGTTCACTGGTTTTCCATCTCAGTGACTAGTTCAACTTGTCCTAGAATTCATTTTCAGAAATAAAGCAGAATACCTCATAGACCAGGAAGAGAGCATTCAAGTAGGCTAAGAATGTGTTACACACCCCTGGCTCAGACAAGTAGGGGTCTACCTGGCTCTTTGTGAATGGGCTCAAGAGCAGGGATCTGACTCAAGGGCCAGAGGACCCTGACAGATTTCAGAGTAAGGAGATGAGCCTAGAAAGTCTGCTTTCATCTCTAAATATTGATTTCTACCATGGTATAAATCATAGATCATAATTTATCTTAATACTTTAGGGAGTAATGCTTTGGGGATACATATTGGAAAGTGGAGTGTTTGTCAGCAGATTCCCAATTGATATTGTTTTATATATTCTCATGGAACATCATTTGTTAAGGATGAAGTCCATCTCTGCCTACAATATTTTTTTTTCTAAGAGCTAACTAAGAGCTCTGCCCCTAAAGGATTGATGGGAAAGCATTCTGTACACCAAAGCACTAGACAGAAGGATTGAAAACTAAAATGAGGACATCTTTCTCCAGTAATCTGGTAATAAATCATGCATCTGAAATGCTTTGTGATTTTGTTATGGAAATGATGAACTTCTCCTAAATGGATTTCAATATGCCTTACATTGTTCTGTTTTTATTTCCTTACTTTGCACATACATAAATGTCCCATTACAATTGACAGGAACTTACTTAACGTTGACATGAGTGTGTTTTTAATGAAAACTGTTCATATAGTTTTGTCAGTTCTTGAAGTGATTTCCCCCACTCCTTAGTCAGCAGGAGGGAAAATAAAAAGCCATTATGTTAGACAGAAATCCTAGGGTCCTTTCTCCTATGAGATATTTTTGCCTTTGGATACTTTGCCCTGTCATTTTAGACATTCTAAACCCAGAGACTGCTACAAAGCTGAGAGAATTGAAATTGTACTAAACGTCATCATGGAAATGGCTTTCTGTCAGTCACCTTAATACTGCTTTCACACGGAAAATAGGAATTTTTTTAAAAATTGAGAAGCCCATTTTAATTACCTCTTAGCTCAATGGTGCTTTAATCTTTCTTAAAAATGCAGGGAAAATTCTGTATGTTGACTAAGAGTTAAACCTAATGAATTGAACACAGTAATATATTTCCCTACAGATTTCACCACGGTAATAAATAGTAATGACAAGGTATAAACCAATAAGAATTGGGAAAAATATTTTAGCCAGCAGTTGGCCAATATGCCAACAGAGTCCTAGAACACAGTAGTGGACAGTAGAGGATTATGAAGTGACTTAACAGGTAAAAAGAGCCTCATCTGATTTAACAGTCTAGAGTGTGTACACCTTGGACTTGATGGCACAGGCTACCATCGAGTATGGGGTGAAGCTTCAAGCTGAAACCAGAGAGATTAGTTAAAAACCCATTGAAGTAGTGATAGCCATAGGTATCCTCACATGTTCATTTGCTTTTCTACAACTTCAGAGTTACGTAACTGACCCAACTGAGCTCATCTGAAGATGTGGTTCATTGAAAATATTTTACTTGAGAGCCTCTGGGTTTCTGGCTACAGTGGTGCTGAAGGGGAGAAGGTCATAGAAAACTAAAGTGACAAAAGAATACACAGAAATAAATTGGAAGCTGAAAACTGAATGATGACATATTCCAGGCACCTTCCACCATTCTGAAGTCATTCTATATCCTATCCTCCCTATTCTGGAACCTGGAAAAAAGGGTTCTGGAGAAACTCATGTCAAAGATAAAAATACCCTAAAGAAATACGAAATGCTGAAATTTGGGATTTCCTTCAAGAAATACAGTTCTCCACCCAATCACCTTACATTCAAGGCCTCCAGTCAGCATGCCCCATCTGTTAACTTGAGCTCATCAGAGTGTCTTATTCTTAATTATAAATAAAGAGTCAATGATCACCAGATGTTCGAAAGAGCTTACATAAATGAGGACATTAAAAAATGAAACTGAATAACATTATAGGAACAAGATGAAAAATATATAGAATAGCTTCAGATACAAAAAGTATCACATTAATTACATAAAAGAACACTACTAAAATACCCAAGATCATTTGAAATAAAAAAATAAGAACTAAAGTAAAAATGATTAATGGTTTTGAATATGAAATCAAAGAAATCTTCTAGAAAGTAGAACAAAAGGGACAAATGAAGAATAAGAAGATCAAAAAGATCGCACTACCAACAGGTCCACTATCCAAATGATAGAATTTTAAAGAAAAATAAAGGTAGAGCAATTTTAAGCAAAATATATAATAATATACAATAAAAATAAATTTGCCAGAACTGAATCATGTGTTTTCTGACCAATGTATTTATAAGTGGTCAGCATGTCGAATGATAAAAAGCTCACAGCAAGTTAAATTCTTATGAAATTGAAGACTATCAAGAATAAAGTGAAAGATCTCAAAAATGTCAAGAGAGGAAAAAGAAACAGAGCAAACACAGAACAAATGAGAATACAAAGAACTTTATTTTTCTCATCAACAACCCAGGATTTTGGAAAATATGAAATAGTGACTTGAAAATCTAAGTTAATTTCAACTGAGAACTCAGTATTCTGGCAATTATAAATCAATACAATATATTTTTAATCCTTTAAGCATAAATGTTTGCCTGCAATATAATAGTATGATCTAAGTTTCCCAGGACTAAACAGTAGGAAGAAAAATGGACAGAGGAGAAAGTCTCCAGAAATATAATGGAATTGACAGAGAATTTAGTGCAACTTTTGACCTTAGGAGTAACTATTCATATATCCATAACAGATTTGTTTGTGAAGATTCTATGAGAAAGAAAATCTTATCAGAAGATACTACTGAGCTCAGCAATGAAGAATATTTTTGGAATTATAGTCATGTAAATAAAAACTAATTAAATAAAAATTAGGACATAATTAGCTTAAGGATGAGGGATTGGAAGTTGTGTGGATGTATGGGAATAGTCAGTTTTCAACAATCATAAAAGTCAGTAAATATGATCTGAGTTTTAATAAAAATTATAATCAATTTATTCACTTAGGTTTGGATTTTAAAGAACTATATGTTGTGGCCCCTTAAGATCAGGACAGGTATCTAGGAGAAGTCAAAATAAAGTACTGTTGTATTTTGTAATATACATCCTACTACCATTTGATGTTTCAGATGTGTAAAATTATAACTTTGATAAAAGGAAAAAATATGAAAGTACTGCTTAAGATTAAAGTTGTATTTGGGGTTGAAACCAGCAAATAATACATGGATAGGTCTCTGAAAAATACAGTGGCGTCTAGCATGAATTGTGTTCTAGCTTTATTTGAAGTCACTAGTGAAAGTGAATAAATGACTATATATATTAATTGCATCAGTATATTTAAATATTCATATGGCATATAACTTGTTGGAATTAGAACTCCAGCACACAATATTTATAAAGGCCTGCCTTAATCTGAGGAATATGAAGTGTGCCCAGTTGATTTATTCAGACATGAGACTTGATTATTATTTCTAGAACCGTGAGTATGCTCACCTTATGCTCCCGGGGTAATGCATACTGTGAAGCTTGATGGTCAGTGTAGGTTAACAGTGCCCTTGTGTTTGGAGAACTGAAATAGGCTAACTAATCATGTACCTCAAAACCTATGCATGCATGGCTACATTCCTCTAGAAAATAATTCAAAATTATTCTTCTGGGACAATAGTATGTATAGTAGGATAGATTGGTGAGAGAAAACTTGCACACATTTAATTTCTATTTACCTGTGATCGCAAACACACAAATGTGGTTCTAACTCCACCCCAACTTCCATTTGTTTCTCCTAGAATGGATAGATATAGCTGTATTTTTCAATAATTGAATTCTACTTAACTATACTGTACACTGCCACAGGAGGCAATAGAAAGGAAGATGACTCCAATTTTGTCAGTCACCTTTAAGGAAAGATTGACTAGTTTTTTGTCTTAATTAGGTCAACAAGATTGGTTTTCCTTTCACCTCTGCTGTGTGACAACAAGAAACTCACTTTTTTTTTCTCCTCTAACATCTACTCACTGCAACTGAATAAGCCAAATTATGTTTTGGTTTCCTTTATATATGCTTTAAAAAAATAATCATGGTGGTCAAATGTGACAATTCCAGGCTGCTAGGAAGACATAAATATTTCACTTCTAAGACTGAGAGAAGCTGTAACTCTGATCAGAAACTGGTTATCTTCAGGGCAGAGCCAGTTCAAAGGTGTGGCTTATTTACCTAACAGTCTCCCTCCTTTCCTCCAAAGTTAAATAAGATAATCATACCAAATCAGATTTAATATTAAAATAGAGATTTATGGCTCATTTTAGAAAAGGCCTGTCCTTCTAGTAGTCACCCTGGGAGATGAAGAGTGGCCTCCCACAGTAGGGCGTCTTGAGCCCTCAATCTGCTTGTCAACACTCCACTCACTTATGTTACCAACCTGGTCCTGAAAAGCATTTCACTTTTCACTGCTATAATGAAATACACAATCAATCAAAAATAATATCTGTGAATAGGTATGTTACTAACTTAATCAAATCAAGAATTCAATGCTCCTCACCTACCACAAGTATCTTGTCCTGTATGTGTTCAATCATTTCCTCTATTTTCTAGTTGATCAAGAAAAAAATACATTACCTCTGGTCCTTGGTAGCCCAAAGGAAAACAAAAACAATTTTTTTTTTTTTTTTCAGCTGGGCATGGAGGCTCACACCTGTAATCCTAGCACTCTGGGAGGCCAAGGCTGGAGGATAGCTTGAGGTCAGGAATCTGAGACCAGCCTGAGCAAGAGCGAGACCCCATCTCTACTAAAAATAGAAAGAAATTAACTGGACAACTAAAAATATATAGAAAAAATTAGCCGGGCATGGTGGTGCATGCCTGCAGTCTCAGCTACTCAGGAAGCTGTGACAGAAGGATTGCTTGAGCCCAGGAGTTTGAGGTTGCTGTGAGCTAGGTTGATGCAATGGCACTCTAGCCCGGGCAACAAAAAAAAAAAAAAAAATTGTTTTTTCCTTTATAGAATACCTTTGGGTGGCTGCTTTCATGAACTGAAAGCCATTGGTTGTTTCTGTTTGTAGTTCACGTTTTCTCACTTATTTTTCCCCCTGTTCTTTTGGCCCTTCAAAGCACACATTATTCTTCAATCGCACCCCTCATTCTCTCCCCTCTGTACCTTTGCATATCTTTGTTCCACCTGGAATGTTGCTTACTTTCCATTTCTCCATCAAGCACATTCACCTAGATAACTACACCTCAACCCTCAAGATGAAATCATGTCTTTATTCTATTAAAAAGCACCCCTGTACATGGGACACACACATACTTTCTTAGTTAAATGCCCCTCCTCTCTGCTACCAGAGCAACCTGGATTAACTATATTATGTGTAATTTGTAGTTGTTTACTTATCTGTCTCCCATACATGACTGTGGATACCTTTTTAGTGGCAAGCAAGCTGAACATTATTTATTTCCATAGCCTAAAGTTCTGGACTAGGCCCTGGAACATAAGGTACCACTACATGATTGGTAAATGGACAGCAAGAGGCCTGAAATTTCATAGTTAAGATATAATCTATTTAGGGAAACTTTTGATTTCTGTTAAAATGCACAAAGCTATGTGAGAGGTAGAGTATTTTAGCTTTTTTTAATCAATTAGATTTGAGGGTGAACAATGCCCATAATTATAGTTTCTCAAAAAAAAAAAAAAAGATTGGCACAAGTAAATAAAGGGCAATATTTACAAGAATTAGGACACAGTGAAAGGAAGATGCCAAAACATTTCATACTTTTGCAGAGAGTTATCTTGCCCAAAGCTCTATAAGAAAAAATACAAGGGTAGATTTAACTTAGACACTGATAGTACTTGTCTTTTTCTTGTCATCATCATTGTCCCTTTCAAACCAGGTATATAGAGTTCTCCATGAAGACTGAAGGTCAATAAGTTTGGCCCTTTCTTTGGTGAATAAACTTTATTTAAATTTTATGTTACATAAGTTCAACCAAAGTTTTATCTGGTACTATCTCCTCCAAAACAACAACAAAAAATTCCTGGGTAGTTTTTAAACTATAAATATAAAAATTATCAAATCCCAAATGTACGTGAGACCTTTCACATTTATGATTTTCTCTTCCCTTTAAAATTAGCCAAGGGAACATTATTTTAGAATATGATAGATTGAATATCACAGTGTTAACAATGTTTTCACCTAGATTAATCCCATAATTTCCCTTCACTTAAAAAGGACCATAAAAATATCTATCCAAACTCTCACAACTCTCTTCTCTATTCCATATACCCTGTATACACATTCACACCTATACCTAAATACAACTTTTAAAATGCTGCAGTTTTACTGTTTTTTTTTTAATTAAATATTGTTTTGGATATTGTTTCCCTATGATTTCAATTTATTTGTGGAACAAAGGAAAAGTTAATGACATCTATCTCAGTCTAAGTATCTGTGCGCTCTATTCCAGGAAGAAAAAGTGTTAATTTTTGTGGAAAAAATATATGCTTTGGTGAGTCATGATAGTTTATGTGACACAGTGCTATGTATATGCCAAAGCTTGGCTGTATCCTGACACTTGCGTGCATGAAGACAGCTTCTTTGGCAAATTTCCGTATGTCTTTTACTGTAATCAATAAGTTGGAAATGGTGGAAATGAGAATGAGGTAAAATGCAAAGAGGGGTCAGGTACATCTGTCTGTTTTTATATCTGAATTCAGTGACACATACACACAAAGCTAGCTGGGGGAAAAACGTGTAGATTGATATATTGCAGAAGTCAGACCAAAGGTCAATTTGTTATTATAGAGCAAACTAGTTATTCAATATAAAGATTTTGTTACTGAAGTGTGACTGATGTGTTAATTCCTGTTAATTCCTGTGCATGGAAGGTTTTTTTTTTTCCTCCTAAGGAAAAAAAAAAAGAAGCCAAAATTCTTTTAACAAGATATTCCAAAGGCTTTATGTGATCCAACAGAATTTTCTAAAATGGCTGTATACCTGAATCACCTGAGAAGATTTTCAGATTTCTAGAACCATCTCAGCTCTACTGATTCATGAATTTTATTAATGGGACACAAGTTTCTGTATTTCTCAATTACCCAGCTAATTCTGAGGCTTCTAAATTTAGCCCCACTGTGTGTGTGTGTGTGTGTATGTGTGTGTGTGTGTATGTATGTATATATATATATATATATATATATATATATATATATATATCAGCATTTGGGAACCACATCTTTAGATGATTCAGGTCCTCTTTGGATTCTAATGTTCCCTAATTAGAAGTCTTGAGCCTTGGAGAGGAGGCTGTGTAACTTGTATGAAGGGTATAATCTATATTACATTTTTGCTCAATAAGTCAAAAGTAAATTTTAAAACACTATGCTATCTTTCTCAAAAAAGAAATATAGATAAATAGACCCTGGGACAACAGTATTCAGAGGAGAATAACAATCTTCTAATTAAGTGAATAGACACACATTATTTCCTTGGCCATTACTTATACAGTCTAAGCTATACAACTTAACTTGGAATTTTATTGTTCATCAGCACATTTTTATCTACCTTACTCTCTTCATTGATATCAGGAGGCTATCATAATCAAAAATATGTGCATCTTTAGCTGAATCATCTCATTTGGGTCAAGCAGCTCTAGAAAAGTCCTGGTAAAGTTATTACCATTCATGGACATTATCATCCCTGCCTTGGATTGTGCTTCATTATTGTGCAATTACAGGGTTAGCCTTTACATTCAGTACAGCAATGTACCAGAAAATGCTTCCATAAAACCTGTTAACTCCACTAATTCTTTGCACCTTTTGAATACAAGGGGATTTGGTTCCTAATTTTATCTCCAAGATGCTCAATGTGCCAGTCCATTAGCAAATTACACCTGATGTGTGGCTTTGGTATCAGTTAAATTTTTTATTGGCTCTCTTGATCCTTCCAGATTGTGACATATTTCCTCCCTCCTGCTGCTTTTTGAGTATTTGCACAAAGATGAGAATGCTATGCATCCTGGCTTATCTCCTAATTAAGATGATTATAACACTGTGTATATGAGGCTAATTCTTCTGGATTTATTTTAAATTGATCACTCTGTTCCCTCTACAGAAACATATTTTTATCATGCTAATGGTTTGCCCAAGAAAATGGAATCACGGGTGGTTTCTGTGGATATTTGGATCTCTAGACCCATGGCTTTTGCCAAGTTGAGGTTCAATAAATTGTCTTCTTTATTAGTCGGGTTAATAAAATGAGGCATCTATTATTAGAAGAGGCAATGTTAACTAGCAGACTCTCAGACCAGCATTCAGGAGAGCTGAGTCCAAATCCAACTATAACACTGCTTGACTGACTGACTCAGTGGCCTTCTCAATTTGAAATGTAAGAAATTTAACTAGATCAATGGTTCTCAAATGCCAAGAGAATGCAGATCAGGGACATGTTAAATTTAAAATCCTAAGATCTTACTAAATAATATGTTGGTATGAAAAAATATGTAGACATGGAGCTTAGAGATTTTATAAGCTTCTCAAAACATTATAATGTATCTAGTTCTGAAAACTACTGAAATTTGATAATATCCATGACTGTTTAAAATTATGTAATCTGGGGACTTGACTGGAGAAAAAGAAAAATTTTCTGAACAAGTCTCCCTCCTTCAGTGTGATTCTCAGTTTTGTTAATCAACCCTTGCAAAAACAAGGGAATGTCCCATCTAGAAAATATGAAGAGATGAGTGTATAGAAAGACAGTCAAATCTTTGAAACATGTCATAAGAAATTTTTATGAAAAACTCAGAATATTGTTTCCTCTTAAACATATGACCCTTAAAAAAAAATCCCCATTAAAAAACAAATGGCATCAAATCTTCCGTATATTGAGGAGGCTGGTTTTGCTATATAAGGGTCATAGACTTAGTGGGAAAAAAAATTGTGCAAACAACATAATATCACAATTCTGTTCTAGTGCATGAACTATTTGTTCTTTGGGTGCAAAATCCTTGAATTTGTAGATTTTCTAAATAAGGCAAAAGCAAGTTTACCAAGTATCTCTTCTCTGATATTGTGTCTGTATGTCTCTTTTCAACATTTCCCATCTAGCAGGAGCTGGGTTTGTTATGACGGGTGCTGAAGTTCTTCCCTTCAGCTATCCATGATGGGATCATGAAAAAAATGTTAAAAAATAAAGTGTGTATAAACACTTATGTAACAAAAAATATAAGCCTGATTAAACTATATATCACAAATGTACATGAATAAAAACAGGAGCGATATGAATATGGTAATCTCTTAGGTTTAAAGAAAGAAGTGGGATTTAGGAACAGTCTTGATAGTTGAGCAGGGTTTTACTTGCTAGCATGATCTTGGGTAGAAAAGTGGGAAGAATTCCAAGGAAAGAAAAGCGTGAATAAAGGTAAAGAGGTATAAGAATAAAGATTGTATCTTGCCTTCAAAATATCCTCAGTGTCTAGCACAAAACACAAAGCAGATGCTTAGGAAACGTGTGAAGTCAATAGAGGAAGGGGTGTTTAGTGTCTATAGAACCCATGGTATATTGCAGGCAATTTAGGGTATGGAAAGCTTGATTGGCTGATTTTAAGTTTCAGAAGGTTTGATGGTTACTTTTATGAATGAGGTTAACATTTAAGCCTGTGAACTTTGGGTAAAGAAGATTGCCCTTCATAATGTGGGTGGGCCTCATCAATCAGTTGAGAGCATTAGTCAAACAAAAAGATTGACCTCCTGATCAAGACTGACTTCAGTCTGGATTGTCTGTCTTATGTCTCAAGCCTGCTGGGCCACACTGCAGATTTTGGACTTCTTAGACTCCATTAATTGGATGAGCCAATTTCTTATTAACATAATAAATCTATGTATATCCTACTGGTTCTTTTTCTTTGGAGAACCCTAATACAGAGAGGCTTGAAATCTGTACTCAGTTTTGGGTTTTTTATCCTGTGTAGAAAGTCACTATGCAATTTTAACAAAGAGAATATGGCAATTATATTAAATGTGCATTGAAATATAACTAATAGTCATCTGGATTCTAGGAAAGGAACTGCAGATTGATTGTTGAGGGAGAGTGAAAAGAAGACATGATTTGAAGCAAACATACTCTTAGATGAGTGGGGACTAAACTTTACATGCAGTGAGTGCAGAATGACCAGGAGAAATGGGATAATTTAAGCATTTTTGCAGAATTGAAACTATGGATTTACCAATTGACTGGAGATGGGATTGAAAGGTAAGACGTGAAGATAAAGATTTTGAGGTTGAGTTCCTGCAATTATGAGATGTAGTTTGCTAAAATAGAATATATATATAGAAGAAGTAAGTTTGTACCTGACTTGACAAGAGATACTTATCTGATAGTGTTTCTGAAGTAAGAGAGTGTGCCAAGATATTGGGAAGAATGTTGCTTCAGTTAAGTGCAGAATCCAGGGTTGATACTATGAATCAGAAAGCATGTGGAATTTGGAAGACAAGCAGATGTTCAAATCCCTCACTGGATTTGCAGGAATTTAAATTTTCTCTTTCCCTTTACATCTGAGTACCAGGTAAGTAATGACAATCTAATATGAGGGTAGGAGTAAGAGCAAGAGAGAATTCCAGAAACAACATTGCTGGTGTGAGGCTTCTAGGAGGAGCAATGAAGGTATCATATGTAGTGCTAGTATGGAACATGTGCTCTCTTGGCTGTAATTGTTAGTATTTTGTGATATTCTTTTCATTTATACAAATAGTATATTAATAATGAGTCTTCTCTCTATTCGTAAAAAGAAAAAAGAACTATGTTTCTGGGGTTGGGTAAATTGGCATTTAGATAAAAGAGGCATGAAACAGGTGATTAAGGTATGCTCTAAGCTTTAGGAAAAAGTCCTTTCTATATTTCTTTGAGTTTATTTTATGCCTATGGATTTTCCCTTGACCATTAGTTTGCTAACGCTTATAAAAGTGAAGAAGAAAGAGGGCAAGAAGGATATTGCCCCGCAGGTAATCTAGGTAAAAAGATTCTATTTAGAGAAAATATGCCCCATCACGGTGTTTAATAAGACAAATTATATTTTAGGCCCAAATCCTAGCTATTGACAAAGTAGAAATTTCCTATTCAATAGGCCAAATCCTGTTTTAAAACTTCATCTGTACAGGTGTTTGCATTCCTGAAAATCATGTGCAAACTTTTGTACAAATATAACAGAGTCCATGAGGGGGCGGCAGTGGGGGGAATAGAGCTGGAATAGATCACTTAAACTTTACAACTTTGTAACCAGTGCACTAAAAAAAATTTTTAACAACCCTCAAATACCCAAAAACAGTAAGAAAGATATTTTAAGTTCTTAACAACAGCAACAACAACAACAACAAAATACCTACAGAAAATATAGGATTTTCTCTTTTTTAAAAAAAGGTGAATGTAGTTTGATGAAAGTGGGTGAACAGTAGGGTTGAGTCTGCTAAATAATGAAGACAAGGCAAATGTATTGAGATTAGGGAGAATTAAAAACTTCTAAGACAAAGCTTTTGGCCAAATTGATACAGGAAGAAAAATTGCAGTATATTTATGTTTAATCTTGAGTTCTTGTACAGCTTGCTGTGCTCAGCTCTATTAGTGCACTTTTCATTAAGCTACTGTTACATATTAATACAAAATATAAAAGGACTGGGGAAAAAAATCATACGACTCAACACACTTCCCTATTTACCAAACCTATAGAAACAAATTCATTATAATACAAATAGAAACTTCAGCAGATAATATCTTATATACTGATCAATCCTCACAATAAGCCTATAAATAGTTCCTATAGTTATTTATAGTTGACTGAGGAGAAAATTTAACAACTGAAAAGTTATGTTCTACCTAAGAGAATCCAGCAAGTGGAAGAGTTGAGAATACAAGCAGGAAAATTTGGCTGTGGAATCTACATGCTTAACTGTGAAACTTACTGCCCATCAATATCATCTGTAATATCTTTGGGAAACTTTTAGGTTTCAGGAATTTAAGATCCTACCCTCTTTACCTCATTCAATAAGAAATAAAAACTAAGTTGGAAATAATACATATAGTTTTTTACGTAGTAAAGTTGAATCATCTAAGAAACATTTGGGAGAATATGTTCAATGAAATTTTACAGTGAATAAATGGGCATTTGACTTGAATTTTAGAGGAAAGTTAGGAGTGGGAGTAAGGTTGGTAGAATTACCCACATTGAGGCAGCAGATAAATCTGAGAATGGTATTGCTCTTACTAGGGGTAGAATAGGTTTAAATCCAAGAAAGTAATGCCTGAAAGAAAATGAGGGAAGTACTTGAAGTTAATATTTATGGTATATTTTAATAGACTTTAGAAAGAAAAGGGGATTAATGGTATTAATTTTATTGAGAATTTGAGAAGAAAGAAGAATGAAAAGAGGTCATTGACTTTGGTAATTAAAAGACCTAAGTTGGTATACTTCTATAGTTCACATTCCTTTTCTTTGGAATTTCCTATTTCAACACACCATATGAATATTAGTACAGGAGGAATCAACCCTTTTGTTATAGTAAGTTGATCAGCTGTCACACTTGACTTGGGGGAAAACCAATATATAGTTAGAGGACAGGAAAAATAAATAAACACAATACATCAATCTAAACCTGGAAAGCCAGGGAGTTTAGATATAGAACCCTGAACAAATTGAATCATTTAGTTGCTAGATCTAGAAGTTAAATTCCAAGATCATTAGAGGTAAGTCCAGAATTAGTATTGTGGAGAGTTAACATGATATGCAAGTCGAGAGTCCTCCAGAGAGGCAAAAAAAGAAACCATGCTGAAAAGAGGAGTAAATATTCAGAAAGTTTCTGTGCCTCAAAGCACAGTGGAAATAGCTGCTGGATAGCTCCCCATTTTCTATGACACATGGGTTACCATCCTTGCTTACCACAGAATTCCCTGTGTTTTTGCAATACTACTTTAACTTGAGCTAATTTGAGTGGGTGTCCATTTTGGTGGAGCTAATGCAGATATATGCATACTATTGCTCTGCTACTCACAGACTTGATCAAGGATATTTTATGTCTTCTCATCCAACATTACTTCATATAAACAGTTTTCTTCTGGCCCTTGTTACTACTAGCCCTTTAGATGGAAGTATTAGTAAGCAGTATATATTGTACGCTTCATATATTATAACTCATTCAATTTTCATAATAACCTTATGACATAATTTATTCTAACAATCTCCATTTTACAGATGAAGATGCTGAGACATAGGAACATTCAGTAATGTATTGCAGACTCCATAGTTCATATTGGAGATGCAATTTGGGCTGAAACAGTGGGGCTTCAGATACCACACATTTATTTACTTTGCTAATTTCTAGCTTCTCTTAAAGTTGTTCAAGAAGGCATCCTCCAGATCCTGGAAAAGATGGTATAAAGGTATAATGTGTATAGTATAGAGGTCACAGTTTGGGAGAGGGCTTGGTTTATTAGTATTTCCTTTTTAATTGCCAAATGGACCAATGGAGTCTAATGGGGAAGCTGGTAGCATTTTGATCACAAATATTTATGCATGAAAACCCCTCAGCCACTGCATGTAGTCAATTTTGTGGACTAGACTATTGCTCTCACCAAAGTAAATCATGAAGCCTCAGAATTGAAGACATACCTGTAAAAAGTGGTAGAGTATTTCAGAGGATTAGAAATTTTCCTCACAGTAATGTAAGAGTCAGGAAAATAGAATAGCATACTAATTTGCATCATAATAGTGAAAGGATGTTTCCAGCTATCAGTGTTGAATGATTAGAAAGTAAACCAGGCTGGGTGCAGTGGCTCACGCCTGTAATCCTAGCACTCTGGGAGGCCGAGGCGGGTAGATGGTTTGAGCTCAGGAGTTCGAAACCAACCTGAGCAAGAGCGAGACCCCCGTCTCTACTAAAAAATAGAAAGAAATGATCTGGACAGCTAAAAATATATATATAAAAAAAAAAAATTAGCTGGGCATGGTGGCCCATGCCTGTAGTCCCAGCTACTCGGGAGGCTGAGGCAGTAGGATTGCTTAAGCCCAGGAGTTTGAGGTTGCTGTGAGCTAGGCTGATGCCACGGCACTCTAGCCCAGGCAACAGAGCAGGACTGTGTCTCCAAAAAAAAAAAAAAAAAAAAGTAAACCAAACCCTGAGGTAGAGAAGAGTTTCAAAGCTAAAAAAGGACGGACATCGGGAAAGGGGGGGTGGGGAAAAAAAATATGAAACTGTTGTTTTTAACTTGCATTGTTCACTTAATAATTTATCATGAATATTTCCCATATTATTTCATATCATTGTACAAGAAATAATGTATACATTATGAGGACATACTGTATCTAACAAGATATACTGTTAGACTCTTTGATTCTGTAAAATTAAATTGTTATTAATGATAAAAAAAATAAAATAAATAAATAAATAAAAAAAAAAGGACGGACAAAGAATGACATAACTTAAATGCCAAAACAAAAGCAGGATCACGTCCAGGAATAGATACCATTTTGTCACGACTGTACACTCTGAGTCCAAGATGGGAAGTGTAACATTCAGAAATCACAAGGGAATCTGAGGTCAAATACTTTAGGAATAAATGAAAGATAAAGCTAGGTTTTGCACTAGGTAAAAATTTGGTGAAATTATGGTAAGCATTTTTTGAAAGCACTAAGACCTCATTGTCAAAGAAAAATCTCTTAAAAAATCTTAAAGCTAGGGCAATGTATACTTTAACAGCCAAACACTAACACTTTTGCAAGTGAAAGATATTAATTACTAGACAATAACATAAATTGGACTTGTCCCAGGCAAATCAAGATGTACGATCACCTTATTTAAACTTGTTCATATAACTATATCTTTATGTTCCAACTCATTCCTAAAGTGATGTAGAAAGTTTCAAATAATTGAAATAAGTCTGTGCTAGAGGCCACAGTGTTTGCTTTCCAGCCTCAGCTCAGTTACTAACTAGATAGCCAGACATTGACAATCATATAATTTTTTCCAAGCCTTTGTTTTTCCTCTCCACAGGCCTACTTACACTCCTAAGCTTAGAGCACTGTAGAGGCTCAACTGAGGAAACGCTCAGAATGGTAAATAAGATCACATAAGCCTACTAGAACAAAAAATTTTCAATTTAGGTGAGATCACCTGCTCTTTTTATATAGTAATTTCAGGGTACACAGACAGGCTCCTCAGTCCTCTAAACTACCTCTTCTAGTGTGACATGAAGCATAATTTTAAAATTGAGGCATTTATTGAAATATATCATGCAGAAGCCATCCTAAGAAGCCATACATTGACCAGTACATATCTTGACCAGTATAATTTAACTATTTTTTTGCAAGGAGGATTAATTTTGAGATCGTATTTTAAAGAAAAAATAATCGGAGCCCCAGTGTCCTCACAGAAGGTCAATATGGCACAAAATATGAAGTGATATAAACTGAAGACAAATTGTCCACACATCAATGTGTCTGGAAGTATAGTCTTGTATCAAGAGATATTCACACCAAGACATAATCAAAGCCTTTGTCTTTATGACACCAGTGCAGTGTTTTGAAGAGTGAAATATTAATTTAATCAGTAAGTTGTCGTGTCTAGATGGCTCAAAATGATTGGTTTGACAGACATTTTTATTCACTTGATGAAGCTGACTGGTTGATCTGGCATTGGGTAGAATCAGCCTAACATCAGTGATATGGATGTGGCAGTAGAAATTGGAGTTGATTGACAGTATTCACGAAGTGAAAGGCTTTGATGATTGAATCCTGAAATAGCAAATGTCAGAAGCCTCAAAGATCCCAATCCTCTAAGTCTTGGTGTTTGCTGAGTACTGAAATAGAGATTTTCAGTGAGGGTATTAGACATACCAAGTGTCAAGAAATGTTTGCAGGCACGACAGAAGCTGTTACTGTAATATTAGTTAAAACACAAAAGTGTGTAGATGACTTATCATTATATAATTTAATCTGATTCAAATTATCCCTTATAAAATATAATTTCTGTTCTCTTTCTTGAGACAGAGGAGTCATGGGCATCCATAATCTTATTACATCCATTTAAAAGTCTCTCATGAGGAGACATGTTGAGACCGCTCTATATGACTGACAACTTATACTGCATGGTATGTCTGAACTCAATATTACCCAATTGTTCACTGGTTGCCTTCTGTGAGTGTGGCTGGTTTGCCAATACAGAGTATTTTTTTCCATGTTCAGAGCAGGTTTAACACATATTGGACTGACTTTTCCTAATAAGCTGTTCACGTGGTAATAGGAAACTAGCCACACACTAGATACTTAGTAAACATATTGTTAATTGATTTTTCAACCTGGACCCTTTTGGTAAAATTGAAGTTTACAGAAGTTACTTTACAATTATTCTGATAAAATTTAAATGTAAGGAGTTAATGCAAGAAACAATTTGTTCTTATAATACTAATACAAAACTTTCTTAAACTTAAAACTCATGAACTCCAACATGAACTAAACAAGCAGAACATCAGAACAAGAAAAAAGGTAAAATGTGATTCTGAGTCATGAAACAAGTGGTGCCTGCCTACAAGTGGAAGGTATGAAGAGACAAATTACTTCTAGCCAGAATGGAAGAGATGCTACTTACACAAATGAGCTTTGAGGTGTACACACACGCGTGCGCACACACACCTGGTAATCTTTTCTTTCTCTATTTTGTATGCAGCTTAGTTAGTGTGTGTTCTCTATTGAAAGAAAGAAAACAAAATGTAAGATACAATGAAAACTTGGGAACAAAGAGTTGTGAAAGATCAGAAGGCAGGCTACATTTTATCTGTCAAATTTCTACTTTCTTGCTGTGAAATTATTCTTTCTGGTAGTTTGCTTTCTTAACATAGATTAGCTTTCACCTAAATCCTTCATAGTGCATTTAGAACTAAATAAAGCATTAATATGTTCATCTATGTGAAATGTTCCCTTAACTGCTACCTCTGGCAGTCATTTAACTGAATTTGATATGGAGAACACATTGACATTGTAAAGGTTAATGATCCAATTATTAACAATACTCGTTTTCTGAAAATGGCTTTAGTCATTGTTTCATAGAAAAGGAGAACAACAATTTGTTCAGTAGTCTCAAATGTCAGGGAGAAGTATCTTTCTTTTTATGCTAAATGCAGATTGTCATCATCTTCAAGCACATAAGAGTGCTCTCAAATAATATGTGAAGTGGCTCCTGTTGTTTCTTCTTCTATGGGTGGGCACAGAAGGGTTAAATGAGGCAAGCAGTATTTCCCTGGCATAGAAGCAGCCTGGTATCAAATAACTGGAAAACATCCAAACAGGTAAACAGAGCTTAGTATTAAGAGTATGTGGTAACAGGTGGCATGAGGAGCCTAAGGTCTGGATTTACAAAGTGAAATCCATCAGGCAGATGGAGATGGCTACCCAAGAGCTAGGAAAAGGAAATATTTGGAGATCCTTATGGTAGCTGAGTAGCGTACAAGCGTAAGTGAAAAGAACTGTAAAAAGGTGAATCCTAGACAATGCTTAGAGGATTGTCTTTTAAAAAGTGAGTGACTATCTTCAGAAAGGGGAGAGTTCTTTATTAATACTGGGCTTCAATATAAAAGATCAGCATTACTGCTGGCATTTATTGCGTGTTTCATATATACCAATTTATTAGCTTTTTCTATATATCTCATTTAATTTTCTCCCCAAATATGTCCCCTTCTGCACATATTACTATCATTGTCATATTATAGATGCAGCAACCAAGACAGAGCAATGAAGTGGCCTAGGCAAAGGTCACAGCTACTAAATAGCACACAGCCTACCCGAGTACAACTTATTTTGATAAAGGCTCTGTTCAAAACCATCATTTAATAGTACTTTTCTACTTCTTTAATCCTTTCATCATGGTTGATAATGGTATCATCACCATAATGGGCAGCAGCAGCATCCAACTCATCTTTATCACGTTATACTGAGTACTGTTCCCTGACTCATGTCCATGGTTCCTGTGCCTGGTAATCATCCAAAAGGTAATCTTCCTCACCAAGAACCATTTCCATTAGTCTTATATCTAAAGTTACCTAAACAACCTCATACTGTCAGGCAACTTATTACTCATTTCAGTTTCCAGAGAGGAAGACAAAAGCTCCCTAGGTATTCCAAACAGGGTGAATTTAATCAAAATATTTGGTTATACAGCTGGATGGGAAAGCTGAGAAGACTACCCTGGGAGAACGAGGCTTCTCAATAATAAGCAACAGCTGAAAGGACTGAAAGACGATGGGAAGAGACTGTGTTTCTGGAGCTACATACCTGAGGTTATCCACCAGGAGCTAAAACCAAGACCAGGGATGATGTGCAAGATGGAACCACAGAAAGGTTGGTCAACCTGCCATGCATCACTGCATACTTGTGGCTGAAGCACAAAGAAGACTCATGTCACCCCCAGAGATACCAGCAGAGGCAGGGAGAATTGAGAAGACATGTTCTGTCTTCTCCCTTCCTTCTTCCCTCACAAGCAAATGAGCAAACTGCTGCCTCATTGGCTTAACCCGGCAGGAAACCAGCTGAGAAATTAAGCCAGTTACCCACCTTGCCCCACTGAGTGGAGCAGGGAGAGGATGAGAAACGGATCCCAGAGCAAACAGGGTGATAAAAAGCACAACAATCAAACTTGAAATGTTGTCTGCTTACCTCTTTTGGTGGGGATTTCTCATCAAGTCCCCCAAAGTCAATTTTTCACACACCCAATAACCTGCATCATCAATAGTTTCCTATCACTGCTGCACTAAATTACAACAAATGGATTGCTTAAAGTTCTGTATGTTTGAAGCCTGAAATGAGTCTCACTGGACTAAAATCAAGATGTGGACAGCACTGGATTCCTTTCTGAAGGCTCTAGGGGAGTCTCCTCTCTTACCTTTCCGTCTTCCAGAGACTGTACAAATTCCTCCGTTCACGAGCCTCTTCCATCTTCCAAGTCAGCGAATCTCCTTCCCACTCTCTGACCACCTGATACGCCTCTTTTGCCTTCCTTTTAAAGACTCTCTAACAATCAATTAACTTGGGCCCAGCTGGATAATTCATGATTAATTAGCCGCCTTAATTACATCTTCTACCTTTGTTCTACTTTGCCACGTGAGGTAATATAGTCACAGTTTCTGGGGATTTAGGTGTGGACATCTTGGGGGAGGGAGAATATTCTGCCTAGCACAAAACCTATTCTTTTCCTTGTACCATCTCAAACAATCTCTAATGTTGGCAAAATTTCATTGTGCTGATTTCATGCACTATAGTAACAGACAAGCAGAAAACTCATTTTGTTTATGTTGATGAAATTCAGTTGAATCTGATCCAAGCCCTTACTAAATCTTCGATGGCACGTTAGTACCTAGACATCATTTTGGCTGCTTGGACGATTGTGTTGCTTTTATTCTCCAGGATTTTCTTTGTTTCAGACAGCTGGGTATGCTTATGATTGACTTCTGTTTAAGTCAGGTGTCACCATTCTAAGTGCCTGAGTTGAATAAAATGAAGGCCTACTTTCCTAGTAAATTTAGATAATGGCATATTAGTATAACAAATTAGTTCAGCCCAAATAGATTTTACTTTGTTTTTTGATCACTGCTGCTGACTTGATTTGGCAAGGATCCTGCAGCTGAAAGTGGCTGCTACTGAGGACTAACCTCCACTCTGGAATGCTTTCTAGGCTTCTTGGAACTAGGTTCTAGATTTTAATTCTCACATTGAAATCCCATCTCCTTCCCATAGGGACTGATCCTTAGACAAATCCTTGGGTAGCTACATACCTAGCAGGCACAGTGAAACACCATTTGTCACTTTCTCTAAATTATCTTTTTGATCATAATTTTCTGATAAATTTGGTTGATATCTAGTAGGACACTTAGTGGATAAACCAATGTAAAGGCTTGAAATAGGATATTTTTATTCAATTTATCAAAAATGTTCAATGTATATAACAACTCCACTACAAAAATATTTTAAATGTTTGATTGTAATCAAATCTGTAGAAATCCATATGCTTTGAATTTAATTTTACTTAATTGTACTTAATTTTACTTAATTGTACAACATGCTTGACACATTAGAGATCTCATCTACACAAACACATATAACTTATTTAAATAAATCAGTGTGACTGCACTCAATTGAGTGCAGTCACACTGATTTATTTAAAAAAGCACAGATTTAACTACCTATGTTAGAATATTAGTTGTCCTATGTTTTAGCTCTGTGACTTTGGGTAAGTTATTTAACCTCTATGCTTACATATTTTTCCTCATATGTAAAATAAACAAAAATACTGCTACTTGTTTTATAAAATTAATATCAAGATAAAATAAATTAATAGATGTAAAACATTTAGAATAATGCCTTTCCTATAATAAAAGGCGTATGTGGCTGGGCGCGGTGGCTCACGCCTGTAATCCTAGCACTCTGGGAGGCCGAGGCGGGTGGATCGCTCAAGGTCAGGAGTTCGAAACCAGCCTGAGCAAGAGCGAGACCCAGTCTCTACTAAAAATAGAAAGAAATTATCTGGCCAACTAAAATCTATATAGAAAAAAAAGTAGCCGGGCATGGTGGCACATGCCTGTAGTCCCAGCTACTCGGGAGGCTGAGGCAGTAGGATTGCTTAAGCCCAGGAGTCTGAGGTTGCTGTGAGCTAGGCTGACGCCACGGCACTCACTCTAGCCCGGGCAACAAAGCAAGACTCTGTCTCAAAAAAAATAAAATAAAATAAAATAAAAGGCATATGTCATTGATGTCATTAAAATAATTGCCTGACGACTATTTCATTCAGAATTAACTTTTTTGCCACATTGGTTGGTTATGAAGGATTATAATGTTATTTTACGTACATCTGAATAGACGTAGAGACCCATTGTTGTCTGTGCATGAGCCTTTCTACAGGCAAAAAGCTTTGGAATTGGTCCACGATCTGTCTGCTATGCTTTCTTTGCAGACATATTCTTCCTTAATTTAACTCCTTAAAAATTTTCCATGTTACTGAAAACCCCTCCATCTTCAAATAGATGAAGTAGGCCTTCGTCTAAGTTTTCCTTTTTAAATGGACAGACACATTCTAAACTAAATAAATAAATAATCAAGTTAGAAAGAGAGATGAATTTTAGAATTGATCAAGAAAACAAGAGACTCAGTATAAAATGATCAACAGTAATCCTGGAGAGGAAAACTGAGTTGTTTTTATGAGTGACCAAAGTCCTGGCCACCTACATGGTATACGTTAGGGGTACACAGAAAAGATACCCAAATATTTCACATAACATACTCAGAATAATGCTTCAGTTTCCACTATGAAAGCAAAGCTTCAGTGATTTCAAATATAGTACATTTCTTTTAGAACAGTTCATAACATTGAAATGCCTATTAAGGAATAGAAACTTTCTTGTCTCAGCTAACAGCTCTTTTGGACTTATACTGCAGCCAGTTTGGGGACAATTTTATGGGAACCGGGTAAGCTTAAGGCACCTAAAATATTGGAAAGGTATTCAAGACAAAGTTGAAGAGTTAGATGGACAAGTTTGGGGGAAAATTTTCAAAGAGAAACTAAGTTTCCAACCGATAATTACTAGAGCAGGCACCAAATGGAAAGAAATAAAACTTTGTTTCCCAATTGAGGTTTAGCAGCTAACATACCTCAAGTCATGAAATGATAGTATGAACACACCTGATGCTCTTCACACAAAGTCATAGCTTCCTTATTAGGAAGAAAAATGGTAATCTGTTTAACAGAGAGTTACTTTGCTTCTCCAGGTATTTCATGAATAAAAGGTACTATAGAGATGGGAAGTAAATGAGTAATATCTAATATTGATAAATTTTATGAAGAAATAAAATAGTAAAGGGCTAGACAGTGAATGCTACTTTGGAAACTGTTTTATTGAATAATTAAAATACATTGTGTATTGATTTAGACAATTAACTGAAAATTTACTATGTGCTATCCTAACCAAAGAACTTCTGTATCATTTATATCATGTCTGTATGCATGTGCATGTGTTAGTTTTAGACCCCTTTGTCTAATTTATCCCCATTTTTAAAAATAAATAACACATGAGGAGCCAGAAGCTTCTCTGCTCCATCTTTCCCCACAGAATCCTTTCGTCTTAAAAACATCATTCACAAAGATGTATAAATGAATAATAACAGCTGAAAGCATAACCCTTCCAAAATCATACTTATTTCAATATCACCTCAGCCATAAAACTAATTAATTAATTTCTAGTTTGGAAAATTTGCATATTCAGTTGGAAAGGCATTTGTTGGGGATTTTTCCCAATGCCCCACAAACCACACAATTTAGGAGTGAAATGTTCCCTGTCATGTCTGACAATATATGCCTTTCCTCTCTGGCTTTTGTTTACTCTTCTCAGTCACCCTAGTATTCTTTCTCTGGGTTATACCATTGCCTAGCAGCATTGCGTCCTCATGCTAAATACTCATATGTCACATCAGTTGTTCCTGACTTCCCCCTACCATAATTATCATTTTTAAACTAAATCTCTTCATGTTAATCTAGTGTCTCATTAGAGCAGTGGTTCTCCAACTTGGCCCCTATTGGAATAATCTGGAGAGCCTATAAAAAGCCCCATCTCTGGACCTGGAGACATTAAATTAAATCAGAACTTGTGGAAGTGATACCTTGACATAAGTAGTTCTCTAACCTTCTCAGGTGATGCCAATGTGCAGCCAGAGTTGAAAACCACTGTTAAGCTTTCATCCATAATTCTAATGAGTTGGTTTTCTTCTTATTATTATTATTCAGCCCGTTTTCAAAGTATCCATTAACAGATTTTAGCAAGACAGGGATTTATCTCTTCCTTTAGTGACTACAGGCAAAAGTAGTTATATGGTCAGGGCAAGGTCCATTCACAAAGGGAAACAAAGTTATGTGTGTGCAGATTCAGTACTGTCCACGGTCAAATACTTTTTCCTTGCTTAAGAGTCTCATTCACTCATTCATTCAAGTCACTGAAAAAATTTCAGCAGGAAAAGAGTGAAGTAGAGTTACTCCTTGGGGAGATAACACAAAGAACGATAGGTACTCGAGGAAGTAGAGAATCCCAAGACCAGACCCTAGAAAAGTAAGTAAACCCAGAGAGTGTGATAATGAGGACAATGATGATGAGAATGCATCTTTCCCCTACTGCCAAGGTCTGTTCAATGTTGGCCAGTCTCACGAGTGAATAGACTTGGCCCTGCCTCTTGGCTGAAGTCAAAATACAATAAAAAAAGGACAATCCTTCAGGAGTGGTTTCCAAGCTTACAGGCAAATTACAATCACTGGGCACTTATAAAAATCCCCATGCCCATTAAATTCTATGGTAATTAAATCAGAATTAGGGCTGAGGCTCAGTTCAGTGTATGCTAAAGTTTTCCAGGTGGTTCCAATGTGCATCCAATGTGTATTATGAAAACCACTCTGCTAATAAGGCTAGCACTTCTCATAGAAAATTTTAAACTTTTCTGTCTTCTGGCTATGATGTTTGGCCAGGCTGAGAGGGTCAAAGAGAGCATTCTAACTCTTCCCTCTGCCTTCCTCATATGGTGCTGACCTATCTACTGAGACTTGTTGACTACAGATTGTAGAATTGATTTCTGTTCATATATTTCTTTTCTCCTTAGCTTTGAACTAGTCCCTTCTTAAACACTGTTTTGATCTTTAAAAGGAAACTTCAAATCATGTAGGAAATGATTAAAAGGTGATATGCCCCAAATTTGATTACATGGACTTAATGCTTGGCAATTTTTTCCTACATCAATAATGTGATTTTTCTTTCAGTAGTCAGTGAATGGAATCTAACTGCCAAATATCTTTGGGAGACACATTATCTCATTGGTCCTTCCAATAGTGACATCCAATTGCTCTAACAATTCTCTTTTACTGGAGTTCAGAAAAATTGAGATTTTTTTTTTTTTTTTTTTTTTTTTTGAGACAGAGTCTCACTCTGTTGCCCAGGCTAGAGTGAGTGCCGTGGCGTCAGCCTAGCTCACAGCAACCTCAAACTCCTGAGCTCAAGCGATCCTCCTGTCTCAGCCTCCCGAGTAGCTGGGACTACAGGCATGCGCCACCATGCCCGGCTAATTTTTTCTATATATAGTTTTAGCTGTCCATATAATTTCTTTCTATTTTTAGTAGAGATGGGGTCTCGCTCTTGCTCAGGCTGGTCTCGAACTCCTGAGCTCAAACGATCCGCCCACCTCGGCCTCCCAGAGTGCTAGGATTACAGGCGTGAGCCACCGCGCCCGGCCAGAGATGTTTTTAATTTGTCTTATCCCAAAGAGCATCAGAAACTTTAAAGCTAGTTGAGGAAGCCAAAGATACACTTAAATGTATCTGGTGGTTCTCAATTTTTAGGCTGACTATAAACCACCCAGCATACTAGAAAAATGCAGATTCCTAGGCCTTTTTGAGACCTTATGGATTAGTATTTCGTTTGTGTTTTCCTGGAACATGCATGTGGGTCAAGCTGCCTTGATGGTTATGCTATAAATAACTTTCTAAGCTTCAATGTCCTCATAAATAAAATAGCAATACTAATACCACCAATTTGTTATGATAACTAAATAGTATAATTTATATAAAGCACTTAACAGTGCCAGGCACATAATAAGTGATAGCCAAACTACATACATTATATGTCAAGCCATGTGGTATTGCATTACATTATTTTATATTACAAATGAATGCAAAACATTTTAAGTAAAGAAGAATCTTAAACTATAACAAGTGAAAGGATGCAGAGAAGTGGTCAAGGTCAGATAGAGTTAATTAAATAATGTTTCACTGTGATGGTGAGTTTTAAAGGGCCTTGAATCAGCAGCAAAAAAAAACAAAAAGCAATTACTCCTCTTAAGGAAAATGACATTTTACGATATGTGAGAATATCATAACTAACTTGGCTAAATCACCTTGTTTTTCTAATAAAAAGTTCTAGTTTTATGACAATGTATTATAATATTGTAGTTTATAATTTTTGAGAAATCATTTTTAAGAACCATCTCATATCATTAAGATTTCCTGGCTCATGTGAATATTTTAGTTGTTGAATTAAAAGGCAAAGTAGTATCAGTCCAACACTGTCCTTGATAAATGCTATGTAGACATAATGCAATGGGAAGTAAAGAAACCACCTTGGTTTTTACAAGAATTACAAGAACTTGTGCTAACCACAGGGACTTTGCCATCTCCAAGGCAGCTGCTATAGTCAATTGGCTAAATACTCTGAGTTAAGAAATGGTATAGTCTGGCTTTGGGGATCCCAACAATGTCAAGACCACCATTCCAGTAAAGTGGGCACATAACCTTTTCAAGTCAATAGAAATAAACAGAAAATGGTCTAAGAGCACAAACAACAACAACAACAACAATATGCACCCAGACAAACATACAAGATATAGATTTTATACTTCTTTAAAGGAGGCTGGTTGTAAAGAGCTCCAAGCTCCCCAGACATTGATTTCCATGCTGGCCTTGGTGAAAGAAAGGAGAATATTTTGTATTTCAGTACTTTTTATATTTTTAGTATAAAATGTATTCTAAACACCTTAGGACAAAGGCATCATTATTCTCATTTTCCTTCTTTTTGAAAAAGAAGCCTTGCATTTTCATTTGCACTGGGTCACTTAAATTACTTGGCTGGCCCTGGGTCTAAATAAGGCCATATGGCAAGATGGAAGTACTTACCAAAATTTGGTCCCCCTCTTTTCTGGGTGTATCAATAGACTATATTCCAGCCCCTTGCATGTAGGTGAGTCTATGTAATGAATTCTCACTAATAGAACATGACTGGAATAAAGTGGGTCACCTACAGGCCAAGGCAATTAAAGAACAGGTGGGCCTTCTCTTTTTCTTGGCCCATCGTCTGGTCACACAGAAGATTGAGTCTCCAGATTGATCGACCCTAGAACCCTCAATGCTGACATGATTCAGAATCTCACCCCAAACCCTCTCAACCCCCATGGACCCATTAGACTCTAAATTCAGTGAAAAATAGATTTTAGCTATGCTAAGTCATTTAAATTTTGGAGTTGTCAACTACTCTACCTCATCATCTTAATACAGGTCATAAAAAAACAGTTACCAAACAGAAATTGTCTGGCTCTACTTCTACCCAATACATAAGAGCTCTGTCTTAAATCAAACTGCCTTTAAATTCCTTTTGGAAGCCCTAGGGCATGCGTTGCATTTATTATTAAAGTTGTAGTATCAAAAAATCATGGGAAGTTTAAAACTTCTCTTCCTCTGTTTTTTTTCTTTTTTTTAATTTCAAAATATTAAGGAGGTACAAACGTTTTTGTTGCATGGATACATTGTGTAATGCTGAAGTCAGGGCTGTCAGGACAATGTTCATTATACCCAATAGGTAAGTTTTTATCCCTCACTCCCATCCCACCTTCCTCCCTTCTTGGTTTCCAATGTCCTTTATCTCTCTTTGTGCAAGTAAGTATCTATCATTTAGCTACCACTTATTAGTGAGAACATGTTTGAACATGCTTTTATAAAAAAGGTAAGGACACTCTATTGATCCTTGGGATCCAGGAATCAGAACTTATCCAGAAAAATAGGATGGGAACAGATAGTTGTCACAGGGAGGGAGCAGGGAAAGTGTTAACCTCTCATGTAAATTGGAAAGTTAAAACCACCAGAACTTATAGAAGAATGTGACTCATCATTTCAGTTGTTTTCATAGCATCCAAATAAAATTTGAAAATATGGATTTAGAGTAAAGAGAAAGAAATACTCCAGGTGAGCAGGTTCTATGCAAAGCCTTGAACCTTCAAAACTAGTCAGCCCTGTTTGAGCTTTCAATTCTTTACATGTTCAACTTCACTCATGGACATAGGTGCTACTAAAAGGTTGAACTCTTGACTGTCAGAAGTATTAAAATAGAATTGGTTTCAGAAAAAGGGCTTTTTATTGTTCTATTTCTAAGCTCCATAATTATTTTAATAAGATTAAAAGAAAAATTATATTTGAAACTCCTGCCTCTATGAACCTAGTTCATAACCATGAGGAGACAGAAACATATGAGGATATCCAGGTATCTATTTGGATTTCTCATAACCCCTGCAAGGGGGGAAAAAAGGTTTCCTAGATTTAGTCATCTTTTTCATCTAAAAAGTGAAACCAAGGCACAGGTTCCTTTTTATAATTGTTAATGTTTTAGTTACAGGTGTTCCTCACTTGGCACAATAGTATGGGTCTGTAAAAATGATCATGCAACCTGAAATCATACAAAAGGATCATAATAATCAATGTGAATGATTCTGATTATTCCATGACGTTTGATTTTTTGTCAAAATATTAAAACACTGTTAATTATAAATGTATGGGGAAATAAAAAAATAGTAAAACTAATATTTTTGTACACTACAATTTAAAACATTAGAATCAAAGTTTAAGAGTAGTGTGAACATTGCTTCCCTTCTTGTTGTTGTAAAACTTACAATAAAGAGCAAATATGTTTTCCATGCCTTGGCAAAGTGTTATACTCTTTTCTAAGTCTGAATCAGCTTTTAATATTTAACTCCTTTTTCTTTCAGTGTGATGAAATATTTTCAAGTGTTTTCTGTTGTTGTTTTTGTTTTTTGGCCATTATCACTTTTCCTGTAACATTTTTTCTCATGGTCACGACCATGTGGTCGTGGTCACGACCACTTTTCTCATTTACACTGATAAGTTGGCCTTCTTGAGTTACTCTGGGTGTATATCAAGAGACTTGAAGAATATAAACACCGACAACATTCTTAAATTTTATGTCCAATTCAAATTTCACTTCCATCATTATCACTCTTCCTTTCTTTGCTATACTTTCATCTTTGTTTGCCAATTCCCTCTTTTTCTTCTAAAATGTCATATGGGCTTACACCTGAAAGGCAAGGAGGGAATATAATCACAAACTTTGCTGACTGTGTGTGAACTAAGTAACAGATCTGCAGTGACCAATAACCGACGGAGTTTGAAAGAAGTGATGTCATTGGTCACTCAACATGATGTGCATCTGCTGTTTATGCTGTGATTTGTGGACTGAAGAGCTCTAGCAGTGAAGTTTTTTTTTTTTTTTAAATCTAATTACTCATAGTTAAAATACCATGAGAAGTAAAATTGTAACCATATTGTTGAGGACTGGTGTTATTTAACTAAATCATCATAACGGAAATGTGCACATATTAGAATCATACAAAGAGAGTACGGCCTGCATTTTGAAATATTCTCAAATATGTAAAATGATCTATTCAGATATTATTCAGTATTTTTGCTTTTTTCCCTAAAACACATCCTTAAGCTCTTGTATAAAAGTAACTATTATAATTTATCAGTTAATGTCCAAATATCAGACATGGATGGGTAACAGTTTTTGTAACATATTATGTATTATTTCTCATAAAGTCAGTTGAACTGTGCAAAACTGATGTGTTTGTTTTATTAAAAGTTAACTAATTGTTGCTTGGGTTTAGTGGCTCAAGCCTGTAATCCCAGAACTCTGGGAGGCCACAGCAGGAGGATTGCTTGAGGTCAGGTGTTCAAGACCAACCTGAACAAGAGGGAGACCCCATTTCTACTAAAAACAGAAAAAATTAGCCAGGCATGGTGGTGTGCAACTGTAGTCCCAGCTACTCAGGAGGCCGAGGCAGGAGGATTGCGTAAGCCCAGGAGTTTGAGGTTGCTGTGAGCTAGGCTAACGCTATGGCACTCTAGCCCAGGTGACAGAGCGAGATCCTGTCTCAAACAAACAAACAAACAAAAGTTAACTAATTGTTGAAATACATCATACAATGTCAAATATATTGACCCACAGTTTTCATCATGAAAAAGCAAATCTAGGTAAATAATAGCAATTTAATGTTTCATTACAGTTCTATACAGTCTTAGGTTGTAGTTTTTACAGCTCAGCATAATAGCACAGGTTCTCTCCAATTCACCTGGAATATTAATGTAAATTGAATAACATACCTGATATTTTTAGTCCTTCAGTGCACCGTTTATCTTTGAAATTTACAATGTTTTTGAATTTGCCATATATAACAGAGTTGCATAATATGGTCAGCTTGATATAGGGGAAGAAAAGTTACAAATGTTCTTAGCATACCATGTGAGTTTCATCCCTACTACTCTCTAGAGTGGGCATGGCAGAGAGAAAATAGAATAACATTTCTTAACCTGTGTTTCCCACTTTATACATGCTATTTCACTTAATGTTTATAACAAGTATAGTATGAAAGCATCGTTATCCATATTTTAAGATAGAAGAAATGGTATCTCTGGGCTAGGAAGTAATTTTCAAAGAACACAAAGCTAGTAAATGATGGCATGGAGATCAATATCCAGTTTTATCTAATCCCAATATTTACATATTTTTTACAACAGAAAGTGCAGAATTTTTGCATTAATTGCAGACATTTTATTTGATGTGTGTGTGAAGGGATGAAAAGATACAAAAGGCAGCCAATTAACAATAATCACAAATCTATCAATACCATGGCAAGTGTTATGCATCATAAAAGCACCTACCCTGATTACACTATTCACCCTTTCCTGTAGGACCACTTTCATGCTTTAACAGAACTGTTTATTGACAGCTTCTACTGAATGCCAAACAGATTTAGTGATAATGATTAAGATCTGCGGTTGTCCCCTACTGTAAATTCAAGTTATCTTAAGCAAGTCTCTTGTAAGGAGACCACAATTCCAGCCCTAACTCAAAAGCTTATTTTGAGGATATAATGAGATACTATGTGTCAAAGATCCTTATAAACTTCAAAATATTCTATAGGATACATTATATAAGAACACACTGTCATTCTCAAAGGTTATTCAAAGCACTATTCAATTTCATGTCCCTAGATCAGTTGAGACAAACTTCATTTGCCTATGCACAAATGTGGGTGATCAGAAAAAATCATTATCATAAGTACATTCAAAATTTGCTATAAAGCAATAAGTAAGAAAGGCAGCCAGCTAATCACTTATTCTGGCAGTACAGAATTAAGATATGTTGCCTCTGGGTGAGTCTTCCATTCTGCTATTTCCATTACTTTCCTTTCTGTGTGCTATAAATGAATAATACCTCAGAAAGCTAGAGAGCTAACTTTCTCCTAAAGGCATCAGATGTTTTCAGAAAGAACCCTACAGCAAGTCTAACGTTAATGTGAAATACTGTGAGTTAAAAATCTCTGGACTGGGGAATAACAGAAATGCCAGTTTCTAGAGACTGGAAATCAACACACATTTGATTGTATTTGTACTCAGAACTCCAACTTGCTGTGCAAATGGAAAAATAAATTTATGCCTTTGGATCTAAAGCAAATAGTTTGAATTACATATTGCTATGAAAAGGACTAATGAGCTTGTGTCATTGGCAATAAATAGTAAGAGCAAACATATACATATTTTTTGGTCATCCAAATTTATTTTCATTTATTTATAATACCTCATTTGCATTTTTTAATAGAATTCTTAAGGTATCTCATTCGATTCCAACAAAAGCCACTGAGATATACAAGGCAACATTATATACATTTAACACAACATAAATGAGATATGGAGTCAGTGATTTATCTGATGCAAACAGGAAGAAAAAAGAATAATTACTTGTATTCTGGTATAAGATAATTTTAAGGCCCTGGAATTGTTTTTATCTAGTACGGTTTTAGAATCAGTAAACATTGACAAATATTGTTTGCCTACAATATGTCCGGCACTAGAGAGTTTACTTCCTAGAAGCAGGGACTTGATATTATTAAATAAATAAAATACTCACAAATTCTCATAGAATTACACTGAAATGAATGGGTGGTACTTCTTTTAGAGTCATATTACGCACACCTATTCTATAGGTATTGTGGAATAAGCAGAGGTCATATAAGTTATTGAGCACTGTAAGCTGAGAGTGTTTCATGTAGTTGAAGATCTTAGAAATGGCACAACTTAGGGTTTGGCAACATTCCAGATGGGATCGTGGGAGTAGGTTGCTGAAATGGAGTAGAAGTGATAACCAGTGGCACTGAGAAGACTAGGAAGTCTGACACTGAGATGTAGGAAATGTTCCGTGTTTCAACATTTACTCTCTGAGATAATGGTCAGTCTAAAGGGAACCACAGTATGATGGGAGTTTCTTTCCTCCCTGACCTGTTGGGTTTTTTTGTTTGTTTGTTTGTTTGTTTTGTTTTGTTTTTCCTTTTTTGCAAAGAATGGTTCTAAAATTGGCAAACTTGAACAAGCCAGATATTTAAAAATAATTCACCATGGACTTTGATGCTGCAACCAAATATTCAAATACTTTCCAACAAAAAGCAGACACAATAAAGTCATTAAAAGGTTTGTTAACTTTAAAATTAACAAATGGTTTTCATTTTCTGAAATTATTAAGTATATAGTAGTTAGATTTTTACAAAATAATGTACATGTTTAAGTATACTAATGGAAGTTTCTTAAATGCAGCCTTATTTGATTACAGCTAAATTAATGTGGCCTTCAAACATGAACAGGTTCCCCACCCTTAGGTTAAAGTATTATACTTGGTCATATTTCACAATAGATAACCAAGTGAACACATTGCTAGGGCTCCTTATAAGGGAAATTAGTCAAGTGAGTCCTGAAACTTAATTTCTTATAATGTTTCTTTAACTTCATGACCGTTTGGTAACTCTTCCTCTGGTTTCTGCTTTTAAGATACTTCTGGAACATTATGAAATTTGGTTCACATAAGGAGCTTTAAATTAAGAATTTTGTTTATTTTTTCCTTCCCTGACAGTAATACCTATATAGTTTATCCATGTCTTGGACTACATCCCAATAATAGCTAATAAAAATAATATGTAACAATTACTCTGAAATAAATAACAGATTTTTATCAAAATACTGAAAACAATATAGTCTTATATTTAAACACAACAATATGTGATCGACAACATCATGCAATAGAGTCTTGCATTAACGATAATATCCTAAGAAATTAACAAAGCAATTTTAATTGCATTAAAGTTGATGAATTAATTGCCTTAAACTGAAGTTAGCATATATCAGTAGTTGATATATATGCTATTCTCCTCTAATGATCTCTTCACTCTGGAGCTTAAATTTTAATTCGATGTCTTAAAAACCAAGAAAGGAGTTCCAGGTTATACCCACAGAGCCACAAATCCAAATCTCTGTCACCCCTGTCTCAGGTACCATGACTCTGGTGAATGGTAGCTATTTCCTAAGACAGAATACAGGAAGACAAGCTACTCAGATTATGTCCACCTGTTCTCCTTTGTAGTTTCATGGTCCGGTCCCTAGTGCAGGCATTTATCTTCATTTTCCTGGATTGGAATGAGACTCCTTGACCTGGTCCCTGACGATATTCTCCTCATCCCCAAACTAATGTTTTCAACATTATAGAAATGTACTTTTTAAGATACTTTGGATGTTATTCCTGTTCTTAAATTTTATCAGTGTCTCCCCATGTCTTCCAAGATGTAATTTAAATTTATTTGCACATGTGATAAGACTCTTCAATTTCTGGTCTGGCCTCTATGCCTTTTAATATTTCTCTTCTACTAATCTATCTCTTGTTCTAACCTCTAGAAATATTGAACTCCTTGTAGTTTTTTTTGAACAATTTCTTTTTCTGTAGTATGTTAGCTGCATATCTGTAACTCTAAACATTCTTGTTCATTATTCAAGTCTTCATGTGAAGCCTGTGCTTATGAAGTATTTCCTGACTTCCCCAGGCATAGCCCAATCCTTTTATGCTTGCATTTTAGTGGGATATTTGCATCTGAAAATTTCTTACAAAATTATTACATCTTGTGGCTTTATATATGTCTTTGTTACACTGTAATACCTTCAGTCTACTATATATCTATATCCACATCGCTATCTATATCTAATATCAAGCATAATGCCCAGGACAAAATAAGCACTTAGTAAACATTTGCCAGATGAATTAAATAACAAATTTGGTTATTTTCTTCAAAATTTTTGTCTGCATTGATACTTTCTTCAAAGTTCCTAGTTTTTGTTGTTTTGTTAACCAAGACAAATATATGATAAAAATCATATATATCTTCTGTTACTGTGACAGTTTTTCAGGAGACAGAAAAAAATATTTTTGCCATTTTGTTTGTATTGTAACTCCATCCATTCATATTATCCAAATAACTCTGCCTGTATTTATTGAGTCTGAAGTGAAAATATCTTTTCCTAATATATGGAATCTACCCAAGTACAAAAGTGGGCAAAAATGATCCATCTAGAGAAGTTAGCATGCTAATCATCTTCCTAGCTACTACATTATTCCATAAGTTGATCACTTACCTGATCCTAGTAATCCAAACTTGTGAACAAAAGGGTCACTTATGTAGTTTTCACAGACGCCTAGTGAGAAGATACTAATGCAGTGGCTGCTTAGAACACAGTGGAAAAGGGAACTAATCCAGAAAACCGAGGCTCAGCCTATAATCCCTCCACATCCGGTCAAGACTTCACACAATCCTTCTATCTCTACAAACTCTCTCTAGCCATTCCTACTCCTCTTTTGAAAAATCCATCTGGGTCATTAAAAAAGCCATATAAACTCAACTTCCTGACACCAGTCTCAGCTAACTCTGACTACTGATATGGACTACTTTTATACTTTATCCACTGTAATTTTATGTGAACCATGTTCTTTCACCGGATTTATATCCTACTGACACAACATCTTAATCACCTGCTCCTACTCTTGGAAGGACCATGAGAATATTTTAAGATTTGACAGTTCCCTTCCCTGATTCTCTTCATGTTCCCCGTGTAGATGCTGAGGCATTTTGTTTTATTTGGATCAAATCACCCTTCCTATACATTCTGAACCCAGAAAAGTGCCCTGAGCAAAGCGATGCATTGGAGATGCTTTGAATTAGAGTACTGTCTTCTCCCAGTTCCTCCAGTTATCTCTTATCTTAGATGAGATACAGCATCTTATAATTTTAGGCATGGAACTGATCTTAAAGAAATCCTGTTCATCTCTTACCAATGAGAAGACAGCACTTCAGAGAATATAAGTGATTTGTAGGCATGGCTGGCTTAATAAGAGTCTGGCCTAAAATTCAGACCTCTTAGAACCACCATAGGTTACCTCTAAGCCTATTGAATTCACAGAGCCTTTCTTTCTTACCCTTAACATGAGAAACATACCACTGTTTCTTACCTCATAAAGTTATTCTAAGTAATAGAAAAAGATGTGAAACTGTCAGTAAGCAAAAGTCTCCATACTAATATGCAATATTATTAGTTCAGATCCTTCCAGAGCCCCCTTCTTTTTGTGGAATCACATATTATCATTAGTCCACTCTATTTTCTTAAATTGGGTTTTGATTACTAAGCCCTCCTCAATTCTTTGTACATAGTAATTATATCTCTTTACATGGTAAACAAATAGCAATCTATGTGCATATGCTGATCCCACAGCAGATTTTCCCCAATCTAAAATCACATAGAAATAGATGCAGAGAATGTACCGTGATGGAGTAATAGACATCCTGGGACTAAAATCAAAGCGCAATCACTCTTGGAGGAAATGAAGGCAGAGATCAGAAATATAGACTGGAAGGAAGTAAAAACAGAGTAAGGATTGTTAATTAGGGGAAAATGGAAAGTAACAGTTGTTGTGCATCTGATATATGCATATTTTCCAGGCATAGTTATATATGTTTTTATTTTTATCATTCACAAAGTATACAAATAAGGTAGATGGAGTCACTTATCCAAAGCAGATAGAGCCAGAATTTAAACAGGAACTGTCTATTATTGCAGATAAACGAAATCAAAACCTAGGATGCCCCACTTACCCTGATTTGATTAAGTTACATTGTATGTTGGTATCAAAACATCACATGTTCTCTCTCTCTCTCTCTGTGTATACATACACACACATATATAATGTGTATATATACATATACACACACACATATATAATGTGTGTATATGTATATATACATACACACACAACTATTATGTGCCAATAATAATTAAAAATAAAAAAGTTTAATAAAATAACAAAACCTAGGAGCCAGAGAGCACGATATTCTGCTTTTTTGGGAGCTTTCTTGTGCAAACATATAGGGAAATATGAAGATTCCATAGATTCTGACAAGGACTTCCTGATGGAAAATTGAGGCACTTGATGATAACATGTAACTGCTGTACCAGAGTTCCACCCCTGATGCTGCCCCGGGAGTAAAGCTAAAGACCTTAGTATAGGGAAAGATTCTTCATCAGCCTGAGTTTGGTGAATGTGAACTGAGGAGTCCAGCTAACACATTAAGACTGATGAAGTTCATCTATCTACTGTGATTTTTGGAAATGAAATTAATCCTAGTTTCTCTTGTCAATATAACTTCCCTTTAGAATACCTCATATACTCTCATCAAAAAAATCTAAAGTAAAAATCTCCAGGCCATTTTTTCTGTTTCCAAATGCCTCGTAGATATTTCCACTTAAGGCTTTCATGGTAAATCATACCAAGTAAGGAGAAAGAATTCTTTAATACTTCCACCAAATTTTGTGTCTTTAACACCATGTCCTTTGTCAGTAAATAATACCTAGAAAAGTTTGCGTTCTTCTTTTCAGCCCCCACATACAATCTGCAGTAAGTTCTATCAATTCTCTGAGTTCTAAATATATTCATCTGCTCTTTTCTGACTCCATCCCCATCACAATTACCCTTTGTCTCATGGGTATTAAAAAAAAACTGTTAGTCTTTCCATACCAACTCTTGTTCTCCAACCCAAATCCATTCTTCACACTTTGGTGAGAGCATCTTCTATAAATGCAGAGTTGATTATGCCACTCCCAGCTCTAGTTTCCCATTCCATTTAAATAATGTTCAAATACATTTACACTGTAATTTTTGTGAAAGATGCCCCTGGACACGTGGAGCACACAGCCTGCTTAGCCAATGCCGAGGAGCTAGGATTCCCACATAACATGTTATTTTATCAACTTGTATCTCTCCTACCTAATTCTTATCACAATTGGAAGTAAATCTTATATTTCTTGATAAACTGTTAGCTTCATTAAAACAAAAATTAGGCTGTCTAGCCCACCACTGTATCCTTATCTCCTAGCATAATACTCTAAACAAAACTAGCACCAATAAATGTAATATTTGGAGAATAAATAAATGACTAAATGGTTTACTGGTTGGCTGACAAATGTTTCATTACTAAGTTTGCAATTTTGTGGAATAAAGATAATAAAGGTCTTATTTTTATTTTTTATTTTTGGTTAGGGGAGTATTGATATTCCTCTGAGGATTTCTAGCTTATTTTTCATGTTCCTTACTTCTGTACTGCCTTCTCTCAAACTGCTAGCCCCAAATAATATCTTGATTCTCTGAATTACTCAGGAACTTATTATCTGCACTATTTGTTTTAAGCACTGATACTATTCTACCCCATCTAATTAATAAGAAGACATGTAGCTTTATGTGATCAAGCCCTCAGATATCAGCTCTAAGAGGTACATAGACTTCTGGAATTGAGTTCAAGTTTGTATTTTGTGCGTGTTCCCAACAGAGCCTAGCGCTGTGCTACGTGCATAGAAAGAAATCAGTAATCATAACACACATGAATAAATGAATGAATGAATAATTTGCAAGTAGCTTCAAGTTTTAATGTTCTGAAGGATAGTACGAAATATTCTGAACAAATGTACCTTTCATTGTTTTGGAATGAATCACAAGAAAAAATAAAAGAAGTTAACACCTTTGAGTATTGTCCTTCATGGAATCTGCAAAAATACTACCATATGAGATCTAGACATTTTTCCCCTGAAATTTGATTTATCATTACGTTTTCCTCTTTCTTTTTTTAGTTTTAAATTTTATACCATGGAATTTCTTTGTTTTCAATATTATTTTGTATCTTGACAGAAATATGTCAACCTTACTTAAATTTTGAAGAAAAAAAATCATAGTTCTTTCATCCTAGTCCACCAATTTTTTCATTTTTGTGTATTTCCTTTCTATTTTTTATAATTCAATATGGTTACATTGTTGTATAGTATACAAATAAGTTTCTTTTATTATTTCATATTTTGATTTGAAAAAGTAATTATTTCATGAAAACTTTTGTTCCTTTATGCACAAAACACATTCATAAAAAAGCTTGATGTTAAGAAAATTAGATTTATTGTCACTAAATTGTGTTAGTTTTACATTAGGTGGGCAGTTAGCCAAGATGGCTGCTAGCATTTCTTTTCCATTTTAGCTTCTGAAAAGCTATTAACATTTCTGATGCATTTATCTCCATTTGCCATTAAAGTTTAATAGACAATGACTGCTAATATTAATATTTAGTTTGAAGACAAATGCCATGACAGGAAAAGAACAGCTTTAGGGGCTGATAAAGATACGAGTTTAACTCATGGTTTTGACATTAGCTGTGTGATCTAATTATTTGAGCCTCAGGATCTTCATCTGTAAAATGGTTATGATAAGTCTTATTTAAAGGATGTTGTGAAAAAACACAAAGTAAAACACATGGCAAAGCAACTTAAATGCTACATTCTTCTCCTATTCCTCTTCACATCTATATCTCACCCTATCTTCATACTTTTTTTCCAAATTCTTCACCCCCATTAACCTTTAACCACACATTTGCTAAGTAGCTGAAACAAAACAAAGATACATGTTGGCTTCAGTTTGACAGTCAAAGAGATTTAGTTCCGTTATTATTATTTTTTTCTTTATAAACATAAGAAAGAATTGTATTAAAGAATGTAAGCCTGGCAATAATTTTAAATGGAATGGTGATCTTTAATAATAACAGTAGCAGCAATAAAAACAATCACAAAACCCACTATTTATCAAAAGCTCATTATGTAGAAGGAACTGTCCTAAATATTTTACATACATTATCTCTAATACTTAGAAACAGTACATAGTAATCACAAGCTCATAATGTAGAAGAAGGAACAGATTCATATGCCTGAGGATACACAGCATGCAATTGCTAGAGAGCACTTCCTATTCAGAAATTCCTAGCTCGAATTAATTCTATGTTCTACCCAGTTTTCTCCATTTTTGCCCTAATAAACATTTACAAATCAACCTATAGTATAAGACTTCACTCAATACAAGTATTTACTAAAACAATGAATAAAGTTGCTATTTAAAGATGTCTGCACTAAGTCATATAAACATGTATAAATTGTGTATACACATCTCATTTGGTATTTTGAGCAGTTACCTATCGTTATTGAGGTTTCAGGAGATATTAGTGGTGATATCTTCCTAAGCTCGTATCAGCACACAATTCTGGCAACTGTCCTAAACATTTTGGAGTACTCATGTTGCCATTGGAGACATAGATTGACAAAAGGCTGAAAATGGATTATTGCATTGATTTCCCTGCTATATGAGCAGTATCTAGCATTGACAAAGAGAGCAGAGTATATAAAACTATGTCAAAGAAGTAATTATCCTTTCTAGTTCAATTAATTAACAATGATATAGATGTATAGAATCAAGCTTCAACAATTCAAGTTATTTTTTTTTTTATTTCAGAGTATTACGGGGGTACAAACATTTTGGTTACATAAATTGCTTTTGTACCATTTGATTCGCAGTTGTAAGTGTGCCCATCCCCCAGATAGTGTGCATTGTACCCATTAGGTACGAATTTACCCATTCCCTCCTTCTCTCCTACCTCTTTGATTTCCAATGAATGTTATTTCCATATGTTCACATAAGTGTTGATAAATTTGTTCCAATTTAATGGTGAGTACATGTGGTGTTTCTCTGTCCATTCTTGTGATACTTCACTTAGAAGAATGGTCCCCAGTTACATCCAGATTAATACAAGAGGTATTAGTTCACCATTTTTTATGGCTGAGTAGTACTCCATGGGATACATATACCACATTTTATTAATCCACTTGTGTATTGATGGGCACTTGGGTTGTTTCCACATCTTCACAATTGTGAATTGTGCTGCTATAAACATTTGAGTGCAAGTGTATTTTTTATAGGATGTCTTTTTTTTTCCCTTTGGATAAATGCTATACATCCGATAAAGGGCTGATAACTAGAATTTATAAAGAACTCAAGCAAATTAAAAAAAAAAAGCAAACAACCCCATTAAAAAGTAGGCAAAAGACATGAACAGAAACTTTTCAAAAGAAGACAGACAAATGGCCAACAAACATGAAAAAAATGCTCCACATCTCTAGTCATCAGGGAAATGCAAATCAAAACCACAATGAGATATCACTTAACTCCAGCAAGATTGGCTTTTATCAAAAAGTCCCAAAACAATAAATGTTGGCGTGGATGCAGAGAGATAGGAATGTTCATACACTGCTGGTGGGACTGCAAACTAGTACAACCTCTATGGAAAGTAGTATGCAGATACATCAAAGAACTAAAAGAACTACCATTTGATCTAGCAATCCCACTACTGGATATTTACTCAAAGAAGTTAATTTTTAATGTACATATATTCATTCATTCATTCAATATATAATTTGACTCCATATTATTTATTCAGACACTATTATATTTTAGACCCAGCACTTAGAACAAAGGGCGCTAGAACAACAATGACAGTTCTTGGTGTTATCACATTGCAGTAAAAATGCAGGTCTATATGATCTCATTTGTTAGATGCTTCAATAAAGAACATCTATGTACTGTTATTATTAGTGTTACCATATATGCTATGGTAGTAGCATGCCACGGGAATCTGGAGAAGAGGTGGGGATTAGTTGGAGCAGTAGAAAGACACGTCTTAGATGAAATAAGAAGATCATATAGGACTTAGTCAAGAATAGAAGTATTGGAAAGGGAATTTCAGGCCAAAATAGTGGCATTTGCAAAGACTTGAGAAAGTACCTGTGAAATTTGAGTAACTACAAAAAAAGGATATATTAAAGTACCATCTATTAGAATCTTATTTAAAATTATAAGGAAGTCATAGAAAGACAATTCAGTTTAGATGCTATTATATGCAAGAAGCTGGTAACTCTGTTTAAACTGGTAAAACCAAAAGGAAAGTTATATGTAAATGTAATTAAGTCCAGGGATTAGATGGGCTTCAGGGTGACTCAAACCAATGTCTCTGATGCTACTTCTCTGAGAATTCCTCTTTTGTATTTTTCTCTCTCAATGAGGAATAAATGGCTCTAGAATTCCACAATATCCAGAATAAGAATGTCTCATCTGGTGGCCTTCTCCTGTGATCTACAAAAGTTCCTTTTCTGTAGCCTATTTTAAAAATTCCCTTATATTTATTTCATTGGCCTGGACATGGTTCTATCTCCATACCTGAGCTGAAATATTTACCAGGCTTGATCAGCAAAGCCTTGGGTTGAGGGAACTAGTGATTACGATAAAGAGAATAAGATTAACCCTGGGCCAATCAGGACAACCTGTTGATTAGCAAAGTGATGGAGGAGAATAATATCAGTTTTCCCAAACTTTCTGCTATTCATGTGTTAATAAAAAAAAAAGGGACACCTAAAACGTAATTACTAGAAAATGGAAGAGGATGAATGGAGAATAGACAAGTAATACTGTCCACTGGAACTCCTGGCAAAAATGGTTAATATTTTCATTTTAGGAAGAACACAAAATCTGCAATGTGGAGAATATCCAGGTAAAGGAAGGTGAAAAGGGTCAGAAATAGATTATTTAAAGGAGGTTTTTTGCTGTTATCCACTTGGGATCTGATGGTGCTCTAAGCTAAGGAGATGAAAGAGGTTGAGAAGCAATAGATTCAATGATCAGTTTTCCAATTTGTGTTTTTAGCTGAGATACATGGCAGTGTCATGAGTGTTACTGGACAGACATAAATAAATCCTTTGCATCTAATTACATCTTTCATAAGATGCCAATGTAGCTAGGATGGTACATTTTTGAAGTATTTACACATGGCTATTGATAGTTTTGATGAGATTATATATTTCTATGCAACTTATTAAGTAAATATTATATGTACATGGCATTTAATTCAAATTCTAGGTAACAGGATTTTAGTTGGTAATGTTTTTGATAATTAATGTATTTTATTGTATTCAATATTATGCTAACATTTGAATTGTTTCTTTACTCTCTCTCTGGTTGTTTTTTTTTTTTTTTTTTTTGGCCATTATGATTTTTCCTGAGTTGAACATTTTTATGGCTAATTCTTTTCTGTGTTTCCATTTGTCTTCTTTATAGAGATTCCATAAATTAATACAATTCTGTGCTTTTGCCTCTTTTAGCACTCATCACAGAGGTATCCAGTCAATTATTTAGTAATTGTCTATTTAATCTCTGTCTTTACTGTAAGAATAGCAACTATAATTCTCTTATTTACAGCAGCAATTTCTATACAAAGCACACTGTCTGTTACAAATATTTATTAAACAAACTAATTGAATGATATCAATATTTTAACATTTTTGTTTCTATATTACAACACATATATACATATGTAAACAATTGGGGCTATATGTAGCAAATGCTCATATGACAGTTGATGAGAATCCCTAGTGATCTCTAGGTCAACAAGCTGTGAGGAAACAAGGTTATAGTAAATCTCAGGAAAATTCCTTTATATTCTTTCTTTTCTCATAGGAAAGTAAAGCTTTCTTAGAGATTCAGAAAACATTCCTCCATCTCCTTTCCAAGACTGTTTAGTGTCTTATTGCCTGTAACCAACACTTAAATGTAGTGATTCTTCCTCCTAGTTCTCAACGGCCAAAACTTTGAACAACTCGCTTTTTTAAAAAAAAATTATAATGCTTGGAGTTGCACAAACATTGTGCCCAAACTGTTTTCTGAAGGAATGGTTGCTTTTTGATCCTAAATTTTATAATAAAAAATGAAAGCTTATTAAAGTTTAATATTTTAATGTAGTCCAAAACACATGCCATAATTTTTTTGCCTTTTAACATAACAGTACAGGGTAATTGAAGAAAAAAGATGTTTTTTTCTCTTTTTTTTCTTCAGCAAAATTATAGTCTTGGTAAAGTTGTCTGGTTATCAAGTGAGCACAAATAATTATTGTAAGTAGAGATTTTTGCCTGGGATCTCTCTGGTGCCTGCACAGATCAGCCTTCTGTGTCTTTAGAACCCACCATATTTGCACAGTCTACCCTTCACCCACTCTCTGCAGCTTCAGCTGGAGCTATCTACAGATCTTTTTACATCTTTGTTGATGACATCAATTTCTGAATCTTGATATGGAGTATGAATAGAAAAATGATGTCATATGGTACTGGAATTAAATGGCTTAACACTTAACCCCGTAATTATTTTACTATAAACATTTTAAAGCTGATGTTTTAAGTCCACATTAAATTAAGGGAGAAAACTGAGAGCATCTTAGCACTAAACTGTGAAACTGAGGTGAACATTTTCTCATTATTCTTTACTGTTATTACTCCACCACATACAAACAAGCATATAAAAGTTATTCAATAAATAAGTATTTGATGAATTAATGTACAGGATGACATACTTGCACACAAGGATTTTTGTTTGCTTGTTTATTTTTAAAATTTTTATGCAGAACATAAGAAACATAGAGAAAAGTGCACAAAACGTGAATGTCCAGCTAAGTATCTTTTGATAAGGCTAATACCAATGTAACCAAATCCATATTAAGAATTAGAAAATCCCTACAGCATGACAGAACCCAACATATATGCTCCAATGTTGATGATTATCATGAATTTTATGATAATTGCATCTTTGTTTTTATTCATAGTTTTGTACCAAATGTGCCTGTCTAAATGCTATAATTTACATTTGTCTATTTTTGAACTTTATACAAATTCAATAAAATAATAAATATTTCTTGATTTTTCCCTCTATATTCGGAATTTTGAGTGTTATTTCATGTAAATGTAGTTTGTTTATTTTCTTTGTAATATGTTACATCTGTGGTTCGTAGAATCATAAGATGCCCTACTCCCAAGATTTCATTCCTTAATCACCAGTATTGTGAACATAATGAGATATCACTCCCATGATTATTTTATCTCACATGGTAAAATGAATTGTGCGTATGTAACTATAGTTACTAATCAGTTGATTTTCAGTTCACCAAAAAGGAGATTATCTAGGTGAGCTCATTCTAATCACATGAGTTTGTAGAAGCAGTTTTCTCCACCTAGTCTTAGAAGAGGGCAGAGAAATTCAAAGCCTAAGGGAGATTTGACATGAGGAATTTACAATGTTGCTGGAATTGAAGGATCTGAAATGAGCTCAAGGACATTAAAGCTACCCACTGCTACCACCCAGCAAGAAGATTGGGACTTTCAATTACAAGGTATTTAATTTTTCCCAACAAACTGAATGAGCTTGGAAGTAAATTCCCCCTAGAGTTTCCAGATAATAGGTTAATGTGATGGATTAGAGAATCTCATCTGCCAATCTGAATTTTGGAATTACTGAACTGTAAGATAATAAATGAGTGCTATATTCATCAATTAAATTTTTGGTAATTTGTTGCATAGAAAACTAATACAACATTGTGACACTCTCACAATATATTTATTATACATTCTAATATTGATGAACATTTGAGTTGTTCCCAGTATAGTGCCATCACATGTAATGTGGCTGTGAGCCTTATAGTGCATGTCTCCCGGTTGGCATATATTAAGTCATTAAATATGAAATGTTTGATTTTGAATCAAAAATGTAGTTTATTATATCTCAAACAATAAGTGGTACAATTAATCAAAGCATGTGCCTAAACTATTGACCAGGTTTGCCATGTGAATGATAGCTTGTTTATTACAGAAGCAAAGAAGCCTGGAGAGCAAGTAGGATGAAAGTTCTATTCCACAGTTTGTTGAGAATTGGATATTTTTCCTTGCAAGAAGAGGTCCAAAACCTGGAAAAAGTGGTAGTCATTTGGTGCAAGCTCTGGTGAAAATGGTGGATGACAGAGAGTTTCCAAGTCCAGCTCCTGTAGTTTGAACAGCGCTGTTTGTGCAACATATGGTCAAGCATTGTCTTGCAAGAGGATTGACCTTTCTCTATTGACCAGTCTCTGCTGCTTAATCACAAGCATCCTCATCATTTCATCCAATTGGTTGCACTAGACATCTGCTGTAATCAATTGACCAGGTTTCATGAAGCTGTAGTGGATAATACCAGCACTGGACCACCAAACAGACATCATTATCTTTCTTTGATGAATATTCAGTTTTGGACTGTATTTCGGCACTTCACCATTATCCAACTATTGTGCTGAATGCTTGTGATTGTAAAAAAGAAGCCATTTTCATCACACATCACAATGTGGTATAGAAATGGTTCTTCTTTATGTTGTGACAGCAAAGAAAGGCAAGCTTCCCGATGATATCTATTCTGATGCTCGTTTAATTCATGAAGCACATATCCATCCACTTGTTTACTTTGCCTATTTGTTTCAAATGGTCCAATATTGTCTAAATAGTAACATCAATCCTTGCTGCTAATTCACAAGTAAGTTCAGATGGATTCGCTTCCACTGCAACTTTCAGTTCATCATTATCCACCTTGGTGTCAGGTCTCCCACATGGCTCATTTTCAAGATTAAAATTACCAGAGGAGAACTTCTCAAGCCATTGATGTACTGTGTGTTCATTAGCCACATCCTTCCCGGATACTTCATTGATATTTTGAGCAGTCTGTGCTGCACTTGTTCCACGACGGAACTCATATTCTAAACACGAATTTTTGACTTATCCATGGTTTCACAAAAATTGTTGTAAAAAAACTTTGAAAGATAACCATAAGCCACAATGTGTGTTTGGAAGACTGAGGGTGTACCTTCACAATAAAAATAAAACAAATAGTGTCAAAATGAAATGTGAGAGATGCCAACAGTCAAATTTAGTATGTATGGAAATCAGACATTTCATACTTAATAAACTAGTACATAAATTTCACTGAGTATTTAACTAAGATTATAATTGTTGAATTAGAAAATACACCATTATATTGGTTGTTCAGTGGTTTCTCATTGGGGTTTATTTTAGTATTATTTTAGTATTAATGAAGTTGAGAATTTTTACATTGGTTAGTTTGATATTCTATTTTTTGAAATGCCTACTCAAGTGTCTTCTCAATATTTTCAGGTAGATTTTTTTTCTGTCACTTTATTTATTTAATTTTTTATTTCAGAATATTATAGGGGTACAAATATTTAGGTTACATATATTACCTTTGCCCTGCCTGAGTCAGAGGTTCAAGCGCATCCGTCCCCCAGATGGTGCACACCATGCCCATTAGGTGTGAATATACCCATCTTCTCCTCCCTCCCACCTGCTCGACACCTGACAAATGTCACTACTATGTGTGCACATAGGTATTGATCAGTTAACACCAGTTTGATGGTGAGCACATGCGGTGCTTGTTTTTCCATTCTTGTGATACTTCACTTTTAGAATGGGCTCCAGCTCTATCCAGGGTAATACAAGAGGTGCTAGATCACCGTTGTTTTTTGTAGCTGAGTACTATTTCATGGTATACACATACCCATTGTATTTTTATCAAAAAGACACCGCACTCAAATGCTTATTGCAGCACAATTCACAATTGCAAAGATATAGAATCAACCCATGTGCCCAACAATTTATCAGTGGCTTTACAAAATCTGGTATGTATATATGATGAAATGCTACTCAGCTATGAAGAAGGATGAATTAAGGCCTTTTGCATCAAATTTGCATGGAATTGAAGAACATTATTCTAAGTGAAGTATCTAAAGAATGGAAAAACTAACACCACATATACTTGATATTCAATTGGAACTGACCAATGAGCACACATGTGCACAGGGAGAGGTAAACCTCAGTGGAGGTCAAGCAAAGGGGAGGGGGAAAATGGGATTGTAGAAGACCTAACCACCTGGTACAATGGATGCTATCTGTGTGATCAACAGACTTATAACTCTGACTCGAGTATAACAGAAGTGATCTATGTAACCAAAAACATTTGTGCCCTCCTAATATTTTGAAATAATTAAAACAAAAAATACCCCTGCTGTCTCTTCCTTAGTGTTAACATGTTATATATTGCTCTACCCATTTACTTTTGGTCAATCTATGTTTTTATATTTAACATAGGTTTCTTGTAACAATCATGTAGTTCAGTCTTTCTGGGGGGATCCACTCTGAAAATCTCTTTTAATTGATGCATTTAGACCATTGATGTTCAGAGTAATTACTGATATATTTTGGTTAACATATACCATATTTTTTAATGCTTTCTACTTGTTGCCCTTGTATTTGTTCCTGGTTTTGTCTTTCTTTTTTTTCTGCCTTTTATAGTTATAATTGAGCCTCATATGACTACATTTTCCCTCCTTTATTATCATATTAGTCATACTTCTTATTTTCTCATTTTTAGTAGTAACCATAGAGTTTACAATATACATTTAAACTAAACAAAATGCACATTTTGATTATTTTGAAACATAATTTTGCAGGGTACAGAATTCTAGGTTGGTGGTTTTTTGTTTGTTGGTTGGCTGGTTTTTCTCTCTCAACATGTTAAATATTTCGCTGCACTATTTTCTTGCATGGATGGTTTCTGAAGAAGGGTCAGATGTAATTTTTATCTTTGTTCTTCCATAGATAAGTTCCCTCCCCTCCACTTGGCTTCTTTCTGGGTTTTTTTCTTTATCTTTGATTCTCTGTAGTTTGCAAATTATATGCCTAGATGTATTTGTTTTGTTTTATTCTTTTTTGTTTTTGTTTGGGCATTTATCCTATTTGATGTTCTCTGAGTTACTGGAAATGTGATTTGGTGTCTGACATTAATTTAAGGAAATTTTCAGTCATTGTTTTTTCTAATATTTCTTCTATTTTTTTCTTCTCTTTCTTCTTCTCCTAATCTGTTTATCTTACACCTTTTGCAGCTGTGCCACAATTCTTAGATATTCTACTTTCTTGTTTTCAGTCTTTTTTTCTTTGCTTTTTAATTTTTATGATTTCTATTGAGAACATTCTCAAGTTCAGAGATTTTTGCTTCAGCCATGCTCAGTCTAACACTAAGCCCATGAAAAACATTCTTTATTTCTCTTAAAGTGTTTTTGATACTTAGGATTTATTTTTTATTCTTTCTTATTATTACATCTCTATGATTACATTGCCCATATGGTCTTGTATACTGGTCTTTTGTTCATTAGAACCCTTGGCATCTTAGTCATAGTTATTTTAAATTCCTGGTCTGATAATCCTAACATCTTTGCATATATAAACTTGATTCTCATGCTTGCTCTTGCTCAAACTGTATTATTTCCTCTTCTTCTTCTTCCTCCTTCTTCCTCTTCTTCATCCTCTTCCTCTTTCTTCTTCTTCCTCCTCTTCTTTTCTTCCTCTTCTTCTTTTCTTCCTCTTCTTCCTCTTCCTCTTCCCCTTCTTCTCCTCCTTCTCCTCCTCCTCCTCCTGCCTCTTCTTAGTCCTTTTAGTATGTCTTGTAACTTTTTCTTGATGGACAAACATAATGTAATGGGTAATAGAAATGCTACAAATAGACATTTAGTATTGTGGTCATAAGGCGTGGGAGAAAGGAAGGGTTCTACATTCCTGTGAGAGGATCTCAGTCTTTTATTAAGCCTGTATACCTGGGCTGTGAACTTCAAGAGTGATTCTCAATTTACCTCCCCTTTGGTAGTACAGAATGGCTGAAGTGGGTTGGAGTTGGGTATTTTCCTTTTCTAACATTGAATGCTAAATCTGGCTAAAGTTGAGTAATTCCCTTTCTCCTAGGTAATTTAAACTCTTATAAAATCCCAGAAGATTAGTCTCTGGTTAGTGTCCCCTGAGAGAATACCATGTTAAGAAGAATAGAATGTTCTGGCATATTGTAAAATCCACCCCCCCCGCCCCCCAGAAACACAAAAGGGTTTTTCTCCAATATGCACTATGAGAATGCGGTTCAACTCCCGGAATAAAAATCACAAAGGTGTGGGGTTTCCCAATGACTGGGTGTTTCCAGAATTTTTATCGTTCATGTTTGTGGGTACTGAGCCTACAGCAATTCAGTAGTTATTTTTTAGGTTCCCCTACCTGGCACTGGTTTCTGCAGAAGTTTATGCCATGATTCTCTGTATTGACCTGTCAGTCTTTCCGATGTTGGGGCAATAGTTTTCCCTGTAACCACACCTCTCTAAGAAAACTAAAGAGTTGTTGATTTTTTAGTTGTTTAGCATTTTACTTGTTTTTAGAATACAGTGACAGTTTCCAGCTTTTTACATGCCAGATCAGAAACTTGTGTATGTGCGTGTTTTAATTATTCCGTTTTTCTTAGTTGTTTGGGACATCGCATATTCATCTGCTATTTTATTACTCTGTATTAAATGCTTTGCAGTAGACCTTTGTGTCATACAGAAATGTTCTACATCTGTGTTGTCCAACAGAGAAGTCCCTAGACACACACAGATGGCTATTGAGCACTTGAAATGTGGATAGTGTGAATTTTAGTTGAATTTTAGTTCATTTACATTTAAATTTAAATAGTGATTACATAATTGAATTCAAATAGAAACAACCTGAATCGTTGACATAACAACATCTAGTGCAATTTTGTTCTTTTAGTTTACTCTCTTATGATATTCAGTTCTTCAAAAATGTTATATTTATTTACTATCCCCTACCAATTTAAATAAATGTATATATCTATATGAACACACCCACAGATATAAACATGTATATGTGTGCTCATGAGAAAATACTTTTATTTTTGTAGTCTCAAAAGTGTGTGTACATATACAAAACTGTGTGTAAAAATATGTATATACACATATATGTATGGGTGTGTACATGTACATATATATTTGCATTTTCATTTCTGTTAATTCCACTTTTCATTCCCAAACTTTCATTTGGTATCATTTTTCTTCTGTAAGAGCACGTTTTATTATTTCCTTTAGTAAAGTTCTTCTGTGGTCAAGTCCTGTTAACTTTTGTATGTTATCTTTGTTATTAAAGAATGCCTTTCCTAAATATACAATCTTAGATTGGCAATCATTTTCTTTCAGCACATTGTAGATTTGTGTTCTATCTTCTCTGTTACAAATTTAATAAGCAGTCTAAATATTTCTCCTTTGAAAATATTATCCATTTTTCTCTAGATTTTTTTAAATAAAATCTCCTTTTCTTAGATGTTCTACAATTTTTTGGTGATGTATTCATTCATGTGGTTGCTATTATTTTCTGTCCTTGAGGGATATTTTTGGTTCTTGTTGTTGTTTGTTTTCTTCAACTGGTATTTAGATTTTTAAAAATACATTTTGGAAATTTCAGATATTACTTCTTCATATATTATTTCTTATTTACTCTATCTTCTCATTTTAGCACTACGATAATTAAAATGTTGACCTTTTATTATAGGCCATATTCTTGTAATATCTATTACATGTAGTTGTATCTTTCAGCTTTATTTTGTACATTTTCACTTCACCTATATTTTAGCTCACTAAACCTTTTCAGAGATGTCTGATCTATTGTTTTTAATCAACAGTTATATTCTTAATTGTGGGTTTTTTAAATACTTCTTAAAATCTTATTTGGTTCTTTTTAAAATTGTGCTATGCTGTTTTTCAAATAGTTTATAGCTCCCTAAACACTACTTAGATCTTGTATTTTGTTTTATAAACATAGTAAGCATAGTTGTTTTGAATTCTATGTATTATAGTTCTAATTTCTGGCTACCTATAGTTATTCCCTATTATATATGATGATTCTTAATCATGTTGCCTTTTCTCCCTGTGTTTCTGGTTATTTCTGCTTAAGTTTGAAAATTGGAATTAAAAAACATGTGACCTAGGATATCGTTATTTATTGAGAACATTTATTTGCTTCTTTCTGGTACACAGGTATAGTAACAATTTACAGAATACCTTAATCCAGTTTTGGAGATTAAGCTGTTGCTAGGGTTCACTAGAAACAAGTTATTCAATACTAAATTGCAAATGCTTCTTTATTGCTATTTTGTCCTTGTTCCCAGAATGCACTGCTTTGAACTCTACCCAGCGATAAGGTTTTAACCAGGACCTTTTCTCACAGTCATTTTAATCCAGCACATGACCTGCTGGATGAAGAAAATATTCTAGTGGCTGTTTTTGTTTCAGATAAATTTTACTACTTGTTAAATCTCCATTTATTTCTTGAAAAGAGAATCAAACGTGGAAGAGACACTCCAGAAATCTAACATTCCCACTATGATTTTGACATGAGCCTATTTATGTAAATTATAATTTTCTTGTGAATGAAAACTATTTTAAAATTATCTGCTAATGAGGATACAGTGAGAAGGTAGAAGTCTACAAGCCAGGAAGCGGACCCCCACTAAGAACAGAATCTAGTGCAACCTTGATCTGGAATCCTAATCTCTTAGAACTGTGAGAAATAAATGTTTATTTTAAGCCAAAAAAAAATTATCTGCTAAATTAGAATGTCCTTTTTTATACAGACAAGGGAATTCTGCAATTTATGTCAGATTTCTGTGTATTGCCGATGTCTCCTGTACTATTATATCTCAGAAACATTTTATGCTATAGATATAAAACTTAAAATTTGTGTAAATTAATGAAAATATTTTCTGTACATCAGGTACATAGGAATTTTAAAATTAAGCCATTTAGGGAGTTATATATTCAAAGACACAGTTCATAAGATTAGTAGAAAATCTTCCCTAAATCTTTTGTTGTGTTTCATTACAAAGCAGAGACTTAAATGGGACCTAAATTATTTTAATTGGACAAAATAGCACCTACAGTAAGAAGTTATTATATCCAAAATTTAAAAAGGCATGAATTAGGAATTGTAAAAATAAACTAGAAAAAGAAAAACTTTCCCCTTTGGAAGAATATTGTATTGAATTCCTTAAACATCTCTGCAGTGGTGTGGGCCAGGCATGTTCCACTGAAGTGTGTACAGCTGTGATAAGATAATCAAAGATTGGGAGATGTTATTTCGCCACAGCCAGAGACTTTAGTAGTATAATGAAAGAATTGATTAATTTTCATTTTATTCTTCACAGGTTAGTCAAACAAGGCAAGATTATACAGTTAAGTTTGAATTTTCTGAATAAAAGCAGCCTATGACAGATACCCTCAGGCATCTGGGGCTAGTCTGACCTGTATTTAGTCAATAAACTATGAAAAAAGATCTTAGTGCAAGGGCTGATAAGCAGAACCTAAAAAGTCCTATTTGGTATCATTAAGTAGCTCTTACTCAAATTTTATAAAACAGACAAATGAACGCATATTTGCAATCGTGTGGATTATATGTGAGGGGTACTCAATGAGCACAATTGGAAAACAGAGGAGCCGGCATCACATATTCCAAACTGTTGGCACAGGTGGTAATTATAGCATTTAATGTGTAAAACTATTAATGCTGATTAACTTATTTAATCTTTAACATAACCCTCCTATGAGTTAGAAAGTACTGTTCCCTTATTCTCATCTAAAGATGAAAATCAGAAAAGTTTAATAAAATTGTCCTATGTCCTAAAATTAGCAAATAGCAGAGCCAAAATTGGAACTCGGGCAATCCGGCTCCAGAGTTGGCTGCTTTAAAACTGCATTTAAGTTCTTTGTAAGGAAAAAGGAAATGTATAATAAGTGATCAAGAGAAAGCCACCCAAAAAAGAAATGCTGCTTGAGATAAGACAGTGAAGGTCATGAGGAAGTGAGATTCCAGAGAGTTGGGTCAGAAATCACTGGGCACCATCAGGAAGACATCAGCGCTGCTTGAGGAAGGAGCCCACGGTCTCCAGCTCTAGGAAACTATTCATGAAGAGGAGTCCTCAGAGGTATGGGCGGACTTAGAGAAGATACGAGCAGCACGAATATTTAACTGCTGTCTAATGCTCTGACTAGTTAATATGCATTGGGTCCTTAATATTATTGGGGTGGTTAATAAGGAGCAAGTTGCTAATGGCAACAACAAATCTCTCTGAACTAAACTTCCAATAAATAAAAACTGATGCACACACAGTGCTACATTTCGGTAGACTCCCAGTGCATCTTCATGACCCTTCAACTAATTCTGTTATTGAGCAAGCTCTGGAAGAACAGAGTGTGTCTGTCAAAATAGCAGATTAAGCTGAAGTAAGGAGAAAAATCTTAGTGCACGAACATGAAGGAGCTCAGGAAATTTCACCCCAAAATATGACTCCTTGGTATAAAGAGTATTTCGAATTAAAACTCATATATATATATGTATGTATGTGTATATGCATATGTATATATATAATTCCAAGATTATCGAAACAGGAGGACAGAATATGGAGAACCTCATACCAGCTCTTACGCTGCCATTCAGGAATAAGATAAGACATATTAATTGGTTAAAATAAGTCATATGGTCATGCTTACCTTCAAAGGGGACTGGGAGGTGAAATGCTCTAATTCTTGGAAATATTAATACATGATAATTAATAAAAATTCCACACACAGAGTGAGTATAGTACAAAAGCCCAGGAGATTTTGTGGCCTTTTCTTAGCCAACCAGGCATAAGAAATGGGCCAGAAAGTGAGTATATTCAGGATGGTAAAATTTAATGGGTTTTCTTTCAGAAATAACCCACTATAACTTACTGGGGATCTTTAATTATTCAATTCAAATTAAACAGCAGAGATTTCTGCACTATATTAGCAAGGAGTCTTTTTTAAAATGTATACAGACAGTAAAGATTGTTAATTGTCTGTTTAACCAGCTCCTACTGAACCATCTAACGATGACTCTTTGATGAAAAAAAAAAAAAACAGAAACTGATAAGAAACCAAACTTACAAAATCTGTCAGGACCAGTGATCTACAAGAGCCTGAGATCTGAGCAGTTTCTTCAATAACTCGGACATGCATGAGCAAGAACACTTTAGGGCAGTGAGCTGTTCAGCTATTGATGTATTATAGTTGGCACCTATGGAGAGATACCTGAGGTGAGAAATAAGACGCAATTTCAAATACATAAATAAGTTCCACCTACAAAGTTCTTTTCTCAGAGAAGAACACACAAAATAACCTTATGAAGCAATGTTCCTTTTCTATGTCAAATTGCTTTTGTCATCCCAAAATAGTCATAATATTTTCTTTTTACATAATATTTCAAAAACTCAACTCAGGCCTCTTTTAATTACATAAATATATACTTCAATATATAGTGGTTGGACTAGAGTAAGTAAATAAATTTAACATTCCATTTTCACTTAATTGAAGCAAGATAATATAATATTTGGAAGAAATTATTGTTATGACTCTTTAGGAAAATTATTCACGTTGATATAGAATTTTTATACTTTGAGAATATTTTATTCCACAACATAAAAAATCCCTGATGGCTACAAGTAAAAGATTTAAAGAAATTCATGTCATACATATTTCTTCTGCATGTCCTTTGGAGACATTTATTCTTAGCATAAAGTGAAAGAAAACCACTTTATTATAAAGACAAGAGATAGGAGATTATCCAGCTCAAAAGAACATTTGATTGGACAAAATAAATATCTTTTAAAGATTCTAAAATATTTTGTTTTTAGAGAAAGAAGGTATCACATTTCAGTCTTAAGGAAGGAAAGTGAAAAAATTAAAAAGGAACTAAAATGATTATTCCTTAAACATATATTTCCCAGTTACAGATTCAGGAGACCTGCATACAAATCCTAACTCTGCCACTTACTCTCCATGGTACTTTTGCCAAGTTATTTAACTTCTCAGAGCTTCAAATTTCACGTACTAGTTTATGAATATTTCAAGTACTACTTATACAAATTTATACTGTGAACTGAGACCTCAGTCCCAAATAAGAGAAACTCTTGAATACTCTATTATTGTGTGGATGATACATTTGTATTTTGAAATCATAGCAAGGATTTAGTGCCATAGAGAGATGACAACTAGCAAAGTGATAGAGGAAAATCATGGCAAAAAATGAGGAAAAACTAAAAGTTCTAAATGTACCGTAGGGTTCATTTATTAATAATTGGTTGTAAATATTGATTTCATTAGTGTCAGATGAATAATGATTTTTTTTTCCACATGGTGGTTTTTAAAGGGGAAGGGCTTCCCTCTTCCCCCTTTTTTATTTCATTGATCCAAGGGTTGTGTTAGTGTTAAATACACACCTACACAAAAACACACATAGATACACTTTAAAACCACCACTTCTTCATATGATTTCCAGTAGTTGATTGATTTCTAGCCATAGGGACATTGTATTAGAAAACCTGAGAAACCAGACGTACAAAATTGCCAAGAAACTGTTTTTGACATTTTCTAAGTGATTTAGAGTTTCAAGACCAAAGGAGGACTAACGAACAGTTTTTGTCTTCAACATGTAACAAGTAACTTTTATCTTCATGGGAAATTCATGAAATTATAGTCAGGCCTGAACCACGATTGAGAACCAAGAGGCCATCTTCTTTATTTCAACATAAATTTGAGGTCACTGTGTATTCTCTTTAATCATGTGAGGACCTGAGTTACCTTTAAGGAAAATGATATTTGCCTTAAACTCCCATCTTAAATTTGAGAAAACATAAAATCAGTGATATGCAGCATCTCAGCTACAGACAATGAGTTGTTCACTGATACTCAGCTTTCCTCTTTTTCAAGGCCTAGGAGACAAGGTGCTACCCCACCAACTTCAAATTAGCTTGAGTCATATAGGTTCCTGAAACCACTGAAATGTGAGTGGACATGTGAGTGATAGGTCAGTTCTCAGCATTTAATGCAAGGGCTCCTGGGATTACAGAAGCATAGGCTGATGTGGACCTGGAATGCGGTGCCTTCCCACGCAAGACGGCTGCCCTGGACAATTGGATGAATGCACAGTGGATTAAGCACGAACAAAACATAAGCCTTGTTTCTTGAGTCACTGAGATTTTGAAGTTTGTTTCTGTGGTACAGAAATATATATCCTGATTTACATAATCACTTTCCCAAGCAGCATCCAGAATATCCTCCTGCCTATCAGTCTTTCTTCAACAAAGGTGATCAATGACTCATCTTTTCAAACTAAGTGCACCCAGCTGTTATTTTTTCTTATATATTCTACACTTCTAAAATAGCTGATTCATGAGAAGTAAATTAAAAGTAAGGATTATTGTAAAAAAAAATACAAAACAGGCTGAGCACAGTAGCTCACACCTGTAATCCTAGCACTCTGGGTGGCTGAGGTGGGAAGGATCACTTGAGGTCAGGAGTTTGAGACCAGCCTGAGCTAGTAGGGGATGGTGGCCCATGCCTGCCACTGGACTGTAGTCCCAGGTACTTGGGAGGCTGAGGCAGAAGGATCACGTGAGCCCAAGAGTTTGAGGTTGCAGTAAGCTCTGATGATGCCACTGCACTCCAGCCTGGGTGACAGAGCAAGACTCTGTCTCAAAAAAATAAATAAATAAATAAATAAATAAAAATAAATATTTTCAAAAGGGAGTTTATTTTAATATCATCTTATTTTAATATCATCATGTTTCCTCAGGCAGGATTCTCCCTTATTACTAATAAAATAAGCCTTAACATGCTCTTTTCTTAACTCTTGGTATATTTGCTTTCGGGTATCTCTACACACAAAATGGCATCTGGGTGATTTCTGCAGTACTCCCTGAAATTGTTTTGCTAATCTCTTTTCTCTATCACAAGCATTGATGACATTATTATATATTTCTATTGCTTTGAAGTTTACAATAAATAAAGTCTCTATAGTTGTTCCTCCACAGATAAATTATTCAGCAATTTATTGAATTCCTAATAAGTGTCCTAAGCAATTTATTGAATTCCTGGGATTTGGCATCAATTTGAGAAGAGATTTGGTGGTACAGTGCAGATTTTAAGAAGATATAACCCTTCCCCTGAATAGTTTACAATCTAGTCAGACAGCAAAGCTATGTCTAATAAATGTTCCACAAAAAACAAATAAAAACAGTAATCAATATATGTAATTGTGTCAAACCTGTAAGATTGCCAAGTGAGAAACAGCATGAATCAGTGTTTCTCTGAACTCGTGCTCCATGTCTGTAAAATGAGAAGACTGGACCAAATAATATTCAGGTTCCCCACAAACTCTGAGAAATTTTAATTCAGAATTACAAAGCACATGATGTTATCTTTAGTGTTTGTTCATACCACAGAAATGCTGTTTCTGAGTCTTAATTTCTCCATTTTAAGATACAGAACACTCAAATATTAGCTCTGAGTCTGGACAGATTCAGCATTTAGTTTTGCACATCAAAGGTAAATTTATTTTCACTCAGAGCCTTTTAGCATCATGCTATTCATAAATAGGACTATCATTTAATATCTGGATGTGGGGAAACACCTAGAAAGTGACCTATGCTTAGAGGCAATCCAAGGCACAGGAGATAGTTAGCAGTGTGGCCACACAGACTGATGAAGATGTGATTCACAGAATTTATTAATGAGATGTTAAAAATGAAAGAGAGAAAGGGAGGGAATTCTTTAATTTTAAAATTAGAGAAGCCCAACATATAAAGCAATGAAAACACTACCTTTTCTCACTGATAGCATTGGAATGCTCCAGGGAATTAGCCTTTGTCTCCCTATTTTAATGCATTATAGTTAGGATATTTCAGCCAAAAAGGCAACCTCTAATAGATTGTGTAAAGTTTTTTTTTTTTTTAGTTCATTATCTGCTATTTTTTACTTGAATCATCCTATCTCCCCTAGTATGTGTTTTTTTTTTTCCCTCTCTCTCTCTCTCTCTCTTTTTCTCCAGGTCATATTTTAAATACTTATTTTAATATATAATTGAAGGAAAATTATGTTGAATTTTAGTACAACAAAAATGATTACACACAAAATCTTTGGAAATCGCCAAGCAAGATATTTGTTAACCACGGGTTGTGTTGGATTTTAATGAGTAGGTTATTTGATTTCTTCTTAAATAGACTTTTTTACTGTTTGCTGAGAAGATCATGATGAACTTTTCAAGATAACCAAACAAGCAGAGATTTTAAAAATTAAATGTGATTAAAAGTTTTTTTAATGAGTCAATAAACGGTAAAAAAGAAGAAAAATGTTGGAGCAAAGAAAACAGTAAAAGTTATGATAACTCAAATAATGAGCCAAAAAAATTTGGGAAATGTAATTGAAATATGATAATAACAAACAATTGTATAGTATCTGCTATATTCCAGAGGGTGTTGGAAAGACTTTACAAATATTAACATATTTCATTTTCACAATACCCCCATGAGAGAATTGGTACTATAAATTCAAATTAACAAATAATGAGGAGACAAAGAAAATTTTAGTATTTTGCCCAAAGTCATGCATCTGTCAATAAGTGGCAGATCCAGATTCAAACCTAGGCAGTCTGCCTCCAGCATGTATTTTCTTAGCCACTAAAGTGTGACTGTTTTTTTAACTGGTAATATAAATGGACAAAAATCTTAATTTAAAAGCAGGAACAGAAGACTAGATTATAAAAAACCAAAAAATACACAGAGTTTTATGTTGTCATCTGGAATTCACCTAAAGTATAAGAACAGAGAGATACCAAGAAAGAGAATGAAAAAGATATATCAGGCAAATACTAACCTAAACAAAGTTGTTTCATTATATTAATAGTTAATAGCAAATAAGACAGACTTTAAACTAACTATTTAACTAAATAATAGAGATAAAGAATATTACTTCATAATGTTAGAAGCTGCTACTTTTCAGGAGGATTAAAAACAATCTAAATTGACATATACTTAAAAATAACATCTCAAAATACGTTGAACACAAACTGACAGAACTGTAAGGTGAAATTAATAAACCTTTTATTAATACCTCATTTCCCAGTTAATAAATTTGACAAACAAAAATACAAAGAGAATTTTAGGATATTTAAACAATATTTTAACTAACTTGATTTAGTGTATGCATATAAAAATTGTGATCAACAATTGGAGAATGTATGAATACTGTTAAAATCTACACTGTGCTACGCCCACATACCAAGTCTAACCAGTGCCAACGGTTTGCAATTTTATAAAACAGAACTCCAACCACAATGTATTTTGATTAATAATTACAAGAATTATGGATGGAAATTTATAGCTCTAAATAACTCATGAATTAAACAAGAAATCATAATGGATTGAAAAATATTTACACTGTGATAATAAAATTTGTATATTTAAAATGTAGGGATAATGCTAGGGTAGCAAATAAATGAAATTTATAGTCTCATGTATATGAAAAATGATGAAAAACTCAAATGATTAAACTAAGGAACCAATTTTAAATATGAAAAGGAGAAGATTTGGAATTATTTCAAAATTATTTCCAGTGAAGCAGAGAGAAAGAGAATGAGAAAGTTTATAGAATTTATTAAAATAAAAATCATATAAGGAATCAACACATTCAAGAATTTCCCTTAAAAAATAATAAAATGGATGGTAGTCAGCTAGATTACATAGGCATAAACATTGTTAGCAACTAAAAAGAACTAAAAGTATTATGAAACACTTTATACTGATTTATTTGAAAAGTTAAAAATATGAATACACTCTAAGAAATAGACAAAGAAACACACTCAGAAAAAGAAAATATTCCTACAAGTCAACTAGAGGCCCCAATTGTTTTATAGTTAGATTTAATGAAATATTCACAGGCAATTCTGATTTTAAACAAAATCTTACAGGAATTGGAAAGAAATAAAAAGAAAAGAAATACTGCTCAATGCACATTATGATGCTAGTAAAACATTGACACCAAAAATCAAAGATAGTATAAGGAAAAAAAAAACCATTAACATGGAAGAAAAATCTTAAATAAAATTAACAGACTGTATGTAGCAATATAAAAGAGCTTATATATCATGGAGTTCTTTTTCTGTAGTGCATATGTGATAAAATTATAAAAGAAAAATAACAAATTACTTTAAATGCTTCCCTATTTATCAAAACGTGTACTTTTTTTTTTCAAATATCAGGGTTGTAATTCCTCTAGGTGTAATGGAGTCAAGGGAGGAAGAGGAGTCCATCCCAAGGCATATAAAGTATATTTCTGCTGCTATCATGAAAAGGAAAATTTAAGAACAGATCTCTTTTTACCCTGTTGATTTATAACTATGCTCTTTTACTATGGAAAATGAGGTGACATTTTTAAAAATACAATTTCATCCCCTCACTAGCCATTTTCAAAACATTCTTTTAACTCCCATTGTTAAAGGATAAGGTCCATACTCTCTTGAATGAAACCTCAATAATATTGTTCTAATCCATTTTTCAGGTTTTTCCCATTATTCTCTTCTATGAATACTTCTCTGTTAAGGTTGACTTAGTGTTTCTCAAATGATGCTTTGATTTTCCTGTCTCTTAGTGTATTGCTGATACATTTCAAATGCAGAAGGCATTTTACTCATCTCTGCACATTGAAATACCATTAATTCTTCAGGATTCAGCTTAAACCACTCTGCTGATTCCAGGGATCCTCTCAGTTGCTATTTTCCTAAATATATTTCTCCTTTTTCTAAACTACTAGATAACAGCAGGATGTGTGTGTACAAGGTAACCAAGTTGACTTGATGAAGAGGGAAAAAATCTTCTATTATATTTAGAATCTAATGAAACCAGGAACATTTAACATGTGGATTATTTACAGTAGCACAGGTATGCAACTTATAAACTAATATATATTTATGAGATTAAGCTTTTTATTAATTTTAGGGGAGTGTGATTAATGTATAATACTCAAGTACTTATCTCTAGTTTTTAATTGAAGATTATATTATTAAAAAGGTAATACTAATTAATAGTACCTACATCATAGGGTTAATATGAATATTAAATGAGTTATATAAGCAAATTTTAGGTAGAGATAAAATTATTAAAATAGTATGTGACCCACAGTGAGTGTTCTACCAACTAGTTATTTTTCAGTACTGTCATTTTTTAAAGGTCTATTTTAATAGGAAACTGTCCACCTGTACTTCAGGAAGTAATTTCTATAGCCAAATATTTACTCCCTAAGCAAAAACAATCTGTCAAACAATGAGAAGACAAAGTAAAACACAATAAAATAAAGCTTTCACCTGACTCTCCAACGCATATACCCACACACATTTCTTATCCGACTGCTCTGCCTTTTCAATTTTGATATAGCAAATCTGTTATATATGTTCTTATTTATTTTCTTTATTATTTATGAGAGCAGAGGATTTTGTCTATTTATGTTCACAGCTAAATCTCCAATCTCTAGAATAGAGCCTACAATATTAAAAATGAAATAGAACAAAAACAATAAATATTGTTTAATCTATCAGATATATAAAGGCAACAAAATATTATTTTCCATATAAATTTAATAACTTATCTCGGATATCAAGTCAATGGATAAGCCTCAGAGTAAAATCTTTTATATTCTGGAATGTGTGGGAGGACACAATATGCTTTGCTTTTCCTCTTTTACTTTAAACAAAGAATGTCATTTGTTGAGTTATTTCCTATTCTGACTTTCTACTGCACCATTCTCACATACAAACAATGAAGAATTAACAAATGTTTGGGTGTAACCTGATGTTTAAAAGAGAAAGATCAAGGTAAATAAACTGCATCAAAGGAAACAGAGAAAATTGAGAGAACAGAAAATTAATTTTTAAAGTTATGATTTTCTCTGCAGAAAAAGTAAAAAACATAGAATATTCTTAAAACAAAAATACAATGCTATGCAAAAAGTACAGAAGAAATGAGTTCTTAGAAATTTGAATACAATTTTCAAACAACCATAATCATAAGCATGCCTGAAAAATACATTTATGAATACCTCCCAAAATGTGAACCAAATATCAAGGAGACTGAAAATATAAAATAACAAATAACAGAAAAGTACATTCATTTAGGATGTGCAAAATTGGATTTATGGGGTTTCAGAAAGAACAAAGAAAACAGAAATTTATCGAAGAAACAATATAAGAGTATTTTCTAAAGTGCTATGGAGATACATATCTAAAAATTTAAAAATCTTACTAAGTTCCAAGTAGGGCAAATAATAAAAGACCCACATTCTAAACTTAGGTACACTGAAAATTTTCTCTATACTGAGGAAAATAGAGGACAACTTTAAAAAAATAAATAAATAAAATAAAGACAGGGATCAGATATTTGATTGACTATTTGGGTTGTTAGAACACCTTGGGGAAATTCCCTTACAATTTTGAGGGGAAAGATTTTGAATCTATAATTAGATGCCCACTCAAATTATCAGTATGAGAGCAAAATGATGACATTTACTGAGATGCAAAGTCTCAGAAAGTTTACTTAACAGATAAATTTTCTTAGAAAATCATAAGAAGAGACTGTAAATCAAGAAAAATGATAATATGCAATCCAGGAAAGAGTGAGTTCAGACTCATGGGTAAGTTAGGATGCAAGATGCGACCTGTGCAGTTGGACTTAAAATCGTTATATTCTGGCACGTTGAGAGAGACTTCAGGAGGCAAATCTTGGAAGAATAAGGCATCCCATAAGCTAGATAGTATATTTGAGAATTTTGGAAAAGTTTAGGTTAAGATGAAGACAGATGTAGGGGGGGAAAAATTCAATTAATATGCTAGTGAAACAATAACAACAACAACAACAACAACAACAAAATACCCAAGAAATGGTAAGAAATTGCACTAGTCTACTTAACTACAGTGAACAATATTAGCAGAATTATAAAAAAATACCATGTATTGATTTTATTCTCTTAAAATAAAATCAAACTATAGATGAAATATAGAGTATTTAATTGTGTTTACAGAACAGAATGTAAATATAATCAACCTTAAAATATGAAAATAAATATACAAGTTACAGAGGTTGAGAGGCTAAAATGGAAGATGTGAGGGGTCACAAGAATAAAACTTTCTTCTTACAAGAAGGATAAAGGTTTCTAATCATAAGAAGGAGATATATATATATATTTTTTAATGTTTAGAAAAGAGGGGAAGATCGATCTTGGATGGGAAACTAATTGTCACAGCTACATATTGATAACCAATATAATAAGTAAAAATAGGATTTTAATGATATTGAGCAAGTGAGCTAAATTCTAACCCATCACTTTAGAAAGTAAATAGTTATTAAGAATATTGGTCAATTTATATTAGAATTAGCCCATTGATTAAGATATTTGTGAGGCCCCTTCAGAACCATCTCACTTCCAGAATAGAATGCTGCATTGTTCTGGAATTATGTGGACCATCCAAATCAAATCATGCTGTCCATTCAACACTTAGAGATTAAGGACCCCCGGTGTGCCAAAGAGTTTACAATTGTGAACTGAACTCAACACCCTGGCCTTGCCTGCATGGATGCTTTTAAAGATGTTCTTAACTGCTGTATGATTTTTCATCTTATCTATCAAGTAATATTTTTCAGAACATATGTGTAATTGTGGACATTTTTGATATGAGTATAAATGACTTTTTTGTGTGTTTTCAATGATTTTTCTATTCATTTCAGTAGGCTTCAGGGAGAGAATAATTCAAAGATGCTCATTCCTGGTCTCTCTATACCTTATTTCTGAACTTTGCCTTTCTTTGACCTCTAGAGGGCCTGTGTGTGTGTGTGTGTGTGTGTGTGTGTTTCTACCCAATCATGTAATGACTGCTTAATTTACTGGTTTGCAAGTTTTTCTAGAACTTAGTTGATTTCTTTTTTCAAGTTTTTTGCTTTCTTTATGGTTCTTGTCTTCTTCTTCTACAAATTCCTCAGATGGCCTGTTAGATCCGGTTCCCCTTGGCCCCAGGAACAGAGAGGCAGAGTCACTGAGGCTGCAAAAAGCCAAAGGAGTTTATTAACTAGCCCGGGCCATGGTCCAAATTCCAGAGCACCAACGCAGTGGCCTCTCCAGGAATTAGGACCCCGCCCTGGGGTAAAGTTCAAGCTTTTATACTTTTCTGTATGCTAGTTTTCACACGACACGTTAGTCTGCACACAACATACTAGTCTGCACACGACACACTAGTCTGCACATCATCCCCCTTCAGTTTATTTGTTCTTTTTTTTAGAAGTGGCTGATCCCGTTGGCCTCCCGTTTGTTGACTCTAAGCTTAGGGCTTTTCGCGCTGGCGCCAGTTGTAGTTAACGAAGAGGAGGGTCTCCGAGGGGCGAGGGGGGCTGTTGTTGCATACCTTCTAGTTTTTGGTTACAAGCGATACTGGGAACACACGCCCTGCACAAGCCGTTCATGCGCTGATCATGTCTTGCTCTTCTTATCTACTTGGTTGGAAGGCACCTGGACTCTCCAGCCCTTTATCAGGAAATAACTTGCGGTTACCCTCCCGGGGCTTTGTTTTCCTTTACTTTAGTGAAGCCTGCCATACCCTAAGCACCAAGCCAGCAAGCCATATATGCAGAAGCAGAACTAGGCTTCTCATATCCAGGAAGCCTAGCCTATCATGGAGTTACCTTTGTTCTTATCTCTGTTTTTCATTCTGATTATATTTATTAAACAACTAAAAGCAAGCATAGTCACAGAAGCGAATAGCATCAGTTAGAATCTAAGAGAGCACACATTTTCCTACTATCAATTCCTGTTCTTCAGGCCATCATGAATAAAATTTGTATTTAGCAAATTGAGTTGGGTGTTCTTGGGACAGGAGGTCAGAGGGCAGTCTTTGAATTCCTTAGTGCAGCATTCTCAAATTTACAGAGCTCTGGGCATGGAAGCTTCCCCATTTATTGTGTATTTTGCTCTACCCAATAGTCTCTGCAATAAACTATAGCATGCATACATATTCAAGAAAAAATTCCAGGTGCTATAAGAATTAAACTAGTTTGTGTCTTTATTGAGACTTTGAAAGACAAATTCTGAACAATGAAAGAAGTGTGATTTGCCATTTATTCTATTTATTCCTTTTGCTTTGAATCATGTCAGACATTGTGATATTTTGCTCTGGTTATGTTGTATTATAATATTCCATATTATATGTTTAGATATGTAATATACTATCTTTTATAACTCAACCTAAATAGTATTGACTATATTATGTTATGCATTCTTGAAATTTCACAGTGGTCTTTGACCAAAGATGTATTGATTTAATAGCAATGAATTACTATGTGACAAAATCTTGTATTTTTATTTCTTTCATTTTATTTATAAAGTTGGTATACCCATAATTTTAAGATAATTCATATGATTTTTATGGACCTTAGAAAGGTTTAGGTAACTGTGGATATAATTGCTTTAAGGAGAGACATAAGTTTCAGCTGTCTGTTAATATCCAGGCCCAAAATGTGCCAACGTCTGGTTACCTTTGAATGCCCAAGACCAGAACTCTCTACTATGGATCAAAGTCAGAGAGTCTAAATTTTTAAATCTACTTGCTAAGTATGCAGACTAATGAACCCTGTTGTTGTTTCATGCCTATAAATTTTTCACTGCTATTGCACTGTGACCACATTCTAGTTTTTCTTGATTTATTAATTTCTGTCTATCCCAACTTCTTTCACCAAATCAGCTTAATTGACTACCATGCCACCATAAGAAAATCATGTCTCTCACGTTTCCAAAAGTTCTCTTTCTTAGTGCTGGTTTTATTACACTGGTCTTATAGTCATGGCAATACATTCTTAATTTGTACATATTTAAATTAATATGTATATTTTATTTATTCTGAAGAATAATGTCAATGTAACAGCTTGGTAAATTTATTTTACATGTACTGATTTCAAAATGTATTTTTAAACTCACCTTATGTATATTATATGGGTCTTTTGAATTTCCTCCCATGTTTTTTGGGATTATGCTTCTGTCTGTTTAGTCAAGTTATACAATAAATTAATGTTAAAAGGCTGAGGAAAAAGTAAGTTCTTATCTGGAAAAGGAAAAACAATACACTCTATTAGGCACCTCATTCCCTGCTTGTGTCTACTAAGGCTCTGTACTCATAGTGAAGGGATTTCTTTTCTGTGCCTCTTTCTTCAGTGACCTTTTCTTTCTTCATTCATCATTTCCTTAAAGAATGTTACATTGTCCCTTCCTGTCCTGTTAGAATTTTGATTACACAGATGATATTTCTTTTTACTCAAATAGCCAACTAACCATCAAAACAGTGAGGCTCAAGAAATAGACCTTTAGCTTGATTTTGCCATTTATGAGAGGAAATTCAGGATAGTGTAACACCCCACTGACACCTGTCATGTCAAATCAAGAGTAATTTACTGAGCTGGTTACTTAATTTCTAACTCTAATCAGAGTACTCTGTGAAATACCAAAAACACACAGAGGAGAAACTCCTGCTCCAAAATAGTTTGTGTTGTAGTATTGAAAGCATGATGTACATACAATGCATGCTTAAAAAACAATATAAAAGAGATTAGCAAATTGCCAGATATTCTGGTAGAAACTCCTAGGAAAGAGAAATACTAATGTGGAAATATCAAGGAAAGATACAACTTAGCAAATTACCAAATACTAATAAATTCTCCCCTGAGAAAGAGAAGTTCAACTAATAGCATTTTACTAAACTTACAGTATTATCAAGAAAAGAGGAATAGGCCAGGAGTGGTGGCTCACACCTGTAATCCTAGCACTTTGGGGAGGCCGAGGTGGGAGGATCTCTTGAGCTCAGGAGTTCGACACCAGCCTGAGCAAGAGCGAGACCCCATCTCTACTAAAAGCAGAAAAAATTAGCCGGGTGTGGTGGCACATGCCTGTAGTCCTAGCTACTTGGGAGGCTGAGGCAGGAGCATTGCTTGAGCCTAGAAGCTGGAGGTTGCTGTGAGTTAGGTTGACACCATGGCACTCTAGCCCAGGCAACAGAGTGAGACTCTGTCTCCAAAAAAAAAAAAAAGAAGAAAGAAAAGGAAAAAAAAGAAAAAGAAAAGAGGAATAGTGATTTTAGACATATTAAAATATGAAAATTGGGTATATTTTAGAGTTGAAATGTGATGAAATGTCATGTATTAATATTTGTGCTGGAACTTTTATAAATATGCCTTTTTTGAAATATTAATGGATTGATTTAGCCCATAGTCTTAATGTTTAATTGGCATATTCAACATGTCTAAACCACTTCATTCAGATGTCTTTTTACCTGCCTTCCTCCCACATATGATCTGTGCAATTATGACGGCTCAGCCTTCAAATGTATCTCAATTTGATTACATTTCATAGTGTCTAACACAGCTACACTAGACCCAACCCCTAACCATCACCACTGGACTGCAGCAGTAGTCCTCTAATTGTTCTCAGTTTTCAGATATAGTCATCCAAAATCCATCTGCCAGGAAATAGCCAAAGTGACTTTCTCAAAACCTAAAACAAGTAATGCTGCTTCCCTACCTAAAATCCTGAAACGTTTCTCACAGTGCTCAAAGTAAACCCCAAACAACTCACCACGGCCCTCTGTTATTGCTCCAGCCCCCTCTCTGACCTCACCTGATACCTGTCTCCTTCTCACCTGTTATTCTCCAGCCACATTGGGATGCCTGTTATTTGTTGAGTACCTTGACCTTTTATGATTCTGATGCCTTAACAACCTTATACCTGCTGTTTTCTCTTCCTAGAGACATCTCTTAGCCAGGTAGTGCAGTGGTTAAAAATACGGACATTGAATCCTGATTTTCTGGGTTAAAGGCCTAGTTTTGACACCCGCTAGGTACGTAACCTTGGAAAATTTCCTCGAGCCTGTGACTCTCAGTATATCTGTCAAATGTGGATAATATTTGCACCTACTACAGAATTGTGAAGAGGAGGAAATAATTTTATTTGTACAAGGTGTTTAGAAGGTGGGTAAGTACAGAAAGTAGCTAAATACTGCCTGTCATTGTCTTCTTGTCACGGAATGCCTCTTCTCAACTGTCAGCCCACTTCCTAAGTATCACTTCTACAAGATCTTCTCTGTCCCTCTTTTATAAAATAGACACCACTCCCTCCCGACATTCTCTTGCTTTATTTTTTTGTCATGCGAGTACCATGAGTACCAGAACTTACAATATTTTCTTACTTGTTTACTTATTGACCATCTGTCTCACTCTCCAAAATATAAATTGCATGAGCACAGGGGCTTGGCTTACCTTGCTCACTATTTTATTTCTAGTTCAGGGAGCATTGCCTGGCACATAATAAGTCCATAATAAACATTTGTAAAAAGAAAGAGAGAAATTAGAAGTTCCAAAATACAGCTTTAAAAATTTTGGTGATTTTTGTTTCCTAGCCAATATTCCCCTAAGCTCTACCCTTGAAAGGTATACAAAGAACCATAAAATTCCATAATCCAGGTAATATATTTCCTGCTGTGATTGAGGCAAGTGAAGAATCTGTTTGTTTACATGATGTAACATGAAACATACTGAAAATTCTGTTACACTGTGGCCATGTTACTTTCAGTCCTGAAACACACAGTTTGCTTGAGGCACCATCTCTGAAAAGTCTCTACAATACCAATATCTTAAAGCAGTTATTGGTTGTGGGCAGAGCCCTAGGACACTCTTAGGAAGAATCCTTGGAGCTAGGACTCCAAATAATATAAGCATAATATTTGAAATTATTAAGGAAAATATAAAATCTAATATAAGGATGGGCTCCAAAGAAATACTTGGATTCATCTGGACCTTTAAAATATAAAAAAAAAATTTAAATGAAAGTTATTTGGTGATGGTGCCTCAAATAGTTTAATGCTTAAACATCTTTCACTGTGCATAATAATGTCAAACCTGTACCTGACTGCTTCAATAATAATTTATGGTTTTAATTCAACTTCTTCACAGACAGAATTTTCCAGTATTCATTAATTATAAAAGAAAAACAAAAAAGCTAACCACTGCGTATGGATTTTGCATTACACATTCTGTTCTTGTTCCCTGACTCCACTTGCTATGCTCGTCATGTTTCTCTGGACTCTCTGCTGTGTATTAGAACATGCAGAATATTTGGAATTGAATCTCTAGTTTGTCAAATGTAATTTAGAGTTTGTTTGTGGGGTCTCGTTTCAAGAGTCTAATTATAGATGGTTCTGAAAAATAAAATAAGCTGCAGCTAAAGAAAAGAGTGATTGGTGGTTGAGCACCACTCTGCCATCATTCATGGTGTCTGCTGGTGCTTGGGATGTTACCCCATCAAGAATTTCTATTTTTATTTTTAATGTGTTCTTAATTAAAATGATTGCCTCATGATTACCTATTTAGATGACATATAATTTTCCCAAGACATGGAAAATATTTGAAATAACCTCAAAGTTGATAAGTTCAGTTTCTTTATGGGTGGAGAGCTCAGTTTTTGAGCTACTGAAGCCAACACAGTCCAGGGGTCACAAGTGCTAGACTACGACTTGCCACAGTCATGGTTTGTCCATCCAGTCCTCATCAAACAGATCAGATGTGTGTACTTGATACTCAGAGAAATGCGGTTAGAGTGTATGGGTGGGACTGTGGATCCTACTATCTCTCAATTCAGAACAAGTTAAAACAGTGGATGTAGAATTAGCTAAAAGACAGGGTATGAGTCCTTTTTATTAAGTGTTCATAATTCCAGGTAGGAGTACCGGGGTAGACAGTGAATATCCCAAAAGTCCAGGGAACGTAAGGGCTCATAAAAATGATACTCTCTCCCTTCATCTGAAAAACCTGAGTCACCCAGTCCTCAGGGAAAAAAATGTCAACGGCTCTCTTGAGCTTCTAAGAACATCTACTTAGTTAGAGAGATACCACCCTATGGACTTACCTATTAAGTACAGTGTCTGTGACTAATTGATTTGCTACTTAGAAATCAGAGCCAATGAGATCAATAGCTGCATTATTTGGTTCTAATTAAGACTTCTCTCCCACCTGAATGTGAGCTAGTTAGCTTAACCTTATCCCAGCATTACATTTGTATTCCTCATCCTAGTCAACTGTCATTAAAGTCTGCCATAAAAAAAGGTTGAATAGTATGTGGAGAGATGTTTTCACTCTGGATCATGGAATTAATGAGAAGAAAATAAGAGGCAGCATAGAGCTCATGAAGTATGCCATCTATGCCATTGCGCACACTTGCAATGCCCAAAACTTATCTGGGCAAGAGGATAAGTGGGCAAAAGAGGAGTTGGAGCAAACTTCACAGAGTTTGCACAGTTTTCACAAAACATGAAAAAATGAGAAGGCTGTGGGAAATTTAAACTATAAAAGGGGATTCTACTGACCCAAGAGGCTCATGATTACCTGTGGACTTGAGTTGACCGGAAGTCTTACAACAGTGATTCTCAATCGGTCAGACATGAGCAGGGCGTCCGTATTTACTCAAGAACACTCTAAAGTGAGCCACTCTGTAAGAATTAATTGTGTCCTGGCCTGCTGTGGAGGTAAAAAAAAAAGAGGAAACGTTAAGAATCTCAGAACAGGAGACAAAGGTTTCTTTTGAATTCCAAACTAGTCAGAAAAATAGTGGGCAATCTGATGAAGGCAAATTTTTAAAACATCATTAAGCCAGTACATTTTATTAGTCAGTAAACAGAGATTTGATTCTCATTGTGTCAGTTAATGAAAAGACTGTAGTAGGACCTGAATAAGTAATGATGAAATGAACCCTGGGGTTATTTTTTGTTTGCAAACAGGCTTTAGATATGGAGATATGACTTGAGGACAAAATGCCAATTAGTATTGGTACGGTTATGTTTTACTGTCTAATTATAGCACCTCAAATCGCTATATCACCTTCTTCTCAAGCATCTTCCACATTTCCTTCTTTATTAATTTATTGTCATTAAAGATGATTAAAATACCCCTACCCACTCCTGTATTCCCAGCTCAGTCAGAAAAGAAACTGAACAACAGAGGTGGTAATTCATGAGGACAGAAACCTACTTTGAAGTTTTTTTTTCTAAACTAACCCATACAATCCAGCCACCAGACTAGCTAGCCTCAAAATTAAACTAAGAGCCAATAACAAGAAGAAATAATATTTTGGATGTATACCAGAAGGTGAGAATAAGTTAACAGAAAAAGAAAAAAGGAGAAAATCTTTAGTAGAAAAAGGAATTTCTCAAATTAAGCGAAGTGGACCTAAAAGATACTATTTCAGGATGATATGTTGTATTTGGTGGTAAGAAACACTTAATGCTTCTTCTACCAATAAATTCCTAAAGGAAGGTATACTCATGTCTGGAAGTGGCAAATAACTATCTTAAGGTATGTGCTTTGAATTATCCTTGTCCCGTATTTGAGTAGGGTCCCCAGGTATGGAGTGGATTTGAATTGCACTCTTATTTTCAGTGTCTCTTCCTCAACTTACCACCTTAAGCACTTTTCTCATGTCTCTTTTTCTATCTGCTCTCAATTTCACTATGCACATGTAACAGTTATCTTATGGCTGCATTAAAAAAAAAAAAAGTCCCCCAGCACATAATGATTTAAAACAACAAAATGTAGAGGCCGAGGCGGGTGGATTGCTCAAGGTCAGGAGTTCGAGACCAGCCTGAGCGAGACCCCGTCTCTACTAAAAATAGAAAGACATTATATGGACACCTAAAAATCTATATAGAAAAAATTAGCCGGGCATAGTGGCGCATGCCTGTAGTCCCAGCTACTCGGGAGGCTGAGGCAGTAGGATCGCTTAAGCCCAGGAGTTTGAGGTTGCTGTGAGCTAAGCTGACGCCACGGCACTCACTCTAGCCTGGGCAACAAAGTGAGACTCTGTCTCAACTAAAAAAAAAAAAAAAAAAAAAAAAAAAAAAAAAAAAAAAAAAAAATAAAACAACAAAATGTATTAGCTAACAATTTCTGAGCATCTGGAATTCAGAGATTTGGTGGCTCTGGCTTAAGGCTTCTCATGAAGTTACAGTCAAGCTATTGACTGGTGCTCCAACATCTTTAAAATTTTTACTCAGGTACGTATGATTCTAGGATTGCACACTCACACAGCAGTTGGCTGGAATTCTCAGTCCTTCGCTGGCTGTGACTAGAAGTCTCAGTTCCTCTCAATGTGGGCCTCTCCACAGAGCTTCCTGAGAATTCTCAAGGTTAGCAGCTGGATTTCTCAGAGTGAAACTGTGAGGACAGAAGGAAAGAGAGAGGAAGGAGAAGACAAAGAACAACAAAAAGGAGGAGGAGGAGGAGGAGGAAAAGGAGGAGAAATTGTCCAAGATATAAACCATAGTTTTATAACCTAATCTCAGAAGTGCCCACACTTCTGCCCATATGGTATGGGTCACACAGACCAAACCTGTGGGTTAAAAATTGGGAGAGGATGACACAAGATTAGGAAAAGCAGGAGATGGCATTACTGGGGGCCATCTTGTAATCATGGAGGCTGGCTACTACATCTCCCAATGTTATAGTCTTTCTTTGTACAGGCTAGAATAAAACAAACACACAAACAAAAAACATAAAATATTTTTTAAATATAAGATATTCAAAGTATATTAATATTACTGTAAAATTGGAAGAATGTGGAGAAAAAAAAATCAGAATATTGATTCTATTTGTCACAGAGGTAGGAGAACCATGACAGTCCTTTGCTGCCAGTGAAATACTTGTTCTTCTTCAACAATGCTTAGTACCCTGATCTTTTCCTGATTCCACTCCTCTATCAAATGCTAAATCTCATCTCCTTAGTGTTCTTTGGGGCCAGTAGCTGAGATCTGATAAATTAATATTTTTAAGTTATTAATGGGTTCCTTTTACAGAAAAAAATGTTTTCCATTGGAAGGGCTATTTCAAAGTAGTTCTTCAAAATCTTAAATAAAATCATGATAGGCCAAGTTATTTTTTTTAATTTATTTTATAATTTATTTTATTTCATTTCAATCATTGAAAGATCTAATGGCGCCTTTACCAATCTGCCTAATGTTGGCTTTGTCATGTTGGAGGGTCCCTTTGGAAGATAAATTATGCTTTCTTTAATTAAGACACAGGAGGCAGTATTGTTTCTAGGATAGAAAACAGAGCTGAAAATTAGCAGACTTGAATTCTAGTCCTGCCTGTAGCATAATTGGATTAGGGTTAAGTCACTTACACTTTTAGGGCCTCAGTTTCCTCATCTCTAACTGATGACTTAAGTACAGCTAACCCTTAAGATGACCTTTAGACCTATATCCCTGTCAGTGAATATGGGTTTTGGCCATTGAACATTTATTTCATCAATCTCAAAATATACCAAGAGATAGATTAATATTATATGGATAAATACAAGGCAGAATACAAACAGATCAAGTCACATAGAAATTATGTCTAAGTCCAAGATTATGTAAAACCCTTGTATTCTCCACTTCTCATCATCTTCATCTATAAAGTAGAGATTGATCTGTAACCCTTTCCTGACCAGCTTGACTGGAATATCTACAAGGAACCAATAAAACTGAATCTGAATAGAGTACAAATTATTATTGGTTAATAGTAAACCGGGAGTAATTCAGGCCCAAAGGGGCCAGACCACTTATCTCCCTGGGTAATGAAGGGGAAAGTATCGTCTTATAGCCTGTTTTCTGTATTTTTATTTTTTATTTTATAAGACTCTATCTCCATTGTTCTACACGCTAACAAATTTGAAAATAAAAATACACACAGGATTTTTTTCTGCTTAATCTAGCTTCTAAATACTTAATATTAAACTTGATGTTAAAATAGAAAGAGATTAAAATGAGATTGAATTTAGCTCACTGGTTTTTCCTCCCAAGGATATTTCTCATCTTGTCTCTTTTCTTTGTACCTCTCTCATTTTTATCTACCTACAAATTTTCTCCATACTTAGACAGGCAGCCTTTTTCTCTAAAGTCTTTGTACTCTGCAATAACCTTTCTATGACCCTGGGCCCCACCTACTTCTCCAACATTTTAAAATTTGAAATCTCAAGTCAATTACCTCTGCCCTTTTTGTCATGGTTGCTATTTTAATTTCTGCATCCATTCTGTTATAATTTATTTATACTTGCGATTCCATTACCTATGACTTGTTAAAGTTCTTTGGGATTCCTGTTTATATTAAAGATGCTCTATCAAATTAAATTGTGTGGCACAGCTTGTCCTTTCATACTGTGCTCCAATGGCACCATTTTAGCCCCTGCAAGGGAAGTGGTATTGTTTCAAGATTGCATTTCCGGAGATTTTATAAATTATTCTGAGAAGGGTAGTGGATAGGACAATCAGGAGACCTGGGTTCTAATCCAAGTATTTCCATCTCAGAATACTTTGATGTCTTTTTTTTTTTTTCCTTTTCTTTCTTTCTAATTCACTTCAACACTTATTGAATACATGAGTCAGACCCTGTACTTAGTTCAGGATAAAAAAGATAAATAGGAACTGTTCCTTACCCTGGTAATACACGGATGAAGGATGAAGAAAGGATAGCAAAACAATACAGAAGAACAGTGACAGTATATTGTACCAAGTGCTATAGCAGCACAAAGAAGAAAAAGACGTATTTATTTGCAGTGAGAAAAACTCTCAAAGATTAGGTCACAAATGATCTGAGATTCATAGATGAGCAGCATTGGCCAAACAAAAAGGAAGTCGGATAAGATAGGCAGCATGTGCATGGAATTAGAAGAGCAAGTTACAATTTCTTATCAAGTTAAAGAAATGGAATAGGTTGCTGACTTCTCTTACAATCAACTTCAGGAAAAACTAAAGAAGGAAAAGGAGAATGGATTTGAGATACTATGCAAGAAAAAGAAAGCAAGTGAGCAGAAGGCTGATGGCTGCTTTGAATTCATATGTGTTTTAAGAGGTGAGGGAGGGGGCGTCTGGAGGAAACTGGTAGAAAGATAGTTTGGGCATATACCCAAAGGAAAAAAGGTCATTCTTTAACAAAGACACATGTACCCGAATGTTTATAGCAGCACAATTCACAATAGCAAAGATGTGGAAACAACCCAAATGCCCATCAATACATGATTGGATTAGTAAGCTGTGGTATATGTATACCATGGAATATTACTCAGCTATAAGGAATGATGAAGATACGACATCTCTATGGTTCTCCTGGAGAGAGTTGGAACCCATTATATTAAGTGAAGTATCCCAAGAATGGAAAAACAAGCATCACATGTACTCACCAGAAAATTGGTTTCCCTGATCATCACCTAAATACACATCTGGGAACGACACCAATTGGATATCAGACTGAGGTGGGGGTGGGGGAGGGGATGGGTGTATGCCTACACAATGAGTGCATTGCGCACCGTTTGGGGAATGGTAACGCTTGAAGGTGCTGACTCGGGAAGGGGGGGATGGGGAAGGGAGGGATATATACCTACATGATGGGTGCAACGCACACTACCTGGGGAACAGACACGCCTGGAGCTCTGACTTGGGGGGAAAGGCGGTACAGGAGCAACGTATGTAACCTGCAATTCTGTATCCCCCATAACAAGGTGAAATAAACAAAAAAAAAAAAAAGATAGTTTGGAGCAGAGTTGTTAAACTCAGCTCTTAGCACTTCCTGGGATTGTTTTAGGAGTCAGGGCATGCCTCCCTACACATGGAGATCATTAGCAACAGCCTGGGTGGTCTTTGAACTGGGTGGAATTAGGGCCTTGCAAAAGCCTACTGAGATGAGAAATCAGTGTCATCCACTCATGGTGTCACCTTCTCCTCTTCTTCCCTTTGAAACACACAGCCCGTGCCAAGAAGCCTTCAGATTTTCAGAAGGTTCAGATAGATTATGACCCATTTACCTTCTGTCAAGATGCTGTTTCCTGGGAGTTTAAGGTGAGATCTTGACCACATATTTCCTTCTGTAGGATGCATGGGCTTCTCTGCCCTGGAGTTTATTTCATTTCCTGTCTCTTCACTCATCTCTAGGGACTCTGATGTTTGCATTTCTACTCTTCCCCACCACATACTAAGACACAGGATTAGATGCAGAAAAGTTAGCCCATTTGCCTAAGGTCACAGGCTGGCAAGTGGCAGTGCTGGGCAATGAACCAGGGGATCTGATTCTAAGGCCCTATGTTATTCTACATGTATGACATGCATCAATGCGTACTGCTTTCTTGATATGGAGAGAATAGTCACATGTAAAGCACTTACATAAGTTAAAGCAAAGTTCCAAAGAAATGACAATCTGACCTATGTACTGACCATTTGGGCACATTTGAACATGTTAGTGCTTGCTCTTGACAGGGGTCTATGCGGGCGTCTCACTGCAGTCCAAGAGAGGGAGTAAGTAGCTACACTGGAGCTGACACAGCTGGCCTCTGGGCTTGGACAACACTTTCAGAGATAATCAGCCATATCTCAAATTCTCAGGATAGATACATAATGAGAAAGAAATTAAGCCTGCCAAAGCACACGTGCACATAAGCCTATTTCAGAGGCATTGAGGAAGCACGAGTTTGAATGTAAGAAAGTGCAATGTTGTTCATCTCCCTTTTCTATAAGAGAAGGAATTTGGGGTAAGGCACTGTAATTCTGGTTGGGGTCCTCAGAGTGAACCATGGACTGGATATCAAAAGAAAAGTTGATTTGGAACATGTGCTAGACAAACTGAGATCCAACTCAATAGTAGGGCAGCTTTGATGAACAGAAAATTATCTGTAATACTGAGACCCTCTGGACCCAGGCAGAAGGCACAGAGTGGCTAAAAAGAAGAAATGGAGTAAGAGAGATTTGGAAGTGTTAACTAAAAAGAAAAAATAAATAATTAATTAACACGGCTTATACTTTGAAAAAAGGAGACCTTTTTTTTCTCATAAAGGATAGCAACCTTTTGGGTGGCCATTCCAACAAATCGGGAAGCAGAGCCCCGCCAGAAGCCAGGCACATATGCTTCAAAGACAAGACAAAAGGAACAAGAGTTTATATTGGGCAAGATGGTCAAGTATTCATATTCAACTAGCTACAGGAGGAGTCATGAATATTTATAAAGGGAAATCATGCATTTGTAATTGGGCCTTCTCTCTCCTATCCTGACTGGGAACTCAGTTTTAAGGTATTTATGGGGCCCCTTTGGCTGAAAGGGGTTAGGATTTTATTTTTAGTTCACAGTTCCCCGTTTTGGCCAAGATATGCCAGAGGCAGTAGTGATGGCCAAGCTTTATTTTGTTCCATTATTGACAGGGTAGAGTGGCCATTTGCCCTAGGTCCATCTAGGCCCTCAGTGGGACCCTTATGGCCCAGGAGAAATTTAGAGCCATAAAAGCTTATAGCCAATTAAATGTTTTGGGCCAGACAGGAATAGGGGTAGACAGGCACTTATTAACCCTTTAAAACTTTTTAAGCAGTATAGTTGAAAACCAAAAGCCAAAAATAAGGTGGTAAAATCAATACAAATATTGAGCTACTGTAGTCAAGATTCTAGTTACAAACTTAGAGCAATTAGTTATATACATGGAGCATTTTGTTAAGACCATTCTATCCCTCAAACTGGCCCTTACAATCTCACCCAACTCCCCTTTATGTAATAGTCCCTGGACTTAGAGAGAGACACAGGAAGACACAGGATCAGCCACAGAAAAATTAGCTCATTGCCTAAGGTCACAGGCTGGCAAGTGGCAGTGCTGGGCAATGAGCCAGAGGATCTGGTTCTAAGGACCCATGTTATAGTACATGCATGACATACATTAATATGTATTGCCTTCTTGATATGGAGAGAATAGCCACGTGTAGAGTATAGTAACTGTCTGTATAGTAACCGGGCATTGGTAACAGAAACAAACCAGGCCCAGTGAGATTTTAGATGAGGAAGATTTGTAGGCTTCATTGGAGCATTGTGTTAGGACATTATGACTCTGATTTTCTCAGAAGTAAAATGAGAGATAAATAACATTAATAATTTGACAATTAAAGATGAATTTGGATATCAGAATGGAAAAATCAACCTATTCCGTTAGGGAGTCAAATAAAGACGTTATGAAGAAAATTATAACCTATTTTTTTTTTCCATTGTAGTCAAGAAATAATCAAGATTTAGCTCAAACTTTGGACAAATAAAAACTTACACAAAAGGACAAGGCTAGGATTTAATAATGGACCTTTTCCTTTTTTTTTTTTTTTTGAGACATATATAATTTTCTCTAGTTTCTTCTTTTTAATAAAGACAAATCATAGTAGGACCAACTTATTTGTAAAATAAATTTTAGCATTGTTATACTCAGTTTGTATATTTTATAAAGTACAGTAAGAATTGTCATTGACCATAGGCTTTTTTAAATTTATTTTTTGTTAATTGGCTTTGCTGGAACACGTCTATTTTTTCTTAATTAAGGAATTTCAGGTCTTTTGAGCCAAGCCAAGGATTTAATTGCCTGTAGATACCTGTATGAATTGGGAAATTCCTTCTTTTCAAGGTCCTAAAGTAACTTGAGACTTCTGAGCTGTTAGAAAGTGACATTCCTTACTTAGCACCGATCAGGAAGTGTTATAGATGAGGATCAGGTCACTACTTTTTTCAGAGGGCTTTTATTGGCCTTATAAAGTCAACCTAATTCCTCAAAGCAGTCTGGGCATGAAAATATGTCATTACAATCAAAGCCTTGGTAAAATAAACAGTATCTCTATTTTTATCCTGCCATAAAAGAAAAACAGATTCTTATTAAACTTATGCAAAGAACTATAATATATGTCATAAAATAATAAGACTTATGAATGGTTTCCAAATTTGGGTGAAATCTAGTAGAGAGAAAAATAAATATTTCAAATTGTTTACAAAATATTTTTTGTCAATTTGTCGTAAGCTATAAATGGCTCAAAAGAAAGAAAAAAAATTCATGACTTCTAGAAAACAAAATATAAAAGAATTAGCAATGTTTTAAACAGATGGTCAAACAATGAGTTCAGTCCCATGTAATCAATTCTTGTCTTGCTTGAGGTTGGGTTAGCAATTCTCAGGAATGTATCAGGTATTTTTTAATTAATGTAAGCCGGTTTCTTTAGAGTTTGGAGGGCATGTAGTTGAGGTCTATATATTAAGCTCAAAGCATCTTCAGTGAAAGTGGAAGTAGATTTCATATAGAAAAACATATGTTAATATTTGGAATAGTTCATCCTGAAGTTTGTATGTCACATACTGTGCTTGTAGGGCCTCAGGAAAAAAAATGGTGGCAATTTTATTGAGCCCGCGTAAGAAAAATGGAAGAAGAGTTTGAAAACATTATTTGGAGACTTGTAGCCAGGAAAGAATTCAGGATTTAGTTTAAACTGTATGATCTCTAAAGTTAATAGAAAACAGCTTTTTGAGAAGAATTAAAGCAAAATAACAACTGTCTGTGGATGACAAAAATCTTAAAATAGTCATGGTTAAAAGATAATTGACAAAGAAAATTTGGTTATTGTTGTGGCTTATAACAATTTAACATAATAACTATAATTATTATGATAATATATCAAAGCATATCAGAATTTTAGGAATCTCATACAATTTTGGAATACATATTAAAACATGTTTATATAAATATAACCCAGAGAAAGTTAAACATTTTATATTTGAGAATGCTTCCTATATGGTTTTAACATACTGAATATGCCAAATTTGTTTCTCTTAGATTTTTGGTGCCCCTAATATTTAAAAAGCTAGTGGAGGTGAAAAAAAGATAATTAGAAATTTTGATTTTTGTTAAGTTTATCAAATATCCAAGGTTTAAAATACTTTGTCATAAAACACTTATTGTCATAAAACAGGATTATAGGTTACTATAAAACAGTCTTTTATTTAGCCAAAGTGATAATTCAAAAGAATTTAAAAAGTTAAAAAAAATTTTTCCAAAGAACCATATCCAATTTTTATATTTTGTATATAGAATTGTTTCTCCTATATCTAGTACTTTTAATTACACATATTATTTATAATGTTAACTCTTAGTAACCCTTATTTTTAATAAAAAATCTAGGAAGTTAAAATAACTTTAAGCTATTAGCAGTTCCCAATTTTTATTAGCATATTTAAATATATTTAGCTTTCTATATATCATATAAAAATAAGATGTCAGAGTATATATACTTAAGCTTATGTTTATTAATGTTTTAGCATTTTAATTTACTTATAAATAACTCAGACATTTCATGATTATCTTTTTTAACATAATGACTTTAAGATTTTAAATTACTGAAGAAAGTTTAAAATTATAACATAGATATCATTTCCAATGTTCTCCTCAGTCACCTTTAGGTCTTAAGTGGCCATATGGCATTCAAGATGGCAGGAAGGGCAGAGCCTGTGTCTTCAATTCACATACAATTTATGTACTGTTGAGAACAAAACACAAGGTACCTGGAGGATTCCTGCCTCCTAGAATAGGCAAAGCTGGGGAAGGGAGGAAGGGACTATATCAGGCTTATATCCACTAGCTGTTGATCTAGGCACTGAGAATGTCTCCAGGCCTCACCATGGCTGCCTATACAGATGCTAGAATTTAGAGACTCAAAAGTCAACACATAAGTTTGTCATTGAGAATGGAACAAATAAAAAATATATACATATATATAGAGAGAGAGAGAGAGAGAGATTTTACATGCTAGAGCCCTTTACATACAAAAAGCCTAATGTGTTTCTCACAAGAGGAAGAGGATAGGAAATCAAAGGCTTGAAAAGCAGAAAAACAGGTTTTGAGAGAGACAGAGAGAGGAAAAGGCTTGACTAGTTAGCAAAAGGTCGTCTTGTTATGCAAATGGAGCCCTATGGGTAACAGTTTGTTTCTTTTCAGACCTTTAAAGGTGGAAAGTCTTAATTTTCTTTTCTTAAAAGACAGTTTTGCAGCAGTCATTTAAAAATATGTTAAAGAAATATGGGGGGGGCAGAACATTTCTAATCTCTTTAGTCTATCTATTTTGATGCTAAAAGATTTACATATTAAAAGCCAAACTGATAGTTTGAGAAATTTGAGTTAGAAGTTTTTATAGATAGAAACAAAGAAAAAAAGAAAATTGGGATAACAGGAGAAAAAAAAAACATAAAATTTAAACATATCATCCTAAACCTGCTTTAGTCAAATTTTTAGTTCTATGAATAAATCAGTTTAGTTAGTTATTTCCCACTCCAGGAACTGGTACTATAGCAGAGCTTTTTTAACAGAAGAAAAAAAAAAAAAACTAACATCAACATTGTTACCAAAAGTTTGGCACTTGTGCCTTAGGCCCACATATCAGAAGAAGAAGGACATGTGGTTTGAGGAGAAGGAAAGAGGAGTTTATTAATTTACTGGCAAATGAGGTGGTTGGCAGACTCCTGTCTCAAAGTACCAACATCTTGCTTCTGAACAGAAGTACAGAGCTTGTAAAGGTTCTGATTAATCCCATAATCCCATCTTCAGCTAAAACAATCTCATGACCTCTGCCCAAGCCATCTTCTATGACACAAAGAACAAAGGACACTCTCCTACCCCTCCCAACCACTGACCTAAGACTGGGATGTAGATTTTAGTTCTCAAAAAAGGTGAGGGGGTTTTGAAGAGACAGAAAACATTTTTACCCTTTTTTAGGCCATTTTCTCTGTTACAACATTTGTAGCAATTTTTATTTTTTTAATTAGTTGGTAAGGAAAATAATTGTTTAGGAGCAGACATGGAAGGAGATATAAAAAAGAAGGGAAGAGTCAACTCTAAATATTTTGCATGCACCATTTTTGAGTCTTTTAACTTTAAATCATTAAGAGAGGCTATTTTTGATCCCATTTGGAAAACTTGGAATACCAATTATAGCATTATCTTCATTGTTTTGGAAGGTTTGACAACCTCTTTGTTTAATTAAAAGCACAGATAAACTACAGGTCTCCTGTGATTTTACTGTGGCCAGGAAAGCTTTACTTTACCTTACATTAGATGTCAAACACTTTAAAGGATTTTTTTTTATACATTCTTAACCCCACTTATCCCCTCCAATGGCCCATATACTATGAGCATCCTCATAAACCCATATGGACCAGCTTAATCCAAACTGGGCCCCTCCAGTTGGGCCCCCCCAAACCCAAAAACACTCCCTCTGGAGTCCAGAATGGAGGGAACAGGAACTGAAAAGAAATGAGGGGAAGAGTTGGAGGGAAATAAAGTCTCCGAGGTCTTCATCCTAAGAGTGGGAGATCTCGGATCCAGGGGAGCTTACCTGAAGTTCTCCAGGTGAGGTCAGGGAAACAAATGAACCATCAATGGTCTTGTGTAGACGTTGGTACACTGATTTCTGATCCTGCTGAGGGAAGCTGGGGGTCTCCCTGGGTGCCTTTGTGGTCGCCAATTGTTACCTAAAAAAATAAAATTAACAAGGTTTATGCTTTGGAAAAACGAGACCTTTTTTTCTTACTAAGAACAGCAAGCTGTTGGGCAGGCATTCCAACAGGTTGGGAAGCAGAGCCCCAGCCAGAAGCCAGGCGTAAGTGCTTCAAAGGGCAGAAAAAGGAATAAGATTTTATACTGAGCTGAGTGGTCAAATATATATATATTCAACAAGCTATAGGAGGGATCATGAATATTTATGAAGGGAAATCATGCATTTGTAATTGGGCTTTATCTCTCCCATCCTGTCATGGCTGGGAACTCAGTTTATGTTGTCTCTGGAGACCCCTTGGCCAAGAGGGGTCCATTCGCTTATCAGAGGGCTTAGGATTTTATTTTTAGTTCACAGAACCTTTACATAGAGAAACACTTGAGGTGATGGGAAACAGAAAGAGAAACACTTTTAAGGGAAGCTTGTTGCTGAACCTGTGGGTATGAAGATGACCATTTTGATGCAGAACTGGTCCAAGTACCTACCAATCTTTTTTTTTTTTTTTTCCTGGTAAGCTGCCCAGAGGCTGTGTGCCAGGTTCATGGGGAGTACAGAGCTATTATAACCTCAAAATTGAGTAAAAGGAAGCAGCGGAATCTCTAGAATCTAGGAAAATGAACATATAAGATTTTGTAAACAAATGCGGATTTTATCCAAGCTAAATGGAAAGCGTGCTCTACTTCCACCCTTGACTTGAGAGTAACAACTGTCAAAGAAACACAAAGTTGTAGCCATGGCTGATGTGTCTGATATGCAAATGTGAAGTCATGAGTGCCCACTTGCCTGATTCAAAATTTTTCTGTGACCCAGACTTTTCCATCACCATAAATCTGAGGTACAGCACTCACAACCCCTGATTGAGGCAAAACTGACCTTGTTGGCTATTAGTTCCTTTCACTTGAGAAATCAGAGCAGATCCACAGTTTTCCTGGCTTCAGTGGTTCAGGTGTTGTGGGAGTTCTACCAAGTACTTGTGCTAAACATAATCCCCCATGGGGGTGCCCCTTTTCTCTTTGACCATCCCACCCCTTAGTTTTTGTTCAAGTTTTTTCCAAGCTGCCTCTACTGAACCACTCTTAGAACTACACCTAAAAAGGGGCAGATACCTCATAAATTATGGCCACTCCTTGCTCCTCTTTGCTTGTTGTCAATGCAAAAGTGAAGTCCTCCCATGAAAGGATGGATGCGACAGAGATAAAAGTTCAGCATCCTCCTTAAGCAGCACTTTTAAACCAAGCTGCAGCCTTCATGAGGATTTCTCAGGAACGAGGGCTGGCTTTGTTGCAGGTATTATACTTTTTTTTAAGAACAACAAAAATATAATAACTTGCCTGAACTGGGAGTCTCTCAGCATTCAGCTCCCTGAGTCTAGTAATTACTGAGTTTCTACTATAGGCCAGGTACCGTGAAAGCCACTTAAAGTTCAAAAACAAAAAGAGCACAGCCACTCCTTTTAACTCACTATCTTCCAGTAGGGGAGAGAGTGATGCAACAATTATAACATAAAGTATACTCTAATAAGTTCTGTAATATACAAGAGCTGTGGAGAAACTCAGGGAAATGGGCTTTTTATTAAGAAAATCTGGCAAGAGCTTTAACAAACATGCAGGAAAGGGACGGTTATGCTAAGCAGAGAAAGGATGGGAAGGAAAGAGTACTTCAGGAAAAGTGAAAAGTATAAAAGTAGAAACACAAAAACTTGTAAGTGCATATTTGAGGAATAGAGAACAGTCCAAATGGCTGATTTATGGAAAAAATAAAGAGAAATGACTGTACATCATTTGGCACCTAGATGGAAGCTTGTCTTGTCTTTGGCACTCTATATTCCTTCTTCTTTTATCCCCACCCCATGAGCCCATGGCCAAGCCTTTGCAAATGAGTTTCTTTCAGGATTACTGTTATGGTCTGTGTTTAGTCTAGCTTAGGTGAGGTGGGTGGGTCTCTATGAAGTGGCCCTGGCTAAGTGATTCCTGAAATCTCTTCTCATCTAAAACTTTATAGATTATGTAAGGGACATGGTAGGTGAGAAACAGCAAGACAGTTTGCTTTCTCCATGATCAATACAATTTTCTTGATCCTGTTGTCGGCATTGTTTTCTTAGAAGAACAGAGGCAGATCTATAGTCTAAAGGTAAGTTTTTCTCTATGCACTAACAATTATATTGAGCAATACTTAATCTAACAAATATTTAACTCCTTCTATGTGCCAGGAAATAAATGTTCTAGGCAACAATCATTTAGAAAAACATAAGAGACAAATCCCCTCCCTTTGAGGTCTTGCACTGCATGGTTTTTATAAAAAATAGAATGATTACTGGGTATCAGCATGAGTTCCCTAAAACGTTATTTTTATGTAACCTTCATCTGTAAACTCTCTGAAGCTTAGCCTCATGAATTATAAATGTAGTAAATAAAATCTGCTTAAAAATAAGATTGTATTGAGTTTTATATTCACCATACACAAAATATTAATATTTTGCATGCTATAGAGTGTTGTACAAGTATAAGATATAAAAATAAGATTACTTTAACTTTTCTATTTTTCAGAATTTCATATCCTGACAAGTCTTGGAAATACCATGTAAAGTGTATCTTAAATGTAGAAAAGTATTTTAAGAAAAAAAAAGAACTGTGAGATAAAATCTCATCCAAGTGTCTCACATAGCACAATGAGTTTTGAATTATTAATATGATGAGAATTCAAGTGGTATATTACTTGGTTCAGTCCTAAGCAGTGGCAGAGAAGATAAAGAGATTCAAGAAAAAGAAAAGCAGAAATTTAGTATACTTGGAGCCTAATTACATGTGGTGACTTGAGGGAAACAGAAAATTTTAGGGTAGTTGTGAGCCACAGAGCTGACAGTAGCACCACAAACCAATATAAAAATTGTGGGAAGAAAGGCAAGTTTAGTGTTCAACAGAATAATTTAGCTTTAGCTACTTTGAGTGTTAGATGCTATATTCGTTATCTATTGCTAGCTAAGAAAGTATCCCAAATCTTAGTACCTCAAAACAACACATCCTTATTAATTCACACATTTTATGAGGATCAGGAATCCAGTAATGGTTCAGGAGAGTGGGCTTAGAGACTACCAGGCAGTCACAGCGAAACTGTGGGCCAGGTTTGTGCTCATGTCAAGTAGGATCAATTCCAAGCTCACTCTTGTGGCTGCTAGCAGGAGGCCTCACTTCCTCATTACAGTCATGGGGCTGCTTTTAGCATGGCTTACTCAAGAACAAGCAATCAGAGAAAGAGAGACAACTAAAAAGAGAACCTGGTCTTTTTTATAACCTATTCTCAGAAATGATATACCATCACTTCTGCCATGTGCCATGGATCACAAAGACCAACTCTAAAACAGTGTTGAAGGTACTGCACAAGGGTGAATATATCAGATATGGGGGGGGGATGTCTTCTTAGAAGCTACCTACCATAATTCCATAAAGGATATCCAGAAACTGATCAATGAACCCGTGTGGTGCTAAGAAGGGGTGTCAGCATTAGAGCCGGGGATTTGGATGTCCTCAGCATAAAGGGTGGCAGTTGAGGCCTTGAGAATAAATGAGAGCATCCGGTCAGAGATTCTGTAGGCCACTCACCCTCACAGGGGTGCACGCAAGCCCCACTCTCCATCTCACCAGGGACTACACAGGTAGGGGTGAGATGGTAGAACATAATTTACCAAAATCTGGGTAGTCTTAATAAGGTACTTTCAGAGATTCTGTGTGACCTTGGCCCGCCTACATATGCCATTAGGTTTTGAGGATCACTGCTATTTCACTTGTTTATTCAACAAATATTTATAAAGAACCATATATATATATACACACATATATATATATATATATATATATATATAAAATGCATTGGCAAAAATGTTAGTGTATAAAAGAGACTTAATCTTTGTCATTACGGAAGAGAAGAACTACAAATAAAACCTTTAAAATCAAGAGCATTTGGGTAGAAGTAGAGACAGAGTACATCCTGGAGGAGACTAAGAAGAATTTTCCAGAAAACAAGAAGAGTAGGTTCTATGAAGCCAAATAAGTAGAAAACATTAAGACAGGAGAAATATGTAATGGGATTCTGGATAAAACTTAGTGAAGAATAACAAATAATAGATAAGAAACAACGAAGAAATGATGAATTAAAAGATAGGTAATTAAAATCAACATGAAAAATAACTTAAATGTCTATTTATAATCTAGATCATAACAGACAGCTGTTTTTAACCTTTCAACAGTTGGACATTGAATACTTGAAACTTCTCCTTATCATTGGTTCATTTTCCAAGATATACGACGGCTGTCCAGAAAGTATCCAGCCATGTAACCATTCTTGTTATACTTGTATATATACTTAACAGCACTTGCATTAATATATCATCTTTAATCAAGTGAGGCTTAGGTCTAATTTTGAAACAGAGAAAGTCAAATTTTTGTGTCCACCTTCTCCTTTTAATAGTGAGTTTGCTTATTATTTTAATCTAATCTATTTCTTTAGAACAGCATTTTACTCATTTGGACCTCTAGGGAAAAAAGAACTTGTATGCAATGTCTCTACTGTAGATTATTTCCCCAAGAAGTAATTCTCTTAATTTAACCAGATGCATTCAGGAACTATTCATTATTTATTTTCTTTCATATTTTTGTATTCAATCTATCAGAAAAATCTTCCCATGTTTACTTTTAAAAAAACTCATATATTTACCACTTCTTAGAATGGCCACCACATTCTCCCTGAACCAAGCCTTATGGCTCTCATCTGAGTTAACGGCAAAAGCTTCTAATGCTTCGCCTTGGATCCCTCCCACTACCAGACCAAGCTGATTATTCTTAGAACCACAGCCAGAGTGAGCCTAGGGAAATGTAAGTTAGGTCATGGCATTTCTTTTCCCTAACTCTAGCCCCTTTCTTAGGGATAGATTCAATTTGCATCTTTTCTCTTCTCGGGGTTTTGATTGTCTTTATAGCAATGGTATGTTTTGGCTCCAGAGAAGAAAATCATTCTCCCTTGTGTACAGAAATGACACATTGACTCGTCCTTTATAGAAATGAACTATATTTTACTGCCAGCAGATACAGAGACTGAAGCCTTCTGATTTATGCAAATCAGCTACTTCAAATACATAATACATAAGACACTGACCTCAATTCATCATCAGTATGTTTTTAATGTAAAAAACATAGAACTATGCTAATTCTACTTCTTAATGCCTTTTACAAGTCATATTTCTTTCCTATCATTAGCCATATTTATTCACAGTCATGACAGTTTGGTTTAATTCAAGCAGCCTACAATATTTAAAATAAGAACCTATTTTTAAAACCTCTTACTAATGCTTATATCCAGGATTAAATGCTTTTAATATGCCAGAGGCAATAGAAATTAGTATGGCTAGTACACAAAATAAAACATTTGGCTTGCAAATATCCCAATCAAAAATAACAATAATTCTATCAGATTTTTTAAAACAGATTTTATGCAGTTATTCTAGTACTCAAGTCAGCCTAAAAAGATGCCTTGCAAGTCATGACTGCAATTGCACTACAGTGAATACATGAACACTGTTATGTGAATTTGTTTATCAGACATTTTCCAGAATGACATCTGAGTAGGTTTTTCTGAAAGGGGATTTACTTCAGACTAATGAGTGCTGGCTCAGAGGTAAGATCATACAGGAATCCTAGGGTCCCAGAGAGCAGTCAAAGACAACTAGATCCTTCCCTGGTCTTTTAGCCTATGAGTCATATCCACTGGACATCATTTACTCTCTCCCTCACCATCTCAGTTATCTTTCCTGAGACACAGACTCACTACTTCTCCGCTGTGTAATGTTTGCCAATACACTTGTCCAGGAATTCTTCAAGAAATCCATAAAAGTTCTGCCACAATTTTTTGTCAATCTACATTGTGAGCCTCATTATCTACCACTGTCTTCACCCTGTGCTCCAATCACACTGGGCCCATCACTGTTTCTCATATAGGTGGTGTGTGTTGCCAAGTCTTTGTTGGTGTAGTTTAGTTTGTCTGAAATGCCTTCCTGTGCCTCAAAAATCCTCAATCTTGTGTGTGTGTGTGTGTGTGTGTGTGTGTGTGTGTGTGTTTTAAAAAGCCATGTTTATTAATGAAAAATTCAGACCAAGCTGCCTTAAATCATTGTTTTTTTTTTTTGAACAAGGTGAAGGTATAAATAAATAAAATACAGAACAGTTGAAACACGAAAAATAAATCTTCAATTCCCATCCACTAGATGTACACTGAAAAGTTAACAGCGGCTGTTGCTTTTATCTGCCCCCTCCCCGCCTTGTGGAGTAAATTTGTTTTTCATACAGATATAGTGTACATTGTATTTTTGTTTTCTTGTAACATTAGGTTGCATATCTTTCTATGTTAAAACAAGGACTTTGTAAACATTGTTTTTATTATTTCATTTCTTCCATTGAATGGCTGAATCAGGCTTCACAGAGGTCTCTGAGCACTAAGTATATTCCCATTTCCTCTAAGTTATCATCTTCTCACAGGAGGTACACCTATGCTCCCTTGATATCCTTTAAAGAGGGTGGTAGCTCTTCCAAATTCTCTGTGTCTTAGCTATAGTCCTCACTGTGGGACTGTTACAAATAAATTACAAACGTACCGCAAAGAGTTCCCGTATATCCTTCATCCAGCTTCCCTTATTCAACCACTTATATTACCATAGAATATTTACTTACCCTATTAACCTTGGCAAAATACTATTAACTAATGTAATCATTCTTTCTGCTAATGTCTCTTTTCTGTTCTAAAATCCAATCCTGGATCTCATAAGGATTTAGTTGCTTTGTCTCTATAGTCTCCTCCCTTTTGTAACAATTCCTCAGTCTTTCTTGTCTTTCAGGATATTTTTTCATGTTTTTTTTTTCTCTTTCATATTTTTCAGGTCACTTTTGAAGGGTCAGTTAATTTGTGGAATATACTTCAATTTGAGATCATCTAACATTTTCTTAAGATTAGTTTTGAGGCTACGTATTAATGGGAAGAACACAACAGAGCTGATGTGTCCTTCTCAGTGTATGATTTCACGACGTTGAAATTTTGTTGATATGTTTTACTGGCAATATTAACCTCAAGCACTTGATGAGGGGGAAGGCTGCCTGGTTTCTCTAAAGGGAAAACTTATTATTTTTCCCTTTGTATAATAATTACTAAATATTTGGGGGAACATACTTAGAAGTTATGCAAATATTGTTTCTGCTGAAACTTTCACCTACTCATTTTAGCACTGGTGGATCTTGTCCAGGAATTCATTACTGTGATGTATTAATGGTGATATACCATTGTCCTCATTATTTTTATATGTATTATTTTTATCAAATAAAACATCATTTTAATGTATAAAATAGCACTTAAATAAAAAGTGGGTAAGGGACATGAGTAGATATTTCTCAAAAGATATACCAATATCAAACAGGTTCATGAATGTTCTACATTGCTGATCATTAGGGAATGCTAATCAAACCCACAATGAGATATCTTCTCATACCATCAGAATGGCTATTATCAAAAAGATGAAAGATAAAACAAGGCCTGGTGAAGACATGGGGAAAAGGGAACCCTTGTACACTATGTATTAACTTGAATGTTTTCCAGGGAATACTTGTCACATATTTTAGTTATTTGTTTATTAAACATTTATTGTTATTCATGTAAGTATGAACCTGTGGAAGTTTGTTTGTTTGTCTTTTTTTTTTTTTTTTTTTGAGCATTTCCTTACCTTCTGGCATTACAAGATACCCTAGGCTTATCTTTATTTTCCCTGCCCAACCCTTGGAATCAGCAGTTCATTAAGGACCTCTGGTTCCTTGTAGTTGAGAATGGTATTAGAAGCCAAGATGTGGGTGCTGGGTATGCTCATTGCTACTGGATGTGACTGATTCTCAATGGATAGCACTAAGAAATGTATATACACACACATATAAAAATATATAAGCATATATACACACACACTAACTTGTGCATATACATATCTATTTTTATTTCCATATCTATCCATCTCTCTGTGTGTATGTGTGTGTGTGTGTGTGTGTTTTCATTAAGTCTGTATTGAAACCTTTAACTCCAACAACTCAGGTTTTATTCTAGCTGTTACCTTTTCCTTTATTGGAAATTCTTTCTCCAGCATTCAGAAACCTGGATTTCATTATTTACAATGTAGTTATTTATTTATTCAACCCTAGTATTAAATAAAATGGTTTCAGAATTTCTAACCTATATCCCTGTGAGAAACAAATATACAAACTAGAGCACAGAGTTTGTGTTCAGTTCTATCTGTCAGTAGCCTTAAAGTATCCTTCCTGATTCATGTTTGCAACTCGAATGTCACATCCTCTGTGAAACCTTCTCCCAGGCCCACTACTGTTAAAATACACCATTAATGACTCCTCTGCCTGGGCTTCCATGGAAATTAGACCACACTTTCATGAGGGCCCTGCTGATCCTGCAGATACATAGAGAAGAAAAACCTCGTATCTTCCCTCAAGGGGCTACTGCCTCACAGCTGGTGTTGCCTGTGTTTGCTCACAATACCGGATCACATGGTCATAACATGCTACCTGGCATCAGAATGAGTTTAGCAAATTTTATGTCGGCAAGTGAATGAGTAAACAGATAGTCTATGTAAACACTAAAAAAAGAGGTTTTGGAAAGGGATGTGGGGATTAAAGACACAGAATTGTTTGATGGTTAGGAATCCTGGCTTTGAAGTTTTGAATTCCAATTCTGACATTTACTGCTAGCTGTGAGAATTTAGGCTTCATAGGAGTATTAGAAAAGATTACAAGCAGAAGATAGCACTGAAAAGACTACATTAGTGCAATCAAATTGCACAGTGAGTTTTTTAGAAAACCAGGAAAATATTAATGCTAGCAAAATCTATAACAATCTAGTGGTTATATGGCAGATCAATAGGTTCCTATCATTCAGAGATGGAAATACAATGTTAATTAAAAAAAAAAAAAAAAAAACTTAGGTCTATATATGTGGACATTTAGCTTTAGTTCACTTAGCATCATTAAATTTGAGTACTGCTTTTGAGATTTTTTTTTTCCTTAATAAGATAAAGTAGATTCTTTAAATTCCCTTTTCCACCCCAGCCAACCTTGAACTCCAAAGTGGTTTTAGACTCTTGCTGGGTAAGGTTGATATGCAAATTACATTGGGGAAGTGGCAAGTAGCAGAGCCCCTTAGAAGGCACAAATCATCATGTTCCCTTTTAATTTGTATTTCTTTCTCTCTCCCTATACTTGAGCTTAAATTTCCAAGCCTTTTCCTGAGGAGGTAAGAGAGCCCCTGGTTCAGCCACAGGTATTTTCAAATTTTAATGATGTATTTGAGTAGACATCAATAAAACATTTTTTACAGTGTTGTGCTGATCATTAACCAGATAAAACTTGATAGTACTTTTCCCCTTAGATGGTTACCATGCTTGCTGAGGATGCACTTTGTTGAATTAATCATTCAAAAGCTGTGGGTCAATTTTTCAGCATGGATCCATTTCCATAATTCTGTTTTCCCCATCACTGCTAATAATGATGTCCTAAAACTTCACTTTCTAGACACAATCAGGAAAGGTCAGGGGTTACAGATTCTTCAGTAATGCCTATTCCAAAGCAGCAAACACCTTACGGACATACTTGAAGACTGAGTCCCATGGTGCCCTAAACAACCAATTATCCTTCTCACCCTGAGGTGAGGGCTAGCCCTGAATCCATTTTGTCTGAAATGTTTGTATGAAACTTTAAGAATCTATAATGATGACACTCTGATTTTCATCACTGTGTAGTGGCCTGCATAATTCAAGGAGAATTATTTACATAGAGGGAATGTGAAAGGTGTAGACAAGTAGGAGGGGGCACTTGGAACAGTGCAGTGACCAATGGCTAGCAGGAGGAAGCTGTTATCAAGCTTATGCCCAAAAGGATGGGGACAGTAGTTCTCAAAGCTTGAAACATGGACCATAAGCATTAAATTCACCTGGGAGCTTAATAGACATGCAAATTTGCGGGTTCCACCATGGAATTAGAAACGCTAATTGAGGTTGACGCCTGACAATCTATGTTTTCACAGCTGGTTCTGATACATGATAGTGCTTGAGAAACAGTGGACAAGAGGAAGCAGAGCTACTGGTGCCCAGAAGAGGAGAAATCACGTAGAACAACGTGCCTTGAGAGGAGCAGCACTGACCTTCAGCTGAGGATTATCACCCAAATTGGGACGAACATACATACAGGTTTGCATGGGCCAGTCAAGGTTTATACCTATTGTACAAGTGAGACCATTAACAGTGCCTCTTTTACTCTCAAATACGTCCAATTTGGAAGAGAAACTGTATGGTCATCCCATCTGAGGTTGTGTTGCATCAAGAGAACTAAGAAAAAATATCTGACCTCACTGTCCTCCTTCCCTCTCATCTCTTGGAAGGGTCCTCACTGTTCAAATCCTTTGGAAATCCCACTGGCATATGCACTCTGGGGATATAACTCACATAGGCCAACTAGGATGGAGACAAAGCAAGAAGAAGATGGGAGAAAATGAATACAGCGGGGCAGGTGGAAGCATTTTGTTACATCGGGTGTTTGTTTTCTTCATTGATTTCAAAGAAAAGTATTATAAAAATAACATTCATTTCTTCACTATTTCATTTATTTTTCTTTGAGTCTTCAATAGATGACACTCCCATTTTCCAACAGGCAAATTATTTATTTCTAAATTTTCTGCTGAATTTCTTTGTCCTTCCATTTATGAATTAAGAAAAGATCAAGATAATAAAATGTTAACCCAAAGACCTTCTTTTGTTTAAGTTTATTTCACTTTAACTCTAATCTACAGAAACTCTAGCTATTGTATATCATATTGTTTCATACATTGCCCATTAGCTTCTCTTCTATGGGCCTGAGTGATGAACTACAACAGTTTGACTTTATTACGTTCCTTTAGATCATTTAGACACCTTTTTCTTTTCATTCAAATGTCAACATGTATCAGCCAAGGTGCCCTTTTCACTGAGAAATATGGGTGAACTTGGCCCAAATTGCATTTTCATTACTATGTCAATCCAGAATATTAGCCATAGTTTCTATCCATTCCCGTGACTTGCTGCTCTTTCCCTCTCGTTACTTCATGCATTTTCATTTGTGCTTGCTCAGTGTCACTGATAATAACTTAGGAGCAGTTTGTATGTGGACATTGAGAGGAAAGTACATCACAGACCACTTTCTCCATCGCATATGTAGCCCTATGACAACAATACCTGTTTGACCGTACAGTGCACAGCACTGTCTGAGAAGATCTTGTTCATTTACTAATTTATTTTTTAATATTTATAGTCATTATACTGAAAACTATGAGAACAACCTTATTCTGTTTTGCTTATTGCTGTAGCCGTTTGTGCCTAGCACATGGTAAATGTGCAATAAATAGTAGCTGAATGAGTAGCTAACTGAATAAATAGATGAATAAAGGAATAATTGGATAACAGTACATGTATTTCATCTCTTTACTCTTTCCTTCCCATTGATCTTCTTGTCACACTTTTAACAATGCCTCCTCTTCTTATATCTCATCTTTGCCCTCCTCCTTCTCCTCCTCTCTCTGTTCCCTCTCATACTTTTATTCTTCCTCCTTCTCCTGTTTCTTCTTCTCCTCCTCTTCCAAAGAAATATCTCCTATATTCAGGCATCCTTTGAGTATATTAGCTTCCACTCCAAGGAATTTATCAAATTTTCTTTTTTTTTTTTTTTAAATTAAGGGCTTCTTCTAAGGAGAACTCTCATAGGCACACTTTTTCCTATCTCTTACACAGCAATCATTTACTGGGCACCAGCTCTATGTCAGTGTTGTACTAGCAAATGCAGATTGCAAGAGGCACATGGTGGATCTAATCATTGCTCAACAGGGTGGGAAAGAGAGATATTAATCAAATAATCAGTTTGGATTTTTATTACAAACTGAGATTAGTGCAGTGAAGAAAAGTGATAAGAAACCATGAAAGCATATTACAGGGGGACAGATACGGTCTGGAAATTCCCAGAAGGCTTCCCTAGACAGTGAATGAGTTGAGAAATGAAGTAATAGGAGAAGTATGTTAAACAAAGAGAGAATGAAAGCACATGTGAAGTAGAAGGAAGAGTACATACAAAGGCCCTGATTTAGAAAGGGATGTGTCAGACTGTAAAAATTAAAATACTGATGATGACTAGGGTACTGTGAACAAGAGAGTCAGACAAGGGCAAGATCACGCAAAATTTTAAGATCTTATTGTGTATTTGACTTTACCATCAAAGCAATAGAAAAACCATGTAAGTGTCTATAGACTTTTGAACTAAAATATTTCTCAGCTGCAATGCACTGTAGAGAACAGATTGGAAGGGGTCATAAATACATAAGGACCAGGTAAGAAACTTTCGCAGTTATCCAGGTAAGAAATGAAGGCATCAGATGATTACAGAGATGAAGAAATGTGGACAGATTTCAGCAATAATTCAGAAGAAAAAAAACATGGCTAAATGAGAATTTTACCTCCAGGATGTATATTTTCTCTGAGGTGTGGAATCCAGAGAACATACAGGTGTTTACAGCAGCTGCTCTGAAAGGAGCAGTGACCTTCAGCTAAGAGACATGCTATTACTTCAGGGTGGCTTTAGAAACCCTGGTTTGATGTGAATAGTGCTGTTTTTTTTTTTTCTGTTTTTCCAGCATAATATAATCCAACATTTAAAATGTAAATGTGATTACCCAAACCTATTGCTCATATCTCTTAAATATTGAAAAAAAGAAAAAAAGATGAGACCATGCTACAGCATTCTATTACAAAAATGAACAATTTACTTTTTCCATGTTCCTTGTTAGAAGCTTTTAGATTTTCTTATTTCTTTTTTAAAAAAACAATGTGGATATGAACATTTATTTCTATTAATACATGTCCTGAAGTGCATTTTGAGGGTTTCTTTAAGTTTTATACTTTGAAACAATTGCTGGCAGTGGGGTATGAACATCTTCAATGTTACTACATAATGCCAATTTGTTCCCTGAAAAATTTGTACCAATTTACACTTTTTACACTTCAGCAGTATATGAGAGTACACGTTGTTTTACATCTTCTCTTACACTTGGAATTTAAACATTTTTTAAAAACTGTAAAACTAATATGAATGAAATTATATTCCCTGTAATATTACTTTTATTTTCATGAATAATTTGATTATTTTGCATTTTTATGATTACTATTAAAATTCTAAATCATTTTATAAAGTTCTGAATACTGACAAGTGTTTAGTCAATCATGTTTCTTCTTCCATAAATTGCTTGTTTATATCTTTTTTGTATTTTCTATTGGGTTGTGTGTGTGCACTCGTGTGTATATGTGTCTGATTTGTAGACTGTATTAATACATTCTAGATTTTATTTTTCTTGTATAAGTGGTAAATATTTTCCCCTCATTTTGAGTTATCTTTTCACTTTTTCTATCTTTTAATTGATATTTTTTGTTAAAGTTAAAGGCAACAAGTTTTACTGTATAGTGTTTTTTGTCTCTTGTTTGAGAAATCCTTTCTTTTCCCATATATATATATATATTCTCTTATATTTTGAAGTTATTTTTGTATTTATTATTTAATTCACTTGGAATAATTTTTTTATTGTATGATGAGCATGGCTTAATTTGATAGTATTTTTTTGTATGGAAACAAATTATGCTAGTGATGTTAGCTGAACAGTCTTCTTTCTCCAGTCCTCTACATTGCCAACTCATTTACACATTAAGTTTTCAGCCATGCAAAATAACGTGTCTAGATTTGATTTTGTTACGTTGGTTTGTTTTTCCTTTACCATAGTGTTTTAATTTCTATCATTTGTATATACATCTTGATCTCTAGTAAAGTAGGACACACACCTTGCTCTTATTCAAAATCACTTTCTTATTATCACTTTACTTTTCACTCATCATTATAACTAGGTTTTCAGTTTTCTTTGGTTGCAACATTATTGAATTTATAGAGAATTTAGGAAGAACTGACATTTCTAAAATATAATCATCCTGCTTATGAATGTGGTGTATCTGTCCTTTTATTTTTATACCCTTTCCATAGTGTTAATTTTCTTCAGAAGCATATTCACATTTATTTTAGTTTCATGATTATTTTAACTTTGAGACAGATTACATATTTTTAAATCTTTGAAAATATAATTTTTTCTAATTATATCCTGAACATTAGTAAATTCTTATATTAGAATAAATTTATTCATTTTTCTTTCCTCAGTTCACTGAAGGAACATCTAGTATGATAAGTACAAGTTTAAAAAAATAGTAGTGGCTATCATTGTTTTATTCCTGATTCTTAAAGAAAATGTACTTACGAGCTCACCATAAAGATAAAAATTGCTGATTAATTTTAGATTCCATCAGGTTGTGTACATTTCCTTCTAATTTAAATTGTTAAAGATTTTTAAAATATAAATGTATCAGATGCTATCGATTTTTTTCTGCATTTTAAGCAATAATATGTTTTTTCTCTCTGATGTTAAACTATCTTGCAAAAATAAAATATATATACATATAAACATACAGTCATAGTGTTGGGTTTGATTTGATGATACGTAATATAACATTTTCTGCACATATATTCATGAGTGATATTTTTAACTAATATTCTTTGGAATGCTGTCATGGCTAACTTTATTTGTCAACTTGACTGGGCTACCAGTTGCCAAGATATTTAGTCAAACATTGTTCTGAGTGTGTCTGTGAGGGTGTTTATAGATAAGATTAACATTTTAATTGGTAGACTGAGTAAAGCGGATTGCTTTCCCTAATGTGAGTGGGCTTCATACAATCAGATTAAGGCCTGAGTAGAACAAAAAGGCTGACCTTTCCCTGAGTAGGAAAGAATTCCTCCTGCCTGACTGCCTTCAAACTGAGACATCAGCTTTTTCAGACCTTCACCCTTGAAGAGAAATATCTGCTTTTTCTGTGTCTTGAGCTTTCTAGCCTTCAGGGCAGGAACTAAAAACCATTGATCCTCCTGGTTTTCAGGCCTTGGAGCTCAGACTGGAACTTAAGTCATTGGCTTTCCTAGGTCTCCAGCTTGCTGACTCACCCTGTAGATCTTGGAACTTGTAGTTGCCACACACACACCCACTCTGACTCTCTATCTCTATCTCTGTCTCTATTGGTTCTGTTTCTCTAGAGAAACCTGACTAATAAATATACTAGCCTTGTCTGATTTTTGGTATAGGAGTATACTGGCCTTATAAAAATAGTTGAGAGAAATTTTTTCTCTCTTTTCACAAAGCAGAATAGTTTGCATAATATAAGAATTATTTTTCCCATTTGTGACACTGTAAATAGAGCAATCTGGGCTTTGAGTGTTGTTTCAAAACAGATTCTCTTTCCTTAGATGCCAATATAGTAATAGAAATGGACATTCTGAAAAACGTTCCCACCGTAATTATTGAGCACTATGCAGGGTTTTGTTTTGTTTTAATATTCATCTCATCTATGTTTTCAAAGAAGTTTTTACTTTAAATAATATCTTCTTTGCTAACTTTTACCTTTTCTAACTAGATATGATCTATCTAGTAAGTATCATTAGGGACTTCTCTCACTCTTTCTGATCAATCTGCTAGAGGCTTTTCTGTGTAGTCTTTTCAAATAATGTACCAGTAGTACTATTTTTCTTTTTAATTTATGAATTAAATTAAAATTATTCAGTTAATATGTACCAGTATCTTTATTTACTGTTATTTCTTATGGAATATTTTATTGTTTTTTGCTTTTTATAACTTCTTAAACTAGATAATTATCACAATAAGTACTTAAAAGTTCCTTGAAGTACTACTTTAGTTGCACCCCACTCATTTTGTAATATATTACTTCCATTATCTTTTTCTTTTGATTAAATTTATAAATTTTCTCCTAGGATATGTATTATTTAATCCAAGACCTATTTAGAAGAAACTTTTATAATTCTTGAATACAAGAGCTTATTAAATTATCTTTGGTTTTTAAACATTTAATTGAATTATAGAGAGCATAATCTTATGACACATTTCTTTAAATCTATTGTGTTTTTATTTAGTACTACATGTTTCATTAAAACCAAAAGATTTTATGTATGAATTAGAAAAAAATAGTAACCATAATTTGGGAATACTGCATTCTAGAATATTTGTTATTAAAAATTTCTGTGTATCCTTCCTATTATTTGTGGTATTTAATCATTCTCATTTCCTTTTTTAAAAAACTCTTCTCCATTTCTGCATTGTGGTGATGGATTTAATCATTTTTTCTTGAAATTTCTCCTTGCTTATGTATATTTTTGCTTTATAGATTTTGAAGCTATATTATCAGACATACAACAGTTTAGAAGTCTTATTTCTTTTGGTGAATTGATTGTTATCTTTATATTGGACCATTTTACCCTTAATAGATCTTTATTGTCATGAAGTCTATTAGTTTTTTATTAATATATCAACATCATTTAGATGGTTAATATGCATATGGTATTCCTTTTCCTATGGTTTTGTTTTCAAACTCCTTATATCTTACATTTTAAGTTTAGATATTTTTAAAAGCATAAAATAACAAGATTAGAATCCAAGAACCTCAAATACTGAGTTTAAGAGATATAAATTATAATAAAAATATTGATTAATATATTCATAGAAAGAAAAGCTGAATTGTGTAGTTTTCCAGGACACTTAAACTGATGCTTTTATCTTGGAAATTTCCCCCTGCATAAATAATATAGAGTCAGACCTAAAACCTGTAACAGAGAGATGTGTAAATGTAAACTTTTATAAGACACTTTATTTTTTCCACTATGATACAAAGTAACTTTCTTACTGTCCTTTCTCTTCCATTGTCCTGAAGCTGTACACCTTTCATGGATCTATGTTTTATACAGAAGTCTTATTTCCTGTGACTTCTGTCACTGAACAGTGAGGCTGTAGAAAGCCTCGGAGTCAATATACACAAGATCTCCCAGTGCCTACCCACTTCAGATTTCAGTTGCCTTCTGATTTCAGCATCCTCTTTTTTATGATCTTGGGTATTTCCTTACCACTGCTTTGATGCATCTCTTTCAGCATATCCTGGTATTTAAGGTTTTCCAGAATGTCTAATGTCTATTTTACCATATGGGCAATTCCATTATTTTATGAAAGTCATAAAATCTTTTTTTTTTGATAGCTGTAGTCTCCTATATATAAATATATGATTATCCTTTTATCTTCTAAATAATTTATCATTTAAGTACCTTCCAAATAAATTATATATTTATCTTTTAATAGCACATATATACACTAAATCTTTATATCTATCTACCTATCTATCTTCTACTAAATGTAGGCAACTTTGCCAAAGATTGGGCATTTAAACAATGGAATATACTTTCTACCTTTGAGGGCCTCTTATCTATTTGTCTAGACAGTTCATGCATGAAAAAATATAAATAACAGTAAAAGATATACCCTAAGTGACAAATGAATGGTTCACATAGCTAAGTGCTAAGAGAGTTCATTATCAACCTCTTCTTCAAGCAGACAGATACTTAACTTTTATATCCCTCAGGGCTCATTGTTTGTGGTTTTCCCCTCTATTCAGCACAACTTGTGGCAGCTGGAGTAATGTTTAATTTGAAAAAAACAGATCAACAATGTCATCCTGCCATCAGCTGGATCATCTGTTAGAAGTGTTTAAAAGTTGCAATTTTATGGATGTGTGGGTGTTTTTTAAATTCCAAACAAGCTCAGGTCAAAACAGTTCTCTAGGTACAAAAACAAATTAAAATTCCATCACCTAGAACACATAAAATTACAGGAATCTGAGTGATAGTTATTTTTTAATTAAAATTCAGTAGAATTGGGTTGCTTTTCTCTGATATATATTATTAACTATAAAGTAAAAATAGTGGATAATAATAGTGGATAGCAAGAGCAAAGTCTAATCCATTCTAATTCTTAATCCTCAGAACAGTTTCTGAAATAACAGATATACAATTTAATATTAAATAAATACCCCTTCACACACACTCTAAAGGTAATTTTCTCTAAAATTAACTAACTTTTTATAATCTACCACATTATTCAAGTTTCTGTACCTGTAGAGATATAAAGGAACACATTCCATAAACCTTTGTTTTTACTCTGTCACAGAAATGTTTGTTTTTCTTCCAAGTTATCAGCACTCCAGCAATTGTCTCTCACTTCCTAGTCCTACTTATTTTCAATTTTCTCAAATGTCTTTGAAAAATAGGCCTTTAGTTTAGACAGAGCAATTTTCTTCTGCTTTCCATCATGCATTTTATTAATCTTCAGCCATGGGCTTTGCACAGTTAATTCAATGCATGGAATTGCTTTATTTTTATTTTATTTCTTAACTCACACCTTCTATCACTCAAGTCCAAACTAGGGGCACTTTATCCCTCACTCTGTGACTCTGGCAAATTCTCTTTTTTTCATTCCAGTTCCAGTCATATTTCTCATATGCAAAACACTGAGAGGTAGTTGGGTCTATCTGCATGTGGCCTCTGATTACTTTTACATTTGGCCTGTTCCCTTCTTTACTAGATGTTGGATTTATTGAAAGGAAAAGCAATCCCAAGCTCCTATTTTTTTTAAGAGAAACTATATTAATTTGAACAGCTTTTTAAAAGGTGATTAATTTTAACCCCCTCTGCTTTTTATTGCACTGTAGTCAGTGTTTTCATGTCTGTTTGCTATTGAACAGCTCATGAAAGGAAGACAGGGTGATCATATGGTGAAAAACATATGGTTCCATGTCCCTGATGTGACCTTATTTCTTTGTTCAGAAACAGTTTAAAACATTTACAGAATAGGAAAGCTCTGACTCAAATAGGCAACTGACTACCGATGCAAGCACAGGATACAATTGCTTCTCTAAATGTCACATACTATAGGAGTGAATTCAGGAAAGAGGTATGTATATGATTTAATTGCTGCTAGTACCAGAATTGGGCATAGACACTGAAACAGTTAATATTAAAGATTATCACTCATCAAAAACAAAAGGAAAAGCAAAAACAAAAAGTAGTTTTGAGTATGTGCCACTAAATGGAAATCATGAGAGTTCTCTGTAATAAAAGTCTCTGTGTATAAAAATTTCTATGTAATAAAAAATAGCTGCTATAATTTTATCCTGAAAAAATATTAAATTTTAAAAAGAACTTTTATAACAATTATTAAAACATTTTTCTGATTTTAAAAGAAATGCAAACTTTTTCTCACTGGACTGTCCATTGTTTTATAAAGTTAAGGTTTTGTTTCTGAAATCTTACATTTATACATTCAATAAAATGGTCTGAATTAACACATATGTACACACATACACATATGCACACATGTACAGACAGTTTTTATATCCTTGGATAAACCTTACATTCTTGTTTTTTTTTTTTTTTTTTTTTTTTTACTGAATTATTTCCCCAATATTTATTTGGACAGAGAACAAGGGCTACTTCTCTGGTACAAAAATTTACTGTTATTTTAAAGATCATATCCACTGAAATATGTTTCACTCAAATATTTTTGGCAATGTTAATTTGCATCTTTGTGTGTGTGTGTGTGTGTGTGTGTGTGTGTTCTAAGCATTTTAAACAGGCTTTGAAAACTACTATATAGGACTGTGATGTTTCCATTGCTCTGTGTGCATATATCTCTCTATGCATGCACACATTAAATGCCAATACTTTATCAAAAAACATGGGCATCTTAATACTGAAAACAAGAAGTCTAGGGGGATATGATTAATTGGATAAAATCAAGACAGAGAGAAAAGGAGATATAGGATAAACTTGATTACAAAAATCCCAAGATACCAGAATGATTTTAAAAATAGGTCAAATAAATCATGAATTTACATAGTGAGAAGCAAAATGAGGAGGATTGCTACCCCCAAGAGGTTAAAGAGTGTAGGAAGAAAAAGATCTTCAAAAAGAGTTTAGACCAAATTATGAATAAAAAGTTACAATGAGTTTTAATTTGAAAACACTTTTTGTTTCCATTATGGCTGACTAGAGAGCTTCATAAAACACAAGGATACTTTATGATCTTAGATATTCATATCAGGTATTATAATGGTCTTTATTGAATGAATCCCTTTCTACAAGCTGGGGATTATCACATGAGAATCAATACTTTAATTGGAAAAGTAATAACTAATTATTAATAATTTGATAATTAAATTAGTTAATTGGATAATTAATTTGATAATTGGTTGGATATTTAGAAAATGCTGTTTACATTTGGTTGGGATGAGAGTAGACCTCAGATCCTGAAAGACATGTAGTATAGTGAACAGGCAGGCATCGGGGTCAGCCCATCTGTTTGGAACCCTGGATCTACAGCTTACTTGCTGTGATTGATGTTAAGAGTAAAAACAGTCCTTAGCCTCTCTGAACTCAGCTTCTCTATAAGTATACTTATAAGTATAAGATCACCCCTCTTACATTTATTGTTTAGAATAATAATCGGCAATTATATGCTCAAGAATATTTGCACATGCTAGAAGTTGACTGTTTTAGTGAAGCTATTTATATTTCTCTAGCTTACTTTCTCCATTGGTTAAATATGAACTCAAAGGGGGAAGAATCCTATTATTGTCTCTAATTAGTCAGATTCTGGAGAACAAAAATAACACATACACACAAAAAGTCCTTCTTATGACAGTGTTGCATTAACCTTTCTTCACTTAGACTAAATATATACATAGAACATTAAATAAATTTATTCTGTTATGAATCACTATGTATCTATAATTATTATGACAAAAAGTTTGGAAAGAAGTGTGACCTAATATTCTACCAGGTAGCTGGATAAGTAAATTGTCTTAATTTTTCCGTACACAATTTTCTTGCTGCCAGAATCTGTGGGGCTCCTAAGAGAGAAACTGGTATTACAACAAAAATCAGCTGGAGCAGTTAAAAGGTTAGTTGGATTTGACCAGCGACCTCACCGTCAGTTTCTGCTATCACTTATTCTTCTGTCTTTGACTCACTTTAGTTTGTTCCTTTCAGATTTTTATTCCAACTCTGCAGTCTATTCCCAATACTTTCAAATGGCTTCCCCAACTCACTTAAGACAAAGGCCTACAGGGAAGGCCCTTCACGCTCTCCTCCCACCTATTTACTCCTCCTTTACCTTTCTGATCTTGTCTCCCACCTTTTTCCCCCATGCTCCACCACTGACCCACACTGGTGCCCTGAATATATCCCCGACACAGAGATTTTGAATTTGTTGCTCCTAATGTTCTTGAAATAGATATCCACATGGCTGTATCCTAGTAGTAGAGATTATTTTGTCACATCATAAAGTGTGGTGGACAGAATAATGCTCCCCCCTCTCCAAGTGTCCACATTCTACTCCCCAGAATCTGTGTCTATGTTACCTTCCATGGCAAAAGAGACTTTACAGAGTGATTTTTGAAAGATCCTGAGGTGAGGAGAGTATCTTGAATCATCCAGAGGTGCCCAATATAATCACAAGTGTCTTTATAAGAGGGAGACAAAAGAATCAAAGCTGGAGAAAAGACAATGCAATGATGAAAGCAGAGGAAAAAAGACCATGAAATGGATCCATAAGCCAAGGAATGAAGACAGCCTCCAGAAGCCAGAGAAGGAAATAAAATGAATTACCCCAACTGCCAACACCCATTGTAAAAGCACAACTGCCAACGCCCACTGTAAAACTTCTGACCTCCCCAACATTAACATGATAAACTTTTGTTGCCTTAAGCCACTGCATTTGTGGCAATTTGTGACAGCAGCCATAGGAGATTAGTACAGCAAGTTTTCCTTGATAGCCCCTTTTGTGTAAAATTAGATTATGTAACTAGCTCTAATCAGCAGGCTGCGAGTATAGGGAACATGTATGACTTTGAGGCTAACACACTTAAAAGCTGATGTGTGACTCTAGTCTCTCCTCCTGCAGCACAGAGATGTCCAAGGCCATGTGCTCCTCCGCAGTCCAAACAGGGAGGAGCTGCCATCAGCCTTGGTGCCTCAGTGACTGCGTGGAGCAGAGCCCCTTCCCAACCATCGCTGAACACACAACGACAGCAAGAAACCATGTTTGGTTGTGTTATCTCACTGAGGTTTCAGGGTTCATTTAATTTGTCAGAGACTAGGACTATGAATAATATAAACTTCCTTCAGTTTCTTGGCCAAGTGTCACCTTCTCAGAAAGAACTTCTCTGACCATATTAAAAAGTAAAATGAAACTTTTAAAAGGCAACCTGTTTCTCTGGTAATAAATTTCCCTCTGCCTTGGTTTATTTTATTGTAATTTTTTTTCCAGTGGCAATCTTCACCATCTGGTGCTCTACATTTTTTACTTATTTATTTTGTATCATCAGTCTCTCCCACAAGAATGTCAGCATTTTAGCAGGACAGAGATTTTCTTTTTTTGTTTTGTTTTCTTTTTTTTTTTTTTTTGCTTATCACTGCTTCGTCCCAGCACCCAGAGTAGTGCCTAAGATGTGATTGGACGTTACTACATAATCATAAATGAATGAATGGGCCCATAAGGTGACTACACATTCCTTTTTGACACTTTTGTTGCCGATAAAAGTTGTTTCAACTCCTTTTTTGACTTGACTTCAGATTTAGGTAGAATAAGCTCACTTCTTTATTCCTGAAACACTTCTTCAATTTTCACCTACAAATTCTACTTTGCAAAGCATGACAAAAGCTCTTCCAATTATTTTGTCTCTTCTGTACTTTGATAGGAATAAAAACATAAAGGACAAAACAAGGAATGAGAATATTTGGACCAAAAACAAACCAGATGCTACAACTTGAGGTACAGAAATAAATGTAGCCCATCTACAAGGAGGTCTTCATCAGGAGAGGGATGGTAGGTAATCAAGCCAGAGTTATGATCAATGAGTACAAACATTTGTTATTTTTTATGAAAATACTGAGTTTAGTGCACATAGTGTAAAGAAAATTTTCTGGAAGATATTATATGTAAACTGGGTAACTTGCCATTTATCCAGGAAACATTTATTGGCTATTCATTATGTACCAGTGACTATAATAGGTGCTGGAGGTATAAAAGGGAGATCAACCCACAGTATCACCACCCTCGTACATCGGGTTAGTAGAGGCTTGTGAAGAAAGAAATGTGACATTCTCTTAAAAAAAAATAGTAAGAGAAATTACATGCTGACTGTAATACATTGCAAATGATCTAGAATGTCTGGGTTATAGGTGCTTGTGGGAGAGGGGCAGGATATAGGGAAAACCAATGGAAGGCTTATATGAACAGTATGTCAAAGAGTTTAGAAAGTTTTCATGAAGAAAATTTGGGTTCACTAGAATGATTTAAAACAAAAGAATAACTTGGTTATGTATGCAATTGAGAAAGATTGTTGCATAAGGAATGCAGTAGAGAGATGGGAAGAGGACAAAACTATAGGCATATTCTATTAAAATCTTACTATAACAATCCTAAAGAGAAATTATAAGTTTCTTTAACTTAAACATGACAGTGTGTATAGATAGTAGCTGAATGATATAGCAAAATTTAAGGTTTCAAACCTCAAAGAAAAATATTGATTTAAAAATAAAGTCAAACAAGACTTTGGACACAAATCTTTTATTTTGCAATACCCTGATTGAAACTAGGCAGGTGGTAACCTTAATTTAATTGGTATTTTCTCTGTGCCCTGATAATGATTTTCTCCCTCCTGGATCTCAAACCATATGCTAAATTTTAAGTGCTTCCTATTTTTTTTTTTTTTTGAGACCTTGTTAGATAATTCTTGATAATTTCTCCAAAGAGATTAATTTTTGGCAATGATGGATATATCTACTTTGATTTTATGTTTAGATTATATTTACATCCAGTGATTGAGTAACTTGCAAAATTCTTAGCCCATTATCACTTATTTTGCTCAGTGACAATCTTTTGTTTTTATCTGTTCACCATGGAAAATTGGAACTATATTCTGACAGGTGTCCAAAAATCTAAATCTTTGAGGAAACACATACAACCACCACCCCCAACTCTAAAAGGGTTCTAGGAGAGAAGACAAAGTAATCCTCTGGTAAGTTATTGTGCTGAGAACTTTGGCTTAAAACAAAAATTGTGTGACCTAGTAGAAGCTCAGGGTGCTCTTAACTCTTAATCCTAATAATAGTTTTGATCTAATGAGTGCTCATCTGGGCTGAGCCTGCACTAAGCACTTTACATACATTACCATGCTCAGTCTTCAAAACAGCCCTATATGCAGATATTTCTGTATTAACAAAGAGGAAACGAAGCTCATGCCACCTAAATTATGTTACCTATTGGGGAAGTAGAAGAGCAGGATTTTAATTTATATCTTGCTGACTCCTTCACTCATTTTCAGCCTTTGTGCTATAGCCTAGCCTGGGTTTTAACCCCATAATGATCCAGGGCATTATTCTTCTCCTTGCTTCCTAGAAAAGGCTCTGGGCATCTCCAAGTGGATTGTTATAATTATCTTGAAGTTACTGGGATAACAAAAGATGAACATACAAGCATTCAACCCTGCTGTTTTGTCAGAACAGGTTTATAACAAGAGACAAAGCTGAGCTAAATTTGCCAGAAGTGAAAAGAGTATGGAGGCGGTAGATATGATGGACATTTTCACCAAAGGTTAGGAAATGGACAAAAGCAAGGAAATATATGCTTTTGACACTCTACCCTACTTTGCTAGGCCATAGCTGCTGTCACTTGTGTTCCTACCAGCTCCAGGACAGAAGAGCTACAACCAGCATCAGAGACAGGTGCTTGAATATATGGTGATGCATCCAAGGAGGAAGGAGTAGCAGAGCTGGGCCCATATTATCTACATGGGCCAGGATGATGCCTTTTCAATGATGTGGCAGGAGAACCACTGCCAGTGAATAATTATTAAACATTTATAATCTGAAAGACATGTGGAAAAAAATAAAATAATATAAATAAATATATTTATATTTAAATATAAATATAAATTTAAATATAAATATTTAAATATTTATTTAAATATTTATATTTATATTTATATTTATTTTTATTTATATATTTATATATATATTTTTATATATATTTATATTATATATTTATATTATTATATTATATTATATTATTATATTAATTAATATTAATATAATATAATATAATTATATTATATTATATTATTATTACATTAATATAATAATATTAATATTATTAATATTATATTATATTATATTATATATTTATATTATATATTTATATTATTTTATTTATATATTTATATATATATTTATATATATTTATTATATAAATATAAATATTTATATTTATATTTATATAAATATTTATATTTATTTAAATAAAAATTTAAATATAAATATTTAAATTTAAATATAAATATAAAATAATATAAATAAAATAACAAGAAGTGAATGAGCCCACTGGGGGGTGCCAAGTGGGATGTAGTCCACAGCCATAACAAAAGATAAGCCAACCAGAGAAAAACTCAGAAAGTAACACTACCAGTGGAAATAGCAGGGAAGAAGGAGGAGGCAAAATAATCAGGGAATATGAGGAATTCTGGGAGTATTTTCCTTTTTTAATGAAAAATAACTTGTCATCTTCTGCTTTCATTAAAATTACAACTGCTTAACCTTTGACCACCAATATTATCCCTTGACTGAAGCTCACACACATTGTAATCTAAGTGTTAACGGGGTTTTGTTTATTAGTTTCCTACAATCTCTTCATTCATTCTTATTTCTCTATCATTAGCTGGATTCTTTGATGTTAGTCTCTTCTAAGACCCCTCTAATCCTTATGACTGTGGTCCCCAAACCCCCCCCCCCAACTAGCCACTGCCACCCAGTACCGGTCCGTGGTCTGTTAGGAAACAAGCCACACATCACCACCTGAGCTCCACATCACCCCCTCCCATGCATGACACCCCACCCCTTCCACCCCCAGTCTGTGGAAAAATTGTCTTCCATGAAGCCAGTCCCTGGTGCCAAAAAGGTTGGGGATCACTACCTTATTACACCCATCCTAAATAGCTGCTTTTTAGAGGAGCCCCATGGTCTTTCCCATTATTGAAATCTTTTCTTAGCAACCTCATCTAAAGAACCTCTTCAAATTCACTTACTAAGGTGATTGTGGCTGCTGAGGTAAGCCCTGTGTTACTCTAGGTTGTGAATGTAGTTACTGGTTGAATTGAACAATTCTAGTAAAATATATAGCATGAAGAAACAGCCTAGTAACACAGGTTCTATTTCACTGTGGCCAGAATGAGCATTGTGAGACTCCCAGAAGGAACTCTGATGGACGTACACTCAAAAGGGATGCTGAGAAGTCAGATGGTACAAGAGGAGTTTTCTTTGCATGAGCATTTAATGGTCTTTTAGGAAAACTTATGAAGAATCATATCAAGAATGTGGAGTGAGTCTCTGGACAGGCTCTCCTAAATGAAACTTGGTGCACACAGCTCTTTCCAGTCTTTAAAAATGATGCCTTTGAAGTGCATCCTGAGGAAGAAAAGAGATGAGCTATCTTAACATTGGACTGAGAGATTGATTGATGGTAATAAGATAAAAGATATGTCTTTGAAATAATGTATAGTATCAATGTAATGTTCTCTGCCATGTTGTCATACATATTGAAATTTACCCAGCAAAATTTACTCAAGAGTGAGAGACCAAGCTTAATATGTTATTTGTGACCCTAGAGTTTCTATAAGAAAAGAGAAAAAGAAGAGCTTTATTGAACACTAATTGAAGGATTGAAGAAAGGGGAAATACTCTCTTGCTTCTGTGAACATTGTTACAGCTCTAAGGGAGCTAGTAAAATGGAAAACATTAGCAGAGGCAGACGGAGTGATGTCAACAAAGGTAAGTGTAATGGCAAGGTGTAAATGAGGCAAAGTTTGAACCAGGAAGCAGGAATAAAATTGGCAGTGACTTGATAAGGAAACATTATAAGGCCACGAGCAGTGGCAACTAGTGAAACCATGTGGTTCTGCAACAGAACCATCAAAGTAGAGAAAAACAAGCCCATATAAAAGGATAGCACCAGTAAGAAGAGGTGAGCTCCTCTGTAAAGTGGGGATAGAAGTGAAAGGGAAAGTAAGAGCCACAGTGCCACTTTGACAGCACAGAGAGCTGGCAGAAAGGTAAAGTATATTTGCTCCTCAAGGCTATTTCACCCAGACTTTCTTTTTGATCTCCTCCTGACTGATATGGGTAGGGAATCCATGGGTTAGACTAATAAGAACAGCAGAAAACATAACCCCAGTGTTTACCTTCAGTATTTAGAGCACCACAAGGTGTCCCTGCAAGAGAACCAAGGACTTCCATTTTCTTGCAGTTGCACTTTGGTAACAGAACTTTACAAAGTGGATTCATGGATGGTTAGTAACTTCAGGACATTGGGCAAAAGTATTAAGCATTCTGATTTTACTTTTCTAAAATATAAAAATCCATACATAACTTGCAGGGACATTCTGAAGATTAGAGTGGATATGTGTAATAATATTTAGCATAATGTTTTAACCATCACATATACTCAAAAAAAAAAATAAATAAATAAAATCATAGTTTCTCCTTTTCCTTCCCCTTTCCTATTTAAACATAAAGACCAGATGGTAAGATCTAGGTTAACAGTGGGTTATCATAGAATATTTGACTTAGTGATTTGGTTTTTGGAACCCATTCTGCTATTAAATATGTTGTGTATATTTTCATATTATTCTGAGTCTAAAATTAAATTTAACATGGCTATATAAGAGGCCAAGAGTAATATAATCTCTCCAAGTCTCTGTAACAGTCAACTAGATGAATTCTGAGGTCTTTGTTGGCATTAACATTGGGACTCTTTGACACAGAATAACTGTACAACAGAATTGATATAACCCTATGAGGGTGGCTCAGTATGTTTTTAAGTTAGTCAGAAATGAAGAAAAGATAAATTCCCTCACCAGGCTAAATTTGCCACCTATTTTACAGACTTATAAATTTTTTTTAAATATATAAAAGCAAGTATTCTGCCAGGGGTGTTAAATTCCCCATCAGGTATTAGCAGTTTCAAGGTTCTGTAGAGAAAATTGGTTGGCTGGTTCAACGAGGCTCAGTCATTGCCTTGAATATAAATAGCACACGTACAGTCAGTAGGACAAAAACCACTATGCAAGAAATACCTGGCCTTATGCTTCAGAGCTTTAACAGATTGCTGGCTGGGGTGAGAAAAAATTTATTTCTTTTACATCTCACTGTGAAATTAGTCTAAAGCATTCTGGGAACTCACTCATTTCTTTACAACATCTGGAAAGGAGACGGAATATTGATCTCTTTAGACTGCTATGTTTTGTTGAGGGTGACAGTTTCTATATTCAAGGGAAAGGTTATTTGAGAATAATGAAGACATTTCACATAGCAAACCCCAGTGCACATCCAGATAAAAAGCCGAATCTTTGTCCTCAGGTTGTGCAATTTAATACAAAAGGTAGAAGTAAAAATGTGGTAATCACTGCTTCTGGGCTGCCAATTCATCATGGAAAATATCTCTCACGGCTGCTGGTTGGTGTCATCTGCAACACTGTTGTTTGCTTGGGCCGGGGGTTGTGAATACAGGTCAAAGTTGACAGGCAGACTGGGCTTCTCTAGGTTGGCTTTTATACGCCTTTCCAATTTTATTGCCCTGGAGTTGTGTCATCTTTTTCTTAACATTACATATTAATTCCTTGTGATTCATGGTTATAATAGCAAAGACACAGCCCTTATGCTGCCATTTTTCCATTAATTGGTTATAATTGATATTCAAGATACATACAGATATGACTTCAGAATCATTCCAAATACAAAACTGTCAGCACTCATTATTGATCATTTGGGTAGTGTGCAATGAAGAATCCATTTAAACCCATGAAATTTAAAGCTCCACATGTTGTTGAATGACTGATAAGGCCTGACCACTATGGGAAAAAAAGGGTCTTCTCTCTGTCTGGACCCAAATGACCAAATACCTGATCAGTATCTTTTCTTATTCTTTATTTTCCAAATAAAAGTTATGATATTTTCAACATCCTTTTCTTTGATGATTTTCATGAACCAAATTTAACAATATTTTTTAATATCTACCCAAACGTCTGATCAAGCTTTGAGATTGGAGGCTGAATTAACTTGGAATTACTACTAGAAAGAAGATGTTTATGAAATCCAAAGTATGAACTTCTAAAGGTGAAATGTCATAAATAAGAAGAATTTTTTTAGAGAACTTAATTTTTCTCTTGATTTTTGTAGATGTACTACATGAAAGTCTCAATGGAAGTCATAAAGCAATTGCTTACTCTATCTCATATGTTTGGCTTCTATTAAAATTCTCCACTGAATATCAAGAACAAATAGATCAATAGAATTATACCATGAGTTTAATATACTACCCAATATCCCATTGTATGGAGTAGCAGTGGAATTTGTTTATTCATCCATTTAACAAAGATGCATGTAGCACCCACTATGAACACAATTCTGCTAGTGGTTAGCCTATTGTCCTGTTATGCTACAAAAGTTTCTAAAATTATAAGAGCCTGAGATTTGCTTTTAAGATCCCAGTTGCATCCTCACAAACAGTTAAATACAAAAAAAAAAAAAAAAAAAGTATAAAACCAATTACCCAACCTTGCTGCACTTGAGAGGTGGTAGAGATTACATGAAACAGACACCATCAATTCTAATTCAGCCATCCACATCACTACGCAATTAGCCTTCAGACTGATAAAAATAAATATCTCAAGTGCCTCAGATCTTATTTAGTTGCCAGAGTCCTTTGCTGCTGGTCATACAAAGCATTGTAACGAGGTCAGTGAAGGTCACAAAGAAACTGGAGTATCTTCATTCAAACAGAAGAAAATGTCTATAAATACCATATATATTTCCAGCTTGGTCTTCACAACCCCCAACCCCATCCCACCCCATACCCTCATCATCATTCTAACAGTGACCTTACAAAGTCCAATGTGAGGGGATATTTTTAGGCTAAATAGCACCCTCTAGTTCACTCAATGAAGGTGGCCACTTACTATGTTTCCATAGAACCCACTCTGGCCGGCGCATTAGAGACTTTGAGTTAGAAGCAATCTCCCTTGCTCTGCCCTGGTTGTCTGGATGTGCTTGTACCAAATGACATATTTATCATTTATATATACATATATATATATGCAATTGCTTTTTAATAAAAAGAGAGTTGGAGGATAACTGACTATATAATGGAAGTCTGTGAAACCACAACATTCATCAAAGACATAAACAGTAAGTAGTAATTCTATTGCATCTGATCTAACAGAATTTAGATATTTTTATTTATTTTTTCCCCACCTTGAAAATCATGGCTTTTTCCATTTTGAAATGGAAATTTCATCACCTTAGTGTCAGGCACTATGACTCCAAAGCCAATAAGGAATATACAAGGAGTGGAGAGAAGGAAAGAAATCAAAGTTAAACCTAATTGCTTTAAAAAAGGTATGAAAATAAAAATTCATTAACATATCTTTTGACCACAGTGAAGCAAATTAGCTAGATTTTCTGAGTTATAAATTAGAATACTAAAAACTGTACTAAGGCCAGTCTATGGGAAGCAATTAAAATACTAGCAAACATTTACTTTGTGCAGGGTACTATGCTACACACTTAAAATATATCATGTTTGCAATCCTCACAGCAATACTGCTGGCAAGTATTTTTATATCTCTAGTTTAGAAATAAGCAGATCATTGAAGTTAGAAATCTGCCTCAAGTCACACAGGTATCGAATGGCAGAGCTAAATTTAGAACCTAGATCTCTCTAACTCTAAAGCTCAGCATGTAAAACAACACAAGACTTAAAGCAAGTTCTCCATAATTTTTTTTGAAGATGGAAAGACATTTGTTCATTAATACAAAACTTGATAATTAAAGGGAAAGAAAAAGTATTTGTCATGCTCTTCCAACACCACTGCTATTTCAAAGCAAAAAATCCTAGCGAATGACAGAAAGTTCTTTACAGAAGAACTCTAGTTTGTAAAAGCAGAAGAAATGATAGAATCCGTAAATATTATCAGTGCTATTTAAATACTACATTATACTGTTTTCTTCCTGGCTGTAGCAGACCATGCACATAGGTAGACCTGGATGTCACATAGCTACTGTGCTTTGTGGGTTCTTCAGGCTTGTTCAATGAATAATATACCCATCCTCAGATTAATCTTAAATTTCACTCTTGGATTGCGTTCCTTTAACTCAATTACTCAATTTGCAGCAAAGTCCAAATTATCCTGGGAAGCATAAACCACAAAGAAGAAGATTTATAGAGACTATGTTTAAATTAGGTGGGAGAGAAATAATCATGAGCATTCTAACAAGCAACAGAACTTACTTTCAAAATAAATTCCAACATTATCCCCAACCCCCACATCCATCAACGACCAATAGTGATGCATTCAGAGTGACCTTCCCTCTGTAAATAACTACCAGGAAAGGCTTCACGAAAATGACAGTGTTTTGGGGACTCCATACACCTTGTTTATCTAAAAATAAGAAGATTAAATATAAAATGCAGTTGGATATTGGTATAAAAGAGGTTGGGGAAATTCAGTATTGGGAAGTTGCTTGAATAGGAAAGGAAGTATTATTCTCTCCATCTTTGAGGTTAGCTTCTGTGTGGTTGGGTGGTTGTCAAGGACGAACCTGGATACAAGAGGTGGGGCTATGACTTACATGTTTTTCCTTGGCATATAATGAAATATTTTAATGCAATATGGCAAAAATGAACATCAAATTTGAAAAGTATAGAAAAAGCAAGTTACAGACTATCTGGGACAGTGGTTTGGAGGCCTAGCTGTAATAATATCACCTATGGATACAAACTTCTGGTCTCCTATTCCCACATCCACTAGCTAAGGTAATTTTGATTCTAAGATTTGAGCTACATTTGCACCTATTGGTAATTTCCAAAGTAAAGGATTAGAGTCAAAGACAAATGAGAGGAACTGTACAAGTTTGGGTCTATCAAGCTATCATTTTACATAAGAAATTTTAGTAATCGCTAATGTGTTTTATTTTGTTTTTTAACTCTTCATGATTTTAAATTAAAAATATAATACATGCTCATAAAATGCAAATAATTTTTCAACTATAATATATGAAAATTTGCGTATTCCCCCTCTAATATCTTTTCCTGGAAATATTAGTACATTTTTCACAGAGGTTTAGCTTTAAATGTACTTCTACAAATGCATGCAGATGTGTATGTATTTTCTGTAAAAGCAGCAATACACTATCCATATTATTTCACATGCTGCATTTTATTATTTTTTATTTTCAGTTGTAATAAAATACACATAACATAAAATTCACCATTTTAATCATTTTAAACGTGCATTTCAGTAGTGTTAAGTACATTTACATAGTTCTGCATCCAATTTCCAAAACTCTTCATCTTGTAAAACTGAAACAATACCCATTAAATAACTGCCCATTCCCTTCTCTCCCATCCCCAAGCAACCATTATTCTATTAATATTTTCTCTCTATGAATTTGACTACTCTAGGTACCTCATATAGGTAGAATCATACAGTATTTAATTTTTTTGCAACTGGCATATTTCATTTAACATAAAGTCTTCAAGATTTATCCATGGTGCAAAACTTCTCAGAATTTACTTCCTTTTTAAGTCTGAATGATAGTCCATTGTATGTATATATCACATATTTTTATCCATTCATCTGTCAGTGGATACTTGGGTTACTTCTACCTTTTGGCGATTGCTCTCAACACTACTATGAATGTGGGTGTATAAATATCTCTTTGAGACCCAGCATTTAATTTCCATAAAAGGAAGGAATATGCCCAGAAGTGAGATTGCTCAATCATATGGTAATTCCATTTTTAATTTTGTGAGAAACTGCCATACTGTTTTCCAGGACAGTTACATCATTTTACATTTCCACCAGCAGTTTACAAGGGTTCCAATTTTTCACATCTAGGCCAACACTTGTTCTTTTCTTTTCTTTCTTTCTTTCCTTTATTTTTGGAATAGGCATGTTAACAGTTGTGAAATAGTATCTTGTTATGGGTTTGCTTCATATTTCCTAATGATTAGTGATGTTGAGCATCTCTTCATGTGAATATTGGCCATTTGTGTATCTTCTCTGGAGAAATGTCTATTCCAGCCCACTTTGAGTTGGGTTGTTTGTTTTTGTTGTTGTTGTATTTTAGAGGTACTCTACATATTCTACATGTTAATCCTTTATCAGATATGTAATTTGCAAATATTTTCTCCCATTCTATAGGTTGCTTTTTTTACTCTGCTGACAGTGTCCTTTCATGCACAAAAGTTTTTAATTTTGATGAAGTTCAGTTTATCTATCTTTTCTTACCTATATCTTTGGTGTCATATTTGTAACCCACTTTTACCCACATTTCAATACATGATAGATATAATTTAGATATAATTTCTTGTCACTGCATGAAGATCTGTCTCATTTTTATTTGTTTCATGTCTCACTGTTTTTAATTGCCAATGGGGTTTAACAATGTGCATATAATTATTTTATGCATTCCTTTTCAATGAACATTTGTTGTTTCTAACATTTTATTATTATAAGCTCCACTGTACTAACTATTATTGTCATATGTCTTTTTTCATGTGTCAATATTTTTATATACTATGTTATTAAAAAGAGTATAAGTGTATCAAAGGGAAAGTAGTTTTGTTATTTTGCTGTATCCCATTACATGCCCTTAAAATTTGTGTTACTTATAATATAACCTATTTCTTCATCCTTTTGACTACAATAACTACTACTTCTCATTTTAACTTCTGAATCAGATGGGACAAAAATGACATATTGTTGTTGCCTTAATTTAAGTGATCATAATTATTGTCTCAACACTATTTTATCGATATTGCTTCAATGAATTAAATTCTCAATTTTAGTCCATTTGTCCTTTTGATTACTTCTTACTTTAAAAGTTTGTAGATCTTTTTATATTAATATTATGAATATTAACCCTATTTTTTATTTTTAAAATTTTTCTTCAAATTTTGGGGCTTTTAACTTTTTTATGAAAAAACAGTTATGTTTATTAACCTTGTTTTGCAATGGCATCTGTTAATGTTTAAATATTTAGGCCAATAAATTATTTTGTTTTGTGGTTTTGATTATGACTTCTGAAAATTTTTCTCACCTCTAGGTTATAAAAATATCCTTTTATATTTTTATTCTACCATATGCTAATGATCACACCTACCAACCCTGGTACAATGTAGAAGGGAATGTACATGAGAGTGTGGATACCAGGAGGCAGAGATCACTGGGGGCCATTTGAAGTCTCTGGTTACCACAACATATAATAAAAGTAAAGCCTAGGGCCACAGAATAATTTTTCATGATGCAGGCATTTAATATTATGTCCCTATGGATATGCTGATAGCAATCATTTCTTAGAAAACCAATTCTTCAAGCAGGCATTATCTACCAGCTGTATAAACATATATAGGCATGGTAGTTGATTTAACAGAAAACTACCATATTTCATTGACCTGAAGAAGCCATTGATTTTAAGTTATAGCATTATTTTATATTCAATGTAGAAAGGAGAACAAGAACTTACAAATTATAATTGAAAGACATCAAAAATAAAATGTTTGGGGAGGAGTAACAGTGTAGAGATTTTGTATGTAATCTAAGTGTCATCCACTTAAATAGACTGTTATAACTGTAAGATGTTTTATGTAAGTCCCATAGGAAACACAAAGCAAAAACCTACAGTAGAACACAAAAAATAAAGAGAAAGAAATCAAGATAAATCACTGCAGAAAATCATCATGAAGGAAAATAGAAAGAGAGGAAAAAAGGATCTATAAAATAGGCAGGCGACAACTAAAATAAGTTAAGGCAAAGTCCTTATCTACCAATATCTACCTTGAAGTAAATGGACTAAGTTCTCCAATAAAAAAACATAGTGTGGCTGAATGGATGAAAAAACTCCAACTATGTACGCTGCCTACAAGAGACTCATTTTACCTTTAGAGACACATACAGACTAAAAATAAAGGGAAGAATGGTATTCCAGGCAAATGGAAACTGAAAGACAGCAGAGATATCAACAATTATTTATTTTAGTCCATTCAGACTGGTACCAAAAAATACCATAAATGAGGTAGCTTATAAATAACAATATGTATTTCTAATAATTCTGGAGGTTGGGAGGCCCAGGATCAAGGCACCAACAGATTCAGTGCTTAGCATCATTAATCATTAGTGAAATACAAATCAAACACAAAATGAGACATCATTTCATATCCTCTAGGATGGCCGTTATCAAAAAGTCAGCATAATTTTTCACAGATTTTCACTCATTTAATCTAGAAAAAATAATTCTATGCTTCATATGGAACCAGAGAAGACCTCACATAGCTAAAGCAACCTTAAACAAAAAGAACAAATTGGAAGGCATTAATTTACCAGAATTCAAGCTATACTACAAGCCTACAGTAACCAAAACAGCAAGTTACTGGCATAAGACCAGAGACATAGGCCACTGGAACAGGACTGAGAACCCAGATATAAAACCATCCTCATATAGCCATCTGATCTTTGACAAAGCAGAGAAAAACATACACTGAGGGAAAAGAATCCCTATTCAATAAGTGGCGCTGGGAAAATTGGATAGCCACATGTAGAAGACGGAAAGAGGATGCACATCTCTCAACACTCACAAAAATCATCTCATGATGGATAACAGACTTAAACCTAAGTCATGAAACCATAAGAATTCTAGAAGAAAATGTTGTAAAAACTCTTATAGACCTATGAATAAGACCCCCAAAACAATCATAGCAACAATAAAAAATAAATAAATGGGGCTTGATCAAATTAAAAAGCTTCTGCACATCCAAAGAAACTGTCACTAGAATGAATAGACAACCTACAGAATGGAAGAATATATTTTCATGCTATATATCTGATAAAAGTCTGATAACTAGAATGTGTATAGAACTCAGGGCAATCAGCAAGAAAAAAAATCAAACAACCCCATTAAAAAGTGGACAAAATACATGAACAGAAACTTTTCAAAAGAAGACAGACTAATGACCAACAAATATATGAAAAAATACTCAACATCACTAATCATGAGGGAAATGCAAATCAAAACCACAATGAGATAGCATTTAACTCCAGTGAATATGGCTTTTATGAAAAAGTCCCAAAACAACAAATGTTGGTGTGGATGTAGAGAGACAGGAACACTCATACACTGCTGAAGGGACTGCAAACTAGTACAATCTCTATGGGAAGTAATATGGAGACACCTCAAAGAACTAAAAGTAGAACTACCATTTGATCCAGCAAGCCCATTACTGGGTATTTACCCAAAGGGAAAAAAAGACATTCTATAAAAAAGACATCTTCACTTTAATGTTTATAGCAGCACAATTCATAATTGCAAAGATGTAGAAACAATCCTAATGCCCATCAATACATAAGCGTATTAATAAAATGTGGTATATGTATACTATGGAATACTACTCAGCCATAAAAAATGATGAACTACCTATTGTATTATCCTGGATGGAGATGGAGCCTATTCTTCTAAGTGAAGTATCACAAGAATGGAAAAATAAACAACACATGTACTTACCATTAAATTGCTACTAATTGATCAACACTAATGTGCAAATATGGGAAGTAACATTCATGGCGTATTGGGCAGGTGGGGTGGGAGAGAAAGGCATGGGTAAATCCATACATAATGCATGTGGTATGTTCTGCCTGGGGGGTTGGCATGCTTGTAGTTCTGACTGGGGTGGTTCAAAGGCAATTTATGTAAGCAAAGTGTTTGTACCCCTGTAATACTCTGAAATAAAAAAAAAAAAGACAAAAGATAACACGTATTGATAAGGATGTGGAGGAAAAAGAACATTTATACATTATTGGTGGGAATGTAAATTGGTACAGCTGTTATGCAAAACAGTATAAAAGTTTCTCAAGAAATTAAAAATAGAACTGCCATATGATCCAGCAATTCTACTTCTGGGTATATAGCCAAAGGTAATAAAATCAGTATCTCAAAGACATATCTACACTCCCATTTACTACTGCATTATTCACAATAGCCAAGATAGAGAAACAACCTAGGAGTGCATCGACAGATGAATAGATTAAAGAAAGTGTGAGATATATGTACATAAACACATACATAATGGAAAACTAGCCTTAAAAAAAGAAGAAAATTCTGCCATTTGTAACAACATGGATGAGTATTCCAGACATTATACTAAGTGAAATAAACCAGACCCAGAAAGAAAAATACTTTCTCTGCTATTCTGAGGCTAAAAAAAAATTAAAAAGAAAAAAAAGAAGAAAAATATCACATGACTGATCTCACTTATATGTAGAATCTAAAAAGGTTGGATTCAGAAGCAAAGAATAGAATGGTGGTTTCCAGGGACTGGGTTGGGGGAAATGAGAAGATGTTGGTCAAAGGGTACAAACTTTTGATTATAAGATACATAAGTCCTTAGAATACAATATCATGGTGACCATAGTTAATACTGTACTGTTTACCTGAAATTTTCTAAGAGTAGATCTTTAGTGTCCTCACCAGACATACACACATACACACGGAAACTATGTGCAGTGATGGATGTGTTAATTAATTTGATTGTGGTTATCATTTTACAATGTGTATATAAACATCGTATTATACACCTCGAATATATACAACTTTTAGTTGTCAATTATATCTCAGTAAAGCTGAAAAACAAAGAATCTTAACAATTTCTAAGGTTTAATTAAGCAAAGCTGTTTGGTACTCTTACAGGAATCTTTTTGACACAAATTTGAAAGAATAAAGTCAACCTATTATTAGTTTTTATTCCTGTCTGTTCAAGATAAATATTGGTAGAGCTTACAATTCATGACATTATTTTCACTTCCTTGAATCTCGAAGTTCAGAGGGAAGCCCTGGTACAGAGCCATGTTTTGCCAACTTCTTGGCTTTTTCCACTCATGACTAGGCAACATTTGTAGAACATAATTCCCTCTGCTTTACCTGTGTAGGTTCTAAGGAACATGAGTCTCTAAATACAAACATTTATCAGCTTCTTCTAAATAAAAACAGAGGGAGAGAGAACACAATTAACATTTATTATTAAGTGTGATATTAGTTTTCCAGGGCTGCCAAAGTATCACAATTCTGGTGCCTTAAAACAACAGAAATGCATTATCTCACAGTTCTGGAGGCTAAAAGTCTAAAATCAAGGAGTTGGCCATGTAGGCTCCCTTTGAAACTTGTAGGGAAGAATCTTTCATTGTCTGTTTTTAGCTTCAGGTGATTTGACAGTAATCTTTGTCATTTCCTGGCTTACAGCTGGAGCAAACTAAACTCTACCTATGTTGTCACATGGCTGCCTGGTATGTCCCTGCATCTCTTTTCTTCTTATAAGGACACCACTCACATTGGATTCAGGACGCACTCTACTCCAGTATGACTTCTTCTTAACTAATTACATCTGCAACAATCCTATTTCCAAATATATCACATTCTGATGTACTGGGGGTTAGGACTTCAACATATCTTTTGGAGGAAGACAATTGAGGCAGTCAGTGTATTCTCTGTTCCAGACAGTATACTTTCTTAACAACCTTGTGAAGATGGTTTTATAATGACCATTTTTTGAATTATAAAACTGAGGCTACGGGATTAACTTTCTTAAAACAATTTTAGCAGAGGAGTGATAGATTTAAACTCCTATTTGCACACAACAATGCTTTTATGCTTTTCATAATCTTACCATGCTGTCAGGCTCATTCCTACTTTATTAAAAACATAAACTCATAACATACATTCATGTAAATATAATAAGAAAAGGTTAGCTTTGAGGAAACACAGAGTAACACTCAAGGAGTCTGCTGTATTAAAGGATATATAGTACTAAAGGTACACAGATGAAGGATAGCTTAAACTTTGTAGGTTCTCTACAAGGTTATCATACATGATATTATTTATCAAAACCCACTGAATTTTACATCACAAAGAAAAAATCTTAATGTATGAAAAATTTTAGAAAGTATGTAGGAGGTTGGTGGAAATCCAGGATGGAAGAGAAAATGTGAAAAAAAAAAATCTATATTATTATACACATATGAAACAACCTCCCTGAATGGGGGTCGGGAAAGGCTTCAGACTTTAATAATTTTGGAAAGTGGAATCTGTAAAAGTAAAGACAAAAGATACTGCATATAAGTACCGTGTTCCAGTTAATAATGTTAACATGCATTCTGGAAATGAACAATTAAGTAAATGAATGGCAATGGTGGTAGCCAGGTTTCTTACTGTTGTGGAAGGAGGTTACAGATAAGTAAAGACAGGAATTTACAAAGATCCAAGCAAATCAGCAAGAAAAAAAATCAAACAACCCCATTAAAAAGTTGGCAAAAGACATGAACAGAAACTTCTCAAGGAAGATAGACAAATGGCCAATAAACATATGAAAAATTGTCCAATCTCAAAAATTATCAGGGGAATGCAAATCAAAACCACAATGAGATATCAACTTAGCCCAGTCAGAATGGCTTTTCTTAAAAAGTCCAAAAACAATAGATGCTAGCATGGATGCAGAGAGAAAGGAATGCTTATACACTGTTGGTGGGATTACAAATTAGCACAGCCTCTATGGAAAACAGTATCGAAATTCCTCACCTCAAAGAATTAAATGTCGACTTACCATTTGATCCCAGCAATCCCACTACTGGGCATCTACCCAAGGGAAAAAAGTTATTTTATCAAAATATACCTGCACTCAAATGTTTATGCACTACAATTCACAATTGCAAAGATGTGTAATCAACCCAAATGCCCATTATTTCATGAGTGGATTAATAAAATGTGATATATATATAATACACACACACACACACACACACACACACACACACCAGGGAATATTACTCAGCAATGCAGAAAGATGACTTAATGCCTTTTGGAACAACTTGGATGGAACTGGAGACCATTATCCTAAATAAAGTATCTAAAGAATGGAAAAACAAACACCACATGTACTCACTATTATATTGGAACTAACTGATAAGCATGCATATGCATAAAGGGAAGTAAATCTCAAAAGAAATCAAGCAGGTGGGAGGAGTAAAAGGGGATGGGCAAAAACTACCCAACGGGTACAATGAACACTATGTGGGTGACAGGCATACTTTTAACCCTCACTAGAGCATTACAAAAGTGATCCACCTAACCAAAAACATTTGTATCCCCATATTACTTTGGAAATAATATAATTATCATAATCGTGATGACAATACCTAAATGTGGGATAACAAAATACTGTGAAACTAAAGTATTAGTGAAAAATAATGTGTAATTAGGATTGGATGAATTGATAACGAAGACTTGTAAGTTCCTTTTTACCTTTAGGAGAATAGAAATATCAAAAGACTTAATCTCATGCATATATGTATGAGTTTATGTGTATATGAGCTTGTGTGTGTGTATGATATTTTGTACTCAAATTAAGAAAATGTGTGGCCAGGTGTGGTGGCTCACGCCTATAACCCTAGCATTTCAGGAGGCCAAGTCAGGAGGATTGCTTGAGATCAGGAGTTTGAGACCAGCCTGAGCAACAGAGAGACCCCGTCTCTACTAAAAATAGAAAAAAATAGCCAGGTGTGGTGATGTGTGCCTATAGGCCCAGCTACCCAGGAGGCTGAGGTAGGAAGGTTGCTTGAACCCAGGTATTAGAGGTTTCTGTGAGCTAGGCTGATGCCACAGCATTCTAGCCCAGGTGATAGAGTGAGACTCTGTCTCAAAATAAAACAAAAACAAAATTAAAAATGCCTTAAAATGGAAGTATTTTAGGAGGTAAAAAACATGCTTGAATCTATAACATTGCAGCAAGTCTCTCACACTAATGACCTTTAATTTGTCATACTAGTAAGACTTAAATCATCCAAAGTTGTCTGTATCTTGAAAACCCATCAGACTGTGGACAGGTAGATTTAGCTGAGGAACATCTGAAAAATCCACTGGATGTAAGACCATCCATTGTACTGATATGTATGCATATGTCTATGGAATAACACTGATACGAAAGACTTATTGATTGATTTTAAATATTTGGAGGGTTTTAACCTATAAAATGAAGGAATGTTGTATAAGTTGACTATCTGGACTAGGACTTAATTATTCAGCAGTATTCCTGGCAAGAAACATAAATAGAAAGTAAATTACATGCTCCTTTGCTACAAAAACCCAAAATTTACTAATCAATCAAAACAGTAATATTAAATTCAGTTCCTTTTCTCAGAAAGCATAATTATAGATTAGAGATCTACCATAAAAATGGACTTCTCTTTGGCCAATGACATAGATGTTATATTTTATGAAACCTAATACATATTCCCATAACAGAGGTAGTAAAGAGTTACTTCTGCTTACTTTATTTTGAGAGCTTTCTTATCTAGTTCCTTACTTAAATTATACTTTAAAAATGAAGAAAATATCTGCACGGTGGCTAAAGAAAGCAGGAGATATATTTGGTAGTCAGTCAGTTCAAAATGTCTCAAATGCATCTTGTAGCAGCACCCATAAAACCAGCCTTGTCTGAGATTATTTATGGTACTCCTTGGAACAGGTTCACCACATAGCAGTAATGTGCTTTTACTAGCTTTCTTCCTAATATGGGGAGATAATTTGTGACAAGTTGAAGGTAATATATAAGTCATGTCCTCCTTCTAATATGACTTGACTCCTCAGAATTTGCCTGTGTTGCAAAAGAAATAAAAATGTTCAATTGGTATAAAAAATTTAATGCCACCAGAAATAGAACTAAAAAATAAGGTTGTGTAAATGTCTTGCATTTTAAACCGTCCCACATTTAAACAGTTATAATTGATGGGAAATCTCATATACTGCTACTAGATTGTGAATTGGTAAAATACTTTCTTTCAAACTGTTTAATAGATGTTTCGAATGTTAAAAGAAAATCCTAAAACATTAAACTGAAAATTCCACACATAGTGAATTATACTAAAAATAATACAATGAAAAATGATACATTTACAATGATGTATATCATTGTATTATTTGAACTTGTAGAAAATGGGGCAAAATCTAAATAGATATTTATTGATATTAATTAAATATGGTGTCCCATTTTTATAGAATTATTTTCAGACATAAAGTGGCAATTTATATATGTGATATATGTGCATCATCATGTATGTGTATATATGAGATATATACATTTATATCATCTCATTTTGTAAGGTACTCATTTAAACTTATGTATAGGTATGTATACATAACTATATAAACTTGTCTCATAGAATATTTATAAAATTAGTAACAGCATTATATGCAGGCAGTGTGATTATATAATTACATATAATTAAAACATTTGCTTAATTTATTTAAATGTTTTTCTTAAATGATCATGTACTATTTTCATAATAAAATAACATTCTTTGGAACACTGAGTCATGTAGAGGTGGTCTCTAAATCAGGCTAGAGACTGATTTTAAATTTAAGGACCCTATTTTTGATGGCATTCTTTTGGTAAAGAGAAGACCTTGTTCAAGAGTGTAAACCAGTAAGCTCAGGAAACCAAGCTCAGGTAATTATGGTATTCAAAAGTATATTATTTTTCTCACGACAAATGTTTTCATTTTATTCATGTTTTACACACAGTATTATTATTTCTATGTATTCCAGGGAGCTTGAGTTTGGTGAGGAGGGAGAAGAGGATACCAGAGGCAGGGAAAAAGTAATGACAATAGCATGATATTATTATTCAAGGTAGTCTCCTGATATATAATTCCACGGGTTAAAAAGGCAGGAAAAAAAAAAACCTGAAATTCACTGTATTCTACAATAAAACCTTTTACCAATTATATAGTGAAAAAAATGCTGAATGACAGAAAACACACACAATTATTCAATTGAACCTTGTTACCAAAGACTGCTCCACAATTAAGATAAATAGACTTGGTCAACTAATGATCCCTTATTGCGCTTCTTAGTTTTCTCAATTCTAGTAGGAAAAATGGCCATGTAGTGGGACTCAACTATTCTGAACACAGAAAAATTACTGAAAATTAACTTAGCAACTGTAGTGGTTAATGCATAATCTTTTCATTGCACAGTCCTTCATTCTCGGTGATTTTGGATGTTTCTATATAATAACAATTGTTGGAAGACTGGAGCTACTTTGTTGGTGATGGAGGTAGTACAATTTTGTAACCCCAGGATATATTCAATGGGAGTACTTTTTTTCAGGCTTCAAATGAATTTAAAGACCTGTAGCAAAGACTTTCAAACTGTTCCATGCAAGACAGAGAAAGCTAAGAAAATATATAGGTCTTTGGGCTCAGCCTCTACTTCAATGAGAAGAGACCCAATTTTATCTGTTATTAGGCAAGAAAAAAAAGTTTGAAAACCACTGGGACTCTAGCATCAGCCTATAGTGAGTAGAGGCTAATGAATTTTTATTGTAAATGCCAGAAGAGTATATAGGGGCAATAACATGATCATCCTCCAGGCTCAGTTAACCTAAAAAATAGCTTCAACTGTGATAATGAAGTCCAAACTCAAATTAATACTTTTCCCTGAACCTGCACTTCATTCATAATTAAACATCATAAAAATCTTAGAAGTTTATCAAGTTCTTTAAGATTTTGATTGGATCATTTGCACCTCCTTGTGGACTCAGTTCTAACCCCATGTCCTGGAAGCAGCAGGTTTTTAAGACAACTCTACTCTGAGCTGGATAATACATTTCTTCATCTGTGTAATATCTTTACTTGCAGCACCATTTAATGTGCATTGGCTGTGGAGTAGGGAAAGAAACACTGGCCTTAAATTAGAATATCTAAGTTTAAAACTCAGCTGTGTTATTACCTATATAAATTTGACCAAATCTCTTAATTTTGGTAAGTCTCAGTTTCTCAAGTAAAATATGAATATCTATGTCACAGTTATTATAAAAATTTACTAAGATAGGTTATTTACAAATTCATTTAACAAGCACTTATAAACTTACTGTATAGCAGATATTATAAGTAGGTGCTGCGGATACAGGATTGAACCAATCAGAATGAGGTCACAGTCATGTATGGAAGAAAATTAACAGAAGACAACAATATGCAGTGCAAATAGTGTCAACCTCTGCTAAGACTCCAAAAATGAAATCACAAGAAAGAATTACATGGGATACCAGTGTTAGGACAGACAAAGTAAAGCTTCTGTAAAGAAAAGGCATATACCCTGGGGTCTGAACAATATTTAGACACTGCCAGGCAAAGAATGGGAGTTAAAGCATATGAGGCAATTCAAATGGAAAGTAAGGTGAGTGGAAACTTTTAAAAATGGAAAGAAATGGAATTAAGTGAGATATCCTTTAATAAGTAAATGGATAAACTAACTGTGGTACATATATACAATGGAATATAATCCAGTGATAAGAAATGAGCTATCGAGCCACAAAGAGACATGGTTAAATCATATATGCATATTGTTTTTTAAATATTTATTTTATTTTTAATTGATAAAGAATAATTGTATATATTTATGGGGTAGAATGTGACGTTTTGATATGGATATACATTGTAGAATGGTCAAATCAGGCTAATTAACATAATCACTGCCTCTATATACTTATTATTTCTTTGTGACGAGAACATTTAAAATACACTCTTATAGCAATTTGCTAAGTTAAAGAAACCAATCTGAAAAGGATACATACTAAATGACTTCAATTATATGACATTCTGAACAAAAACAAAACTAAACAATATATTAAGACAATAAAAGTATCAGTGGTTGCCAAGGGGTTTGTGGAGAATGGAGGTAGGGTTTGATTAGTGAAGCACAGGAGATTTTTTTAGGGTGGTGAAACTATTCTGTATCGTGTATGATATTATTTATCAAAACTCACTGAACTTTACATCACAAAGAAAAAAATCTTAATGTATGAAAATTTTTAACAATTACGTAGGAGGTTAGTGGAAATCCAGAATGGAAGGGAGAATGTAAAAAAAATATATATATCTAACTTTATTATTATGTAAATATGAAACAACCTCCCTGCATGGGGTACAGGAAAGGCTACAGACCTTAATAACTTTGGCAAGTGGAATCTGTAAAACTAAAGACAAAAGATACTGCACACAAGCACCATGCTCCAGTTAATAATATTAACATACATTCTGGAAGTGAACAATTAAGTGAATGAATGGCAATGGTGGTAGCCAGTTTTCCTACCGCGTAAAGGGAGGTTGTAGATAAGTAAGGACAGGGATTTATAAAGATCCAAGTGGTAATGAAACAGAATTGGAGACATCACTAGGAACTCATTTTTAGCTTAATATAGATATAGATGGCTACATAAAAAATATGTATAATTATGTGTTTATACATGTGTTAGTACATACACATATATATCCTTGCTCTGTCAGCTAAAGACCTCAATGGCAATGAGCTCCCAGATTTCGGTTTCTATTAACATTCAACAATAAAAGTAACCAGGGATGCTTGGTGAAATAGCTGATTCCAGGACAGGGAATACACAAGATGAGCCTGGAGCATCTTCTAGTGCAAAGAAGTGAAGAAGTGCTCACAGAAATAATAAAAACAAAACCTCACAATGATGGAAATATGTGAGGCAACCAGGAGCCAACAGAAAAAGTTACTGATAACCAAGTCTGAAAAAATTTGACCAAAAAAGTAAATAAAATAGCATTAGATTAAACTCCAAAGTATAAAATAAAAAAAAATCCATGAGTTCATATTGATTTAAATGAATAATTAAATAAACTAATAAATGGAGAAGAGGCAAACTTCCCATTCAGAATTCCAAATAATTTATGTATATTTTCGAAGGAGGTAGAACATAATTGTGTATAGTGATTTCCTTCTAAAGCAGAGAGAAGTGAGGAAAGAAAAAGAGTAACTTTACAGTTATTTTTATTATACTACCTTAGCTGGTTATAGAGGTCAACATCAGCAATGGTGAATTATGTTGAAAGCAGGTACCCTTGACATAATGTGATAAGGACATTTTATCTCTATGGTCTGTCTCCCTAAAACCCATAACCCACGTATAATCATAAAGAAAAGGTAGACAATTCCCAATAGATGACCATTTTATAAAATCCTTGACCAGCATTCCTCATTATGTCAAGCCCATCATAAACAAGGTAAGTCTGAGAAACTGTCACAGCCAAGAGGAGCTTAAGGAGACAGGATGACTAAATCTAACATGGGTATCCTGGATGGGACCTTGGAACAGCAAAAGGTCATTAGATAAAAACTAAGAAAACATAAACAAAGTATAGACTTTGGTTATTAATAATATGTCAATATTAGTTCATTAATTGTAACAAAGAGAGTATATTAATGTAAGAAGTTAATGATAGGGGAAACTAACTCTAGGGTTTATGAGAACTTTCATACTTGTCTCAGAATTTTTATAGCTGTAAAACTGTATTAAAGTTTATTTTAAAAACTGGAAGAAGATCTTGAATATATAATTGGAAGGAAAGAAGAAAGGTGACACAACTAAAAACCTAGGCAGGGGTCAGATTAAACAGGGTTTTGTAATCCATGAAAAGGAGGTTGAAGTTTCTTCAAAACAATGTAGTAGGAAGCTATTTGCACTTTAAATATGGTATGTGATAAGGAGTAAAAAAATTCTAGCAGTTGTGCAGCAAAATGGACTTAAATTGGGAGTGGGTGAAACAATGGTCTGAGAATTAAAACAGGGGCAAATCTAAAGAAGCTGTTGCAATAGAGCAAGAGAGAGACAAGGCAAAGATTTGGAGGGAAGGGCATGAATTTGAAGTACATGTTTAATGTAAAATAAACAGGGTTGGTTATAGAGTGAATGTTGGGTTGAGGTAGAGTGAGTTGTCAATAACAACATAGGTTTCTAGCACGCTAATGGGAGAATATTCAGAGAGATGTATAAAAATATAGGAAGAACTTTGGAAGAAAACATCCAGAATTCTGTTAGGACATGCTAAGTTTGGGAAGTTTTGAGTCATGTTAGTGAAGATATCACGAAGTAAATTGAATATGCTCAGAACAGGGATCAAAATAAGAAAAAAGGGTCGGGTGTGGTGGCTCATGCCTGTTATCCTAGTACTTTGGGAGGCTGAGGCAAGAGCATTGCTTGAGGTCAGGAGTTTGAGACCAACTTGAGCAAGAGCAAGACTTCACATCTAATAAAATAGAAATATTAGCTGGGTGTGGTGGCATACACCTGTAGTCCCAGCTATTCAGGAGTATCTCTTGAGCCCAGGAGTTTGTGGTTGCAGTGAACTGTGATGACATCACTGCACTCTAGCCTGGGTGACAGAGAGACACTGTCTAAAAAAAAAAAAGGAAGAAAGAAATTGGTAATTAAGGCATTATAGATTATTTTCATAGACAAAAAAGTAAATTTAGGCAACTAGGAAGAGAAAACAAAAAAACAAAACAATTGAAACAGAAGAAATTCAAACATTTGGGTATAATGGGATTTTGTCAAAAGATAAAGAGAGAGTGGCAATTTGGGACACACAAATGTGTTTCCAGAGAGGGGAAGTGCTCGATTCTGCTATATGCTGCTTTGAGTTCTAAAAAGATATGAAAAGTGCTCCATTGTATGCTAGGATATAGTGGTCATTTTTATGTCTTAAGAGCAATTTTTGCAAAATAATATGCATAGAAGTCATGGACTGAAGAGTAAATTGTAGGTAAGAAAATGAAACAGCAGATGCTGAAATATTAATATTTCTTCCAGAAAGTTTGAGTGTGAAGTGGAACAAGAAATAAGGAAGTAGCTGAAGGACATATGAAATAAATGTGTCTTTTCTGGAGATAATTATTATTAGAAATTTGGGGGAGAATACTGAGTTGAGACAATGAGAGGTAATGGAATCTGGAACTCATAGGAAGGGATTAGTCCTTCACACAAACAGGAGGAATACTTCCTTCATTGCAATGAGGGAGAGGAGAGGTGGGTGGAAGAAGAAGACAATGACTGATGCAGAGAATCATACTTTTAAAATACTTTTGGTGGTAGAAGAAGCAAGGATTCCTTTTTTATTTGTTTCTATTTTCTCAATAAAGTGTGAGGTATATTGATTAGCTAAAAATGAAAGCAGAAGAGAGAGACTTTTTTTCAGAATTATATTACTAACAAATATGAGTATTTTATATAGTAAACATCCTAGAGAAATATAATCAATTATTTTACAATGTAGAGTACTCTGTTAAGGAGATGATCATGATATTACAGAGACAATAACATTCAGGTACTTGGGTGCAACCCTAGAGAATAGAGATGGTTATTGATCGAAGGTTGAGGTTTTGACAAAAGGAGAAGTATAAAGAGTGACGGATGAATTAACAACATGTTGAATATAAGTATAGGCCATAAAATACAAACCAGATGAAAAGGGAAATAGAGGTAGAAAGAGTGTGTCACTACATAAAAGGAAAGGAAGTCAATGAGAAAGGAAGTAAGTGACAGCAGACTGTATTATTTGGGATAATTAGCACTAGTAGCCAGAACAAACAAATCCTCATATTCTCATTGGCTAGCACAACAAAAGGTCATTTCTAAGGCAAGAACATGTTGAAATGTGCTAGTGAGGACTCTATACCATCTAGCTAGGAATTGACTCCATCTTCCTTCATGTTTGCCTGTTACCATCTCAATGCATGGCTTCCAGAGTCACTTAAGCAAAAGAAGCAAGGGATGGATGCTGCACGTCCTCTTTTTACTCTGTCTACTTTACCTGGAATTACCCACATGGATTTGTTTTAAGGGAGTTTTAAAAGTAAACAAAATCCCCATTCACTTGGGTTATTTGGCTAATAGTCTCTCTGCCACAAAGGCTAAAAGTTGCCTTCAATGTCATGAATTAGATGAGCTAGAAACCTAGAAAGCTGTAACCAGTGTGAATTTATTATGTTGGAAATTTGTAGTGTTTGCTAAGAAAACCTATGATGTGACCCTGGGATTGTGTGGTTAAAACAGAGAGGATGAAATGAAATTTGGAGATGAGGTTGTCAATAATTGGGCATAAATAAAATTTTAATGAAGAATGTCTGCAGATTTCAGCAACCATATGGGGAAGAGAAGGTTATAGGTGGTTGGCATGAATCTCAAAGGAGCTTAGGAGGTTAGAAAATGGAGGTGAATGTGATGAGGCGCAGTACTCACTATAGTTTTATGAGCTTAAGGGAAGCCATCTTGTATACAGGCTAGTGCAGCCATCTTGTGAACAGACTCACCGTTGTGTGAAGTTGAGAGAAGAATACATGAATAACAGAAAAAAAATTTATACAGTGATTAACTTGTAAGTGATTGCTTAAAATCATTAGGTGTGTATAGTTACATTGTACTACGCTTGGCTGTTCCTTGGAAAAATGTTCCTTGGATGTTCCTCAAAGAAATGTTCCCTGATTTAACTGACGCCATCTGCTTCTGTAAGGTTGCTTGCTTATGAATTATTGTAATCAACATGTTCTGGGCTGTATGTGTATTGTTAGTATTGTTAGTAGTGAAGGTATATAACCTCTGCCCACTTTAAGATCGGGGCCATTCTCTGTGTCTGGACTTTCCCAGAACAGGGGTGGTCGCTGGCCAGCTAATAAAGCCTCACTAGTTTGGCTCAATTCGGCTTTCAAGTGGTCATTTTCTTGTGTCTCAGACCATAACAGTGAAGTAATGACCCAGCAGTGATGCTGAGGCATGAGAATGATTGCTTTCGCAGCTCCCCACCATGAGATACCAAGGTTTGGGAACATGTGACGTCTGCTCTGTAGAGAAGATTTAATGACATCAGAAGAGAACCAGATTTTAGTTGAGGTGAGATGATTAGGGAAATGTTATAGGAAAAGAGTGACAGTATTAGAAAGATTGCATATGCAGAAATCTGGATAGGGGAAGAATTTGAAAGGATAGGAGTCAGCAGATTAGATAAGGATATTGTAGATCATTAGGTAAATTAGATTGCAGAGGATAATGAATAACCAAAAGGCCCTTAATAACCAAGGCAGAGTAAGCAAAAAGGAAACTCTGTAACTGAAGTTGCAGTGTTAAATACTATACAAACTTATGTAAAAGAAAGTAAACCACATTGAAAATAAAATGTGTAGAAAATGAAATATAAACCTTATCCTGTGATTGGGCTTTTTTTGCCATTACAACTTTTTATTCCTTTTTGCCTTTCCACCCAGCCTGCAAATTGCAAGTAAGTAACCATATAATAAATTTCTCTATATTTTTCTTAGCAATATTGCTTCTTCTGAACATATTATCTATGCCCTTCTAGCTTTTTAAGATTAACTTGTAAAAGTAGTCACAGCTTGTTTTTACCAGGCCACTCTTAAATAAGCTTTTCAGTGACTAAAGTAAAAATATAGAGGAAAAGTCAATGTGATTATTTGAAGTCTATTATTTTCCTGAATAACTAGTTATTTCTTCTGTGATATGTGCTTCAGAACCACCCAGTCTGCCAATACAATCATTTTTGATGTACAGGCTTAGAGAAATAAAACTTAAAATTTAGTGGTTTTCAATTGGTGTAGACCTGTCAGGGATGTGGAAAAGCTTGATTGAGATACTCTCTTCTGAAAATTAATTTATCTTTGATTTTCCAAATAAATCTTTCAAACTCTTCAAATCATTTGATCCATAACTGTACACCACACACACAAAATGTCTTTCTGTATTATTATATATCTTTCTTTTTTAAAAGGTAGGGAGAATGTGAGAAATAAGAAACTATCACAAATTTGAGAGAACCCAGGATATGTCCAGTAGACTGTTTAAGATATGAGCTACATAAACTCAAAAGCATCATCCTGAGACACAGAAAAGCCCAAATATTTCTGAAAATGCCAAAAAAAAAGTCTTTTATGATAAGAACAATCAATAAGTTTATTAGCATGAAGATCAATAGGCTCTCCCCATACTCCACACTCACACCTACCTCCAAATCCTACATTGCCAAGGATAGATTTTTCTCTATCATTACCCTTATGCTTGAAAAATGGAAATAAATTTCAGTGAAATTGAGGAATAGACTTAAAGCTGTCCAATAGTGGAATGGACCATTTTTATCAATAGAGAGCTCTCTAATTAATCCTAGAAATGGTGAGGTCCATACAACCACCTATTACTTAGAATGTATAAGTAAACCTTTAATAGGTTGATAGACCTAGGTATCTCGCACTGCCTCTTTACTCCAAGGTATATAAATCAATAATTTGACCACAAATGCACAGCCAGTTCTGTGGGTTTTCCTATCCACAAGTATCATTTTAACTGAATAATGGGTGATTGATGCCTTCTTTGATTTAGTGTCAGCACAACATATGTCTAAAACTCTCCTCTTTCTGCCTAAACTTAGAAGACCACATGTTGAAAGTTTGCTTTGAGCTTGGTTCCTCTTGAATTCATACAGCTTCAAATCAATGTTTGTCTGCTTATAAGCTCAACCAAACCAGGACTGCCACTGGCTGCTAAAGGGAAGAAAAAGCCCCCATGAAGAATTCCAATGTACCTCCTGCCCCAGCAGCCATTCTGCTGTTTCTATGGAAACATTCACCAGTCAACAGCATGCTGTACTGTGCTTGTGAAGAAGAAAGCATGTTCCTTTCATCACCACATTTCCTAGGGTTCAACCACTTCTCAGAATGAAAGAATGTGGTGAACACAACTCTTTATTCTGACAGATAAATTGCTCAGGAGAATGGTGAGTTCTCTTCAGAAATTATACAGTGCAATTCTCTGTCTTTTCTTCTCTCCCAGTTAAGCATTTCCTCCAGATTGATTTATATAAGATTGTGCAAATGAGGAAGGAAAATAACCCACATCTATAAAGTGTGTACTATTTACCAGGCAGTTTGTAGTGCATTAAATTTAACATTTCCCCAGGAGGAAATGGAGATTTAGAATTTACATTGTTTGCTCAAGGTGGCATAGCATTCAAATTGGAAAGTCAAGATTAAAATCAGTGTATGTCTGATTGTAAAGTCCAATGTGTTCTCTGTGCCCTTAGTAGATAGATGTGATGGTCTCCGGGTGGCAGGCAGACAGTGAGGAAATGAAATAGATTCATGATCAAAAAAGCTGAAGCAATGAAAGAGGATCAGTGAGACGGCAGAGAGGGGCGGTGGAGCATGTTGGAAGTGCGCTTGGAAGCTGGTAATAATATCAGGTATCTTGGGGTAGTTTCAATCCATAGTATACTAGTGGTAAAGCTCAGAAGTAGGTAGTAGGTATGGAGTCAAGATGGTTCAGTGGTAGGAATCAAGGTGAGATTTTGAAACTAATTCTATGATATGTCACGAATACTTTAGTCTTTTGCTGCCAATCATCAGTCACTCTGGGGAATTACTAGAGAAATACTGATGAAAATGTAGCATTTTACTGAGAGTAAGTACTGTTCAACTTAGAGAAGAGAGCCTTGGGAAAAATTGCATTGATATGTGCTTTCAGCATAAAGCCTAGGCAAGGCTTTTTATAACATACTGCTATGGCTGGAATCTCCCCTCTAAAACTTACTGAAATTTAATTGCCAGTATCACAATATTTAGAGGTGGGACTTTTAAAAGATGATTAGCTCATGAGGGGCTTGCCCTCATGAATAAGTTTATACAGTTACCACAGGACTGGGTTAGTTATTACAGGAGTTTTACCACCTTTTTTCTCTCTGTCTTGCATGCTCTCTAACTCTCTCTTATCATGTGATAGCTTCTGTTTTCCACTATAGGTCAGGTGCCAGTGCCAAGCTCTTGGACTTCCCAGCCTCCAGAACCATGAGCCAAATAAATTTTTATTGTATATAAATTACTCAGTCTCAGATATTCTGTTATAGCAATACAAAACAAACTAAGACACATACCATATTTGCATAGTGCTATCAACACAATATTTTTTTTTTTTTTTTGAGACAGTCTCACTCTGTCACCTGGGCTAGATTGCAGTGGTATCATCATAGCTCACTACAACCTCAAACTCCCAGGCTCAAGTGATTCTCCTCCCTCGGCCTCCTGAGTATCTGGGTCCACAGGTATGCACCCACCATGCCTGGCTAAATTTTCCTTTTTTTTTTTTTTTTGTAGACACAGGATCTTGTTCTTGCTCAGACTGGTCTCAAACTCCTGACCTCAAGCAATCCTCTCACCTCAGCCTCCCAGTGTGTTAGGATTACTGGCAATGAACTATACACCTGGCCAACACACTCAAATTTTATGACAGAAAAGAGTGGGATTGGGTAACTCAGATTAACCCTAATTTGTACTAGCCTTTTGAAGAAATGTACAAAAGTAATATATTATACTCATTTCTCACTATTGCTGAGGTCCCTAGAGCTGGTCAATCTCTCATTTGGGTACTGCAGCAACAAGTTGCCCCATCTTTCTGTTTGAGACCTAGATTTATGATGCCCACTGGAAAAAGATGGTCTCTGGGCCTTTGCTAATTTTTTCTCAATTTCCTTCACAGTTTTTGCTCCAAGAGAAGGCTTTTAACACAATGATTAGATCATGAATACTGTTTCCTTAGGTTCTATGTTTTACAAAGCAGAAACCCTGCTTCTAACATCTGTACATTTTCTTCTACTGTTTGCAGAAATGTGTCCTCTAACTTCACCTCTGTCCTCCCCTCTCAGTGAATATTTGAGTCTCTCTTCCCATTTATTACATGTTCACATTATCCATTTATCCAGCTAAATTGCCAATTGCATGAGGCCAAGGAGTTTATTTCATTCATCTTTATGTTCCCTATTTATCAAGAGCCTAATATGCCACAAATGTCTTTTAATTATTTGTGAATTGAGTTGCAGCATGCATGTCATTGGATACTACATTGCCCACTAGATTCACATAAACGATTATAATCCTTTTTCCACATGGGAATTTTTTGAATATATAAAGACAATTAAAATGTCCCCCATTACTAGTCTTTTGTTTTTCAGCCTATCCATCTCCTGTTATTTCACTCATTTTTCTTATGGCAAAGTTTTGAGTTTGTTCATCTGGTTCATAGTCTTGTTTTTAGTGTTACTCTAAAAGTGTTATGCCCACATGGGGAAGAATAGTGGGGAAAAATGTGCCACCAAACAAATTCTCTTTCCCATAAATGTCTTTTTCTGTAGTCCCATTTAGGGGTAATTGTTTCTTATAGGCAGATTGAAAACTTGAAAATTTTAATGGGAAGGCATATCCTATTTCTTTTAGTTTGTCTCCTTGAACCATTTTCTTATGAATTTCAAATTTCTTCTTTATTAAGATATTTTTATCCTCTTTTGGTCTTGTATCTTCCATTTGTTTCAGTCTCCAGTTCCAATTTCTCAGTTCCAATGCTGATATGCATGAATTTTGTCAAGTCTAGACAATGCCAACTTTTTGTTTATTCCTCTTTTCCTGGCTTGATTGTACACTCCAAGCAAGACTGAAAGCAATCTTCACCTAAGAAGTATAACTAGAACTATGCAGTTTTGCATTTAAGATTGTCCTTGATCTTTCCAAAACCTATTTTTCTAGCCTACATGAAACTATCCCACCTACCGTGTGCCCCACACTATACCAAAGGTGTTTTCCCTGTTTTTCCAAGCATGTACATTTTTATCCATTTGATAATCTCTTAGTCATTCACTATACAACAAATCTAAATGTGCTTGTTAAAACCCTACCCCTTGAAATATTTTATTATTTTTTTTGACTTTGGTTTGCTGGTGCTTCCAAAAGGTATGTATACATATATACACATATACACTCTCTCTATATAGATGTACAAATACACACACATATACATACATACATACATACACATATAAATGTGTGTGTATACATAGATAGATATGGAGGCCGGGCGCGGTGGCTCACGCCTGTAATCCTAGCACTCTGGGAGGCCGAGGCGGGTGGATTGCTCAAGGTCAGGAGTTCGAGACCAGCCTGAGCGAGACCCCGTCTCTACTAAAAATAGAAAGACATTATATGGACACCTAAAAAATCTATATAGAAAAAATTAGCCGGGCATAGTGGCGCATGCCTGTAGTCCCAGCTACTCGGGAGGCTGAGGCAGTAGGATCGCTTAAGCCCAGGAGTTTGAGGTTGCTGTGAGCTAAGCTGACGCCACGGCACTCACTCTAGCCTGGGCAACAAAGTGAGACTCTGTCTCAACAAAAAAAAAAAAAAAAAAAAAAAAAGATAGATATGGATATAGATACAGTCTACTCAGAATTCTGGTTATTAATGTTCTCAGGAATGTTCTCATCTATATCGAGAATTTCTGAATATCAGAATCTCATCCGTTAATCTATTCCTAAAAATCTGTATTAGTTATCCAGTGTTACAAAGTACCCTAAATATAGTAGCTTAAACAAACACATATTTATTTTCTACAGTTTCTGCAAGTTGGGAGTCTGGGCATGGCTTAGTTGTGCCCTTTGCTCAAGGTTTCCCACAAAGCTGCAATCTAAGCATTTGTTGGGATTACATCTGTCCAAAGTTCAAACTAGGTAAGTATCTACTTCTAAGAGCTCATGGTTGTTACAGAATTAAGTATGTCAAGGGCTGTTGGACTAGTAGCTGCCCTTAGTTCCTTGCCATGTGGGCCTCTCCAACATGGCAGCTGGCTTATCAAAGAGTGTGTGCCGGGAAGAGAATAGAGAGAGTACATTAATAACCTAATCATGAAAATGATAATCCATTACCTTTGCCACATTCTACTGGTTAAAATTGAGCCACTTGGGCCAGCTCACACACAAAGGGATGGGCTTAAAAACCAGAAGATGGTTCTCATTGTGAGCCATCTTAGAGGTCTGCCTGCCATAGAGGCCAGAGGTGGAATTGTGTACCTGGGTAACTTAACACTGTTACATGTATGTTTCCTGAATTCAACTGATGTATTTTTTCACACAGATCTATTAGTGGCTGGTAATTTAAAGTGTGAAACTTTCCGGGTCATTTTCATTTTTAAAGAATATGTTTATAAATAACAAAGTCTTTATAAAAATGGGAGGTTGCTCACTTATTTAATATTCACTCTGTCTTATATTTGTTTCCGCTGATCTCTTTCTAGCCATAGTTAAAATTTATGTATGTTTTAAAGCTTCTTCATTTCCAATAATTTCTACCACTGCTCTAAGACAAGGGCACAGAAACAGTCTGTGGCATGTTCTTCCTTGACCTATATTTGTTGCTGTTATCAATTCTGATTACTCCTTAACAGATTCAATTTCTACTGCTTTATTTGCCTTAATAAATACTGTTAAAATGGTATTAAAAATCAAATTAAATTGGAATTCAGTGATAATAACAATATAGTATAGCACTTTCTCATTAAGATTTCTCATCTTAATATGAACTCCTGCATCTTTCAATTTACATACAATTGCTTCCTATGCTAACCTAAAATAGAACTTGTTATAGGCATTATAAAATGTTTGGCTATTCTGTATATGAGTATCTTGAAAGTCATAAAATGATGCTCAAGTTGTAATGACCTACTTGGACTTTCCACACCCAATTGCTCACATTCTCATTACTAAGCCATTTAACCTCTATTGGAAGGTTTATTTCTTTTCTGTCTGAAATTCTTGAGTCAACTCTGGTACTCAAAAATAATTCTAAGGAATTCTATGATGTAAACTTAAGAATTTGGTGTTAAATCTTATAACCTAGTATCCCAGTGCACACTGACTGAATTCTGATTTAATTTCCATCGTTTTTAGAATATATTTTTTTCTTTCCTTCACTTGTCCTGTGAATTTATTGCTTGGACTCAGTCATTTGAGATTCCACCCTGGAAGCTCAACCCTCTGAACGGCTGGATTTCTTCTACTGAATTCTAGTTTCCTTGTGACTAAGTTCCCAACAAAATTTGCCTCTCAAGTTTAAATATCCTTTTTACTGGATAAGTAGCAAAAATTCTTGGCTAAACTGTTACTTTAAATATAACAACACATTTGCATCTTTGATGATTTATTGATTTATAACTTGTAACCTCAACTATTTTAGTGCATATTGCTTTCCCTCAAAGCAATAGAATGTTTTGTGTCTGATTTTAGTTCTCTGACTTCAGAATATACATCCATGTACTACTTAATGGCAAGAATACATTCTGAAAAATGCTTCATTAGGATATTTTTTGTTGTGTGAACATCATACAGTGTAGTTGCACAGACCTAGATGGTATAGCCTACCACACACTGAGGCTGTATGACATAGCCTATGGCTCCTAGACTGAGTACTGTAGGCAATTGTAACAAATTGGTAAGTACTTGTGTATCTAAACATATCTAGACATACAAAAAGTACAGTAAAATATTCTATAAAAGATAAAAAATGATACACTTGTATAGGTAACTCACCATGAATGGAGCTTGCAGGACTGGAATTTGCTGTGGGTGCATCAATGAGTGGTGAGAAAATGTGAAGGCCTAGGGCATAACTGTACACTACTGTAGACTTTATAAACACTGTACATCTAGGCTACACTAAATTTATTTAAAAAATATTTTTCAATAATAAATCAACCTAAGCTTATTGTAACTTTTTTACTATATAAACTTTTAAATTATTTTTAACCTTTTGATTTTTTTGTAATAACACTTAGCTTAAAACACAAATACATTTTATGGTTATACAAAAATATTTCCTTTATATCTTTATTCTATAAGCTTTTGTATACTTTTAAAATATTCTATTTTTTAATATTATACTTTTTAAAATTTTTTGTTAAAAATGAAGGCACAAAAATACCTGTTAGCTGAGGCATACACAGAGTCAGAGTCAGGATCTTCAATATCACTTTTTCCACCAATTTTTTTTCACTGGAAGAGCTTCAGGGGCAATAACGGACATAGAGCTGTTATCTTCTATGATAACAATGCCTTCCTCTGGAATACCTAATGAAGGACCTTCCTGAGGCTGTTTTACAATTAACTTTTTTTTAATCCCTAGAAAGAGTACCCTCAAAAACAATGATAGAAAGTATAGCACAGTAAATACGTAAACCAGTAATACAGTAAATATCATTATTAATTATGTATGGTACATAATTGTATGTGCTACACTTTTATGTGATTGGCAGCACAGTGGTTTGTTTACATCAGCATCATCACAGACAGGTGGGTAATGTGTTACAGTACAATGTTATGATGACTGCAATGCCACTAGGCCACAGTGATTTTTCTTCTCTATTTTAATTTTATGGGACCACTATCCTATATGTGGTCCGTTGTTGACCAAAATGTCATTATGTGGTACAGAACTGTACCTAATTCCAAATGTTAAACTTTATTTTCTTATGCTGCCAGTTCAAGCTTCCCTTAGCAGCCAACAACAAAAACCTGGTTCATAAGACTCAGCCCTTTGTCCTGAGACAATGAAAACCCAGCCCAGCAATACATGAGAAATGTCCTCCTACACAGTGGTGAAGCCAGGCATAATGTGCATACTGAAGCCTACTTACAGACTCTCTGGGGTTGACCAAACAAACCCTTGGGCAGTGTATTTATTACTTAGGGATTGTGTTCTGCTTCATAGCATGAATAAATCAAATAAGAGTGATTGTTGAGGATCATTTTATTTTTGTATTACTCTAAATCCCACATAAGTGATTGTTGACATTAGTTCAGTGATTCAAGGGAGGAACAGCTGAAGTCTGAAAGAGTGTCTTGGATTTTCTGTCATTATGCCAGGATGGCTGCTCCTGTTCTAGTCACCACAGGAAGAAGAAAGAGCTACACTGCAGAAATGATTTGCTCAGTATCTATTCCTTTATTTCTTCTTTATTAAGAGACTTCTGATTTTACTGGGGGCAGCAATGTGCCCAATTTAAAAATAAAGAGACAAGAAAACAAACAAGGAAATTAAATAAAAACAAAAAAATAGCTCTACATTTCCTAGACTCCCTTGCAGCTGGGTTTGGTGTTGGAACACAGTTGGACCCATGAGATATCTGCAGAAGTCACTGGGTAGGGTTTTTGAAAAACTTTTTAGAAAGAGTAATGATTCTGTTAACACTTGTCCTTTTGTGATTTTCCCTTCTTTTTTCTTTCTGCCAGAGGTATTGATACAAAATTTGAATTGCAGACAGACATTCAGCTCTTATATCCTCATATAACTTTACTGGTTGCTTATGCCCAGAATCCATTTTGATTGACCAGGTGTCCATTCCAATTATTTCCACATCCTTGTCATACTGGTAGTTGTGAATATTCAATATAACTGTTGGTTTCTGCTACATCTCTTACATAATGACCAAAGAAGTTCCACAAGAATTTCAGTCATCTCATATCTTACATACTTGAGTCATTACAATAGTCCTGTGCTATCTACTTCCTAAATATTTTGTATCTTAGAAAAAGATAAACTTCTTATCATGTTATCTGAGTAGAAGATAAACCTCTTATCTTGTTGAAGTCTCTGGTGTTTGCATTTTCTATTACATGCAGCTGAAAGCAAATGCTAACAGAGTAACTACTTGAACATTGACTTGCAGCCTCTTTATAGAACTCTCTGGGTATACACAATCTGTTATTAAACATGTTAAACATGTTATACAGATTATACATGTTGCCTGAAATATTTACATTCAAAACACCCTTTGGGGCTACAATCTGACCTGGAATCTTAGCCTAGTCAGCTACATAACCCTGATCCCACTGTCAAATTCTTATGAAATCTGTCCATTCAGATTTACATTTTACCCAGATTCCTTCAGGTCACAAGAAAGTTCTTGCATCAATCTAAATATTTGTCTTTACTATTTTCCTAATGTCAAGTTTTTTGTTTTCCTCCCCAGAGCTCCTTACAGTGAATTTCTACCACCTCCTACCTGTACACTGACAGTACATTATATCTTAGTTATTAATCTGCTAACTGAACACCTGGTTTATGTAATTTTCATGTTTGGCCCTTAGTTAGCACACCTCTAACCAGGAAAGCATGGCTTTGCAAATGATGCTCTTCCAAACATTGTGGTGTTCTCCTGGTATCATCATTTATTTGTTGCAGGGCCCTGAGGTAGTTTGGAAAGTTTTTGTTATTTCTCTGATTAAAAAATGAGAAAATGGAAATCTAGATGAGTTTGGTCACTTATTGAAAGTAACGTGATTAACCATTAGCAGAGCTAAATTGAAATCGTGGCAAACAGCTGATAAACTAACACATGCTTACATTGAGGCATTTTACACAATACAAAGATTGGTAACTGTAAGACTGTAAGAAATTGGATACACTTATTTAATAGTGTTTGTAAGTCATTTATAGTATCTTTGAGTCTTAATTTCCTGGTATTTGAAAAAAAAAGTGAATGGAATAAGGCATATTATTTTTCTTCCTGACTAACTTAAAATATATTTTTTCAGTTTATATGGTGATAAGTAGCAAATTCCTAATGATAATCACTTACACATAAAAAATAAATCTTATATACTTAATGAATAGCTGATATAATCTATTTTCTGTAATAAGCCCATTTTAAAATGTGGTTTAGCCATGATGTTAACTATGCAGGTTCTCCAGAGTGGAAGGTTTTTGCCATAGCAAATTATTTTCTTATGCCCAAACCTGGGAGTTACTCTCCACTCCTTTCTCTCACCCATTCCCATCATCAGTAAATTGTCACTAAGCTCAGTGGTTTTTATTAAATATTGCTTCTCATAATTTCTGTGTTCCTACTGCTTTCCAACTTTATGATCATCATTATGTAGACCCCAGAAAAATACCCCCTAAATATTTTTTCTGTCTCATGTCTCTTTCTTTTCCAGGTTGTTCCCTACTCAACTAGGTAAGTTATTTTACTTGAACACACACAGAAAAACCCTTTCTCCATTGCTTAACATAGTTCAATGGGACAGTCGTCTACCAAGTGGAGTCTACACACACTTTCTGTTATCTAAACAAACTCTGTCTTTTCCTCATCTTTCCATCTGCTTCTTCAGTGTTTTCACCTTTGAACTTTAACCTTGAGTCATATCTAAATATGTATAGCTTTCCATAGACATGTTGCCTTTTCTTTCCTTTTTCTTTTTCTTTTATAAAATTTCCTCTCCTCCTGCTCTAGCTCCTCTTCTTTCTTCTGTCTCTCTTTCTTTTCCTTTTCTGTTTGTTTTTAGAGGCAGGGTGTTGCTCTGTCACCCCGGCTAGAGTGCAGTGATGTCATCATAGCTCACTGCAACCTCAAACTCCTGGGCCCAAGGGACCCTCCTGCCTCAGCCTCCTGAGTAGCTGGAATTACAGGTACATGCCACCATGCCTGGCTAATTTATTTTTTGTAGAGACAGGGTCTCACTCTGTTGCCCAGGCTGGTCTTGAACTCCTGGCCACAAGTAGTGGTGGCCTCCTAAAGTGCTGAGATTATAGTCATGAGGCACTGTGTCCGGCTGCCCCTTCCTCCTTCTAATAGTGTACTCTTTGAATGTGGTTTCATCCCCTAGAAAGCTGCTCTGTGTGTTTTCTCTTGTTTTTGTCATTAGAAAACTTCTTTCTCCAAAGCCCTGTTCAAGTGTCACTTTTTCCTGTCATGATTTCTCTGACCTAGGAAAGATAGACTACACCTCCTCCCTTTTGTGACACACACACAACACACACACACACACACACACACACGCATATAATCTCACCTTAAATTGTACTTTGTTTTTTAATTTGGTCTCCTCCCCCTTCCTGTTCTTTGAATCACCTTTAGCAAACCACTACCTATCTTACGACTGAGTCCATCATGTTTTGAAATCCCGACCACTTAATTAAATGCCTGCTATATGGCTGGTACTCTTCCAATAGGTATTGAATAAATGTGAGGACTGACATCATAGAGAAAGGAAAGATGGGGGTGAGGGGAAACTTCCCCTTTGCACCAGAATGTTCACTGAAAGATCAACTCACAATAAGGCAGATGAACAAAAGATAAAGATTTATTTACTGTGCACATGGGAGAATCACAGAGTAATTACTCAGTATCCCAGTGGGGTCCAGAAATTTATATATACTCTCATTTCAGAGAGGAAGGGGAGATGAGCAATATAGGTAATTCTGTTTTGGGGTAATAAATGGTGACAGAGAGGATGAATAGATACTTGAGAGAATGAATGGATGTGGAGAAAGAGACTAACTTGTAAATGATTCTCTTTGCAAATTAAACTAACCTGAGAGACAGGTATTATATTTAAAATGATTTGGGCCAGGTCTGGTTGCATCCTTGATCTTCCTTCCTGCAATATATTGAGATAACAGGGAGGGGAAGGGAAGTCAATTGCTCTTTTTGATGGATCCATCTGGTTCTATGCAGATAGAGGGAAAGTCCCTTCCCTCTGTTGATCTCGAAGGGCCTTTAATTCAAAATACTGCTTATACCAAGGAGTCATATTTAGGGGTGAAATTTCCTGAGCAACTTCAGTTGTTTAAACAGAGTAGCTCACCAAATCTCCAAACCAAGTCTATGTAAGTGCAGCTACATAGCTTTTCTCTACCTAAGAAATGATTCTATTTATGACAAACTACTTTGGGTGACTGATGTAGTTGGAAATTAAAAGAAGCTTATGAATGGTTATAATACATTTCTGAACACTGTAGCAGCATTTTTAATTTTTTTCATTTTGTGATCAAAGATACATTAAGTCCAAAAAGCAATATTCAGAATAGAGAACATAGTGTGCTATTATTTGTATAAAAATGAATTATGTTTTTGAATTTCAGTATGTATGTATTAATTTGTACATGCATAGTCCTATGACAGTGGCTACTTTTGATGGGAATATTGTATGGCCTAGGCCAGGGAGGGGAAAGAAATTTAATTTTCATAGCATACTCTTTTTTAATTTATTAATATTATTCTATATAAACACATATACAGTTAAGCTTTTAGTATGTAAATGTTTATGATACAGTCAGCCAAATTACGATGAAAACAGGAAAAAAGAAAACATGAAATTAATGTATAAGTTTTTAGATGTTTATTGGGCAGACTCACTCAGAGGTTTATATCAATTACCAAGAATTTGGAGCCTATTCAGCTTTAGTTTTAATAGGACTGCTGGACCTCCTAAAGAGACAAAATAGATCCATTTTGCTAATTTTTCTGCAAATCAACTAAATTCACTCATTTGACAAATTGTTCTGTAAGTGTGTACACATAGTTCAAGCGTTCATCTCTAGGGAAAGTAAAGAAAAGTCCCCAGTTCATTTACTCTGCACAGATAGGTTCCATGGATAAGTCACACACAACAAATGATGTGTTTTTTGTCTAATACATTCATTACCTGAGCTGTTGCTTTTCTCGAGCTCTTTGTCCATTTGGTAAAATCAGACCAAGGCAAGATAGTTGGAAATATCAAAGAGAAACAAGATGATCCTGTCTAAAGATGAAAAAAAAAATTACTTTGTGTTAACTCTTCTATCAGTGGCTGATTGTTCCTGGCAGAGACATATTTCAGCATGAACTCAAAAGTTAACTTCTGAGATGATTTATAAAGCAGAGGTAGGTCATAGCTATCCAAAGTAAATCCATTGAGAAATATTGACAAAGCAACTATTTCCTATGCTTTTATCATATCCTGGTGCTTAAATGGGAACCTATTCTTCTCGGGAGGACACTATCAGACTGAACTGCTGGTCCTTTGAATGCAGTTATAGCTTTGCTGGTGTGAACTCATTCTCGACAATGGTTTGCTATCAGCTATGAATCTCCATTCACTTCAGGGAAGCTGTAGTTCTTGAAACACTAGACACTGCAACTGAATGGATTGCTATTGACAACAAATCTTCAGCAGTAGGCATAAAAGAGAGAAAGAAAATTCCTCTAGTCATAATAATTGCAGCTTAGACTAAGCATGACATTGAAATCAGTATAGAAGGCTGAGTAATTAGGTACCTTAACAGTCTCTTCCAGAAGGGATAAAATCACTGACACCCTAGTGAAGCTTTTCTGTGTTTCTCACACTTGTCCTTCAGCATAGGTTGTCCCCATATATCCAGCTATGAACAAATTCCTTATCATGTCTCAGAACAGCTCCAAATCCCACATACACAATGGTTTCTAACTCTTAGCAGAGACCGGCCTCTAATTATAGCCACAGATGGAACGTAAAACACAGCCACATTCTGTCATAATACCTTCTTCAATATGATAACTATGGTCAAAGAGTGACTAAGTAGGAATACCTCCAAAACTACTCATTCAGACTCCTGGAAAAATTGTTAGGATGCCATGGGCTATGTTACAAAATAGATATTACAAAATAACTGTGTTTAGAAAATGTTTAGCTAAAATAAATCATTTTAGAATATTCAGAAGAATATGGTCTGCCTCTTTATGAAATAAGAGCTATAAATCAACTATTATCTATAGTAGTGCAGTGAGTAGTATGAGCTTGACCTCAGTTACATTATCTAGATATCATGTCCCTGTGTCCATCACAACCTCATTTTAAAATAGAAGAACATGAGAATGAGGGAGGTTAGGATAAGTCAATGTGTTTAAAGTCTCATAGCAAATGTTGGACCTGGAAATCACAACAGCATTGTTGACTCTGAATTCATTGTTCTTCCCAATACTCCAGAACTTAAGGAAAAAAATCTGGAACTCTTTACTAGCAACATCCTATTTTAAAACTACCTTCCCTTCTTTCTATCCCAACATTTCCAAGATTGTTCATCATATTGACTTATTTTCCTTTGTTTCAGAATAATTATCTCTGCTCCCTTTTGAAGAATACACCATCTGAATGCTTCATTTTACTAATATCTTACCCACTTGTCAGCATCTCTGAGAACTTGTCCCATCAACTATTCTTTCTGTCTTTTCTTCAATTTCTCCCTTGTGGTTTATTTTTCTAACACATTTAAAATACAGCCAAGGTTTCCTGTTCCTAAAAAAGAACTCCCCATGACGATATTTCTCATTTTTTACTTACACCTCCCCACTGGCTCCACTTCCACCTATTTGATGCCAATTTCTATATTCCTTGCAATCTAGCTTCATCTCCATTATCTACACTCAAACTGTTTCTCGTAGTAAACTGCTGACACAGAAATTTGCAAATGTGATACTCTTTTTTCCCCCTGTTTACTGCATTTCATCCCACACTTCTTCCTGAAAATCAATTTTCCTTCCCTTGCCTTTCATGTCTGTGCATCTTATATTGTGTCTGCCCCACCTCCTTCCCTTCCAGTTGCCCGGCCTCCTCTCAATTCTCTGACTCAGAAGATTTAAATTCTCCACACTTCTCTCTGGGCTCTCTCTTTCCCCTTATGTGGATACCCATGATGAGTTATTTTCATCTACATCTTCAGATATTATCTCATTTTTTTGAGTTCCTGTCATGTATTTCCTGCTTTACTATGATACAAATATAGCTCATTTTCAAACAATTGATAGTCTAGTGATCTTACTATTCATTACCCCACAGTACAGTTTAATTGATTAATGTCTTTAACTTCATAGTGCCCTTTTCTAACATTTTATTTTACACCTATCAAAATTCTAATAATTCTTTAAATACTGAAAAATCCCAAATCACTTATTCTTATGTTTTAATTTAATGAGTATGTAATGATCTTTTATAAGGTCCTTGAAACCTCATTCATCTAATAATTGCCAGAGTATGTAGAATATGAGAAAGCATTTAAAATGTTTAATTATGTAGATGAATAAAACAACACTGAGTCAATGATTATATGGACCCACATGGATGTATATAACATATACACATATACACACTCCCATTGAAGCCGTGCGTTGTACATAAAAATAATTGGATGGTATTTCAACATGGATTGTACAGTACAAATAAAACAGGTAAAATTGTTCAATGACTTTAAGTACAGAGAAATAACTGGTAAACTTTTCTAGCAATCCTTTCTGCCTACTGTGGAATACATTGAAACAGTACCAAGATGTGTTTATTTAATGAGTAAAATTATTAAAAGAGAATTGACTACTAAAAAAAGTAAAGAGCTAATGAAGCAAAATCTCTAAAATTTGAAGAGGATAAAATCACTAAATATAACAATTATATATATACACACATATAGAAAGAGACAGAGAACAAATTATCTATATACATATAGAAAGAGACAGAGAGGATTCGTGATATGGTTAACCATATATGTTATACTTTCATGATTATTTCTGGCTCAGTTTGCTCTCTGTGTAGAAGTTAACATATATGTTCATTTGCTCTAACAGTGAAATGCAAATAAGGATACCTTCTTTTTAAAGATAGTAATTCAAGTAAGGGACAGAGCTACACAGTGGGAAAACGAGTTTCACCTGACACTCAGATGATACTAAATAAATCGTAGGAGCCTTCATGACAGAAGGTAATCAGAAACACAACTTGCACTTATGAACTGTTTTTATGTGCTAGCACTGAATGAGGATCAAGAGTATGTCCAGGCCAGCTGGGATAGCTGATACCTGTAATCCCAACACACTGGGGAGGCCGAGGCAGGAGGATTGCTTGAGGCCAGGAATTTGAGACAAGCCTGGGCAACACAGCGAGACCCTGTCCCTCTAGTAAAAATTTAAAAAATAGCTAGGCATGGCAGTGTGCACGTATATTCCCAGCTACTCTGGATGCTGAGGCAGGAGAATCACTTGAGCACAGGAGTTCAAGGCTACAGGGATCTATGAACACAACACTGCACTCCAGCCTGGGAAAATAAGCAAGACTCTGTCCAAAATAATAATAATAATAATGTGAATCCCCCCTGCTCTTGATAAATTTGCAATCCTTTACAACCCATTTGTAAATACATGACTAACACAGTACACATGCAAGTGACATTCAATTTTACTCAATGTTTTTTGAGTGCTCACTGTGGTGTTTCTTAAAATCTTCATCCAATTGCCAATCATGGCAGAGAAAAATAACCTCAGTGTGTTTCATGTGTGTATGTGTTAGAGAGAGGGAAGAGAGAGGGAAAGGGAGAGAGACCGATAGAAAAGGAAAAGTGAACAGAAAGATCAAAGTGTTCTCTTGAGCACCATCATTAAGAGTGTCAAAAAACACAGAGAAAAGAAGAATGGATATTCGATTTTATATCTCCCTCATATTTCTTATTTTATTACTACTGCGCTCTCTTCTCGACCAACCAGTAAGTAATTAGATATAAATCTAGCAAATAAGAAAGGTCTGCTTGGTGCTCTTTAGTGACAGCGAAGAGATGGGAATAAGCACTGAGGAAAAGTGGGGTCTGAGGGTAAGTTTTCCATTTTGCAGCCATGTTTGGGCTGAAAGAAAGGCCCTCAAAGCATAGATGAATGGCGCATGTTAAAGAATGAAAGAAAACAGATTACTCCTCTATAATCAATATGATGCGATATATGAGGACTAAGAAGTGCCTTACAAATTTACCAGTGAGAAAGCTGTTCAAACTAATTCATCACCGAAGACCTTGCCTAATCTCCACTCCCTCAAGTGATACCTCCTTAGACAATTCCCACCAATGTTGATCTTGCTTCTCATTGAGCTCTCATTAGTAGCAGTTGCTTACATATTTATGGAATTAATTCAAACGCAAGCTCTTTAAATAAGGCATGTTTAACTCTTTGTTATATTTCTCTAATATTTATTATGATGGCAGAACACGTTTTCACTAGTTCAATCACTGATGCTAATTAAATGGTTGTTAAACTCAAATATAAAATTGTCATTTCCAAATAATGATCTAAGGACTTCTATTCACTCTGATGGGAATAGAGTTTTGTTCATTTTTGAAGACAAAGCTGTACTGGATCTATTACAAATATATATGTAAGAAGAATTAGGATCATTGGCTCTGCAGGTATAGGTCTGAGAATAAAACCATTAGGAGCTTTTAATAATAGTGTCCTTGGGACTGATCAGCTTCAGGCAAGGGTCTATAGGAGCATGTGGGATGGAAGGTATCGTGGCATTTATTTTAGGAAAATAAACCCTGTGAGAGTCTGCCCTCTAGTCACAACAAATCTCAACCCTCCCACCTACAGGACACATCCATCCTTTTCCGAGATAACCCACTCCCTAATCTCATCCCTTTAGGCATCAGAGCCAAGCTCCCATTCCAGAGTTATGTTCATTCATTTAGGTCCAGGTGAATGTGAAGCTTCTCAGGTGTATTTTATCAGGTGCACAGGCCTGGAAGAAGATAATGGACTCCTGGGTTAGAGGTGAAGGGTGGTTTACTACTCACAGCAATACCAATAGCCATAGTTCTCAGCATGAGCCGCCGTCCTTGAGTCTCAATTCCCACAGGGAAATAGGAAGAGCGTTAGGTAACACCTGCACATATCATGGGACACAGTACAGGAGAGGACTCATAAATTTGGGGAACTCAATCCATAAAAAAGGAGAATAAGCTTGCCTGCCATTTTTTTCTGAAGAGAGACACTATTTGTTTCATTGAAGACTGTAAGAAAACCTGCCTTTTGATCTAGAGGGAGACACTATATCCCCCAAGACTTCAGTATACAAACATCTTTGAAAAAATAGTCAAGAACAAACAAAGTCAATTCCTCCACTTGTGAAGTGTCCAGAATTGTGAGAGACCTATGGACAATTGTCTCCCAATGACTATCCTCAGTCGTATAGAACTCAAACACATCACACTGTATCCTTACCCTCACTGCATAGCCCTATGCCCTGGAAATTTAGGTCAGGAAGTACATCAAGGACAGCTAGTTGGAGACCATCAATCACTAAAATTGCCTCAATGTAAGTGCTAGCATCAGAGGATTGAGAGAGAGTAGAAAAAGAGAGAAAAAAGAAAGGATATTCGTAGAGCCCCCTTGTTGTGATTATGCTAATGAATTATAGTCTGATTCATTGTAACATCCTCTACATAGTCACCTCCACGATGGTCATAGCAAACTTGTCAAGAGCAACGGACTATTCTTTCAAATGCAGCTCTTGAAGCAATGTTCCCAATTCCTTATATGTAGGCCACAGTTGTCAAATTTATCCTGGCTTGGAATTATTTGGAGAGCTTTTTAATGCACAGATATCTGGGTCCAAACCCAGAAACCTAGTCTGTTAGTTGTGGGATATGACCTGAGAACTTGCATTTCTAACATGTTTTCATCTGATACTGATGTTACTGTCCCTGGAACCTTACTTAAAGGACTATTGCTGTAGGATGATCTTTGGCTGTTGCTATAAAATAGGCACATTACCACTCATGGCTTTGACTAAAAGTTACATTTCCAAAGAATGTTGTATTTGTCCAGTTCCCCAGACCAGCCTAACTTTTCTAAAATAAAGTCACAACATGAAAATCCCTTAGCCAGAACACTTTAAAAGGTAAAATTTATTCAATCCTAGACTATTGTCTTCACAAATAAGAAATAAATTGATTCCAATAACCAGTGCAATTACCTGTCTTTGCCCATGCTCATGCCACATGTCTAAACGAGAAAGTAATAAAGCCAAAATGAAGATCTTTGTAGAAATCAACCAAATCGATTTCTGACAATATTAGACTGAATTCTATTTACGGATAGAAACCTTCCCAAAATAGTGGGACAAAGGCAATAAAGCATACAAATGCTTACCCTGAGTTATGTTTTCTTTAGGACAAAAGCCATGCTGTTCTGCCTGTTGGCATCTAAGCATTATTCCACCTAACTTTTGCAGTCTTCTCTATATTGCAGAGGCTGGAGGCCTTAAAAACTTATTTCTCACACTCCTTTTCCCAGCAGGGCTCTGGTTTAGATTGCACCAATGAGAGGCACTTGCACAGGGGTTGGACGGCAGAAGAGAAGGGAGTCACTGCTGTTTGGCATGAGGGCTTTGCAGCACGGTGGGCAAGTGGGCTTTGGTAGAAGGCAGGAGTAATGTTTTATCAGCAATTTCCTATTTTCACCCAATTTGATAGTTCAGGAAACTGAGATGATTCCTGACTATGCTCCTCAGGGTCATCCGTTCCTTTATCGCTGAACATGAGCAGTCTTTGTTTGCATTCCAGTGGTTACTGCACACCATTTCTTAATCTTCCAGACTTTATTTTTGCCGTATGTTTGACTGTAGAGTCTATTGCAAATAAGATATTAAGGGGGTCTACTTACTGATATCTTACGTCCTAAATCTAACATCATGGATTGAGTAAAATAGTGCATATTCTGAGATTACAAATCATAGGTTGTTTACGTCTCAAACACAAGACCTAGATCATAAACTTTATCTTACAATCTTAATTTCTCTGGCAACATTAATCTTGTAATATTACAATGCCTAGACTTATAAATTGACTTGACAGTGACTTTTCCTGAAAATAATTGATCATTACAATTCATAAAAATAGCAAAGTTCAAAGTCTAGTTTATCTCCTAGGTACAAATTGCTTGAGCACAGAATGCTCTGGAAAGGAGATACTACAAGAGGGTCCTATCCCTGAGTTTGTGAGTCATGAGCTGCAATTCCTGGGCAAGGTGCTTAGCTTCAGCTTCATTTTGTCTTCATGCTTTGTTATTCAAAAAAAACTGCACTGTAACAATAGATGAGAAAGTCTATCACAACTATAGCATTTTATAATACTTATAATAATTCCATGATATTTGCATAGTGCAGCCTCATTTGCTTTAGAATCAACTTTTAAGAAGTCTTGAATGTGATTCTATTTCACTGCAACAAACTTGTGCTTTTATATGCTTATCCTATCATGTAATTGCAGTAAGACTGATATTCAATCAAGAATACATTGTTATAGGCAAAAACCATACTCCTACGTGGCAATTAGTTCATAATGGTCCCTCCATAGTGACAACCTAGGCCAGAGATGAATTACTGTCAAATAAATACTAACTCTATTTGGAGTATATATAACTGGCTTTCACAAAGAGCTATGCACTTCAAGATACTGACTTGCATTTACCATGACAGTTGGATTTGGATAATTGTCACATTTCACCAGATTTGCATTGAAAATAGCTGCAGAAGTTCCTGAAACATTCTTGTGGATTTAGGACCAGTGTAGAGAGTAAGCTATCATTTCAGGCACTCTACAATTAGTGCTTGACATCCTGGATTAGACAACAGAGAAACACTGTCATTCATCCTAGAACTAACTTTCTTCTTGGGGATGACCTTTTCCTTTAAGACAAGTGCCTTGATGGTTCCTGGCATTTGGAACAAAATTTTTTTAAAAAATAAAATAAAATCTAAAAAGGTCAAAATTTTCTAAAATCATGCTGTGTAAAATGTTTAGGTTTTGCTAAGTGACAGCTAAAAGAACTCTAGGTGCTGTTAAATGCAAACATTCTGTTTCTTTTGCATTAATGCATTAACATTAAGATGGTTCCACTTTATAATAAAAGTTAGAAATGCAAAGAGACATCATTCCTACAGTAGAAACCATTTTTTTTCATTCTCCCTAGATGTTTTTTGAGATTAGTAACCTGCCAGCTAAAAATAAACTCAAGTATCTAAAGGATTATGGAAAGAGAACTGGTCTTATTATAAAAAGCTAAGCAGTAAGCCTCAACTATGTGAGGCAAGGAATAATTTTAGTTCAATTAAACTAAAGAAGAATTGGCTTTTTGTTTATCTGTTACTCAATATTAACCAATCCCAAATCCAACACAAAGAAATATTTTTCTCCTGAGTTTGGGATGAGGATCCTCCTAATCCTCATAAAGCTGATATAATTCCTATTTTCAGTGCAAAATCACTAAAAAAGGATTGATTGATTTATCAATTAGTCTGTAAAGCAAATGTTTGATTTATATTGTCTTCTCATCTGGGCTGTTAATTCATTCAGCAAAATCAATTGGATTTTCTAGCAGACATAGCATTAATTTGCCTATTCATTTGTTCATTTCATTCACACACATATTCATAGGTATTTGAAAGTGCTTATAAAAGTTTTACATTGTTAATGTAAATTTGACATAGTTTTAAGATTGAAGGGGGTTAAAAGCCAACTAAGGAATAACAATAATGTAAATAAAATATAATACAGTGTATTACATGCAATTGTTATATACAAATGATGAAATTTACTAACTTACACTGACAGGCCAATGAAAATTTCCTAAATGAAATTTTAAGACTATCTTAATAAATGAGTTGTGTGTATCTCCCAGGAGACAAAAGAAAACAGATATTTTGGACATATGGCAGAAGAGTTGCAGAAATAAAGGGTCAAGAGAGAGCAATCTGTGTTTGGGAATGGGAAAGGTTTGCAATGGCAGGAACATCAATGTAAGTGGAGAATGTTGGGGAATAAGGCCATGCAAGTATACGCGGGCATCAGAAATGCCTGTAAAACTGAGCTTCATATGTCCCCCAACTCAGGAAATATTTATGATGAAGGCATAAGAAAACAGTGTTAAGAAAGGTTTATTTGCTTTCCATGGAGTTATCTTTCCAGATTAGGGATATTCACCATACTCTTCTAACTACTAAATATTCATAGTATATTTTCATATGGTAATTCACTTCACTTTTTTTTATATTTTAGAGAAAAAAAAATCTGAAGTTTCCTCCACTACCACCTTTCTATATAGGATTTATTTTATTCCCATGTAAACCAACTTTTAAAACTTTTTAAAGCTGACCTCCTCATATTTCTGAGATCATGTCTCTTTCATTTCAAGTAATAATGTATGGAAATATGTGATATTCTGATCTTATTAATTATTAAGGAATACTGGCAAGATTTGTTTGAAAGGTATGTTTCATTCAACCTAATGTTTTAAATAAATAAATAAATAAAAGGTCTGTTCCTGCCATTGTTTTTGAATCCACGGCATCTAACAATGTGTCTAGTAGCTAGTAGGCATTTATAGAATGGATTCTCAAAAAATGAATTGATAAATAAAAGTATTAATTCCCCAATCGGAAAGGTAGAAAGAACAAAGATTATGTACCATATAGACTTAAAATGACTTCTGCCTACTCTCTTAATACCCTTGGCAAAGCATAATATAGGTTCTCCTTTTGCTTAGGCCAACATCCTGCTCAAGTTTACTAAGCTGGTGAATTATGTGTGTATGGGAAACATCTGGATCCACAGGTGTGTGATCCCAGAGAGGCACAGAGAGTCAGTTATGGAATGAAACTTGGGGATTACAGATGACGAAACTGAGGCATGGAGATGTGATCCAGCTTTTATAAAGGCAGAATTAGCCCTAGGAAACAGATCTTTTCAATCTCAAAGACCCCTATGAGAAAGAAAAACTAAATTGGGCTGGGGGTGGGGGACAATGGAAAAAAAAAAAGTTAAATTTGGGTGATAGACCAAAATATTGATCTGAGTTGGAGATAAAATGTGGCTAATGAATATTGTTCTTTTTATTTTCAAGGCCTTTTTTTTTCCATGAAATTGATTGATGTATTATGCTAATATTTATTAATTTATTAATATGTATTACACAAATAAAAGAGGGAACATGAAAAAACACATTGAAAAGAAAATTAAAATGTGAAAAAAGTCCATTAGGTATAAGAGAAATAAAGAAATTAGAAAGAAAATGCCACCTATTGTATGAAAGATAAATTTAAAAGAGGCAGTGGTTCAGGATATAAAACATTTTGTTCAGAGTTATGTGAATTAATACACTCAGGATTTTTTTTTTTTAGTTTAGCATTCTATTTCTTGTTCACTTCTGAGTTAAAAGAAATAGAACACATACAAAATCATCAAGGAGAGGTTAGACTTTTTTTTTTATTGTGACTCTTGATCCCATTTGTGGGGCTAATTTACTTCTCCATTCATCAGAGCTCTCAGTAACACGGCTTTTTATCAGCCATCCCCTATATGCATCTATTCATGTATTTTTAAACAATCAGGAGAAATTTCCAAGCTTTTCCATACAAATATAGAAAGGTTCAAAATAAATAACTCTCTATGGGAGTCATTTTTGGTATTGGAGGAAGAATTTCTTAGCATTAAATGCTGAGACTTTTGTTTTTAATTTATATAGCATCTATCTTCTGTTAAATCCTAAGATCCTCTCCAACCCCCTCAGCCCTTACTGTGAAAGGCACTTGCTTTCTGGGTGACCTATTATTACCTATGGAAATAGATAAAGCCTTTAGGTGTAAGGTGGAGGAAAAAAAAATATATCGAAAATCTAGTTGAATTATAGAGCTAAAAATAAAAGATTTTTTTCCTCCTGTGCTGAATTCAACTTCAGTAAATAAGATAAAAAACTAAATAAATATAAACAAAACTCCAAAGTAATTAGTTTGATTTTTTTTTCTTTAAATGAACTATTTTTCGCCATCAACGTGTTTGTAAGACTAGCTAAAAAGAGCATTGAAAAAGAATGAAGTAGAGATACCTTTTTTTAGATAATTTTTCTTTGGGTCACACTATCTCATTCCAGCTGATATAAAGACGGAAAGCTAGATGAATAAAACAAATGAGTCAAGCGGGACAAATATAAGAGCTGATAGACATTGGGGAACAATGGGTCCAACGGTGAATGCATACTGAATTGTACAGGGTTCCCACTGCTTTTGCCCATGTCAGAATGTGAGTTCAGCATTATTAAAGGGAAGCAAGAAACATAGGTTTGAATGTAAACTTATGTTTATAAAATATTGGCAATTAGAACACAGCTCTAAAAGAACCGTGCTGTTTCACATAGTACACCTGTGGGCCACATATGGACTGTAGGCTACCAGTTTATGACAATTAATAAAATGAAACCATTTTCTTTTATTTGTCTCATCTTGGTTCTTGCAAGTGGCTGCCTATTTTGAGTTCGTTACATGACAATTAGGTCAGTATAGATCCCAGAATGATACCACTCAAATCTGACTAAAGGAGAAACAGTCACTTGCTGTGGTCCATCAGTGAGTCCCAATTTTCAGATTTTTTTACTAGGCAAAATTTTCAAAATAACTTTTGAAGACTTGATAGAGAGCTGTCAAGAATATTAAAACAAAATAAAAAGTAACGAAAATGCCACATACAATTACCATAGTTAAATAAAAGTTTTTAAACACCTTCTATTAAAGAATGAGAAGTCCTTTGAATTTGAATAAAAGGGATCATTAGCAATGATCACAGTAAAAACTTCTTCCAAGCATGTCCTCAATTTGTCTCACTTTTTGCCATAGACTGGTAACAATTTAGATACCATCATCATTTGGATACCTCTGCTTTAAACTTGCAAGGATTTTACTCTAGACTGGTAGCTATCAGCCAGAGGCAATTTTGCCCATCCTTCCTCTAATGAATATTTGACTAGTGAGGAACTTGCTTTTGGCTCCTCTTGTTGCTATTGGCATCTAGTTGGTAGGGGCTGTAGATTCTGCTAAACATCCTACAGTGCACAGAACAGCTCCCATTAACAAAACATTATCCAGGCCCAAATGTCAATAGAGTTGTGCCCTCAGAATTGGCCCTCCACTGGCAGGAACAGTCAAACTCAGTACAAATTGCAAAAGTCATCAGCTGCTGGCATTTGCTCCCTTACCTATGCATGTTAGTAATCACTGGGTACAATACTGTACCCTTTTCCCCATTGGCACCACCATCCTTTACTTTTAATGGGCTTCTAGTAGGATTAGTCTGCTGACATCTAAAAGCATATCCAGGCCACGCACAGTGGCTCACACCTGTAATCCTGGCACTTTGTGAGGCCCGGGTGGGAGAATTGCTTGAGGCCAGGAGTTAGAGACCAGCCTGAGCAAGAGCCAGGATCCCACCCTCCGCCCACCGTCTCTACAAAAAATAGAAAAATTAACCAGGTGTGGTGTGTACCTGTAGTCCCAGTTATCAGGGAGGCTAAGGCAGGAAGATCACTTGAGCCCAGGAGTTTGAGGTTGTAGTGAGCTATATGACACCACTGCACTCTAGCCAGGGCAATAGGGCGAGACCCTACCATTCATTCATTCATTCATAAATAAATAAATGCACATCCAAACCAAGGAAACACTGAAATTATAAGTTTAGAAATCAACTGATGTAGTCATTTCTCAATTATTAAATATGTTTACAAATTATCTTTAAATATTACAAATCCTAAATTAATGAATATACTTATATAGCACGTAGCTGTTGAGTCCTTTTTTCATTATTGAGGTAAATTTCATTTGTGATATCACATAACTAAATACCAAAATGTGTTGTTCATATAAGAATCATAAAGTCAGAGAATAGGATAGCACAATGAGCCCAATTGGTGGAAAGTGTTCTTACGAGTAAAATGAAAACAGAAATGCATCTACACAGAAGGATTAGAATATATACGGGTAAAAGTGAATAGCATTGATTAAAATAATAGGTATTTACATTTCACTTTTCTCATATATTTTTTAGCTTGTCATGGCCTATTATAACTTTGGTTTTTATTCTTTATCCTAGGAATTTAAAAAATAAGGAACTAAGATCAGGAAAACTAGCTTCTTATGAACTATGCAGATGACTGAATAGTAAGTTCTGGAAGCTAGAGGTCAATGAGTATTGTCAGTATTGCTGGCACTGTCAAGAACCCAGTAGCTCCTAATTCACTATTCAAGACTCTCATTTTGCCCTGTCTTTGCTGAACAGCTCAAGTGTTCCCCCAGTCTTCTCCTATAATGACAATAGTCTGTTTTACTTTTCTTGCTTACCTTGCAACACTTTTGTTTTATGCATGCTTTCTGATTCTATCATATCATAGTAGGTGAGCAAGTGTCTACATATGCAACATAAAATGGACAGTACATTTCTTAAACAGTGGTGAGCAGCAAATTTAGTATACCCCATTTTTTCCTTTTACCTCCAAATATGTGGTTAACTTATGGCTAGTTTCTGCATTATCTTGACTATAAATTTCTCTCTCTCTCTCTCTCTCTCTCTTCTTTCTTGCTCTTTATTTTTGAAATTTGTGTTCTTATTCATGCAACTCCCCTCTTCTACCCCAACTCTGGGCTCTTTTCTTTCCTCACTCATAGAGGGATGGTTAACACACATATTTCAAATAATCTATTTTACTGGATGTTTTCTGAGAGTGTTATTAGGGAAAGGGGGTTTGCATGACAACTATGGCACGTTATTCTCAACCAATACGTTTGTGCTAAACTGTTGGAAACTCAGTTTATGTCAAAGTCTCCATCTTCTTTTCTAAAAAACAGTGGAGAGTGAAAGCCATTGATGTTCTTCTGTGCTAATGCTGTAGCCTTTCTGAGAGTAAATTTATTTCTAAAAGTGATTCTGGGGCTCATAGCACCCAAAAAAGTCTCAAGCTAGATAGGAAAGTCTCTCTCACTGTCAAAAGCAAATCAAATCAAATCCAGATAGACAGATAATAAAGGATTTAGTTCAGTGGATTTATGGCTGCCCACTCTTTGACATAAAATTTGAAAAATCAGTCACCAGACTTTACTGAGTTTTTTAAAAATTCTGAATATTTTCCTATTGATGAATACTATAATACTAATCCATTCTTTATCTTAGTGGAGAAATGTATATGTAAAAGAGTATGTGTGTGTGGTACACCTGTTAAATTAAATGTCTCTGAGGTGAGCATTTTCCAACAAATCATTGAAGTCAAAGTTAATGAAAAATGTGAATTACAAAAGAAATGGTTTTGCCTAAGACTCAGGTAATTGAAGAGAGAGTGTTCCTAAGGAGTGTATTTTAAAAACTCCATTCTGGCATCTACTTGAATTTCTGTGATAATAATTACCAAACAGAATTGAACTTCTTCTACTTGATGAATAACCCTACAACTATCCAAAGACATTCTCATAACTATGAGCTGTGTAAAAGCATGTACATTTGGAATGGAATATAAACATCTTGGGCTGCTTCAGTCAGTGGAGGCTCTGGAGGGCTGAAGGAACAGAGAGGAAGCACTGATTTATTGCAATGCTAAATATTATAGTCCGCCAGGGTTGCCTGTGATCCAGTTCTGGAAATACAGAGCTAATTTAAGGCAGAGACTCCTGAGGATCCTACTCTAGCTGTGAGCACAGACAGGATTTTTGATGCCACCTTGTTCTCTATAGTTCCTGCATCTGCACATAATTGAAACCATGCTGGGGTTGTAAAGGTGCAAAAGCAGTCCCTTAATGTCTTAGCACCAGGTACTTTGCAACTGTGCTTGCACATATTAGTAAACTTACCTGTCCCTATTCCTCTGTGGACCAGAAGGCCCAGCTCTGAGTTAGTTTCTCTCCATTGCATTTTACCTCTTCTTATTTGAACTAGCTAGGTGGTTTGGCAAAGCTGCTAAACCTCTCCGATTCTTGGGTTGCATAACTGTAAAATGAGAAATTTTGATGTGATGATATCTTGGCATAAATACATGTAAATTCCTGTGTAACTGTTCTATGGTAAGGGAAATAAGCTAATGCTTTTGTCTCAAATGATGTAATTATGATTTTATTCAAAAATTACATTTGAGAATTAATAAAAAGGTTCTTTGGATAACTTTCCAGAAACAGAGCTGACTGCCTCAAGAAAAAATATTCTAGTTCAACACTGTTCCATAGAATTTTCTGCAATGATGGCTAGACATTCTATATCTGTGCCCTCAAATACGGTTGACCCTAGCAGCATGTGTCTATTAAGCTCCTGAAATGCAGCTAGTGTGAGGAACTCATTTCTTAATAAGTAATTAAAGTTGAATTGAAATAGCCACATGTGAGTGGCTACTGTGTTGGACAGCACAGATTATAGCCTCAGCCTCTTAAATGTTTTAATATTATGAGCAATTATGGAGCAACAGATCATCTAGTATCTTCTCAACCACAGCTTCAAAAACAAAAACAGGAAACATTAAGATTCTAAATTCTCAGAGAAGATCACCTCCAATACTGGTTCTCAAACTTGGCTGCACATTGGAATTGCCTGTGGAGTTGTAAATAAAGATTAATGCCGACAGAGATTCTGATTTAATTAGTCTGCTAGAAATGGCCTAGGTATCCTTGTTTTTTGTTCCTCTGTTAAGGATTTGTTTGTAAGCTTCCCAGGTGATTCTAATGTGCAGCCAGGTTTGAGAACCACTGACTTACAGATACCACTGACTTGGAAGATACTCTCTTGCATGTTGACTGGTGCAATATTTCACCCAGGTGTAACCCTTCCCTATGATGCTTGCTTTATAGAGGTCTCTGTTTCCACTCCCATGACCTTGTCTAGTTTCTGGGAGAGACATCTAAATGTTATGCAAATAGGGATTTAAATTTATTCCAATGCCTTGAGCAGAAAATCACAAACAAAAATGCTAACAAAAATAGTTTTCACAAATTGTTGAGACTCCTGGGGCTCCTAGCAAAAGCACTCTGGAGTGATATTCCCACAACCTGAGCTGCAAGAAATTCCCACCAAAAAAAGGAACGCTTCCAAAGCTGAACTAAAAACAAACAAAAAACTGAAAGAAAAAAATATCCACCATAAGCAACAGTCAGCAATAAAGGGCAGAATTAAAAGTCTAAGGTTTCAAGACAGTTGAATAACAATCTGAAGGAACATAGAAATTATCTTTATAATGATTAAAAACAAAAAGAAAGGAGAACAGCCATTATTGGAGGCTTATTTTGTACCAGCCTGTGCCAGGTACATGATATGGACTTGAAGTTACTGGTACCTAAAAGTGAAAACAAAGAGAAACTTGAGCAGAACGTGTGTATGAGCGAACCTATTTTTAAATAGAAATTTAATATGTTCATATGCCAGAAGAAAATAGCCAAAGGGAGAGAATGGTTGAACTTTCAAATGAACAGGGGATGACAGAGAAATAAAGCATCTAAGTTAGACACGTTGTTATTTACTAGACACGTTGTTATTTACTAATCCCCAAATACTTTTCTCTCTCTTTAGTACCTAAGGTGTTGTAGTTAATTTTATTTGTCAGCTTGACTAGGCAATGGTACTCAGATATTTGGTCAAACATCAGTCTAGATATTGCTGTGAAGATAGTATTTAGGTGAGACTTTAGGGGAAAAACTTTGAGTTTCTCACCACTAAGTATGATATTAACTGCAGGGTTTTTGTAAATATGCTTTATTAAGGTGAAAAAATTCAACTTCATTACAGTTTACTGAGACCTTTTACCATGAATGGGTGTTGGATTTTGCCAAATCCTTTTTTTCTGTATCTATTGATATGACTATGTGAGTTTTCTTTGTTAACTAGCCTATGATGTGGTGGAAAACATTAATTGATTTTTGATTGTTGAATCAGGTTTGCATTCCTGGGATAAATCCCATCTGGTCAAGGTTATGATTTTTTTTTTAATTTAAATATGTATTTATTTTACTTTATTTATTTTTAAATTTCAGAATATTATGAGGGTACAAACATTTTGGTTACATATATTGCCTTTGCACCGCCCAAGCCAGAGCTACAAGCATGCCTCCTCCACTTCCCTCCCACCTGCCCGGCACCCAGTGAATATTACTTCCATGTGTGCACCTAAAGTGTTGATCAGTTAATACCAATTTGATGATGAGTACATGTGGTGCTTATTTTTCCATTCTTGTGATACTTCACTTTGAAGAATGGGCTGTAGCTCCATCAAGGATAATACAAGAGGTGATAATTCACCGTTGTTTTTTATGGTTGAGTAGTACTCCATGGTACACATATATCACATTTTATTAATCCACTCATGTATTGATGGGCACTAGGATTGTTTCCACATCTTTGCAATTGTGAATTGTACTGCTATAAACATTCTAGTGCAGATGTCTTTATTATAGAATGACTTTCTTTTTTTTCCTTTGGGTAGATGCCTAGTAGTGGCATTGCTGGATCAAATGGTAGCTCTACTTTTAGTTCTTTGAGGTATCTCCATACTATTTTCCTTAGAGGTTGTACTAGTTTGCAGTACCACTAGATGTGTAAGAGTGTTGCTGTCTCTCCACTTCCATGCCAGCTGTGGTTTGGGGACTTTTTGATAAAGGCATTCTCATTGGAGTTAAGTGATATTTCATTGTGGTTTTAATTTGCATTTCCCTGATGATTAGAGATGTTGAGCAATTTTTCAACTGAGCTGCAGTATCCCATGTTATAGATTGGACTGGTTCCATTAGTTCCAATACTAGTTCAAGTAATTTGAAAAATATGTATATTAGAAGGAATTAGTAAAGCTGTTTTTCAAAGGTTTTGGACTCTATACCTAAAGTCTATTCTAAGATTAGGTAGTAGATACTTTTTCCATTGTATAAGTAAGAACAAGAATGATTAAAAGTCACGGAACCGTCAAAAGAATACTAAAATGGATGGCTACACTGACTTATGAAATGTTTTAAAATAATAATAATGTGAAATGTTTAATATACACAGCCTGAAAGACTAAGAAGACAAAGTGACAAGGTTTTTTATTCATAGTCTCTCTGAGCAGTTGTCCCAGCACACCCACACACATTCTCATGGGTGCAGCATCATTTCAAGAGCCATTGGCAAAAGGGAGAAGTCAGTGACTATGCTACAGTATGAAAACTACTTCCAGACAGAAGGATTTAGTTCTGCAGACCTGCCTTCACTGTTAGCAAATACTTTTTTCTCCTCAAAATCTCAATTCTTCCTCTATAAAATTAAAATTATGATAATATTTGTTCTGTCTTGAAAAATTGTTATGAAGTTCAACTGCTATGATTCTGTATGATAATGAATAAGGTTAAACACCATCTAAGTATAAGATCTTGTCTTGAAAATAGCTATGGCTGTGAATATATACATATATACAAATAATTAAATTATATAGATTATAGCAAGATCTATACTATTTTTAAGTGATTATCCATCTATGACTTTCTAGGGCAGGTTTCCTATGAAACATTCTATTCCAATGTTACATTTCACATCGATCCACATATCATTTTTTTGTTGTTGTTTTTGGCTTTTACTTCAGACATTCTAGCTATTGAAAAATCTAGGCATTCTGTGGATTCTTTGTGGTTTCAGAGTCAAGTTTTCATGTGACCAGTTAAGACAGATTAGTAGCACTATAAATTCCCTCCTCAACTCCAAAAACATATATTCCTAGGATGAGCTCTGAGTTGGACAAGGACATAGATTGCTCACTCATGGAACTTTTAGTAGGTAAAATAATGATTTCCAAAACTCCACTCCTCTTATCTGAGTGTTTTTGGTTATTTTATTTTATTTTTATTTAGTTAGTATTGAATCTCTGGAAAATGCAACTTGCTAATTTAGTCATTGAAAGTCCAGGGTCAAGGTTTGTACATTTAATGCTTTCTACTCCTCTGAAATGTGAAGGATTTTCACTATTTCTTGTTTGTACTACAGAGAAGAATGTTTGTAATACACATTTGGTCCTGCTTGCATCAGCAGATTTTGAACAAAGCCACATTTTTATCATCATCATCATCATACTTAATTTGAGATTAAATATGAATGTATTCTCTTTAACATATAATCCTTACATATCTAGAAGTGTTGACATAAATGCAAATAAATGTGAGGTCAAAATGCAAGCAAAAGCATCACTGGAAAACTTCTATTTGTTGATATGGCTAATGGTACACAAGAAGCATTTAATAGATATTTATTGTGGAAAGAAATCGGGATAATAAATAAAAACAGTGAGTGAATAAGAAGGACATTAAGGACAGAGTTTCCATAAAGGATGAGAACATGTCAGAGGAAGGAAATTTGCAGTACCTTAATTACAACAGCAAATGTCATTTCTCTGCCTTCAAAAACAGGCAAGATAACATTGTCAACCTTTACTTGCTGAGATGGGCTGGACTTTCAGTGGTTATCATATACAAATCTTGTTGCTAAAGCAATTTAGAAATGAAAAAAAAACATATTAGTTGAATCCTAGGGGAGCTGCTATTTAGTAAGAAAAGGAGCTAAAACAGTTCTGAATTCTGGAGAGCTAATGAGCACTCTGAGGAGTGGATTTCCATGGGGGAGTTTGCCAGATCAATTCACTAATTGTGTATCATTTTGAAAATTTACACCAGAATAGGAGTAATTATATGTTTCTCCTTTCTAAGACCCACCACTGGGGGGATAACAATGCACCTGAAAATTGCATAATGTTTCTGCAACTATTGATGTGAAAGCATTATATTAGAAAGCATGACAGAGAAAAACAATTTATAGATGTTCAGGACAACTTGCAAAATGAACATTAGACCCCACATAAAAGAGAAAAGCCATTTAGAGAGTGTGCAGACTTTAAGTTCAGGAAAACAGCACAAATAAGCCGCTCCCCATGTCCACCTCTGTCCCTGAACATGTCATTTGATGTTCACTCTTTGCATAGAGGTGTCATTGGAGGTGTTAATAGGCTGATGTACTAAATTGTTATGAAGTTTAAATGATTTATTACCAAGCATCCCTTGCTTGTGAGCACATTATTTATTTTAAAATTAAGTAGGGTGCATTTACATTACTCACTTGCATTGAGATACCGAAAATTGAATGAGAGAGGCAAAAATCGAGTTTTAGCTGATCAGAAATTGGATTCAACTTTGGGGATCATCAAAAGCACATGATATACTAGAACAACAATTGTAATGTTTGTAGTGACATTGCCATGAGTTTGAGCATTGTATTCCCTGATGGGCAGAATTTCTTAGCATTCCTTGAGATGTTTTCATTTCTTTTTTTATTTTTGTTTTATTTATTTATTTATTTATTTTTTTTTTTTGAGACAGAGTCTCACTCTTTTGCCCGGCTAGAGTGCCGCGGCGTCAGCCTAGCTCACAGCAACCTCAGACTCCTGGGCTCAAGCAATTTTACTGCCTCAGCCTCCCGAGTAGCTGGGACTACAGGCATATGCCACCATGCCTGGCTAATTTTTTCTATATATTTTTAGTTGCCCAGCTAATTTCTTTGTATTTTTTTAGTAGAGATGGGGGTCTCGCTCTTGCTCAGGCTGGTCTCGAACTCCTGAGCTCAAACAATCCACCCACCTCGGCCTCTCAAGTGCTAGGATTACAGGTGTGAGCCACCACACCTGGCCGTTTTGATTTCTTAAAACTTCTCTTAAGACTGCATGAACTTCTTTGTGATAATACCTCTCCTACATCCTAAATTTTAATCATCTTTCACTATATCTACCTAATAAAACATCTCTATACCATTCTGAGCATAGAATGACTTTCTCCTCAAATATGTGAGTATCCTATAATTGGAACTGTTACACTAGCATTGTCCTCATTTATTTTATTTACCTCTTACAAGACTATAAGCCCACTGAGTTTTGGACATTGCCTAATCCTTTTCCAGTCCTCCAAAACTTAAACAGAGCCTTTGAATACCACCAATAAGTAGAATGTTTATGAAGTAAAGTACGAATAAGTTTTCTGACTTTATCTAATATCCAGAATCAAAACAATGGATTTCTCAAAAGAATTTTATATTGGGTGACATTGTTTGAGTGATTTTGCCCATGACAATATTTGAATCTTTTATTTTTTAGAAAGAGTTATTAAAATGATCATTTATAGCTTCTTCAAAAGTAAAGACTATAATAGCCCATTTCTGCCTCTGGATAATACAAAACAGGGGCCCTGGCAATGGATAGCAATTGATTGGCTGATCCTGAAAGCTGGCCTTGGTCATCCATGGGCCACCCCATTCACTGCTGTGATTCATAACATCAAAGCAACACGTCTCAAGTCCTGTTTGGATGACAATAGTTCGTTGACTTAGAGAACTTGGCAGCATCTCTCACCAGCCTCACTCACTTGCAGGTAGGTCTTCTTCCATTCCTGCTTCCCACAAAGCAATTAGAAAACACCACAAAATATGTAATAAACAAACTTTGGTATCAACTAATGTCAACATTAGTTGTATGGCACTTTATTTAGTCAGAAATGATCACTAACGTAAATTTAGCATGGTAAATAGAAATTTTCATGTCTCCTAATGAGCACAAATAAAAGCTAGAAATGTATGTATTTATTGTTTTATTGCCCATACATGAATGATGGAGTGGCTGAGCACAGGAGTTAAAGCTATTCTTTGACCAGGTCCCATTTGTTTCTTTTTGTTGCTGTTGTGATTGCTTTGGGGGTCTTCTTCATAAATTCTTTACCTAGGCTGATGTCTAAAAGAGTCTTCCCCACATTTTCTTCTAGAATTCCTAAGGTTTCATGCCTTAGGTTTAAGTCTGTTATCCAGTGTGAGTTGATTTTTGTGAGAGGTGAGAGGTTCAAATCCAGTTTCAATCTTCTGCATGTGGATATCCAGTTTTCCCAGCACCACTTATTGAATAGAGATTCTTTTCCCCAATGTATACTTTTGTCTGCTTTGTCAAAGAGTAGATGACAATATGAGGATGGTTTTATATCTGGAATCTCCTTCCTATTCCAAAGGTCTGTATCTCTTTTCTTGTGCCAGTACCATGCTGTTTGTTTACTATAGCCTTGTAGTAAAAATTGAAGTCTGGCAGACTGATGCCTCCCAATTTTTTCTTTTTGTAAGATTGCTTTGGCTATATGAGGTCTTCTCTGGTTCCAGCAAAATGTAGAATTAGAGATTGAGCCCATCCTTAGAAGTGAAGTATCACAAGGATGGAAAAACATGCACCACATGTACTCGCCATCAAACTGGTACTAATTGATCAACACTAAGGTGCTCACATGGTAGTAACACTCACTGGGTGTCAATCAGGTAGGGGGGTGAGGGGTTGGGGGTAGAGGGGGTGGGGTGGGTAAACCCACAGCTAATGGAGACGGGGCACACTGTATGGGGGAAGGAAACCCTTGTGGCCCTGGCTTGAGTGAGGCAAATGCATTTCATGTAACCAAAATGTCTGTACCCTCATAATATCCTGAATTTAAAAAAATAAATAAAATTTAAAAAACCAAATTAAACCACCTGTTACTTTAATCCACCACCTAATTAAATGTACCTTGGGGTCTCCATTTAAAGAAACTCATTAAAAACCAAATACTTATGATGTAAGTAGGCCCCTAATTCATCTTTGTGAATTAATAAATGTATATGTTAATCAAGTTTTTATCTTAATAAAACAAAAACTTGTAAAAACAATGAATAAATAAATAAAAAGATTATTCTTTGAACTCTGACTTCAGTAACTAGCCAGCCTGCTGTGTATTACCCCACACATGGGGCCTTTAGCAGGTGATTTCTGCCTCCCTAATAACTCCCTATGGTATGGTTGTGAAGGATTAAAAGAGATAATGCATTTAAATGGTTTTTACAGTACACATAACAAATACTGATATTTAATTTGATTTTATATATAGTTTTAAAAACACAATTTTAGTTATGTTCTTAATTATGCTTGAGATAGTGGGCTATGTTGTTTACATTCACTATCTCATTTAATCTTCACAATATACTGTTATTATTTTCCCTTTTCAGATACTTCCCTGAACGTTGCAGATGTTTAGTGACTTGCTTAAGTTCCCTCAGCTAGGGAGTGATTAATATTCTAATCTGAACCTGGATTCTCCAACTCCAACTCCCAAATTCTTAACAACTGTACTATAATTATATGATTGAATATTATGCCTCTTTAAAGAGATTTAATTTATCTCATCCTCCTTGCTTTAATGGGTAGAGCACTCACAAGCAGATTTCCTATCTGTTAACAACTCATAAATTACTTTCCATCTATGCTTCCTCATGTTATTTCTGTATTTCTTTAAGCCATCTCTGATTATTTTTGAAACAAGAAGTAACTACGAATTTTAAATAGTCAATCCATCAATGTTGTCCAATGCACTGAGAAAATTTCATAAGAAATTGACAACATTTCCTTTACTCAAAATTCCTACAATAAAGTGATATGTATATCAATACAAATAATCAGAGTAGGGTAGGAAATAAAAAGATGGAACTGCCTTTAAGAAAGACAAAGGGCCAGGTGTGGTGGCTCATGCCTATAATCCTAGCACTTTGGGAGGCCAAGGTGGGAGATCGCTTGAGGATAGGAGTTCAAGACAAGCCTGGACAACACAATGAAACTCCCTCCCTACAAAAAATTGAAAAAAAAAAAAAATTAGCCATGCATGGTGGTACACAGCTGTAGTCCTAGCTACTTGGGAGGCTGAGGAAGGAAAATCACTTGAGCCCAGGAGGTTGAGATTGTAGTGAGTTATGAGCATACCACTGCACTCCAGTCTAGGTGACAGAACGAGAACTGTCTCTGGGGAAAAAAAAAAAAAGGAGAGAAAGAGAAGGGAACACTAAAGAGGCAGTGCTTTGCAATGTGAGGGACACCAGTGTTGGAATTAGGGGCATTGATCTACCCTAATTACTTTTGTTGTGACTTCAGGCTTAAGAGTCAGTGCCACCAAGTGAGTCCCAGTTTCCTCATCTGTAAAAGGCAGATAATGGTGAACTTTTAAAAAGAGTGTATGAACTGTAACAAGTTCCTTTCCTTTACTATCACTAGTTTACTGATGTTGGGGATTGTTGTATTTAAAGACAGAAAAAAATTTGAGGTTCTCTTTTGTATTTAGATATTGGCATTGAGGGTCCTAATCTGAATTTTCAATTTAGTCTTACCTTATCTTGATCTTTGAATCACACAAAACTTAAATTAGACTACATAGAGAGCTTGCTAAAATACCAAGGGCTATCCAACTTTATAATTCCTGGCAATATTTATTTAATAAAATATAACAAATTTGGGTAGCAAATGAGGGATCTGATGAAATAGTTGCATTGGTCCTCTTATAAGTGGAGAGGAGAGACTTGTTTTAACATATTGTATCAATGTGTGTGTATGTATACATGTGTGTATGTTTATAGCAGAATTTTAGTTATAAAATTGTATGTATTCAACAATTTTGATCTTACATGGAAAGTAAACCATATACCTAAGTATGAGCATTTAGAATATCGCAAGCAGCAGAACAATAAAAATAGCACCATCTTTCAAAAGCTGTGAAAAAAGTTATAGAGTACATTTTTATTTGCTTCAGTTAATACACATGGAGCAAACAATTGTGGTTTATACTATTTTATTTCCAAGAGGGTCATTGGATGAGGAGTATTTTTCAGGCTGTGTTTAATGTGCTATGGGAGGAAATTGGAAAGAGAGATCCCACAGAGAAGATGATGTCTTAAAAGATTTCAGTGTCTTTTAAAAAGACCTTCCCTTTATCCACCACTTTGGTGAGTACATGAGAACTCATTCTAAATTATACTACCAAGAAGAGTATGAATTTTCTAGCATTTCTTACAATAATTTCAAACATCTTATCTATTAATAGCTGGTAATTCCATTGCTGTTGGTGGAAGAATATTGAATGGTAAGAAAAGAAACAATACAAATATTGATAGGGAGATTTAAGCAAAGCTGTGCATCCCCTTTAAAATATTCCTATAATTGTAAAGAGTTAATTGTATGTTCATTCAATGTTTGTAAACTTGACGAGAGCTGAAAAGATATCAGTCTTTTCATTTGTGTAACTACAAAATCTAACTGTGCTTATGGAATACTGAAGTTATTTAATAAATGATTTTCATTCTTTTTCATGGTTAAATAATATTCAATTGTGTATATACACCCCATCTATTTTATCCATTCATCCCTTGATAAACACTTAAGCTGATTCCACATTTTAGCCATTGTGAATAATGCTGCAATAAACACTGAAGTACAAATATCTTCTGGTTACATTTTATGTCTTTGCCTCACCCAAGCGAGGTTTAGAGGCATGCCCTTCCCCTCTATAATGCTCACCGTGTCTGTGACCATTAGTTGTGAGTTTACCCACCCCCCCAACCCCCTAATCCCTGGAAAATATTACTACCTACCGTGTGAGCACCATAGTTTTGATTTTCATTAAAAGAGTAGTTGAATGTATAATTGAACTAATGAATGAATGTAGTCTGGGAATGGTAAAGTGGACAAACCAAGCTTACCCACAGGAAGGAGTCATAATTATAAAGTAGTGATAAATCAAATAGACCGAATGGTGGAAAACCATATTTTTGTGGCCTTGAGTGCCAAGCAAAGGGATTTGAATTTGATTTTTTGGGGGAGATAAAGAGCCAGTAGAGAGAAAGGCAAGCATGAAGTGAGGGATAAAAATGGAGATTTTTAATAGTGACCAATTTGGGGTATTTCATTGATTCCAATATTTTTTCTCAAAATTATTTTTGTAGCTTTATTAATTTCTCTAGAATAGAATAGTGGAGTTAAATAGAATAATCGAAAAATAAGGATCTGAGAAGAGACTTATCCAACTTATGATAAGAAGACAAGAAGAAGAATAGGTGGCATAAAAGAAGCCTAGAAATCAGAAACTAACAGCCTGAAGTGTCCAACTTGCATTCACATCTGCTACAGCTTAAACTGGGAAATCGCCCACTGTATCAGGATCTCAAAGTTATCATCTCAGGTTAGATGATATCCTAAAGGGACTCAGAAGTTGTTATACTCATGTTTACTGTTTATGAGAGCAAAAGAAGAATACAGCTTAAAATCAGCAAAGGCAAAGGTGGGTGGAAACCAGTCATAAGCTTCCAAGTGTCCCCTTCCAGTGCAATTATGTATAATGCATTTAATTCCTGCAGCAACAATGTGTGATAGCACATGAAAACTGTTTCCAAGCAGGGAATCTCTCCCTAGTCTAGATGTCCAGGGTTTTTAATTGGGAGTCAGTCATGTAGGCATGCAACACCTGTGTGACTGACCTCAGTTACTCAAGCTCCATAACCCGAGAGAAAAAGAAGGTGCTCAGTATATATCACATGCTTAGTAAAACTATCTGAAAATACTGGTATACTGTGCCCAAAGCCTCAGGCTTGTAAAAGCACTCCTATCAAATGAAAAGTTCCTGAAGCTCAGTTGCTGGGATCTAACCAATGGCCAGCCCTGAAAACAAGCCTTTCTTGGGAATATTCAGGATTTGAGCCACCCAGGCCTGCAGAGTTACCTTTTTCCTGTGTATTCACATAGGAAAAACTGTCCAAAATCCTCATGGAACATAAATGTCTGTGCAAAATTAAAGGAAGATGTGTAAAAGAGAAGACAGGAAAGATCCAGTCTACCCCTAAGCTCGATTTTAGAAGCAAAATAAGCAATTGAGAATAAGAACCGAATACTACAAAAAAAGGGAAAATAGCAAAATTCATCTGATTTTTATTGAAATGGCAATGCAAAGCACTTGATGTATACTTGGTACTGCCTATCTTTTACATGTCCAGCCGCTCCCTGAATCATGACAAAATTATTTATAAGAATTATAAAGTATTGTTTCAACTTCGATGGATGCTCTGTTTATTACAGCCTAGGCCACTGTAGAAAATACATTAAGAAAAGAAGCTGGCAAATACACCATTATTTTTAAGCATTTTCTTGTCAATCCAACCCACTAATGCCCCTATGCATTTTAATGCTAACTCAGACTTCCTCTTGCTATTTCAGTTAAAATAAAAATACATGGCCCAGTAGAAAATACCCAATTTCATTTTTTTTTTTTTAAATATGTATGCCACGGCACTCTAGCCTGGGCAACAGACTGAGACTCTCTCTCAAAATATATATATATGTGTGTGTGTGTATATATATATATATATGTAATTATGGAAATAGAGATGCATATAAGATCTGGTTAGTGAATATGTCTAAAGAAACCTTTAATTTGTGAAGTTATGGGTGAACTGATGTGATTTTTGTTTAAGAAGTATGAGAAAAGTTGAAATTTAAGAACATCTTGGGAGATAAAATACAAATGTGACTCCCACATGGCCATCTAATTATATCAAGGGCCACAAATAATATTCTGTCACCTACAAAAGTCAACTATCCCCCAAATTAACACTCAGACTGCCCCTCTTCTCTTTTGGAGGTAGACATGTCTCAAGATGGTATGTAGGCTTAGCTAGAAACTGTGATACTGCACATGTATCAGGCTATATTTTATCCTCAACTCACAACCATTTATATGAAAACTTTTCAGCCTATTAAAATGATGGTGTGCTTCTTACATTTTCGCTTATGTTAACATCATACGTAGAAATACTAATCACCTAGGAGGCTTCTAGTTAATAATTCTGAAAAACAAACTTTGCCCCAAATCATTCTTCCACTGAGTTGGTATTATACCTTAAATTACCCTGTATTGATTCACCGACTTCCAGCCACTCTGTCTTTTATAATCTGAATCTATAGATATATATTCCTTAGTGTATAAAATAAAATGGCTTTATTTTTTGTTTTATTTCTCTGTCTGCTTGTGAACATTGATGGCAAGTTATAAAATACCAAGAGTATCAACATCTGTTCCTATTCATCTCATTGAGTAAAACAATAAGCTAAGGGAAGGGTTTTTAAAGATCCTTGGTTCTAATTTATAAAGTGATATACTTTCTACGAAGACTTTTACTGACCTAAGATTTCTCCAATAGATAGTCTTATCAGGCAAAGAGAATGGCAGGATTTATGATGTTGATACAGATGCAAATTCACATATAATGGATGCTTTTCAGTTTTTGATGTTAATGCAAAATACAACACAATTAAAAACAACTCTAACATGTGGCTCCATAAAATAGGCAGTGTAACTTTCTACCACTGTCCTATTTCCCTGACTTGAGATCAACCTCTGAAGAGATCTCATCTGTGAAGAACAATCAGAAATGAAACCTCAGAATGTTTATGTAAAGTGAAATATTGAGTAAAAAGAGTTATGGTTTCACTCCTTACAACAGGTAATTTGAGAAAGTTTGATAATATTTCAAGATTTATGAAAATATACCCACTTATTCTTAAATTTTTTTAAAAATATGCTTTATGAATATTATTTTTGATATGCATTCCCTAATCAATAAAATTATATTTTAATTTTGTCATAAAGGCAAAAGGAGGTTTTTTTAATATAAAGTTGGCTATGACTGAAATGTGAATACTTTGTACACTAGATAATATAAATGAGGTGCTTCTGTCACTTGCTGGTGTCCCTGTATTATCTACTGGAAGTTAATGTCGTCTAAAATTACAGCCCACTAGTACCATCTGCTTCAACCACCACCATCCCTTATTGAGCGCTTATTGTATCCTAGCACTTCAGTAAGTGCTTTGCATGCATTAGGTCATTCAATTCTTAGAACAACCAATGAACAGCATATTATCCCTACTGAACTGGAATTCAGTGGAGTCAATAAAAGTTACCAAGGCCATTTAAGGAAAAGATGGCGGAATAGGACTCTCCAGTGGTCATCTTCCACCCCCCACACAGACATCAATGTGAAGAGCTTATCCACACACAAAAATACCTTCACAAGAGCCCAGGGAAGGAGATAAGAGATTATGACATTTAGCTAAAGCACGGAAATAAGAAAAGATGCACTAAGAGGATAGGAAGGACACTGTTACATTACCCATGTCACCCTCCCCCAAGCAGGCAGCACAGCTTGGAGGAAGATACACTCTGGGTGGGGGAAGGAGAAGGAACTGAGCGCTGACTTTGCCTCGGACCCCCAACATGGGCCTACCCCAGTAAAACCTGACTCAGGCCAGGCCTCCATGGCCTCAGACTCAAAATCAGCACCCACGGACTGAGCCTCCAGGCCCACCTCACCACCAGAACCTACCTCAGTGGCCCAGGTTCCAGACTGGCCCTCGCACCTGCTGGGCTCAGCAGCCCCAGGCTTTGGGCCCACCCCAGCGCCAGGCTAGCCCCCACAGTCTCAGGCTCCAAGCCTGTCCCAGGGCCAGGCTGACCCAAGAGGACCACCCCAGCACCAGGGGAGGGAGAGAAGTACCCAAAGTCATTGTCCAAGGTAAGTGACAGAGAATGGACATAAACTCAGGGATGTCTCTGAATAAAGACTGTGCTCTGAAACACTGCATCGTTTCTTCTCATGAACTCTACTTGTGGCTATAATTTTATAATTGCTACTTCTAAGTCATAAATCTATAACATATGAAGATGAGACAGGGATTCCTATTTATGTTCAGCTGATTAAAAAAAAAAAAAAAAAATGAGAGAGGACTCAAGTAGCAAACCCAGAAGTATACAATGGGAGAAAATTAGGAAAACCACTGTAACCAACTTATCTCATCCCGGGCCCAGAGCTTTCTCATTTGTTCCACCACTCCAGTATTCCAGCCCTTCCAGTATACAGTGCATCTCTCTACAGAAAAGCACCATTCCAATGGGGTTTCCCATTCCCATCTACTTTTCATCCCTGGTTTAAGCCAAAAGGCCATTTGTCAATTTTTTTCTCAAAATATTATAACAAAGTGGTGATGAAACTCTCATAAGCATGGCATATGTATAGAACAATAAGTGGTACAATTTTCCAGGAAAGAGTATAGGAATTTGGAGGAATCAAGTAAAAAATATATAAAACAGGGATACACTGTGCTGATGGCCTTATGTCAGAGACTGAATGATTTGCTTCTCATTGTTGCCTCAGTGAATGGGACTTAAGAATATATAAGTATCTCTCAGGTGAGAAAATATTCTACAGTGTTTCCCAATTATATTGAATTTTTATCAAAATTCAGCAGTTTTGTATAGAGTAAAAAAAGACATATATCGCATGTTGAGTTTTTCACTTTTTATGATTTCTTAAGACTTGTGCTCAGTTATATACTTGATAAGGATAGGCCAAGAGATTAAAAATTTTTTGATTGCCAAGAGTATTTTATATGTAATAAATAATTTTGCCACAGTGATAGAAATGTGTTATATACTTTTATCTGTTAATCAATCCCTAGGGCAAATAGTAAGATTATTGAGAAAAGAGAGAATAAAGGGGCAGGAGAAAGAGAAAAAAGCGGGTTTAATCAAAAAGTAGTAATGAGAAGGGAAACAACAAAATCAGCCACTAGGCCTGACCTGGCCCATTAAGGCAGAAAAAATGTGAAATAGTAGCATGCAAAATAACACTTGTTTTCCAGGTCTGGTTTAAAAGACTTGTGTCTATAAGAAACTGAAAATGAGAGTCAAGCATGGTGGCTCATACCTGTAACCCCAGTGACCCAGGAGGCTGAGGCAGGAGGATCCCTTGAGCTATGATCACACCACTGGACTCCAGCCTGGGTGACAGAAAGACCATATCTCTAAAAAAAAAAAAAAAAAAAAATTATTTAAAAAAGAAACTGAAAATGGGCATTAATTTCCACTGTACAGACAAGAAGTATGAATAAAATTACAAATGGTAACACATGCCATTTAAAAGAACTTTCACTTTTAAAAAAGAGAGTGTTTCTAATAAAATAAGCTTAAATAGAAAACTTTTAAAAATCTTAATCCTTCTACTAAAGCTACATTGTCTCTTACTGCAGATATTACCTGTTATCAGGAGAGAGAGAGAGAGAGAGTGTGTGTGTGTATGCAGTGTCTATTGCAGCTAGTTAGCAGTGCTATTTAAATTCGGAAGTATCACAAGTCACTTAATAATTTACAGTCAATGTGAGAATACTGTATCATATTATCTACAGTAGCGAATCGGGGACACAACAATACAGATTATAATTTCTCAAGCTCCCATTATTGCCTTTTGTGTCACTTCAGAGTAAAAAGTTATTGAGTGGTCACCTAGGGAAATCACTAGTTATACCACCCATCAAAAGAAACATCACTGATTAATTGCAATCTCTGGAAGGAGGTAAAGAACAAACTAATGAGATAGCAGGGAGTAACGAGATAACGGGGAGAGGGGAGATAGCCAGTGATCTCACTGGCACTACTCTTGAGTCATTCAGATTGTTGTTAAGCAGGGCTGAGCCTGAGCCCTTAAAAAAAGAAGGCATCTGTCTAGATGCCAAGAAACCCTCCCTTTCCAATGCCAAAAAAAAAAAAAAAATCTCCTCCATATAGCTCACCAAAGCCTATGAGAAAGTTTCTACAATCACATCTTCATCTGTTGGTTTAAGCAGCATAATGGATCTTGTGGGGTACCATGGAGATGCCACTGCCCACTTCAAAACTGAGACACTCATTCTCCCAGCTTCTGGAAGTATTGGCAGCATAAAAATATGAACTGAGTTATTCTCTGTAAATTGCACTCTGCAGTAGAGAACTGACTTGGCCAATGTTATGCCCCTTTTAGCCAATGCTATGCCCCCTTTATGAGGAGCAGCCCTCTAATGATGGGTCAATCCAGGAATTTAAGGGCTTGCTTCCCTTGCTTTAAGCAAACAACTCTATAAAGTTGATCGCCATACAACCAGCTGAAAGCTTTGCAGCGACTGCATCACAGTTCAGCACACACCTCTGCCCTGTCCTACTTTGTTCACTCTCCTACTGTCATTGATCCCAGAGACACTCCTCACTTAGCCTTTTGCCCACAAATCTCAGTTTCAGGCCTTTATTGGGGAACAGTGGATGCCAAGAGTGGCTGAGGAAGGCTACTTGAACATGGCAATTTGGAGCTGTATCAGCCACCAGCCTGCACACAATGAGAACTCTACCAGTGGTAGAATGTGGAGCACTGTTAGTTCCTTGCATGCTCTATCAGTGTAATTATTAAGCCCTTCATCATGATAAACCAGGATTGAGCATATGCACTATGGAGGCATGTGTCAAGTGTTTAAGGAATTCTGGAGAAGTAATAATCATTAGGAAAGTGGGGTTAAATGGTTCTTATTAGGAGCTATGATGCATTGGATAAAAAAATAAAAGGCTAAAAATGATTAATCATCAATTGAAAGCTAAGAGTGAAAGCTAGAGAGCCTCCTTGGTAGTATATACTGAAATTCTCTTCCTTCAGTTGGAAGGCAGAAAAAGCTTAGGATCAAGACCAGGACTTACGAATAACAATAGTAGCAAATCTATCAAATTTGCAATATCTGCCTTTCTGAAAAAAGGGTTCTGTTTAGGGAGAAGTGGGACTCAAGGTTATATGGTAGGATTGTCTGGGTAAATAGAATCCAAAATATTGAATACTCAGATACTTGTGAAGATTGTGGACCCGTATAAAAGACCCACTACTCCCTATTAATTGCAATAATTGCTAGAGCTCCTCTCTTGCTTGAAATCAAGGTAAGAGTTACTGCCATGCAAGAAATCATGGACTCCAATCAGAATTTACCCACACTACCCCTTCAGTCCACAAGATTAATAATTAGGGTTAAGTTACAGGATAACCAAGCTGGGAAATACATGGCCTACCATGAGAGCAAAGGGACTATACCTGGAATTAACTGCCAGGCTCAGCCAACATTCACTGATAGGAGTCAGAATTAGATTCTGAGAGGGCTGGATTAAAGTAAGAAGATGAGAGAATATAAAATTGGAAGAAGAAGAGTTTATGGATATGGGAATACTGTACCACAATATGGCAGTTAAAATTTTGGCAAAGTGTTAGGAAGTGGCACTGAAATATTGCTAAGACTATTTTTTTTAAGGTTGGAAAGGTGAAGACCTATACAAATAAAATAGAAATGCCAAAACTGAGATGTAATGAGATATAAAAATGGATATAGGACTGCCGGTATTGATAAACATCAGACTACAAAACTCACCAATTGAGTATATCCCATGGGAGGGACTAGGGTACACTTACTTTCACCCAAACGCTGATGAAAGATGCACAAGCATTGCTCAGAATCTCAGTGGTCATCTTCTGTGTACCAGTACTAGTGGTAAGAAGTGCTGTGAAAGTATTCGGATTGTAATTAGCAATAGAGGGAACTGTGAAAAATAGGAAGTGAGTGGTAGACAGGAGGTGTAATAATCATAATAAGTGGGATTATTAGAGAGATAATTTGAGAAGATCTCATATAATCTGAAAAATATCTGGGAGACAAAAAGATACTTGAAATTACTTGAATTTCCTAAGGAAGTGGTTCTCAACCAGGAGGATTTTACTCTAGGGGACATTGGACAATGTCTGGGAATATTTTTGATTGTCACAACTAGCAAAATGATACTACTGGCATCAAGGAAGTAGAGGCCTGGGATATTGCTAAACATTCTACAGTGCACAGAACAGACCCCCACAAGAAAGAAATACACAGTCCACAATTTCCATAGTTCTGAGGATGAGAAACCCTGATGTAGGGATAAGGTAGATAGAATCAAAAGAAGTCAAGAATGGCTCATTCAGAGGTTGAAGGAAGCCATACCCAAACAAGTCATAATTCCTGGATTAATTTCCAGATTGAGGTCAGCTTTTTAGATGAAGAACCCATTAACTGAAAAGACATTGTGTATCCTGTGGGAATGACGTTATAATAATTCCCACATTCCTTTCCTAAAGAGATCTATACTCAGTTAAAGGCATATTGGAAAAAGAAAATACACAAACATTTTGAGCATTACTGGATGCAGAAATTAGGCTGATATTCTATTCAGGGACCAAAATAGTCACTGGGAACCCCAGTGGGGGGATATGGGGGGCCAGACAATAAGGTTCTGACACATGTTGATGTTTCAGTGTGTCTGTTGTATCCACAAACTCACTTAGTGGTTATTTTCTTTGTCCCCAAAAGTATATTTGAAATAAAAATATATAACAGTTGACAGAACTCAAAAATTTGTTATTTTTCTTGCATAAGAGCTACTATAGAAATGGAAGCCTCTATGACTTCCTCTCTCCATTGCCAGTCAGATAGTAAATCAGAAACTATAGCCTATCCTGGAGGGAACAGTAGAAATTATTTCTACCTGTAAAGCATAAAGGAGGTTTTCAGTGAAGTGGTGTAACAGGGAGTTTCCACATGAAGTAAGTTTAGGTTTTATAGGGGCAAAGGTTAACTTCCTCTTCACTCTCTGAATGTTTACTAAAAATTAGCTAAGGCAGATAAACAGGAGAAAGGGCATACAAAATTTATTCATGTGCACAAGTATGCACAGGAGTTGTACAAAATATGAAATTAAAGAGAGATCAGATAGTTGATGTTTAAATACTCTCTTCATAGGAGAGAGGTGTACGGACTCAGGGTGTGGGAGCCAGACACTGTGAGAAAGTGAGAGGTGGAGCTACACAGAAACAAAGGTTGTCTTGTCATGTAAAGTCCCCCAGGTGTTCTCTGGGAGCTGCCCTTAGAAGAGCAGATGAAATGTCTGTCTGGACATGGTGATGACTCCCAGTCTCTTCCTTTCTCCTGTCGCTATTTCCTGATTATTTGATAAGACCCATAAGGAGAAGGGCAGATAAGACAATTGCATTTCTTTTAGAAATAAAGCTTTCTTGGTCAGATAAAGAAATTCCAAAAAGGGTCTCTCCTTGTGCTTGTACGAGGAACAAGACAAGGTTAGAGGGACCTTGATTCTGACACAGCTTCTAAGACGTCTCAGCACATCAAAATGCCAGTCCTTGGAGTATCTCTTTCTAAGCCTCAATAGCTTAATGTAAAAGCAGGCTGATCAAACTTTTTGATCTTCTATGGTTTCTGTCCACTAAACAAATAACTGGTCTAGGAAAAAATATCACACTTTATAATTCTTCCCAAATTATTTGTCACTGTTGTTCATATACTGGCCTGTGATGATATTTCACTGTGGATTACTTATTTGCAACAGTCTTCAAGATATTTTTAACTCTGCTGTCCAAATAGACACTAATTATAATACAACTTTAAGTTTAATAAAATATATATATATATTTATATATATATATAACATAATGTTATGGAAGCAAACTGGAGCTCACGCATCTGGCTCAGTCAAGCCAGACACTAGAGTAGAGAGTTGCAGGGTGCCATGCAAGGAGAACAAGCCCCTAATGCTTGCAACTCAAACTCCCCAGTGGCTTGTAAGTCAGGGTTTTTAAAGGCAGGGGAACATTTCAGGCAGACCTGACCCCAAAATGTGGGATATCCTGAAGTGGGGGGAGCACAGGTGGATTCAGAGATTTGGGATGAGTAGAATGGGATGTTAAGATGGGTGTGACAGGTCCTTCCTTCTGGGGGAAGTTTAGAACAAAGAATGGTGATCAGGGTTCATTTCTGCAGTTCCCCCTTATCTGCATTTTTCATCAGGTAGTGTGCTTCTGAAAAACAACTCAAGACCATAGCTAAGATGCCATCTGTTAGTTTCTATAGGGAACTAAAATACCTCCTGACTCTGGCTTTCTTGGAGGGCCATTGTTCCCATCAGGTTGCCCATTTACTTTTCAAGACCAGCCAGGTGCTCTGAACTTCCCCTGAAGGGACTCAAGGTTTTCCTTTATTTCCATGCTTGGGCCTGCCCTGACCCCAGACCCCTAAGAGGGGTCCTTGCTTGGTCACAATCAGGGTCTGATTATTAGAACCTTCTCTTTCTTGAAATAAGACTGAAATTTGCTTCTTTGTCTACCCTGGAGCTAGTAGTACTTAACTAGGGTAACACTGGAGGAGGATCTCATTGGGTATTTGCTGTCTTAAATTCTTCATAGTTGCTATCTTCTCTGTGTTTGGACACAGATATAAATAAGAACATGATTCTCAAAAAGAAAAAAAAAGGGAAAATAAATATAGAAAAAATTGACAAATAATTATCAGTATTTAGAATCAGCTAAGTGACAAATTTTGCATCTCTATATTTAGACTTTTTCAGATGCCATCAGATTATAGCAGTATTAATATAAAAAGAAACTTGCTAAGAAATGTGAGGTTTTGAGGATATAAAATTTTTTAAAAATACAATCTACTGTAATGTTAAAAAAAAGTCAGAATTTAACACTTTTAAGGTTAGAAAAGAAGTAAAACGACCAAATGAAAGTAATCCATACAACAGCAATGTCTGGAAATCAGCAGTCATTTTCTCAGTCTAGTTGACTTTCATCATTACCCATGTAAGATAATACCAGCATGGAATTTTTTCACCTTATTCCAGCATGGCTCCCAGCCTTCATTCATGCTGTGAATCTACCTGTAGTGCCTTTTCTCTGTCAATGAATTATTTAAAAACTTCACCCAATTCAAATTCCATTTGGATTTTTACTTCTTCTAAGAAGTCACTCCCTGTCATTTTATGAGTCTTATACTGACTGATTGTTTCTCTGAAATCTTATTAGTGAAATTAGGCAATTAATTGTTCTTTAGTTTTGACATTTAGCTACATTTATCTCCATTTCCAAGGAGAGTTCTTTGAGGTCAGGCACCAGGTATTTTTCTATTTCTTCCTTTAGCTTTCAAAATAGTCTCCTCCCTTGTGCTTGTTCACCCCCCTGTGTTCCTGAACATAAGAAATTTTTCTATTTATCTTGAATTTTCTTTTAACTTTCATTTCATTGACTGTTAAATTTCTTAGAAAAGTGGTCAAACCCCTTGAGTAGTTTTGCTTATCTTCTTTTCTTTCCCTCAACTTCCCATAACTAAGATTCCCCAAAATTGAAATTTTAAATATCTACAAGGGTTATTAATGTAGTGATTTTTTTTCTGAATCTTTTGTCATGTTTGCTCATTTTACTGATTACTTTCTTTCACTTATAATCATTGATGGCTTTTCTTCCTGATCCATCTAAAACGAATATATTCTTGAAAAAAAACATGCACAAAAATTGGGGATGGTTTATTATTGTAGGATAATCCAGCTTTCCTGACTGGTACAACAGTTATGAACATCTCCTTCTGTGACAAAGAACATACGAGTTAACATCTTTTATGGAGAGCAAAGATATAAAATAATACCTGTTATTGGAAGAAAAAGAGTAAAACAATTTTTAAACTAACTATTTGATTACAAGGAACACTGGAGTGTCTTTAACATAAGATTGGTTTAAGCAGACCTTTCTCAATTATTGGAAAAACAGTTCTTGCCAATATGTTCTGCTGTTAAGATATCTTAATATTAAGGTAAATAAATATATGTTCCCCTTGGTTTAAGAATAAGGTGACAATATCTTTCATCTGCTCTGTGATGACTGAGAAATCTTTTTTTTTTTTTTTTTTTTTTTTTGAGACAGAGTCTCACTCTGTTGCCCGGGCTAGAGTGAGTGCCGTGGCGTCAGTCTAGCTCACAGCAACCTCAAACTCCTGGGCTTAAGCGATCCTACTGCCTCAGCCTCCCGAGTAGCTGGGACTACAGGCATGCGCCACCATGCCCGGCTAATTTTTTGTGTATATATATATATATATATATTTTAGTTGTCCATATAATTTCTTTCTATTTTTTTAGTAGAGACGGGGTCTCGCTCTTGCTCAGGCTGGTCTCGAACTCCTGACCTCGAGCGATCCACCCGCCTCGGCCTCCCAGAGTGCTAGGATTACAGGCGTGAGCCACCGCGCCCGGCCTTGACTGAGAAATCTTAAAGGTCAATATTTAATGCTGTCTTCTCGATTGACTGACCATTCTTGTCAAAGTGGAATGAGGATGAACTCGCCTCCACACTTTTGCAGGCACTACGTTTGGATGGTTTTACCCTGAAAATAGAAATTTTAGAGAAACTAGGAAAAATGTTATGATGCTTTTTTTAATGTTTGAAAATTCTTATATGAAAGCATTCTGAACTAATAGGAGATAAACATAAAAACATAGTCAATTTCATTTTAATCAAATAATGACAAGTATAAGATATTAATAACATATTATGATTTCACTTTTCAGTCTACATATGCAGGCTTTTGGAATATCTGTTTCTTCATTGCTTCCAGGGTCGTTTTCTAAGTGCTGCTTGATTTGTTCTTCTAATCCCACAGCATCTGCTCCTTGATATTGATCTATTCTCACTTTGTTTTGAAAAAACAAAAATGTGGGTATTGTTGATATATTGTTGGTGGCAGCTGTTCCCTGGCAGTGATGAACATCTACCTCCAAGAATACAGCCTGTGGATATTTATCACTCAGGGACCTGAATGCTGGAGCAATCCTCAAACATGGTCCACACCTCTTGTGGTGAAGGTGACCACGGTGGGTCTAGATCCCAGGCCACTCACTCTGGCTGGAAATCCAGGCTACTCTCAACTGGCTTCACTCCTCTCATCCTCACAGAGAGCCTGGTAGGTCTGATGTAACCCCACTGGCTTTGAAATTGAAGGAGATGACCCTGGAGAAGAATGAGAGAAGCTCAAGAAGGCTGAGGCCTGGCCAGAGGAGGTGGCGACTGTGGCCTGTTTTACACTTTGAAACCTCAAGGCACAGGGTAAATCTGTCTTTTCACTCCACTTCCATCTTTAGGATTTTATATAATCAAAGGGAATAATCAAAGGGATGGTATGAATCGTGCACTAAATTTATTGTCACCATTTCAAAAGTTATAAAGCATATCTGTAAGAGCTAGAAAAGATTATTGTTAATGTTTAATTATTATTGATTGATGTGTTATAATGTAGGAAATTAAAATTTGGGGCTCTGATCTCAGACAACTTGGGTTTTAATCTCTGTTCCACTACTTTGTAACTTTGAACAAGTTACTTCCCCTAAACTCAATTTTCTCCATTGCAAAACTAGAATTAAAAAAGGAGCTGCCCCACAAGGTTGGAGTGGACCCTGTATGAGCATGTAAAATTATTGGCACACACAAAGTGTGCAGTAATTGTTTCTTTTATCTATAATTAGTTTACACCCCCTCTTTTGGCTTTTCCCTCAGGTGCTTAGATTTAAAGCCTTAAAGTAGATACTGTTCTTGGGGCTTAGAAACCAACAGCCCAAAATATGGTGCTTTGACATAGTGAACTGAAGAAGCCTCAAGGTCTCTCTGACTGTCCCTCTCTCATTCTCACAGAGTCTCTCCCAAAGAAATTGATGTTTCTTTATCTGCTTAAGATCTAGACCCACCAAAGAGAACAATTGCTGCTTCTCCCACTTCCTGTAAGATCAAGAATGTAACCGCAACTGAACAGATCCTTTCACTGTCAAAGAGAACTATTTACAAGGTGATCTCTATTCTGGGATTCATTCTCCCTAGTAATCACTATGGTCTCTCAAAAGAATTTTGTCTCTCCCCCCTCCCAAAACCTGTTTTGCTAGGATGGTATATGAGCTTCTGAACTCTGTAGGGGGGTGGGCAATTACTTTTTGATTCTTCCCATACATACACATTAAGTAAAGTTGTATGCTTTTTCTCCAATTAATCTTTCTTTTGAGTTGATTTCTGATTTCGGAGGTGGGGAGGAAGGGCCTGTGACCTCTGTACTGTCAATGTGTTTCTCTTTGAGGCCATTATGAAAAGTGGTAACTGAGATTACGCTTATCTCTGCCAGTAGAATATGTTTTTTTTTTTTTATTTCATCTTATTGTTATGGGGGATACAGAATTGCAGGTTACATACGTTGCCCATGTACCGCCTTTCCCCCCAAGTCAGAGCTCCAGGCGTGTCTGTTCCCCAGATAGTGCGCGTTGCACCCATCATGTAGGTATATATTCCTACCTTCCCCACCCCCCCCTTCCCGAGTCAGCACCTTCAAGGGTTACCATTCCCCAAATGGTGCGTGCGCAATGCACTCATTGTGTAGGCATACACCCATCCCCTCCCCCAGCCCCCACCTCAGTCTGATATCCGATTGGTGTCGTTCCCAGATGTGTATTTAGGTGATGATCAAGGAAAACAATTTTCTGGTGAGTACATGTGATGCTTGTTTTTCCATTCTTGGGATACTTCACTTAATATAATGGGCTCCAACTCTCTCCAGGAGAACCAAAGAGATGTCGTATCTTCATTATTTCTTATAGCTGAGTAATACTCCATGGTATACATATACCACAGCTTACTAATCCAATCATGTATTGATGGGCATTTGGGTTGTTTCCACATCTTTGCTATTGTGAATTGTGCTGCTATAAACATTCGGGTACATGTGTCTTTGTTATAGAATGACCTTTTTTCCTTTGGGTATATGCCCAATAATGGGATTGCTGGATCAAATGGCAGGTCTACTTGAATCTGTTTAAGATACCTCCATAATGCTTTCCACAGGGGTTGCACTAGTTTGCAGTCCCACCAGCAGTGTATGAGTGTTCCTGTCTCTCTACATCCACGACAACATGTGTTGTTTTGGGTTTTTTTGATAAAGGCCATTCTCATTGGGGTTAAGTGATATCTCATTGTGGTTTTGATTTGCATTTCTCTGATGATTAGGGATGTTGAGCATTTTTTCCTATGTTTGTTAGCCATTCTTATATCTTCTTTTGAGAAGTTTCTATTCATGTCATTTGTCCACTTTTTGATAGCGTTGTTTGATTTTTTCTTGCTGATTTTCCTGAGTTCTAAAGTGATCTACAGATTCAATGCAATCCCTATTAAATTACCAACATCATTCTTCACAGACGTAGAGAAAATAATTATATACTTTGTATGGAACCAGAGAAGACCCCGTATGGCAAAAGCAATTTTAAGCAACAAAAACAAAATGGGAGGTATTAATTTGCCAGACTTCAAACTATACTACAAGGCCGTGGTTCTTTTTTTTTTTTTTTTTTTTTTTGAGACAGAGTCTCACTCTGTTGCCCAGGCTAGAGTGAGTGCCGTGGCATCAGCCTAGCTCACAGCAACCTCAAACTCCTGAGCTCAAGGGATCCTCCTGTCTCAGCCTCCCGAGTAGCTGGGACTACAGGCATGCACCACCATGCCCGGCTAATTTTTTCTATATAATGTTTAGCTGTCCATATAATTTCTTTCTATTTTTAGTAGAGATGGGGTCTCGCTCTTGCTCAGGCTGGTCTCGAACTCCTGAGCTCAAACGATCCGCCCACCTCGGCCTCCCAGAGTGCTAGGATTACAGGCGTGAGCCACTGCGCCCGGCCAGGCTGTGGTTCTTAAAACAGCCTGGTACTGGCACAAGTACAGGGACACAGACCAGTGGAACACAACAGAAAATCCAAATATAGAACCATCCTCATATAGTCACCTAATTTTTGACAAAGCAGGAAAGAATATACTCTGGGGACAAGAATCCCTATTCAATTAATGGTGCTGGGAGAATTGGTTAGCCATTTGTAGAAGACTGAAACAGGACCCACAGCTTTTACCTCTCACAAAAATCAAATCACGGTGGATAACAGACTTAAACCTTAGGCGTGATACAATCAGAATTCTAGAAGAAAATGTAGGAAAGACTCTTACAGACATTGGCCTAGGTAAAGAATTTATGAAGAAGACCCCCAAGTCAATCACAGCAGCAACAAAAATTAATGAATGGGACATGATTAAATTAAAAAGCTTCTGCAGAGCCAAAGAAACAGTCACGAGAATAAACAGACCACGTACAGAATGGGAAAAAATTTTTGCATACTACACATTAGAATATGGTTTTTTAGATGCAGAAAGAAGACTAAAGACATGATGGTATCTACCACAAGAGAAGAAAGCAAGCTGAGTGGATGTGCACTGAGATGGAGCATAATGAAAAATTAGGAGCCTATGTAAGGCTGAAAGAGGACTTGGTGTGGCATCTTTAGAAGTTCCAAGTGGACACTTTTCTAATTCTAGTCCTAGAATTGAAGTATCATGTGTAATGTGTAAATACTTTACAAATACTAAACCTGATCCATGCCCTAATAACTGAAGTAAACTGGTCAAACTATAGCTTGGGTTTTTTTATGTCAGTTTATCTCATCTACATACTAGTTTTTCTTTCTTTTGGTTAACAAGTATCTTAAAACTATAGGTAAATATTCAGGATTAAATTCATGTCTTCAAATTTTAAAAAATACAAATAGCCATCAAATCAGGTGACCTATAGAGAGCGCTAAAGCATTTTTGTCATATATTTTTCCATTATCAAACAAAATTTAGGCCTTGGCATGCAATATTTGTAAAAATAATGCTTGCATTTTTATGTTAATATACAGCTGGAAGAGAGTACATAGCAATTATGCAATGACTAAAAAGCCCCAAAGCATAATAGTGATGTTTTGAACAATTTAATCCATTAAAAGCTCAGTTAAGCGAATAAAGAAAACACTTTTAACATATGGGTGTAGTAAAGGAAAAACTGGTAAACATTTTAGCATAATGGGGTATTTTTGAGTAATTTCAGTCCTCAACCACTATTTTCAGAAAATGGAATGAAAGACTTTTTAATCGTCAGAATTCTAATTTTTGTCAGCATTTCATCTAATCTTTATCATATAGCTTTTAAAATGTTATTAGTCTTACTTCCTCTGACCTTTATATTCATGTTATCTTCTCTCTGAAGGAGTCTGAAAACACAGATCTGTCATTACTTTCCAAACCTAACACCCTCATCTCTGCTTCCCTATCTTTTTTCTCAGAATTGGCCAGGGTTTGCCCCTTCCAATTCAAATTCCATGTTTGCCCCTTCCCTGATATCAAATTCCATGCACATTTATTGACTTCTGTTTCACATACTACCATAAATACTGAGGATAAAAAATAAAAGTGTCATAAAGTCATTGATATTAATCTGCTTACAATCTAGTAGGAGCACATTTTTAAAATGAATAATTGAAATAAATTACATTTTGAAACAAGTATAAATTATAGCATTTGTAGAAAAGAAAGAGGATCCACTATGTGGAAATCGAGGTCTGTTGAAGTTAAAGAAGTGAAAGCTTGACTAAGTGAGCGATATGCAACGATTGTGTGGAGTGTGGACTGTGAATACCCAGGTAGAGAGAAGGGAATCATAGGAAGAAGAAACAAACTGTGTAAAACCATGGAAGACTGAAACAATTTGGCAACTACATCTGGAAGTCTATATAACCTAATGCATAATGGATAATTCATTAATTAGTATTCATTCAAAAATAATTCACTGAGGATTTTACCAGTGACAGTATGAAAAGGGCACTTTTTAATAGAAGGCATGGTCAGGGAGGTAAGTTGTAGCCAGATCCTGAGGGGCTGTGTCATGTACTATTCATAATAGAGTGCTCAGATGTTATCCTCTTATTGGTCAGGTACTAAAATTTAAGGAATGATTCCACTTTAGATAGATGACTCTGCAATCCCATGGCAGGTGTGAAGTGATGGGGTAAATAGTTTTGCCACCAAATGAGTGAAGTGACACATCTGACCTACTCTCTCACCGGCACCACCACTTCCCACCCTTGCTATGGGGCCACATCTTTCCAGCAACAGACCAGTCCTGAATGAAGGCTACCATCTGGATTTGCTATTTGCATGTCTGAGTGACTAAGAACTTTAGAAGGAAAACACCATTTCCATTTACTGTTGTAGGAACTTCAACACCACCCACCAATCACTTTTTGTTTTCCTCTGACTCTTCACAACTGCTATTTTAAAACTTAGATATTCTCTTAAAGCCTCTTACTCAAGCACATCCTCTCATTCTCAGAAGACAAACTTCCTTTCATTTCTTATAAGGTGTTGGTGCTTCCATGAATAATTTCTCTAAGCATTCCCTGTCTCCTACTGTAACAGAGGTAAAGGTCTAAAGAAGGATAAAATGTGTTACGAGTTGTCTCTTTAAAACCCCTACCTTTTTTGGAGAATTAAAACCTGCATTCCTGCCCAAGGCTAGTAATCAAAGGGGCAGTTCTTTGTTTTCTAGTATCTTAAACCACAGGAGATGGCTCAACAGAATGGTCCAGAAGTCACAAGGTCTTCACTGGAGATAAGATCCAACAAACCCACCAACTACAGTTAAAGAACAATAGCCCAAGGCCACAACATGTGACACTGGTACATAGACCCAAGCCCAACCTCTGAAAACCCACTTTTAAAAAGCCCTGTATTGCTGCTTAAAGGCGGATGGTGGTCTTTTCAGACTCTAGTCTGCTGCCATCCTCATTTGCTGGCCAGTTATTAAACTTCTGTTTCCTTTTCCTCAAACCACTTCTCCTTGTTCGTATTCACTGATTCGGCCTTGGGAACAAGTATTGTACTTTCAGTAATACTACCGAGATTATAATCTGCTTTATATTCTTAAGTATCATTTCTATTTTCTCAAAGTTCTGTAAAGGACATGTGAGGAAATCCTATCTACTTCTCCTTTGGACCCACTTGTGTCCTTAACTCATTTCTCCTACTTCCTCTAGGACTTTTCTCTCACACTCACTTGTGCTGTGTCCTACACCTTTATAAAATTTAAATATAATCAGTTCTTCCACCAATTTAAAACTCTCCAATGGCTCTTTAGTCCTTTTGCCAAAACATCTTGAGGTCAAAGTTGAAGAGATGGAATTGAAATTTGAATGAAAAGGAGGCATTTTGTTTTGTTTTGCTTTGTTTTGTTTACAAATCTCCTTGTTTTAGTAGCCTAATAAAACTTCCTAAGCATCTTCTATATAATCATCCAAAACCAATTTTATTATTAATATTCTTTGGCAGGAGTATTATTTTTTGTTCATTTTTTGTGTGGTTTGTTTTAGATAAGTGAACGAACAAAAGGAAATAAAAGTGACCCTTGTGAATTTGGGCCTCAAGAAATAACTAATTGATTGTGAAATGTGTCTGAACTAGTTGCCACTTTCTATCTGGGAAGAAGTCTTTCAATGTGTTTTTTCCTTTGGTTGTTAGATTTCATAATTCTTATGATACCAGTAGAGGGTAGGACTAGTCCAGATATTTACAAATGAGCAAGCACATGTTTAGTTGCAGATCATACCCAAGAATTCTATGGCTGACATAGTTTTGCAGAAAGTGGAGAGAGTTGTACTTTTTAAAAAATGCTAAAAATGATCAAAATGAAATTTACATCTAAAGAATATACAAAGGACAACCAAAATGGGGTCAGAATGCCAAAGCGATAAAAAAAGATAGTGGCCAGTTTGAATTTACTTGACATTCTTTTGCTAAACTCTGTAGCTAATGAGGGAAGTTAACAGCCAAGCTAGTATTCTTTTTTCCTGGTATAAATGCCAAAAAAAAAAACCCAAATAAAACTGCGGATCTAGGCATTTTAGTAATCATTTTTTTTTTTAGCTCATTATTTTTGGGGAACTTTAAATAGTGTGTCAAAATAAATGAAATGGGGGCACTCAAATTAAATCATGAAAGCAAAACTTTTAATTTTAAGGCAGATTACTGAGGACATTCCAGAAATAAATTAAAATTATATATGAGCCTGAATTTTTCTCCCTTCTTTGTATAGCAGCATTCCACAGGCCTCTTCACCAGCTGAAGTCTTAGTCCCCAATATGTCCCATATATATTTCCAAGACTGATTTCCCTGAAGTATAAATCTGATCTTTCCTAAGGGGAAAAATAAAATACTCCTCTGCAACCTGTTTAATTCTACCCTTTATAGGAGTTAAAGTTTTATGTAAATATCTATTGTGTTCCAGATTCTCTCTATGCATCATTAAACATATATGTGCATAATTTTTAAACTATATATTAGTTCCCAATTATATTATCTTTGTTTTCTTCATTAAAAAAGAATTAAGAAAAATTAATAATTAATTATGATGCATCCTCACAATAAAAGACAACATATTGAATTTTATTGTGAGGATGTGCCATATTTAAACAAATTAGTCATTTTCTGATTATACATTTCAATTATTTCTAGATAATTCTTAATATAAGTCCTATATCTTTACGCTTATGCAAATATATATCTTTAAGATAAATTTTAATAAGTGAAATTGTAGTGCTAAAAGGGCTATGCATTTAAATATTGATAAACATTAACAAATTGCCATCAAAAATTTTAGCCAGTTTATCCTCTTATCATGACTGTATGGGAGTGCCTGTTTGTTCACATCCGTTTCTAAATAAAATATCATCAAAATATTAATCTTATTTTAATCACATCTGTAAAGATGGTGTCTCATTGTTATTACAAATCCTATTTCCTTATTTATTAAAAAGTTATGACATATTTTCTTATGCAAATTTGTCATTTATTATTATGTTCTATAAACTTCCATTTTTCTTCTGGTTAATCTTTTCTTTCTATATTTTTAATGAAAATTCTTTGTTGAATAATGCTTTGCTTCATATTTACCTTGCATTTTTTATTTTTTAAATCTTTGAGGTATTGTTTTTATTATTGTAATTAATATTAATATTGCTATTTTCAAGGAAAAAGCATTTCTTTTGGGCATTTTAGATGTGGTTTCTTATTTAGAAAAATCTTTATTCCAAAAACTTGTGCTTTTTTATTAATATATATTATTTTTATATTACACTTATTTATTCATGTAGAATGCATTTTGGAGTATGGAATGAAATAAGAAATGAAATTTACTTTCTCTAAATAGATGGACAAGTGGCTCTAAAATATGATAGAATAGTTCATTGATTTATTCGTTTATATTTCTTGACACTTACTATGTGCCGTTGACTGATTCACTGCCAGAAGAACATGAACTACTTATATCAAAGGTGGGACAGATTTTTCTTCCTGATATTAATGAAAACACATCTTGTAGTTTGCAATTTATCTCTATATTGATATTACTTAAAGATTTTAAGTAAATATCTATCTATACTGATGTAAACTTATTTTTCTAAAAAAAGTCAGAAATAGATCTTATGTATTAAAAATTTAGCATATGTTGAAGAAACTGTTATTTTCAATTTTGAGTTATATTAACAGACTTCTTTAAATTCTATTCCTTGCAAATTGATCAAGAGGTTAAAATGAAAAAAAATAAATAAAATAAAAAAAATAAATCCTATTCTTATTTTGACAAAATTAACATCACAGAAAATTATTCTTCAATGTGTATTTGATTTCATTTTCTAATAAGATTTTATATGATTTTTCAGTAGGTGATAGGTGTAAAATTTTCTTTTTTTCAATCTTTGTTATTTATTTTTATACATGTTATGCTGTTTTAAAAATTTTTTTAAATCTTCTTTTTAGTGGTAAAAAAGGTAAAATTTATTAGGCTCTTAAAAGTTAAAAGTAACTTACCTGTGAATCAATATGGCTATATAGTATATGGAGGAATCTTGTCCTTAGATAATTGCTTCAAATTCCTAAAATATGTTTGGTAGATCTGGATTTTCTATCTCTTAATGAAAAAGAAAAATTATTTGTATATGCTCTATATCTTCAAGTTAACTTTCTGTTGGATATCCAGGTTTTTTTCCTTTTGGGGGGGATTTATTAGGCTATCTAGTGGCTAATCAATTTTGTGATTTTTAAAATATCAGCTGCTGCATTAGATTATCAATTCACCTGTTGTTTCTTTTCTAAGCCCTTGATATCTTTTGGGGACCTCATTATTTTACTTTTCTTTATTTTTATTTTATGTTTATTACCTTGCTTCTTGAATATAATATTTGTGTGGTGATCAAAATTGATGTCTGATAGGATACTAAGTTTTTTTAAAAAAAGAAAAAATAAACAAGGCAAAAATGTGAAGATGATATAAAGTTACTTTAATTATAAAGGGTGTGGAAACATATGGAGATGATTCTCTAGAGGAAGAAGCCACATAGAACAAACCTATGCAGAGATACTGATGCCCTATGTACTTCAGAGCCCATTCCAGAGATACACAGGTGCTGACACAACTAGTAGGGGTAAGGATTACACTCAGGGCCACACTCTTTCTATCCCATGCTCAAATGTGTTTTCTTTTTCCTTCCTAAACTAGTTCCCAAACGTTCTAAAGGCTATGACTATTTGGCTCTGAGCTCACTAGGTACAGCTAACTCTATAAAATATTTCCAGCATAGGTATTAAGACTAGATGAATCAAACAGCAGTATTTCGTATACAGTATACTCCAGCAGGCCCAAGCTGGTTGGATTCTATTCTGTAGTTCATTTATTTGCCAATGAATCATTTTAATTGAAACATAAACTGCATAGGTCTACATATATCAGGCAAAAACAGCAGAAACAAGTTTTAATTATCATTACTATTATAGGCATTTGAATGATTTATTGGGGAGTATGGGGTATGTGAATTAAACAAACTGGCATATTTCATTTAAAAAAACTCAGTAACTTGTTTTTAGCAAAGAATAAGCACAAATAATTAGGCTTCCATTGTCAGTATGATTTTTCTCTACTATATTTTATATTATTTGTTTATTTTGAGCACCATCTAATGGTTCCTCACAAATTTTACTCATTCTAAGTAATTATAAATATTCATTATATTTAACATTTAAATTGTCACTACTTGGCCTTTCTTTGATGGTAACCTCTTAATACTTTTTGTGAGCCAGGCATTTTTTTAAGTATTCTTTCTTTATGAAAACAAGATATCCCAGACTTATTTGGCACTCTTCTGACCCAGTGTTGGAATTCATAGATGAAATGTATTTCGTTGACTGACAAAAGCCAGACTCAAAAAACTAAATATCATATTATTCCAGTCATGTAACATTCTAAAAAGGCAAAACTAAGGAATGGAAAACAGAGCAATGTTTTTCAGTTGTGAGAAAAATGATGCCTGACTATAAAGTGATACACAGGAGAATCTTTAAGGTAATGGACTGTTCTGTACGGTATTGGCGTGGTGGATACATGGCTTTATGCATTTATCAAAACTCATAAGATTGTACATAACAAAGGATAAACTTCAATGTATATAAAGTAAAGAAAAAAATCTACCATGTAGTTAATATCCTAGGATGGAATGTAGACTGTGATAAATGAATTTAACTGAATAAAAAATGTAACATAATCTCACTGTGTAGGGTGGAGATATAAAGGAGTTGACCTAATTAACAGTATAAAGTGATGTTTACACTGGAAACTGTAAACCTAAAGGCAAAAAGAACTGTGCATAAACACTGTACTTTACGTGGTAAAGCTATTCCATATTGAGGAGTGGTGTAACGATTCTAAATCTGCATTATACGTATACTGGGGTCAAATAAGTAAATGGACAGTGGTTTGGGAAGTCCAGGTTTCTCGACGTTGGAAAGCGAATTACAGAAAAGCAAGAGAGAAGGCTAAAATGAATGATAGTTACCAGATATGTATAAGATATATCAGTAGAAATTTGTTGAGTTTAATGTAGATACAGATGAATATTTACAGAAATGATATTTTTATATATGTGTGTTAATAGCATACATGCATATGCATATTCTAGGTAGTTCACTAAGAGATTCTAGAACCAATAACAATTGAGTAGCTATGAGCACAACTATCACTGAGTTTTTGCTTTCTAAATCCAAAGCAAGAAACAAAGACTTCTTGTAGAAATGGCTGATTTTAGAGAATGCCCCAGATAAGCCCTGGGCAACCTTTTAGTGCCAGAAAACAAATAAGTGCTTAAAAAGCTGAAGGAAGGGGTAGGTTTCTGGATTTTGAAGTATCTTGCTTCCACTGTTTTCTTATAGTCTGAGATTTCAGAATTTGAACTTCAATATCTCTACATTTTAAATTATCATTGTTTCCCTTGTAGTCTTTTTGTTCATTTTTTGTAAATATTCAACTGCTTCAAATTATTTTATACTTTGTTTATTGCAGTTTTGCTTAAAAGCTAAAATTATACCTTCCCCTTCTTAATAAGTTCACTGATACTTTGAAAGCATGAGATTTCTAAAACATTACAATATGGTCTGGGATTTGAGTTCATTTTGTCACAGTTTCTATCTGAAGGAATTTAACAGTGAGTTCCCTTTTTTTCTGGATGTAAATCTCCACCACTAATCATCTGCTTATTTTTCTGGTTAACTGTTTTCTCAGAGACTTTTTTTTTCTTTCTCTCTCTCTCTCAATAGACTGAAAAGATGAGGGAGGTTGTAGTGTATCAAGTCCAAAATCACCACCTACTTTCAGATTCTAAGGGATTCTGGGTCTGTAGGGAGAGGATGATATATAGATGAAGTGATACAAAGTCTTCCACAGCTTTTACTGTCTGTTCCTGAGACCAAGTTTGAGCATGCTTGAGACGATGGCTGAGCAAATCCATGTTGGTTGTCACTGTTGTAAAATGCTTTCATTTTTTCTGTGTATTCTTAGGTGTTTGAGAAATTTCCAAGGGTCAAATGATATTTTAAAGGGAATAATGTCTTTATTTTACTTTCTGCTTTTATATTTTTAGGAATTAAATTTTTGCTTTTTATTATAAAGTATATCATGCTCTACATGATTTTAAATATTAAAAATTCCTAGGTCACATGGGTCTTGAAAGGCATTTGCATCATTGTATGAGAGTGTGTGTGTGTGTGTGTGTGCATGTGTGTCCGTGCTAATAGCAATTGATGCTGTATGGATTCTCCTTTAGTTTCTTTTATGAGCACATTCAAATACAGACCTGTCTGCCTGTCCTCCTAAAATCTAAATTCTTAATTTTTTCCACCTTGTACCATCTCTTAAAAGCAAAATGGAGAACAGAAAAGGGATATATCTGCAGGGCATACATTCCATCATTCTTGTCACCCTATTTTTTTAAGCATGACTTTCTCAGGATGTTTCTTAATTTTACTTTACCTCTATAACTCAAAGCTAATCTTGAACTGTAGCAAGACTGGGTTCCTCTACTGTTTATCAACATGCTAATACAAAATCATTACTAATCTTCCCTTAGTAGTAAATTTAGGTAAAAGCAATATAAGTTGATGTTAGTGAGGTCCAAAATAAAGAGACATATTCCAGAAACACAACTTCATCATAAGGGCTTAGAATTTCTTGTTCATAATAAAAATCTAAGAAGGGGACTCCAAAGATAACTTTTTGAAATTCTAAATCATAAGCAAGAAATTTTCAAAAGAGGAGAACTAAACTATAAGGAAAAATTTAGGTATGAGACCAATAGATTAAAGGTTAAGAGCCAGATGTGAGAAATATTTACAAATGGAAGATAGGACTTAGAGATTGAGCAATTTCTGAAGTGACAGTAGAGGCTTTTCATAGATTGCATGTGACCTTAGAAATGAATAGAAAGGCAGCATTAAAGTGAACTCCATGTTTCCGTAACTACTGAATGCTGAAACTGCCAAACCACATTAAATTTCTTTGCAAAACATTACTTATCTTGGTTATGAATTCAGTGAAAAAAATCATGCAGCAAAGCAACAAAGACATATCTTTTCACAACTCATCTGAAAAATAAAGCACCTCAGAGATTTCTGCCTGACACCTCACCAGCAAAAATAAATGCTTAGAAAGAAAAAGATGCTGAGAATCTCCAACAAACATGCATACAATGCTTCAGAAAATGGCCACAATTGTTTTTATTGAAATGCTGATTCAGGAAAATCTGAATGTAAATATGAATTATTTATAGAAGATGTGAAAATTATTTCTACTACCCAAACACCAAATGCCCACTTTCACAAACCATCTATTACAAAGTCTTATTGACTCTGCCTTCTAAATGCTTCTGACCATCCCTATTATCATTATGGTCCAAACCACCACCATTTCTCCTAAAATTTTTGCATCATTCTTTAACTTGTCTTTCAGAGTCCAGGCTTGCTACTCTCCAGGCTTGTCTGTATAATGCAGTCAGAGTGTAATAAATATGACACCTCACTCCCCTACTCCAAATTTAAATGATTTAGCATTTTCTTACTATGAAGGTTAATTTCTTTACTGTGGCTTAGAAGGTAATCTGTTATCTGCCCCTTGTTTATATTCTTGTATTATTGTTGGGACCACCCATTCTACCTCCAAGTTTTTGCCCACCTTTGTTGAGTCCATCACTTTCTACCAAATGCTTAGCACAATGATGATTCCTAAATAATTTGTGAATGGGCAAATCTAGTCCAAATGAAAATTCTGCAGCATGCATAAAGTCACAGAGTTATGAAAAGACATGCTCTGAGGAGAAAGTATGAGAAATTGACTATGGCTAAACAACTATGACATGGAAGCGAATGCAGGTAATAATTTAAAGAAATGTTGGAGTCACATTATCAAAGATTGTGAATGCCCAACTGGAAGTATGGCTTTTATGCAACAGTCAATGGAAAGTTTTTAAACAGGAAAATAAGGTGATGACATTTGTTATTTACAAGATGACTCAGGTAACACTATAGAAGACTCACTAGATTGGGAGATGTTTCAAAGAGTCACGAGTATATGTTGATTGAATGAAGTGCATTCAATCAAACATAAGTCTTGGTAAGATAAAATTATGTAAGATATATGGATTTTTTACTTTGACTACTTTATGACAGGTGGTGTAGCCTAAACCTTAGAGCCTGATAGGCCTACATTAAGATTCCAGCTTTAGAAAATACCATTTGTAAGACATGAGACAAATTATTTAACCTCTTGTGCCCTAGTGTTCATCCATGAAATAAGGATAGATAATAAAAGTTATTTCATAAAATTTTATAAAAATTAGGGAAAAGAGTGGATGTTAAGCTCTTAAAGTGACCAGTACAAAATAGATACTTTATAGTTTATACTTCTTATAAATATTATGCTTAAGGACAACATTTTTAATGATTAATTTCTAAAAATGGTTTTAATTCTACATATAATCAACAAAATGCTACTGGCTGTTTTGCTTAATAACCTGCCTGCAATTTTTCTTTTCTATAAATACTTTAATGAGTTCTTTTTGCAAGTCATATTCTTTTTACCACAACAGCACTACATATTCTGTGGCAACACTGGGGAGCACAGAGTGTTTAAAGGGTTCTGATTTAAACTTGGAAGCAGAAATCTGTTTTTACTTGGGCTTCAAGATGGAACTCGATAGTCCTTGGTATGGCATTGGTTCTTTCTCTGTGTTACTATTTTCCATGCCTGATGTTAGTAACCACCTTGATGCTCAATACCAAATGGGTTACCACAGGATTGCACAATAGCCCAGGTGAAGAGACAGATGATGAGATTCTACATTATGACTGTGGCGATGGAATAGATTTGAACATTTACGGTGATATATCAATGATCTCTGATAACTTGCTAGATAGGACAGGTGAAGTGGCAAAAAGAAAAGAAGAAAAGAATTGACTCTCAAATTTTAATCTGTTAGACTGAATGAATTTTAATATTATATAATTGAAAAGTCATCTGTCCCTTTATTCTCTCTTTTTTATTTTTCATTTTTTGGTTCTTTCTGAGATGTCTCAGATGTCTCACTGTCTCTTAACACCTGTTTGGGCACAGAATTTAGCATTTTTGTGAATTCTCTCTAAAGGATGCACTTCTGCATAAACATTGCTGAGAAATGTAAGATTTAATGAAGACCAAGGAGAGAGATTGGAACACATGCTCCTGTTAAACAAATTTTAAAAAGCAAATTCTAAAACCATCTGCTTGGATGAACCATAATTCATTTCATTTTGCCCATGATTCTAACCCCCACAGAATGTCCAGTCTTGCTGGAGATTCTTCTCTTTTCCATATTCCATCTAGTTACTTCTAATCACTCACACGTTGTGATGTGGAATAATTCAGAGCTGCTCCCAGCTTCTGTTTCTAAACTCATCTATGAAATTCACAAGATGTTCAGGATGAAACCTCCCTCTTCCTGTGATAGCTGATATACTACATTTTGCCTATCGGGTTCTCACACTCATTTGATGTGGTTTATTAAAATATTACTCCCCCCTAGAGTGAATCATATCCCCAATAATAATAGTAAGAAACTGTTTTTTAAAATCTTTTTATAATATTAACTATGAGAGAGAATATAGTTAAATAATGAGTACCAGTATTCTTGGGAAGTGGGATTTGTATATGTTCAATTTTAACCTAAGTTGGACACTTCTGTAACATTCAGTTGTGATGTCTAGTATACTGTTGGAAATAGGATTTTCTCACTATGGCCAGAGATGACTCAGCAACAAATAAGTTAGAGATAAGAAGGATAGATAACACATGATCTGAATGTATATAGATCAGAAGACAATAGGGCTGGAATAAAGTTCACTAGAAGTGAGGAAGACTTTCAGGCCTTTCATACTAGGATGCACTAGGCACTGCACTCACTTACCCACTAAACACCTACTAACTGGCCAGTCTTCCTGATCCCTCAATATTATCATGAGAAATCACCCTGCATATTTTTTTGTCAAAGACAATAGTTATATAATAATACTTACACATTAAAGGGAAAATTTCTTTTAACTATAAAATTTAGATAAAACTAAAGGCACGTTAATATTTTTCTAAGTGTTTGTACCCCTTACTTTGGACTAAATTCCCTGTAATTATAACTTGGACCCTGATATTTGCAGAGGAAGCCATTATTTTGAAGTTTGAATTCCACCCCCCCAAAATTACATGGTGTTTGTCTCACTCAAAAGGATATTTCTATAACTCTTTAAAATTTAAAAGTTATATTTACAAAGATGCCTAATTCCATGCTTACAGCATAACTAATAATAAAAACAACAAATAAAATTTATAGATTCAAGTGCTATTTTGAGGGTTTTAAACATGTTAGGATAGTTAGTCCTCAAAATAATCTTAGGTAGTAGGTTCTATTCTAATCCTCATTTCAGAGATAAAGAAACTGATTCATCCAAGGGTAAGTAACCCATTCAAACATGCACAGCTAGTAAATTTGAACCCATGCAGTCCAGTTCCAGGATCGATGCTTTTAAAATGACATGATAGTATTGTCTTGTTACCCATCTTTGATAACAATGAAATTTCAAAGTTTCAAAGTAGTTATTACACAAAAATACACAAAAATTGATAGAGTTTTAACAATTCATGACTTCTGACACTGAACTAGCATTTTTTGTATGTTTCTTTATGCGCTTAGTATTTATTTTTCCTTGTTTTCTTTTTTATTTTATACCCTACTTCCACATAAATTACGATAAACTTTAGGGAGAGGAGTATGATGGTCATAACAAGTTATTTTTTCCACATAAATTAATAAACTAGTGCCTGCAAATATGCTGAGTACATACAAATAAATAAGACAAAAAAAAAAATGGTCCCTGCTCTTGCTGACATTTAGGTCTAGTTATAGTGTCAAATAAAACATTCAGTTGAAGTCAAGTATTGGCCAATCCTTTGCTATTCCTCACTTCTGTTGGTGGAGCTTAATTTCTCTATCCTTGAGAGACCATTGGTAAGTGAGACTAGTGACTCTTTTCCACAGAATAAATGATGAAAAGGGAAAAAGAGTGACTTTATAGAGGATAAACATGGCAAACATTACCTTAGCCAAGTGATCAGCAGTAATAAACTTTATTAATATTATGCACCTTCTGATACAAGGTGAGGAGGAAGGAACTTCACCTCTGTGTTTTCTTCCTCAAAATCCATGTAGCTACTCTAATCATGAGAAAATATTAAAGAAAAAGTCAAATTGAGGCAGAAGATCTGACCAGTGCTCTGAAAAGTACGAAGGTTATGAAAAACAAAATAAGACTTAGAAAATGTTACAGATTGGAGGAGACAAAGGAGGCATGATAATCAAATGTAATATTTTATTCTGGATTGGATCCTAGGACAAACATAAAAAGACATTAAAGGACAAACTACTCAGTCGTGAAATCCAAATAAAGTTTGTAGTCTAGTTACCAGTGTTGTGCTAATCTAGGTTTCTTAATTTTAATAACTGTACCATGGTTATATAAGAAGTTAACATATGGGGAAGCTAGACAAAGTGTGTATGGGTACTCACAGTACTATCTTTACAACTCTTCTGTAAATTTAAAATCATTTCAATATGAAAGTTAAAAAAAATCACAATGTTAGAAGTGCTATTTTAAGGAAAGAGCAGGATGCTCCTGAGAGCACATATGAAGAAAGGTGTAGAGCAGGGTTTATTGCCCTGACCTATTTAGGAATGCCTGAAAGGTAAGAATGCTTTTAATATTTTTAAAGAGTTATAAACAAAACAAAATAAAATGAAGAAAAATATATAACAGAGACATTACGTGATCTACAAAACCAAACTATTTACTGTTGGTCTTTTACAGAAAAATGTGTCTGCCCCCTGGTTGAGAACATCCAAAAATAATACCTAGATGGGGCAACTTCTAAACTACAGACTGAAGAGTGGGAAGGAGCCTGCCCAGGGAGGCAGAAAAGAAGGAGGATGGAGGCCTACAATGCTAAAATGCGGGAAAATGTTCTAGGTCAAAGATAAAGCATGTGTGAAGGCCAGAAGGAAGGTGAGATTACAACTTGTTTAAAAACTAGAAGTAGAAATAATGACTGTGTGGTGAGAATGCTTGATGAGCATGGGAGGAGTTGATGTTGGTGAATTACACCAGGGTGGCAGTGGACAAGGCCACATACACACATTAAGAATTGTGGCTCGTTTATGGAGAGGAACCAGAATAGTAAGCAGATTCTCAGAGAATGCTAGAGTTTACCAGGGGAGCAAGGGGAGGCATCAAAAGAATGTAAAGAAAGGGTTCAGGGCAACTTGCCCAGACAGGGGCTAGCTAACAACTGGGAGAAGCCTCAGGGTGCTATGAAACAGTATGACAGAAGCCCCCAGGGCTCTACTCTCCAAGATGAGCTTTTATGATCTCAGCTATAAGAGAACTTCCTGACTCATGCAGATCTTGGGCCTAACATAGGGAGCTGCTTAGAGATTGCACAGAGACATTGGGCGCAGTGGCTCACGCCTGTAATCCTAGCACTCTGGGAGGCCGAGGCGGGTGGATTGTTTGAGCTCAAGAGTTTGAGACCAGCCTGAGCAAGAGCGAGACCCCGTCTCTACTAAAAATAGAAAGAAATTATCTAGCCAACTAAAATATATATATAGAAAAAATTAGCCGGGCATGGTGGCACATGCCTGTAGTCCCAGCTACTAGGGAGGCTGAGGCAGTAGGATCGTTTAAGCCCAGGAGTTTGAGGTTGCTGTGAGCTAGGCTGACACCACCGCACTCACTCTAGCCTGGGCAACAAAGCGAGACTCTGTCTCAAAAAAAAAAAAAAGAATCTCATAGGCATCTGAGGCTAGAGCAGCATGGGCAGGGCACCATTCTGATAGCCTACATACATATCGTGGAACCATGGGCATGCCTGTAGCCCAGGCATTCTCAAGCACCCCTAAGAAGATCTCTACCACCTTGCTGTGAGCTGCAGGTGAGACTGAGACAGGTACAGACAGCATTTTCCAGTTTCTTACCCATCCTACCTGCCTAGGTGGAGGCCCAGCCTTTCTAGTCACAGAACCGAGGTGCCATTTTATGAGATTGACACTAGGTGATGCCCCACCATTGGGCTGAGTTTGGGCTTGATGTGGCTACAGCTCCAACCTGGCTGGGTAGGGGCATGGAAACCAGGCTTCCCAGCACACATCTGGGATAGTGCCCACCATCCTGTAGCTGGCTGCTGTGAGATTGAGTCTCAAAAAAAATGGTATTTCCCATAGTTTCCTGCAAGTGCAGCCTGGCTGAGAAGGGATCTACCCCTCTGGTCACAGGCCCAGGGTGCCACTGGGAAGCTCGGAAGTGCCCCTCCCTCAGGCTGACTTTGGACTGATGCATCCTGGCCCAGCTAGGAGAGACAAGGGAGCCCAAGCTCTTCTACACACCCAGGACAATTCCCACCACCCTGCTATAGACTGCAGGGAGACTGAGAAGTGAGAGGGTGGCATTCCACTCAGCATCTTGCCCACACTGTTTGCCTGGAAGAAGCCCTACCATCTCTGGCCACAGGCCCAAGGCACCATTTTGGGAATTTAAAGCTGGGCAGCCCAAGAGGGACCTGGAGAAAAGGACCTCCCCACCTCCAACCACCCAATGCTGTAGACATAGCCACTATTTGTCCCAAGAACAAGCTTTAGGTGTAGGTGAGGTGTGGGACAACCAGTTCTAGACTTGCAGCAGTTGTACTATTTACAACAGCAAATAGTACTCTGCTTACCACACCTGGGTTTTACATGGAGGGTGCAGCTAATTTTCTTCTCTTCACAGATAGGCAGTGTTTTTGGAGCTGTCCCCACATGGGAATCTCAGCCCCTGAGGTCTCTACGTTGCTGGATCCACAACCAACACTGCCTAACACTCACTTGAACTGCAGCAACTTTGGGGACTGGTGGATTCTGGGGGAACTATGGGTCTCCCAGAGGTTAGGCAATAAGGGCAGGCCACTTCCAGCTGACAGTAAAGTGCAACACAACAGTGGACCCCTAAGGAGAAAGAGGACCAGAGCACAAACTTCCCCTACTTGGGGCCCTCCTCTTCTTCCTTCTTTCCTGTGCCCACTGCTGCCAAGGCAGCTGTAGCTGTTTCCATTTAGGACCTGCAAACGTTTTTTTTTTTTTTTTTTTTTTTTTTTTTGAGACAGAGTCTCACTCTGTTGCCCGGGCTAGAGTGAGTGCCGTGGCGTCAGCCTAGCTCACAGCAACCTCAAACTCCTGAGCTCAAGCGATCCTACTGCCTCAGCCTCCCGAGTAGCTAGGACTACAGGCATGCGCCACCATGCCCGGCTCATTTTTTGTATATATATATATATTTTAGTTGTCCATATAATTTCTTTCTATTTTTAGTAGAGACGGGGTCTCACTCTTGTTCAGGCTGGTCTTGAACTCCTGACCTCGAGCGATCCACCCGCCTCGGCCTCCCAGAGTGCTAGGATTACAGGCGTGAGCCACCACGCCCGGCCAAGACCTGCAAACGTTTTAAACAGAAGTTTAAGCCATGGAACTTGGGAGCAGCTACCCCACCTCTGACAGGGTGTCTATCACACCCAGGGTTCCACATAAATTGGGGTATACTCTCTTCCCTCTAAAAAGCTACAGTAAGTGATTTTATGCTCCCTAAGGACTAAAGCTACTGCCTCTTCTGAGAGAGAGTGAGGCTAGCAGTCCTTTCTCCAAGCCTCCTACTGCTTCTGGGAGGAGCCTACCAAACCCTGGAGTCAAGTCCCTGGCACAACCACACCTCCCTTGTTGGAAAAATTCAGCTACAACCCACAGCCAGTCTGGTAGCCTTGCACACAGTGAGTTGAGCTGCCCCCACCACCTCTGCTGCAGCTGGATCAGGGTAGGAGCTGGGAATCTGAGTATTTTTATGCCCCTGAAGGACAGAGACCATTGTCACTGCCAAGAGAGGGAGATGTGAGCAGCATATGCATTCTCTAGCTGCCTGCCTCTGCTGATCTTCTCAAGAGGAGCCCACCCCTGCTATTGCAGTCTCACAGTGCATCTGCTGTTCTGCTGCCTGACCATTCTGCCAGAGCAGGAGACCACCCTACCCTTCACTATTACAGCCAGCACCTGAACTCAGGAAGGCTTGAAGGCAAATTTGCCAGCCCAGTCTCAGTCTGATCCCCCCTATAATCAAGCATGCCATCCAGGGGCCTGGGATCTGGGGATTATTTAAGCTAGTCCACACCACAGGCACCTGAACATTCTCCCAGGGGTCTGAGGTCAAACTGACTCAAATTGCCAGCAATACCAAAGTGGATACCTCCCTGAATGAACTCAAAGGCAGTATACTTCTCCCTCTCTACATTGAGCAGCAGAGTTCCCAGCAGAGTAAAATAGATAAAATGCAAAGCTATCTGTTTTGAGCTGAGGGAAGGGGTTCCAGATGAGAAAAAACCAGCATAAGAACTCTGGAAATATGAACAAACAGGCTTGCCTGACACCTCTAAAGGATCACACTAACTCTTCAAGAATGGACTCCAACCAAAAAAAATTTTTTTGAAACATCAGATATGTAATCAAAATATGGATCACAAGTTAGCTCAATGGGATTGATGAGAAAGTTAAAAATCAATGCAATGAGACCAAATAAATAAATAAATAATTCAAAATATGAATGAAAAATTCACTAACGAGATAGAAAATTTTTTAAAAATAGCATTTCTAAAAATGAAAGAATCATTTAGGGAATTTCAAAATATGGTGGAAAGTCTCAACAACACGCTAAATCAAGCAGAAGAAAGAATTTCAGAGCTTAAATTCAAGGCTTTCAAATTAACCCAGCCAGTCAAAAGTAAAGAAAAAGAATCAAGAGGAATGAATAAAAATGTCTGAGAAATACAGGATTATGTAAAATGTCCACACAAAATAATCACAAGTATACCCAAGGGAGAATAAGGGAAAGGAAGAAGCTTGGAAACATATTTGAGGAAATAATAGAGGAAAACTTCCTTGATCTGACTAGAGATTTAGACATCCAAATAGAAGAAGCTCAATGAACTTCTGGAAGATTCAAATAGGACATTACCAAGGCACATAGTCATCAGTCTGGCCAAAGTCAATATTAGAAAATCCTACAAGATGTGAGATGAAAGCATTAAGTAACTTATAAAGGAAAACCCATCTGACTAACAGCAGACTTCTTGACAGAAATCTTACAAGTCAGAAGGTATTGGGGTCCCATCTTTAGTCTTCTTAAACAGAATAACTGTTGGGCAAGAAATTTTTAATCTGTAAAACTAAGTTTTATAAATGAAGGAGAAATAAAATTTTTCCCAGACAATTGCCTCTACTAGACCTGCCCTATAACAAATAAAGTGCTCTATACATGAAAAAGAATGGCTGATACTCACCAGTGTAAAAACACTTGAAAGTAAAACCTCACAGCTCTTATAAAACAGTAACACAAAAGAGAATACAAAGCAACCAGGTAACAATCAACATGATGACTAGAAGAGTATCTCATCTATCAATATTAATATTAAATGTAAATGGTCTAAATGCCTCATTTAAAAGATATAGATTGATGGAATGAATAAGAACAACAACAACAATAACAACAAAACCTCCAAATATCTGCTGTCTCCAAGAAACCCATTTGACTACTAGAGAATTGTATAGACTCAAGGTAAATGGGTGGAGGAATACTCTATGGAAATGGAAACCGAAAGCAAGGAGGAGTATCTGTTCTCATGTCAGAAAAAAACAGGTTTAAATCAACTACAGTAAAAATAGACAAAAATGGTCATTATATAATGATAAACAGATCAATTCAATAAGAAGATAATACAATTCTAAATATTTAATATATATGCACCTAAAACAGGAGCTCCAAGATTCATAAAACAAATACTACTAGACCTATGCAATGAAATAAACAGCAACAAAATAATAGTAGGAGACTTCAATAGTTGACTGACAGAAATAGATCATTGAGGCATAAAATCAACAAAAAAACACAAGACTTAAGCAGGACTCTAGAACAAAGGAAACTAATAGGCATTTACATAACATTCTACTCCAAAACTATAGAATATAAGCTCTTCTCATCAGCACATGGAGCATTTTCCAAGATAGAGCATAGGTTAGGCCACAGAACAAGTCTCAGCAAATTTAGAAAAATCAGAATTCTACCATGTATTTTCTCAGATCACAGTAGAATAAAACCAGAAATTAATTCTAAGAGGAACTGTCAAAACTAAAATCTATTCACATTAAATCACCTGCTTCTAAATGATCTTTGAGTCAATGACCAAATCAAGATAGAAATAAAAATATTTTTGAATTAAATGACAATGGAGACAAAAGCTACCAAAATCTCTTGGACACATCAAAAGTAGTGCTAATAGGGAAGTTCATAGCACTAAATTCCTATATCAAAAAGTCAGAAAGATCACAAATTGGCAACCTAATGTTACACCTCAGGGAACTCAAAAAACAAAACCAAATCAAGCTTAAACTAGCAGAAGAAAAGAAATAACAAAGATTAGAGCAGAACTAAATGAAATTGAAACAAAAAAATTACAGATGAACAATGAAATGAGAAGTTCATTCTGTGAAAGATAAACAAAATTTTATCTGGCTAGATCAACTAAGAAAAGAAGAGAGAGGATTCAAATAAGGTTAACCAGGAATAAAAAAGGAGATTAAAACAGACACTACAGAAATACAAAAAGTCATCTGAGACTACTATGCATCCCTCTATGCACACAAATTAGAAAATCAGAGGAAAGATATGAATTTTTGGAAACACATGACCTTACAAGCTTGAATCAGGAAGAAATAGAAATTTTGAACAGTCCAATAATGAGTAGTGAGATTGAATCAGTAATAAAAAATCTCCCAACAAAAAAAAATTCCAGGATCAGATGAATTCACTGCCAAATTTTACCAGACCTACAAAGAAGAACTGGCACATATACTACAGAACCTGTACCATAACATTGAGAAAGAGGAAATCCTCTGTAACTCACTCTACAAAGGCAATATCACTGTGATTCAAAATCCAGAAATAGACACAACAAAAAAGAAAACTATAGTCAAATATTCCTCATCAACATAGAGGCAAAAATCTTCAACAAAATACTAACAAATCAAATCCAACAGCACATAAAAATTAATTTACCATGGTCAAGTCAGTTTCATCCCTGGGATACAAGGATGGTTCAACATATGCAAATCAATACACATGATTCACTATGTAAATAAAACTAAAAACAAGAACCATATGATAATTGCAAAAGATGTAGAAAAAAGCATTCAATAAAATCCAGCACCCCTTCATGATTAAAACCCTCAACAAACTAGGCAAGAAAAGAAATACCTCAAAATAATAAAAGCCATATGTGATAAATGCATAGCTAACATCACACTGAATATGGTTAAGTTGAAAGCATTCACCTAACAGCCAGAACAAGATAAGGATGCCCACTTTCACTGCTTCTATTCAACATAGTACTAGAAGTCCTAGCCAGAGCAATCAGTCATGAGAAAGATATAAAAGACTGGGAAAGAAGAGGTCAGACTATCCCTGTTTGCCAATGATATGATCTTATACCTAGAAAACACTAAAGACTCCACCAAAAGACTCTTAGAATTGATAAATAAATTCAGTAAGTATCAGGTTACAAAATTAATGTGCACAAATCAGTGGGATTTCTATATACTGATAACAGTCAAGCTGATAGTCAAATCAAAAACTCAATATCATTTACAACAGTTACATAGAAAAAAAAATTCCTAGCAATATCCTTTCCCAAGGAGGTGATAGATTTCTAAAAGGTGAACTATAAAACATTGATGAAAGAAATCATAAAGGATACAAACAAATGGAAAAACATCCCATACTCACATATTGGAAGAATATACTGCCCAAAGTGATTTACAGATTCAATGCAATTTCCATCAAAATACCAACATCATTTTTTATAGATCTAGAAAAATTAATCCTAAACTTCATGTGGAACCAAATACAAGTCCAAATAGCCAAAGAAATCCTAAGCAAAAAGAACAAATCTAGAGGCATTACATTACATGATTTCAAATTATACTACAAGGCAATAGTAACCAACACAGCATTAAAGTAGACATGTAGGCTAATGGAACAGAAGGGGGAATCCAGAAATAAAGTCAAATACAACCAAGTGATCTTCAACAAAGCAGACCAGCGCATACTGTGGGGAAAGGATAACTTATTCAATAAATCATTCTGGGAAAATTAGATGGCCTCATGTAAAATAAAGAAACTTAATCCTTATCTTTTACAATACACAAAAATTAACTCAAGATGAATTAAAGACTTAAATGTAAGACCTGAAACCATAAAAATATTCAAAGAAAACCTAGAAAAAATGTCCTTGATATTGGCCAAGGTAAAGAATTTATGACTAAGAACTCAAAAGCAAATACAACAAAAACAAAAATAAATAAATGGGATTTAATTAAACTAAAAAGTTTCTGTACAGCAAAAGACATAATTAACAGATTAAATAGATAATCTACAGAATGAGAGAGAACATTCACAAGCTATACATCTGACAAAGGTCTAATAGCCAGAATCTATAAAGAACTCAAATCAGGAAAAACAATAACAACAAACATCTCATTAAAAGACATGAACAGATTTTTTTCAAAAGAAGTTAGACAAATGGCCAAGAAACATATAAAAAATGCTAACATTGCTAATCATTAGGGAAATATATATTAAAACCACAATGTGATAACCATCTTACCCCTGTCAGAATGGCCATTATCAAAAAGTCAAAAAACAATAGATACTGGTGTAGATGTAGTGAAAAGGGGATGCTTATACACTGTTGGTAGGAATGTAAATTAGTACAACCTCTCTGGAAAACAGTATGGAGATTTCTCAAAGAACAAAAAGTAGATCTACCATTCAATCCTGGAATCGCACAACTAGGGAGCTACCCAAAGGAAAAGAAGTCATTTGTAAAAAAGATACCTGCACCCACACCCATGTGTTTATCACAGTACAATTCACAATTGCAAAGACATGAAATCAATTTATGTACCTACCAATGGATGAGTGGATAAGGAAAATGTGATATATATGTGTGTGTGTGATACACACACACACACACACACAACATGGAATAGTACTCAGCATTCAAAAAGAATACAATTCTGTCTTTTGCAACAACATAGATAGAATTTAAGGCCATTATTCTAAATGAAGTAACCTAGGATTGAAAAAACAAATACGATGTATTTTTAGTTATAAGTGGAAACTAAGCAATGGGTATGCATGGTCATATAGCATGATTTAATTAACACTGGAGACTCTGAAGGGGAAATGTGGGGGGGCGGGGGGAAACAGGATAAAAAGTTACCTGTTGGATATAATGTGCACTATTCAGGTGACAGGTATATTAAAAGTCTAGACTTCTCCACTATGGAATTTCAGCCACGCTAAAAAAAAAAAAAAAAAAAAAAAAAAAAATTGTCCCCCTAAATTTATTTAAATAAAGAAAAAAGTGCTTAAAAGTTTATTTTAGATGATTATATATCTATCAGCTTGTGAATGGCATAATGTCCTGCATATTTCTTAAAGAGGTCACTCTGCCTTAAATGGGGAGAAAGGAATGGAGAAGAAATAAGACTGGAGACAGACTTAGTCATTTGTGGCTTTTCATTTAAAAAACTAATGCTAGCTTGTTCTAAGATAATAACCATTAGATTAAAAGAACTGGAAAAAATTTGAGTTCAACCTATGAGGTAGAATTGGCAGCACTGGATATAGACAGTAAAGGAAATCAAAATATTTTACCCCAAAATATATTTCTCTGACATATTTTGAGATGGCTGTCAGAGAGCCAGCAAAGGGAAGTCGCCCTACCAAGCTGTGTTTTGTGGGGGAAATTTGCATATGTAGAGAACTTTCATTGATGCAGCCAGGCCTTCCCTTATCCACATCTAGGAAAGATTAACTGAGCCTCTGACAGTTAAAGATCTGAAAACAAACAACAAAACACCACATTTACTGTCTATTCTCTCTGAGGATAGCTGTGAGGTTTCATTTATGTAACAAGACCACTCTTGCTACTGAGCCTCCTCTTTCCCCTTCTATAACCCCTCTTGCCACTGTGGCCTGATTTATCACCATAACCTGTTTGGGGCCAGGCTCTGAGCCCCCATTCTTTCTGTAACCTCAAGATGTTATATAAACTTATGGAGCCTACTGGGGAGAGGATAAACACTATTTGGTTCTTCCTGTATACACATTCATAAATTGTACACCTTTTCTCTTATTAATCTGTCTTTTGTGAGTAGATTTTTCAATGAATCCTCAAAGAGTGAACGGAAAGTTATCTCTTAGCCTCTACAACAGAGAGGGAGAAAAAGATGACAAAACGACAATACATGTTCATGTTATTCACCAAGATGAAGATTATATAAGAGTGAGCAGGTTTTATAGGAAGAGATGTGATACACCCGTTTTATCTGTCTGTATCCTGCAATTTAGGTTTTTTAGTCATATTGTTAGGTAGTGAGGGACATCTGGCTCTCTTGGAGAAAAAGGCGGGTGCCCTGAGCAATTGCCACACCTGGGGGAGGAAGGAATGCCCTGCCATCTGCCAATGGGAACTTAGAGCTCCAACTGCAAAAGAAGGCAGAGGATTCCCCAGCCCACAGGTTAAGCAGTGCGGTCCATAGTAGAGTCTGGCAGGTGACCTACAGCAACCTAAAGCTAATTATCATGTCATTATCTTAAATCTGCATTGCAGTTTATTCCTGCAATGGGCTTTCAGAGTGGCTCGTGGGAGATCTTCATGTGTAATAAGACAGGTTATATAACTCCCAACTGTCTGTCAGAGTGGTTTAATGGTGCTGTTTAAAGCATGAGGAGGGCCCAGCCTAAGCAATATAAAACAAGACCCCAGACCATTATCAGGGCCCTCTTCTTATGACAGCAGGCCTGTGTACCGTCTATGGTGAACGTGTCTTACTTTGCTCAATAAATTTTGCCTCATGCTTACCTTGCCTTTTGTGTGTCTGGTCATTCTTGGGCCAGATCACACCAAGAACCAAGAACAGTCTGCTGATCCAACAATATAGGCATTGAATCTTCCATTGGAAAGCTGGCTAGTGGTAGTCAAACTCATTAAGTCATAAAACTTAAGGGTGTTTTTTAACTTTAAAGACTATCTAGACCAATCACAAATCCTTGCTTGAAAAATTTCTACAAATATTTCTACTAGAGAACCATCCTCCAGATCTGAAATAACTTCACATCCTTGCCCAAGTAAACAAAGCTCCCTAAAGACTGACCTTGAAATGAAAATACGACATGGTGAGAAATGTAATAAGCAAAAGGTTCCTAATTGCCCTATTGTGAAGTTCTGCTTCAGGTAAGAGGGGTTTTTTTTTCTTTTCTTTTTTTTTTTTTTTTTTGTGGCTGACTGCTGGCTATGTAATGTTTATTTCTCAGATTACCTATTCCTTGACACTTGGAGAGGTACCAGTTGAGTTTAACCTCATAATTTATTAAATTATGTTCTTGATTGCTTTTTAGTGAAATATGTTATACCCTCCAAAACTAACATACACATTGTTTTGTAAGGTGTATTCAGAGGTATTTCTTCAGATAAGAATGTCCTATCCTTCCAACTAAATTAGAATATTCTTCAAAGTATGTAATGTAAAATATTCTTTTTTTTTTTTTTTTTTTTTTTTTAGGCACTTTACCTAAGCAATTGAGTGAAAAAGCATGGCTTATTTAACTCACCTAAGAAACTGCAAAAAGCTTCAGTCTTTGGCATAAAAAAAATCATAAACAAGTTGCTACCACTTTCCCAGTGACTTTTATTTTGAGTAACAAATTAATGACATAGGGCTCAAAAGTTAGGAAAATAAAATCTGAGAGACTAGTGAAAGGTAGCCTTTCAACTTCACATTAAAAAGAAATGTTAATACTAAAATTATTTGGATATGAAGTGATGTTTTAAAAATGTCTTTGAAGGCCAGGCACAGTGGCTTATACCTGTAATCCTAGCATTCTGGGAGGCCAAGGTGGGAGGATCACTTGAGGTCAGGAGTTCAAGACCAGCATAAGCAAGAGTGAGACTCCGTTTCTAAAAAAAATAAAAATAAATAAAAATAAAAATGTCTTTTACTAAGGGTTAAGTGGGAAATTTGAAGGGTTAAAGAATTTACCTTGTAATTTAGTTTATAAAGAAAGCTCTATAGTTGATTCAGTTCCCCTTGAACTTTCTTGACACAAAAACAGAAATGTGTGTATGTGCGTGTGTGCGTGTGTGTTTCATATCGGTGCAACCTAAACCTTACATGAATGTCATTATCATATATAATGATGATGATAAAATAATGGTTAGTCAAATGTCTGGAAAATCCAACTAGGCAGGAGCAGGAATTCTCTGGTTAACAAAAGGGTGACCCACCACACACATGCAAATCAGGCTTTATGATAGGACATTTTCCTAACATGCTTAAGGCCATGGGAAGAATTAGTGGCTTCTTTGCAATGAAATTACTTATCAAACTCAGGTCCTGCAAGTCCTTAGCATTATCATTGTGAATGCTAATTCTGAACACCTATTTACTAAACAGTTGGAAATATGGCAAAAAGGGGTATAAGATACTGTTCTTGTAGGACAAGAATATCTCTGAAAAAATCTCCCATCTCAATTAGTTTTAATTCAATATTGACAGATATTTATCAAACATCTACTATTTTCTAAAAGCTTTATTGTCATGTAGAAAATATTAGGCTATATAGGAATGAAGGGAATTTTTCCCACCGCTTTGAAATTTTGAGTCTGCTGAAACCCTGCAACAATAGTTTAACAGGAGAAAAGGTATACAAATTTATTAATGGGCAAGTGTGCCTATGAGCCATATAAAAGAAGGGACTCAAAGAGGCCAGACAGTTGAAGCCTAAATAGCACCCTCTTCATAGGGGACATAGATATGGGGGAATGTAGACAATTTTGAAAGGTATTAAATGATTTTTAGGAGAGTTTATTTGGAACCTAAAGAACAGACGATAGCCCAGGACCAAGTTTCTCTGAGCTCTGGGGGAGGTGGTAACAAATTACTGGAAGGTATTAATAAATGGTTGGAACTTCATTGTGAACCAATGTTTTATTACACAGATCCAGTCCCCCAGGTAATCTCTCAGAGCTGCCCTCAAAGGAATAGATAAAAAGTCTGTCTGGAGTGCTGAAGACTTTTAGTCTTTTCTCTTCTCAGGTGGTTAACATATCTTGGTTATTTGATAAGACTCATAAGGAGGGGGTTTTAAAACAAAATGCATTTCTTTTGGAAGAAGTTATTCTCAGTCCGGTCAGAGAACGCCAGAGAGAGCCCCTCCCTGTGCTTGGTGGGAGAAACAAAAGAAAGGTTAGAAAGTCCCTGCTTCTGAGGCAGGTTCTAAGGACTCCCAATTTCCTTTAATTCAAAAGTGCTCAGCATGCCAAAACACTGTACTTTGGGGCATTATTCTCTGAGCCTCAACAGTAATTTGAGAACTTTCACTGATCCAAGTAGTTTTGGTAGTATTACTTTGCTTACACAAGACTTTCTGATATATTTAATCACTCAAAACTATGTAGGGGAAATAAAATGCCAACAAGAGTGATATATTCATAATATAGATGTGACTCGATCCTTTGAGAACTTAGGATGATAAAGGAAGGGAATCTTCAGCAGAGTTTGCCAGTTCTCAGAAACTTTTGGAAAGTAGATTTTGACTTAGAAAGTATAGCAATGATCCAATGACCAGAAACTTCAGGAAGTAATATGATTCATAATTAACTGGTACCTCAAAAATGAAATTTTAGTCATAACCTATAAATAACCTAAAAGTACAGATTAAATGAGAACTATATAAAATGCATAGTAAGCAAGCCCAAAGACCTTTTTCAGGATTCTTTTCCTCCCTTCTTCCCTTCCCTCCCTATTCTTCCCTTCCCTCCCCTTCTCTTCCCCTCCTCTCTCCCTCCCTCCTTCCTTCCTTTCTTTCCTTCTCTCTCTCTCCTTCTCCCCTCTCTCTTTTTCTTTCTTTTCCTTTTAATTGTAAGAAATTAGAAGGACAGAAAGTGACAAAACTGCAGAAGGGTGTCAGGATGATATGAGCCCACAATGAACTGTGGCTTATGAGGGTAATAAACATTACAAAAGTGGTTTGCCAGGCAATGTTTTAAGCGGGAGGATGAACCGGAAAGAAGGTCAACTGCTTGAGGCAGGGACTATTATTTTAACAGAAGTCAAAGAAAGAAAAAGGCTATAGTACTCTAGTTTTTTCTTCTACTACCACCAGCAAGTAGAAAGCTCTTAAAACTTAAGAGTGGGATAAATATATAAAAGAGAGCATTAAATGCTTATATCAGTTATTGCAAACTTTAATGCCTGTAGGAAGTGGAAAGATAACATAAATTAAAGAGGCACAAAAGAATATAAAAAGATGGGGAGAGTGTGTAACTGAAGAGAACTGAAGAGCACATGCTTATCTGAAGGGATTTATATTTCATTATAAAAAAATAATAATGCATTGTGTGGAAAAGAATGCTTCCCGGTGACTGCTCCCTTTTCTGCTATCCATTATATCAAAACTCCTAGAAACACTTGTCTGGACTTTCAATTCTAGTATCACAGTAAACAAGATGCCCTCAGGGGGAAAAAACTCCCAATATATAAAAACCATTAATATTGAATGTATTATGTGAAATATTTGTTTTTGTTTGTTTAGTTAGTTATGGTTTATTTGATTTTGTTTGGTTTGGTTTGTCACTCTTTAATTTCCAGAAAGTAATTGATTAAAAAAAAAAGAAAAAGCTGGAAACCAGAGAGGTAAGGCAGTGTAAGCTTGATGATGCTCTGGAGTCTATGCATATGTTGATAAATTAAGAGAATATTTTATAGTTTGTTCAGGCAGCAGATGACACAGTTGTGCCCCCTGCAAAGAACAGAATTGGGGTATTCTCTTAAAACTGGAACCCACCAGTAAAATTCTCACTGAAAGGATAAGGTGGAAAAATCATCATATTGTCAAAACAGACAGTATTCATTAACTATCCTGAAATGGGCTTTGGGTTCAAACAGTATCTATGGAGAGTAAAGAAGCAACTTACTTGTCCTCAAATGTATGTGTAGTTTTGTGGTTTGCATTTATTTTCTTTGCATAATCATGGATACACCCAGAAAGACATTAACTTGGAACAGCCCACAAAAGAAAAGTGATGCTCAGTTTAAAAAAATCTATAGATAGATAGTGAGGTAGATAGCAAGGGATTCTGGGTCTCCCAGGGATGAAAATGGGCCCCTATCCTGGTGCTGACCCACCTTAATCCTATCTGGAGCGACTGCCATACCTGAGGTAGGAGGGAACACCCTATGAATCTGCCCTTCAGAACTTAGTGCACCAACTACAAAAGAATGCAGAAGACCCTCTAGCCCATAGACCAAGCAGCATAGGTACAATAGAGTCTGGAAAGTGACCTAGAACAAATGGTAAGACTCAGATCATGCAACTCCTAACCGTCCAATCAAAGTAGTTCCAAGGTAACCTCTGAACCATAAGGGAGGTCCCAATCCAGGAACTATGAAACAAGATGCAAACCATAACCAGACCCTTCCTTTTGCTCTCTCTTTGCTGTGACAGTTAGTCTGGTCATTCATCTGTGGCATATGTATCATGCTCTGTAAACCTGTATCTTTCTCTATAATCCTGTCTTTCTCTCCTCAATAAACCTCATTTTCATGCTTGTCTTACTCTGGTGCATCTGGTCATTCTTTGGCCATGAACACACCAAGAACCAACCTTTCAAACTGCAAAACTTAACATATTTGGTGCCATGACTTGGATGATTCTATGTAGGCAAGCCAGTTCACCTTTCTCCATGATAACACCCTTGCTTTTGGTTTTCCTGTCTTGCAGCCAGTGCTAGAGGGGGTGCTGGTGCTTGCTTTCACTTCTTCACCCTTGCCATTTCTCAGGCTGCATGATTGAGTTCTTGGCTAAACATGGTTTTGTGATAAGGAGTTTGGGAGTGTGTCCGTTATGGTAGGGGAGAAGTCTTTCATTTTGTTTCTCTTTAGGGAAGAGGGCTTTATGCTGTAACTTCTGTGTTTCCAGGCTTTGCATTGGTTTTGAAAATGTACTTTACTTTCTCATCTGATGAGGTGCTTATGACCCCTTCCCATGTTAAGGCTAACATGTTTCCTCCCCTGGTTTTATTGGCACTAAGTCATCTAGTGCCCGGCTCACTCATTTGAAGTGAGTATTATGCCTGGTAACAAGGAAAGTGGGACTTAGTGCCTACATTCATAGGGTCCTTTTAGAACCCGAGGGTTTATACAGCCTGTGGATATGCCCATACATGAATAGGTCTGGGTTGCCTTGAGGCATCACTTCTGTGTCTATCCCCGTCATGTCTCTCCTGCATGGGGCACAGTTAAATACTTATACCCCTGGTTTTATTGGGCATTTCTCCTTTACCTTCAAGCTGCTTCTTTCACTCTGTCCCAGAAAGTGCCTTCCTTGTTGTGGCTGGCCACCCAATTGCTGGTGCTTTTACAAATGAACCAGGTCATTATACCAACAGATATCTTTGCTCTGGCACTTAAAAATGAGAGGCTCCTAGGTTTGAGAGCTCGTACACAGGCCCTCTTCCTATGAATCAGAAAAGAGACATCTGGACAGGTACTTCAGCTACATGGCCTGGACTGTTACCTGGGGACGCCCAGCTCTAACAGACCCCAGTGGGTATGGCCTCTTCCTTTTTCCCCCTTTGTCTCTTGGTCACATGGTCCGGGTCATCACTCGAGGAGTCCCATCTCTAAATGACCCTGGTTGCTCCCCTTTCCCTCCTTTGTCCCTAGGCCATGTAGTCTGGGTCATTACCTGGGGAGACCCAAGCTCTAACTGACCCCAGTTTCTCCCTTTTTCTTTACCCCACATTTTCCTTCAAACTGGAACAAGTTTGATCCAGACACCTTTGGGGGGAAAAAAAAAAAAACAGAAAACAAAACAAAACAAAAAAATAATGTTTAATCTTCTGCCAACCGCCTGGCCACATTACAAGCAAGCTGGACAGCAGAGAATAGCGGCCACCACATGGGCCACTAAATCACCCCACCATCTTATAATTGGACTTTTTTGTAGAAGGGAAGGAAAATGGGCCCAAATACCATTTGTATAAGTTTTCTTTTATTTACAGGAAAATCTTCGGTGGTACAAGGTATGTACAGAGCCAAGTAAGACTATTAAGAAGTTCTCCTAGGTCCCTACCTGTTCTGAGCTGCCTCTGTACTCAGGGAGGCCTGAAGGGGACCCTGCAAATGGAAGGTGGTGCTGTCTCTACCTCCACCAGGAGGAAATGCAACTCCATTCCTGGCCTTGGTGGAAACAGCTGGAGAGTTTGAACCAACCCTGGTCCACAAGCCCTTTAGTAGAATTAAAACAAATAAAATAGAATCTTGGAAGCTATACCAATCACCCGTATAAGTATGTAGAGACATTTCAGCATTTGTGCCTAGTCTATGACTTGGCTTGGAGCGATGTACATGTTATTCTAAGCCAGACTTTAAATTGTTTTTTAGAAATCCAGAGTGTTAACAGGGGCACAAAAGTTTGCCACTGGATTATATCTTTCAGATCCTAGTTATCTAGTGGGTGAAACAGCAGTGCCTGTGACTGACTCAGAGTGGAATAATAATTCCTCAGAAGAGAGGTGGGAGAGAGAACATTTTCTAGTATGTGTCCAGGCTGGCCTCAAGGCTGCCAGGCAAAAGGTGGTCATTTAATGTAAGGTCACTGTTATAACCCAAGGGCCCAAGGAAAACCCCATAGCCTTCCTGGATTGGCTCTGGGAGGCAATAGAGAGATATACCACTCTTGATCTTAACTTCTATGAGAGACAAGTAATATTATAAAACAAATTCTTGACCCAAGCAACATCAGATATTAGGAAAAAGCTTCAGAAGCTTGTTGAGGACCCTACCACCTCCCTGGATGACATTATGGCTTCCTCTAATTCTGTTTTCTATAACACAACTTCTGAGCCTGAGTCTCAGGAGAAGGAGAAGGGAAAGGAGCAAAGGAAGGAGGCCAGGCATGCCCAGGTGATGGCAGCATTAGCACCCACATTTGGATCCATCACCAAAGCCTCCACCAAAGGAAGGGAACTCTCGTGTCGCATCTGCCATCGGGAACGGCATTAGCCCCAAAACTGCCCCAACAGGGATGGGCCACCCAAGCTGCCATCAGACAGGTCACTGCACCATACTCTTTCCTATGGGATTATCCCAGGAGGGGAATCGAACCTCAGACCGGATCGTGGTACAGCAATGAATCTGCCTCTCCCGTCAGCCTTGTGGCAGATAATGATCAGTGGACTAGAGCCAAGGCTAACCCTCCTGGTGGCAGGAAGGCCAGTAAATTCTCTTGATACCGTGGCTACCTACTCTGTCCTCCCCATCTGCTCTGAAAAACTGTGCACTAAATCCTGTATGGTCACCAGAGAGTCCGGGGTCTCTCTCCAACAATTCTTTATTCTACCTTTGCTTTCTTTGTGGGAGGATGTGATCTTGTCCTGTCAACCTGCTAATATGCAACTTACTTTCTAAACTGCCAGTGTGGGTTTTTTGCCTACTCTCAGGAGGAACCCAGCCTCGTAGGCCTCTTACAAATTAACTCACTCTGTACTGTCTGCCAAACTAATAATCCTCAACAAGCTGTGGAAAGTGCCTTTCATGATTTCATCGCCACTCACTCTCCAGGCTTCTTGGCTGCTGGCATAAACAAGCTACTGTTAAGATGGCAAAACTGTGTGGACAGTTTAGGCACATACTTTGATTAATTGTACTGATTCTTGTTTGAGATATAATAAACTAAACTTTTGATTTAAAACGAACATTTCATAATGATCTAATAAAATACTATACTTCATGAAAAAGTGTGTATGTGTGAACACATTTGTTCAATTTTTTTTCTTCCTTTCCATTTTCTTTCTTTTTTTTTCTCCCTACTGGAAATCTAAGAAAAAGAATGTTAGACCACTTATTGCTGAGGTCTCTTCCTCCTCCCCTACACTAAACTTTTTTTTTTCCGTGTATTTCATATTTAGTATTTTATACTGTGTCTTCAAGTTTACTCATCATCTTTCATTCTTTAGTGTCAAATCTACTGATAAGCCCATACTGTGAATTTATTTTATTTTAGTTTTTGCATTGCTCTTAGATCTTGGCACTACTTTAGGTTCTTTTTAATAATTTCTATTTCTTTCCACATTGTTTATGAAATCATTGAATATATTTATAATAGATTTTTAAAAGTATTTTTCTTCTAATTCGTCTACTAAGGCATGGCTCTTCTGGAGATTCTATTGAATGACATAGGTATTAGTGGGATCTTTCTGCTCTAGATGGTAACACAATGTGTCTATATTATACCCATCAGATAACCACAAGTTTTCTTTTTTGTTATTTCAGCTTATTATGGGGGTACAAAAGTTTAGATTATGTATATTGTCCATGCCCCCCACCCCCCCAAGGCAATCACAGCAACAACAAAAATAAATAAATGGGACCTGATTAAATTAAAAGGCTTCTGCACAGCCAAAGAAACAGTCACGAGAGCAGACAGACAACCTACAGAATGGGAAAAAATTTTTGCATGCTACCCATCCGATAAAGGACTAATTACAAGATTCTATTTAGAACTCAGGAAAATCAGTAAGAAAAAAATCAAACAACCCTATCAAAAAGTGGGCAAACGACATGAATAGAAATTTTTCAAAAGAAGATATAAAAATGGTTAACAAACATATGAAAAAATGCTCAACATCTCTAATCCTCACGGAAATGCAAATCAAAACCACAATGAGATATCACTTAACTCCAGTGAGAATGGCCTTTATCAAAAAGTCCCAAAACAATACATGTTGGCGTGGAGACAGAGAGACAGGAACACTCATATACTGCTGGTGAGACTGCAAACTAGTGCAACCCCTGTAGAAAGCAATATGGAGATACCTTAAACAGATTCAAGTAGGCCTACCATTTGATCCAGCAATCCCATTATTGGGCATCTACCCAAAAGAACAAAAGACATTCTATTACAAAGACATCTGCACCCGAATGTTTATAGCAGCACAATTCACAATCGCAAAGATGTGGAAACAACCCAAATGCCCATCAATACATGAGTGGATTAGTAAAATGTGGCATATGTATACCATGAAGTATTATTCAGCTATAAGAAATAATGGTGATATAGAATCTTTTTTGTTCTCCTGGAGAGAGTTGGAACCCATTCTATTAAGTGAAGTATCCCAAGAATGGAAAAATAAGCACCACATGTACTCACCAGCAAATTGGTTTCCCTGATCATCACCTAAGTGCACATTTGGGAATAACACCAATTGGGTGTCAGACAGATGTGGGGGGTGGGGGGAGGGGATGGGTGTATACCTACATGAGTGCGATGTGCACTGTCTGGGGAATGGACACGCTTGAAGCATAAGTTTTCAATTGTCAAAATAACAATTGTCAGAGATGTGCAGCAACATGATTGTCATATCCTAATAGTGGAAATACAAATTGCTGAGCTCTGAAAATTTGTCCATTTACAGCTCCCTGGTAGTTATTCTTTCTCTGGTAATTGTTATTTTCCTGGCCCCATGGGGTTGAACTTAAACATGTACACCTTAGTATTCAACCAAAGACTCCAGGGGACCCTGAAACAGATTTTTTTTGAGCCCTGATAATCTATACTGTAAATTCTATCCACTTCAACTTTTCTCAATGCTATTATCTCTCTTCCTGACCCAATGAGACCTCCATACTTATTTCTCCATGGTCTTGAAATACTGCTATGCCAAAGAAACATATGACAACAAGGCTCATCTAATTTATTTGCTTTCTCTCAGGGTTCACAGTCTGTGCTGCCTGATATACACTATCTAAAATAGTTGTTTCATAGATTCTGAGTTTGGTTGTTTAGAGTAAGAGGACAAGTCTAGTACTATTTACACTATTGTGATTGTTCTTTCTTTTTAAATAAAGTGCCTAACATCATTTAAATATCTGTTTAATGAAAAAATGAGTCCAAAAACATAGATATTTGGAATTGACTTAGTACTTAATGCAAGTTACATATCTATCCCCAATTACATGCAAAGCATAGAGTAAAGCAGCAATAATAGTCCAAAGGGATTTTTAGGTAATTATAAAAAATTAAATAATAATAAAATATATTATACACACTATTCAATCCTCAAATAGATAAAGTTACATTAAAACATATGTGTAAATATATTTGTTGACCTAGATTTTCTCAAATATTTAATAGAAAGGTTTCAATGTGTGCTGCTTCTGAATCAAATAAATTTGTAAATCTCTTGAGCAAGGCTTTCATTTGATTTTCTCCCATCTGATTCACACTTACCAAAATCATAATAAACTTCTGATTTTGATGGGAATTAGCTAAAAGAGTGCTGATAGCTTTGAGAAACCCCATGTGACTGTCGCAATCAATATGCAATATGAAGCCTACATTTGAATTTTCTTTCAATGTTTTAAGCATATTTACTTTTTTAAATGATCATTTCAAAAATTTGATTAGGAATACTGGTTTTTGACTGTAATTTTTTGAGATTATTAATTTAACTAGATGAGCCTAAGTAGACTAGTGATTAGTAAAACAGAAGCATAGGCTCAAAGCTTGAATCAGGGTACAAATGTACTTCACTGAGATGATGAAAATAATCACAGCTAGTATTTTTTGAATGCTTAGATGTTCCAGTAACTTTTCTAAGTTATTTACACACTTGTTTTTTAGACAATACAATTTACCTTTGAGGCAATTTCTATTTTCATCTCTATTTTATTAACAAGGTAATGGAGGCTCAGAAAGGTGAATATTTTTGTCCAAATACACAAGATTAGGGAAAATCAAGATTTAAGCCCTGACAGGCTAAAGATGACATATTTGAATAAACTAGATGCCATTACTCAAGACTGCACAACAGAAAGGTCTAGTGACATACACAAAGTGTCTGTGCCTATGGACTCCACAAGAAAGTAAAAATTGGAATAAGCAAGGTCATTTCATCTTTGAAAATGAATGTGCATCCCAGTTATCACTTTCTTGCTTCTTTCTCTTGATTTCAAAGTCAAATCTTGCTGTTCAATATGGATTCTATTTAAGGAATTTACAACAATCCCAGTATACTTATGATTTTTTTCATATATCTTAGAAAAAAGGAATTCATTAGAAAATCATCCACTATGATGGCAGTAGAATTGAGCAATTTGAATGTATGTACTTTGTTCATGAAGATGATAATTTGATTAATGTAGATTAAATTATTAACAACTGTATTTTATCTTTATCTTGCAAGGATGTTTTATAGAATTTCTTTGGGAAAAATATTAAATTATTAATATAAGTAAATTAATTTGAACAGTGACAGTGAGCATTTAGATGTGTGAACTAATATCTATTAATTAATTTATTATAGTATTTCTGTATTCAATATATATGAGACTTTATGTCCTAAAGTCTTCCATACTTATTCTATTAGTGGAGGTTCTGTACAGTCTCAAATATACATTATTTGAAGTTAATATTTTTATATCTGTATTTTAATATTTTAGTATTTAGTATATTATTGCTATTTTTAATTGTTTAATAGAAACAATGAAGCCATCTGGGTCTGGAATTTTCATTCTGGAAAGGTATTTAACAACAAATTATTTCATTTAATACTTGTAAGTTCTTTAAGTTGTTTATTTCTCATTGAGTGAGATTTGGTAGTTTTTTTCTTTCTAGGTATTCCTCTAATTAAATTGTCAATTTTATTATCCTAGAGTTATACGTAATATTCCCTTATAAACTCTCTCATCCCTGATATCCATAATTTTTCTATTTCTCTTGTTTTTGCTCCCTCTTTCTAAGACTTGCTAGAATCTTATTGATCTTTTCAAAGAATCAGTCTTTGGATGGTTTGATTTTATTATTTTGTTTTTTATTTTATTAATTTATCATCTTATCTTCATTGTTTAATTTTTTCTTATTATTTTGTGTTAATTTGCTCCTCTTTACCTGATTTCTTTGTTTTTTTTTTTATTCATTTACCACCACGTGTATGATGATAAATCTAATTTCTTGAAGTGGAAATTTAAGTCCTTAATTTGAGACTTTTCTTATATGTATTCTAATATAAGTTTTTGTGGCCACAAATTTCCAAGTCATTTCTTTTCTTGGCTGTCACAAATGTTGGTATGTTTGGTTTCATTTTCATTCTGGTTCATGGTAGTTTCTGGTTTCTGTTTGATTTCTTATTTTCCCTACTTGTTATTTAGAAGTATGTGATTTAGTCTTTAAATATTTGGGGATTTTTTAGAGATCTTTCTGTCATTAATTTTAATTTAGTTATATTGTGATCAGATAATATCTTATCTATGATTTCATCCTTTTAAATCTATTGAGGATTGTTTTATGTTTGATAGTGGTTTTCAAGTCTTCAATATTTTACTGACATTCTGTTTACTTGGCTCAATTATTGACAATATAACATAAAAAGCCTGAATAAAATTATAGATTTGTATATTTCTTCATTTAATACATTTTTGCTTCACATATTTTAAAGTCTTTTTATTAGGTACATAAATTTTTAGGATTGCTATTTTTCTTTTTTGATCCATTTATTAAAAATGAACTCCATTTATTAAAAATAATAAGCCTTATCAGAACAGAACACATGGAGTGTATTACATTTCAACTTCATTATAATTCTTAAATATTAACTCTGAGATGGTTAGAGGAATCTGACTTTAACAAGAACATCACTTACATTTATACCAGCATCTAAATAAGCATCATGCATTTCCAATTCCCCATTGCATTTGATTATATAGAACTTAGTATTATAAAATATATGTATGTTTTTTATTCTCTAGAGCTGCTCTATTATACTATAGATTTTGACTACATATACATATATAATTGTGTATATATTATATATACACATATAATTAAAGAGTGTGGTTATTTATCTGTAGCTCCTTTTATATATATATATATATATATATACACACACACACACATATATATATATATATTTTTTTTTTTTTGGTCTCTCAATAGGGGCCCATTATAAATAAAAAATCCAGTTTTGGGGGTATGTGTGTATGCTTTGGTTCACAACATAAAAACTTCTGAAGCTTGACCTAATATACTTAGATTTCTATTAATTTTCTTGGTAAACTGATGCCATTATCAATAAGAAATAATCCTCTTAATCCCTGGTAATATTCTTTGCTACGAAATTATATTTGTCTGACATTTATATAACTATTCCATCTGTTTATTAGTGTTAGCATGGTATATATTTTCCCATATTTTTACTTTAAACTATTATGACATCATACTTAGAGTGGATTTTTTCAAGAAAGCAAATTTTAATATCTTATATTTTGTTTAGTCTATTTCTAACTTTTCATTGGAGTGTTTGGAGGTAGCTATTGATATAGTTGCCTTTAAATATACTATATTGCTATTTTTTACTATTAGTTCCATATGTTCTTTTCCCCCATTTCTTCTTTTCTGTCATCCTTTGTATTAGCTGTGCATATTTTAATAATTCAATGTTCTTAGTTGATTTATTAGCTATAACTCTTTTTTTCCTTTAAGGGTTACTTTGGGTTTATAACTTTCAAGTAATGACTTACTGTACTATTTCATGTACAATATAACCACCTCACATTAATGCAATACTATTCTCTCTTCTACCATTTGTTATATTATTGCCAGACACTTTAATGAGCTTTACATTGCCTTATTATTGTTTTTGGTTTAAATAATGTCTTTGAAGTGATTTCAAAATCAAGATAAAATATCACTTTTTATTTATACACTTATTTAGCTTTTTTTTTTTTTTTTGCTATTCTTAATTCTTTTGGCTAGCTGTCAATTTCCAGCTAGTATTATTTTCATTCTGCCTGGAGGAATTGCTTTAACATTTTCATAGCACAGGCATGCTGGTGACAAATTCTTTCAGGTTTACTATGTTGAAATGTCTTTATTTGCTTTTGAAAAATATTTTCACTAAGAAAGCTATTTTTGCTAAATTGCCTTTTCTCTTTCATACTTGAAAGATAATGTTTCATCGTCTTTGGACTTGTTTAAGATAGAAGTATATTTTCATTCTTACATTTGTTCTGCTGTCTGTTTAATATCTTTTTCCTCTAGCTGTTTCTGAATTATTTACTTTTTCCCAGGTTTTAAGCAATTGAATATCATGTTTCTTTTCTGTAATTTTTCTTCAAGAATGTACTTGAGATTTTTTGAATTTCTTGGATCTGTGCATTTATAGTTGTCTTTTAAAAAATATTCATTGTTTACCTGAAATGAGGGTTTATAGTTTTAATCAAATTTGAGAATTTTTAAATTGATTATTATTCAAAATATTTCATCTGACCTCCCTCCCTCTTCTCCTTTTCAATGACTTCTATTATACATATATTAGGCTTCTTGAGGTTTTTCCACATTTCATTTATGCTCCCTTCATCCTTTTAATAATTTTGTTTTTTTCTCAATTTGTTTTTCTGGATAGTTCTCCTGCCATGTTTTCACATTCACTAATCTTTTCTTCTGCAACCTCTAATCTGTGATTCAAACCATCCAGTGTATCTGTATCAAACACTGTGATATTTATAAACTAGAAGTTCAATCCAGGTCTCCTTAAATTTCTTCTGTGTCCTACTGAGCATGCATCATTTTTTATCTATCTTATTAAAAATAGATAATTAAAAATGAAAATTGTGTGATAACTGTTTTAATGACCTTGTATACTAATTCTAAAGTTTGTGTCATTTCTGTGTCTTTTCATATTGATTTCTTTTTTTTTATCAGTATGGATCACAGTTTCCAACCTCTTTTCATGCTTGGTAATATTTGATTGGGTTCCAGATATTATGAACTTTATCTTGGGTCCTAGATAATTTTGCATTCCTATAAAAATCATTGAGCTTTGTTTTGGGATGTAGTTAAGTTACTTGGAAACATCTTGACTTCTTTTTCAAGATTGCTTTATTAGGCAGAATCAGAGCTAATTTAATCTAGGAATGTCATTGCCCTACTACTGAGGCATTACTTTGTAATTATTATTCTATCCAATGTCCAGTGATTTAAAAGGCCTTCTCTGGCTGGTGTGAACATAAAATAGTCCCCATGTTATTTAATTTCTGGGAATTGTTTTGTATGATTCTTTTAGCTAGGTATTTCTCAGTTTTGGGGGAACTTAAAAAAATATACATGTGCTTATCGAGCTCAGCTTCAGTATCAAAGGGGGACCTTCTGGAAATCTCAAAGCCTCTGACTCTTCACTGCTCCCTTTTCTTCATTTTTTTTTACCCTGTGAGTTCTAACTACTTGTCGTCTACTGAGACTATCTGTCTTCACAACTTAGAGAGACTGCCAGGCTCCAACTGGTTTTCCACTTCTTGCACTGCAGTTTAGAAACACTCTTGAGTCAGGAAGCTAGAGCAATCAGATGGCTCACCTCATTTGTTTCCTCTCTTTCCCTGTTCACTACCATTTGCTGCCTGATGCTCAATGTCTAAAATTTATTGTTTCATATATTTTGCCTGTTTCTTTATTTTAGTTGTTAGTAGCAGGAAGCAAATTCAGTCCTGGTTATTCCATCTTGGTCACAAGTAGCAGTTTTCATTCCTCATAGAAAATACATTTTCATAATTGTATCAAAAAGGCTAACAGTGTCTTTTAAAATTCCTTGGACAACAGGAAAGGTATATTTTCTCTTGATTCCTTTTAATGTGGGGAGAGTAATTTCACAGCCAGAAATTATGATAGTTGCCCCAGTTCCACTTTGCCTTTTCCCATGGCGATAAGAACTAATTTCTTTATTCAGATGGGCAATAATATATCCACAGCCTCAAATATCCAGGCCCACAAACTGAGTCTATTAGCTAAATTAGCACACCATGAACTAATATATTTACCTTTCTGTCTTTAATATACTTTATTTTTAACACTTGTTTATTTTTTAAAAAAGATAAGATTTCCTGCTTTGTCAAAAATTAGGTGATTATATGAGGATGGTTCTATATTTGGATTTTCTGTTGTGTTCCACTGGTCTGTGTCCCTGTACTTGTGCCAGTACTAGGCAGTTTTAAGAACCACAGCCTTGTAGTATAGTTTGAAGTCTGGCAAATTAATACCTCCCATTTTGTTTTTATTGCTTAAAATTGCTTTTGCTATACGGGGTCTTCTCTGATTCCATACAAAGTGTATAATTATTTTCTCTACCGTCTGTGAAGAATGATGTTGGTAATTTAATAGGGATTGCATTGAATCTGTAGATCACTTTGGGTAGTATAGACATTTTAACAATGTTGATTCTTCCGATCCACGAGCATGGTATATTTTTTCATCTATTTGCAAGTTCTGCTATTTCTTTTCTCAGTGTTTCATAGTTTTCCTTATAGAGGTCCTTTACCTCTTTAGTTAGGTATATACCTAGATATTTTATTTTCTTTGTTGCTATTTTGAAGGGTATTGAGTCTTTAATTTGGTTTTCTGATTGACTGTTATTGGCATATATAAATGCCTCTGATTTGTGTATATTAATTTTATAGCCTGAGACTTTGCTATATTCGTTAATCAATTCCAGGAGTCTCATGGTTGAATCCTGGGGGTTTTCCAGATATAACATCATATCATCAGCAAAAAGTGAGAGTTTGATCTCTTCTTTCCCTCTTTGGACTCCCTTGATTCTGCTCTCTTGCCTGATAGCTCTCGCAAGGACTTCCAATACTATGTTGAAAAGTAATGGGGACAGTGGGCAGCCCTGTCTGGTTCCAGTTCTAAGTGGGAGTGCTTTCAATTTTTCCCTGTTCAGAATGATGTTGGCTGTGGGTTTGTCATATATGGCTCGTATCATTTTTAGGTAGGTTCCATCTACGCCTATTTTGTTAAGCGTTTTTATCATAAAAGAGTGTTGAATTTTGTCAAATGCTTTTTCTGCATCTAATGAGAGTATCATATGGTTTTTGTTTTTGCTTCTATTTATGTGGTGAATTACATTTATAGATTTACATATGTTGAACCACCCCTGCATCTCTGGGATGAAGCCCACTTGGTTGTGGTGGATTATTTTTTTGATAAGTACTTGGATTCAATTTGCTAGTATTTTATTGAAAATTTTTGCATCTATATTCATGAGAGAAATTGGTCTGTAGTTCTCTATTTTTGTTGCGTCCTTTCCTGGTTTTGGTATCAATGTTATATTGGCTTGGTAGAACGTGTTGGGGAGAATTCCATCCTTCTCAATATTGGAGAATAGTTTATGTAGGATGGGCACCAGTTCTTCTTTGTATGTATGGTAAAATTCAGGTGTGAACCCATCTGGACCAGGGCTTTTCTTTTTGGGAAGGTTTTTTATTGCTGTTTCGATTTCATTTCTTGATATTGGTCTGTTCAGGTACTCTATTTCTTCCTGGTTGAGCCTGGGAAGACTAAAGATTTTTGTAGAATTCATAGATGATATCTTGTATCTCTGTAGCATCGGTTGTGATTTCTCAAAGAATATACTCTGGGGACAAGAATCCCTATTCAATAAATGGTGCTGGGAGAATTGGTTAGCCACATGTAGAAGACTGAAACAGGACCCACACCTTTCACCTCTCACAAAAATCAAATCACGGTGGATAACAGACTTAAACCTTAGGCGTGATACAATTAGAATTCTAGAAGAAAATGTAGGAAAGACTCTTACAGACATTGGCCTAGGCACAGAATTTATGAAGAAGACCCCTAAGGCAATCACAACAGCAACAAAAATAAATTAATGGGACCTGATTAAATTAAAAAGCTTCTGCACAGCCAAAGAAACAGTCACGAGAATAAACAGACCACCTACAGAATGGGAAAAAATTTTTGCATACTACACATCAGATAAAGGACTGATAACAAGAATCTATTTAGAACTCAGGAAAATCAGCAAGAAAAAATCAAACAACCCTATCAAAAAGTGGGCAAATGACATGAATAGAAATTTCTCAAAAGAAGATATAAGAATGGCTAACAAACATATGAAAAAAATGCTCAACATCCCTAATCATCAGGGAAATGCAAATCAAAACCACAATGAGATATCACTTAACCCCAGTGAGAATGGCCTTTATCAAAAAGTCCCAAAACAACACATGTTGTCGTGGATGTGGAGAGACAGGAACACTCATACACTGCTGGTGGGACTGCAAACTAGTGCAACCCCTGTGGAAAGCATTATGGAGATATCTTAAACAGATTCAAGTAGGCCTACCATTCGATCCAGCAATCCCATTATTGGGCATATACCCAAAGGAACAAAGGTCATTCTATAACAAAGACATATGTACACGAATGTTTATAGCAGCACAATTGACAATTGCAAAGATGTGGAAACAACCCAAATGCCCATCAATACATGACTGGATTAGTAAGCTGTGGTATATGTATACCATGGAATATTACTCAGCTATAAGAAATAATGAAGATACGACATCTCTATGGTTCTCCTGGAGAGAGTTGGAACCCATTATATTAAGTGAAATATCCCAAGGATGGAAAAACAAGCATCACATGTACTCACCAGAAAATTGGTTTCCCTGATCATCACCTAAATACACATCTGGGAACGACACCAATCGGATATCAGACTGAGGTGGGGGGTGGGGGGAGGGGATGGGTGTATGCCTACATAATGAGTGCATTGCGCACCGTTTGGGCAATGATCACGCTTGAAGATGCTGACTTGGGAAGGGGGGGATGGGGAACGGAGGGATATATACCTACATGATGGGTGCAACGTGCACAGTCTGGGGAACAGACACGCCTGGAGCTTTGACTTGGGAGGAAAGGCGGTACATGGGCAACGTATGTAACCTGCAGTTCTATATCCCCCATAATAATAAAATGAAATTAAAAAAAGGATAAGATTTCCTATCTTTGTTTAAAGCTGATCTATTAAAATAAATAAATATGTCTTTTTTTCCAGCATTATATGAGATCATAGTGAAGGGGAAAGGGGAAAATACAAATTATCTCTGACTGTTGTAGTTGCTATTTTCTTCATTTTTTCAAATTGCTTTACTTGCTGTGTATGTTGATTGTCTACAGAGAATATTATTCGAAGATTATGTAGGCAGATTGAGGTAACTTTCTGGAAATTTTGAACTGTAGGCCACATTAAAAAATATAACAAAACTCACTATTTAGAAATTCCTCAATATGCCTGAGCATTTTCCATATACAGATTAAAAGAGCACACAGAAAGTGGTGAGAGTAGTTTCAGAAAGATACTTTTCAAAACATTATTCTAGTGAAGAACATAGAGTAGAATTGAGGAAGCAGAGGATATTTCAGGCTGAGTGAAACTGGCAGAAAGAGATGGGAATAGGAAGGGCAATAAATGTGTGACAATGAAAAAACTACAGTGTTGTAACAAAGTCTCTATATTAGGTAAAAGCCAGCAGATGAAGCTTAACCTGATCTGCTTTGTATTATAGAGAAGTGGGCTAAAAAGCAAAAAAAAAAAAAAAAAACAAACAAACAAAAAAAAAAAAACTAAAGACCATGAAATCAGATTATTCAGATTTCAACTCCTTAAGGATCTGAAACAAGCTTAATTAGTACATTTTAAAGCTATAATAATGCCTTTACCCCAAATGGGAAACAAAATTTAATGATCTTATTATTTGTCTCTTTTTAGCAAGTTGGGTCTCATATACTTCAAAATGTCTATGAATCTAAGATGCTGTCTTCTTTAAAATAACAAATCAGAGTAATTATAAAATCATTAGGCAAATATAAATCTCCCAGAAAGCAAATAATTTGATAAAAGAATTTTTTTCAAAAACAGAAAATAATAGGGACAAAATTAATTGGAATTTAACAAAAGCAAATAAAACCTGTAATTATGAGACACTCCACTTCTAGGTAGATACTGTCATGACAGCTAATTTACTGTACAAGAGCTTTCAACACAGTTAGTGGAACTCCTTCATAAATAGATCTGGAATTTTTACACAGTTAATGTATTATGTGCACAAATACATATGCACTCAAATATAAATTTGTATCACATAAAATAATTAAATTTATGTTTCTGATTATGAAAGAAAACTGAATTCTTCTTTTTATACTTTTGTCAATCTAATAATTCACATATTAATCTACTTAACATGGTACATTGTGAAATATAAAAGATAGGCTATTTATTTATTACTTATTCAGAAGAAAGCTGGAATAAGGATAGGCATTTTTAACTTAAAAACAAACACACTTGTGATTGATTAAAGCCTCCAGTAAGTTGATTCTTTCAATGATCCTTCAATAAATTCTGATCACAATTTATCCAACATAATCCCCCCAGCCCCCAAATAGGTATTTTATCTAATTTAAGCCAATGTTAATTTTTAATACCCTGAAGTTCTTTTTTTGGTTACTTATCTCCCACTCTGCTCAACATGAAAATAACATTGATCCTTAAAAGTCCAACTTAAATATTACCTCCCTGCTGGAAGGCTCAAACACTCTACATATATCCATCTCCTCTCAACTCCTACTGTAATGTTAGACTACACAGTTAATCATTTAATTATAATTTATTCTCTCAATTTTTCTCTTATATTTAATTTTTTAAAAATTCCCAAATAATTTGTAATTTCCTTGGAAGCAATCATCAAACTTATTCTCCTTTCTTATTTTCCTAAGTGTTTAACACAGAAAAAAACAAAAAGTAAATATCTCAAACATATTTGCTTTTTGATGGATGGATTGATTGTTGATTGAGATATTATGTATAATGTCAGCCCAAGAACAAGAGGATTCAAGACAGGCCTTTCCTAGATAACCACATTTCTATTTTTGTCTTCTGTTGAGATGATAGAAGGAATCAATGAATCATAAGCCTAATTTTTTCAGAGTCTTCTGAGTGACTGAATACTCTAAGATTTTGATCCTTCCAAGGAACTAGCAAAATTTGCATTTGGTCTTTAGTTTTATTGCCAGAGCATGCTTTCCTAACAGAGAATCTCTTAATTTTAGGATCTTTTGCAATCTTGATAGGCCAAAAATAATTTCCCAAATCATTAGGTCCTGGTTCCTTTTTGTTTAATAGTTCTTTTCTCTATTTATCTCTTTTTCCCTTCATTTTGCTGCTATTTGAACATCCCTTAGTTGAAATGCTTGGGAAAGAAGTATTTCAGATTTTGAAATTTTTGGAATTTGAAATATTAGGCCATTAAATATGAAATGTCTGATTTCAAATCAAAATTGTAGTTTATTATATCTCAAACAAGAAGCAGTACAATTAATCAAAGTATGCACCTAAACTATTTACATGGTTTTGCCATCTTAATGGTAGCTTTTGTTTGCCAGTAGCAAGGAAGCCTGGAAAGTGAGTGGGGTGAAATTGCAAAAGGTGTTTTCCAAAGCTTGTTGAGAATTGAATATTTTTCCTTGCAAGGAGTACAAAGCCTGGAAGAAGTAGTAGTCAGTTGGTGCAAGGTCTGGTGAATACTGTGGATGACAGTTTTGAAGTTCAGCTTCTGTAGTTTGAGCAGTGCTGTTTGTGCAACACATGGTTGAGCATTGTCTTGCAAGAGGATCGGCCTGTCTCTGTTGACCAATCTCTGCTGCTTAATCTCAAGCATCTTCATCATTTCATCCAATTCGTTGCAGTAGACGTCCGCTATAATGGATTGACCAGGTTTCATGAAGCTGTAGTGGATAATATCAGTGCTGGACCACCAAACAGACACCATTAGCTTTTTTTGATGAATATTTGCTTTTGGACTGTGTTTGGCACTTTATCTAACTATTGTGCCAAATGCTTGTGATTGTCAAAAAGAAGCCATTTTTCATCACACATAAAAATAGGGTGTAGAAATGGCTCACCTATATGTTGTCACAGCAAAGAAAAGGAAGCTTCAAGATGATTTCTCTTCGGACGCTTGTTTAATTCTTGCAAAATCCATCTATCCAGCTTCTTTACCTTGCTGATTTGTTCCAAATGGTCCAATATTGCTGGAATAGTAACGTCAAACCTTGCTGCTAATTCACACGTAGGTTGAGATGGATTCACTTCCACTATAGCTTTCAGGTCATCAGTATCCACCTTGATCTCAGGTTACCCACATGGCTCATTTTCAAGATTAAAATCACCATAATGGAATCCTCAAACCTTTGACATATTGTGTGTTCATTAGCCACATCCTTCCTAAACACTTCATCGATTATTTCAAGCTGTCTGTGCTGCATTTGTTCCACAATGGAACTTATATTCAAAAACAACACAAATATTTGACTTATCCATGGTTTCACAAAAATTGCTCTAAAAAAAGTTTGAAAGATAATCACAAACCAAAATGTGAGTTTGAAAGACTGAGGATGTACCTTCACAATAAAAATAAAACTAGAAGTTTCATACTTAATAACCTATTATTTGCAGATACATAATGAGACATTTTGGGGATGGGACCCAATTTTGAACAAAAGATTTATTTATACTTCATATAGACATTATACACATAGCCTAAAGATAATTTTATATAATATTTTTATTATAATATTTTTAGTGATTTTGTACATGAAACAAAGTTTGTGTTAAATACTAATATGTGCAATTTTCCACATGTGGAGTCATATTGGTGCTCAAAAGTTTCAGATTTTTTATTTTTGGGTGAGGAATGCTCACCCTTTATATACAGGTAGCAAAAATCAGGCTTTGCCTTCAACATTTTGCTTGGGATTCTGAAGGTTTGTTGCTTTAAGTTGTGCTTTCCATGTAACTGTAGGACACAATCTAACTGTCTACCTTTTCATAACAAGAATCACTTTTCCTCTATTTTCCAATAACATATTCTTCACTTTTTTATGAGATCTCACAAGCAGTACCATTACTGTTCCTATTTCTACCATCGGTCTCTTTGTGATGATTGAAAAATTCTCTAGGACAATATAAATTTTCTCTACTGTGCTTCACACTTGGAATCCTCACTAGCAGAGTCATTAACATCCATATATCTAACAGTCTGTGCGAGACAAAGCAGTTTTAATCATGCTCCTCAAAAGTTTTCCAGCCTCTACCCATTACCCAATTGCAGCGCCATTTTCACATTTTAGATATTTGTGACAGCAGCACTCCATGTTTATATAATAAGTCCACATTAATTTCATATTGTGGCTGTAACAAATCCCCATTAAATTGATAGCTTAAAACAACACATATTTATTATCTTATAGTTATGAAAGTCAGAAGTCCAAAATGGGTTGGCAAGGCTGTGTTCCTTCTGGAAGCTCTAGGGAAGACTCTGTCTTCTTGCCTTAACTTCTAGAAACTGTTGGCATTCCTTGGCTCATGGTCCCACCTCACTTTAACCTGTGCTTCTGTCTTTATATTATCTTCTCTGACACTGATCCTGCCGCTGCCTTCTTATAAGAGCTCTTGGGATTACACTGAGCCCAGATAATTCAGGATAAACTCTCAATTGCAAGATCTTTAACTTCATCACCTCTGCAAAGTCCCTTTTGCCATTGAAGGTAACATAATTACAGGTTTGGGGATTAGGACATGTGTATTTTCAGAGCTATTGTTCAGCCTACCAGAAATTTTTGGAAAATATTTAATTATATAAAGAATTCTTTCAAGAATTCATATGAACTAATATTTCTGAGGCACTTAAAAAATTCCTGGCCTGTGATATGTGCCTAATATGTAAAACATGTTTGTATAAGTGATAATTAATAGCATGGATTTGGGATTAAAGACACAGATTGAATCTCAGCTCCATCACTGTGTGGAAACAGGTGAATTATTCTGCCTCTCTTACCCATATTTTTCTGATCTTTCAAATCCATGGGCTTGCATTAAGTATCTTACAGAGTTTTTGTGAGCATTGTATGAAATGATTCACATAAAGTGATTTAGCACAGTGTTTGCCACATTTTAAGTGCTCAAGAAAGTTTAATTATTAATATCATCAACATAATCGCCAAATGAAACTTGTAGTTTCCTTGTCCCAATTTTAGGAAATAATAAAAGTCTATACTCAATGCAGGATTCACCCCCAAAGCACAAGCATTTCTGAGATAAATGAAGTAGACAAAGTTTGCTTTTTGCCATTTCCCATCGTTTCTACCCTTACCCCTCCTTTTGAACTTCAGATTCCCCTCTCCCTGCTAGAATTTTCCTTTTCTTTCTTTTTTTCCTACTGTATCTATCATCTACTACTAGATGATAGTTAGTTGATATGTTTAATGTTTATTACCTGTCTGAAGATTCCCTAAGGCAAGATCTTTAGTCTGTGTTGCTCATTGACCCAGCCCAGCTTATAGAACAATGCCTGAAATGTAGTAAGCACTCACTATATATTTGTTGAATGAATGAGTAAATGAATTGGTTTAATCCTAGCTTACTCCTGAAAAATTCGTATTTCATAAGTTCCTTCATGGCAATGATCTTCCAAAATCAGACCTTACCAAAGATTTCTTCAAATACTGGATATGTATACTCAGTAGGCAGACTTCTACAATGTAAAAATCACTACTTTTTTTGTTCCATGTTATTCAGACCTTAGTTATCTGTAATAATTCCAAAACACTTAGAAATGAGTTAACATCTTTTGTAATTTTAAATGGAAGGACAATCATTGGCTGTCATATTTTTTCCCCTCTGGATTGAAGCAGAAAATACTCAGAGAGAGTGTGTTCTTGGTGCATTCATTGGCCAGATGTGGAAATGTGTGTGTGTGTGTGTGTGTGTGTGTAAATAATCTAGGTATTTAAATGCAGAAAATATGGGGAGGAGGAGCTGATGCTTTAAATATGGCAGAAAAGATGGTGTATAAATTCTTATATTTTCCTTTTTACTTTCCTTATACATATTACACCAGGAAATCCCACTCTCATCCTTCATCCTCTTCAATCAATACAATATTATTTTTCTTTATATTTAGGTTAAATGTATTGGGATTCCAGCTGGTGGCAAAAGAATCTTTCCTTTTGTAATTCATAATATTTTTATAATTACTAGCATCTTCATCATCATCTGTTGTATTTTTGTTCTTCATTTGCAAATGTGGTTTGTTTTGTTGGAAGAATATTTCAAATTTAAAGAGCACTAAAAAGAGTGAAGAGCCCTAAAGACAACTGAGATTTTATGTTGAAAGCATTTCTCAGAACACCTGTGAACTGTTGAATTTAATTGGGCTACAGCTGGAACAGATTGTGGAGAGGAAGGAGCAGTCTTGCATTTCTACACAAGCATACATTAACATCATCCTGACTTTCCTCTAATAGGCTAGAGGGCAGAGTGGCATGGACAAATCAGGCTAAATCAGGGCACTCATACTCTCTTCTGCAGCCTTTTATCTACATCTGTTTTCAAGATAGGGTCATGGAAATGTTTAAATGATTGCCAATGTTTAATAGGTTAACTCTCCTAATGGTATTACCATTTTATTACGGACACTGCCCTAAACTGAATTAAAGAGAAGGAAATTGTGCAATTCCAGCAAGTGGTGTAGAGTGGTCAGGAAGGCAGGATAGGTTGTTATAAAACATACTCAGTGCAGATAACTGGCACATGTTAAATGCTCAGCAATTATGAACTAGTGTTCTGCATGAGGATGTACTTTTTTAGAATAGGGTGGTTTTTCCAATATTACTGAAAATCGCTTACATGAAGATTCTATGTCATAATTGACTGAGGAGGAGGTATGAGCACAAATATCCAGAGCAGTAAATTATAGGAACCAATTTTCCAGAAAATCTTCCAGAACACATCCCAGAAAATACTCTGTGGTCATGACAATATCTTTTGGAAAAGATAGTCAAAGAGAGGAGCCATTATTTAGGAACCGCATTGAGACAGCTGGCCAGGGAGACCTGGAAGAAAAGGCCATTTCTCTAGGATTCTGCTATCACAGGCCAATCTCTGATCCTTATATCCCTCATCCAAAATTGGGAATGAAGTAGTCTTTCATACCTATTTTTTAACAGAGTTTTAAGCATCAAGTCAGATTATGAAACTAAAATCACTTTGTAAAAAATATGGTTATAATATGCTGGTTTCAGAATTGTTTCAGGGATGGTGTTGAATTCAAACAGAAAATCCATAGCAGTGTCAAGATTAGTTCAGTACCACAGAGATCCAAATAGTACTGATACTTTGGCCCATTAAAAGAGGTTCCAATCTCTTAAAAAGAAATCACAAAACTTTTCATAAGTCATATTTTTTAAAATTTTTATTAGTTATTTATTTATTTCTAGAGAAAGGTCTCTGTTTGTCAACCAGGCTGGAATGCAGTGGTGAGATCATAGCTCATTATAGCCTCCAGCTCCTGGGCTCAAGTGATCCTTCCTCCTCAGCCTTCCAAATAGCTAGGACTACAGGTGCATACCACAATGCCTGGCTAATTTTTAAATTTTTTGTAGAGATAGGATCTTGTTATGTTGCCCAGGCTGGTCTTGAACCCCTGGCCTCAAGCAGTCCTCCTACCTCGGCCTCCTAAAGTGCTGGGATTACAAACATGAGCCATGGTACTTGGCTGGATTATTATTATTATTTTTTTAATGGGTTCTTCACTCCAGCTAAACTGATCTTTCTGTACCTCTTAAAATATGCTTTGCTTCTTCCTTCTTTTTCATTTTATTCATCCTATTTTTCTTTTCTTAAACTATCTATATCCTCCACCATATGTTAAGGGCTTATAGGGCTCTAAAGGAAGATTGCTGCTGGTTTTCTTGAATAAAGATTAATGCCTAATTATCTAAAATATATTTGGATAATTACATTATGTGATATATATACACTGAGTAATTTAAGATGCTAATTTTATGGTAACTTTTCAAAATATTCCTTAGTCAATTAAACTGAGAGTGTCAGTAGAGGAGATGGTATGTAAACAGGAAAGTCTCCCCTGAAGCATTGTGACAGATGATAGTTTATTTATTGTTGGCCCTTTTAGGAAGGATTCCCACACATTGTGCTAAGACATTCACAACCGTCATTCCATGTGAGCTACTTTACTGCTGAGGACATCACCCCAACTGCATTAATGACATAAGCAATGATATTTAGTATAAATACATTCCTGTATAAGCACAATAGTAGCCACTCCTATAGTAGAACCATGAGTGACAATTGGGACTATTTCAGGTGGACAATGGATGTCTCTGAATGTGAAATATAGGAACATTTGATGTCATCCCTAGAACGTGTAAGCTTTTAGTTCTATCTGGAAAAGGTATGGTGCTATGAGACTCATAACATAAGAGTCACTTCATTGAAAATATGCAAAGGATTCAGGAAACAATGCTGCCCAAATTCTCACTAAGTCATTGCTTAATTAAAACAATAGACATTTCTACTAAGTCATCATGCCAGAAGGTTAACACCTTGGCACAGAGAACATCTCTCTTATTCTGCATCACAGAATACTTGAGACTGGATCATAAAGAACAGAAATTTATTTCTCACAGTTCTAGAGTTTGGGACATCCAAGATCAAGGTGCTGACAGGTAAGGGCCCAGCTTCCAGGATGGTGCCTTGAGCACCATCTGGAGGGGAGGAATGCTATGTCCACACTTGGCAGAAGAGCAGAAAAAACCCATTCCTACAAGCTCCTTTTCATGAAGGCATTAATGCATTCATGAGGGCAGAGGCCTCATCACCTAAACATCTCCCGTGAGGCCCCACCTCCCAACACTGTTGCATTGGAGACTGTTTCCAACACATGAATTTTAGAGAGGACAAAACATGCAAACCATAGCAACAGCCAAAAAGCAGTATAAATATGAATGGACAATCATAAGAAGGACACAATCATGAGAAGGAGGACAAAATTAGAGATGTGAAGTTTATCAATTGATGCAATTAAACAAAGAATATTCTTTAAATGAAATGTGATAAATATTAATATATTAGCACCATCAGTTAATACCTAAATTTTAATAAATACTTTGTGGCAAATGAAGTGTGAGGCACATGTTACACAATAATAATCAAATTAAAATTCCCTGAAATAAGAAGAGAAAGAAATCTGAATGTTGGTGAGATCATGGAGCTCTCTCCAGTGAGATATAGTGTTGTTAAAATACCAACCCGAAAAGTTGAGAAAACATATATCAGGCAGTCAGCCTGAAAAGAAAGCAACACAAAGTTGATACAATTTCAACTGGCTTCAGACACTCCATGACAATCTTCATACTGTATTACAAATATATGAAGAAGGAAATGGGAAAACATTACTCACCTAAGCAATTTAGGAAATAAGTTTAGGCTAAAAGACTAAGTACAAAAGAGACTACACATAAGCACTGTACTGTCGTTAGCAAAGGTATTATCTGATGGGGTAGGGATTAATAAATATGAAACACTATGTATATAATTGGAATTTAGTCCTGGGCAAATGGATGGGATTATGGGATCTGGGTTTCTCAATGTTAGCGTGAGAAGTTACAAAATAAGCAAAGTAAGAAGAACCTGCTTATTATAGAAACCAATTACATGTATGCAGACCTCTACAGGAGAGAATTTATAGGTTCACTGTTAAGGGACAAACACCAAGATCACCTAACTACTCACGGTAAGCTCTAAAATGTGAACCCAGATCTACTTACTAAAGCTGCTAAAGCCACAGATAGGACTGGCCTGCAATACAGGGAGGGGAGATGTGTTTTAAATGATATTTTAAAATAAAAAGGGCTGGATTTTGAAAATGAAATGACATGGTTTGAATAAACTGAAGTGACTGGCATGGAATCCAGTAAAAAAAATTAAAAATAGATCAATGGTGGGGATGGGGGGTGGGTAGCAGTTATGGAGAAGAATTTCCAAAAAGTTAGTAGAAAAATAAAATAGCTTCTTACTAAAAACTGTGATGAGTTACGACTCTTCAATAAATTAGTCATACTAAGTGTTGTTATACTATGGCCAGCCTGGTGTAGGCTTAATGATGCAGTAATAAACACATAACTATTACATTTAAGCAGCTCAACTTATGGCATATAACCATAAGGAATGCATCATAGTTTCCTTCCATCCATTTGAATACCATTGGGGCACTTGGTTTCCCTCATTCTCTGGATGAAAACTTGATAAGATGCCATGCCTTTAGTGCTCATGCTTAGGTAATGCAGGTATATTGGTCACTTTAAGATAGAAGCCACACTATCTCAACTCAATAAATATAATGTCTTCTCAGAATAATCTGAAATTACAACTTGCTTTATAGTTCAAACTTCTCCATTGTCCTAGATAAATAAAACGCTAAAGAGGAGACTGAGTTTAGCGAGGGGTCAAGTGGTCAACTTTTTACTTTTGTCACCTAGTACTCCTTCCACATCCTGCCAACTATGACTATTAGTATAACCTTCTAAGGCTCTCTCTGAATTTTATAGATATTTAAATTAGCACTCTCTTGCTCTGTGTGTGTCTGTCTTCTGTTTTTGTCCGTTCCTCAGAAAAATATGCTCACATATTGCTGCAGTTTCCTTGAAATGGTCAATTGCATATTTTTGCAGATGGTTGCTTAAAGTTCCCTTTCCCTAAGTTTCAGATGAGGGGAAGAATAAGTCCACTCCACCTCTCCAACTTTCAACCATTTTATACCTTCAATTTCAATATGAATAAGGAGTTTAGAAAGCGTGAATTCTTAAATCTCCTTTGAATATTTTTTTCAATTGTCTTTGAATCTCAGCAGAAACATCTATTTTCGTGGTGTGACAACATAAGAAATTGCCTTAGTTGAAAGTAGATCCCACCTCCCATTCCAACTAATTGTATTAAAGAGAGAGCCTGTGGTTTCTTTGTTCCTTTACATTGGTAAGTTTCTTATTCTGCATGGGCTTCACTGAATACAAAATTTGATTGCACATCTGTGGGGGGCTAGAGAGGCATTGTGAAGCTGTGTATACTCCTCTCCTTGATATTTTTCTCATGTAGCCTTTGTACTCTATGTTTGCTGAGTCTCACACCCAGGAAGTGAAAACAGGTTTGCAAACTCTGATTGCCATTTATGACTTACCTAGCATACTACAAATAAATTTAATCCAAATTTTATTTCTGTAAATAGAAAGACAAAGACTGTAAATGTGATGAGTCCAAGGTACCTTGATTATCATCAGTTTTCTACAGGAAAGACAGGTGTCTCCATGAATAATATCCCCCCCACACATACACATACACATAAGGTTGAGGAAGGATGATTGCTTGAGGTCAGGAATTTAAGACCAACCTGGGCAACATAGTGAGACCCCATCACTACAAAATAAAATAAAAAAAATATATATAAACCACACAGATCTGGGAAGAAAAGGCTAATTCATCTAAATAACCAGTTGTATTTCATTTGCACTAAACTACTCAAGACACTGGGTGGATTATAAACAAGTTTGTAAACAAATTTGTGAAGTGAAATGACCAGTGGTAGAATGGTCAGCTTAATTCTGTCTGTAGAGTGAAGATTATGTGTGTGTGTTGGTGGGAAGGGGAGTATGGGAGTGCCTAGATCAGAAGGAATCTTAATGAATTAAAATAAAAACACAGAGAAAACATATAGGCTCTGTTTGACTCCTTGCTCTGAACTTGCATGCATTTTATTCTTGCTCCTTAATATTTGTCTCACTGTATGCTATCCATAAAATTCAAAAAATATATTTTCCTCCTTCAATGTATTAGATATTAATATACTAAAAATGTTTGCATATTTGGACTACAGAGTAGGTCATGAAGTCTATGACAGAAGGCACTGAATTTTTTTTATCATTGTAGCCTATAATATGTCTGATCCCTGGTATGAACTCAATATAGTTTTTTATAAGTGGGATGAAATGTGAAATAAATTTATGTTAAGAATATACCCAACTTTAGAGGCCATCAGATTTCATAATACTTACAGAGTAAATTACTTAATTATAAGCTAATTGTATACATGAAGAGAAAGCCAGCTTGCATGGTCCTCACCTCCTTTCATGATCAAGGCTCTTTTGAAGTAGAGCCTATGATGGAACCATCACCTTGTCTCCCCTCCTACTCTCTCATTTTCAGCAGAGATGAAAGGTAATGAAAACAACCACAACGATTCTTTAGGTGCTAGGGAATAAGGCAGCAGGGTTATAGCCAACAGGGCAGTGGCTGCTTTATATTTACCAAGGAGTTGAATATAAGGCAAGGGTGCTTTGAAGATAAAAATAGGTTATACGAAAGGAAAAGTAGCAGATGGTGGTAGTCATAGGTTAGGAATAAATCAGCCCATTCAAAGGCAAGTGGAAGTACCTGATCAACATAAATTACAGTACTGAAAAAATTTAAAGTGATGTGTTTTTTTCAGATAGTTATAAATTTAATATTTTAGAAAGATTTTTAAAAATACTGGCCCTGGAGGGTACAGGTGATGTTGACAACTGTGTCATTAGATTAAAATTCTCATTTTGGACAGTCTATTTAGGATTTGGGGTAGTAAAAACCCAGAGATTTGCCCAAGAAAGTAATGTATGCTGAGCATGTGGCAGGACAAATAAATGAGGTAGAGCAAATCATCTTTCTCCTGTCCTTATTTGCCTTGTCTGCAAAATGGAGAGAATTGCATCTAATGATCTGGAACCTCGTTTTGGTTCCCAAATTGGATTCTATTTCTTTCCTCCCTTGATATGCACCAGTACTTTCATCCAGTTTATAATCTTCTTGATTTGAGGAAAACAGTGAACTTATGCCAATTGAGAAGTGATTATCTTTTTAGTTCAAAATAGGAGTACACAAAGAGTAATGTGTAATACACAGTGTAGAAATTACTGATGATATAATTTCTGAATGGTATTTTTTTACTTATCTATTTATTTTTGGTGGAAGAATCTTTCCTTAAATACTACAAACTATACAATATAGACAACTGTCAGCTCCAGCTTGGTAAACTCTTCCTGAAAACCCCATTAATAATCAAACAGTATCTAAATGTAGTTTGGTTTCACAGAAAATGAGGTTGGTTTTCCTACAGTGGAACTCTCAAGCAATCTACTTACTGAGGACACTTAAGTATTAAATGTGAATATCTGTAACATCAAAAATAAACAAAAATGTCTTTAGCAATGATAATTGAAAAAAAACAGATATCAATAAGAAATGGAGCCATCTCTACATTTTCAAACTAAGTAACTAAGTTGTAAATAATCTATTGGGATCAGAGGTTTAGTCGGTTTTATTATTTGTTCTACTTTGGTTTGTTTTGTAGTTTTTTTAGGGATAACCTAAGTGATGGTCACATAATGTAAAAGAAGGTTGTATAAGAAAAATTAGAGATTTTTAAAAGAGAGCAAAGGGTTCAAAGAATATGTTGAGATCTATTGAAAAAAAATGAGGAAAAGAAAAAGCAGAAAATGGCAAAAATATAGAAGAGAGAAAACAATCAACTAGAACAGGACTTGGGTGGTGGGGATTTAATGACCTCTACACATTTCAGAGTGTTTGTGTCACAAACTGTGAGTATAAATTACAGCCCCAGACATAGCACCTTATCAGTACCCATCCGTAACAGCCTCTTATTTGGAGTGATCAAGATCAACATGTTAGGGCTGCATGATTTGCATATAGGTAAAACCTATAGCCAGATTGGTGTGGGTAGCAGAGTCAACACGTGCACTGTTTTAATTTAAGACCGACACATTTGCATTTTCTAAGAATAAAGTCCCTGAACTTTCCTAGCACTGTGACATTTACTCCTACTCCAGTGATACCCACCAACTCTCCTAATGCTCTGGAAGGAGGGTACGGATCTTCCTGTGAAGAAAACTCTAGTGCTGGATCTAATCTACAGTGATGGCCTAGGCTGCTTCCTAGGAGACGGTGAGCATCCATGTCACCAGGACCACATGGAGCCTCACCTAGGAGGTAAGATACTGTCTCCTTCTTCCCTTACCTCAAATTAATATCTAAGTGAGAAGAGTCTCTCTGAGATAGATTATGTAACTTTATATTGGATAATGTTTTGCTGTAGTGACTAATTCTGGAGTAAATAAGCAATTTGAAAAGACAACCTCTGCTTGACTTCCACATAATTACATCAAAGTGAATAGAGTGAATGTTACACAATTTACTATAAGGTTTAAACCACTGTCACTTTGACATACACATACCATTATCGAAAACTGATTGCATAGTGAGTTTTTCTACATATGTCTACCATCTCATAATAAGTCCAAGGCAAGAACAAGGAAGAAGGATACCCAAACTGAAATGACCTGTGTATATGTGCATGTGTGTGTGTGTGTGTGTCTGTGTGCCTGTGTCTATGTGGTAAGGTGAGAAATTTTGAGAGTAATTTATCACATTGAAATAAGTTATAAAGTTAACCTATTCTGTTCCGGTCCTATTACCTTTAATCAAAAACAGGTGCCACTCTCAAACATGGTAATTTTAATATATTTTATATTATCCTGAAGTCTAGCTACATTCAAGCACACATAAATAATTGATGCTTATAAGTTTTAATTTACTCATCAAGAGATTATGCTCAGTGAGATATGCTTAAAGGTTGTCCTAGCCCATTCGGGCTTCTATAACAAAATATCATAGACTGGGTGGCTCATAAACAACAAACAAAATATTTTCACCATTCTGGAGGCTAGAAAGTCCAAGATCAAGGAGCTGGTATATTTGGTGTTTGGTGAGGGTCTGTTCCGCGTAGGCAGTGCCTACTCACTGCATGCTCACATGATGGAAGGGGCAAGGTCATTCTCCGGATCCTCTTTTATAAGGGTACTACAATATTGTGAAATACATATTTGCTCTTCATCCCTGTTTCCTGGCATACAACACCTAAAATCTTTGGAATCTCCAAAGTACTGTGTTTCTGTATATTAATGTTAATTGATAGCTTCAGGATGGGGCCAGTCACTGGAAAGACAAAGGCAAGATTAGATGGTCGAAATGTTCAGCCCCACCCAACCTCCAGAGAAGGGAGAGGAGCTGAAGGTCAAGTTGATCTTCTATGCCCAATGTTTTAATCAATTGTGTCTATGTAATGAAGCCTCCACAAAAATCCAAGGGGATAGGGTTTGGAGAGCTTCTGGAGAGCTGAACACAAGCAGGCAGACAGGAAGGTAAATAAGAACTTATATAAGTGTCAGGAAAATGGTGCATCCCAACTCCCTGGGGAAAGAAGCTCCTGCTCTCGGGACCCTTCCAGACCTTGCCCTATATATCTCTTCATTTGGCTGTTGATTTAAATCCTTTAAAATATTCTTTATAAATAAACTGGTAAATGTAATAAATGTTTCCCTGAGTTCTGTGAGACACTCTGTCAAATTAATTGAACCCAAAGAGGGAGTTGAGGAACCCCAATTTGAAGACATTTGGTCAGAAGTCCTGGAGGCCCAGACTGTGATTGGTGTGAAGAGGGGTCAGTCTTGGGAACTGAGCCTTGAACCTATAGGATCTGATACTATCTCTACGTAGACAGTGTCAGAATTGAATTGAAAGATACCCAGGTATATCCACTGCAGAACTGATTCCTTGTTTGTTGGTGGGAATAAATCCCCCACCTCTGGTCACAGAAGACTTCTTCTGTGTTGATGATTGTTGTGGTGTGAGAGCAGTTGGAAAAAACACACTTTGAGAGTTTTTCCAGAACGGGTACTAATCCCTTTCATGAGGGTTCTTCTTTCATGGCCTAATCACCTCCCAAAGGCCCACCTCTTAACACTGTCATGTTGGGGAGCTCGTTTCAACATATGCATTTGGGGTGGACATAAATATTTAGACCACAGCAAAGGGGAAAAATTAGGGATTAATTTTGGGGAGAAAAGGTTAAAATAGAAAGACTTTCATTCTTAGACTATAGCATAAATTACATATCATATTCAATTCTCAACAGGTTTGAACAAACGAGATACAAACTATGTCTGTGACACTTATTCTTACACAGTGCTAATAAACACAGAGGCCTGCACTCACCCGGAATCATTAGGGAGCTATATTTCCCCTGTTTTTCTTCACAGCAGTTCCCGTCAGCTACCGTTCTTCTGCTCATAAGTAACAAATGAACACAAGGATCACCAGGAATTCCCCGGAGAAAGTGCATATCCTCTGAGAACCGATCATTTACATGATGTCCTAAAGTTTTTTGCAACTCATATTCCACAAGAAGGGAATCATGATTTACCTGAGTTTTGGCTATTTTGAGGTGTTTAATTAAGGATTCTCTAGAATCAATTATAATCTTAAACACATTACATAGCTGATGAGCCTAAGGCAGAGAGTATAAAACAGTAGTTAAATCAGACTATAAGGATTTAAAGCACAATTCCACTGCTTTCCAGATTGTCAACTTTGGTCAATTCCTTAATCACACTATTCTTCATTTCATCATCTATAAAATGGGATTATAGTACATACTTCATAGGATACTATATTAATAAATACTTAGTAAATGTTAGCTATTTTTATTTATATTCTGTAATCAGATCTTCTTAGCACAAAGAAGTCAAAATTTATTTCTATTATAGTATAGGATTAATATCAAAAAAATTGAAGGGATATTGGCTTAATATCTTTTTGATTCATGATCAGCAAAAATATCATTTGAGTTGATGTTCTTGAACAGTCCTGTACAATAGAATAATTAATTGCATTATTATTAAGACTAAATGTAAGGTGAATGTTTTCTGATCAAATATATTAAAACTGTTAGGATAACAAAAGCTTCGATTAACAATTTTAGGGGAGATTCATTTCTTTTAGTCTTCTTGTTTCTTCTACTTCCTTTTTTTAACTTTTACCTCCCTTCTCTTTCTACTCTTTTTTTCCTCTCCCTCTCTGCTTCTCTTTCTCTCTCTCCACATTATTTTTTGTTTCTCTCTCTTCTTCCTCACAATTTCTCCCAGTAATATGTTACTGTAATACATTAGTAACTATTAGTAGGTCCCTGACACATATGAAACATGAGGAAAGCATTTCTCCATCATACACTTGGTTCCTATGGAGGATCATAGGTAAATTTTTACCAGTAAGCAGAATCTGACCATTTTTGAAGATAGCTTATAGTGGCATATTCTTCATTACTGTCAGAGAAGGCAACTTCTTCGATTAAATGGAGGATATTACTTCAGGACTAAGTTAATTTCTTCCTAAAGAGTGGTAAATTTAGAGAAACCATGAAGAGAACATCCAGTTGCTGAAGTGATCATATCCCCTTTTCACACACTTGTTTGACACTGACTCTTTAACTGTATAAAAAGCACATATTCTTGTACTTCTCTCTTCTCTAGCAATTTCTTACAGGCTTTTTAACTGGATAAGGGATGGTCCTTGTGGAGAAATTCTTTTACTCAAACCACAGAGCAACTCATTAGCTGAGAAACTTGTAGGTGGGTGTGCTCCAGGGCACCAACAGATGGTTTAATTGGATTCGAAATTCCAGAAGGCAATGTATAGATTGACAGCATTTTTGTCCAAAACCCAGGGTGACTCTAGCATTAATGTTGGGAAGAAAAGTGCTACCTGAATAGAATATATGATTTCAGGGAAAGTGGCTGGACTTCTATAGCCCCAATTCGTCCTCCATTTGCTCACTGTTGCCTCAATAAATAACATTATAGTTTCATTTCTATGACATAAGTTTTATTCCTTGTTGAAATGAAACTTTCCCTAAAGGTTTTAACCAGTTAAATACAAATGACTATTTATGTCTTTTCCAATCAGCTAATGTTGTAGTAGGTCCTCCATTTACCCCAGACTCAAACAGATCCTTTATCACAAGCATACTAACAGTAAACAACATGAGAAAAAAACTAGGGTTAAACAGCTACATGATATAATGCTAAAATAAAATAGTGGCTTTTTTCTCAGCCACTAGCTCAGGACAATTTTCTGTGTTGCTTATGCATCTGTGATATTGATGGTTTGGGTCTTCTGATCCAATGTTTTCTCACTTATAATTGTTTTCTCACTTATAACTATAAATAGGAGGTGGGATAGAGGGTAACCACACTGGCAGAAAGAAACATGTGTTCTTGTTGTATGCCCAGGCCAGTTTATGGAGGAGAACACTTAAACATGCAAATTGACCAAGACGCTTTGTTCACACAGAGAAGTTTTGACCTTTCAAAAATAATTTGTATATTTTGCCTTAAGTTATACAGGAAATATTCAGGTAGTTTCCAATTCTGACACCTTCAATTGAAGATCTCAGAGCCAAACCATGGCTAAAGTATTGTTTATTCCTTTGCAATTTATTATTCCTAAGTACCTTCTAATAGGTTTCATTGATTTGTTCATTGTGCATCTCACAAGACAGTTTGGCCATCTGTCTAAGTGTGTTGACATTCACACTGATTTTGAATAGCCTTCATTATCTTTCTTCATTTGGTCAGGGTTGATGAAGCTATTCTCAAATAAGTTATTGAAAAGTAGATTTTTTTCCTATTTGTATCTAGTGGTTTTGAGAGAGAGGCACACACACAAACACACACACAATGTATAAAGACAGGTGGCTGCAATTGGAGAAGAGAATATCTCAGGAAGTACACAGGTTGGTAATAATAACTATTGACACTTCTGTAGTTCTTACTAGGTTCTAAATGTTATTCTAACGCTATATTATAAACAATTTACTACTTAAAACAACTGTATGAAGTAAATACTATTATTATATTATTCCCATTTTACATATAAAGAAAATTAGACATAGAAAGATTAAGTAACTTTTTCAAGTTGACACTGCTTTTCCAGTTGTAAACTGAAGGTTTAGGAAACACAAAATCAGTAGGTAACTGAAAAACAAAGAATACTTCCCCTATTCATCCAGCTAATTTCTAAGAGAGAAAAACTGAAATCTACCAGAACTTGACCTGACTTTCATCCATATCAAGGAAGTCTGTGGAGCTCTTGCCTGGCGGAGGCTTATGCAGTTGGCATTAGGAAAGAGAGAAGTACAGACTGATTTAAGACATGGTGTATGGGCCTAAGAGACCAAGTGAGGTAAGTTAGCTATCCTACAAGTGAAGATCAAGAACAAAATGCACATAAATAATCAAGAGACAGTTCCTAGTCTAGTGATCCCTGCCCAAATTCAATGGCATAAATCTTGAAAATCAACCATGTATACTTGGAATAAATGTATTCAAAAATTACCTCAAGTTACTCTAAATCAGCCCATGGGCTTAGGTTTTTTCTGTGTCTTAAGTTCTTCCCAATACACTAAAATCTAACAGTAATATTTACCATCTCGGACTCCCACCCATATCATCCCACTATAGATTTCTTCACTAGGCTAGAAGGACATCGTAGGCACTGACAGGTCAGTCAGTCACCATTTATACATCCTTTAAAACTTTGCTTTCAAGTGGATTATCTCATCATTGTCATCACAACAGTCAAGACAGCTATTGTTTTCCTGATTTTGTAGATAAAGAGATGGAGATTTGTAAAAGAACTGAATTTCATGTTCACTCTGCCAGCAATAGAGCAGGCCTTTCACAAGCTCTTATCCTACACAGCAAATCTACAGGGTGTCACAAAAGTCTCCATACAAAGGCAGGTATCAGCCAAAACTAACCTTTCCAATCACCAAATGTAAATATTTTATTTTTCCATTTTTATATTGGTCCTTGAGTTTGCCACGGAAAATGCAAAAATGCACTTGAGATTTATATAGTCTATTTGTAAGTTGGGTAAGATTTTGTCAATCCAATCACAACTACTAGATGCATCTTAAAAATTCCATTATATAACCTTGCTGAATTTTACAAATAATTTCTTCAACACAGTGGCAGCCATTTAGGTAGGTACTATTGACGACTACTTCCTAAAAGACACCATTACAAGCATTTGGGTCTCAAACCTTACTGGGGTATGTTGGTATAATTATCTCTGTGTCTAATGAGAAAGTTTTTAGAGGTAGAAAGTGATGTCTTACTGTTGTTGTCTTCAATCACAACATAGGTTAAGGATATTAGTTGAATTAGGGTTTAGACCTGCTGAATCTGAATTAAGTACTCCTACAACTATATTCCACAGCACTCTTACTGAATGTTCTTATGAATGTCAATTTATTCAGCAGCTTATAGCAGCCAGCATGCACTTTTCAGAGTTGTTATTAAAGAGAGGACAGACACCAAGATCTTGTGTTACAGATGATTTGGTCTCACTTCTTTTTAACACAGGAATAGCTTAAATATTCAGGCTATTCCTTTTCAGCATCGATCATGCATGCATGGTGTTACTGGGACTGACTTCTTTCTTAATTTGCCTGGTTCAAGTATCCAGCTCAACTCTGACTTCCAGGCCACATCATTAGCCCAGAAGGAATTGTTTGAAGCTGTAGCAACCCTAGACTCTAAGGGAGTTGGTCTAGGAATTAGGTCTGAGTGCTGCTAAGACCAGTGTTGTGCACCTTAGGCCCCAATCCATCAGTTTCCTATACATGCTCCTTAATTGGATTTCTCACTCCTTGCCTGCTGTCCTCTCCTAACCCCGGGGCTGCACACTGTGCCAAGGAGGCAGTTGTTTATGAAGTATTATTTCAAGCCTTCTGCAAACTCCTTTATTCTACCCTAGACTTTTTCCAAAAAATTATATAACCCTTATCTGATTGATAAACTCTAGAAGTCCTGTAGTAAAAACGAATCATTCATTACATAATAAGTAATAAATTGTTAGTTAATGAAATGCCCAACATATTAGTAGAACTTGATTCTAAAGCATTCCTTTCAGGTAAATGGTAGCATGATTTACGGCATTAAGCCCATCTGGGGCTCAATTTCCACTTCTGTAAAATGCAGGAGTTGGAGCAGATGACATACATTCTTTCTCTGTATGACATTCTGTGATAACATAATTTTTAAAAGACAAAAACCATGATAAAAGAAAACAGTGAGCATTTTCACAGAGGGATATATAAATATCTTGAAACAACTTCTTTATTATAGTAAAATATATGAGACATAAAAGTTGTCATCTTAAAAATTTTAAGTGTACATTTGGTGGCATTAATTACTTTCATAATGTTGTACAAACACTGCTATCAATTTTCAAAACTTTTTTGTCATTCCAAACAGAAACTCTGTAACCATTAAATAGTAACTTTCCACTTCCCCCACCTCTCAGTCCTTAGTAACCTCAAGTCTGCTCTCTATAATTTGCCTATTCTAGTTATTCCATATAAGTAAGATCATACAATATGTGCTCATTTGTGGCTGATAGTTTACTTAGCATAATGTTGTCAAGGTTCATCTGTGTTGTAACATGTATCCAAATTTTATCCTTTTTTATGGCTGAATAATATTTTATTGTGTGTATTTACTATATATTTTTATCCATTCAGCTGTTGACGGTCATTTGGTTTGTTTCCACCTTTTGGCTCTTGTGAATAATGCTACTATGAACATTGCTATACAATTATCTATTTGAGTCCCTGTTTTCAATTCTTTGGAGTATGTACTTAGGAAGAGAAATGCTAGATCATTTATATATTCTAAGTTTATCTTTATGAAAAACCACTAAACTGTATTCCACAGCTGCTTCACCATTGTATATTTCCACCAGCAATGCATGAGGATTTCAGTATTTCCATTTCCTTGTCATACTTGTACTGACCACTTGAAAAAAAATATTACATCCATCCTACTTGGTGTTAAGTGACATCTTATTATAGTTTGATTTGCATATTTCCCTAGGGACTTTTGAGCCTTTTTTGTGGGCTCATTGGTCATTGTACATATTTCCTGGAAATATGTTTATTCAAGTCTTTTGCCAATTTTTTAATTCCGTTTGACTTTTTGTTGTTGAGTTGTAGGAATTCATTATAGACTAATTGAGTCTTCCCAAAATGCATATGTTGAAACCCTTTTATGTCATACTAACCTTCAATGTTACTATATTTAGAGATAAGGCCTTTAAAGAAATAATGAAGGTTAAATAAGGTGATAAGGGTAAACTGTAATCCAATATGACTTGTCTTCTCATAAAAAGAGGAAGAGACACCTCTTCTTATGCACATGTGCAGAGGAAAGACCATAAAGACACAATCAGAAGGTGGCCATCTACAAACCAAAGAGAGGCCTCAGGAAAAACCAAACCTGTTGACACCAAATCTTGGACTGTTCTCCAAAACTATTAGAAAATAAATATCTCTTTGTTAAGCCACCCAATATGTGGTATAACAATCTTAGCAAACTAATAGAGATTACATATATTCTGAATATAAAAAGACATCAGATACATAATTTTCAAATAATTCTTTCAACTGTTAGTCGTGTTTTTATTTTCTTGATAATGTGCATTGATGAACAAAAGATTTAAATTTGGATGAGGTCCAATTTATCTATTTTTCTTTTATGATTCATAATTTTGGGATAATATTTAAAATACGTTGCCAGATTCAAAGTCATGAAGATTTATTCCTATGTTTTCTTCTAAGAGTTTCATGGTTTTATTAACAGCTCTTAGATTTATCTCATTTATTCATTTAGTGTTAATATTTGTATATGGTAGAAGGTAAAGGGTAAACTTCTTGCTTGGCTTGTGAAAATCCAGTTGCCTCACCACATTTCTGAAAAGACTATACTTTTCCCACTAAATGGACTTAGCACTCTTGTCAAGAATCAATTGTCTGTAGTCATATGGGGTGATTTCTGGACTCTGTTTTATTCTGCTGGTTTATATGTTTATCCTTTTGCCAGTACCACACTGTTTTACTTAGAGTAGCACTGTAGTAAGTTTTGAAATTGGGAAGTATGATTTTTTTTGTTTATTATACTATATTTATAGTATAATAGTATGTATACAATATTATACTATATACTCTCTATATAATATACCATATATAGTATATATATAGTGTGTGTGTATGTGTGTATATAGATAAAATATATAATTCTAAGGGAAAAGTGACAGAACCTACCAGAGAGTCCACTGGAAGAAAGTGTGGAGCAGAATAAGAAGGAGCAAGATATCAGCAGAGATCAAGCCCTGATAAAATTGGGGCACCATGGAAAGGGTAGGTGGGGATTTTATTTCTCATTCCCTCACATCTCTGGAAGTCAGCAGGCTCCCAAGCTGCTAGAGAGATTTTTCTATCCTCACAAACCTAAAAGCTGCTGTGGCCAGTGAACAGGCAGCTTCTTGAAAACAAAGCACCAGGCTGCCAGCCCCCTTGGGGTCACTTCCCATCACCACAGACCCAAGGCGAGAAGGCGCATGTCATACTGCTTCTGCACCCATTGTATGCCTTTGTTCTCCCCAGGGAGCTTCAGCCTTTTAGTTTTCATATTACTTGTTCGCAAACAAACATTTCCCAACTCCAGCCAAGACTGTAGTAGCCACTGGGGCCGGCAGGTCCCAGGGATCTGTGTGATGCCAGAGCTTGGACATTCTGAGCAAGCTGCCTTCTGGCCATAGAGATAGAAATGACAAGAGTGCCACCTCTCCTCCATACAGACTATTTTCTTCCCCCTCTCCTCCACTGCCCACTGCTGCTGAATGGCACAGGTGACACAAAGGATGATTGAGCTGAGACTGTCAGGAGCAGCTGCTTCCCCTCTGTTGGTACGTCTACTAATTAAAGGTTCCCACAAAGAGTAGGACTCACATCTTTCCTCTTCAAGACCAGCAGTGGACCAAAGGGCACTCAGGTTGTGAGCTCTTTGCCTGCTGGTTCACCCTGGTGCTGCTCACCTGGCTGCTCCAGCAGAGCAGGGCATACCCCAGAGCAGTGGAATATTAAACCTGCTTTGAGCACTCCATGGGCAACTCGAGACCAGCATGCTTCTCCCTGGCATGGTCAGGGATTGAACTTGAGGGACCAGAGGACAGGTCCACAGGCCAAATCCCAAACACCCAAGACTTGTTTGTGCTGTTCAGGGGTACAGAGGGGAGATTTGTGAACTAATTTTGGGAGGAAAGGGAACCCATGTGGGGAGATCTAAGAGTGCAGTGTGGGTCCAAGCCACAGTATACTCACAAAGCAACCCTCCCACTAAAGGAAAGCTGTGCTTTTGCTCCAGGGTAGAATCTTAGACAGGGAAGCTGCCAGATTATAGTACCATTTCTGGTGAGCTCAGCTAGTTTGAGATCCTGCCTGTGACCAGACATGAGAAGGAGACCTCAGGGAAGGAAAGGAGGGAGAAAAGTGAAACCCACTCCAGACAGCCCTTCTGTGAATCTAAGATGGCCCCTCCACCATGAGCAGACTTTCTGGCCTGGTGGGGCCACTTTAGCCCCTCTCTGGTGGCTTTCCCTAGTGGCCTGGGAGTGGACCCTTAACCCCTGCTGAGCAGCTATTGTGCTTGCCTTGTGGAGCCTGAGGCAAGATCAGCCAACCTAGCCTCTCCCAGCATCACTCCTTTATCCTCCTCTTCTACGGTGGAGAATAAGGACACACCTGGAAGTTTCAGGGCCCTGTCCACTTCCTGGGGTATTTGAATGCTTCTCCTCAGAGATTGGAGTTGGTCATGGTTCCCAGAAAACAATACTGCAGCTGGTTTTTTCCAGCAACACCACCTACTTGTACAGGAGGACAACTTGTACATCTCATCACATTTACTGACTCAATCATACAGGGCATGGCTACCTACTGTCTCAGAGATTAAACTGGACATCCTAATATGATTCACACTTTTAAGAAGACCATAGGGCTTGGGAATGAGAAAGGATTTCAAAGACCTGCATCCTCCCTCATCAACAAGAGACAGGGAATCTTCACAAACACATTGCTGACCACCACTACAGCCTACAAACAACTAGCAACTGAGAAAACCACCCACACTAAGAATAACTATAACCAAGACATCCATCCAGAACTTAGGCCCATCCAATCACCCACAAGGAAACCAAAGTTCTTTACCCTATATATGCTACAGATACATACTTAAGAGCAAGAAAGGAAAAGAAGTCCCATAGAAAATCCAAAAAGAAGAAGCAACAGCTGCTTCAGATGAGAAGGAATCAGCACAAGTACTCCAGAAGTATGAAAAATCAGAGTGAAAGGCCACCCCTAATGGAGCACATCAGTTCTCTGGTAATAAATCCCAAATAAAATTAAAATTTTGAAATGACAGATAAAGAATTCCAAATATGGATTATAAGCAAGCTCAAGTAAATCCAAGAGAAAATGGAAAATCAACTCAAAGAAAGCAACAACAAAAAAATGGAAATGAATGAAAAATTTACTAAAGGGATAAACATATTTAAAAAAAAAACAAGTAGACCTTCTGGAAATTAAAAATTCATTTAAGGAAATACAAAACATAGTGGAAAGCTTAAATAACAGACTAGACCAGGCAAAAGAAACAATTTCAGAGCTTGAAGACAACTCTTTTCAATTAACCTAGCCAGTCAAAAATAAAGAACAAAGAATCAAAGGAACAAATAAAGCATAGTAGAAATATGAGATTATGTAAAATGGCCAAATATGAAATATATAGGCATCCCTGAGAGTGAAGAAGAAAAAGCACATGATCTGAAAAACCTGTTTGAGGGAATAATTGAGGAAAACTTATCTGTTCTTACTAGAAGCTCAGCAAACACCTGGGAGATTCATTGCAAAGAGGGAATTACCAAGACATATAGTCATCAGACTGGCCAAAGTAAACACAAAGAAGAAACTCCTATGAGCTGTGAGGGGAAAACATCAAGTAATTTACAAAGGAAAACCCATCAGACTAACTGCAGACTTCTCATGGAGATCTTACAAGCCAGAGGGATTGGAGACCCACGTTCAGTCTTCTTAAACAAATCAACTGCCAGCATAAAATTTTGTATCCTGCAAAACTAAGTTTCACAAATCAAAAAGAAATAAAGACCTTTCCAGACAAGTGAACACCGAGGGAATTACTCATGACCAGACTTGCCCTGCAGCATATATGCAGAACTGCATTATACATGGATCAACGCAATAGATACCCTCCAGTGTAAAATCACCCCAAAGCTAAAGCTCACCACTCATTTAAAACAATACCACAAGAGGGAAAACAAAGCAATAAGGTACTATGCACCATGATGAACAGAATAGCATCCCACATATCAATTCTATCACTCAAACACCACATATACTCTCTAACAATCTGCAGTAATCAATGGGAACACATGGGCACAGAGAGAAGTAAAAGTCACTGGAAATCAAGAAGGGGGAGAGTGCAGGAGAGAAAGGGTAAACACCTACCTAACAGCTACAATGAACACTATTCAGGTGATGAACACACTCATAGCTCTGACTTAAGATTTATAAAAGCTATCTATGTAACAAAAACATTTGTAACCCTTAATATTTTGAAATTAAAAAAGAAAAAGAAATTGGCATATTGAAGTCTCCAATTGTGATTGTAGGATTGCCTTTTCCCCTTTATAATGTATTTTAGTATGTATTAAAATGTATTATAATAATGCATTTTCATATATTTATGGCTCCATTTTGTGTATATATATTCATAATTTATATCTTCTTGACCCTTATTTTCCTTGTCTCTTATAACAATTTTGATATAGTCTCTTTATTCTGATATTAGTATAGCAACCCAGATCTCTTGTGGTTACTACTTATGTGAAATATCTTTCTTCATCCTTTGACTTTAAAATTACTTGTGTCTTGGATCTAAGTTAAGCCTCTTATTCATATAATATAGGTTTTTGGATTTTGCTTTTTGTGGTGTTTTTTAAAATTAATTCTGTCAATCTCTTTCTTTTATTGGGACAGTTTAATTTATTCACCTAAAAAGTAATTACTGATAAATGTAGCTAAATAACTAACAATTGTCATTTAGTTACTTTTTCCTGTATGTATTATAAATTTTTTTTGCCTCTCATTTCCTTAGTTACTGCCTTCTTTTGTGTTTACTTGATTTTTTAATAGGGAACAATTTTCTATTCCTTCACATCTTCTGCCCTGTACATTTTTTTAGATATGTTCTTTTGCTTACAATGGAGATTATATTTAACATTCTCAATTAATGCAATCTAGTCCAAATTGATAGCAAATATCTTCAAAAGCATACAAAAAGAACTCCTATACAGCTCTATCTCCCCTTTATGTTGTTTCTGTCACAAATTAAATCTTTATACATTAAGTACCAAATAACATCAATTTATATGTGTGTGTATATAATACATTTGTTTTATATCCTATAGTATATGAAAAGTAGAGTTACAAACCAAAAAATACAATAATACAGGCTTTTATGTTTGCTCATGTAGTTATTTTTTGGGGAGATTTTTATATCTTCATGTAGCTTCAAGTCACTCTCTAATGTCCCATCACTTCATCTTGAAGGGCTTCCTTTAGCATTTCTTTCAGGGGTGGTCTAGTGGTAATTCTATTACTCAGCTGTCGTTTATCTGGGGAAGTCTTAATTTATTTTTTTATTTTTGAAGGAGGCTTTTGTTGGATATTGAATTCTTGGTTGACAGTTTCTTCTGTTCTTTCAGCGGTTTACATATCTTATCCTATTGCCATCTGGCCACCATGGTTTCTGATGAAATAGCAGCTGATAATCTTATTGAAGGTCTCATGTATGTAATAAGTCACTTTTTTCTTGCTAATTTCAAGAGTCTCTCTTTGTCCTGGGGCTCTGATAGTTTGACTAAATGTTTAGCACTATGGATTCTTTGAGTTTACCCTTCTTGGAGCCCATTCAGTTTCTTGGGTATGTGAATTAATGTCTTTTATCATTTTTGGGAAGTTTAGACCATCTTTTTTATTCAAATAAACTTTTTTAAAAAATTTATTTTTATTTAATTTTTATTTCAAAATATTATTAGGTTATAAGTGTTTTGGTTACATGAATTGCTTTTATATAGTTTGAGTTAAAGTTATAAGTGTGCCCATCACCCAGAGAGTGTGCATTGTACCTGGTAGGTGTGAATTTACCTGCCTCCTCATCTCCCTTAATATCTACTTGGTTTCTGTTGAGTTTTACTTTCATGTGTACCCATGAGTGTTAAACAATTAGTTTCAATATAATAGTAAGTATGTGTGGTGTTTGTTTTTCCATTCTTGCCATACTTCACCTAGAAGAATGGTCTCCACTTCCATGCAGTTTTTTACAAAATGTATTTCACCATTTTTTGTGGCATAGTAGTATTCCATGATATGCATATACCACATTTTATTAATCCACTTGTGCGTTGGTGGGCACTTGGGTTGATTCCACATCTTTGCAATTGTGCATTGAGTGCTACAGTAAAAATTCAAGCACAAGTGTCTTTTTGATAAAAATGACTTTTCTTCCTTTGGGTAAATCCCCAGTCATGGGATTGCTGTATCAAATTGTAGGTATACTTTTAGTTCTTTGAGGTGTCTCCATACTACTTTCCATGGAAGTTGTACTAGTTTGCAGTCTCAGAAGCAGTGTATAAGTGTTCCTTTCTCTCCACATCCATGCCAGCATCTGCAGTTGTGGGACTTTTTAATGAAAGTCATTCTCAGTGGAGTTAGGTGCTATCTCATTGTGGTTTTAATTTGCATTTCCCTGATTTTAGAGATGTTGAGCATTTTTTATATGTTTATTGGCCATTAATGTATCTTCTTTTGAAGGGCTTCTGTTCATATCTTCTGCCTACATTTTTATGAGGCTGTTTGATTTTTCACTTGCTGATTTGTTTGAGTTCTTTATAGATTCTCTTCTCTTTTTTCTCTCTCTTTTCCTGGAAATACTATAACACATATTTTAGTCTACTTGAGGGTTTCCCACATTTCCCTTAGACTCAGTTCATTTTTCTTCATTCTTTTTCTTTCTGCTCCTCAGATATAATGATTTCATTTGTGCTATGTTCTTAATTTGATGACAATATCTTCTGACTGTTTCTATTTGCTGTTGAACACCTCTAGTAAATTTTTAATTTCACTTTTTTTCAGCTTGATATTTATATTTGGTACTTTTGTACAATTTATATCTCTTTGCTGATATTTTCCTTTTATTTCTACTTCATATCCTTGATTTCTTTTAGTTCTTTGTTCATATTTTCCTTTATTTCTTTGAACGTACTTAAGAAAATTGTTTCAGAATCTTTTGTCTTGTAATACACAGGGCTGGGCTTCCTCAGGGATCTTTTCTGTCCATTTATTTTGTTTCTTTCATTGGTCATTTTTTTTCAGGTTTTTATATTTTGAAATTTTTTGTGGTTGTTAAAAATTAGACATTTGAATACTATAATGTATTCAATGTAAATTGAATGTAAACAATGTAAAATTTGTTAATCAGATTATCTCTCTATCAAGTTTTCTTTTTGATTGTTAAATGTTATAGCAGTCCATTTGTTTAGTGACTTTTCCAAATGTTTTTGAAAAGATACCATAAAAAACATTTTCAAAGGATATGTTTCCTCTCTCCATATTTAAAGTTAAAACATGCTAATTGTATAAAATTATAAATGCCTAAAATATGAAAACTTGAAAACACTCATAATTTAGCACACACAGGAGGAAGAACTTTCAACAGTTTAACATAGTCCATATATTCTTTTTGTATGTTTGCAACAAATTTGAGATAAAACTGTTTATAGTAGCTTCATGTTATTGTATAAGCATATGCACAATGGTAATAATCATGATAATCAGTATTGTAAAAATCTGCAGTTTTTTTATCATATAGATATGCCATGATTTATTATTTGGTTGACTTTTTCCCATGAAGAGCATACTTGTTCTAAATATGTTTACGTAGTCATGTGAATTTTATAAAATAAATTATTATTAGTGTATTATTTGGTTAAAGAGGAAAATATCAAATATCCCTTTGGAAAGTTTTTATCAATATACATGTTTCTTCAGAAGTATGAGTAGGCTTAAAAGCTAATTTTTATATCAATAATAATTTGCATTTATGTAACACTTGGTAATTTACAAATTATAATCATGTATCAATCCTTTTAAATATGCTGAGGTAGGCATAACAGTATCATTATCCTAATTTTACAAGTGAGGAAACTGAAAATCAGAGATTTTATATAATTTGTACAAATATAGTCTACAAATTAATTTTACTAGTCAAAGCCCTCCAAAGTCTAATTTAAATATTAATTACATATTTCTGTTTTATATGAGCATACAAGTTATAAATGACTCAAAATGGAGAGACTACATAGAAATAGCTGGCAAAGGAAGAATGACTTATTTAGCAACTCCAATGTCATGGAACTAAAATATATGAAAAGTGGTTGTCATGTTTGAGACAAGTTAGTCACAGATTACAAATTACTGAAGTTTCCAAATATTCTCTTTTAAAAGAATTAGATACAAAATTATCCCTGAAGTTGCATAACCCTTATGAATTTGTAATAGTTTTTGAATGAGTGAGAATAAGAAACCCACTCTCATAACTCACAGAACACCTTATTATTTATGTTCTACATAGATTTTAATAAAAAATGGGATGGTGAGGAGAGAGTAAATTTAATAAACAGTTCTCTAGGATTATATCCCATTGTAATGATTGTTAGTTATTCAAATGCTGTTTGATACTCTCTTCTTCCTACTTAAGGGAACTCCATTGTTACTGAGAAGAAATTATATATATATATATATATATATATATTTTTTTTTTTTTTTTGAGACAGAGTCTTGCTTTGTTGCCCGGGCTAGAGTGAGTGCCATGGTGTCATCCTAGCTCACAGCAACCTCAAACTCCTGGGATTAAGCAATCCTACCGCCTCAGCCTCCCGAGTAGCTGGGACTACAGGCATGCGGCACCATGCCAGGCTAATTTTTTTTTATATATATTTTAGTTGGCCAGATAATTTCTTTCTATTTTTAGTAGAGACGGGGTCTCGCTCTTGCTCAGTCTGGTCTCGAACTTCTGACCTTGAGGGATCCACCCACCTCGGCCTCCCAGAGTGCTAGGATTACAGGAGTGAGCCACCGCGCCTGGCCGAGAAGAAATAATTTAAATATGGTGGTATGAATAATGATCTACACCTCAATATGTCTAAATCCTAAACCTTGGAGCCTATGAATATGCTACCTTACGTGGTGAAAGAAACTTTGTAAATAGAATTAAATTAACAATGTTGAGGTGAAAGTATTTACCTTGGATTATCTGAGTACACCCAATGCAATCACAAGAGTCCCTATAGAAAGGAGGCAGGCTGATCTGAATAAGAAAGACAGACAATACCAGGGAGAAAGCAGCAAACAGAGGAAGAGAAGATGCTATGTTGATGGCTTTTCAGATGGAGAAAGGAGTGATAAAACAAGAGATGTAGGCAGCCTATGGAACCTGGAATTGCCAAGGAAATAGATTCTGCAGAAAAAAATGAACGCCATCAAGACTTTGATTTTAGGCTAGTAGAACAGCTTGGGCTTCTAAACACTGTAACTGTAAGTTAACAAATTCAAGTGTTTAAGAGAATATGTTTAAGGTCAATAAGTTTGTAGTAATTTGTTGTGTCAAACATAGAAAGCTTTATTTAATTTTTTTTTATTTCAGCATATTATGGTGATACAGATGTTAGGTTACATATAATGTCTTTGCCCCACCTGAGTCAAAACTTCAAGTGTGTCCATCCCCCAGATGATGCACACTGCACCCATTAGGTATGTATAAACCCATCTCCTCCTCCCCCCTCCCATCTGCCCAACACCTGATGAATGTTATTACTATATGAGCACTTAAGTGTTGATTGGTTAATACCAATTTGATGTTGAGTACATGTGATGCTTGTTTCTCCATTCTTGTGATACTTCACTTAGTAGAATGGTTTCCAGCTCTATCCAGGATAATACAAGAGTGCTATATCACCATTATTTTTTTGTGGCTGAGTAGAACTTGATGGTGTATAAATATACACCACATTTTATTAACCCACTCATGTATTGATAGGCACTTGGGTTGTTCCCACATCTTTGCAATTGTGAATTGTGCTGCTATAAACATTCAAGTGCAGATGTCTTTTTAATAGAATGCCTTTTTTCCTTTGGGTAGATGCCTAGTAATAGGATTGTTGGATCAAATGGTAGTTCTACTTGTAGATCTTTGAGGTATCTCCATATAACTTTCCACAGAGGTTGTACTAGTTTGCAGTCCCACCAGCAGTGTAGGACTTTTCCTATCTCTCTGCCTCCATGACAACATTTATTGTATTGGGCCTTTTTGATAATGGGCATTCTCACTGGAGATAAGTGATATCTCATTGTGGTTTTGATTTGTATATCTCTGATGATTAGAGATGTTGAGCATTTTTTCATATGTTCATTGGCCATTAGTCTATCTTCTTTTGAAAAGTTTCTCTTTATGTCCTTTGCCCACTTTTTTATAGCTTGTTTGATTTTTTTCTTGGTGATTTTCCTTAGTTCTATATGGGTTCCATTTATCAGTCCTTTATCAGATATGTAACATGAGAATATGTTCTCCCACACTGTAGGTTGTCTGTTTGCTCTTGCGATAGTTTCCTTGGCTGTGTGGAAGCTTTTTAATTCGATCAGATCCCATTTATTTTACTTTTGTTGTTGCTGTGACTGCCTTTGGGATCTTCTTCATAAATTCTTTGCCTAGGCCAATGTCTATAAGAGTTTTTCCAATATTTTCTTCTAGAATTCTTATAGTTTTGTGCCCTAGGTTTACGTCTGTTATCCACTGTGAGTTGATATTTTTGAGAGGTGAAAAGTGTGGATCCCGTTTCTATCTTCTTCACGTGACTATGCAATTTCCCAAGCACCATTTATTGAATAAGGATTCTTTTCCCCAGTGTATGTCTTTGTCTGATTTTTCAAAAATTAGATGGCTATATGAAGATGGTTTTATATCTGGGTTCTCAGTTCTGTTCCATTGGTCTATGTCTTGTTCCTGTGTGAGTACAATGCTGTTTTATTTACTATAACCCTGTAGTATAGCTTGAAGTACCAGAGGTAAATTGATGCCTCCCAATTTGTTCTTTTTGCTTAAGATTGCTTTTGCTATATGCGGTCTGCTGGTGGGACTGAAAATTAGTACAAACTCTATGGAAAGTTGTATGGATATACCTCAAAGAACTAAAAGTAGAACTACCATTTGATGAAGCAATCCTACTCCTGGGTATGTACTCAAAGGAAAAAAAGGCATTCTACAAAAAAGACATCTATACTTGAATGTTTATAGCAGCACAATTCACATTTGCAAAGATGTGGAAACAACCCAAGTGCCCATCAATACATGAATGGATTAATAAAATATGGTGCAAATATACCATGGAGTTCTACTCAGCTACAAAAAAAAAAACAATGTTGATATAGAACCTCTTGTATTATCCTGGATAGAACTAGAGCCCATTCTACTAAATGAAGTATCACAGGAATGGAAAAACAAGCACCACATGCACTCACCAACAAATTGGTATTAACTGATCAACACTTAAGTGCACATATAGTAATAACATTCGACGGGTGTCAGGCAGATGGGAGGAGGGAGGAGGGGATGGATATATACATACCTAATGGGTGCTGTGTGCACCATCTGGGAGATGGACACACTTGAAGCTCTGACTTGGGTGGGGCAAAGGCAATATATGTAACCTAAACATTTGTAACCCTGTAATATGCTGAAATAAAAAAAATTAAAAAAAAAAAGAATCTATGTATATATATTTTTAAATCATATATGTATGCATATATATACACACATGTAAAACATATGCCTAAGCATACACAATCATACATATTTTTTAAAAAAATTTATTATCTCTTAGATCAATTAAGAATAAGACAAATAAAAAATATCTTGACTCATTCCTTCTTTGATATTCTTCTTTTCGTCATGTAGAAACAAGTTTCTGACCCATATTATTTTCCTTCTCTCTAATGAACTTCTTTTAACATTTCTTAAAAGATAGCTCTGTTAGAAAAAAATCCTCAATATTTGTTTCTACTGAAATATTTTCAAGGTCAGACAGATTGTTTCCCCCACTATGTCCAGCCCACTTAAAAATCTATGAAAGGTACTTTTAATTTCTGTTGTTGTGTCTTAATCTCTAACAGTTCTTTTTTGGTTCTTTCTTAAGCTTTCCATCTCTCTTACATCGCTTACATTGCTTACATCGCTCTTCTGTTTTGACATTTTGCCTACTTTATTCATTAGAGCCCTACTATATTAATCATAGTCATTTTAAATTTCCTGTCTGATAATTCTTCTATCCCTGCCATGAGTGGTTCTGATGCTTGTTCTGTATCTTCAAACTGTGTTGTGGTGTTTTTTGCCATTTAATATGCCTTCCAATTTTTTCTTGATAGCTGGGCATAATATTTTGGGTTAAAAAGAACTTCTGTAATAGAACTTTTATAATATCTTGGTTAGATGTCGGGGGAGATAAAGCATTCTCTAGTCCTATGATTATATCTTATCCTCTTAGTAAGCTCAGGCTTCTAGACTGTACTTCACAAATGTTTCTAAGTCTTTTTCTCCCCTCTTAGGTGAGAAAGGATGGCTAAAGTAGGATGAGTTAGGTATTTCCTTCTCCCACATGGAAGTCTAGAGCTGGCTGGAGTTTGGTATTTATATTCCTCCAGGTCATGTTGCCTCTGATAAACTCACAAAAGTTTACTTCCTTCTTAACTCATTTCTCCTGAGGGCAGGTCTTGCTAAGAACAGAGTAATCAAGGCATATTTCTAAATGATTCTTTTCCTTTCCCCCTGCCAGAAGTATGAGGGAATCTTTCTTCAGTATTTCCTGTGAGAATCTGGTCAAGCTGTTGAAGGTAAAACTCAGAAAAATATAGGCTCCCCCGTGACTGGGTTGCCCTGGAGTTTTCAGCTGTCAGACTTTTTCACAGCGAGCCACTAGTTTGTCATCAATTACAGTTCAGGTTTTCCTACCCAAGCACTGGTTCTTCTGGAGGTTTCTGCTCTGGTATGTTGTGATTCTCTATGTCCTCCTATATGTTTCTCCATTTTGAAGGATAATGATTTGACTTGACCTCATATATCATCTTTTTTTAAGAGACGGAGCCTTGTTCTGTCATCCAGGCTGGAGGGCAGTGGTGCAACCATATCCTCCTGTAACCTAGAACTCCTGGGCTCAAGGCATCCTCCTGGCTCAGCCTCCCAAGTTACTAGGACTATAGGTGCATGCCACCATGCCCGGCTATTTTTTTTTTTAATTATTATTATTTGTAAAGATGGGGTTTCAACATGTTGCCCAGACTGGTCTTGAACTCCTGGCCTCAGGCCATCTTTCTGACTTGGCCTCCCAAAATGCTGGGATTACAGGCATGAACCACTGTGCCCAGATCTCATCTCTCTTATGTATCTAACACTTGTTGAGTTTTTGGTTTGTTCAGATTTTTATTTGTTGCTAGGATGGAGTGGTGACCTCCATGCTCCTTACATGCTGAACTAGAAACTGAAAGGGCTAATATACATTTTATTAATAATACAAGTAAATGTCACATTTTTAAAAAAAAATTCTCCTAAATCTTCGTGTGTACATATTGCCCTTTTATTTATCTTGTTTAGATATATAAGAATGTAATTACTGAATCATAGAGTGATGTTTAATTTTATGACACATTGTGAAAATATTTTTTAAAGTGATTTTACCTTTCTTAATAACATTTGGAATTGTCAACTTTTCCTTTTTAGCCATGCTAATGAGAATGTGGTAGTAAGTCACATGGATTAATTTCTACTCCTGAAATAAACTACATTTGCTCATGTTGATGTTTCCTAACATTTTTTAATGGTTTTAAAATATATGTTCGTAAGGAATATTGTCCTGAATTTTGTTTATTGTTTATTTTTTTTGTTTTGGCATGTCTTTTTTGATGTTTTCCTTGTATTTTCTTTGGTTTTAGATTCAGGGCCATACCTCATAAAATGAGTTAATAAGTTTCCTTCCTCCTGTATTTTCTGAAAAATTTAGCATAAAATTATGTGACTTTTTAATTTTAAAAATATTGGTAGAACTCATGAGTGAAATTGTCTGATTTTGAATTTATTAGGTGTGTTTTTTTAACTTCAAATACAATTTTTAAAATGCAAATGAGTCTATTCAAGTTATCCATTCCTTCTTGAGAGAGCCCTGAAATTATGATTTTGAAGGAAATTTTTCATTTGATATATGTTTATTAAATTTGTGAACATATTGTTTTTAATTATATTCTTTTTTTATCATTGTAATATTTGTAAGACTTGTAGTGATGTCTCCTCTTTATTCCTAATATTCATGACTTGTATATTTTTCTCTTTTGTTCTTGGTCACTCTGCCTAAAGATCTATCAATTTTATTAATAATTTTAAAGAGACCAGCTTTTGAGCCATTGATTCCATATAGTATATGTTTTCTATTTTTATAAATTTCTGCTTTTGTCTTTATAACTACCTTAGTTGTATTTACTTAGGTTATAATATTACTTTCTTTTTCTAGTTTCATAAGGTAGAAGTTAATATTATTGCTTAAATTCCTTGTTTTTTTCCTAATAAAAGTACTCAAAACTATAAATTTCTTTCTAATCACTATTAGCATTGATACAAAAAATTATGTTTTCCTTTATTTTGATTTTGTTTTAATAATATATATTCAAATTTATTTGTATTGCCAAGCATAAAATTTCTTAATGAATTTCCCCCATGATCTTGATCTTTTATATTATGGATGTAGTGTTCTATAAATATCGATTAGATTGAGTTGGTAGATATTGTTATTGAAGTCTACATTTCCTTATTAATTTTAATTGTAATTAAATTTAATTGCAATTAAAAGTAATAATTTAATTTGGAATAATTGTAAATGTAAATTAATTGTATACTTAAATTACCTTATTAATTTTAATTTGCTTAATTATAATGCCAATTACTGAGAAATAAATATTGAAATCTCCAAATATAATTGCTAATTTGCCTTGCCCATTTCTGTTTGGTTAGTACATGTATCATGTGTTTGGAATTGGTCTATAAATGTGTACATATATATATGGATGATATAATTTTTATGTATTATTTTTATTAAACATATCTTTTTCTTTCCTAGTATTGTTTTTCTCCTGAAGTCTACTCTATGAGATTAAAATATTAACTATAGCTTTTTTATGATGAAGCATTGAATGGTATATCTTCTTGCATTCTTTTATTTTGAAGATGTGGTAGGCTAAATAATGACCTTTAGAAGATATCCATGTTCTATTATGTGGAACCTGTGAATATGATAACTTACATTGTGAAAGTAACCTTAAATATCTTCCAAAATAAAATTGGAAGCAAAATAAAAGGAAGTGTTTGACAGCATTACTGGGACAGGAGTCAGATACCCTGCAGGTAGTTAGCGCAGGAGTCAGAAAGAGAAGGCCAACAGGATAAGAAGGTCACGACATGTAAATATGCTTAACTAAAATAAATGTAACAAATAGGGACCCTTTAGTTATTTTACTTTAGCCACAACATCTTGGTCTAAGGTAAAAGGGAGAATTCCTTTCATTTGAGCATGGGCAACACAGTTGGGGCCACAGTATCCTTAAATGAACTACCCTCATTAACATAGTAAAAAACACACCCAGGGGTGGCTTGACAGTTTACAAATGCCCTGGCAATTCCCGACAATTATCCTATATGAACTGAAAAAGGGAAGGACCCTCAGTTCCAAGAACTCTCTATCCTTTTCTTGGAAAAGACATGAATATTCTGCCCCCAGTTTAGCATAGCATTAAGACTTGACATAGAAGAACAGACCCTAACCCTGGGGTGGCACTATTCCTTCTTAGATCAGGCCACTCTTTGTCTTTCCTTAAAAGTGTACTCTGCTTTCAATAAATCCATCTGCTTCTGCCTATACTTCATGTCTGAATTCTTCTTTTTTGCTTGTGACCCTGCTTGAATTCCTTCGAGAGGGGAGGTCAAGAACCCTCTCTGCTGGTACAGGCAATTGTCTGCACCATAATCATCGCCATTAAGTACTTTTATTTAATGGCTTGGTGGTGTTAGTTAAAATTAAGTACATTCAAGGTAGCATATTAAAAATAGTTTCAGAGAATAAATTTATATTTTGAAATCTGACTTAGAAATAGCATTGAAAAATATAAAAATGTTCTGTAAATCAAAAAAAAAGAAAGAACATTGGTGAAAAACAAAGATGAATAGAAGCTGAAAGATTCAAATACAGAAAAAAAATAATAAAAAGCCAAAATAGCATATGAAGAAGAGCACAGAATCAATGTTAACAGCGACACTAAACTTGAAATAGCAAAAAAGTAGTATGCCTATTAAACATGTATAATTTAGAAACTTTATATAGTCAACAGGTGACAGTGATGTGGACTATAGAGAAACTTCTGCAGTTTAGAAATGTATATTACTGTCACCATTCTGGAGAGAACTGTGGCACTAGTTAGTCAAACTAAGTATTCTGTATCTCACATGTATCTCAAAGAATTTCCTACAAGGATCCATAAATGCACATGTACAACGATGTCTACACGGTTTGATTCTACTGTAAGGATGGGGATTTTGAATACAGCATGTGCTGGATGAACATCATAGAGTCTTAACCAATGATTAGAATACTGGACTACATGTATGTGTTGGAAAATAGATGGATCTCTCGAGCATAATCTATGATGTTAAAGTAAAAAACAGCATAAGGCACACAACCTGTTTGAATTAAAATACATGTATTCTTAATAATACAATGAATTTTATAATGAGCTACACAAAAATAAATATACACTAAATAATATTATGAAGACTACAGTCTGACCACTGCTCTTTGCTCCAAATTCCTTCCTACAGGGCCTGTAGAGAGTCACGTCTATCGACCGTCAATTCTGCTGGGCAAGTCACTCTGACCCAGCGTATTGTGTCTTGCTTTCCCAGCCTGACTCTGACATAGCATCACATAATGATTAGTAGACTCCTTATCTTGACTAATGTATGTTAAATTTAAAACTTATACATTCCTTCCTGCTGACTTCACATTTTAGACAAAGCCTTGCTTCTTAAACTAGTTGCAAATTAAAGAATCTCTAAATCCACCTATGACCTATAAGCCCCCACTTCAAGATACTCTCCTTTTTGAGCCAAAACAGTGTATAACCGCCATGTATTGATTTATGACTTTGCCTGTAATTTCTGCCTCCCTGGACTGTATGAAACAAAATTGCAGTCTGCCCTCTATGGGACTGCTTTCTCAAGACTTCTTGAGTTTTTCCTCAGCCATGATCACTCATATTGTCTCAGAATAAATTTTTAAAAAAATATTTTAGAGTTTAGTTTTTCCTTTGACAATTAGAATAATTATCTTTAAGATGAGAATGTGAATAAAATGATATTAAAAAACATTTCCTCATCTCCCTCATATTCACGGATGAGCACTTGACATAGTTCTGATCAGTACTGAAAGTCACTATGAACGTTTCTAAAAAGAAACAGTAAACTATTACATACATACTTTTTTCAGTTTTGGCACTTTTCTTCTCACTGGTTGGAATACAGATTAAATGCCTGAGATCTTAACAGATTTTTTTTTTTCCAAATAAAGAGAATGGCAGAGACATTTGGTATCTTTGTGCAACAACAAAAATAAACAACTCCAGCTGTACATGGTAGCTTATATCTGTAATCCTAGCACATTGGTAGACTGAGGCAGGAGAATCACTTGAGGCCAGGAGTTTGAGACCAGCCTGGGCAACATGACAAGACCCTGTCTCTACAAAAAAAAAAATTAACCATGAGTGGTGGTGTGTGCCTATATTCCTAAGCTACACGGGGGGGGGGGGGGGGGGGCTGATGAAGGAGGATCACTTGAGACCAGTAGTTCAAGGCTGCAGTGAGCTATGATTGTGCCATTGTACTCCACTCTGAGTGACAGAACAAGAACCTGTTTCTAAAAAAAAATAATAAAATAAAATAAAATAATAAAATAAATAACTCTCAAACTCCAGAAATCTCATTGTTTTATAATTGTAGCAAACGTAAATTCTTTCTGGGAAAAAAAAAAAAAATGAAGTCAGATTGAGATACTTCTTGCAAAGCTTAAGCCCAGGATCAGGATGTAGGAAGAATTGGAATTGCTGCACTCTGCTAATTCATTACACCAAAATTAAAGTGTGCAGCAGTGGAAAAAGCATGAGTTTTGGAGACATGAGCTATGAGTTCAAGTCTCTGTTTTCTCAATTCCTGGTGATGTAACCCAGTGGTGTAAACCACTTCCACTTCAATGTTTCCATCCGTAATATTAGAAAAATATCATATTCTTACATTTTTGAAATTTAAGAGAGATAATGCATTTAAAATACTAGGCATTTTTTTTTCTTAAAATTACTTTCTTTTCTTTTGAGCAAATACTTTAGTTGTATTAAGGAAACAATTCACAAAGATCAAAAAACAATTTGCCTCTGCACCTGGAAAGAGGCCTCAGGTTAGTTATTTAAGTTAGGATTCAGGCTGACAGTGATGCAATGATCCTTTTCAAATCATGCTGTAGAAGTTAAACCACCATATGTCAACACAGATGGCATACTGGCAGGAGGGAGCTGTGATATTTCAAATGACAAAATAGAGTCAAGAGCACTTTAAAAGGGTAACGAAAGGGTCATGAAATGTAATCTAACTGTATTATATATAAAATATTTTGATTTGGATTTTAAAAAGCAACCATGTATGATGGAAAAAGGAAGATTTATTTGAAAAATTTTGATAGAGAAGATCAACATTTTTATCGACCACATCAGTTTAAAACAATAAAATGTTATTCAAGAGGTAGTGAGTTCAAGCTGGCTAATCAAACCTACATGTCTATTTGTCTTTGCTCTGAAGATCCTATAAAATGATAATAAAATAAACACATAAAAACAAATGAGACAGGATATACACCTGTGTGGGTGAGAAATTTCTGCTTATTTCTGGATAAATAGGTAGAAACAGGTCCAGGAAGCCAGAACTCAGTACCCACAAGTGACAACTGCAGTCAAGGGAAGAGCATCTCTGCATCTGCTTACCAGGATCATAGAAATGGTAGGAGGGAAGGAGAATGGTCACTATAACAGGGGCTTGTTTAAAAGGCTGAATTTTGAAGAAGTCTGCCAATCCCATTTCTACATTCTTACCTTACTGCCATCGTTTCCTCACCCATCCCCCAAGTGAAATACAAGAGAACTACAACATTTTAACACCACACATTGATATATAAGGGCTAGTCTTCAAAGATAATAACATACCCTAAAAATGATAGAACTGCTGTAGGGGGCTTTGGACTCCTAGAGAAAGATACTCCCGTGCTAGAATTTTCCCCAGTCTAAAGATGAAATCTCTGCTTTTGACTTTGAAATGAATATTTATAGCTAGTTTCAAACATTACACAAATTCCAAGAAAATGTAATAAAATGTCTCCTCACTCATGGGAGTGTCTTGAAAGAAAAATAATAATTTCATGCACAATAATAATATAGGCTGAAATAAGCAATTATTCTAAAAATAAATACAGTGAAATCAATGCCACTTCAAGTCTCTTTAATTCCTTATAGTTAAAAAAATATAATTGTTGTATTATAAAATATAGACTATATATATTACATTACAATAATAAAAGGAAAACCTATGGAACCAATACCTATACTTAAATAAGAAATTACCAATAGCAGAATTCTGCTTCATTAATGGTAAACAAGTTCATAACAGATTAGTCCTCCTACAAATATAAATTATAAACCTGAAGGCACTGAAAAGTTGTCAACAGCAGACAGAAACTGGAAGGCAATTGATGCCTGAGTGAGAGCATTTTCCTAATGTCAAATTATATTGAACATCATTTCATATACTTGTTTTTCTCCTGAATATCTTTTGCCCATTTTTAGTGACTTATTTATTTTCTAGTCATTGAGTTTAAAAGGTGTTTATATATTTTGGATACAAGTCCTTTATTAGATGTATGTTTTGCATATATGCTCTCCCAGTTTGTAGGTTGTCTTTTTATTATTTTAGTGGTCTTTAATAGAGAAAAAAGTTTTCATTTAATAATAAAGTTTATCATTTTTTTCATCAATCATGCTTTATTTGTTGTTTCTAGAACTTAACATGGATCCAACATTTCATAAAATTTTTCTTATATTTTCTTCTAGAAGTTTTATATTTTGCATTATACATTTACCTGTATGATTTGTCTTGAATTAGTTTTTGTGACTGCTGTAAGGTATATGTCTAGGATTTTTTTTATTTGTTTTTTTTTTTTTGTTTTTGTCACTGGGTATCGATTATACCAGCACTATTTGTTAAAGAAACTGTTCTTTTCACGTTGAATTGCATTTATAATTTTGCTAAAGAACATTTGATTATATTACTGTGCATCTATTTCTGGTCACTCCAATCAGTTCCATTAATCTATTTGTTTCTTCTTTCACCAATACCACACTCTCTTCATAACTGCAGCTTTATAATAAATATGGAAGTTGGGTAGTGCCAATTGTCTGACTTTGTTCTTTTTCAGTATTGTGTTGGCTATTCTGGATGCTTTGCCTTTCCATGTAAACTTTAGACTCAGTTTTTTGGTATCCATAAAGTATCTTCCTTTGGCTTTGTCTGGGATTACATTGAATCTATAGGTCAAATTGGGAAGAACTGACATCTTAACAATATTAGATCTTCCTATGGATGAACATAGAATACCTCTCCCTTTGTTTAGATCTTCATTGATTCATAAGAGATTTTTAGTTTTCCTCATATAGAACATGAACATATGCACATATTTGGTAAGATTCATACCTAAGTATTTCATAGTTTGGGTGATAATGTAAATGACATTGTAATTTTAACTTCGAATTCCTATTGTGTATTATTGCTATACAGGAAAGCAATTGACTTTTGCATAGTAACCTTGTATTCTACAACCTTGCTATAATCTTTATTCGTTTCAGAACTTTGCTGATTCTTTGGAATTTTCTACATAGACAATCAAGTCATTCACAAAAATAATTTTATTTCTTCCTTTACAATTTGTATATTTTTTATTTCCTTCTCTGGTCTTATTGCATTAGCTAGAACTTTTAGTAGATATTGAATAGGAGGTGAGAGGGGACATTCATATCTTGTTCCTAATCTTTGTACAAAAGCATCTAGTTTCTCAGTAAGTTTGATGTTAGCTAATGGTATTTTGTAGGTCCTCTTTATCAAGATGAAGAAGAGAGGAATATCACTATTACTAATTTGCTGACAGTTTTTTTTATAATGAATTATTCTTGAATATTGTTAAATTACATTTGTACATCAATGGATATGATTATATAAATTTTCTTCATTAGCTGTTGATGTGCTGAAATAAATTGTTTGATATTAGAATACTACATACCTAGAATACATTCTACTTAGTCATGGCATATAATTCTTTTTATATATAATTGTGTTCAAATTGCAATATTTTGCTGAGAATATTTGCATCACTGTTTATGAGAGATTTTGGCCTATGGTTTTCTTTTCTTGGTGTGTTTTTATCTTGTTTTGATATTAAGATAATGCAGACATCATAGAATAAGTTGCTGACTGTTCTTTGTACTTCTATCATCTAAAAAATATTTTGAAGAATTAGTATAATTTCTTCCTTAATTGCTAATATGTTTTAATTTGTTTAAGCATTTTATAAAGTTATTTAATATTTCTTATTTGATAATTCAAATATTTAAAGGCTTAAACATGACATTTTTCCTCCTAATTCATCAGCAGCATCTTTTTAGAGGGTTTTATTTTATATTGTGAGGCCTCATTTCATGGAATAAAATATGAGGAAAACTGAGTGTTTAAACTGGGATTATGTACTAATGCTATTTCCTGTAAGCAACAGGTTATGTTTCCAACAAGAGATATCTTTAATCTCTTTTATTGGTTCTAATGGTACTGGTATAGTGTAAATTTTTCATCTCATGCCTGAGCAATAGCAGTTTTAATGCTGCATTAAAAAAAAATCTACTATTATCAATAATTATAACAATGATATCAACAATTATTATTACTTTTGTCACCCATACTAGCATCTGAGGCAAACAGGTTTTTTTGTAAGTAGTTTCTTTTTCTAAAGTAACTTTTCAAAAACAGTAAAAACATTTAAACATGTATTTTTACTAAAAGAACTAGATTCCTTAGTGATATGACTGAATCCAATTCAAGAGGGAAAAGTACTGATGAACAATGTCTTGTAATGTTAGACATCAAGGTAACAATTAAACTCTATTGACCTAAAGAAGATCCCACTGGAGCCTTCTGATATATCACTATTTGAAGCAAGATATTTTAAATATTAATAAGAATAGTACTTGAAATTGACTGAATATCAAATATTTAAAATATAAACACACATATATACATATAAACACACAGAATCAGTAGAGGATTCTGGAGAAATAATTCATAATTATGAAAATTGGGAAATATAGGGGAAATATCAAATATTTGTCTTTTATTTGTCCTTTATGGTAACTAAAGAATAAAGAGACATTCATAATTATAGAAGTTATCATCCAGTAGGTAAATAACATATGTTACCATCTTTTACAGCAACTTGGATGGAACTGGAAGGCATTGTCCTAAGTGAAATATATCAAGAACAGAAAAAACAAGTTCCGTGTGTACTCACTCACAAGTGGGAACTGAACAATGGGTATACATGGCCACACAGAGTGGTATAATGGACTTTGGAGACTTGGAAGGGGGAAGAGTGGGAGGAGGGTAAGGGATCAAAAATTACCTACAGGGTACAATGTATAATCCCTGACTTCACCACTGTAAAGTTCATCCATGTATCAAAAAAACACTTGTACCCCATAAATCTATTGAAATGAAAAATTAAATAAATAAAAATAAAGTACATAAACATTTTAATAACACCCTCTTTAATGTATAACAATGGAATGGATTTAAGCAATAATTATCAATGGCTACTATTATTATTGCAGCAATTACACAGCACCCAAATAGTCGAGAAGACTCCTAATAGCCTAGCATGACATACCTAATTAATAAAGGCTTTAATAAAGACAAAGGATTCAATATAGCAGGAGAAAGAAAACTCCTGGTACATTTTAGGTTCAGGTTTCAAAGTCCTTTCTCAGCCACACCAGATTTACTTCCTCTTTAGATCATGAACCACCACAAGGCATGTGTGATATCTTGGCCTCTGTGCCACATTTTTACTGAGGAATCTTTCATACTCCATTGGTCATAGAGCCAAAACCAAGCTGTTTTCAAACCAAGCATCTATTATACATATCTATATGCTTTTGGTGATTGCTATAGATAAATTGGTACACTGGATTAGAGCCCTTCAAGGTGAGTTTTGGGACACTGAACTTGTTCATTATAAACAAGTAGTAAGAGCATTTTCTTTTTATTTTGGCCATACTCATGGCTTTAGGCATCCCTAGAGTTAAATATAGACTAGAATTGCTACAGAACAGCTGCAGATTACCTATATACTTACTCAGTCACAAAAACAGAAACATACCAAATGCTTAGGTGCTTTTCATTATACAATTTATGCAATATTCTGAAAGAAAGAAAAAAAAAAGGAAGGGAGAGGGAAGGAAGGCAGGCAGGCAGGCAGGCAGGAAGGCAGGCAGGAAGGAAGGAAGGAAAGAAGGAAGGAAGGGCCAAATTTAATAAAAATTGTAGATCTAAATACAAGTTTACATGAAATATAGAAGGCACATAGATACAATCAACAAAATCCAGAATGTGGGAAACTCTAGAGAACAAATGATCTAATTCTCCAAATATAATTGCAACAAAGAAAGTAGAAAAACAAAGATTAAAATTATTATTTAAGGGACACATAGATTGAATGCAATGTACAGAATCTATAACATTTGGATCCTGAATCAAACAAACAAGCTGTAAAAACAGGAAACTTTTGGGATAATTTGAATACTGGCAGGTTATGTATTGGTATCAAGGAATTATTGTTATATTCTTGGTGCTGTGCTACTGGTATGGTGGATATTGTTAAGCATCCTTATGAAATAGAGATAAAATATTATAATGTTTGGGATTAAAAATAATCCAGTAGCATTCTCAGAGCATGTGGAAAATTTACAGATCCAGGGAGATCATATAAATTATAATCCAACCCAGAACATTTTTGAAAGTGAAAGGAGGAACTTATGTGCACATATGGAAGTAACATTCATCATGTGTTGGGCAGGTGGGAGGAGGGAGGAGAGGATGGGTAAATTCACACCTAACCACTTAACAGGTGAGGTGTGCGCTGTCTGGGGGATGGGCATGCTTGTAGCTCTGACTCGGGTGGTGCAAAGACAATTTATGTAACCAAAACATTTGTGCCCCCATAATATTCTGAAATGAAAAAAAAAGAAGGAACTTTTAGGATTTTTTCTGGGACAACATGTATAAACCTAGAATGTCCCTAGCAAATCAGGAGGTATGGTGTCCCTACCTAGTGTATATTGATGTGGATGGACTTAAACATGATAATACCTTGCATATGATACAATGAAATCATCCTGATTGTGTAGGGGTAGAAAAACTCCCTCTTATCCTTTTAGGGTTCCAGCTAGGTTCGAGAATTAAATTGACATACAATAGATTAGTAGAAAAAAGCAAGTTGTAAGTTACATGGATACCCTCATAAAGAAATCAAGACCCTGAAGGAGCAGTTAGAGTCAGTTACTTGTGCTGTATTGGGCAAAGAATAGTAAATTGTGAAAATGAGACTAAATTTTGTGAGAAGCCTTAAAAGATAAAAGTTTTTTAGGAAGGTCTGTACAGAATTCTCTTGATTTCAACTTCTTGTCCTTGAGGATAAAGATGTTGTGTTTTTCCGGTATAGGGAGGGAGTCTTTCATGTGGGAATTTTATCTTCTGCTTTTGAGAAGTAGCGTAAAGGTCAAAGTGATTTTTTTGCACATGCTGTTTTTTAAGTACCTTTAACTTAAGTAGTCAATATGCCAGGATAGCATACTTTAACCCCTTCGATTGGCCTGGATTTAATTAGAGTATTTATGACAGGAACAAGAAAGAAGTCATATTCAAAATAAACTGAAAATATTCTGGTGACTGCTATACAGAGACCAAAAATTAGAGTAAAAAAATAAAATATTATTTTATACTGACTGATCATCATTCAATATATTCAGCTGTGCTTAGAAATATAAATGTGCTCCATGACTACAACATTAAGTATCATGTCATTCTTTTGGAAAGCCATTACTGCTATGAAATCTCATTTATTAGTTCATTTAACATGTGGACTCACTGTGATAGGCTTCTCATATTTTCAACATTTTTGTTCTTTAGTCAGCCTGGAAAACAAAATCCTGCAGGATTTCTTCTGGAAATTGAAGATAAAACAAATGATAATGCGTAGGAGATACACTCCAGCAGAGATAATACTGGAAGTTCCTGGTTCAATACTTCAGAGAAAAGCATGGTTAACTATGATAAAAAGTTTAAGGTGGGAGGAAGTACTTCACATAGAAATCCATCCATTGCTGTTGCCTATGTCAATACATTGAATGATATCTAAAGTCATTTTAAAACTCTAGATAACCATTCTTATGTGGAATAAAAATCCTTAAATTCATCAATTTAAATATAATCTATTAAAAACAACAAACATTTTTAGGCTACATTATACTTTACCAAGTATAATACTTTCACATCCACTATACTGCTGGGTATTCCTGTTATTATTAAGTCATTCAAGTATTTTTAATTATTAGAATTCAAAACTAAACTTGTTTTTTAAGCAAAATATATGTGCAAATAGGCAAATGTGTACAACTACTGCAATGGCTTTTTATTATAACTTTGAGATCTATCAGATTTTTGGAATGGCTGTTATTCTTTCTTTTTCTGTTGTTCTTTTATTAAAGGTGGATTTGTTCATTTTCTCTCAGATTTTGAGCTTGCTGATCCTAGGACAAAGCTATCTCACCACAGAGAAAGCACATGATTCAGGCTTGTCAATCGTCGCTCTCCATCCTACAACACAAGGTGATTGGTATATGGGGGCATGAGTAGCCGACACAGGGGAAATCACAGCAATTTTTTAGGAAAGATTTGGGCTCTGGGAGAGTGAGATTCTTTTGCATTTGATATGATGAGCTGAGGAACATGGAATCATCTTTACGCTCCTAAGTAAAGAAATTACCAAGGAATAAAATTTAAAGAAGAAAGCAAATTTTTAAACGGTGAACAAGATTATTGCACCATAATGACAGTTTTACCACTGAAACATTGTGAAATCCCTTAAACTACATATGAATTCCATTAGTTATGTTAATAAACTTTTGTGTTTAAGCGGGTTTGGGTTTACTTTCAACAACCCCTGAGGCTTGCCTGACACACTGTCCAAGAAGAGGAAGTATGAGTCATTTGCTGGACAGACTTCTAGTGTACCTGCCCATGCACATAACTAATTTGATCTTGAATTTTGTGTATCACATAACAGTGTCATTCATTTGAAATAGTTGTTATAGTACTATATTCTACATCAAAGATCAATGGCATTGCCTTGTAGGGCTTAAAATAATACTAATTCCTCTAAATCTATCTTTCCAATCTTTACCTGTCAATCAAGGACCATAATAATTCTTTTCATCCCAGAAATCTTCAAAACATTGTGACCTCTCCAGCCTTTGTCCTCCAGTGACAGGCAGATTCTAAAGAGTCCCCTCCACCTCCACAGGATCCTCATTTCCTGATGTTTATGCCTTTGTATATATTTCAAAGTCTTTAGGTGTGGGTGGGAACTATGACTTGCTTCTAACAGAATGTGGCAAAGGTGATGAGATGTCACTCTTGTGATTCCATTACTTTAGGTAAGACCTCATTTTGCTGGGAGACTTGTGTTAGAGGCTTCTTGCTGCCTAGTTGAAGTAAGTGTCCATGTTGCAAAAAGTCCACATGGTATGAAACTGTCAGCAGCCTCTAGGAGGTAAGCACATTGTCTAGCTAACAGTCAGCAAGAAGCTGTGGCCCTCAGTCTTACAATCACAAGAAAATGAATTCTGCCAATAACGTGAGTGAGCTTAGAAGTGGATTCTTTCCAAATTGAGTTCCCAGTTGAGAACATAACTCAACAATTATTTGATAACAGCACCCTGAGACTGTAAATAAAGGACTCAGTTAAGCCTTGACCAAACTCCTGACCTACAAACACTGATATAAATATGCATTGTTCTAAGTTTGTGGTAATATTGTTATTCAGCTATAGATTCCTAATAGACTTCCTATAGAAAATGTTGTCAGTTTAGTCAAGTTTCTAGTTAACAATATACCTAATGACATCCATTGATGCATTAAACTTTCTTATACCAATATTTAATTCTGGTCTATTCATTTCTTTTCTCCTATGACACAATATAAGTTTTGAAAAGCAGTGATCATATCTTCTACTTATTAATTGGCAACAAACTCTAGAAATAAAACTATTTGCTATTATATAGTTGTATCTTATAACGAGGATTCTGCCATAAATCACTCTTTTGTGTAAAACAGGAGATCTTCTTGGCTACTGAAGACAAAAAACAACTTGATAACATAATAATTTTTTAAAAACTCTATTTTCTTTTGACCCTTAGCTTTAGAAGTAAAATTACAGATGTCTCATGATAAATTTTTATTGAGATATAAAGTTCACAACTTCCTTATACAATAGGCATGATAGCAGAATTCTAAAACGAAACCCAATGAGCCACACATTTGTATAATCTTTCCCAGTGAGTGTAGTATAAACATAGGAATATGGAGGTATATCATACCCATGATTGTGTTATGTTATTTGACACAATTGACTTTTAAAAAGGGAGATTATCCTAGGTGTTACTGAACTAACTGGATGATCCTTGTGGTAGATAGAATTTTAAATTGACCTCAAGGACTCTTATGCTATTATAACTTTCTCCCTTTTGAGTATGGATAAAACTTTTAAATAAGATTAAATATAATCATATTCATTATTATGTTAGATTATATGGCAAAAAGGATGTATTCTGAGTGGGATTGACCAAATTAGCCGAGCTATTTAAAAGCAGAGTTTTCTTTGACTGACTGCAAAAGAGAAAGTCAGAGAGATGTGCTCCAGCAAGTCTGGAGGGAAGTCATCGTTGATGATGCAAATTGTCTGTGGGTACCAAATGGCAAGGGCCTGAGAGCAGCCTCTAGGAACTGAGAGTGACCCATGAGTACAATAAGCAAACAATGGAGAATTCAGTCCAGTAACCAAAAGGAACTGAATTCAGTCAAAAACAAGAATAAACTTAGAAGCATATTTCTCCTCAGGGCTTCATGAGATGAGAATTCAGTCAAGCCAACATCTTAATTTCACTCTAAGGACAGCCCTGAGCAGAGAACTTATGCATGCCCTGCCAGACTTCTGACACAGGGAACTTTGGGCTAATATAGTAAGGGATCTTATTTTAAACTGGAACATGTTTTATATTAATACTTTGTTAAACAGCAATAGAAATCTAAGTATTCTTCCTATGAAAGAGATTCAAGATCAGAGAGATTCAAATTATACAAGGATGATTATCTTTTGTTTGCTTTGAAGATGGAGGGGGTCATGTAGGAATGATCTGGGAGTAGCTTCCTGAAGCCATGAGGGGCCTCTGACTGACAGCCAGAAAGGAAGTGGGAGACCTTATCCGCACAAGATAGAAAGAACTAAATTCTGCCTACAATCTTGACTGATCTTGGAAGAGAATTCCTCTCCATAGCATCCAGATGAGAACGAACTCAGCCCAGCTCACATCTTGGTTTCAGCATTAGCAGAAAATGAGCAGACGACCTATCAATCCAATTTTGCCATGTGCAGACTTCTGACCTGCAGAACTGTGAAATAACAAGTGCTGTTTTAAGACATTAACTTTGTGCTAGTAAAATTACTAGCACAATACAGCAAGGAAATGGAAGAGGTGCACATCTCCACATACATTGGTAACATTTTGCCTTAGATCAATGGGGGAAAAGAACAGGGGAATAGTAAAAAAGAAACTGAACCTGAAAATGCACACTAAAGAAAAATAGCAATATTTATTTGATAATGGAGAGACATTAAGAACAAAATTTGTTTGGAAATAGATAAAGGCCAATCAGAAAGAAAATGAATTGATCCATTTCCATTAGGAAGAGAGAAAAGTGTTATTACTCTGAATGCACAGCCCCCATGTTCAAGTAGGAATTACATGTTTTGAAGACAAAATGGTAAAAGCGGCAAGATTGTCTGGAACCCTTCTTTAATTTTGATTTCTAATCATCCTTTTCCTCCATTCCCACAAAGACTAAGTCTAGCCATTTTCTAAGGGTACTTTATTAATCTATTACTGGTATTTATTCTAGATATGAATTCTTACTCCTTTACATCAAAGCCAACAATTAATATATTTTAACTTTGGATTATATATATGTTCACATATCAAAGTGTTAATGACCAATAATAAACAAATGCTTTAAATTCATTGGAGAAATTTTAAATTTACTAGGGTAAAATATCTTAAATTCTAAGTCAACCATGTCTTTTTCATCCCTATAGCAGTCTATCTGAGTAGAATTTTTGTAACATGGGTTGTTGGGAGAAAACATTCCATGGATCTCTCATTTCTGCATACCTTGTTAGCTGAGACATTGATAACTTTCTAGGCTGTCTTTTCAAGGTTGCTTTTACTATACTGAAGTATACTATACTATACTTATACTATAGCTTTGGAAGATAAAAATAGTGTCTCTTTTCAGAATAGAAGGTGAGGGTTTTTTTTGCTACCTAATATTATAAATATTAATATAATGTCTTTCTATAGGGCAAAGTAAAGATTGAGGCTCCCTAATCTCTGGATTCTCCAGCTGTGAGGCAAAGCCACTAGTGAAGCTTAGCATGTACCACTCTGTTTCTCTCCCATGGGATTTACAGGAAGAAGGTACCATTGTAAAGATGAAGCCATAATTCATCCTGTGCTGTGAGTAATAAAACCTCCTTGTCTCTGACCCACAAATCTCATGTGTTCTGTTAGCATCCATGAAATTGTGGAAGGCTAATTCGTTAACTAGAAAACAGGGTAAATCTTAGACTATTGATAATCTGTGATAGAATTATTGACCTATTTAATCCTGGAATTATAGGCAGTGACAAACTTTGAGACAGAAGAATGTAACAAAAATTTATAAAACAAAAAGGAAGTAGTTTTGGCCAAGAAAGGAGACTAAATAATTTACCAAGCACAATGTACTCAAATATCATAATAAATAACAGTGAGACAGTTAATCTGGTTAAGGAGCTAAACTCATAGAAGCTCAACCATGATTAAAAAATGTAATTACAATTACAAATTTGCATGAGTGTAGCAATTATTCTCAATGCCTTTGCTGAAATCTACCATATTTTCTAGCAAGTTTATTTTATTGTATTTTAGATAATGGCTCATTAATTCCAAAAGGTGGGAGAAATGTTTTTATAGTCCCATTAAGTGAAAAAATTATCTCAAGCTTCTGGGTTGCTTTAAGCACCTTCAACCAAAAATTACCATTCAAACAGATGAGGTTTAGTCTGTAATTTGTTGGTTTTTAATAAACTGGAGAGAATTAGTAAACACAAAACAGATGATCCCAGAGCCCCACATGGAGTTTAAAAGGAATTAGATCAATTTTATAAAAAACAAAGCACAGAGGAAATATACTTTAGATAATGGTATATTGAAATGTCAAGCTAGAAAAATTATTTAAGAATTTAACTGATTGGGAAAGTATGCTTCAAACTGGAAGCCCTATAGTCTCAATTCCCATAAAATTTCTGTTCTAGACTTTCTTCCTCAGTACATATGTATACACCATGAGCATTTCTTGCAAATTCTTACAGCAAGTTTTGAGCTATTCCTCTGCCAGTTACTAAGAATGTAATCTCTCTTGCTCTATTGCACTTACTTTAAGTCTAGATGATCTTTGAGAAATCGAGAATAATTTGACAATTCCAGCCAGTGATATGCTGGAGCTGATTTATATCAGCTCACAAGAGCTGATTTTGCAATTCTTCCCAACATTATGTTTTGTGATATCATGTTGGTAGCTTGAAATTGGCTGTAATAGGAGTATGTACACCATGAACATTGGCAAATGCTACAAATATGAGCTTTTTACCCCACAAAGAGTCAATTGTTAAATTATTAATAGCATGTTATGGATTGTATCCTATAGCAAACTTTAATTGTAGATGAACTATTGCAAACTCTTCTGCCTTCAGGTGTATGGCGGGTAAATTAAATAAGCAAAGTAGGTCAGATGTATTTAAAACTAACACCAAGTTTAAGGTTCAGGAAACATAATAGGTGACAGTGTGACAGCTTTTGTCCATATCAAAGGACTTGCTACTACTGTAGGACAGATAACTGTTGCCATATGGGAACACTGGCCATGTATAGGCACATTTTTGTTATTTATTTTTGTTTGCTCCTCTTTTAAAGAAAGTTGGGATGATATAATTTTAAACATACAAAAAAATTGCAAGAAGAGATAAAGTCATTACTTTTTTAACAAAATTCATCAATTGTTTATATTTTGCCTAATTTTCTGTAATAATCTGTCTCATATATGTATGTGTATATTTGTATATTTATTCTATGTGTAATTTTAACAATTTACATATTATACTTATTAAAAGTATACATATTTTATATATTGGAAGATGGATGATTTTTTTAATCATTTAAGAGTAAATTACAGACACCAGTTCCCTTTGCCTCTAAATTAATTATGTTATTTCCTAAAAACAATAATATATCGTACAAACATAGAACCATTATCAAAATGAAGAAATTTAACACTGATTCACTATTATTATCAAATCTAAAAGCCATATTCCAATTTCATCAATCATGACAATTATGTCCTTTATATTTTTTTCCCTTTAGTCTAGAGTCTAATCCAGCAACAGTCATAACATTTATTTTTACTCCTATAATCCGGAAATATTCATTAGCATTTCTTATCTTTTTCTTGACTTTTACATTTCTTAAGAATGCAGGATGTTATTTTGGAGAATGATCATCAGTTTATGCTTGATAGTTTATGGCAGAAATACCATTTAAGTGAAATTGTGTGCTCTTCAACAGCCCACTCAATTTATCATTTATTGATGATATTCTTGCCCTATTTCATTGACTAGGTCTTCTAATAACATTCTAATACAATATATATACCATTTGGAGAAAAGTGTTACAGATTTTACTATTAGAAAAATTGAGATTTTGTTCTCTTTTGGGTATCGCAAAGGTAGCCTGGAATTTGCCATGGTGTGAGTATTTACACCATGGATATTGGCAAATACTACCAGAATGACTTTTTGCTCAAAGAACTGATAGTTAAATGTCCACTAATGTGCTACTGATTTCAACCATTATTTGCATCTGGAAGTTTATCCAAAAAATGTGTATTTAAAAACATATTTTATCAAGCATTTTTTATGCCCAATTCTTTCTTTTTGGGAGCAATAACATGTATGATGAAAAAGTTTATAATCCTTTTAGTTCACTGAGATTTTGTTCATTTTTTCCCAATCTTGCTTTTATTTCTCATTTGTCTTCAGATTGTTGGTTTTTCTTCGTTTTTCAAATGTATCTATTTAATGATTTTTTTAAAAAATTGATCTATCATCAATGCAAAAAGTAATTTTCTTTTGGCATTTCTAAATTTCTTTTAAACTCTTCCAGGAACTTTTAAAATTTTATATATTTACTTTATACTTCTCTATTTCTGTTTGAATTTCCTTATGGCTTCCATTTCTTTATTTAAATTCTTTATCTCTTCATTTATTAAAAATATACTTTTTGAAGATGGCTAACTAGAGATATCACTTGCCTGAACATCCTGGAGGAAAGGAAGGGTTTCACAAAAAGGAGAGGGGGAATGGGCATGGCTTAGGTGTAGTTCAGAGGAAGAAGTTCTAGAGCCTGCTGGGGACTTCATGGGAGGATATTGCAAAGCAGAAGAGGAAAAGGAAAAAGAAGAAAAGTTATTGGTGAGGAACAAACCCAGAGAGGCTTGAAGCCCAGTGAAGGGGTAAAGGGGGATTCTGTTTCTCCTTACCACACACCTTTGGTAATCAGTGGGCTACTGAATTGTCTGGAAGCTCTTCCACCCTTATGAGGCCAAGTGCTGCTACAACCATTGAATTGTGTGGAGAACTTGCATGATCACAAAGCTTGGGCATTCTGTGCAGGTTTCCTTCCAGGGAGAGGGACCAGGGGAGCAGGTCCTGGCTATCTTCCATTCAGACTGTTTTCCTCCCCTGCCCCTCATCAGCCAGGAGGGCACTCTTAGGAGTAGCCTCTTCTCATCAGTTGGAGCATCCTTCAGTCTGAGCTTTCCACAGAGAGTGGGCCCACATCTTTCATCTGGAGGACCTGAAGTGGACCTGGGTGCCTAGTCGGTCAGTCTGCCTGCTGACACTCCCCAGAGACACATGCCAGTGGGTCAGACACGCAGGCAGGATCCTGTGCCCACAGGACTCAAGTGGGGTGCTAGAAGGCACAAGGGAGAGATTTCAGAGCTTGACTCAAGAGGTGAGGGAGCCCACATGGGCAGAACTGACGGGAGAGTACAGTGTGGGTCTAAGCCACAGCAAGCTGGTGGAGTGTCCATCCCCCAGAGGAAAATCATTCTGTTGCACTAGGGCAGGTGTCCCACAGTAAAGTTCCCAGCCTGTAGCGGCATTGCTGCTGAGTGCAACACATTTGGGTGCCCCCATGCAAACAGAATATGAATGTCAAATAATATGAATGGAATTGAAGAGAAAGTTGAAAACCAACAAAAAGAAGCAAAAAAAAAAATATTTTAGGAAATCAATGAAAAATTTGCTAATGAGCTAGACAACATAAGAAAGTATAAAATAGAACTTAAATAAATGAAAGAGTCACTAGTACATTTCAAAACACAGCAGAAAGCTTCAACAGCAGACTAAACCAAGGAGGAAAAAGAATCTCAGAGTTTGAAGACAAGGCTCTTGAGACAACCCAGTCATGCAAAGAAGCAGAGAAGACTTAAAAAATCTGAACAATCACATGGAGAGATATGGGACTATGTGAAGTGAACTGACACTCAGATTATAGGTATCCTGGAGAAATAAGAAGAAGGAGCTAAAAGCATGGAAAACCTGTTTGAGGAAATTATTGAGGAAAATTTCCCTGGTATCATCAGAGACTCAGACAAACATATACAAGATGGACATCGAACACAGGGAAGATTCATAGCAAATAAGTCATCTCCAAGAGACATAGTAATCAACCAGGCCAAAGTCAGAATGAAGGAGAAAATTCTGCAGGCATCAAGACAAAAGCAACAAATAACCTACAAAGCAAAACCCATCAAGCTAACTGCAGACTTCTTAGGGAAAACTTACAAACCATAAGGGCATGGGACCCCATCTTAAATCTTCTTAAACAGAACAACTGCCAGCCTAGAATTTTGTACCCTGCAAAACTAAGTTTTACAGTTGATGGACAAATTAAATCTTTTCCAGCCAAGCAAACACTGAGGAAATTTGCCATGACCAGACCTGCCCTGCAGGAAATACTTAGAACAGCATTACATACGAATCAGCCCAACAGATGCCCACCAGTGTAAAATCACCCCCGAAAATCCACAAAACTCACAACTCTCATAAAACAATATCATAAGAGAGAAAACAAAGCAATAAAGTACTACAAAACAGGAAAACAGACCAACATCTCTCATAACAATTCTATCACTTAACATTAACATTCTGAATGCTCCTCTCAAAGGACATAGGCTGGCTAAATGGATGAAAAAACACAACCCAAATATCAGCTGTCTCCAGGAAATACACCTAAACCACAAGGATATACACAAACTCAATATGAAAGGATGGAAAAAATATTCCACACAAATGAAAATCAAAAGAGAGCAGGTGTAGCCATTCAGTCAGGTAAAAATGACATTAAGCCAAGAAAGTTAAATGAAGACAAAGAGCATCATTATATAATGGTAAAGGGAGCAATTCAGAAAGAATACATAACAATTTTAAATATATGTTCACCTAACAATGGAGCTCCCAGATACATAAAGCCAATTTTACTAGAACTAAGCAAAGAAAAAAATAGCACCATCATGATTGCTGGGAACCACAACACTCCACTGTCAGAGCTTGACAAATCATCAAAGCAGAAAATAAATAAACAATGACTTAAACCAGGCTCTAATCAAATGGACCTAGCAGATATTTACAGAACATTCTGCCCCCAAACTACTGAATATACATTTATCTGAGCAGCACAGGGGACATTCTTCAAGACTGATCATATCTTAGGCCATAAAACAGATCTCAGTAATTTCCAATCTAAATCATACCATGTATCTTCTCAGATTATAGTGGAAATAAACTAATAACCAATTACAAAAGAAACACTCAAACCAATCCAAAGTCATAGAAATTAAACAACCTGCTGCTAGATGATTACTGGATCAATAATTAAATTAAAATGGAAATAAAAAGTTTCTTTCAACTAAATGAATGACAAAGGGGACACAAGCTATCACAATCTATTGGGCATAGCAAAAGTATTCCTCAGGGGAAAATTGATAGCCTGAAATGACTACATCAAAAAAATAAAAAAAAAATCACAAATTAACAAACTAATGTCATACCAAAGGAACTAGAAAAGGAAGAACAAACCAAACTCAAAGCCAGCAGAAGAAAGAAAATAAAAAAAGTCAAAGCAGATCTATATTATATGGAAAACAAAATAAAACAAAAATAATACAGAGGATCAACAAAACAAAAAGTTGGCTCTTTAAAAAGATAAACAAAATTGACAGACCACTTGCTAGATTAACCTAGACAGAAGAGAAAGGACACAAATAATCTCAATTAGAAATGAAAAGGGATACAGGACAACTGATACCATAAAAATACTAAACATCATCTATCAATACTAAGAAAATCTCTATGCACATAAGCTAAAAAACATAGAGGATATGGAAAAATTCCTGGAAGCCAACACAAACTCCCAAGACTCAATCAGGAAGAAATATAACACCTTAACAGAACAATAATGAGAAGTGAGAATGAAGCAGTAATAAAAAACCTCCAAAAAACAACAAAATAAAAGCCTTGAACCAGATGGATTCACAGCCAAATTCTACCAGATCTACAAAGAAGAGCTGGTACCCCTACTACAGAAATTATTCCATAATATTGAGAAGAAGGGAATTCTCCTCAACTCATCCTATGAAGTCAGTATCCCCTTGATCCCAATGCCAGGGAAGGACACAACAAAAATAGAAAACTACAGACCAATATGCCTTATGAATATAGATGTAAAAATCCTCAATAAAATGCTAGAAAGCCAAATTCAGTAGGACATCAAAAAAAATAATTCACTATGACCAATTGTTCTTTACCCCAGGAGCAAGGACGGTTTGACGTACATAAATCAATAAATGTATTCACCACATAAACAGAAGTAAAAACAAATACCATAGGATCATCTCAATGCATGTAGAAAAAGCATTCAACAGAATCTAGTACACTTTCAGGATAATAACCCTCAACAAACTAGACATAAAAAGAATACTTCTCAAAATTATAAAAGCCATATAAGACAAACCCACAGCCAATGTCATGGTGAATGAGGTAAAAGTTGAAAACATTACCACTAAGAACTGAAACAAGACAAGGATGTCCACTGTTGCCACTTCTATTTAGTATAGTGATGAAAATCCTAGCCATAGCAATCATCAAGAGAAAGAAATAAAGGGTATCCAAATAGGGGAAGAAGACATCAATTATCATTCTTTGTTGATGAGAAGATCTTGAACCTAGAAAACCCCAAAGACTCCACCAAGAGACTCCTAGAATTGATATATATATTCAGAGAAGTCTCAGGGTACAAAATCAATGCATACAAATCAGTAGCATTTCTATATACTAGTAACAGTCAAGCTGAGAGTCAAATCAAAGACTCAATCCAATTCACAATACATAAAAAGAAAATAAAATACCTAGGAATATACTTAATCAAGGAGATGAAAGATCTCTACAAAGTGAGCTAGAAAACACTGAGGAAAGAAATCACAGAGGACAAAAACAAATGGAAAAACATATCATGCTCCTGGATTGGCAGAATCAACAGTGTTAAAATGTGCATACCGCCCAAAGTGATTTTCAGATTCAATGCAATCCCCATCAAAATACCAATGTCATACTTCACAGACCTAGAAAAAGTAATTCCATGCTTTGCTTGGGACCAGAAAATAGCTCAAGTAGCCAAAGCAATCTTAAGCAAAAAGAACAAATCTATAAAAGCTATACATCTGATAGAGCACTGATAACCATAATCTACAAAGAACTTGAGCAAATCAGCAACAAAAAACCCCACAAACAATCCCATTAAAAAGTGGGCAAAAGACATTAACAGAAGCTTATCAAAAGAATGTAGACAAATGGCCAATAAACATACGAAAAAAATGCTCAATGTCCTCAATGTCAGTAATCACCAGAGAAGTGAATATTAAAACTACAATGAGATATCACCTTACCCTTGTCAGAATGGATTTTATTAAAAATGCCAGAAACAATAGATGTTGGCATGGATTCAGAAAGAAAGGAAATCTTATACACTGTTGGTGGGTCTGCAAATTATTACAAACTCTATGTAAACAAGATGGAGATTCCTGAAAGAACTAAGAGTATACCTATCATTTGATCCAGCTATCCTACTTCTAGGTATCTACCAAAAGGAAAATAAGTCATTTTTTCATAAACATACCTGCACTTGAATGTTTATTGCAGCACAATTCACAATTGCAAAGATGTAGAATCAACTCAACTGACCATCAATTCATGAGTGGATTAATAAAATGTGGTGTGTATATATGTATATATACCATAGAGTATTACTCAACCATAAAAAATAATGAATTAATGCCTTTTGCAGCGATTTGGTTGGAACTGGAGACCATTCTCCTAAAAGAAAAGTATCTCAGGAATGGAAAAGAAACACCACATGCCACATGTACTTATTATTAAATTGGAACTAACCAATGAGCACACCTGTGCACAGAGAGAAGTAAAACTCAGTGGAAATGAAGGAGGGGGGAGGAGAGGAGGGGAGGGGCAAAAACCTACCAAACAAGTGCAATGAACACTATTTGGGTGATGGGTACACCTATAGGCATAACTCAAACACTATGAAAGCAATCCATGTATCCAAAACCATTTGTACTATCTTAATATTTTGAACTATAAAAAGAAATTTAGTAAATACCTAAAAATATGTCCAAAAACCACACAAACATACTTTTTAAAAGTCTTTGATATTATATATAATAGCTGAGTTAATATTATTTTGTGCTAATTCTATCATCTTAGCATCTCAGTTTCAGTTGCTATGGAGTGCTTATTTTCTTGCTAATGAGTTATATTTTTAGCTTCATTGTCTAGTAAATTTTAATTTATATGTGACATTGTCTTTTACAACTTGTATAATTATTTATGATAAAAATGCCAGTCTAGTACTTTATGTTATCATAGTTAAATGAGGAAGTCCTAGAATCCAGATATTTGGATTTTTAAGTAAATTAATTTTATAGTTAAGTGCTGACAACAAATTTTGAAATGTTAAAACACCATGCTCCAAAACACTGTGCAGTTAAATAAAATATATCTGTGAACCATACCTGTTGAGTCCAAATTTATGACCTCTATTCTGAAAACAGGTCATGTTGTCCTCACTTGTATAGAACACAAATCCATTAGGTAACCCTATATACCACAGAACACAGGTAAAATTATGTATATGTCATATGCACTTCAGGTATGTGTATTCTACTCCTCTGCCTGTATTCTGTTTGCTACCTGCAAAACTAATACCTCATAACAGATGCCTAAATATTTTTATGTAACCTAAAGAACAAAATGCATTGCTAGATCCTTAAAAACTGTTCCTTAAGAGCAAAAGGAAACTTTGGGAGGTGATAGATACATTTACAATATAGATTGTGGTAATGGTTTCACAGATCTATATTTCACAGGTCTACTCCAAACTCATCAAGTTATATGTATTAAATATGTACATCATTTTCACATCACTCATACCTCAACCAAGTGTTTTTTAAATAAAGATGATTCTTGAATCTCTTTATGATGTCCAAACATATCAAATACTATGTAATTAATAGTAAAGCAGGAAGTGTTTAATAATTATTTGCTGATAACCATGATGAGAGATGATTTTTTGGTCATTTATCTATTCTGATTTGTGAGTTCTTGAGGCTTACTGCATTTAGAACTGTCTTTAAATACCAGATTTGTTTTTCTAACACTATCTTTGAAACTCATCCTACTCTTATAATATGAAACAGACAACAGATATTATTTTGGCATTCTTTAATTTATCATTTTACACTAATACCCCCAATACATACTCATCAGAAAACACTCATATGCTCTTATTTATTCTTATAATTAAGCCCTAAAATGGGGACTTGTTTCCACATGAATTATCTGATGGATTACTTTAATTATTTGCTTGTACCAGGCTTCACAAGGGTCCATGTTGAAATTTTGCCTCTGCTCTCTAGCCTCCATCTGAAATAGCACATCATTAATCAGCAGGAATTATACCAGAGTAGAAATACCATCAGAGTGAACATTCAGGAAAATTCTGGAACCTGTTTTTAGGCAGTATTTGGCTTTGACATGGCCATATTATAAATAGAAAAAAATAACAATGAACTTAGGTTTTAATGATTCATCTTCTGTTGGTTGGTTGTATTAATTTGACTATATCAACTAACTTCTTTAAGCATTATTTTCCTATTTAGGAAGGATATGTAATGATTCATTCTCTGTTATCCTAACAGGCTTAAAATGAGAATGGCACATAAAAATGTTTAAATGCTATGAAAACTAAAGTATGAATAATAAAAAGAGTCTGTACTTGTTGCCCTAAGGATAAGAAAGCATATGCCTGAGAAGTATGCTTTTAAGACTGCCAGAAATGTCCTCTTTTATATATAAATATCAAATCTGCTAAATCTACTGGTAATAATTTTTCTAGAAAATAAAGTGGTATATACAAATTCTCACAGTACTATAAAAGGACCAGAATAGAAGACACGTACTAATTTGGACAGCTAAGCCACATTTCCTCAGAATAAAGAACATTTTCATCCTCAGAGCAATGGTTTAAGAAAATTGGAATGGGCAATTAAAATATTTGTTTTCTAAAACTAAAGGAGTTAAAAGCAGGAACAATTACCTTAAACATCTTCATGGATGGGTATGTGTTCACACTGATCATGAGAGGTGGACAAGGGAGGGTGCCTACTGGATAGATTCCTCTTGGGGATATAGGATGAAGAGTTGGAAGGGTGGGTGTTGGTATAGGTAGAGGTTGAATATCCTTTATCCAAAATGCTTGGGACCGGAAGTGTTTTGGATTTCATATTTTTTAGGATTTTGGAATATGTGCATGTGCATAATGAGATATCTTGGGGAGGGAACACAATTCTAAAAACAAAATTTATTTATGGTTCATATGAACCCTATACACATAGCCTAAAGATAATTTTATATAATACTCTTAATAATTTTGTTCATGAAACAAAGTTTGTGAACATTGAAACATAAAACAGAAGTGTAAATATCTCATGTCAGTGCTCAAAGTGTAAAATTGGATTTTGGATTTTTGGATAGAGATGTTCAACCTGTATGTAATTCTTCCCACCCAGGAAAAATGCTGATACAACTATGCTTTCTTTTTCTTACCTGATGCTGTAGTCCCAGGACCTGAGCTACAAATGTAGGTACCAGAAGAATGGAGAATTCCTAAGTAAAAAACTGTAACTATGTCCTTAAATTTTTATGTCAGAATTTCTAAGGGCCTGATGAGTTGGGTTTTACCTTCTTCCAATCTCATAAAATCGTGAAGTACAATGAATGTAGCCATATTGCATAGTGATTTATATAGCTCACCATGGAAATTTAAAGTACTCTACCATAATATAAACCTACTCTATGTGATTGAGAGTGGACTGACAGGGATATATTTCCTAGACTAGTATTCCTGCTGGAAATCTGGACAATCACAGTGGATGACACTAATATACCCTCTAAGGTTTGAAAACTTTGACTATAAATGGAAAGAAAGAGGAAAGGTTGCTAAAGGCAAAGGAATAAATAAATGAGTTATGCAATGAGGGGAATCCAATATTACACTGGTGTCACAAAAAAGGCTTAAAGCAAGAGATAACATTGTATCTTAGCTCAATTAGACTAGATTTCTAAAAAGGTGAAACCATATGTTGCTGAGATTAATTCTGCTTTTATCACTTGACAAGATAAGATGGAAGCTTACAACCCAGAGTGGTACCATTCTGGGGCACATTTTGGTCATACAATATGGAGATGGACTAGACTATTTGTTAATATCTGAATTGGACTGAAGTAAAGTGCATGTCTTCTGATTCTTATTTTTCAGGTTACATCTACAGCCATACTGGGGTATGGTCTAATACTGTCATTGTTTGTAAGTTTATAATACTAATATTGATGGGCGACTGTATTGGAAAGTTGATTTAAAAACTACTGAGGATATAATACCAACATAAAATGATTAGCCTTAAGAAGAATGGGATTTAGCTAACCAGCAACTAATTTCTATGATACATAGTTTGGTACAAGTTTATCACAAGGTACATGTAGTGGTAGATAAAAGAAAAAAATATGAAAATATATGGACTGGCTTTATCTTATAGATTATCTGTTTCTTTAAATCTATTCCTATCTCTCACTGGCTCCTACAAATATTAGGCTTATTCATAATGAGATTATTGCCATATTTATCATATAAATTTTATATTAAATATAGAGGCTCAAACAAACATGATCATTTTGCTGTAAGAGATCGTTGACCAAAGCCCAGAGGGTAGCCTGTGCAGTAAACAATTTAACCTGGCACAAAAACATCTGGTATTTATCCTCAGCTCCTGGGAAGTTATCTTTGTCTTGGCCCCTTGGCCTATTCAAATAGTAACAATGTGACATAAAGTGGGGCTAGCTATGGCAGAAAGACTAACAATGTGATTTAGGGTTAGGGTTTTGGATTACACGGTATCAATTGACCTAAAGACTGAGACCAAACATATAATCAATCAATCAGTTATCACTACATAATGGAACCCCAATAAAATCTCTGAATGCCAATGCTCAGGTGAGTTTTCCTGGTTGGTGATCCTTCATGCATATTGTCATATATGAATGTTGGAAGACTAAAGCATCTTCACTCCATGAAAAGAGTACAATAGGAATTCTGCATTTGGTAGTTCTCCTGGGCTCTGCCTAAACATTTTTTTCCCTTAGTTGATTTTAATGTGTCCTTTCCATATGGTAAACCATAGCTGTGAGTGTAATAATCTTCATTGAGTTCTATGAGTTGTTATAGCAAATTATTAAACCTGAGAGTGACTGGATCCAATTTGTCCCTCTCCTTTCAAACTCACTGTGCATGTCAGAGAGAAAATGGTTTGGGATATGTGCCCTTTAACTTTGTAGTCTGCTTAATCTCATCTGAATGTACTATTAAAGAATTTTTTGGAGTTAGTTGACAAAATTTATAAAAAAGAAGGAAACAAGCTATGGCTATCCAAGAAAATATGCATATATCTTTTACCGAGCATGATAAAGGAACACATAAAAAATTACAAAAGTTTGCCCACAAAACCATTAGCATTATTACTGAAATTGACATTAGTGCATATCACTAGATCCATGGAAATAATATCTAGTCATTATTTGACAATGAATATAGAAGAGGATGGCTAACAAACAATGAGGGGTGATAGTCTGTTAAACATAGTCACAGTATCAAATTCAGGAGAATGTAATGGGCCATAGCCAGGAATATTATGTAAAGATCACAAAGATTTTTTAAACAAGTTAAAATGAAAAGTAGTTAATCCTCAGATACTACAGAGTCAAAATCTTTTAAAAAGTAACAACAAACAATAAAAAGACAAGGTGTGTGTGTTAAACTGAAGATATGATCAGTTTTACTGGCGTGGATAGACGCTGTTTGTATCAGCATCAGCGTACTATTTAAAGGCCCAAATTTATCCCTGAATTTCTTAAAGTTGTCATTATCTGGGATCTCTAAGTGAAATAGTATTGAATTAAGAGAAAAAAAATAAGGATTTGTGGTATATTTTAAGTTTATTAACAATTAACATAATAGGGTTAGCCAAAAAAGTGACCTAAGTAATTTTGCATGTTTCAAAAAAGAAATTTTAGGAAAAATATAAGAAAATGGAATATTAGTAATTTTAGTGGAGACATATATAAAAATATAATTTGAGATTTTAAAGTAAGATAAATTATATAAAAAAATTAAAGATATAATAGTGGTGAATTTTTCTTCATTACCTCAATTCAGATCACAAGCTATCTTGATAGGGACCTGGAATTCATGACCTTAAATTTTCTCACAGACTTAGAGTTTAATTAGCCTCATTTGATATAACAATTGTATTCTTTATATGGAGAAAAAGACATATTTTAATACACTGGTATTTTTGAAGGCCCATTTTTCTAATCTTTCTTTTTCTAAAGACTAGTAAAAGGGAGATCATATTGTCTATCAACTTAATATTACATATAGGTTAACTGAGACGTTGAAATATCAGGGCAAATTTGTGCCCTTGACTCTTAATTACTAAGACATTTTTTCTTTGTTTTCCCTCCCCAGAAATACTGAAAGCTACAGCACTCTCCCTAAATCCTTTTTCAATCTTCTCAGCAAATAATAATCTTTTCTATTTAATCATTTTCCCAAGAAGCTCTTTAACTTTTCAGATCTAATAAATTAAAATTGGAATTTTAAAACACAATCTGTCAGTTGAAGTTATCAAATTAAAATAATAAAGATACTGCTAAATTTGATTCATTTTGACTTCAGGGAAATAAAGTTAAAAGAGGGAAAAGAAAAAAAGCTTGAAAATAAATTTGGCTCTTGAAAGCACAATTTTCCTGCCAAATTGAGAGAATCTTGCTTGACATCAAGGTCAGAGCAAGCTCTAAACTTGATTTCATCCAAACTGATTTGATTTTAACCTAAAATTTTAGCTAAGGTCCACCTGGTAGAGACTTTCAGAGTAATGACATTTAGCCCAATGTACTGCATGGAATATGAATGTAGAAACTATCACACGTTAATTTAAGAAATACACTAAAATTTAAACAAATATTATCTCTTACAGAATAAAATGCAATGAGCTGAGGTTCTTTCCATCAATGTTATTGCTAGTTCTAACACTAACTTCTAAAATACAAAATTCACTTTGTCTCTCAAGCCACAGCTTCCTAAATGCACATATCTGTACATGCACACACACACACACACACACACACGAAAAACATTTGAAGGAAATCAATGCTTGCAGAATTATCAAATAGTTTTTAGAGGTGTGTGACACTTTTACAAACTGATAACTCTAAGTTCAGAGACTAAGAACCCAAAAGGCTTAAGAAGTAGTATTCTTTGCTCCCTTTAGCAGTCATCATTCTTTACCAGGGATCTGAGTGACAAATTAGTTATGAAGTGTTCTGATGCACCCAAAAATGTAGAACTAGAAATAACCCTCCCTTTGAACTTTGAGCTAATGTAAAGATATATTTTATGTAAAGCTTTAAAAATAATGCCTGACACAGAGAAAGTCCTCAAATGCTAATGAACTATTTTGTGGAATGTAAATTAGATATACAGACAATGCAAGCTTCTAGCATCCTATATACCCTCCTGTAGCTAAATTATCTTAACTTACCACTAAGATACTGCCTATTAAATTATGACCCAATTCTAACTTCGCATCAACTGTAAAACTCATCTCAATCTAAAAAATATTAAAATGGATAACTGCATGCAGAATATTGAAACTGGATCCCCACATCTCACCTCTCACAAAAATCAATTCATGATATGGGTAACAGACTTAAATTTAAGGTATGAAACCTTAAGAATTCTAGAAGAAAAAGTTGGGAAAACTCTTATAGACATTGGCCTAGGCAAAGAATTTATGAAGAAGACCCCCAAAGCAATCACAGCAGCAACAAAAATAAACAGGACCTGATCAAATTGAAAAGCTTCTGCACAGCCAAGGACACTATCATTAGAGTGACTAGACCACCTACAGAATGGGAGAAAATATTTTCATTCTACACATCCAATAAAAGGCTAACAAGAATCTATATAGAACTTAAGAAAACCAACAACAAAATAATCAAACAATCCCATCAATAAATGGGCAAAGGACATGAACAGAAACTTTTCCAAAGAAGACAGAATAATGACCAGCAAACACAAAAAAGTGCTCAACATATCTAATCATTAGGGAAATGCAAATCAAAACCATAACTAGGAATACTATTATATAAGTAAATAAGAAAACACATTCAAGAATGGACATAGCAGAACTGTTTATAAGTGCGTGAAAACTCTGAATGTTCATAAATAGAAAAATGGATTAATAAATCATGGTACATATGTCCTATAAAATACTATACACTGTGAAAAATAAATGAATGAAAGCTACATGTATCAGAATGCAATAATATCACCTGTATCATATTGGGCAAAAAATATTAATTTCAACAGGATACTAGAGTACATGATTTTTATAAATATTGAATTATTAATTAAAATATCATATATTTTTAATATATACATATGTATAGAGGTCTAAAGAGAAGCATGGCCCTGATAAACATCAAGGCCAGGTTGGTGGCTATCTTTGGTGTTAAAGGAAAAGAATTGAATTAGGATGGGATACTGGGGATTTGCAACTCTATTGGCATTATTTAAGTTGTGTAAATGTTTGTTATATTTTATACCTTTGTGTATATGTCAGAAATGATTAAAAATAATAATTATAATTATAATAATAAAATAATTAAAAATAATTTTAAAATAAGAGAAAATTTGGGAAAAGTACAGTATTTCCTAGAGCTACTTAATATCTGGCATGTGTGTGTTTGTGCATGGATATTTTAATGCTATATTAAATAAGTTATTAGAATTTCAGTAACTCTTTGATAATTGAGAAGATAAAACCAGAGTTTTTCCACATTTTTTCTGGATCCACAAATAAATTATTATATCTTTTGTTTTTAAACAAAAACTATATATATGACAGTCAAAATATATATAGTATGTAAACACATATACATACACATACACACAGAAATATATATGCAGATCACCGGAAAGAAACAAAAAGCCAAGGCAAAAGCTGAAGGAGGGGTTATTTTATTTATACAACCATACAAAACCTTGCAAGCGTTAACAGGTAAGAATTGCAAGTCTTTGGGTAGATGCCCAATAATGGGATTGCTGGAGCAAATGGTAGGTCTATTTGAATCTGTTTAAGGTATCTCCATAATGCTTTCCACAGGGGTTGCACTAGTTTGTAGTCCCACCAGCAGTGTATGAGTGTTCCTGTCTTTCTGCATCCACGCCAACAACATGTGTTGTTTTGGGACTTTTTGATAAAGGCCATTCTCACTGGGGTTAAGTGATATCTCATTGTGGTTTTGATTTGCATTTCTCTGATGATTAGGGATGTTGAGCATTTTTTCATATGTTTGTTAGCCATTTTTATAACTTCTTTTGAAAAATTTCTATTCATGTCGTTTGCCCACTTCTTGATAGGGTTGTTTGATTTTTTCTTGCTAATTTTCCTGAGTTCTAAATAGATTCTTGTTATCAGTCCTTTATCTGATGTGTAGTATGTGAAAATTTTTTCCCATTCTGTAGGTGGTCTGTTTATTCTCGTGACTGTTTCTTTGGGGGTGCAGAAGCTTTTTAATTTAATCAGGTCCCATTCATTTATTCTTGTTGTTGCTGTGGTTGCCTTAGGGGTCGTCTTCATAAATTCTTTGCCTAGGCCAATGTCTGTAAAAGTCTTTCCTACATTTTCTTCTAGAATTCTAATCGTTTCACACCTAAGGTTTAAGTCTGTTATCCACCGTGATTTGATATTTGTGACAGGTGAAAGCTGTGGGTCCTGTTTCAGTCTTCTACATGTGGCTATCCAAGTTTCCCAGCACCATTTATTGAATAGGGGTTCTTGTCCCCAGAGTATGTTTTTGTCTGCATTGTCAAAGATTAGATGTCTATATAAGGATGGTTTTATATATAGATTCAAATAGACCTACCATTCGATCCAGCAATCCCATTATTGGGCATCTACCCAAAGGAACATAAGTCATTCTATGACAAAGACACCTGTACCTGAATGTTTATAGCAGCACAATTCACAATTGCAAAGATGTGGAAACAACCCAAATGCCCATCAATTCATGATTGGATTAGTAAATTATGGTATATGTATACCATGGAGTATTACTCAGCTATGAGAAATAACAGTGATAGGACATCTCTTTGGTTCTCCTGGAAAGAGTTGGAACCCATTATATTAAGTGAAGTATCCCAAGAATGGAAAAGCAAGCATCACATGTACTCACCAGAAAATTGGTTTCCCTGATCATCACCTAAATTCACATCTGGGAATGATACCAATCGGATATCAGACTGAGGTGGGGGGTGGGGGGAGGTGATGGGTGTATGCCTACATGATGAGTGCCTTGCTCACCATCTGGGGAATGGTCAGGCTTGAAGGTGCTGATTCAGGGAGGGGGGGTTGCGAGGAGGGGATGGGTATATACCTACATGATGAGTGCAATGCGCACTGTCTGGGGAATGGACACGCCTGGAGCTCTGACTTTGGGGGATAGGTGGCACATGGGCAACGTATGTAACCTGAACTTTTGTACCCCCCATAATAAGCTGAAATTTAAAAAAAAAAAAAAAAAAGAATGTGATAAGATTTTATTCCTTGTTACTGAACGTAAATTGCCGTAAGATCTTTAATTCTTGTTGTGTGTTTCTTTTTTCTCTTGATTTTATATTAATAAATACATTCTAGAAAAAAAAAAAAAAAGAATTGCAAGTCTGAGGCTTTCCACAGGTATGAAGACAGAAACTTACAGCCTTCCCTGCTCCTGGTGTCAGACCTGGACTTCAGAGGAGCAAAGCTGAAAATTTAAAGTGGAACTCCTCCCAGAAAGATTGAAACCCAGATCAGGGCATAAACCTCACATAAATAATATTACTATAATTTATGTCTATCACAGCAAGTATAGCTATCTTGTTCTTCATCAAGGGTACTTTGGCTTTTCTGGCCCTATGCTCCTATATATTAATGTTCCAATCAATTTGTCAAGATTCATAAAACCTCACATTCAATTTATAGATTAGAAAGTATTAAATCTTTACAATGTTGGATCTCATACCTATGAGATGTTTATATCTCTCCATGTATTTAAGTTTTCTTAAATGTCTTTGTGTAAAACCTTATGATTTTATCCAAAAAGATCCTATGTTTTTTAAAGATTTATTTGGAGGTGCTTATAAAATTGTTGAAACTGCAAATGATGTACACTTTTTACACAAAGGTATATACAAATATATGTAAAAGTATATATTGTACATTTTCAATGTGCAGTTGATTGTATGCCAATCATGCATCAATAAAATATAAAAATTTTAAAAATCATTGACAATCTCAATCTTTCTATTTAAAATAAATCTCTTAAACTAGATTTAGACGACCATTAAGATTCATTTCAAATAAAAATTTTTAAATCATGAAATGTTGAAATTAAAGAAAATTGGAGACTCTGCTCTAGCCTAGTAATTTACAAGTAAGATTTTTAGGGAAACAGTGCTCTGTTGTAGTGCCTTAGGGATCACTACTATGAGTGTTCTTGATGCTAAGTGGCCAAGGCTCCAAATTTCCTGATTGGAACAGCTTCATTTTTATCTGTTTGTGTACAAAGAGTTTACAAAATATGTTGGTCCAGTTAAAGCAGAACCAAAGTCTTATTTGTCCATTCTTTCCTGGTTCCAGCCTTTTTCTTTTCTAAGACACAATGCCAGGGATAATGGAAAAGATCTATCTGAACCTGAAATCTTTGAAAATGTGCCATATTGAGGTTTATCTTGTTATTTATGCATAAGGTCTGTCTCAGGTCTTTGAGACTCTTGATTCCTTTTCCTTTTCTTTTTCTTTTTTTTGTTTTGAAGCAATTTTATAATTCTGAGAAGTGAAAATTCAAAAGCAGATTTCTTTTCCCTAGGGAACTTAACAAAACATCATTAAAATAGTGGCCAGAGGTCAAAGCTAATTATCTTATATAAATTGGTCATGGACCTGAATTAAATGAATCTGAGGTCCCCCATGGCAAATAGTAACTGTGAGTCAGCCTCAAAGACTACAACAGTGTAATACTCAAACAAATATCCATCTTGAATTTTACACTGCTATGGAAGAACTCATTAGAATGTCCCTATCACTCTATGTTCCTTATCATTTGCAACCAAATTTTCAGTTATCACTGCTCAGAAATAAATTGTGTAGTCTCCTATCATGCCATCACAAATCATTTTAGTTTTTACAGATAACGTTTACAAGATGTTTATAGACTTATTTTCAAGTATCTGCACCTTCTGAGTTTCCCACTGACTGGTACTGTGAGATCCTAGTAAACATAAGGCTAGGGTGTCTCATTCTATGAGCTAATTATTATTATTTAATGCAGCCTGCAACAAGTGCTTTATTAAGCTATTAAGCCATTAATACTTGCCATAACCTGGTGGAGGAACTAAGTTTATTCTGTTCACTTTGGCATCATGATAAGCAGCTTACAAGTTGTTTTTTTTTTTTTTTTTGAGACAGGCTGGAGTGCAGTGCTATGATGTAGCTCACTGCAGCCTCAAACACTTGGGTTCAAGCAACTCGTACCTCAGTCTCCAGAGCAGCTAGGATTATAGGTGTGTGCCAACATGCCAAGCTAATTTTTTTAATTTTTTTTGTAGAGACAGGGTTTGGCTATGTTGCCCAGGTTCAGACCCCTGGTCTCAAGCGATCCTCCTGCCTTGGCCTTCCAAAGTTCTGGGATTACAGGTGGGAGCCACCACTCCTGTCCAACAAATATTATTTCATAAACTTTATAATAAGCTCAATAGCATAACCATTATGATTGTTAGCATCATCATTACCACCATCTTCCCCACTTTCCATGGGAGAAAAATGAAGTGTAGGGAAGTTGACTAGCTCAGAATTATGTAGCTACTGATTTGCAAAGACAGGATTTGAACACAAAACTCATTCCCATAACTGCCACACAATGTTAACCTATAGTAGCCACCCATCTAAACTTTCACTACTACATTTATTCTTTTTATAAATGAACAAATAATGATCAAAGACTTATAGTAAATTTCATAATTTTACATAATATTTGCCAGCTCAGTTAGAAGTGGACACAGGGAGTGACAACTACTACTATAGAAATAAACATTTAAAGTTATATTGTCACTCATGGTGGATGAGAGAACTTACCCAGAAGATAGTTTCTGTGAGCTCAACTGTTCATAAGTCTCATGTCCTCTGAATCTCAGTTTGTAGATTCAGAAACTTCATCCTCTACTTTTAAAAAATATTTCCTCAAAGTGAGCCATTTACTTTTTAAAAATTTAAATAATTTGCTTTTACAAACACCAGGCTAAAATGAAATTGGGGCCTACTAGATAGAAGAGTGAACAAGAGCCAAGTTTCCTCTGGAAGACGGTGGGCTATCTAGCCTGCTGCAGTTGTTTCCAGAGTGAAATAGTTTAGCTACATGTTTTTTGTCCTGATAAATTGATTTACATTTATATAGTTTGAATAGTCATTGACATAGAGATATTTTTCTCATTGACACACTTTACAAATTGGCTGGGAAGATCCCAGAATTAAGATTACCATATTCTTGTAATTCATCAGTAATTAAACTCTTGAAATTTATAGAAGTTTTAGTTGAAATTTTTTGTCCTGGTACCTTAATGGTTTACTGGCTGGTTCCAAGACAATACTTCCACTCCAAAAGAGCAATATTGATTTTACTATATCCCCTTTTACAACTTCATTTTTTGTTGTTTTATGTTGGATTTAAATTTTAACCTAGTTTATACAATGTAATCTATTTTAATGGTTTAAAGTCATTACATTAAGATAATTTACTTCCTTTGAGTCAAATATTTTTTCACTCATTTTAAATTGCTGAATTACTTAACTGCATGTATTGCTTTGTTCCCAGTAAAACCCCTATATATTTCAGTTCATTTTCTTACTTTATATACTCACAAATACACACATTTTATTACAGTATATCTATGGATAAATCTATCAGTGTGCATTCAAATTTTAAGGTTATAAAAATAATGGTAATTATTATTAATTTTTCAAAAGATAAGCAAGAAAAAGTAAAAAGTAGATATTCAGAAGAAAGAACGATTTGCATGATTCATCATTATTAAACTTATATGGGGATCTGTGCATATCATTCAAAGTTGTAAATAGGTAAATCTAGTTTTTGAGTCTCTACACTTTGGCCGAATCCAATGTGATCATAAGTTACTGTCAGCTTTCATTTTCCTCTTTCACTCATAGTCAGATATCTGTTTTTATTATAACTATTTTATTTTACAGTGATATACTAAGTGAATGAATTAATAATATAAATAATGTTCAAAAGAGCCACATTCATTTTAAAGAACACTTTTTCCTTTATTTATAAGGTGAAATTAGTAGAGATTTGGAACAGGCCCCACGTATATTAATATAAGTAGCACAGGTACTCAGAGGAGGCAATCTAATGAATAACAACCCTGTGGGACCTTAAAATGCTACCATCAGATTTGCATTATGCACTCTTGTTCATACACATCATCCCCTTTAAAGAAAATGTCAGCACAGTTAGAAAAACACAGTCTGACATATTGTTTTACTGTGATAAGAACATTGAACATTATGCACTCTTAACAAATTTTTAAGTGCAAAACACAATATTGTTAGTTACAGAAAAAATCTTGTGCATCAGATCTTTAGAACTTATTAATCTTGAAAACAGAAACTTTATAATTATTGAACAGCACTCCCCATTTCCCCCTTTCCTTTGTCCCTGACAACCACTATTCTACTCAGTTTCTCTAAATTTGACTACTTTATATACCTCGTATAAGTGGAATTATACAGTACACTTGACCCTTGAACAATACAGTTTTAAACTGTGTGAGTCCACTTACAAAAGGATTTTCTTCTGCTCCTGTTGCCCCTGTGATGACAAAATCAATCCTTCTTCTTCCTCTTCCTTCACCAGCATGAAGGCAATGAAGATGAAGAACTTTATGATGAACCACTTCCACTTAATGAATAGTAAATTTATGACCTTTTCCTTTTGATTTTCTTAATAACATTTTCTTTTCTTTAGCTTACTTTATTATAGCACACAGTATATAATATATCTAACATATAAAATATGCATTAATTGACTGTTTATGCTATCAGTAAGGCTTCCAGTCAACAGTAAGCTATTAGTAGGTAAGTTTTGGGGGAGTCAAAAGTTATACATGGATTTTCAACTGTGTGGAGGTCAGCACCCCTAATCCTTGCATTAAAGGTCAACTGTGTCTGTCTTTTTTGTGACTGGCTTATTTCATTTAGTATAACGTCTTCCAGGTTCATCTGTGTTGTAGTACATGTCAGAATTTCTCTCCTTTCTAAGGCTGAATAGCATTCTCTGGTATGTACATACTACATTTGGGTTATCCATTCATCTGTTAATTGACATTTAGATTGCTTCCACATTTTAACTGTTGTGAATAATGCTATTAATGTGGATGTACAAATATCAAAATATACAAAATTCAAGACCCTGCCTTCAATTCTTTGGGGTATATACCCAGAAGTAAATTTCTGGATGACATGGCAATTCTGTTTCTTGTTTTTTTAAGGATCCTCCATACTGTTTTCCACCAAAACTATATCATTTTACATTTCTACCACCATGCACAAGGGTTCTAATTTCTTCACATCCTTGTCAACCCTTGTTATTTTCTTTTTTACCTGATAGCAGTCATCCTAATTGGTGTGAGGTGGTAGCTCATTGTAGTTTTGATTTGCAATTCCCTAATTATTATTGATATTGAGCATTTTTTTATATGTTTATTGGCCATTTGTATATCTTCTTTAGAGAAATGTCTATACAAGTCTTTTGCCCATTTTTGAATTTACCTGTTTGGCTTTGTGTTGACTTTCAGGAGTTATCAATATATTATGTATATTAATTTTTATAAGATATATGATTTTCAAATATTTTCTTTCATTCTGTGGCTTTCCTTTTTACTTTGCTGATATTGACTTCTGAAGCACAAATTTGAAAATTTTCAGGAGTCTGATTTATCTATTTTTCTTTTATTGCCTGTGTCTTTGCTGTTATATCTAAGAAATCATCACCAAATTCAAACCCATGAAGCTTTGCCCTACAATTTCTACTGAGTTTTGTAGTGTTAGATCTTCTATATTTAGGTCTTGGATTCATTTTTAGTTAACTTTTGTATATTGTGTTATATAAAGGTCCAAATTCATTCATGTGAAAATCCAGTTTTTCCAGCATCATTTTTTGAAAAGACTGTACTTTCCCCTTTGAGTGATTTTGGCACATTTGTGAAAAAATCATTTGACTATATATGTGAGGGTTTATTTTAAGGCTATCTGTTCTGTTCCATTGGTTTATATGTCTTTCTTTATTCCAGTATCACAATGTTTTGACTACTATAGATTTGTAATATATTATATTTAAATCAGAAAGTGTAGTCCTCCAGCTTTGGCTTTTTTTTTCAAGATTGCTTTGGCTATTTGGGGTCTCTTGAATTTCCATATGATTTTTAGGACATTTTTCTATTTCTGATAAAAATGTCATTGGGATTTTGATAGGAATTACATTGAATCTATAGATCATTTGTGGTATTATTGACATCTTAATAATATTAAGTCTTTCAATCTATTAGAACAGGAATTTTTTCCATTTAATTTTTTAAAATCAATGATTTGTAGTTTTCATTGTACATGTCTTTCACCTCCTTGGTTAAGTCAATTTTTAAGTATTTTATTCTTTTTGATATATATATTTTTCTATTATAAATGGAATTATTTTATAATTTCCCTTTCAGATTGTTCATTTTTAGTGTATAGCAATTCAACAGATTCTTGTGTGTTAATTTTTTTATCTAGCTACTTTGCTAAATTCATTAGTTTTAACAATTACTGTGGAATCTCTAGAGCTTTCTACATATAAGATCATATAATCTCTTAGCATATAACCTACTTCTTTCTTTCCATCTTGGATGACTTTTATTTATTTATTTATTTATTCCTAAATGCTCTGGCTAGAATTTTCAGTACTATGTTAAATAGAAATGGTGAGAGTGGGCATCCTTGACTTATACCTGATCTTAGAGCAAAAAGCTTCTGATTTTCACAACTGTATATGATGTTTGCTGTAAGCTTTTCATATATAATTTTTACTATATTTAAGTAATTCCTTCTATACTTATTGTGTTGAATATTTTTATTGGGATAGGTTATTGCATTTATTAAATTATTTTTCCATATCAATTGAGTTGATTGTATTTTTTCTTCATTCTGTTAATGCAGTTTATTACATTGATTGATTTTTATGTATTGTAATATCCTTGTATTCTAGGATAAATCCCACTTGGTCATGGTGTATAATCTTTTAATATGCTACTGTATTTGCTTTGCTAGTTTTTTTGGGTATTTTGGCTTCAATGTTCATAAGGAATATTGATCTACAGTTTCCTTATCTTGTAGTGTCTTTGTCTGGCTTTGGTACCAGGGTAATGCTGGCCTCATAGAATGAGTTCGCAAGTGATTCATGTTCTCCAATGTTTGTCAAAGTTTAAGAATAATTGATATTAGCTCTTCTTTAAATGTATGCTAGAATTCACCAGTGAAGCCATCAGATCTAGACCTTTTCTTTGTTGGGACATTTTTGATTACTGACTCAATCTTCTCCCTAGTTAAGATCTATCCAAATTTTCTATTTATTTGTGATTTAGTCTTGTGACATTTTGTGTTTCTAGAAATTGGTTCATGTCACCTATGTTATCTAACTTGTTGGCATGCAATTATTCACATTACTATCATAATACTTTTTCTATAGAATCTGTAGTGATGCTGCCACTTTTATTTCTGATGATAGTAATGTGAGTTTTCCCTTTTTTCTAGTTCCATCTAGCTAAAGGTGTGACAGTTTTGTTGATCTTTTCACAAAACCAACTTTTGTTTTCATTGATTTTTTTCTATTGTTTTTCTAGCATCTGTTTTACTGATCTATGCTCTAATCTATATTTTTCCCTTCTTTCTGCTATTAACAGTATCGGATTTAGTTTTTGCTGTTCCTAGTTCCCTAAATTGTAAAATTAAGTTGTTGATTTGAGAGCTTCTCTTTTTTTTTCCTTAATGTAAGCATTTATAGCTACCCATTTCTCCCTTAGCACTGCTTTTACTACATATGTTTTCATATGTTGTGTTTTTGTTTTCCTACTTCTCTAAGCATTTTCTAATGTTATTTTGTTTTCTGCTTTGATCCACTGTTTGGTTAAGCATGTTTTGTTTAATTTCCAAAGATTTGTGAATTTTCCAGTTTTACTTCTGTTATTGATGTCTAATTCCATCCTGTTGTGGTCAGAGAAGATAATCTGTACATGATATTTATATTTTTAAATCTGTTGAGTCTTAATTTGTGGCCTAACATATGGTCTATCCTGCAAAATGTCCCATGTGCACTAGAGATGAATGTATATGCTGTTTTTATTGTGTGGTGTGTTCTGTATATGTCCTTTATTTCCCTAATTATCTTCTCTTTTGGTTAATCTATGTATTATTGAGAGTGGGGCATTGAAATAACCAACTTTTATTTTTTTTTATTTTTTTATTTTTTTATTTTTTTTAATATGGGAAATATTCATGATAAATTATTAAGTGAACAGTGCAAGTTAAAAACAATAGTTTCATATTTTTTTCCCCACCCCCCCTTTCCCGAGTCAGCACCTTCAAGTGTTACCACTCCCCAAACGGTGCGCAATGCACTCATTGTGTAGGCATACCCCCATCCCCTCCCCCACCCCCCACCTCAGTCTGATGTCCAATTGGTGTCGTTCCCAGATTTGTATTTAGGTGATGATCAGGGAAACCAATTTTCTGGTGAGTACATGTGATGCTTGTTTTTCCATTCTTGGGATACTTCACTTAATATAATGGGTTCCAACTCTCTCCAGATGCAAATCAAAACCACAATGAGATATCACTTAACCCCAGTGAGAATGGCCTTTATCAAAAAAACCCAAAACAACACATGTTGGCGTGGGTGTGGAGAGACAGGAACACTCATACACTGCTGGTGGGACTGCAAACTAGTACAACCCCTGTGGAAAGCATTATGGAGGTATCTTAAACAGATTCAAGTAGACCTGCCATTTGACCCAGCAATCCCATTACTGGGCATATACCCAAAGGAAAAAAGGTCATTCTATAACAAAGGCACATGTACCCAAATGTTTATAGCAGCACAATTCACGATAGCAAAGATGTAGAAACAACCCAAATGCCCATCAATACATGATTGGATTAGTAAACTGTGGTATATGTATACTATGGAATATTACTCAGCTATAAGGAATGATGAAGATACGACATCTCTATGGTTCTCCTGGAAATAACCAACTTTTATTAATGTGCTGTGTATTTCTCCCTTCAATTTTGTCCGTTTTTCCTTTATATATTTTTATGGTCTATCATTAGGTGTGTAAATGTTTATAATCTTCTTGCTGGATTGAAACTTATTGGTATACAATGTTCTTTTTTTATCTGTTCTAAACGTCTTTGATTTAGATTTTATTTTGTCCATTATTAGTATAACTATTTATGTCCTTTTTGATTATTATATGAATGAAATACCCTTTTTCACCCTTTGACTTTCCATATCAAGAAAAAGGATATTTCTGTGTCTTTGGACCTAAAGTGAATCTCTTGTGGAAAGCATATGGTCAGATGATGTGTTTTTATATATTCTCCCAATATCTGTGTTTTTTAAAAATTTTAATATACTGACATTTAAAATAATTACTGATAATGAAAAATTTAGTTATTCATAATTATTTTGATGTTTGTTTTCTATGTGTCTTATAGTATTTTTTTATCCCTTATTTCCTGTCTTACTGCCATCTTTGGTGTTTGATTTTTTTTAGTGAAATGTTCACAGTTATTTCTTATTCCTTTTGTGTATATTATATGCCTACTTATTTGTGGTTACCATGAGGATTACATTTAACATCCTAAAGTTATCAGTCTAAATTGAATTTATACCAATTTAACTTCAATAACATTTGAAAGCTCTGCTCCTTTATCTCACTCCTCCATTCTCACTCTTTTCAGTTGTTGATGTCACAAAATTACAGCCTTATAGATTATTGGCCCCAAAACATAAACTAAATAATTTTTTCAATTGCATTAGTGTCTTAAGTTATAGAGGAAACAAAATGTGGAGTTACAAAACAGTCATAATACTATTTTAGACTATTTTTTAAAATGTATTACTCTTTTAAATCATGTAGAAAACAAAAAGTAAAGTTATAAACTGTTGTTACAGTAATACTAGATATTATAATTGTCCATGTGTTTTCATTTATTGAGATTTCTATTTCTTAATACAGCTTCAAGTTACTGTCTATTGTTCCTTTATTTCATCTTGCAAGATTCCATTAAGCATTTCTTACAGGGTAGGTCTAGTGGTAAAGAACTCCCTCAGCTTTTGTTTTTCTGGGGATATCTTAGTTTCTCCTTCATTTTTAAAGGAAAGTTTTGTCAGATGTAGGATTCTTGTTGACATTTCTTTAAATCCCTTTGAATATATTAGCCCATTGCCTTTTTGCCTCCAAATTTTGTGATGATAAATCTGCTAGTGATTTTTATTGATGATTCATTGTATGCAATGAGTTGCTTCTCTCTTGCTGCTTTCAAGGTTATCTATTTGTCTTTGGCTTTAGAAAGTCTGATTATAATGTGTCTTGGTATATATCTCTTTGAGTTCCTCTTGGAGTTCATTGAGTTTCTTGAATATTTATATTCTTGTCTTTTATCAAATGAGAAAGTTTTAAGCCATTATTTCTTTCAAATATTCTCTCTGCTCTTTGTCTCTTTCTTCTCCTTGTGGAACAAACAAAATGTGTATGTTGGTCAGTTTGGTGCTATCTCACAGATCCCTTAGGCTCTATTCATTTTTCTTCAATACTTTTACTTTATATTCCTCAGATTCAGTCATTTCAATTGTCTTATCTTGAAGTTTGCTTATTCCTTTTCAGCCTGCTCAAATCTGCCTTTGAATTGTTCTACTCAATTTTTAATTTTAGTTATTATACTTTCAGCTTCAGAATTTCTTTCTTTTTTAATAGGTTTTCTATTTCTTTATTGATGCTTCCATTTACATTATTTTCTTTACTTCTCCACATCTTGCTTTAGTATTTTGAGCATCTTTAAGAGAGTTGTTTTCAAGTCATTGTTTGATAGATCTTGCCATCACGTCTTTTTCAGGGAAAGTTTCTGTTGATTTATTTTTTCCCATTTGAATGGTCCATACATTCTTCTTTCTTTATATATCCTGTGATTTTTTGTTTGCTTGTTTAAAACTACACATTTGAATCTAATAATGGGGTTAGTGTGGAAATCAGATTTACTACCCTTCCCCAGGATTTGCTGGTTTTGTTATTATTTTATTTTATTTTATTTTTGTATACTGTGCTAGTGCCAAGCATAATCCTCAGATGTAAAGATCAGGTCTTCTCGGGTCTTTCTAATTTTTCCCATATTCACAGTTTCTTAAGTATTCTAGACTTTACGGTTTGTCTTCCAAAAGGGGAAAAATAGAAAAATAAGGAAAATGGGAGAAAAAGAAAAGTGAGCATTTGGGGAAAATGGCACTGTCTTTTTAAATACCTGAGAGTCACTTCAGTTGAAGTAGGAGGGGTTTGCAGGAATAGGGGAACTTAAACAACAATGGCCACTGTCTTTTTTGTACCTCTGTGTTCAGCAGAAGCAATCAGGGATCAGAGCACACATCTTTAATATTTTGAGGACCAGGCCCTTTTTGCCCACTCTTGCTCCTACTAGCTGTGTGCGAGCTATTCCACATATACAGGCACAGCTGTTTGCCAAGGTGGTGAGGGATATGTAGCTGCTACTGCACTAAGAGCTAAAATTGATCAAAATTATCTGCAATTTTTCTTCCAAACCTTTCCTTGGAAGTTGTAAGCCTTCAATATACTCCACAGTTCCAAAATACTTACATGAGATAGACTCTGCCAGTGCAATTTTCATCTAGGTGGGGAAACAGATTTCTGGTGTTTTCTACTCAATCATCTTCCCAGAATTTTCCCCTTCACAATAATTTTTATAGACTAATCCCTGTCTCATATTAAGATATTATCTCTACTATCCTTTCAATCTTCCTGTTATCATGACAATCTACATTTTATAAAACATATGTAATAATTAACAAAAACGAATTCATTTCTCCAATATTATTGATCTATAGTTGTGTAGGCTGTGATATGCTAGCATTGGTATATTATTTTTCACATTAAAATAAAGCTTATTTCCACTCCCCACCATTCTCACTCCAACAGAATATAGAAAATGGTTTGGCCTCAATTTTAATTAGATTTGCCTTGCAGTTCTAATACTTTCCATGTTTGAAGTCTTGTACAAATCATGTAATTTTTTCAAGTCCACCTTGGGAGCCACTCTAACTGTTCAACATATTTTTCCATCTCTTTGTAATATAAGTCTTACTGATAAATAGGTTATGGAAAGATACATTTGCTCTTTCCTTTGTCTATCTGATTTCTACCCATTATTCAAAACCTAGCTGTATTTCTTCCATGATCCCTTTCTTAACTGTTCCACAAATTTTTAAATCATATATCTGAATTCAAATTAAGAGGTACCCAACATTACCTGGAAGAACAATTGATGTATGGTTTTAGAAATAGGAAGTATTATATACTGGATAAGATTGTAGGTTCAAGAACCTACCTGGATTTAAATCTCTGTCTTAACGCTTATCAGCATGTGATATTAATTTCATTACTTAAATACTCTAATTTTCAATTTCCACATACATAACAAGAGATGTTAAGAATATTTCGTTACACAGTAGTTGCGAGAATTAAATAAACTAATATAAGGAAAGTAGTTAGTATACTCCTTGTAGTGATAAAAGTATTTGGAATTATTACTCCTGGAGGAAATCTATCATTATAGTCTCCTTATCAGAGTAAGAAATAATCTTAGTTCCTATTGTTTGAGTAGGAGACTAAGAGACAGGGCTAAGACTGGATTCAGGGGCTTAAAGAATGAGTACAGGTGTTAAATTAAACAATCTTAAACAAAAGAGGCTGATAATTGCAGGCAAGAACTAGCTTCAACTGGCTTGTCAGCTATCTCTGTCACCTCACGTGAACTTTGGCTAATTACAATACCATTTGCATTGTGATTTTAAAACTTCTCTGCCCTTGAAATCACCATGACAGTTCTGAAACAATCATATAAAATATGAAAATGAGAGGGAACCCAATTCTAGGAATTACTATCCAAATTCTTAGTGAAAGCCAACCCCTTGGCTTTGAATATTCCTCCACTCAGTCAATAAGACTGCAAAAGATCTAAAGCCACTTCCTCTTGGGACAGCTGCTCTCTTTTGAGCCTGAACACTTTTCTTTCTGAGGCTGTACTTTTGCTTTCAATGAAAGTTGTCACTTGCTTAGCTTTTGTGGTGTGTCCTGAAATTCTTTTCCCAACAAACACCAAGAACTTGGAAAAACCTCTACTCAGAGGCCAGTAATGCTACAACGTTGAGTTCAGTGCTTCACATTATTGCATTGCTACCACATCTTCATTCAAAGCAATTATATGCTGAGATAGAGTTAAATAAATGAACACATCTGGTAGAGTCATGGATTGTATTTTTTTCCCAAACCAAAATGAAAAAGACTTCTTTCTCATTGCCACTGATGAGAAAATTCTCAGAGAAGAAAGAAAAGAAATAAAGTCAAACAATGACAAAAAATTAATCTTTTCTCCTCCTCCATTTTGGCGTCAGTACTGTCACAACAAACTGACACGGCTCACACTTCCCTGTTATCTGAAAATAAAATTTCTTTACCTCTTTCCAGTCAATTGTAGCTACTTCTCCTTAATTTACCTTGGATCTCAGATCTAGCAACAATCTGTGTTAATTTTCACCATTTACAATAAGTAATAAATAACAAAGACACAGCTAATCTCTATTCATAGGTAATGTCTCTGCTCTCATTTCTTTATGTTTTGGCCCTTGCTACCTGGAGATGGACATTTCAGATACACTCGCCTTCAAATTGTCTCTTAAAAAATTGCTGATGACCTGATGTATACAACATATGTCTCATTTCTTGTTTCTGTACTTTCAGATCTTCCCTGCCTCTCCTGACATTCTAGTTTTCTGACTCTTAGATTTTTTTCAGTCTGCAGCAACAACATCCTCTTCATCTCTCCATTTACGGGTCCCAAGTCTTAATCATCTCTTTTCCCCATGTTCTACATTTTGACAAAATCCCATTGTCATCCACGAAGGCCCAGAGAATAAACAAGAAATGATGTTCAATAGCACAACTAATGGAGTCAAATTCACTCAGAAATTTAAAAAATACTGTTAAGGTAAAGTGTATGAGAAGGTGAACAAGTGTTTCAATCCTACATGTGTTTCTGTGTATATCCAAAGGGAAATACATGAATGCACAAAATGCTGATTCAAATAGAGTAATATCATGATGCCTAAGTACTTTAGACTCCAATTTATCCTAATCTACTTTGTTATTACTTCTCAGGAACTCAATGCTAAATTCTCCCACCTCAACCCAAGAATATATATATAAGCTCATTCATATTTTTTCTCCAATCTGTGGCTACAAATGCTATGAACAATGTAAATAAATATAATTAAATGTATTGGTTTGCTGCACTTTCATTTTCATTCCTAAAATATCAGCTTTCATATCTTTTAAAACATGTTGGAGTGTTAGAATATACACTATAGAAAGAGTTTTTACATAATATAATTTGAATTGATAGATGTTTGTTTCCTTCAATCTCCCTTTCACCTCTGGTTAGGAATCTATGTTAGGTCTATGAGCATATAGGTGCTCACTTCCATATTTCTGCAGCATTCTATTATTTTAACACTTGCCAGCTTTTTTCCATTTTACATTCATTGATAAATAGTACTGGAAGTGTCATGTCTTTGTAGTTTTTGCTCTCCTGGTTGTTTTGAATAGCACCACCTGGAGGCAAATGTTTGTCAACACACAGAACTAAATTTTATGTGTAAGGTCACCTGCAGAATTATTACTAAAAATGAGAAGGGAAATGTTATATGATTTAGATAAAACATTGAAAACACTAAAGGGTATAAAGACATTTTGAGAATGATACATTTTCTCTGCATTGAGACTAGATAATATACACAAAAAATGCATAGGTAACTATGTTCATAAATCTGTCCTCTTTGCTAGTTCTACGCAAAATGACCAGAATCTCACTATAGGATTAATGATACAAAAAACAACAAAAAACACAACATTGCAGTGATTTTTATTAATTAAGCAGTTGTGATTTTTTGATACATTGACAAATCATAGAAGTCCATTGAAAAGATAACTAACATTTATTTATGTTCAGAGCCTGGTTAGAATATTTTGTCAGGTAAGACAAATTTGCATTAGATTCTTTTCTTTGCAAAGTGGCTTTCTTTAGCATTGTTTTCTTTTATTTCCTTTTGCACAAAATCTAATGCACATATTACAGGTAATATATGGAAATCCAAAACGTGAATGTCTCTTTATAGAAACCATTTGGGTGAAGATAAAAGGCAAAAGGAGAAAGTTACACAACTGATTTTATATGTTTACAAAATAAATATCAGATGGAAAATTAAAGCAATGTTTAATACATATTTACAATAATAATAACAATTTACAGAGGTAAAACTATATGTTTTATTTATTCATTTGTTTGTTTATGAGGGGAGCCTAGCTTAGCTGGATATCTGGGAGAAGCCTCACTTTATAAAAATATTCTCTAATGGTTGACATATAATTAATACTACATTTTATTGGAACACAGGAAAATTATAAATAAAAGGGAACTGAAGTTACCAAGAAATCATTTCAACAGCAAACTGTGAAAAGGTAGGATTAGATAAAATGATTTAAGATATTTTATATAGGCCAACATACAATTTATATACTAGGAGTATCTTTTAACTTTCTTTCCATGAAGATATTTCTAAAATGCTGCTCTCTCTAGGTGCTTTTTCTGTTAATGAAGGAGAGGCTATGGTGAAATTTAATCTGAATAGGATGGTTAAAATTATATTATATAATGATCCAACAATTATGCACTTTGGTATTCACCCAAAGGAGCTGAAAATTTATGAACACACAAAAATCCACACATGGATGTTTATAGCAGTCTTTTTCATAACTGACAAAATTTAGAAGCAACCTAGATGTCCCTCAGTAGGTGAACGGGTAAACTGTGGTACATTCAGACAATGGAATATTATCCGGTACTAAAACAAACAAACAAAAAACAGCTATGGAGCCATGAAAGAACCTTAAACACATATACTAAGTAAAAGAAGCAAATCTAAAAGAGCCACATACATTTTTAGAGTATGATATGACATTCTGGAAATGACAAAACTATGGAGATAGTAAAAAGATCAATGGTTGCCCAGGGTTAGGAAAGAGGGAGAAATAAATAGAGCAGAGATTTTTAGCCCAGTAAAAATACTCGATATAATACTATAATGATAGATACATATCATTATACATTTGACCAAACCCACAGAATATACTATGGGAAGAGTGAACCCTAGTGTAAACTATGCCCTTCAGTGATAATGTGTCAAGGTAGGTTTATCAATTATAACAAATGTATCACTCTGATGGGGATGTCAATAAGGGAAGAGGGGAGGCTATGCATGTGTGGGGACAGAGGGCATGTGGGATACCTCTGTTCTTTCCTCTGAATTTTTCTGTGAGCCAAAACTCTGAAAAAAAAAAAAAAACTTTAAAAATAGGTTAGATGCCTTCATGTTTAGTAGGGGTTTTTTTTTTGTTGTTTGTTTATTTAAATTTATCTGCTTAGGTCCTTGACCACATTTTTAAATAGGAGAATTTTTTATTATAATACTATTATTATTGTAACCAGGATTTGATGTTAAATTTCTATTGTTCATATAGAAGAAATTCTGAGGCTTTTTTATTTTTGACTATTATCTAAAATATAAAAATTACTTCCTACTTCTTTCTCTCTTTAAAAGTTTAATAGAACTGAGATAAAATAATGTGATGCAAGTGTCTTTTTATTGGTATATTTTAACTTCCTTTTCAACATCTACAGTGAGAGAATACTAAGTAAACCAATGACAACAGATATAAGAACAGAGAGGAAATGAATCTTCTGATGAAAATATAAACTTGAGGTTATCAAATTTTAGTGTTCATCAGTATCACCTAAAGAACTTAAAACCATGTTAAGCTCCATTCTGTATATCCCGATCTAATTGATCTGAGGTAGGGAGGACTTGAACAATGCCCAGTGATTCCAATGAGAATTCAGGTTAGAAGATGTCAGGTTTATATTTTTAAGGAAATTCAAATATTTTCTGAAGTTTTTTCTTTCATTGTATTGAATTCAATATGTCTTTCATAATAATTACCCTGTTTTCTACGTATAGCTTTGAATTGTAATTGATTTCAAATCTTATAAAATTCTACTCTCTTCTTCTTCAATTTGGCTCTTAAAGGACTAAATGAGGTTACTAATTTTAAAAAAGAACTATTTTGAAGTATGTATACTTTTGTTGAAAAGATTTTTTATTAATATCTTTTCTCTTAATACTTCATGTAGTGTATGTTTTTATATATTATAAACATGTATTATATAAGGAATTATATATTTATACTATATCATATCACATATATAGTTTGTTAATTTATTCTTTTTATTTACAAAAGGTAAGTCCAAAGTTCCTATAGTTTTAGTTTTTCCTTTTATGGTAACACTCTAAAGATTATTTTGAGCTCAGTGTACTCTTTCTACAGATTTTGTGTTGGTATCTGCTGCTTTCTAACTAATTTGTGGATTTAGTTTTTATTTTTTTTTTAATTCAATTATAGTGCTGCCATAAACATTCTAGCGCAGTTGTCTTTTTTATAGAATGCTTTTTTCTTAGAGCAGCACAATACACCAAAACAAAGATGTGGAAACAACCCAAGTGCCCACCGATACATGAGTGGATTAATAAAATGTGGTATATGTATACCATGGAGTTCTACTCAGCCACAAAAAAACAATCATGATCTAGCACCTCTTTTATTATCCTGGATAGAGCTGGAGCCCATTCTACTATGTGAAGTATCACAAGACTGGAAAAACAAGCACCATAGGTACTCACCATCCAATTGGTATTAACTGATCAACACTTAAGTGCACACATAGTAATAACATTCATCAGGTGTCAAATAGATGGGCGGGGGGCAGGCAATGGCTGTATGCACACCTAATGAGTGTGGTGCGCATCATCTGGGGGATGGACATGCTTGAAGCTCTGATTCGAGTAGGGCAAAGGCAATTATGTAACCTAAACATTTGTACCCCCGTAATATGCTAAAATAAAAAAAAATTCATTGATGTATTTTTGCAAATATTTTTTGGATAAATCTTAAGATTTTATTTCAGTTTTATTTTATTATAAAATGTGTACTGTCTGTGAACACACTACTTTTATTTTCTTTCTTTTTTCCTTTTTTTTTTTTAAATTCATAGAAATTTAAGAGGTACATGTGCAGTTTTGTTACTGGATTTATTGTGCTCTGATAAAGTCTGGGCTTTTAGTGTAATTATTACTCAAATAATGTGCGCTGTAACTATTATAAAATTACTCATCCCTCACTCCTCCTTGTCCTCTCCCCATTGAGAGTCTTATGAATCTGTGTGGTCCAGTGTTGGGTGCATTTGTATTTGGGATGGTTATACCCTCCTGTTGAATTTATACTTTTATGATTATATAATCATGTTCTTTTTCTTTTTTACTGTTTTTGACTTGAAGTTTCTTTTATCTGATATATGTATAGCTCTTCCTACTTGTTTTTGCTTCCCATTTACATGGAATATCTTTTTCTGCCCCTTTATCTTCAGTCTATAACTGTCTTTACTAGTAAGGTTATTTTCTTGTAAGTAGCATATAGTTGGTTCATGATTTTTTAAAAAATTATTTCTCTAATCTGTATTTTTTAAGTGGAGTATTTAATCCTTTTACATTCAGAGTTAATATTGATATTTGAGGTTTTGTTTCTGTCATAATGTTGTTATCCAGTTATTTTGTGGATTCTTTATTTCTATTTTTTATCCATCTATTTAACAGTTTTGTGGAGTTCTGTCATATTGCTTTTTGATTTTTTTCCTCTTCCTCTATGTCTTATTGTTTATAAGACCTGTGAGTTTCATCCTTTCGTGTGTTTTTATGATAGTAAGTGTCATCGTTTTGTTTCCATGCTTAGAAATCTTTGAGTTTTTCTTGTAGTGTAGGTCTAGTGGTGACAAATTTCCTCAGTATCTGCTTGTCTTTGAAAGACTATTTCTCCTTCATTTATGATGCTTATTCTCATAAGATATATATTTTTTTTCTTTAAGAACTCCCAAAATAGAGTCCTAATCTCTTCTGGCCTATAAGGTTTCTACTGGGAAGTCCACTGCTAGTCTAATGGGGTTTCCTTCACTGGTGACTAGATGCTTTTCTCTTACTGATTTTAGGAATTTTTCCTTCACATCTACAATAGACAGTCTAATAAATATATGTAATGCTGAATTCCATTGTGCAATGTATTTTCCTACTGTTCACTGGGCCACTTGTATATGAACACCTAAATGTCTTTCTAGGCTAGGGAAGTTTTCATTTATTATTTCTTTAAATAGGTTTTCTAAACATTTTGCTTTTTCTTCTAAGGAATACCAATGATGCATAAGTTTGTTTGTTTTATATAGTCCTATAGTTCTCAAAGGCTTTCTTCATTCCTTTTTAGTCTTTTTTATTATTTTTGTCTGACTATATTAATTCAAAGACCTGTCAAGTTCTGAGATTCTCTCTGCTGCTTGATCTAGTCTATTGTTGAAGTTTTCAACTGTATTTTGTAATTCTTTCTGTGAATTTTCATTTCCAGAAGTTCTATTTACTTTTGTTTTTATTGTTTTATAAACTTTGGTTAATTTTTTGTTCATATCCTGAATTGATTTTCTGATTTATTTTTATAAGTTTTTAAATTTCTTTTTGATTTTATTGAATGTCATTAAAGTCAATATTTTAAACTATTTGGCATTTTGAAAATTTCATTTTTGTTAGGATTTATTGCTAGAGAATTAGTGTATTCCTTGGGAGTGGGTGTGTTCAGTGGTGAAGATGTTGTGTATTTTCTTGGTTATAAATCACCTTATTGTGGTGGCTTTCTCAAATACCAGTTGTAGCAGCAGTGTACTGGGGCAGGTAAGTGGGCTCATAGCCTCCTGGATAGCCAGGGTGTTGTGTGGGTGATGGTGGTAGCAGAGGTCATGAGAAGCCTATCACCTTTCAAAATGTTGTGCACTGTGTCAGCAGACATTGTAATAGGCTGTGAAGGTTAACCTCTTGGACAGTAAGTGGCACATATAGGTTAGAGAGCCAGCTGTGGTGGTGGCAGTAGGGTTTATGCTCGCCCTTTGTTAACAATGGAACTACTTGGGTGTCTCAGGAAATGGGTTGAGTCATAGAAAGCTCCAGTAGTCCATGTCCCATGATCCACCTCTGAGGCTAGAGTGTGGAGCCTGGTAGGGCCAGGCTGGATAATGCCACACTTGGGAGCCCCAATGTTGAATACAACCACTGGCAAGGGGGCAGTACTCAGTCAGGAGTGGAGCGGCCACTACCACACCAAGGACCCAACATGGGGAAGAAGAGTACTTCTGGCACCATAGCCTAGCAGCTATAGTGGGACCCACTTTGCTCTCAGACCCTGTAAGGCTTCCTCTTATGGCCCAACCCTAGCACCAAGTTGGGAGTCAGACAGGTCATATGCAGTTTGCTCTCAGTCTGAAAAACTTCTCCAGGCTATAAAACTTACTGCCTCATCCAAAACCACACCTGTCTGGTAGATCTCCTCCCACTCTGGTCACACAAAGTGAGGTTGCCCAACTCCAGCTCCTGTAGCTGAGATCCATGCCACACTTATCTCTCAGTTCTGGCTGGGGCCCCCTCCCCACTCTAGACAAGATCACCAATCTGAGACTGATACTTTACAAACCAGTGACTGCCAACCTTGTGAGCTAACATGTTACTATGCAACCCTCTATGAGTGAAGACCAGGAATAGCTTCCTTCTATTGGCACCAAGGTCTAGGAGCATATGCAGAACACTTCTCATTGTCATTCCTTTTCACAGTCTCCTAACAGTTCCCCAAGTCAGATCCAGGACTTGGTAGGGTCAAGGAACTCCCCTGTGGCCTGAAGTGTCCAGCTCCCCAGTAGGGATGGATATTGCGGAGACGCTCACTCCTCCTCTAATGTACTAGGAATTCACTCACAGTTTTCCACCAGACCCCACCATGAGGACTGCTGCCCACTTTCTTTTTCCCAGTATCAAAATCTTACTTTTGCTTTAATCTTGAAGTCTCATGTTGTTTCTTGGATAAAAGTTGCAATGTGAATATCTACACACTATTTTCCTATTTCCCAGTGGGTGAGGTGCTCTGCCAAAGCTCCTATTCTGTGATCTTGGGGGAAAACAACCTCACTTATCTTTTTATTTAAATTGTATTTTTGTTCATGTTCCATGGATGTATTTTTAAAAATGTGCGTTCTGCATTTCAAGTGTTCAATGTTCTACGTATTTCTAATGACTTGATTTTTTAAATTACTTGTATTATTTTAATTCTGAAGGCACTTTTTTCTAGATTTGATTTTGGAAACAAAAAATGATCCTATTTTAATCAAGTCAATACTATATTCTAACAGGTTTTGCTTTACATGTGAATATATTTCTCTTCCATTATCCTTTCTCTTTGATTATAGCTAGTACAGAAGAGCACTTAGTTTTGTAGATTGATTTTATGTCCAAGACTCTGTTGAATTATTGTAGTTTATCTGTAGATTCAATTGGATTTTCTACATAATTGAATATATCATCTTTAAAAAATGACACATTATTCTCTTCTGTTTTAATCTTACAATTTTATTTATTTTTTTAAAATTTATTTGCCAAGTTCTCTAATTCTGTGCTATGTCTCCATTACTGTCTATTCCCCTAATTTGAAGGGAGTATATCAATAATTTTTAAATTATTTATGAGTTTGCTTTAGGCTTTTGTTAGTCTCCCTTCAGTGTCTAATATGCTATTAAACTAGTTCATTGAGTTTCTAAATCAGGACAATTTATTCAACTTTCATTTGTATTTTTTTCAAATCATTGAAGTGAGTTTTCAAAAATGATTTTTGGTTATGTGCTAAACATTTAAGATTGCCTTATATCTTCATGTACATTTACAGTAAATACAGCTTTTCTGTTTATATGTTTTTTTGAAATATGTGTTTGAGATTCAAATATCTCTTGTATCTATGAGTTTGTTTTCTTCTTATTTCTGCTGGTACGCATTCTTATTGTCTTCATCTTCATATGTCTGATTATCTTTTGTTGTGTATTAGCCATTATGTATAAATTAGTTTGAGCAAATATTTTAAGTACTAGATGATTTTACTTTCCCTTGCTTTTCCAGGTGCCAAAGAACATACATAATGAAAGGTCATTTTAGTTCTATTTCAGTTCTTGAGGTTTTTCCTGGCTACACAAATGACATAAAACTCATCAGAAAGTCATGTTGTGGCTTGTTTACTTCTAGTTCCCTTAAATTTTTTAGTGGCCCTATAGGGACTGAACTCCAGGGAGTATTTATCCAGATTTCCACACTTGTCAGGATGTGTGCTCTAACTTTTGTCCTGCAAGTTCCAGTTGGCTAACAAAAGCACAAATAAAAGGAAGAACAAAGACCATATGATTCTCTCAATAGATGCAGAAAAAGCATTTGACAAAGTCCAGCACATCTTTATGATAAAAACTCTTAACAAAATAGCCATAGACAGGTCATACCTTAAAATTATCAAGTCCATTTATGATAAACCCATGGCCAATATCATACTGAATGGGAAAAAATTGAAACCATTCCCACTTAGAACTGGAACCAGACAAGGTTGCCCACTATCTCCACATCTATTCAACATAGTGCTGGAAGTCCTTGCTAGAGCAATTAGACAAGAGAGGGGAATTAAGGGGATCCAAATGGGGGCAGATGAGATCAAACTCTCGATCTTTGCCAACAATATGATATTATATCTAGAAAACCCCAAGGATTCAACCAAGACTCCTGGAATTGATAAATGAATTCAGTCAAGTCTCAGGATACAAAATCAATACACACCAAGGAGAGGTATTCATATACACCAATAACAGTCAAGCTGAAATTCAAATCAAAAATGCAATACCTTTTATAATAGCCACAAAGAAAATTAAATATCTAGGAATATATTTAATGAAAGATATTAGAGAAATATACAGGGAGAACTAGAAAACACTAAGAAAAGAAATTGTAGAAGATATAAACAGATGGAAAAATCTACCTTGCTCATGGATTGGTAGAATCAATATCATTAAAATGTCCATACTGCCTAAAAAGATCTACAGACTTAATGCAATCTCTATCAAAGTACCATTCTTTACATATCTAGAAAAAATAATTCTACACTTTGTATGAAACCAGAGAAGACCTTGTATAACCAAAGCAATCTTAAGTAAAAAGAACAAACTGGGAGGTATTAGTCTACTAGACTTCTAGCTGTACTACAAGGCTATAGTAATTAAAACAGCATGGTACTGGCACAAGAACAGAGACATAGACATTTGGAAAAGGACTGAGAATCCAGAGATGAAACCATCCACATATGGTGATCTAATCTTTGACAAAGCAGACAAAAATATACACTGGGGAAAAGAATCTCTTTTCAATAAATGGTGCTGGGAAAACTGATAGCTACATGCAGAAGATTGAAATTGGATCCCCACCTCTCACCTCTCACAAAAATCAATTCAAGATGGATAACAGACTTGAATCCATGAATGAAACCTTAAGAATTCTAGAAGAAGATATAGGGAAGACCCTTTCAGACATCAGCCTAGGCAAAGAATTTATGAGGAAGACACCCAAAGCAATCACAGCAGCAACAAAAATAAATAAATGGGATCTGATCAAATTAAAAAGCTTTTGCACAGTCAAGGAAACTATCATTAGAGTGAATAGATGGCCTACAGAATGGGAGAAAATATTTGCTCTCTACGCATCCAATAAAGGACTGATAACAAGAATCTATCTAGAACTTAAAAAAATCAACAAGAAAAAAATCAAACAACCCCATCAATAAATGGACAAAGGAAATGAACAGAAACTTTTCAAAAGAAGACAAAATAATAGCCAGAAAACATATAAAAAATGCTCAACATCTCTAATAATTAGAGAAATGCAAATCAAAACCACAAGGAGATATCACCTAACCCCAGTGAGACTGGCCTCTATCCCAAAACAACAAATGCTGGCGAGGATGTGGAGAGACAGGAACACTCTTATACTACTGGTGGGACTGCAAATTAGTGCAACCATGGAAAAGAATTTGGAGATACCTGAAAGAGCTAAAAATAGAAATACCATTTGATCCAGCAATAGCTCTATTAGGCATCTACCCAAAAGAGCAAAAGACATTCTATAATAAAGACATCTGCACCCTAATGTTTATGGCAGCAAAATTCACTATTGCAAGGATGTGGAAACAACCCAAGTGCGTGTCAATCCATGAGTGGATGAATAAAATATGGTATAGGTATGCAATAGAATACTACTCAATTCTAAGAAAAGACAGTGATCTAGCACCTCTTATATTTTCCTGGACAGAGCTTGAGCCCATCCTCTGAAGAGAGGTATCACAAGAATGGAAGAATAGGCACCACATGTATGCACCATCAAACTGGCACTAACTGATCAACACTATGGTACTCACACAGTAGTAATATTCTCCTGGAATTAGGGGATTGAGGTGGGTAAACTCACAACTAATGGAGGCGGTGAGCATTGTAGAGGGGAAGAGGATGCCTCTAATCCTCGCTTGGGTGAGGCAAAGTCATAAAATGTAACCAAAATGTTTGTACCCTCATAATATCCTGAAATAAAAATAAATAATAAAAAAGCACAAAACAGACTCAGATTTATTTCCTAGATTATCAAATAACCTCAAGGAAAATTAGCCCCATGGGTTGGCATAGTGCTGGGATCTAGGTCTCTCCTGAATATTCAGTAATTTATCACTATTCTGTTAACTATATCAGAAGATTTTTAATAATATCTCAGAAATTTTCATCAGCTGGATAAAGGGCATCTTGTTGTTATTGCAATATCATCACCACCATCACCATTATTATCGCCATTTTATTAGTATGTCATCTTTCTCCTCCAGAATTTTTTTTTTTCTGGTAGCTGTATGATCTGAGTATTCATTTTTTTTTCCTTTTTACCTGGCTTTAAGTTCTACTGGGTACACTGTTTTTGTCTTTTGTGCATTTAAGGGTGACACTGGTCTACCGGCTACACTGCCTATACCAGAGGCAATCCTGAGAGTAGTGTAGTGCTTTGGTCTCTACCACTGTTAACAGCTACATTATCACCTGGAAATTGGTCAGTCCATGGTCAAAGAGAAGAACGAACTCTCTTAAGAGACTAAATAATAAATAACCTGAGAGGTTTTGATATTTTACTAATCACTCTGAAAGCTAAACTGACAAATTTTTGAAAGATTATAAAACCTGAAAAACTACCTTGATTGAGAACTAGGGAGGAACTCATTTAAAAATAATTTTACACTTTATGTATGTATATGATATTGTTTTATTTGTAAGACTTCAATATAAAATATAGCCTTCTTTCAGTTTTATCTTTCTGTTATTGGATAGCTGTGCTTAATGATAATGTCAGGACATTTTGATTCCTTTTCAAAGAAAAGTTTCATATGCTTCTCACTTTCCCACCAATATCAGTGCCAAAATCTTTATTATTCCAGATTATTGTGTATAGGATTTGCCCTATAATGCTTACAGAACTAACTACCACAAGAAACACATACAACTTTTACTTACAAACCCACTGTGTTCCATACAATAAGCAGCAGCAACTTTGAAGGGTATAGTCTACTAATGATGAACTATGGATGTATTATTGTTATTATTAATACAATTTTACCTAGCAGATACTTTGGGATTTGTTCCATAATGACTAAAATTTCTTACACTTTGCAATTTAGTCAAATTAAACCATTCTGTGCCTCAGTTTCCTGTGTAAACTAGGGATAATAAGTTCACCTACATAATAGGATACCTGTGAGAATTAAATGAGTTAATAGATGTGAATGTTTAGAAGAGCACCTAGCAATAAATAATTGCTATTTCCTAAATGTTGGTATTAGAGATTAGGCAATAAACAACACACAAAGAATTTGCTACATTCCTTTTGTGAAACAATAGACTGTGATCGTTTCAAAACTGTGCCTAGAATTTGGAAACCCAGACATCTCCCCAACGCTACCCAACCCTCCCACTCATACCACATAGTAAGTACTTGCTGGGCCGAGGAAAAGTGGTCTCTTCTAAATCTCAGCTGTGAACTTCCTCATTCCCATCTGGTCTCTCTCTTTTATTTTCACCACTTTGGTATCATGACACAAAAAACATAAGTCACATCTCCAGTCAATTGCTAATTTGTGGCACTAGCAGATTATAACTGACCAGCAAAACCACGGTCGTCACTATCTTGGTCTTTTCTACTTAAGTATTTTTCAGAGTACTTGTTGCCACCCATCAGTGGGTTAGAAAACCATCTTAGTATATCACAACAATCATTTAAAGAATTAAATAATTTGATATATAAAATAAATAGAGATGGATCACATAGTGTAGAATCAGGTATAATTTTTAAAAATTCTTATTTTTGTGTGTGAGAAAGATTGTTTTCTACATTACTGAGTGAAAGACTTTTATATTGTGGCTTATGATCAGAGAATTGAAAAGTACTATTTTATTTCATTTCTAGAATACCATAAAGAATAAATAATAAATTTATTTCCTAGTGAGTAAAGAAAAAATGAGAGAGAAGAATTACCTAAGTCTTTACTCTGGCTTTAGGAAAACTGCTTTTGGACTTTGAAAGGTAGAAGGCAGAGGAGATACTCATCACTTTGACCTCACTGACACTGCTTAAAGAACCAGAAGATCCTTATGATTACAAGCATTTCATCAAATGGAATCATTAAAACATCTATTTTAAAAACTCTTCAGAAATAGTTACAACATCCAAGGTTTGCTAGATAGCAATAATTGATTATCTCAGATCCATCAAAACCTTCTAAGTTCCTCTTCCCAACCACTCTTGGGTTAGAAACCTCTTTAGCTAAAGAAGCTATTCTGCAGTGAACTGGGCATTCTCTTGCTTTATAATGCCATATTATTTACATCAACATTTTTATTGTAATATATACTATCTCTTGAAAAATATCTTGAGAATCTAATACAATTATACAGGACATATATGAGTGGAAGAGGACTCTTCCATCCAATCCACAGCCCATCTGAAAACACTTGTTGATTCACTGGGGAAAAAAAAAAAATTGCTCCAAGAAAAAAAGTGATGATAATCTAGGAAAAAAATTATCATGTCAACTTAGGTTTATAAAATAAAAAAAGAGATCACTTGATATAGACATATTTGTAGTAAAGACTTAAATGAGGTCAGGTGTAAAAATATAAGAATCATTACATAGATAGAATAAATTTAATCTTCAATATGTAAAAGGCGAAGGATATACCAAGTGCACAGCTGAAAAATGATACCAAAATAGATGCTTTCTATTCACTTATGCACTACAGTTGATTTGTTATACTATTATATAATAGCTTGAAGATTATGAAACTGATATAAAAATGCTAACATAGCCAAGTCACAATAAACTACAAATTGCCCACTATATCAAAATTCAGATTTTTCAACTCCAACTTTCATGTTCTTCCACTCCTCCATTTAAAAAAAATTAGAAATTTATTGAGCAGAATAAAAAAACTGAGAACAAACCCACCATCTAGAACAAATCTGTAAATGTGTAAAGGAGGCAAATAACAGTAGCAGAGAAAATCTTATTTATCCCAGGGAGATATTACAAGCAGAAGAAAGTAGCATTGAATGGTAGCTTTAAATGGGCCTGGTCTCTATGCCAAAGAGATTTTAGCACCAACTTTAGAATTTTGATATCTGATTCATTATTAAACACTGATGGGAAAAAAAACAAACAATAAAATGAGTGATTACAAAAAGAGGAGATGTGCTAATGGTCGTCAGACTTCAAAAAGGAAAACCATAAATCTTTAAGCTTGACAATGCTGTATAAACCTAAAAATAAATGGTAGGGTAACAACATTAAAGTTTTAACTATTATAGCAAAGAATGCAAGCTAATCCTATATGCAATGAGGACAACGTAGATAATATTTGGTCAACAGAATTACTTGATTAAAAATGCATTTTAGGACAAACATTTCAGGCTAGTGAGAAAGGTGGAATATGTATGAAAGTGACAGGATGTTTGAAGGTCTATTTTGTTCTCAAAATGTAGATAAATTTGGACATGGAAGAAAAATATTATTTCCTCAGTACAGTGCTCCCTTTGTTTATTTAGGGTATTGGATCCAGGACCCCCTACAGATATCAAAATCTATAAATGGTCAAGTCTCTAATATAAAATGGTGTAGTATGCACATATAATGTACACATATTCACCTATGTACCTCAAATTATCACTGGATTGCTTATAATACCTAATACAATGTAAATTCTATGTAAATAGTTGTTATACTGTATTGTTTAGGGAATAATGGTAAGAAAAAGTCTGTATATGTTCAGTGTAGATGCAATCATCCATTTTATTTTTCTGAATATTTTTGATCTGCAATTGGTTGACTCCACAGATGTGGAACTCATGGATATGGAGAATCAACTGTACCTATTATCTATCAGGCCTATTATATGCACTATCTTGAATTTCACTACATCATGTTACATGGAAATTTATTTATTCTATTTTTTATGAGAAAATTAAGCCCCTCTAGATATATTGGATAAGCTCATAAATCTACTAAGTGGCAGAATCGGGATTTGAAGCTGGTTTGACTCTTAAATATACTACTTGCTTCTCATTTCCATCAATAAATTACTTAAATTTTCTAATAACATGAATAATTAATTGGTGATAGGACTTTTATAATAGTTAATGGGAGTTATTTTTATGTTGAGAAAATGTATTTTGCCCAGAGTCACCAGCAAGATGCCCATGAGCTGATTCATAAAGTCAAACACTTATTGTAAATAAGGGTCTCCTCTACTTGTTTGAATTACAATGAAGGTAATAAGATTCCTGCAGCCTGTAACTTATCCATTTCTGGTTATTTATCAACATAGTAATGAGATTATTAGCAAATTGCTTTTCTTTTTCTCTTTTACCAACTTGATCCATTTGACTTGTATTTGCTTGAATTGTGAGCATGATAATTTAATACATGCTAATGAATTCTAAATTTGCATAACTCATCCTCTATGTGATTTATAATCCTGAATTAAATATATCTCAAAATACCTACATACAAAGAAACTCTGTTTATGTGTGGGCATAATTCTAATAATCACACAATTTACAAGCTGAAAAAGTAAAGACTGGATGACCCCAAGCCACTCAGAATTGCATCTATTTCTTTTACTTTTCAACTCTTTATCAGTCTGTCAATTAGAGGAATTACATATAATTCCATTTTGTATTACTTTCAGCAATGTATTAATGTTAGATGAGTAATTAAATTCCTTCACAAAATTGGCTTTATTTTTTACACTAAGAAAAGCATAAGTAAATATGAATTCAGTAATTTATTTATACATCTAACAACATATTTTATAATGGTGTAATGAATGACAAGTACTATTTTAAAGATTGGATAAAACAGTAAATAAGAAAGAAAGTATATATACATATATGTGCATATAACACACATATACAATCACACACACATACACACATATATATTTTATATATTTGGTCTCAAGGAATCTGCAATATGTTAAGAGTGAAGATATTGTATTAATAAGAAAAAAACTCAAACAATATCATTTTATCTGTATGAAGGGGAAAAATCATGTAGAAAAAGTTGGAGGTGGGTTGTGTTTTATTTGTTTGTAATTGCATGATCAGAAAAGTTGCCTTTTAAGCAGTGACATTTAAGCTGAAATCTGTAATACAGGAGGAGCCAGCCCTTCAAACATGTAAGAAAGTCATGCCAACCAAGTATATTATATCCAGCATAGCTATACTTCAGAAATGAAGGAAAGACAAAGACTTTCCCAGACAAATAAAAGCTGAATTTATTGCTACCAGACCTATCATACAAGAATTGCTAAAGGCAGTTCTTCAAACTGAAAGAAGAGGACACTAACATGATTGTTATATTAATACCGTAATTGTGATGTATAAACCACTTATATCATTAGTAAGGAGACTGAAAGATAAAACTGTTAAAATAATAACTGCAATAACTTGTAAATAAATAGTATAAAAATATAATTGTGACATCAAAAATTCAAAATGTAGGAGGAGAAAGGACTTAATGTGTAAAGTTTTTTTTTTTCTTTTTGCAATCAAAATTAAGTTGGCATCAGTTTTAACCAACTTGTTATAACTATAGGATGTTTTTTGCAAGCATTATGGAAACAAAAAAATAAAAACCTATAAAAGATACACTAAAAATAAAAAGTAGCATAATACCACAGAAATTAACTCAACCACAAAGGAAGATAGAGAGAAAGAGAGTAATTACAAAATAACTAAGAAAAGTAACAAAATGGCAGCAATAAGTTCTTATCTGTCAATAATAACATTGAATGTAAATGGAACAAATTCTCCAATTAAAAGACAAGGGTGGCTGAATGGATAGAACAAACAGACCAGACTATATCCTGCCTACAAGAAATTCATTTCATCTACAAAGAAACAACATAGACTGAAAGAGAAGGGATGCAAAAAGATATTCCATGAAAATGGAAACAATAAAAAAGTAGGAGTACCTATACTTATTAATATATCAGATAAAATGTACTTTAAATTAGAAAGTATAAAAAGTGTCAAAGAAGGTCATTATATTATATAATAATAAAGGGGACAATTCAGCAAGAAGATTTAACTATGTACAAAAATTAACTTAAGATGGATTAAAGCCTTAAATGTAAAACCTCATGCCATAAATATTCTGTAAGAAAATCTAGGAAAAACTATTCTCAACATTGGCTTAGGCCAAGAATTTATGATGAGGACACCAGAAGCAAATGTAACAAAAACAAACATAAATAAATGAGATAAATAAAAACCTTTTGCACAGCAAAACAAATAACCCATAGAATAAATAGACAACCTACAGAATGGGAGAAAGTATTCACAAACTAAACATCTGACAAAACATTAATATCTAGAATCCATAAGAAACTAAAAACAAAGAAGCAAGAAAAAAACAAATAACCCCATCAAAATGTGGGCAAGAGACATGAACAAAATTTTTTCAAAAGAAGAGATATGGATTAGTAACAAACACAATAAAAAATGCTAAAAATCACTAATTATCAGGGAAATGCAAATTAAATCCACAATGAGATACCACCTTACTCCAGTCAGAATGGTCATTACTAAAAAGTCAAACAAAAATAGATGCTGGCATGGATATGGTGATAAAAGGATACTTATACACTATTTGTGAGAAGGTAAATTAATACAGCCTCTATGAAAAACAGTATGAAGACTTCTCAGTGAACTAAAAGTAGATCTACGATTTGATCCAGCAATCCTACTACTGGGTACCTACTCAAAGGAAAAGAAGTCATTATATAAAAAAAAACACCTGCACTTGTATATTTATTGCAAAACAATTCACAATAGCAAAGATATGAAGTCACTCTAAGTGCCCATCAACTTTTTAGTAGATGAAGAAAATGTGGCATACATACATACACACACACACACACACACACACACATATCATGGAATACTACTCATCCATAAAAAAGAATGAAATCATGTATTTTAAACAGCAATTTGAATTGAACAGGAGACCGTTATCCTAAGTGTGCTAACTCAGTAATAGAAAATCAAATACTGTATTATTTTCACTTATAAGTAGAATCTAAGCTATGGATATGCATGGTCATACACAATTACATAATGGAAATTAGAGACTCAGAAAGAGCAGGGTGGGAGAGGGATGAGGGATGAAATATACTTATTGGATATGATGTATAGTATTTGGGTGATGCATACATTAAAGCCCAGACTTCACAACCATATAATTCATCCATGTCACAAAAAAACACTGTGCCTCCTAAATCTATTGAAATAAAAAACAAAAACCACCAACAACAATAACAAAATAATAGTAAATATATATGCATCCAACACTGGAGTATCCAAATATATAAAACAAATACTAGTACATCTAAAGGGAGAAACAGACTTCAATACAGTAATTGTAGGGGACTTTAACACCCCATTTTCAACAATGAACAGCTCATCCAGGCAGAAAATCAATAAGGAAACATCAAAGTTAAGCTACATTCTGGATTAAATTAAACTAACAGACATTTATAAAACATTTCATCTGTTGCAGAATACATACACTTTTCTCATCAGCACATGGAATATTTTTTTTTTTTTTTTTTTGAGACAGAGTCTCGCTTTGTTGCCTGGGCTAGAGTGAGTGCCGTGGCATCAGCCTAGCTCACAGCAACCTCAAACTCCTGGGCTTAAGCAATCCTACCACCTCAGCCTCCCGAGTAGCTGGGACTACAGGCATGTGCCACCATGCCCGGCTAATTTTTTCTATATATATTTTAGTTGGCCAGATAATTTCTTTCTATTTTTAGTAGAGACGAGGTCTCGCTCTTGCTCAGGCTGGCCTCGAACTCCTGACCTTGAGCGATCCACCTGCCTTGGCCTCCCAGAGTGCTAGGATTACAGGTGTGAGCCACCGCACCCGGCCAGCACATGGAACATTCTTCAGGGTAGATCATATGTTAAGACATAAAACAAGTCTCAATAAATTAAAAAAAGGCAAAATCATATCAAGTATTTTTTCTGACCACAATGTATAAAAGTAAAAATCAATAACAAGAGGAAAATTGGAAACTGTACAAATACACATAAAGAAAATTTAAAAATTCAATTGAAACAAATGAAAATATTAGTATTATTACAACATACCAAATTCCATGGGATACAGTCAAATCAGTAGTAAGAGGGAAGTTTATAACAATAAATGTTTACATCAAAAAAAAAAGACTTCAAGTAAGGAGCCTAACAGTATACCTTAAATAACTACAAAAGCAAGAACAAACCAAACTTAAAATTAGTAGAGGAAAGAAATAATAAAGATAAGAGTAGATATAAATAAAATTTAAATTTAAAAACCACACAAAGATCCACAAAATTAAAAGTTATTTTTTGAAAAGATAAAAATGTCAACAAATGTTTAGCTAGACTAATTAAGAAAAAAGAGAGATGATGCAAATAAATGAAATCAGAGATAAAAAAGAATTAACTGATACCAAAGAAATAAAAAAAATAACTAGAGACTATTATGAACAAATATATTCCAACAAATTGGAAAACTAGAAGAAATGGATAAATTCCTGGACACATACAACCTATCCAGATTGAATGATGAAGAAATAGAAAACCTGAACAGATCAATAATGAGTAATGTGATTAAAGCAATAATAACAAGTCTCCCATCAAAGAAGAGCCTGGGACCTGATAAATTTACTGCTAAATTCTATCACACATTTAATGAAGAACTAATACCAATTCTACCCAAACTATTCCAAAAAAATTGAAGAGGATTGAATATTTCCAAACTCATTCTATGAATCCAGCCTTACTCTGATACTAAATCCAGATAAAGATCAACAAAAAAAGAAAACTACAGGCCAAAATCTTTAATGAACATATATGTAAAAATCTTCAACAAAATACTAGCAAACTGAATTCAACAGCACATTAAAAAGATCATTCACCATGATCAAGTGGGATTCATCCCAGGAATGCAAGAATGGTTAAACAAATGCAAATCAATAAACTTGATACATCACATCATCAGAATCAAGGACAAAAACCATAGGACATTTCAGTAGATGTTAAAAAAGCATTTGCCAAAATTCAACATTGCTGCATGATTAAAAACTCAACAAATTGGATATAGAAGGAACATGCCACAAAACTGACACATAGACCAATCAAACAAAATAGAGAACCCAGAAATAAGTCCATGCATTTATAGTTAACTTATTTTTGACAAAGGCATGGAGAACATGACAAACCCACATATAATATCACACTAAATGGGAAAAAATTAAAAGCCTTTCCAGTAAGATCTAGAACATGGCAAGGATACTCACTTTCAACTCTTTTATTCAACGTAGTTCTGGAAGCCTTATCCAGACCAATTAGGTAAGATAAAAAAATAAATAAATGGAATCCAAGTTGGAAAGCAAAAATTCAAATTATCCTTGATTGCAGATGACATGATCTTATATAGAGGAAAACCTAAAGACTCCATCAAAAAACTCCTAGAACTGTCAACAAATTTGGTAGAGTTGCAGCATACAACATCAACATGAAAAAATCAGTAGTATTTCTATGCACTAACAACGATCAATCTGAAAAAGAAATCATGAAATCAATCACATTTCTAATGGCTACAAAATATATATAAATATTTAGGAATAAATTTAACCAAAGGAGTAAAAGATGTTTACAAGAAAACCTATAAAACACTGATGAAAGAAATTGAAGAGGACACAAAAGATGGAAATATTCCCATGCTCATGGATTGAAAGAATTAATATTTTTTAAATGTCCATACAACTCAAAGCAATATACAGATTCAATGTTATCCATATCAAAACACCAATGGCATTCTACAGAGAAATTAAAAAAGCAACAACAATCCTAAAATTCATATTGAATCAAAAACCATCCTTAATAGCTAAAGCAATTCTGACCAAAAAGGACAAGGCTAGGAGCATCACACTATCTCACTTATACTACAATGCAATTATAAACCAACATGATACTGGCATCAAAACAGACACATAGACCAAGGAAACAGAATAGAGAACCCAGAAATAAGTCCATGCATTTATAGCTAACTTATTTTTGACAAAGGCACCAAGAACATGCATTGTGGAAAAAACACTCTTTTTAATAAATGTTACTGGGAATACTAGATATCCATATAAAGGACAACAAAACTAGATTCTTATCTTTCACCATATATAAAAATTCAACTCAAAATTGGTAAAAGACTTACCTGAAACTATGAAACCACTAAAAGAAAACAATACGAAAACACTACAGGGTATTGCTCTGGGCAAACATTCTTTGACTTCAAAAGCATAGGCAACAAAAACAAGGATGTAAAAATGGGATTAAATCAAGCTAAAATATTTCTAAACAGCAAAGGAAACAATAAACAAAACGAAGAGTCAACCTACAGAATAAAAGATAATATTTTAAATGATCCACTGAACAAGGGATTAATAACCAGAATATGTAAGGAACTATAACTCAATAGCAAAAACAAAACAAAACAAACAAACAGAAAAAAACAAATATTTTTATTTTAAAAACAGGCAAAAGACCTGATTAAACAATTCCCAAAGACGACATATCAATGGATAATGGATATATGAAAAAATTTTCAACGTTGCAAATCATTAGGGAAATGCAAATCAAAACCACAATGAGGTACCATCTCACCCCATTTATAAAGGTTATTATCAAAAAGACAAACAAATAATGGATGCTGGTGAGGATGAGGAGAAAGGGAAGTGCTTGCACACTGTTAGTGGGGTGCTCATATGTGGGGGCTAAAAAAGTGAAACTCATGGAAGTAGCGGGTAGAACAGTAATTACCAGAGACTGGAAAAAGTTGAGGGAAAGGGGTAATAAAGAGAATTGGGTTAATGGGTACAAAAATACAGTTAGATAGAAGGAATAAGTTCTGGTATTTGAAAGTACAGCAGGGAGACTATAGTTAATAAGTTATTGCATATTTCAAAATAGCTAGAAGAGAAGAATTGGAATGTTGCTAACACAGAGAAAAGTGTTTGAGGTGAGGGACATCCTAATTACTCTGACTTGATCATTACATATTGTATACATGTATCAGAATATCACATGTACCCTATATATGTACATATATGTCAATAAAAATAAATATATAACTTTAAAAAAAGATGTAAGCAAGGAATGTTACTGGCACAGGAAAGTTACATATTAATACAAAGAAAATGAAGAAGGCTCAGCTCATCTAGAAACAGCAAGGGCAGAGTCACTGAGTTTAGTAAAAAAAAAATGTAGATTTAGGCAACTGTCATATCACCTCAGACTTTCTTAGACCAGCGGTCCCCAACCATTTTGGCACCAGGGGCCAGTTTCATGGAGGATGATTTTTTCATGGGGGGGGGAAGCTGTGGGGAGATCCCATGGTGATGGGAATAATGGAGCTGTAAATACAAATAGATGAAGCTTCGCTCCGTTGCTGGCAGCTCACCTCCTGATGTGCATCCTGCCTCCTGGATTCCTAAGTTTCATTGAAGACAATTTTTCCATGGAAGGGGTGGGGGTGTGTGTGTGGTGGAGCTCTGTGGCCTGGTCTGTAACAGGCCCGGACTGGTACCAGTCCATTGCCCGCTCCTCAGCCCAGGGATTGGGGATTGCAGTTCTAACCATGTTAAGGGGTTTGGAGTTCATTATAAATCCGATGGAAAGCCAAAGAAGGCATTCAACAGATGGATGACATAAACTGCTCTCTTTAAATTTCATGAGAGCAAGGGTTTGTGCCTGTTTTGTTTACTGATATTTCCTAAGCATCACAAACATTGTCTGGTGTGGAGTATGTGCTCAATTAATGAGTATTGAAATGAAACATGCATATAAAGATTTTCCTGCCAGTTTTGGGTAGGTGAAAAGTTAATTCTTAAAGTTTACTGAGTAATTGAATAAATGCATCATCTGAGTCTTCCTGAGAATAATTCTTCTGTATTATTAATGGTAGCGTTAATCGTGGTAAGAATCTTATATTTTCATTTATCATTGAAGTCTTATATTAATAGAGTCTTGGCTTGTTGTTCTCTCTCATATCTAAATTCCAAAAATCTACCAAAGAAAGCAAACTCTCATGACAAGAACATGCATATATAATAATTCACTAGATTTTTGTGTATGTATATATAAAACAACAAAAACCCAATTAATTTGATCACTGCAGTAAATACTTGGTCAATTCAGAACTGAAATACACTATGTAATAATCAATTCATTTAAGGCTGTTACATGGATGAAATTGAGCAGCTTGAGGTAGGTACTTCTTTGCAAGAAGGAGTGATCTTTCCATTTTCTATGGCACTGGGTCTGCTGAGGTCAAAAACTTTTTTTTTTAAATTTTTTAATTTTTTTATTCTTATTTCAGCATATTGTGGGGGTACAAAATTTGCATCATGACATAGAAAACAAATGGTCTACAGCTAATAGACTGTATTTGTGTTGCCTGTTGTTGCGACTATCCATTCACCCTACCCATTGCGAAGATGCGTGAAATGAATGGGTGTGGGTTCACTGAGGTGCATCGTCGTAACCACAGATGGCTATAGCGGAGCATTATCATTCATTGACTAGGAACCTAGTCTTTGTTAGTCTCTGTATTCTAAGTTTTCAGCATTCTGCTTTCTTCAAAAAATGAGCTATAGAAAATACATTCCTCAGGCAGCCTTTGCTGATTGTATTAAGTATTTAGTTCATTCAGTCTTCCATAGGAAACGAACTCTCAATATCTTTACCAGTGGTAGAATAAAAATGAACCTACAAATTTGTCTCAATTTCTTAAATAACCAGAGCAAATAAGCAATATCAGAGAGTGGAGATGGAATATTTTGTGAGTAGGTGACCTGAAATCCAGCTATGGCTGAGTCATTTTGTCCTGGAAGAGTTCCTTTACTCCCTTGGGTCACAGTTTCTCCGTTCGTAAAGTAAAAGTGCTGAGCTTAATTAATATTAAAGTCCTATTGCAGTTGGGATTATTTAGTTTCAAGGTTTATAAATCCACTCAAACTTGCTTTAACTAATAAAGAGGAATTTACTCGAAGAATATAGGCTTCTCAAGAGGAACTAAGTGTGGGAAGTGAAAATTTAGTTATAGCTCCTCTTGGTTTTTTTATTACTTACATATGCATTTTCCCCATGCATTTCTTTACATTTCAGCTGTGCTTCTATCAGGTATCTTTGGTTCTGGTTCAGTATGATTTTCCAGTTGCAATGTCTATGAAAATCAACCAGAATCTTCATATTCTAAACACAAATTCTCAAGAGAAAAAATATCTTTCACTCACCTGGAGTCAGATGTTCAGCCTTTGTCTAAACAGTTGGGAGCTTCCACATGGTCAGTCATTCAATGTCCAAGAGCTATGTGAGCGGATACAGACAGAACAGAATGGAAAAACTGAATAACAGGTTCAGGGCAGATCTCTTATAGTTCTGTAACACTATGTATATAAACTTCTATTTTTCTGCTTCAATTGTATAAGTTTGTACTTTGTGTCAGGGTAAAATCTCAAAATAACCAAGGTTTCTTAGGCAACAGAGTAGCAGGAATTTGGATTGAAAACACATGGAGACAGGCCTAATTTAGGAATTCTTAGCAGAGATTAGTTTTCCCATCCACTGAGTGCAAAGGTCAAGGGATATAGTCTTTTGGTTTTTCAGTTGTCTTTTTTTTTTTTTTTTTTCCTGGAGTCTTCTAGCATTTTCACCTTGGCAAATTTGGGGATTTATCTCTCATTCCTTGTGCCTCATGCAGCTGAGAAGGCATAAATTAAAAAAAAAAAAAAAAACTTCATTGTATGAGAGCTGATTTTGTCCTCTATTTTCCTCTGAGAGTTACTAAATTGACTAGATTTGGGAGTTTCTTACTTGTCTAGTTGTTTCAGCCTGGAAGTTTGCTCAGGGTCTCCAGTCTGACATCCTAGTAGAAAAATAAATTGCAGGCTATGGATTTAACTTTGAACAGAGAACCATTCTGTGTGAAATTTTAAGAATCTCATGCTCCCATAGTAGCTTTATAGGAAGTACATGACATTTCCATTTATTCTTTCATTTATTGTGTGGGTATTGTGAGTTTGGCACTGGTTTGGAAGTGCCAAAAAGATCATGAAGTCTTTTCAAGGCTTTCAAAAAATAAAGTCAATTTTCTAATACTTGGAAGACCTACTTTCTTGGTTCTCTTTGAGGAGAAGCACAATTATAGTACAGTGTTGGTTGTTCATTTGCTTATTATCAGCACATAAAGAGGGAAGCATGCAGAGGCAGTAAACGTGCTGTTTCCACATACTTTATGTCGTCAGGTTAGGCACCTGCTTTTGCTTCTAGATTCCTCCTGCTTGCCTGTTTTAAAGATGCCGTTTTGGCTTCTGAACATGTAATTGATGAAATTTGTACATGCAATTTTCAGACTCTAAACTGGCCAATGTTCTAATACTTTGTTAAATCTCTTTGTAATATTTGGATTACAGTCATGAAAATGAAAGAGAAGGCAATGGTGAGAGAAATTTGCAGGCTCTACAATGAGAAACTAGGAAATGCTAATCATGTGTATAGGTTAATTGGATTTTGAAAAGAAGCAAAAATGAGAATGTCAAAAGTAGATTAAGTTCTGACTTAATCAGCTTAATATTAATTCTGATCAATTTACCTAATAATTTAGCCCCTCTCTTCCCTGAGAAATGGCATCCCTGCTTATATCTGAAAGGTACGCAGAACGTTAGCATATGGTACAGGCATCTGTACCTTGCAACTATGAATTGGGGCTGCCACTTTGTGGTTTGGGCAAGACTATTTTAGGAGTTCTGACATAATGGTAAACAAAGCATTTACCAAAGACTTACCTTTGGACTCATGATTTAAGTCAAAGAGAATTATAAGGGTAGAGGACCTCGGCTTAATATTCCATAATAGGAAACAATCACATGCAACTTCTATGAGATTACATTATGGGCCTTTTTAATATTTGAGCTTATATTATCTCAAACCCAGAAAATTATAAAACACTAGAAATCTTGATATGTTTTAATGTCCTATTGAATTTAGTTTTTCAGATGAAATTACTCACTGAAATTTTAATCTTTCCAAATTAAGCAGCTAGAATAAGTAATCTTTATCAGGAAGAAGATCTGGAATAATTATTTAGGAATGAAGCTGAATGTATTATTTCACTGCCAAAGTCAGGTATGAGGACTTGTACAAAACTATAAGAATAGGAAAATAGGAAGGGGGATGAGGGAAGAAAAACTACCTATAGGGTGCAATGTACACTATTTGGTGATGAGTACACTAAAAACCCTTACCTCACCACTATGCAGTTCATCCATGTAACTGAAAACCACTTGTGCCCCTACATCTGTCAAAATAAAAAAAATAGGAAAATGAAACTTTAAAACAATTGTTACTCTGGGGCCTTGATTTTTAGCTTCTACTTACATCCTCCCCTATAGTAAATGATGCATTCTAAATAAGCATAAGGGCTGAATTTTCACACATAGGTGAATTTTCCATTTCATCAAAGTATTTTCTCAAGTGCCCCCAAATCCTAACATTTTAATAAATTTTGATGGAAGGTATCACATATTTATTTGTGTATAAGAGGAAGTGAAAATAACAAAAGATTTTTTTTTAGTTTGAAATCAACGGAAATGCTCCAAACTTATGTACAGATAGCAGTTGACCAATATGGGTCGTCCATTACTCAGCTGAAGAATTTGTGGTGAGTAATTCCCGGTAGCGTCTTTTTTTTTTTTTTTTTTTTTGAGACAGAGTCTCGCTTTGTTGCCCGGGCTAGAGTGAGTGCCGCGGCGTCAGCCTAGCTCACAGCAACCTCAAACTTCTGGGCTTAAGAGATCCTATTGCCTCAGCCTCCCGGGTAGCTGGGACTACAGGCACGCGCCACCATGCCTGGCTAATTTTTTCTATATATATTTTAGTTGGCCAGATAATTTCTTTCTATTTTTAGTAGAGATGGGGGTCTCACTCTTGCTTAGGCTGGTCTCGAACTCCAGACCTCGAGCCATCCACCTGCCTCGGCCTCCCAGAGTGCTAGGATTACAGATGTGAGCCACCACGCCTAGCCCGGGTAGCGTCTTTGAACCATGCAAACCCTTTTCTTCGGTTTGATGATAAGGGTAGGAAAAAAAAAAAAATCAAGAGTTGTAACAGGCAGGGATCTCATTATCTAAAAAATACTTTGAAGATTTCCAGTTACCCAGTTATCTAACTCACATACTGAAATTCTGAGATCATGGAATATAGAAGAGAAAAATTTGATGTTAGGATGAGAGAAGAATATGTTAAGAATGTGTCTGTTTGAGGTTGGATGTGCATGGACTGGGGTTGAGAGATGGGACCTTAGAGCCAAAGGACTGGAGATCACTGCAAGAAAAAAGGGTTGGGGAACCTAAAAGAAGATACAGAAAGGCAAGATATACAAACCTTCTTTACAGTTACCCAGTTACCCAAAGCACAAAGGCCCTGTGCTTTGGCCCTTTTGTGTTCAAATTCACAAAAAGTTCACTAAGTAGTAGGCAGATGTGAATCTTCCACTGAAAAAATTCCAAGGGGCTTTAAAATTTTAAATAATGAGTTTTCTTAATTTTAGCTAACTCCAGAATTAGTCAATAAATAATCAAGTAATTAAGCTCCAAATTAGTGCCAGTGTATAAAAGAAATAATGCAAAACTAGATAATTTGAGCTAAATGATTTACTTCTTGAGGTGTTACAGGATGCCAGAGAGGAAAAATACTCAAAGTTAGAAAGGATAGGAAAGCTGTATCCAGGAAGTGGGATGGTAACTGGCCATAATTTAGGTGTCCTGAGAAGGAAAGGAGATATTTAAACTACAGAGAGCTGTTTCTGAGCACAAGTGAATGGGGTATGATTATAATTGAACAGCTTATTAAAAGCTGTAAGTTGCAAAGTTCTCGTTATATTTTGCTGGTCTCTAAGCAAAGGTCCTATTTCCTAGTGGCCAAGAGCACAGGTTCAAATTTACATGCAAATTATAGCTCTGTCACTTTGTAGTTTTGTAAAATGGTAATTTACTTAATTTCCCTGTTACACAGCTTCCCAATCAAGAAATTGGGGGGAGGGGAAAGCATTTACTATATAGGAGGCTAAAAAGATATAAATTATCTGAAAACAAATCCAAAGGAAAAGTAACAAAAACAAAACAGAACAGCATGTGCATTATGCCTGACTTGTAGTACAGATGTTATTCCACTACTCTCACTTCAGAGGCTTCCTGCTGATCTTAATTCTAGATGAAGAAGATGTATGCCTATCTATTCTAATAACATAAATTCTACCTTTAAAATATATCCCCATGAATTATACCTAGACCACTCTTTATAATGTTTATAATGGCATATACACATAATGGAACATACTACCTCTTTCCTTATCTGCCTTATCAATTAACTTACTGAACAAACATTTTAAATCCCTACCATAGTTTATGGCACCTTTTACCTGATTAGTGAATATAAAATGGCTGAATCATAAATAGCTGTGGTATTGTTTTTAGGGGATATGTTTAGTGGCATATCCCAAAAGTTATAATGGCACCTGTATTATAGCCATGTATACCACATTTGTGTGCATTTAAAAACCACACAGCTGTTTCCTGCTGTAGATGCCAATGAACAATATATTTTTCAAGAATCCCCTTCCTATCTTGTATTCAGTCTTCCCTATTTTTTTTATAGAAACCATATCCACGTGCTCAAATCAATAAAACCTGGAGTTGTTTACTATTTCATTTTATTTATATCCTATATGTGATCTGGCAAAAATAAATCAGCTATTTGTGCCCTCAATATAGCTACACGATCCGTTCATTTCCCTCAATCTCTGCCACAGCCTGTGTAGTGATGGTCACCATCCTCTCTCATCTGGATGCTACGACAGCTTCATACTACACCTCCCTGCCCCTCCCCTGGACTTCCTGTAGTCCACCTCAATGGCTACAAAATAGATCCATTTAAACACAAGTACTATTACACATTACTCTTTTTATTTATTTATTTATTTATTTTTGAGACAGAGTCTCACTCTGTTGCCCTGGCTAGAGTGAGTGCCGCGGCGTCAGCCTAGCTCACAGCAACCTCAAACTCCTGGACTTAAGCGATCCTACTGCCTCAGCCTCCCGGGTAGCTGGGACTACAGGCATGCGCCACCATGCCCGGCTAATTTTTTCTATATATATTTTAGTTGGCCAGATAATTTCTTTCTATTTTTAGTAGAGACGGGGGTCTCGCTCTTGCTCAGGCTGGTCTCGAACTCCTGACCTAGAGCTATCCACCCGTGTCAGCCTCCCAGAGTGCTAGGATTACAGGCGTGAGCCACCGCGCCCGGCCCACATTACTCTTTTTAAATCTCACCAATGGCCCCTCTTTCCACTTAATAAAAACGGAAGTACTTGAAAGCCCTACTTAATTTATGTTGTATATCAAAGTTATATTTCTCATGATTCCCTCCATTCTAGCCCCATGTTTATCTAATACTGCAACCTATGTTCAAGTCACTTTTCTCAGCCCTCTACTATTATAAAAACCTTTGTAGTTCTTTTTATTCTCCTTACACTTATCATTATACATATATATGTATACAAATACATGCATATATATATACACACATATATATTTTATTTATATTTTTCATAGATTGGGCAAATCATTTAACATCTAGAATAGTTCAGTTCATAATAAGCATACAAAATATTTTGTGAGTGAATAAAAGAGTGAATTATGATTATATGCTGATTATTGCTAAACAGAAGTACAAAATGCTTTTTGATTGTCTAATAGCAAATCCTAAGTCAGGAAAGACTTAACAAAGAAAACAGTATTAAGCAGAAATTTGAAATTAGAATAGAAACCAGCTATACATGGGAGCCAAGTATACAAGGGAAATGAAAAGAGAAGAGCCTGTTTCATAGTCCCGAGACGGGAAGAAGCATTACCTGTTTGAGGAATTCAAGGAAACGCATACTGGCTCACGCTAGTAGAGTGGAGAGTGGCTGATGACGTCACTGACAATTTAACTGAGAACTTCCTCGAGCATGCGCCTTTTTTGAGCAGGTGCACCTTTTATCTAGTATTCTCAACTAATTGAGACTGGGAATCAGCCAGCCAAGGTGTTGTGAAGACTTCTAATTAGTTCTTTGTTACTGAACAAGTAGGTGTATGTATCAGAGCTCTGAACTTGGATTGCCTGCAGGTGGAGTAGAGCATGAACGGCTTCTATGAGGCTGTCTCAGGGATTCATTAGAAACATGACAGTAGTTTGGACAAATGTAGGGTTTCTGAGGATAGAGAGAAATAAGTGGATGAATGATGTTTGGAAATAGAAACCGCAGGGTTTAAAGATGGATTGGATTTTACCAATTGGTCTCACTTGTGAAATGTTGAGCATTAGAGGTTCCTCTTCTATAATGCTTTCCTCAGCTTCACCGATGGATTAATTGCTCATTCTGTCCTCGTAGGAAAGGTGTTGCTTAAATGATTTTCACTCTGCCTTTAATTATGAGAGATTATATAAAATAGAGTTTAAGACTACAGGCTTTTCTAAAGCTGGATCCTAATACCGAATTTTGCCATTCACAGGTGACCTTGGTGAGGTTATTTTTCCTCTATTAACCTCCATTTCATTATCTGTGAAATGAAAATGATAAGTCCCTCATGGGATTTTTGTGATTATTTAGATGATGCATATAAATTATGTAACTTCATGCCAGCCACCTAGTAAATTCAGAAGACATAGCAACTATTACTCTTAATAAGAATTTACATAGCTTTGTCCATATTAAGTTGTACATTTCCAAAATGCAGAAAGTCTATCTTATTTATTTAAACCCAGCATGATATCAAAACATTGCCTTGTCTAAAGAGTGGCTTAAATTTATGTGAGGTTGAACTAAATAAAAATGAGTAAGGACTAGAAAACTTGAGCAGAATTATGCAAGAATTCCCAATTTACTCAAAACTGCCTCCCATTCCCTTCTCAGCTCACTATTCTCTCTGACCCCAGAGAGCTTTCCATAAATGACCATTAATTTCCCTTCTGCTGCCTAAGCATGGCCCATCAAGTATATTTAATACAGATCTGCCTTCAGAATGCCCGTGCCATGTTATTGACAGCTATTTTCATTTCCAATTTACTGGAGAGATAACATAAACAAACATATTTTAAGGAAGGTTCCCATCTTATATTAGATATTTTAGGAAATGATCTTTGTTTGATTTGTCTCTAATGTAGTATGGAAGTAGCAGTCTCTCTCCTACTCCTAATGATTCCTTATGTTGCTGTCTGTTCGCTTTATCTTAAATTCAGGTGTAAGGATTGGAGAGGATTGCAAAAGGTCCAAACCCCTGCTTTCAGGGAGATAGGATAAATTTTCTTCCACTTTTTATGTCACGTAATGTGAAGCCCAACAACATTCAGTGCCCTGCTCCATAGTCAGACAGCTGATAAGGGACAGGGTGACTTGCACCATGCATCCTGCCTTGTGCATACAGCACCATGCCGTGCTCTATACTTGATGCTAGGACAGAACAAACCTGAGAATCGGTCCCTCTCTGGTATAAGGAAAATGTATCAGTGGTACCCAAAGCCAATCTCATAATGAAAGTTATTAAGCAGAAGGACTTGCCCATCAACGTGGATCTCTTTGAAGAAAAAGTCTGACATGGATTTCTCACAGGGGCTAATGCAGTCTCAAAACCATTTGATGTTTTTTTTTTTTTTCCTTTTTATGTCTGATTATAAAAGTTTGAAATATAAAGCTTCAGCATGAAAACCCTGACATAGCCTTAACTACTGTAAAACCAGCAGGCAAAGCTATAATAATTCCAGCTTTATAGTATAATCTGAAATTGAATTACTTGCATTTCATGGCAAAGTCAATATTGCTAATGGATTAGAAACATGGTTGATAAAAGTATTGTTGAGTTCATATTTGGGGAATCACATGAAAAAATATGATTTCTCTGTAGTCTATGGCACTTGAAAATTGGCACTGATATGAAAAGAAACTTCATGGTAAGTAAATGCTTAGAGGTAAAGATAAATGAAGCTAACCTGTGTCTGATTAAGCAGTTGCAAATTTTTCTTGGCATGTCCTATTCTACTGCCAAGCTACCACTGGAAGAGTGGGCCCTAACTGTGAAAGGCCTACTCTACCAAGGTGAAAGTCACATCAAAAGTGTACTCATGAAGAATAAATTTTGTGATCTCCACAAGCATTTTCTCAGCATCCTGTAGGAATCTGTCAGTTGAACAATAAATTGAGAATCCTAGACAAGAGATTAAACTCCACTACTTCTTAGCTCTGTAAATTTGGACAAATCATCCTCTCTCTGGGTTTATTCTATCTACCAAATAATGGTGTGGTCTATAATAATGTGACTATTTTATACTTCTCTTATTCTACATTATCCAGTAATGCAAAGTACCATAACTACCACATTTAAAACATCCCATATTTTCAGGTGTTGATGATTAGCTTGAAGTCTTTTTACTCCAAAGACAAAAGTTCTTTATTTTTCCCTGTCAAAAAGCAAAAATAGGCCGGGCGCGGTGGCTCACGCCTGTAATCCTAGCACTCTGGGAGGCCGAGGCGGGTGGATTGCTCAAGGTCAGGAGTTCGAGACCAGCCTGAGCGAGACTCCGTCTCTACTAAAAAAAAAATAGAACGACATTATATGGACAACTAAAAATCTATATAGAAAAAAATTAGCCGGGCATAGTGGCGCATGCCTGTAGTCCCAGCTACTCGGGAGGCTGAGGCAGTAGGATCGCTTAAGCCGAGGAGTCTGAGGTTGCTGTGAGCTAAGCTGACGCCACGGCACTCACTCTAGCCTGGGCAACAAAGTGAGACTCTGTCTCAACAAAAAAAAAAAAAAAAAAAAAAAAAAAAAAAAAAAAAAAAAAAGCAAAAATACCTTAAAGATTAAAACCAAATTTCTGAGAGAGTAGAGGTTCCCTATATCCATAATTAACCAAGCACTACTGCTGAAAGTTTTGTTTGGAGAACCAGTTCTAGCTACAGTATACCTACATCTATCTTCTGAAAGCGAGATTCAAACATTCTATTTAGCTATATCATGTTGCCAATAATTTCACATTCATCAAAAAATGTCAGATCATAAATAAGCCATTCATAGCATCTATAGTGAGTGGTAAGAGCCTTAAATTAGGATTAAGAATCTTCATCTCAATTCCTAGTTCTAAGTATCTTCTGTGCCACACTTTCTCTCTACAAAACTGTTTTCTATCTTTCAAAACTGTGTAAAATGCCACCTGCCAGAATGTGACATTTTGTCAAAATGTATAACTTGAATGTAATCATGATGAAATAATCATAGACACACCCACACAAACACAACTACACAGAAATCCTGTTTATCTTCAAAAATTACAATGTTATTAAAGACAAAAAAGGCTGAGAAACTGTTACAAATTAAATGAGACTATAAAGTCATGAAAACTAAATGTAATCCATGCTTCTGGATTGGAGCCTGGACAGAAAAAAAAATCCAATTAAGGACAGAACCAGAACTATTTGTGAAAGCTGAAAATGGACTGTCTATTAGACAACAGTACTATATTAATGCTATACTTTCTGAATCTAATAGCTATGCTGTGCTCATGTAATGGTTCTTGTTCTCAGTAGATATATACTCAGGTATGTAGACTGAAGGATAATGATGTCTACAATTTACTCTCAGGAATTCAAAAAGATATTACAAACAATATTAAGAAAAATAAGAATTAAAAATGTTAAAAATTAATGAACCTAGGTAAAATATATATAGGAGATCATTACAATTATTTTGAAAAAGATTTGTAGGTTTAAAAATTATTTTTAAATAAAAAGTTTTGAAAGACATCTGTTTTAAAAAGTTTTTAATATCTTTAATTAAAATATGAATGTTTCCTCCTTTGAAAACTATATTTTAATATGCTTAACTCTTAAATTTATCTAAAATATATTTGTGTTTACATTATGTGCTTACTAGTAGAATGTGGATACCTTGAAGATAAAGTCAGTACATAATTCATTTTTGTGTCCTTTCAGTATTTAATAGAGTATTTGCATATAACATGCATTCAACTCAATAAATTGATCAAATCATTCATTCAATCAAATCCATTGATGTGTACTATATGCATCCACCACAGCAATTTTTACCAATTTCAATTTCTTAAAAATTTCTCTCTATATATGTTCTACAGCTACACTTAGAAGACTCATCAACAAAACCTAAACATTAAAAATTGATGCTGGGTCATTCCCCTCAACTAACTGAAGTTTCTGCTTGGCTACCTACTCATCTTTCCTTATGAAATGTACAGAAGATAATGCTAAACAAAAAGGCTCATTTTACTAATTGCATTTCTGACTGCATTCCAAGGCTTTGTTCTGGTCATGTTTCTAATCATAAATTCTTAACTATTTTGTTAACTCTAATGGAACTATAGAATAACTAAAAAATATCTTAATTTCTAACCTGGTCTATTTCCTTGAATTCAAAGGATATATATTCAATTATTTACCGTGCATCTCTGTAATTGGCATTTCAACTTCAAGTGTCTAAAACTGAACTCATCATCTTTCATCATAAACATGCTTATTTCTCTATATTATCTTTTAAAATAAAACTTAGATATTAAAATAGTTCATTCATGGAAAAATGTACACAATGATTGCTCAGAGATATTATCATAAAGTAAATATACCCATTAAATGCCACCTGTGTCAAGAAATAAAATATTGTGAGAACAATGAAAACCTTCCTCAGGCCTCTTTCTTTTCTCTAAAGTTAATTATAATAAAAATTATGGTTTTAAGTTTTTGTTTAATTTTATTCATGCCATAGAAGTTAATTCTTATAAGCAAAATAAACTTATATGATCCCTTTATATATGATGATTCATTTCTACTTAGTGTCAATGAATCAACACTAACTCCTATTTTAGGGTTTGTTGTTTCAGTGGAAGAATATTAACCAATTCCTGGCTGGAAAGTTTGCTCAACAAATAAGGCTTATGGGTACTCATGCCAAGCCCATAGCTTTCTTGAAGAACCATGCTAAAAATATTTCCTTACTTGTCTCTTGATATTTACTCTCTCAATCTAGAGAGAAATCTCTAGAAATTGGGAGCAGTGACCAGCCCTCCTGTTCCTCCTTTAAAGATTCCTTCTCATCATTTAGATATTAGCATAAACAATCTATTCAGCATCCCTTCATCAAACCCTTTCAAGACCCCTGCTACATGACAGGACCTGGATTGGTTTATAAAGAAATATTATTGTTTTTGGAAAGTTTATAGACTAACAGTAGAAAAAGAGTAGAATATATTCTCATAAAAGTGATTTGATTGATTTAATTAAATGAAAGAGTTTAGTGGACTTAGATATGTGGTAATAACATCAGGATTACTTGGAGAGGAATTAAAAATCCCATACAAGACACTGAATCATTCCTCAATAGATACTTGTTGAATTGAATGGCATGTTTTGCATTTTATATACTGACATTTTTCTGTAACATATAAGAGTCAAGAGAAAGATGAATGTATGCTCTTACATCTCAAAAATGAAGACATGTTAGGGTTTTACACTGATGTGCTCATCATTGATTAGAATACTTAAAGGTACTTCTTATTTGTGGAAGTGAAAATAAAATAATAGAATTTCCTATTGTGATAGAAAAAATTTGTCTTTAGAATTAATGTTAAATGATTATTCATGCTTGTCCTCTCCAGTATTTTAGGCTTTGGTGGAATTTTAATAATGTACACATTGACATGCAGTTGTGTTGGTAAAATTCTATTAATAGATTGTATAGGTGGTGAATTTATGCTCAGTAATATGAAATGTGAGTTTAGGAAATGAAAATTTAATTAGATACATTGTGCAACTTGTAAGATTTATTATTTCATTTTGAATTCATTAATTCTATCAAAAGTCATAGATATACTTAATACAATTAAACAACCAGGCTATTTGCTATTTTTTGGTAACCCAAGCATATTTTCAAGACATGGTTGAATGGATGAATTGATCTACCAATCACAATTACACCTGTTTTTTGGTCTTATAAGAGTGCTAAGAAATTCCATTAAGTAATTTCAATCTGTTCTAATAAATGAAAACTAAATCTGAAAGGCTGTTGGACTTGAGACAAGATAAGATAAGAACAAACAGTTTATTTTATTTTTCAGGTTTGTCTTTTGATAGTTCTTACATTTATCCAGTGAAAATAATAAAGCAGATATCAGTCTGGCATAAAAGAGAGTAGAATGTAAATATTTTTTCACATTGTAGAACAGTATTATTCGAATATGTACAGAGTTCTGAGATGTTGAACAATTGTTCTCTATGCTTTTGCATAGTGAAAAAATAAACAAGACTATTATAAAACAGCAAAGATTACAATTTGATGAAAGGGTAGAGTTCTTGAATTTCAGCGATGTGGTCAGGATCATGCCGCCCCATGTGTCCAGTAACGGTAATACAGACTCAAGTTACTTGTCTGGGTCATCACTGGGGTAAAAATGACTGTCAGGAGTCCAAGAATAAGATGAATAATGAGATAAACATTTATGAATTATACTGTGTCATTTAATAGTATAAATGGGTGGAGAATATATATATTCTGTTAATATCTCATATATATACAGGTGGTCCCTGACTTAACAATGGTCTGACTTTCAATCTTTTGACTTTATGATGGTGGTAAAGCAACAGATATTTATTGGAAACCGTACCTTGAACTTTTAAGATTGATCTTTTCCCACACTAGCAATATGCAATACGATACTCTTTCGTGATACCCCAGCATCAGCAGCAAGTGCAGCTCCAAGTCAGCCACATCATCATGAGAGTGAACAACCGATACTCCATAGTGTGCTATGTTGCCAGATGATTTTGCCCAACTGCATGCTAATGTACGTGTTCTGAGCATGGTTAAGGTAGGATACGCTAAGCTGGCAAGTCTAGTAGGTTAGGGGTATTAAATGGATTTTTGATTTATAATATTTTCAACTTACAATGGGTTTATCAGGATGTAGCCCCATTGTAGGTTGAGGAACATCTATACATATCTATACTTATACATCTATATATGTTCACTTTGCAATGCTTTGAGTTGCAGAATACAATGCAAAACAAACTGAAACAGAAACAAGTAAATCAACTAATGTTTTTGTTTATTACTTCACTCAATAAGAAGTCTTAAAGCAGTCAGTCCACATCCAGGGCTGGTCTTGACGTTCGCTCAATAATGCTCTTGGAAGCAGAGATATTTTAACTTTTTTGCTACAGTAGCTTTAGTACACAAGCCTTCATCCTTATGCTTACAATCTTCATTGGTCAAGATAGGACAGATAATGCTGTATGGTTTAAGAACCCCTATATTTCAGGGCTCAACACAATCAAAGCTTATTTTATTCATGTCAAGTACACTGTGAATCTCCTTGGCAGCTCTTCACCATGCAATAACAAAACAATCAAAGTTACTTTAACCTATTAGTTGTGACATTTCAGTACAATGTTTCCATGTTCACCAGTGCAAAGGAAGAAAAACCAGGAGAATGGCACTGGGGTTTTTCACTGCTTCGGTGTGAAAGTTGTACATGTAATTTCTACCCATATGTCATCGACCAAAATCAATCATACAAGGCAAGAAGTAAAGTTTTTCAAGTACCCATGATGCAGGGGGAGTTGGATATTGAGAGTAATAGTAATATATACTTCATCATTGTTTGGTTACAATATGATAACTGTACCTTTAGCCTCCAAGACAGAGTGGTGGGGAGAGGCGAGAAAGAGAGCAAATGAGAGAGAGAAAGAGAGAGAGAAAAGTAAAAAAATATGAAATGGGGAAGAGATCAAAAATATTTTTCCCTAGTTATATTTACTTTTTTTTTTTTTTGAGAAGCACACTACTAATAGGACAGGCATTTCATAATAGAAAACTGGGTTGTGCTATTTTACACAAATAATTTTGTAAGAATCTTTGCTTCAGAGAGCATTATATAAAGTGTCGTCCAGATGGTGGTGAATGGGCTATTTGAATTGCAAACACTAAGACTGAATTTTCATTTATTATCTGGCTTGTGGAAGAGCTAGTCTCTACTGCACCATCGCGCCAAGGTGCTATGTATTAATGTTGGCAGAATCAAGTTCTTAAATAATGGGATTCACAAAGGTTAGAAGTGAGTCTTCTCCCCATGTATCATCGTGGGCCAAAATTACAGAACTCACATATATATCAATCACAAGATGTTAGTATCCGAGGAATCAGATAAGTTAGGATTTACAGTGTGGAAGAGAGCCAGAGAAATTGCTGAGAACGAGGCTTGAAGGGTAAATGCTGCAGAATTGTGTAGACCCTGGTCTAACAGCAGCCTAAAAAAGAGCATGTGAATAATTGATCTGAAAGGTGCCTAAAAGCCTCAAGTGACTTTTAAGATGGAACGTTTTTTCCTTTACTTCTACAATCTACAGAATGTCCAGCCTCTTAATGGAAAGGTATGTTTCTGGTTAGCCCCAGAGTGCTCTAGCAAATGCCTCCACAACATCAGATGGAGCGTTTTGGAGAAAAGAAAGCACTGAAGGAGAGACAAATACTTCTGGAGACAATTGGGACAAAGGCCTCCCATTCCTCTCTATAAATGTTTTAAAATGCCAAGACTGAGAAAAAGGCAATAAATACTTGCAAGTTTCTAACTCCAAGGCCTCAGAATGTAAAATAGTGTTCAGTCTACATCATGGAGATCAATCATGCCTATTGTGGAGGTACTGGAAATTAGAGATTTTCAAACAGAAGATATAACATAACATGCTAAACATAAACATATCTCCTGAGTTCTGCTTTGATTGTTCTCGATTTAACCTTTATACAAACTTAATAGAGTCCTTACCTGATAACCGTTAGCTAGCAGGGTGTGAACATAAATGTTCTGTAATCACAATTCCTGAGTCTGATTACTGGTTCTGTTACCTTGTGATCTCATGTGAGTTAATTAAACTCTCTGAGCTTTGAATTTTTTCTGCATGAAAAAATTATAAAAATAGTACCCATATAATAGAATTCTTTTGAGGTTAAAATACAAATACATTTAAAGCTTTCTATCATTATTACTATTATTGAACCTGATGACCTCAGGAACACATTATCTAAGGAGATTTCCAATAGCAAAAGCAAAGCGTGCCCAGAAATTATGTTAATGAGACTGGAAAATTTAAAAATGGAGTGAAGGGCACAAAAGGTAAACAATTCTGGTGTTCTTTACAATGGCAGGTCTGGTCTATATACTAGTACAAAAAAGATAGTATCATAATCTACATATAATTTAATTCTAGTCAAGCAATAAAATGTGGAAATTCTTTGAAAACATTTGAATATATTGCTCAGTTTTGAATTTTTCCAGTGTCTTAGAGTTGAAGGTGACTGAAGAGGTCTTCTACTCCCATTTTCTTGATGTTATTTTGAGAATGAAATAATTAAAATAAATATTTTCTCTATTTTACCTTGAAATATTGAGGCTCCTTTAGTCTTCAGTTTGTCGAATTCAAATACTTATCCATAATGCATCTAATGGGCTGGAACAGAAAATCAATGATATATGAGTGTGTACATGTTGGCCACCTTGGTAAAATTGAAGTTCTCAGAATCAAGGATATTGTTTATAGCTAGGGAAATCATATGCATTTTAAACATTTTATTTACTGTGATAATACAGTTGTATCTTCTCCTTGTATCATGTTTCTTCTAATTACTCTGCTAAGGTACCTAACAACTTTAAAATCTATTAAAAATCATAGGAAGCTTTGCCATTATCATTAGTCGAAATAAATATAGCTCCCTCCTCCCAATTTAGTTCTGTGTCAGGTACCGTACTAAGCCCTGTGTGTACAATCTTGTTTAATCCTCATATCTGCTCTATGAGGTTAGCATCATCTCCATATTCTAGAGAGGTTGAATGATTTGCATCATACCTCTCTATCCCAATGCCAGTTTTCTTAGCAGTTGTTCTAGTTGAAACCATTTCCCCCTTGAATACAGTGCCTGCTGGGCACATAATGATGTTTTTGTTGAACATTACTGGTTGAATAAATTAATTAATGGAAGGGACTAACAAACAAACAGAATGATTATGCTGTTACCATGAAGGTTTACCAAACCAAAGTGAATGGAAGATTTATGCAATTTACAGTACATTAGATCCGGACAATTTTAGAAAAGTCAATTTTTAAACAAATAGGCCATCTAGGCTAACGCTGAGAAAAAAAGGATATTTAAAATATTCAAAATAAATAAAACAGTGGATATTTTTTCTTTATTGTGAATATTAAGTAGTAACAGGTCACTAGAAATTTCTTCTTTAAAAATAATTCCTTTACAAAGGTCTTCATAGTCAAAAAGCTGACATAAGCTCATGTATACAGAAATACCTCATTCTACTGTATTTTGCTTTATTGTACTTTGAAAAATTGTGTTTTTTACAAATTGAAGGTTTGTGGCAAACCTGCATAGTGCAAGTCGATTGGGGCCATTTTCCCAACAGCATGTGCTCACTGCATGTCTCTGTGTCACATTTTGGTAATTCTTGCAATATTTCAGACATTTTTATTACTATAGCTGTTATGGTGATCTGTATTCAGTGACTTTTGATGTTGGTATCATAATTGTTTTGGGGTACCATGAACCATGTCCATATATGACAGTGACCTCAAATGATAAATATTGTATATATTCTTACTGCTCCACCAACAGGCAGTTCCTTGTCACTCTCCCTCTCCTTGGGTCCCTATGCCTGAGACACAAAAATATTGAAATTAGGCCAGCGAATAACCCTACAATGGCCTCTAAGTGTTTCAGTGGAATAAGAGTAGCATATCTCTCAATTTAAATTAAAAGCTAGAAATGATTAGGGTTAGTGAGGAAGGCATGTCAAAATCTGAGATTGTGGTGAAGGCTAGGTCTCTTATGTCAAACAGTTAGTCACGCTGTGAATGTAAAGGAAAAGTTCTTGAAGGAAATTAAAAGTGCTACTCCAGTGAACACACAAATGATAAGAAAGAAAAACAGTCTTATTGTTGACATGGAGAAAGTTTTAATGGTCTGGATAGAAGATCAAACCAGCCACAATAATCCCTTAAACCAAAGCCTCGTCCATAGCAAGACCCTAAGTCTCTTCAATTCTGCAAAAGTTGAGAGAGGTGAGGAAGCTGAAAGAAAAATGTGTGATGCTAGGAGGGACTGGTTCACAAGGTTTAAGGAATAAAGTTGTCTCCATAACATAAAAAGGCAAATTGAAGGAGCAAGTCCTGGTGTAAAAGCTGCAGCAAGTTATCCAGAAGATCTAGCTAAAATTATTGGTGAAGGTGGCTACACTAAACAACAAATTTTCAATGTATACAAAATAGCCTTCTGTTGCAAGAAAATACTTTCTAGGACTTTCACAGCTAGAGAGAAAAAGGCAATGCTTGGCTTTAAATTTTAAAGGACAGGCTGACTCTCTTGTTAGGGGCTAACACACTTGGTAACTTTAGTTGAAGTCATTTCAAATATTATAAGGCTCTTCAGAATTATGCTAAATCTACTATGTCTGTGCTCTATAAATGAAACAACGAAGTTTGGATGACAGCATATATTTTCACAACATGGTGTACTGAATATTTTAAGCACACTGTTGAGACCTACTGCTCAGGAAAAAAGAAAGATTCCTTTTAAAATATTGCTGTTCATTGACAAGGCACCTGGTCAGCCAAGAATTCTGATGGAGATGTACAAGGAGATAAATGTTGTTTTCATGCCTGCTGACACAACATCCCTTCTGCAGCCCATGAATCAATTGTAATTTTGATTCTCAAGTCTTGTTATTTAAGAAATACATTCTGTAAGACTGTAGTTGCCATAGGCAGTGATTGCTCTGATGGATCTGGGAAAAGTAAATTGAAAATCTTCTGAAAAGGATTCACTGTTCTATGTGCATCAAGAATATTCCAGATTCATGGAAGAAGGAAAAAATATCAACATTCAAAATGAGTTCAGAACAAGTTGATTCCAGCCCTTATGGATGACTTTAAGAGGTTGAAAGCTTCAATGAAGGAAGGAACTGCAAAGGCAGAATAAATAGCAAGACAACTGGAGTTAGAAGTGGAGCCTGGAGATGTAAATGAATTGCCGCAACCTCATGATAAGACTTTCTCAGATAAGGAGTTGCTTCTTATGGATGAACAAGGAAAGTATTTTTTGTTTGTTTGTTTGTTTGGTTTTGAGATGGAATCTACTTTTGGTGAAGATGCCATGAACACTGTTGAAATGACAACAAAGGATTTAGCATATTGTAGAAACTGAGTTGATAAAGCAGTGGCAGGGTTTTAGAGGATTGACTTCAATTTTGAAAGAAGTTGAATTGTGGGTAAAATGCCAGCAAATAGCATGTCATGCTACAGAGAAATCTTTCATGAAAGAAGAGTTAAATGACGAGTCATTTATTGTTGTCTTATTTCTAGAAATTGTCATGGACACCCCACCCTTCAGTAACCACCACCCTGATTAGTCAACAGCTATCAACATTGAGGCAAGACCCTCCATCAGCAAAGGGATTAGGACTAGCCGAAGACTCAGATGATCATTATCATTTTTTAGCAATAAAATATTTTTAAATTAACATATATATTTTGATATTTTTAGACATAATGCTATTGCACACTTAATAGACTATAGTATATAGTGTAATGATAACTTATATTCACTGAGAATCCAAAAATATTGTGTGGCCCATTTTATTACAGTATTCACTTTATTGCCAGCGGTCTGGAGGCAACTTGCAATGTTTCTGAGGTATACGTGTATATATGCACTACAAGAGGGTCAGTTTTATGAATAATGAAACATTTGCATAGGCTGTTATGCTTTCGAAGGACTTCTACATACATTATCTTGTTTGATCTTCATATATCTTCTCTTTCAGTCTCCCAGCATCCTCCCCCAGGTTCCCTGATGTCCCTGTATTCTGGCATATGCTCCAGTGTCACTGCCATCAACTCCTATCCATAGGCTCCACATTTTCCGAGCCACCTTGGCCTCTTCCTACAGCCAAATTCTTCCATGTATGATTATTTGTGTTAAAGCAGAGTGCCTGAACTGGTAGCCTTGTTGGAAGTCATCTAAAAATCTCATTACTTAGATGACATTGAACCCCATAAAACTTGCTGTCCTACTTAGGACTCTAAAAGTGTCCTGATTACATGTCCATCTATGTGGTGATATTGTCTTTATTATCACTACTGTTCTATTATCTTCATAACATTTACGTAATTCTTACTTTTGTCAATGTACACATTTACATTAATTTTTTTTTATTATTATTTTCTCTTGCTCACACATAAGCTCTGTAAGAACAATAATTATGTCTATTTTAATACTGGAATCTAGTACATGGCCATTGCCTGGTATATAAGTGCAACTCAGTAATTATTTGTTGAGTGGTTGAAAGATAGATGAGTGTTGCTTGGTATGTTCATGTCATATCAAATATATTAGGCTTCTAGTTCTCAGAACATTCCTATTCTGTCCCTCTTTCTTCTGTCCATGTGGATTGTTCATTTGAAGGTGAAAATGAGTAGATATCATATTCATTTGGTAGATGAAGAAAGTGGGAGCCAGAGCATTTACTCAATTAAGTATTGCATAGCCAGTACTAGACATATTATTTCTTATGTTATTCCATAAGTCTTGACTTTCTAAGACCATGGAGTTTTCACATATGGATTTCTTCCCAAACAAAATGGAAGAACCTTCATATATTATTTTAAACTAGGTTATTGCAGGATATTGTGAAATCAGGCAAACACATTTGCAATGGGGCAGAGAGAGTCATATATACAAATAGTACAGAATTGTGTGCTATACACACATATCAAATATTAATATATTGTCAACTTTCTTAAAACTAACATTTAATATCTGGAAGCCTCAACTGTAATACATAAATTCAATAAATGGTTTGTAAATATGTACCTAAAGAAATGTAAAGCAAAACAATGGAAAACAAAGGCAAAACAAATAAAGAATTCTCTAACTTACTTGCAAAGTGTACCATGTTTATTTGCTTTATATATATATAAACATGGTATATGTCTATTTATTTCAGCATGAGGGTGATTCTCAGTCTTCAACTGGCCACTGGAGCAAAGACCTGAAGTATGATCTGTCACTAAGAGGCCAGTTCCATGTTATCTGACAGGGAATTTTACCCACATTTGTCATTGAAGCTACATAGTACATAAACTGAACATACCCAAGCTAGTATGTAACTATTCTTTATTTCTAGAGCTAAGGCTATCCCTATCCTTTTGTTCAGTAGACCCTTACATATTTAATAAAAATATGACAAAAATTTTAACATGAACACTGATCAAACTCAGTAAGGGCTTCTGACAACAACAGGTTCACATTAGGTGCAGTAACACCTCATAAATGTGTTGCTGAGTGCAGTATTACAGTGATCTGTAACAAAACTTGTAGACAGAGTTTAACATAATTGAAATGTCTTTAATGGACAGGTGAAATAGCATAGGTTCTGAACAAGGGGGTATATTTTATTAATAGGAAAAATGCAATTATATCAGCTAATTGGCTGCTCACCCTATCTCCCATCATTCTGCCCATTTTATTTAATCCAGGTAACCACTATAATACGAACATATTCTTTCCCAAACTGTATAGTCTTCGCTGGACCGGAAAAGAAGGATATGTAATTAGTTATCTACCTCTCCCCCTATAACGTCAATTATTAAATTTTTCAAGGCTCCTCTTTATTTTCTTTTCTCCTGATGATATGCATACATTCTAGAGGCAAACGTAGAAGCCTATTTTCACTTCCTTTTTCAGAGCCTCTGGGATCTCCAACTGATTTTGATGAATTAAGTAATATCCCTTTTATGGCTGATGTGGTAAATGTTATGCAGAACCATTGTGATAAAATAACAAATTCTACAGGACAGTAAGAAAAGATCACTGATTCTGTTTGCCAAGGACATCTTTTTATGCTGAGCCAAGAAATTATATTAATAGGAAAACTCGTCCTATCTTCAGGCACCCTACAAACTGTATAGGGTATTGGTGATAGTTCAAACATTATTTAGTTTGAACACAGCAACATGTATGTATGTAATATCAACATATAGAATATGGTGATATTATTATGTTACCTCACAAGGAATTTGGCCAAATCTCTCTCTGTCTCTCTCTCTCCAGTTCATATTTTGTTTGGTTAAGTGTTCATTTATTGATTTTTACATTCACCAAGCATTAAATTCATATTTTTGCAAAACACTAAAAGCAATGATAGGAGCCATAATACATTGATAGATAATGCATGGCGTCAGCCTTGGAAAAGTGCATGTTGTTAAGTTTAAAGATCAAAAAATGAATTTATAGACCTTTTTTTTTCTTGTAGCTAATGTATGTGTCCCTATGGCTATCACATGACTCTTGAATGGCTGCCATATTTACAATCCACTTTTGTAGGAATTAAAAGATGACTCTCTTTTTTCTATTTGGACTAGGGGCAGAGCATGGCCTGAAAGAGGTTCTGTTAGCTCCCCAGAAGCTGATAATGTGGCTATTTTCTGGGGACAATTCATATTGCATAGTGACTGTCCAACCCATCAGAAGCTATCTCAGGAGATGTGTAGATGAGGGACATGTGGAGCCTGGTATGTAGCAGTGTCAGCAAAAGCAGAGGCAGAAATAAGCTGGGGGATATCTAAAGTAGGAGCAATAAATTCTGGGTGCTGCAATAATATCAAGTCCCCAGGTCCCCAGACCTGCACAACATCCTGAGCCATATTCCACATCTACAAGGCTTTGGAGGCTATTAAGTTACTTTTTCATCACTCACTTGTATTCTTACAATAAATTCTCATTAACTGAGATGAATTAATACTAACAAAATCCCCCCACCAAAATGTTTGATCATGGTTCATGTAATAAGATTTCTATGTTCTAAAATTTTACAATTATTTTAAATACTTGCTTTTATAAAATATCAAAAGTAACAAAAGTATATTTAGTAAATATTTGTAAAAAATAAAAGGTAACATTTCAATAAAACACATTTATAGAGCACATAGGTTTTAAAAAATGCATTTTTAGATTGAATGTGTGTTTCCCTCTAGAATACAATTCACATCCACCCTCATTCAGAAGCATCTATGGCCCTTAAGTATATGGTTATCATTTTCTTGTTTTGTTTTGTTTTAAGTGTAAATACCTACACTTTTATCCCTAAACCATGTGTTATATTTTGGACAATTTGAGAAATTGTATAAATGTAATCATATTCTATTTTTCTAGGATTTAATATTTTCCCCATGAAATATTGTATTCCTGAGATTCATTAATAGTATTGCATGCAGCTTTATTTAAAATTTCATTGCCATATGGGATTTCATTTTATAAATATGATGTATCTACTATATAAATTATATTATACAACTTATATTACAAAACTCGATTTATCCTTTGCTGCTTCCTTAATAATTGTTCCAAACTGGAAATGAACAACAAAAATGATTTTGGGGTGGCCATGTCATTGTACTAATTCACATTGAATTTACTGTCCCTAACGGGTACATGAAGAGCCCTAAGATATTTCTGCTCCACTCTTTACAGTAATTGGCTTCAATAGAGCAAGTGAATTTATGTTTGCTAAATTATATATTTTCAGAACTACTTCTTGTCCCAGCCCATCAGGGACTTTTGGGATGCTTATTCTGTCATCTAGAATATTTGTCTGTACTTTTGAGTAGCACATTTCATATGCAGCCATCTAAATCATTGATGTGGACAGGAAAGGGTAGAGGTGTCAGCCCTGAGACAAATGTTCAGAAACATCACTCAAATTGACAGTACTCTGTTAACCAGGATCATTTGAAAGGTCATTGGACTGTATTCTATTTCACCCAAGCACTCCTCTATCCAGTCCTTGTTATAAATTAGGCTATCACAAGGGACTATGACAACTGCCACATTGGAATTCAGCTCTGCCTATTGAATCCGTCTCATAAACAGTCTGTTAAGTCTGTCAGAGAAGAAATTGAGATTGGCTAAAAATGACTTGTTCTGGGTGAATCCTGCTGGATTTAATGGCAATTGTGTCATTTCTAATGTATAGTATTCATTACATACAGATGTCATGGGTCACATGGGCACTTATTTGGGGACTCAGAAGTCCTGTCTTTTAGTAACTTTGAAGCATATTAAGCAGAATGATGACTATTCTGCCCAATTACAAGACTTCATCCAAGCTCATGTGAACTTCAATCCACTTGCCTATATATTAGTAATTGCTCATTATTCACAAAAATGGGTATTAAAGTGGGAAATGGCTGTACAGATCATGTAATTCAGTTTTTTCCAACTACGTTGCTCATATATCTGAGTCTCTGGGGCTACTAGAATGTGCCCTGGGGTGCTGACCTCAGAGTTTCAAACATACTCACCTACACTTACAACAAGATATCTCAGACTTTGTTTTACAGTATGGATTTACATTGACATTTATTTTAAGCCTTTGCTACAAAAATATTTCTAAAATTCATCAATTGGTCTCTTGCCTTTTTTTCCCAACCCATTCTTTTTCCCAACCCATTTTTAATATGAAGTCATCTTTCTATCCATGGTGTCACTATACTTGTTTCTCAACTAGATTGCTAGTGTTTGGTCGGGGGAAGTGCTTGTTACGACCAGAAGTTCTTAGTTTGTCTCTGCATCTTAGTGAATGTAGTAGAGGCGAATGTAATAGAGGTCAGGTTCAGAATGATAGAGTAAAAAAGCAGAGAAAACGTATGTGCACCTGTGTATGTAGAGCACAAGAGTTCAACTACACTGAAATTGTACATAGCATAAATAAAGTTAAACAATGGATTGCTATTTATACCACACAAAACTTACAAAGAGTTCAAAAATGTTTTAAAGATTAAGGAAGCCAGGATCCTCTAGGAGGTAAATCCTCAGATTTCATCTTTATTTCTAGCTGGTTTTTTGTTATTCTGATATTTTTCTCTTGACTTTTTCTCCGTGTCTTTTAAAATTGCTGCCATTGAGTTTTCACTCAAATTACTGGCTATAAAGGGACCCTACCTGTCATTAACATAAAATGTCTTCATTCGGAAGGACATGCACTGGTAATCATTGCAAAGAAACAAATAAGGTTTAAGGTACTCCAGATACTATTGCTGTATAACAAAAGACACCAAATTTAGAAGTGTAAAATAATCATTTTTTTATACTCACATCACAACTAATGAACACGGTGAGCATTTTGGAGGGGAAAGGCATGCCTCTAATCCTCTCTTGGGTGAAGCAAAGTCATAAAATGTAACCAAAATGTTTGTAACCTCATAATATTCTTAAATAAAGGTAAAAAAAAAATCTTTGGGTCAGGAATTTAGTAAAAGAACAGTGTAGATGGCTTGCTTCTTCCCCACACTTTCTGGGATCTTATTTGGAAAAACTGAAAGGCTGGTGATGACTCAGCCTTCATTGGAATCATATGGGATGTCTTCACTCACATGCCTAACTGTTGGTGCTTGAAATCAGCTGAAGCCTCAGTTGAATTATTACCTGGAACCTTTGCATGTGATCCCTCCATGTGGTTTCTCCCCATGGGCTGGTTTAGGCTTCTTTATAGTATAGAAACTGGTTTTCCAGAACAAGAATCCCCAAAGCAATAGATAAAAATATATGGCATATTTATAATCTAACTTCAAAATTCATGCAGCCATGTAGCCTCACTACTTCTGTATTGTATAGGTGTGAAAATCAAAAATGTTCACCGAGAATATTTTTCCCATCTTGGGAAAATTAATTTACCATAGTCCACCTCTGAGTACAATAATTTGCATGTCTTCCACATGCATATTATATTTCTCTTTCCACCAGGACCTTCGTGTTCCATAGCAATATGGTGTCAGCCCCCAGTTTAGGAGGTAGATATCTAAATCATGTTCAGAGACAGGTGAGGATCTCTATTCTTTTCCTCTCAATCTAAAGAGCTAATGAGACAAATGCAAAATATGGTAGCAGAAAGGAGTATGGTAACTGCTATAGACATTCTCATTAAAAAAAAAAAAATAGAAAACAGGAGGAACAGAATAATTTCTGTTTCATAACAATTCTGAAATCCAGATGGCTCCTGCTGTTAATTGACATGATTAAGATTCAACCCTGGTCCCAGGAAGTTGTTTCCCATGATGACAGGCTCCACCCTCTGGGTTTTTAGTTTTATAATCTAAGATGATCTTCCTTTTCCATAAGAAATAACCCATATTTATAACTGAGTAGTATTCAGGTATCTTTTCATTTTGTATCATTTCTTTCTCAAGTCCATTTGGTATAATTTTTATAAGATACATTGTGGTTTTCCCATATGACAGTTTATAATCCACTCCATTACACAAAGCCACATCTACAAATCTCTTCAAGATAAACCCTTCTCTGCTCAGGCTCTGTGTGAGACTTCCACGTAATAACATCATTAAGAGTCTTAGAAATCCCATTATTCTACCAAAAAATTTTGTAAGGCATGTCCTTAATATTCTTACAAGGCATTTGTCTGTTTGAACAATGCTCTGAGGCAATACCATAGATCGTTCTGAGGCCCTAAAACATAGAATCTTTTTTTTTTTTTTTTGAGACAGAGTCTCACTCTGTTGCCCAGGCTAGAGTGAGTGCCGTGGCGTCGGCCTAGCTCACAGCAACCTCAAACTCCTAAGCTCAAGGGATCCTCCTGTCTCAGCCTCCCGAGTAGCTGGGACTACAGGCATGCACCACCATGCCCGGCTAATTTTTTGTATATATATTTTTAGCTGTCCATATAATTTCTTTCTATTTTTAGTAGAGATGGGGTCTCGCTCTTGCTCAGGCTGGTCTCAAACTCCTGAGCTCAAACGATCCGCCCACCTCGGCCTCCCAGAGTGCTAGGATTACAGGCGTGAGCCACTGTGCCCGGCCGATAGAATCTTATAGTTCTATTATGTGTGTGCTATTTGGCTTGCGAGTCTTTCTTAATCCAAGAATAATTTCTATCAGGAGAGGCTAAGACTGAGAAAGAATCTTCTTCAAAGCCCAGTGGTCTTGCCCAGATATTGAGCAGAGTGTCCTTTAAGTTGTTCTATTTTCTTCTTTTATTTTAGGCAACAAAAAGAAGCCAGATGGTACTTTCAATAGTCTGACTTAAATTTTTAGCTTGATCATCCTGTCTGAGGGATTTATTTTGCATTTTACACATTACTGCAGGAAAGAGTGTTGCCAAACATTTTATGACTACATAGCAAGGGTCTCTTTTCCTCTGGCTACAAAAAAAATATTTTCCTCACTTTTCTTTAAGTTTCACTGGCACTCTCCCCAAGGACCCTCAGGTTTTCACTAACAGTGTCCTCAAAACCCTTCCAGCTTTCTCTCATCTTGTTCCAAAGCTAATGTCACAAGTCTTATTATTTCTCTTTCCTTTTTGGTAATAATCCTTTTCTTCTAGGTACTGAAATCTCTTGGTTATGTGCTGCTGTGTAACAAACAACTGCAAAACTAGGTGTCTTAAAATAATAAAGACAATTATTTTATTCACACATCTTCAATTTGACCAAGCCTTTACAGAAATGAATTTTTGCTATCACTAGGGGCCTGGAGGATCCACTGTCAAGATGAATGTCTCATGTGATGGGCATGTTAATGCTGGCTGTCAGATGTGTGTTTACCAAGGCTGTGGGGCAGGGCATTGGTCCTTTCCATAGAGTGCTTGAGCTTTCTTGTCCATAGTAGCTGGATTCTAAGAGTCAACATCTCCAAAGAACAGAGAAGAAATGAAGGCACACATACGCCCTAATTTCAGAAGTCACAAAGCATCACATACACCATTGAAAAGTAAAAGTATTACAACTACAACTAAAATTCACTACAAAGAGTAAGGTGAATATGTTTATTCATGTATATACAGGCAGTCCCTGGGTTACAGACAAGATATGTTCCTGAGAATGTCTTTAGGTCAGCTTTGTATGTAACTCAGATCCCTGATGAACAGTGCATTTATAGTAATAATAATAGCAACAACTATACTATAATGGATTATATGTGGTAATAATAATATGGTGTAATACTGTAATAATAATGCCTCTGTACTGTAATAATAAGTTATAGAAACTATTGTGCTCTTTCTTTTAATTCAAACAAATGGAACATACAAACAAATTCATAAAAAATTCATAAAAAAATTTAGATATGAGATAGGAAAAATTTCAAAAAAGAATATTAAAGTTTAACACTCACCTAATGTTGCATCAATGTCTTGCTTACTGGATAGGGCATTTTGGGAGCAAGAAAGTTAGCTAACAATCAGAAGATAGTGATGGAGATGGTGCTGGAGAGGCTGGAGTAGTTGCTGGAGAACAAGGATTTGATTCTGGTGCTGGAGGAAGGGAGCTTACCACTAAAATTAGTGGAAAAGGTATCTAGGGTTGTTTGCGTGCTTTTTTCTTTTTTTCATCATAAATGACCTCATAGTAGCTGATGTTTTCACTAGCTGCATGGTAAACCTTTGCAAATCGCCCAATGTTTGTATCTTGTTCCTCAAGTTTAACAAATCCTGCTTGAATGAGATGAGAGACTTCACCTGATTCTTTTGTCATAAACTTTCTTGGTTCTGGATCTTCTGATTCTTTGTGTTCTTGTGTTTCTATCAGCTGTTTCTCTATCTATGAGACTAGCGCTAGCGTAAAGATGCTGAGCCAACAAACCAGTTATGCCATATCAGTTTGTTTACATGTGCAGAAGAAACTAGTTCTCAAATTATTACTTTAATTATTTAATTATAAATTATCCTTATGGAGAGCTTTAGGAACTCATTCATAAGTACAGAATGCCGTAAATTTGGTTGTCCATAACCTGGGGACTACCTGTATATACGTATCTGCATATATTCAATTTTAAGATTTTTACCTACAAGAGTAACATCAGTTTATTGAAAGAAAAGGAATTAAAAGAAACACATAAAATAAAACAAAATACACAAATAAACAAAAATTACTCACCACATCTGTTAATACTAAAAACTTCACACAATACACAGCTATCACATCTAGGAATAAATTTTTTTTTAGGATTTAGTAAGACTATGAATTTCACATCCAATTTAATGGCTTTAAAATATTCTGTTATTATAAATATGCCATATGTAAAAGAATTTAGGAGTTACTCAAGAACCTGGAGCTTTAACTGGGTTTCAGGCCAGCCTTCCACTTCTATATATTCAAGGCTTTTAGTTCATGTGTGCTTCTAGGAAGAATGGCCTAATTTCCCTCTCTAATTTAGTAATTATGTCTAAAAATACATTGAAATGTTAGAGCAGCCTCTTGGGTAAAGGCTATATTAAGAACTCTAGAGTCTTCCTTGTGAAGTTCAATTGTATTATTATGATTAAAAGAGTAAAGTGATCCTGGCAAAGGCCTTTTAGTAGAAATAACAACAGGGGCTTCTTCCAAGAGAAAGAACTTAATATATGAGTTGTTTAGAGTTACCTTAACTCTTTGGGGAAAATACTGCAGTTGTGAAAACAGAAAGAACTGAACTGCTAAGATTTATAACAATTCAATCCAAAGAAATTTTGTTGCAAGATATCTAAAATTGAAGGTGACAATGAATGAAATAAAATTCTCTCCACTATTTCAGGGAAGACTGGGCTTAGGTGAATCAGCAGAGACCTGGAAATGTGGCCATGGATGTTGTGATTAGGAGATCAGAAACAGTGAGAGACAGTGGTTGAGTTAAACTATAAGTGGTGACTCTGAACACCAAAATTTAGCAGTAGGGCTGAGGGACAGGCAGATGGGAGTTTGGTCAAGACTTATTGCAGGGGTAATATAAGTGAAATGGCAGGGTACAGACCTCCTACAATATTCTCCTCCAAGAAAGCAATGAGAAAAAATGACAAGAATTATCAGAAGGAACTCCTTCTGAACTTGGAAATTAAACAAAGGCCTACAGCAATCTGAGAACGATGTTCTCAAAGAAAACAATTGAATCTCAGTAAGAACAGTGAGCTTTGGGAGTTTTTACTTTCCCTACTTTCATACTCCACTTTTTCGCTTTGTGGTGCCATTAAAAATAACAGCTGTCTCTACAGTGAAACCATGTAGCATCTCAGTCACTAGAAGGAGCAGAATATAGCAAGCAGGACAGGTCTAGAGCACTTTGAAAGTCTGTTACCCAAGGAACTCATTATTCAATATGGAGGATAGCACTTGCAAGTCTGTCTGTGTTTGGTTTGACTTAGAGGTCTTCCCTTTTTCACAGGGGCTACTGAAAATAATTAAAGGCAAGTAATTTAGTGACTGCCTCATGTGTTGGATAACAGTTGGGGAAAACAAGAGACTAAAAAGATAAAAGGAAAAGCTGATGAATGAGAACTTCATAGGGGTTTTGAAAAGCTCCAGTAATTTCTGGGATCTAAAAGGCCATAGGCACACTCAGGGCAGTGTGGATACCCAGGCATTTGTGCATACTCAGAAACAATGTAAGAACACCCTAAGCATTCACCTGCAGTTGAACTAGAGGCTCTGTAAAAATGGAAAGTGAAGGCCATGGCAGAGTTAACTGAGTAAGTGAGGCTTGAGGGTTTGTTTGTAATTCCTTGTTTTCTCTATCAGATTTAAAAGATAACTGTATAATATATAAAGCAATAAATCTAAATATAAGCTGAAGGGAACATAATGTATAAACATCAATTTACCAAATTTCATGCTATACTACAAGGATATAGTAACCAAAACAGCATGGTACTGGCACAAGAACAGAGACATAGACCAATGGAACAGGACTGAGAATCCAGACATAAAACCATCCACATATAGCCATCTGATCTTTAACAAAGCAGACAAAAACATACACTGGGGAAAAGAATCCCTATTCAATAAATGGTGCTGGGAAAATTGGATAGCCACAGGTAGAAGACTGAAACAGGATCCATACCTCTCACCACTCACAGAAATCAACCCATGATGGATAACAGACTTATACCTAAGGCACTAAATCACAGGAATTCTAGAAGAAAATATTGGAAAAACTCTTATAGACATAGGCCCAGGCAAAGAATTTGTGGAATTTATGAAGAAGACCCCCAAAACAATCATAGCATCAACAAAAATAAATAAACAGGGCCTGATCAAATTAAAAAAACTTCTGCACAGCCAAGGAAACTATCATTAGAGCAAATAGACAAATTACAGAATGGGAGAAAATATTTGCATGTTATACATCCAATAAAGGGCTGATAACTAGAATCTATATAAAACTTAGGCAAATCAGCAAGAAAAAAAATCAAACAATTCCATTAAAAAGTGAGAAAAGGACATGAACAGAAACTTTTCAAAAGAAGACAAACTAATGGCCAAAAAACACATGGAAAAATGCTCAACATCTATAATCATAAGAGAAATGCAAATCAAAGCCACAATGAGATATCACTTAATTCCAGTGAGAATGGCTTTTATCAAAAAGTCCCAAAACAACAAATATTGGCATGAGTGGAGAGAGATAGGAACATGCATACACTGCTGGTGGAGCTGCAAACTAATAAAATCTCAAAGAACTAAAAGTAGAACTACCATTTGATCCAGCAATCCCACTACTGGGTATCTACCCAAAGGAAAAAAAGACATTCTATAAAAAAGACATCTTCACTAGAATATTTGTAACAGCCAAATTCACAATTGCAGAGATGTGGAAACGACCCAAATGCCCATCAATACATAGTGGATTAATAAAATATAGTATATGTATACCATGGAGTATTCTTCAGCCATAAAAAGGGTGAACTAATACCTCTTGTATCATCTTGGATGGAGCTGGAGCCCATTCTTCTAAGCGAAGTATCACAAGAATGGGAAAACAAGCGCTACAAGTACTAACCATAGAACCCTGAAAAAATCTAAAAGCAGAAATAGAGATTATGTGAATAGCATTCAAGTTAAAACTGCTATTACAAATCTTTAAAATACACTCAAGGAAATAAAGAAAAGCATAGACATAATGAATAAATTAAATAACAATGAATTAGAAACAAAATGAAACTCCTAAGAAGGAAAAATATCTACAAAGAAATACACATTGGAATGCGATGAACAACAGGTAATATACTATGAAAGAAATAATTGATGAACTTGAAGATATAAAACTATGCATATCCACAAGTAAGAATACAAGAAAAATAATAAGAAAAAAATTAACAGAGCCTCAGTGAAAAGTGGGACAATATCAAGTGGTTTAACAAACAGAGAGGAGAAAGAGAGAAGCAACAGACACACATACTTACATTTAAAATGGGTGAATTTTATTTTTGTAAATTATACTTCTTCAAAATTAATTTTAAAGATGTTGTTATTGTCTATTTGACCTCTGTCATTTAGAGCTGTTGAAAAGTTAATTCTTTGCTCTTTGTTGGCAATATATCTTTCACTCTTTAACAACTGCTGAAGTGAGTGAGAATTATTTCACTATACTCATCATGCCATCTGTAGTTAGTGAAGCAGTGAATACCACAGTGGCAAGATTGCTTAGAATAGATTAAAATTTCCTTTTGCAGATTTTAGGAGGTTCAAGAATTAACAACCCTAACTTCACATCCCTAACAATACCTCACTATTGCACCTTACCCCCAATCTCTACATATGATGTTACTAAAGATATTCTGTTAGATTGTCTTACACTTTTTCTTGATTGATTGACTGATTTTTTCCCCCCTCTCTCATATGGTGAATCACTGGCTGGAAACTTCTTTTCTCAAACTGGCTTTGTCTGAAATATGTCTAGCATCAAGATTTCTAGCTATGGAAGTCATTTACCTTGGTTTCAAAGTTGCTATAGGATTTACCTCTTTACTGAAGGAAATTAGAAAAACTCCAAGGAGGCAAATATGAGGGTGCAAAACATCATATTAAAGAAGCAGCTTTGAGAATTTTAAAGATACATTGAGATAATGAACACAACACTATTTCTCTTTCTTCACTATGTGTGAGACTCCAGGAGTATGCACTTAAAAAAATCTCTCATTCAGATATTTTGTAATGAGGAATAAACCTTTGGCAATAATACACTTGACATGTTTCAATGTTTTTTTTTTGGTTTTTTTTTTTTTTGAGACAGAATCTCACTCTGTTGCCCGAGCTAGGGTGCCATAGCATTAGCCTAGCTCACAGCAGCCTCAAACTCCTGGGCTCAAGCAATCCTTCTGCCTCAGCCTCCCAAGTAGCTGAGACTACAGGCATGTGCCACCATACCTAGCTAATTTTTTCTATATATTTTTAGTTGTCCAGATAATTTCTTTCTATTTTTTTAGTAGAGACGAGGTCTTGCTCTTGCTCAGGCTGGTCTTGAACTCCTGAGCTCAAACGATCCACCTGCCTCAGCCTCCCAGAGTGCTGGGATTACAGGCATGAACCACCGCGCCCAGACGTTATAATTGTTATAATAGAGTGAAATTCATCAAATTCTACATTGACTTGAATACACAGTTCTTTCAAAACATTAAAATTAGCTCTACATATCTGTCTATATGGACAAAACTTCTGCTGATCCAAAACTTTAAAATATATAGATCCTTCAAACCATGTACCAACATGCAATCTGATGGAAATTATTTAAATAACTTATTTCTGGATTTTAGTACTTATAATTTTTCATGATTATTGCTACAAAGATGGTTTATAAAGAGAGTTGGTAAAACTTTAACGCTATAGATATTTAAGTGGAAGACACAAATATACTGCTATAGTTGGTAAGTGAAACTCCACTTAAAAGAGAAGTTGAACTAGAATTTCTTTTTTAATAATTTCTATTAAGAGGACACCAACATTATCTTCTATTCTATATTTTCTTCATTGGCAAGGGTAAAGAGGCTTTTATTTTTATTTTATTTATTTTCAAAACACCACCTTTGGAACTATGTTCAATCTGAAGGAAAGGTGGAGAAAATAATTAAATTGTTTCTAGCCAAGTTTTTACTGAAAATGCATATATTTGTTACAAAATGTAATTGTACAGCTAGATGTTTGCATGCAACAGTTTCTTAAGAGGGCATGTAATACATCTACTGCTTGGCTTCGTATAATTTTATAACATAATAAGACTTAAAATTCAATGAGAAAAAAGGAAAAAAACAATTTAGAAGAAAATAATAATTTTACAATAACAAATGAACCTATTTATAAAGAGTTTGCGATAGTAATTTGAAAGGCAGTTAACAAGTACACCCCAACTAAGAAGCACATATGACATCAGGGACAAAAAAGAGAAAATAATGTTTAATTCACTAACAAAGAAAAAACACATGCTTGAAAACAACATGAAGAAACTTCAAACTCTAAGATGCCAGCCAAAAATTTTCTCTAGGCTGAGAAATAATTGCAAACCATAAGAAATCTCCTTTTATTATTTACTAAACTGTCACAGTTTGAACCTACGATATTTTTCACAACCTTAAATAATCATGAGTTTCCTTTCAAGGTAAGTAAAGCACAAAGAGGACCGTGTAGCCCTTTAAAGACAGTTACGGCCACCAGAGCCAGAATTAGTATTAGCAGACACATGTGTGGTATTCAGAAATTTAAAGCTAACTTAGGGCAGCATGTCATATGTAACAGGTTAGGGTTGATGATTTTTCTGTCTTTTCTTATCTCTTTATAACTTAACCTAACAGTTGCCCATATTTCTGGGACAGAGACAGCTTTGGGAAAATAATGATGGATGGCAGAGTTTGTTTCTGGTGCCCATGTATTAGTTATATTGTCATGCCTACTCTCCTCCCAGGCATCTGTTTTGTAAACTCCAATTTCATGAGACTTGATCTGTGGTATCTGTTAACCCTAATACATAAGTTTTTCACATTAGAGCATTACTTACTTATTTAATAGTAGACTTAGAGAAACCAAAACTTTTAGATCAGACCTTATGGTCAGAGACCCGATTCTCTACCAACGATGATGACAATGAGCCCAGAGACCAGTTTCAGCAACCCTGGCTGTGTGGCAGTGATAGAGGTGTGAAAAACACAGTGGTGGGAGTCATCAGATCACAGGTAGCCTGATCCTAGGAAATCATCAAGGTCTAGCTTGTTACTGTCTCTCTTTACCAGCTGACTTGGCTTCAAAGTATGATATGATGCCAATGGGCTCCGGAGCCCTGAAATTTTTAATGACCTATTTCTTAGACTAGATCTTATATATACCCAAGCCTATCACTTTGTTAACCTTCTGGCAGGCAGAACTGTGCTTTAACAGTAGTTACCATGAGCTTTAAATATAATGTGTGGTGTGTATATATTTTAAATATAATACCCTGGATCTTTCCTAGGTGACAAATTCACAAGGATATGAATGATCATCATGTGTGTATTATCTCACTAAGAACTATATAAACTAAAAGTATTCCAGGAGAAATTGTTATTTATCTGCTTGAGCAATTATATTTATTATCTCCATTCATCATATGAGTGAACTAAAGCTCAAAGAGATTAGATATGTTTCCCAAAGTCACACTGCTAAGATACGGTGAAATACTACAAAAGGGAGTAAGATATCTTTCTGGGAGCAAGATATATTCAGACGACCCTGTTAAAAAAGTTTTACAAAATCAAGTTCTGAAAACACATGAAAAGGGTTGCCAGGTGTAATATGCTCATTACATTTGAATTTCTGAAAAACAAAATAATTGTTTAGTGTAAATATGTCCAAAATGTTGTATTCAATATACTTATCCTAAAAAAATTTTCTTTATCTGAATTTCAAACTTCAACTTGGAGTTCGTGTTTTTATTTACTAATTTTGGCAATCCTCCCTATGACCCATTTAAATCAATTGATATCATGAAAAGCTCTATCAGAATTTTGACAACAAATCAGAACATACTGACATGCAACATCTACTTGCTAAGGACTGTGCTACCACAAAGGATATACGACAAATTCCTCTATTCTCAAAGATTTTATAATTAAATCATGCAGAGAAAAATAATCCATAGAAAGTAACATTGAATAATAAAAGAAAATGAGCTAGTAAGTACTAGATTGGGAGTTAAGAAGAGCAGAAAATAAAAACAAAGTTGACTAGCAAAGGAAGATGTAATCAAAGGAGAGGAGAGGATGAATAGTTGGAAAGTGAGACTGTCTGGGAAAAGCATTGTTCTAAATTGCATCTGACTCTACCATGTCTGAGACACAGGAGATTTCAGTGCCTTTCAATACCTGTTGTTGAATATGTTCAACTGGAAGCCCAAATCTCTATTGCAAGCAGAGAGAGAAACAAATGTATAGTCATCAAGAGAAAAATAGAGAACAGGTATAAGAGGAGACAATGATGTGAAGGTAAGGAAAGAACTTTGAAAGGAATAGAGCAGTTGTTCTCAAAGTGAGGACCCCAGATAGCAGCATCAGCATCACCTAAAGATTTGGTAGAAATGCAAATTCTCCGGCTTCACCTGAAAAATGCTCAACAAGAATCTCTGCAACCAGAAGCCCGACAACCACTCTTTTAAGAAGCCCTCCAGTGATTCTGATACTTAGAAATATATAAAAACCACTGAAATAGAGTTTGTAAAGTCATGTTCCAGAACAGCCTGGGTAGAATGTGTCTGCACTACAGAGAGTTAATTTCCAATATACAAAGCTGGCAGATAAAAAGACAATATCCCAGCACCTAATCGTCCCAAGCCTCTGATTTCTCCTTGAAAGCATTCAAAACCCCTGTTTGGTTGCAGAACCAGGATGATTAGGAGGTCAAAATTCTTGAGTAGACTGTAATACTAAGGAAACAGTTCCTTCCTAGAGGCATTATCTTTCACTTTCCAGTATTCAAAGCAATTATTTTATTCTTACACTTGATCTACTATTATTAAAATAGTATGGATTTTCTGGTAAATTTCAGTCTATTTAACTAAAATAAAATGCAAAAGAACTATAGAAAGTTTCTGAGTGATTGTTATAAGAATTTCAAACAGAATTTAAGAAGAAAATAGCTCAAGGGGATATTTGACTGTTAATGTAAGGTTCTAGGGCTGCTAGTTGTGAATCATAACAATAGCTAATACTTACTAGGTGATGGCTATGAGTCAGATTCTCTTTGGAGGCCCATATGTGTATAGTCTCACTTAATCTTCACAAAACCCTATAGGATATTATTATCCTTATTTTTATATGAGAAAACTAAGGTATCCATAGATTTCATAGTTTGCTCACAGTCATAAAGCTATTGAGAGAGCTGTGTTTACAACTGAGCCAATCTGCCCGCAGAGCCCAAGATCTTAACCATGACAGTGGACCACTTGCCATATTTGGGCAAGAGCTCACTATTAAGAGGTGAAAAATTCTATGAGATCATTTGCTAAATATAAAATAGGTTATCAAAAGAAATTTCCTTCTTAAAGGTAAAACACCATTGTAATATAATGCAGGCAATGGAATATCAATTTTAATTTGAGAAAACTTTGTAAATTTCTATCAAAATTAGTATAAAAAGATGATCACTTTTTTCAGTAAGAGAAAAAGGAGAAGAATAACACAGTATAATTATAATTACCCTTTTAAAAAACTTTGAAGCATTCTATAAAAATCAATTTTAAAATATCAAAATATTATAAATTATAACCATTTATGACAACAGCCTTTCAAAATCAGATTACAGACACACACATATATATACATGTGTACAAATATATTTTTCTATCCTAGAATATGTTAATATTAAATATGAATTAGGCTGTTTTAGTTGTACAGAGTTGGTATTATAAATATTTGTTCTGATGCTGTAAGGTATTATAGGATTTAGGAAATATATTTTAAAGGCATATTTGTCCACTGATAAGCAGTATCTGTTTCATAGTTAGTTCTCCATATTTATTGGGCATAAGACTGGAGAAATAAGTTGGGGTCATATCAAAGAGTACTGTTAAATTAAAGTCTTTGAATTTTATTTGGCATGTAATGAGATATAAAATTTATTTTTTAAATCAGGAATTGTATGATCAGAGATGACTTTCAGGAAGAAAAATATATAGGAAGAATGAGGACAAAAAATAGGCACAGAAATGAATTGTGAGGTTATTGAAATTGTCCCAGTGAGAGACAAAGGAGGTTTAAATGAGGGTGTTTCAAATGGAGTTTAAAGGAGGAGTCAGAAACAAGGGGTATTTCAGTCTCACAATCAATATTAGGTGAGAATGAGAGCGAGGGAGAAGTCAGGGATGATTGTAAGACTTTAAGCCTTTGCGTAATCGATGGAAAGTGACACTGTTAGTAAGAAACTCTAAAATAGAATCTCTCCAGCACATCTCCACTATCGCAACCACTGCTAAGACAACTGGTTCTGCTTCTGAAAATGACAAGATGCCACGCGGTTTCTATGAAATCCTTCTCAGCTCTAAAAGTTCATAATATTATAAAAATAAATTTGAAATTAAAAGTAACAGAGGCATCTTACTGGGAATATAATGAATGTATTGAGATAGGTTTCAGTAATAGTTTTGAAAACTCCCCAAAGTTAAATTCTAACATTTTTAACATAGTATTTATGAACACAAACACAAACATACATACACACTTATCCTAAATATGAGATAATTGAATCAACTCTTACTCTATGTTTCTTTCAGCAATTTGATGACCTCTGATTTAACGGTAACACCAGCATTGCTTCTATTTTACCCAACATGAGTAACTTTGTAAGGTCTAAATTTAAGATTTGGATTACAATCTCCAGAGTCTCAGTTGACAGCCATCTTTAAGAACTGAGGAAAACTCCCTGCCTCATGGCAATAAAAAGATTTTCTTCTAATTTCCTTAAGAATGGAGTAAAATGAACTATTTCTTTTGTGTATATATTGGGCAATGTGGTTTTTGAAATCAGTGACTCAAATCATGAATATAGTTCAGAGAATATAATCTAGTTGAAAGTCAAGATGTACCAAAGTATTGCTCCTTCCTGACCATTCAACTTTCCACTGCTTGACTTTCTAAACTCACTTCAAAATTTTCTTAATATTGAAAATGATAACTTTGGAGCATGGTCACATTTTCTGCAATGGTATAAAAAGAAATCCCAAGTTCTGAGGCCAAGATTTGCAGAGGGACATTACTTATCACTATAGTTCTGTTATCTTTATTTTCTCCTTCTTCAAAAACTCTCAAGACTTTTGCTAGAGCAATTTTTCTTTTAGTAAAGCACTCTGTGTACAAAAAATTGTCATTGTTTTTCCATTGCCATACAGATCATTGTCAGACTCTTAGCTGGCCTTCACTGTCCTCTGGTATCTGATCCTACTCAAATTATGAAAATTTTTCTCATTTTGATTTTAAGGCATTCTCCAGCATAACCTCTTTCCACCAACACAGGCCATTCTCTACTGCCTACACAGCTTCCTGTTTGTTTCTCCTCCTGTCTAGGATGACTCTTCCTCCAACCTCCTACTAAATCCTACAAGTTTTTAGAAGTGTTGCTCTAGGTTCCCTTCTTCTGAGACTCCTCTGGGCTATGCTGATCTCCATCTTCTCTGAACTCCACTGAGCATCTGATAAGTGTAAACATAGCCTTGCATAATGCCACCATTTGTTTTACCATTTCAGTTCTATCACTCCAATTAGATTTTTTTTCTCTACAGCAATAGTTGAAATATCATCTTTATTTAACAACTTTAGTCAGTACTCAGCCAAGTGATGAGAACATATTGTGATCTATGCGTTACAGGTTTCCTCAAAAACTCCCACCTTGGTTATAGTAATTTAGTATAGTACCACCTACCCAAAATATGTGTGTGTTTGTTTAACGGATTGATTTAAATGATGGTCATTTTGTTCATTTTCAACCAACACTGTAAATATTGTAATAAATAGAGTTAAATATAAAGATACAAAATAAACCACAAGAAAATCTCAGTAGTATACAACAATAGGCATTTATTTCTGTATCATATATGTCTTTACATCATTTTGGGTTCACCTGACCTAGGCTGGGACTCAACTGGGTTTGACTCCAAGCTCTGAGTCTGATCTAGTTTTGCTTCAAATGTCACTCACCATCCTTGGGTTACAGATGATACAAAGTTTTCTCATGACAAAAGACAGGAGGGAAGAGCACAAAGTCAAGCATGCACACACATTTCAACTATCTACCTATATCTTGTACATTAACATGATGTTGGTCAAAAGAAGTGAAATGGCCAAGCTCCAAGTCAAGGGGTAGGTAAGCTCATGATAAGAATGAGTGTGTACATAACTCCTAGAGAACTGGCAAATTGGGGAAAATAATTTACTCTATTACAAGAAGGTAGATATACAAAATTGATTCTTGTTCATTCCTGCTATCTTGCTCTTTATAGTTACTTTAGGGAAACTAGTCAGTTAAAATGTGATTAAAACACAGTAATATAAATGACACATGTAAGATCTTTTTCATACTAGCCTAAGGTAGTATATGAAACACTACTATTTACCAGTAAGGTATAGAATAGGTATTATCTGATATCAGTGTTTTGTGGTTAATTAAACCCAGGCTAGACACTCATGGGAAGTAGAGAGGTGGTAAGCAGCCATAATCACGAAGAAGGGTATTGAAAGAGTAGAAGAACATATCTAAGACATTTTTTTTTTTTTAATTTTTACCATGTTGCTATGAGTCACTGAAATAGAAGAAAGAGAAGGTGCCCTGAATCTTAGCTAGGCATGTAGTAGTAGCCTCCATCACAAACAGCCGGCTAGACACCAAACTGGAAGTGAACTACTTGATGTTAGAAAATCTTTAATGTGCATTTTCTCCCCCTCATAACTCCATACATAGCAGTCAGAGGACCTGAATTGATACATGGTGATCACAGACGCACACATACACACACAGAGAACCCATAGATAGTAGGTGATATGTTCAATTCCAGAATAGAAGTCATCAGTAACATAAAATGAAAACATCACACTGAGTAAAATTTTCAGAGTTAAAAGGATTTATAAATTGAAAATTTTTCTTCCATTCCTCTTTAAATAATTATCTTTGTGTGTCTTTTCACTCCTTGATAAAACATTCAGTAGTTGGTTCTGAGAGTTCTCTGGAGAAGTCCAGGAAAAATGTAGTACTGAGGAGAAAGCTAAGCTCAACTGAGCTCCTTGTGTCAGGAAGTAGGGGCTTTCTCAATCACTTCTTTGCTCAAAGTGAGAATGAGGGAACATCAAAGACGAAAAGATTAATCATGAAGATAACAACATGGATCAAGAAATAAGTCACCTGTTTGATAGTACTCCATGCATTAGTTCACAAATAATGAGCCTTTCTGACCCACTAATTACCCAATTTATTCACCAGGATAGTAATATAAGTTTGAAGTCCCAGTGTAAGACATATTCTCTGTGATAAATATAATGGTGGGCTTCCATAAAGGGACTCAGAACAAGGTTCTTAATAATCATAGAAAAATGCTGCGAAGGATTTAAGTAAAGAATGACAATGATTTTGGCACTTGGAGTTGGAAAAGATTAATTCCATTTTAATATTCCATGAATCAAGATACAATAGAACTTCCATTCCTTCAGTCCATTCCAACTCCAGCACCAGATTTTCTAACCCTTCACAGCCACATATCACAGATTTCCTTTCAAAATAAATTTGGGAAAAAATGTATATGAAGTACATTTATGCCTGAGAACATGGCTATTTAAGACAAAGCCTTAATTGCAAGAATATGGAGTGGATTGAGAGGGGTTGGGAATTAGAATCAGATATACATGTGGAAGAGAAACCAGTGCTGAGAGCTAGACAGGCTGAAGGTGTGGGAAAAATAACAGCATAGTGTGCCTGATGGAAATCAAAAGCATTTAGTTACAGATAAGAGATCCATTTAGAAGGAGACCTATTCAGACCCAAGAATCCTGAACATCCAAGATGGAGGCAAGCAGTTGCTACTGTGGAATTTGTGAGCAGGTCATGAGGGAAGTGCCATGAGAGGATGAATACTATAGAGAAATTTGGATGCTAATATAGTTTATAAAGACATAACCTCAAGCCCTTGAGGAAAAAAATAGCAGTTACGAGTCTTAGACCATTAGGTGAAGCTAAAATTCCAGAAACAAAGCAAGACTTGGTTAGCAGAACTTGGACATTTCGCAAGTCAACACTATGTGATGAATAGAAAGTGACAATGTTGAAATCCTTAGAATTAAGTTGGAGAAGATATGAACATCTCAGTAGTGGCCTTAAAAATTGGGTAGAGGCTAACTTTGTAGATAAAATTCTAGAACCATAAACTGTGGGTAAAGAAAATAAACAAGATTAATGTTAGTGAGTACCCAATATATTGAAAAACAGAATAGATTGGTGGATAGTTTCATATTTATTGGGGAGTAAACTTGTATTGATAAAAAATGTCTTTATTTTCTGTTTTCTGAGGCAATTCCTAATCCTATGCCAGTCCAAATGTGGCTTTTCTTAGAATTGTATTGAATCTTTGCTTCTGGCCAGGTATTAGTAAAATAAATTAATCTATGTGACACTATATTGTGACCTGCTATGAATATATGAGAATATACTATAGTTTGATTTCAATTTTAAGACAATTTTCTGTACAAAAATGAAAATACACCCCCCGAAAAGCAGGAAGCTGGGTTTGGATGTTTATATAACATTTTTCCTTGTAAAAGAAAGGAAGTCTTTAACCTAGAAGAAAAGAACTAAACCCAGAAATGTTAAATTACTTCTCTGAGTAAAAAATGCCAGTCTCATTAATTTGAGTCACACAGTTTCAACTTTCACAAAAAATCAAATATTAGGTTCCCACATTGTAATTTGTCACAGTGTTATAGATCTTCCTATGATTTTTGAGCTTATGAATCCTTAAGGGACAATACTGATGATGATGATGATGGTGATGATGATGATGAAATAATAATACCAGCAACTATTTATTGAAGAGTAGAAATTTGTGGAATAGACCTCATCGATTATTATAGTTCACTTTAATAACTCTGTAATATAGGTGCTATTACTACATTTTATGGATGAGGAAATGTGCTCAAAGAATTTAGGTAATTTCTTTGAGGTCTCACAGCATGTAAATAGAAATTTCTTTACAAATTGAGGCCCAAGCCGATGATGTGGCACTTCTATTCTAGGACATTGTCTGTTCCATAAAGGAGTTAAAATTCTATCAAGCTTACTTCCCTTCAACTTTTTTCTCACATAGATACTTGAGGATTTATCCACATATGTTCACAGATCCAGTGGTGAACACTTAGAAGTACTCCTAGAGGAAAATATGGCTTGAATATACACTAGAGAATATTGCTGACAGGAATGAGCTAGGCGGAACTTGACTTGTTTCCATGATTGATGGAACCTCATAAATCATCTGTGGAGACCACAAACCAAGAGCATCTTGTGTCATCTAAGAAGCAAAAAACTAACTTAAATTTTGAGATGGTAACAGATGTTAAGAGTCAGATATCAGATTCCAGATATGTACAGACTTAGTTTACCCTTGAATTAACCATCATCACAGAAAAGAGAAAAAAAAATTCAAACAGTTATTAAAACAATTCAATCACTTGTTAAGGGTTTGAGAGAAATTTTATAATTCCTGTAGCTTATAATTATTGTTTAAGTGCCCACTTTGGTTATCCCCTGCAGATAGATTGAGGAAATCAAGCTGTTCTGACATCCCACAGTATGCAGGCATTCTGGCATTTCCATTGTCATTTTACAGAGCAGCCAACAAAATTTTATACTGATAGAGAGATCTGTTCAAAGTCACATAATTATCACTGGCAGCATTAGTAAATGCACATCTTTTTTTCTTAGTGCAGAATTGCTATGGACTAAATTGTATACTCCACAATGTGACGATATTTATAGATGGGCTCTTTGGGAGGTAATTAGGCCTAACTGAGGTCATGAGAGAGAATTCGTTATGATGGCATTAGTGCTCTTCTAACAAGAGACTCCAGAGGGTGTGCTTTCCTTCTGTCTCTACCAGGTGAGGGCACAGTGAGAAGGGGGTCATCTGCAAGCTCAGGAAGAGAGCCTTCTCCAAGAATCAGCCCACACCTTGATGCCGGACTTCTTACCCTCTGGAACTGTGAGGAAATAAATGTCTGTTATTTAAGCTGCTCAATCTACGTTATTTTTATGGCAGCTGGAGCTAACTAAAACAAGGATCCTTTTGTCCTAGTCACACTCTGGCAATATGAAAACTGAAGGACCACAGTCTGGAAAGAAGGACTCTGAGGCAACATCCCTAAACTCTTCCTACCTTGACATCTGCTATGGTTTGAATGTGTTCCCTTTAAAATTCAGAGGTTGCAATGTGAGAGTATTAAGAGATCAGGCCTTCATGAAGGGATTAGGCAATGAGAGCTGTTCCCTGGTGAGTGGTATTAAGATACTGTACAGTAGGCTTCACACAGCTTTTGGCTGGCTTGCACTTTTGCCTTCTGCAAAGTGAGGATACAGCATTGCTTCCTTCTGGTGGAGGTAGCAGTAAGGCACCCCCTTAGAAGCAGAAAGTAGGCCTCATCAGACAACTGAACCTGCTTGCTCCTTGATCTTGGACTTCCCAGACTTCAGAACTGTAAGAAAATAAATTTCTGTTCATTATAAATCACCAAGTCTCAGATATTTTGTTATGATAGTACATACAGACTGAGACAACACCCCTATCACAGAGCAGCCAACAACATTTCCGCAAGATTCTGAAAAGGCTACTCAAAATCATTTCCAAAACCGGGAGAGGCATCAGGGGTAGAGTTGTGCATTGAATTTCTCAGAAAGACTACTGCTATTCTTTCTGTAGTGTATGTCCTACCTTCTTCTGACAGGTGTCACCGCCAAACATAGCCACAAAAGAAAGTTATTTCCAAAATTACCCAGGGTAATAACTTACATTCTTACCTTATCTTTTGACAAAGAGACCAGAGGTTAGAGTCATTTTGGAAGAGAATACATTTTGGGAGTAAGGACCATTTGTGTAAAAGTTCTTCATTCTTAATTGATCCCCTACATGGCTGACTCTGGCCTTTTCATATTCTTTTTTATTTTCCAATGGATATATGAATAGGCATAAAGATCTAGAAACATATTTTAAAGATAAATATCAAAGAAGATAAAAATAAGGGGGTAGATACATTTTTAAATACTCAAAATAAGTGTTAATGAAGGAAAAAAGGGCAACCTATGAAACACAAGAAAACCCAGAGTTAAATAAGAATTGGAAAGGCATTGGTTCTTTGGGTTCGGAGACATTTAGGGTGAATAGATCTAGGACTGATGATTTTTCCCCCCTACCAAAAGACATTACCCTTTAGACTACTATAGCCACTCAGACACCTGCCAGGGCACAGGCAGTGCCATGCAATCATAGTTCAAATAGACTTTTGCAAATGGTGAAAAGTAACCCCAAAATCAACTGATAGTAGAAACATATATGTAAACAAGATCTTTCGCTCTTACTCTCATTGGAGAAAGATTCTATGTTGTTGTCTTCTTATCTCTCTCTATCCTAGTAATCATTCCAGATGTTGTTTATGAATTTATGTCTTATTTCCAGACTAATTTAGGCTTCAGTATAATATATACATCTGTACTCTGAACATTAATATGCTATATATTTATATATTTGATAATGTTTATACACTATTATAATATATAATCTATATATATTATATAGTGTGTGTATGTGTGTGTATAGATATAATTTTCCCTACCAATTTAATTTTTTTTAATTTTTATATTTATATTTTAGTAGATTTAGGGGTATAAGTGGTTTTTGGATACATGGATGAATTGTGTAGTGGTGATGTCTATATTTTTAGTGTATCCATCATGCAAATAGTGTACATTGCACCCAATAAGTAGATTTTCTTCTCTCATCCCCTCCCACTCTCCCTTCTTCTGAATCTCTAATGTTCATGGTACCACTCTGTATGCCTCTAAGTATCTGCAACTTAGCTCACATTTACAAGTAAGAACATGAGTCTACCAACTTTTATAAAGTTTCAAATAATATAAACTGTGCCTTCAATCCCTACTAGAATGCACACAGTCAATAAAAGTTTATTCTTTATAGTAAATTTAGTAAGTTAAACATATATACATTGGTTACTTTACACATAAAGCATGATGGTAGAAACTGTGGGAGGAAGAGTTTAAGAATCCACGGCAGAACTCATAATCTAAAAGAACAAACCGTCTAATTCATAGATAATTTCAAGATAAGATAGACTAAGATACTTACTATATGTTTAGAGATATAAAGTTATAGTGGGGAGAGAGAGTGATAAGGAAAAATTAAATCTGGAAAATGTGGGCAGGCTTCTTGAAAGAGGTAGGCTTTGTTATGAGTGTTGAAAATGGATTAAAAACAGAACAGATTTTTAAAAGGAATATCTCTTTGGTATGTCCTGTGTGTGTGTGTGTGTGTGTGTGTGTGTGTGTGTTTTAATTTACCACATTCCAAAATGTATCTTCTGATTCTCTAAGAAAGTTTTTTTCTTATAGCTTAGATTCCTATGACTTGTATCATAATTGTACTATATATACTTGCAATGTCATTTCCAAAGAAGTTTCACAAAACTTACCATTTTTAATATTTATAACAACTCTGCAGAAAAGGCATCATCACCCTCTATTTCTAAATAGGCAACTGTAGATCCAGGGAGGTTAAATGGCAAAAGAAAATAACAGGCTTTGGAACTATACTCAATTTTTAAAAAATATTTTAAGACTAACACATCTTTAATATGACAGATGATTTTTCCATTTTGAAAATCTTATGTTGTGTCTGAAGTAATATGACAATGTGGAACTTATGTCTCCTTTTTATTCTTAAAAATTAATAACAATTAATTTTGAAACTTAAAAATGCAGATATATGTGCATGTTTCTAAGTTGAGATGTATAAAAATGTATATTAACGTTTTAAAAAATTATTGACGGATTAATCACATATACAAAAGGAAACACCTCCATGAATCTGAGACAAAGAAGCAACCTTTTAAAAAGCTATGGCTCTGCTGGGTATCTACCCAAAGGAAAAGAAATCATTATATCAAAAAGACAGCTGCACTAGTATGTTTATCGCATCATAATTCACAATTGTAAAGATATGGAATCAATCCATGTACCCATTGACTAAAGAAAATGTGGTGCGCACACACACACACACACACACACACACACCATGGAATACTACTCAGCCATAAAAAATAATGAGATAATGTCTTTTGAAACAACTTGGGTAGAATTGGTGGTTGTTATCCTAAGTGAAGGAACTTGGGAATGAAAAACCACATATCACATGTTCTCACTTTTAAATGGGAGCTAGGCAATGGGTATGTATGGTCATTCAGAGTGGCATAAAAGACATCAGAGACTCAAAAGAGGGATACTGGGTGCAGGATGAGGGATAAAACATTACTTATTTGGTACAATGTACACTATTTGAGTAATGGGAACACTAAAAACTAAGACTTTACCACTATACAATTTATCCATGCAAAATGAATCTACTTGTATTTCCTAAATCTATTGAAATTTAATAAATACATAAATAAAATCTCTAAAATGTAAAAAAAAAAAAAAAAGAAAGAAAGAAAGAAAAGCTGTGGTTGTAATCTTTTCTAATTAATGATTAGAAAGTTTTTAGAATTTTTCTAATTAATTAATGATGTATATTTTCTAATTAATCACAGTATCTTCCTAGGGTAAAATTGTGTCATATTTTTCATATACATGTCTTAGAATATCATATATTTATAATTCTTAAGAAAGAGCCCAACATATACTTTATTCTTCGTATCCTCTCATTCCTATTTTTCTCTTCTTGGTCTGGTGTTCTCCATAAAGGAATACTTTATCCTCCTCTGTGATATCATAGAAAAAATTGAATGAATATGTTTTTAATTAAGAACTGTTTGAAGCCGAAAAGAAATGATATATACATTGCAGTGAGTAATGGGTGACAGAAAAGTTGACAAAAGTATTTTTCTTTTGAATTATTTTCCCTAATGTTCTACATAAAGGCTTCTTTCCAATGATAATGAAATATCTACCACTAAAAATATATTTAAAAGACTTCCAAACTAAAAAAAAAGAAAGAAACGCATATATGTTGTAAAGAATTCAAATAATGCCAAAGTATACACAGGCATTCTTTGGAGCTATTGCATGTTTGGTTCCAGACCATTACAAAAAAGAGAATATAGAAATAAAGCAAGCCACACACATATCTTTTTGTTTGCCAGTGCATACAAAAGTTGTGATTACACTGTACTGTATTGTATTAAGTGTGCAATAGCATTGTGTCTAAAAAATATACATATCTTAATTAAAAATACTTCCTTACTCAAAAAATATTTAAAAGTATACTTAGTAGCTCCTGGCACAGGAAAATAGTAATATAAAAATCACACTTATTTACTTTTTAGAGTGTCTACCCCAAAGAATATCAATATGAACTGAAATATGACAAAATAACTATAGTTTTTTTCCAACCAAAAATTTGGCTGGCCTCAGAAATAGTTTTCAAAAATTGTCATCTCCAAAAATGCACTTAGTCCCAGATTTTGAATAGGGCCCACTTAACTTTTTCAATGTCAATCCTTTCTCTTAATCCTAGAGACCTGGAATAAGACAATGCATTACCTAAAAGTGTTTATAAAGAGGACAGAAAAACATTAGTCTCTCAAGGTGAAAGGGACAGAATTTTTAACTCACCTCCTTATCTTTTCACTCAGTTTATGTACTTAGGATTTAAAATGTTGTCTATTGTGAGAAAAACACCAGAAATAAGCTACATCTATATTCATCTGACTTCTAACTATTTGCACAATGAATAAAAAAGACCAATACATTTAAAATTTGTTATAAAGTATTTTATTTTGTACAAAATGGTTGTATAAATATATAATCCAGATAATTTTTAAGTCCACTTGTTTTATTGACTTTTAAAAATGTAGAACATTATATAGACATCCATACAAATGCCTAGATATATGTACACCATGTTTTAATTAAAAGATTTCTTTATCAAATGAAAAAAAAACCTATTAAAAATAGTATGTGCAACATAATTAGTTTGTGCATAACAAATATGTCTCCTGACACCTCATGTTTGATTGTAAAATACAGGTGGCCTAATTTCTTGTTCAATTACTAATAACTCACTATTTGTTAGTGAGTTAAATACCCACACAGTATTTAACCTCTTTCCATTATAGTTTGTCATCTGAAAATGGGAATAATTACATCTTATGGATTCAGTGAGTGGTTGGACCAGCAGAAGTTTGAGTTTCCTCTGTGTTATGATTTTGTGATATCAGGTCAAAGTTAAGATTTCGATTAAATATATATCCACTATTCCTTTTAGTTTTATTCTGTTCCTATCTTTTATCTGTAATTGAGCATTTCTCTTTTTCATGAAGAAGTGAGAAAATATTATTGTGTTCAACAACATAAAAAACCCTCTTTCATATCCTTAAAGAAGTTTAACAAAAAGAAGCTACTGCAGAACAAACCAATCACAGCAATTCTTTCCAGCCTCAACTCTACTATTCCTCTACATTTTACCTCCTTCCTCATCCAATGACATTGACCTACCTTCATGTATTTCCTGCTGCAGAGATACTGTCAGATTGAAATAAACAGTTATAAAAAGCTTTGATCTTCTGCAAAGAAAAAGCCTTATAAAAGGTTATTAGATCAAAAAATGTTTTTATGGTTGGGTATTTGGGCTTTTCCAAATGCCATAGACAATTCAGAAGATTATTATAGAGATTGGAAGTCTGCCCTTCTTTTTGGATTTTTCTTAGACTCCCATGCCTAGATTTAATAACCATTCATAAAGGAAAAAATTTATAAAAAGTTTCTATGTCTCAAAACTAGCCGTGTTAACTTCTCATGGTCAGTCCCTACATTTTAGCAGATGTAGGAAAGGCATCTAGTTAGTGACTTTGAGAGATTTCATGAGGGTAAATCATCTAGATTTTCATTCTTTTTCCATTGTGTCTCCCTGTCTAAAATAGCCACTTGCCTCTTTAGTGAATTCAAGAACTAAATAGAAGCCCTTAAATAGGATATTATTTTGGTGAATTACTAAGTAATTCACCAAACCATTTTCTTGCTGGCATTTTTGCAAGATTAATTCAATGGAGAATAAGTATCTGGAAAAATGGGACACTGACATGCTAAACTTGGCCTTTCTCCTGAATTCATTAACTAACTTAATTATTTAATTAGCACTAAGTTATGAACATAGGAGTTACCATTCATAGACAATAATTAATATATCCAACTGATTTTTCTTCCTTAAAATTTATTTGCTCTTCATCTTACCAGCAATACTCTTACCATCCTTTGCCTAATTATTCTTTCTCTTCTCTGAGCTACAGTACACAAGTCAGTTCTCTCCCTTCTCTTACTCCCAATTCCTGAATGGTGATTTCCAGAGTGGACATATCCATCTCCATCACAGGAGTATACTTGGTCAATTATTGATGTGAAGGAAAAAATATTAGAATTTCCATTTATGATTTATTTTACCCTTGTAAAACACATTTTGTTTATATGAAAGTTTTATATGTTTCCAATATATTGGAATCATATTAGAATATCACTCATAAATAAATGCTTATATTAAAATATCCTTAGTGATAAAGACACACAATAAAATTTTGGTGTCTCTTTACCAAAGAAAAAGGCTTATCATGGCCTAGGATGCTGTATGTGACCTCCACAACTTCATCCCCTGGCCTCATAACCACACTCTAGTTACTCTTATAAGTAGTTCCTGCCACACATTAGGCTGCTTCTTATTTTTGTGCCTTTTCCCATCCTCATGCCACTGCCAAGAACACACTCCCCTGATTCTTTGGCTGTCTGACTTCTATGGATCCTTAAAGACTCAATGCAATCATCAGCTCCTCTTGAAAGCCTCCCATAGCTACCTAAGGCCAGTGTAAGTGCTGCTACTCTGTGTTCCCACAGTACTCAGGACCTACTCCCATCATTGCAACACTAATTATCAGCCATGTGTCTCTTATCCTTGAAGCCAGCGCCCTCACTTATTCATCTGGCTATTCATAGGTATTATTTCAAAGTGGTTGGCCAAAGCAAATTTGTTGAAGTAATTAAAAAAATGTACAGTAGACAATTTGTAGTCTCTTATTCCTGAAAATCATGCTGTAGTGTGTGAGCATGTGCTGGGTCAAGTGTTTTCCAAGGTTAGGTTGAAGGCATTGTTTAGATGTTTTAAATATTTACACTGTTTTTTATTGTATTTGCAAATAATGCATTCATTTCCACAGTCACTGGGAAAATATGCTCTGTTTCTCAGCGTGGGGGTTGATTTATAACATTCTGCTTCTTGGTTATGTCTACTAATGCTTGGTATTTCTACCTATTATGCAAGAATCCTTATGTAAGGTTTTAGGCATAAATAACAGGATCTGAGATAGATTTGATTTAAAACAAATCAATTTAAATTTCAGTTTTAAGCCACAATTTAGATCACTTGGGACAAAACCTAGTCTCAATCATCACTCCTTCACTATGTGCCCAGCTATTTTCTGATAAACCCTTAATGTGTGTGCTTTCAGATCCAGAAATAGTGTTTTATTTTAGAAGGCTTATAGTCATAGTTACCGATTTAAAAAATCATTTTGTTAAATTTATTTTACTATATTTAGCAAACCACAGTGTATCTGGTTATTTTGGTTATTGGATCGAATAGTCTAATACCAATAGTCTTATCTTACTCCTATTGTTGCAGTATACCATGAACAACATTATTCTACCCCTTGGTTTTCTCCCATTTTACTAAGTGTTTTGGAAATTCTTGTTCTCTCTCATAATAGTAGCCATTTCCTTTCAGGACGAATTATACCCTCAATCTATATGTTATCTTTCCATATGTTATACAGTCTTTGACTTATGGCAATCAATTCTGTAAGGGTTGAGTTTCTCCGTCTTCACTACTATATGCCCCAAAAGTATTTTCTTCTCTTTTCTTCTCTCAATAGGCAAGGGGGTACTTGCCTCCTTCCAAATTTAGCAACTTCATTTGCATTCTCAATTTCCACCATTCCTATCTTTTGGTCTTCTCCATAGCACCCAAATAGTCCACCTGCCCCCACCCCATCTTAGACACATCTCTCAAGAATCCTATTTCAGAAGCTTTTAAAGATGCATAGGTCCTCTTTTGCATATAGTTAAATAGACTTTATTCAGAGGCCTCTCTTCCTCTCTAACTGAAACAGGAACATGCCATTAAAAATGAAACAATTTTAGCTATTTTGTTTACATAAATACAGATTAGTTGAGTTATTACTGCCAAGCCAGCATGAGCAAAATGCTGACTTGCATGTCCCAAATGTAAGTTTTTTCTTCCTGTTTATCAGTGGGTTAGAAATGAAATATGTCTTTCTATTTTATCCTGCTTAATGTTCCTTCTTTGCAATTTGTCTATTTAGCATACATTATTTCAAGAGAGATGGATGTAGGCCAGAGATAATTCTTAAATCTGTAGGAGGAAAGTCTATTATAAGAAAGTTCAACAACAAATATTCATTTGTATCCCTTATGTTCAAGTAACTGTCCTATCTTTAAGGTACATCATAAATTGCTCCAATGGCCTGAATTATTTTTCTTCACCTTCTCCATGGCTTGTGCCATGTTACTGCACAGTTCCTCACACCTCCATGGGTCAAGTGTTACCACTACTTGACTTTGCATTTGCTCATGTGACTTGTTTTGGCCAATGAAATGTTAGCAAATATGATATTATACAAGCAGAGGCATGAAAAGTGTTTGCTCTGCTGGGCTTGCTTCCTTCATCTTTGTCATCTCAATGAGAAACATGAGTACTAGGCATTGTTCCATTGTTTTCCAAATCCAGACACCAGTTTTATTAAGTGTTTCTAAAATCATTTACTGAGATAATTTTAGCACCATCAAATTCATGAGAGACTTTGATATATACCTAAATGTCAATTTATTAAATTCACATATTCTCTTTGTTTTCTGACCTACATGAGCATTCAGTTATAATCATAAATTCCTTTCTGGATATAGAGTCTGATTACAGGTTAATTACAATAACTTAGCAAGCATTTCTGCAACTAAGATAACTAGAAATTTTCTGCTGCAATATTACTCCAAATTATTACATTTTAGTGTCAAGGTCTCTATCTCCTGAGCAGAGCTGGGAAAAAAATTAAGAGTCTCAATAGTCTCATTTTCCATCCACTTGCAAGTTATCTTGCAAGTTACCTCTCTTTTCTCTCCTCTCTTACTCTCTCTCCAGGAATACACATACACACGCACACACACACACACACACATATATATATATATAACACATATGTGTGTATGTGTATAGCCTAAGTAATATATCTGCATATTTAAACAATCGTAGTATATACAGGCTTATACAGAAAAGCTATGTCTTGTGTTGATTATCTTCATCTGTCTATACAGCCACGTGTAGCTTAGTGATAGAGGTATGTTCTGATAAAAGTATTAGGCAATTTTGTCATTGTGTGAACATTGTAGGATGCACTTGCACAAACCTAGATAGCAAAGCCTACTACACACTTGGGCTGTATAGTATAGCCTATTGCTCCTCGGCTACACACCTGGCCAGCATGTTACTGTACTGAATACTGTAGGCAACTGTAACACAATAGTAAATATTTGTGTATCTAAGCATATCTAAACATAGAAAAATAGAGTAAAAATATATTTTTTATAATCATGTGGGATCACCATTGTATACATGGTCTGTCATTGACCAAAATGTCATTATGTGGCTCATGACTGTATATGTTTATATTTCTAATTTTTATTATCAATTTTTGCTATTCCTATTTACCTCATGATGTGACAAACACTGGCTATTTTAACTACTATGGAACATTCTTTCCTTCCCCAAATAATAAAACTCTATATTTCTCAATTTATTAGTTTTATAAATTTATCATGTTGTTATTCCTTTAGCTCTTGCTTTGTCAAGCAACCATGCTGTGTCTAGTCAATCACTTTGCGAGATGAGCAGACTACCATCCAGTTTTTTAACTCTGTTCCCCTTCCACCTCTGAACTTCCTTTACTTGTATTTTTATTGCCAAGGTGATAGCATTTGCATTCTACTCCATAATGTCATCATATATACTGAATTCTGTATTTAGAATATTGATTCTAAAGCTTGAGAATCAATAAAGTGTTTGCTTTGTTAATGAGTATGCATATATGATTTACTATGCAGTTAATTAATACACAGTTGGCCCTCTGTATCCATGGGTTCTGCATCCAGGGATTCAACCAACTGTGGATAGAAAATATTCAGAAAAAACAAATGGATGATTGCATCTGTACTGAATGTGTACAGACTTTTTTCTTGTCATTATTCTCTAAACAATATGGGAATTATGTACATAACATTTATACTGTATTAGGAATTATCAGTAATCTAGAGATGATTTAAAGTATATGGGAGCATGTGTGTAACTTATATGAAAATACGTTTTATACAAGGGACTTGAGCATCCACGGATTTGGTTATCTGTGGGGGAGTTCTGAAATCAATTCCTTATGACATCAATTGCTTTTTCTTGAGTTTTAAATTGTATTTTTACTTGTATTGTTTACATTTAATGATGTGTTACTATGAAGGGTCGGTTTGACAAAAAGGACTCACACAAATCATAGATCTTACTCAACACCAAACTTCTGGTAATGATAAAAGGGATAAAAGGGATATAAGGGAGTACCAGGCATGATCAAAGCATTATTTTCCCATATGAATTTTCAACCATCATATACATGTTTCAAAAAGATCCTTTTTGTCTGTATTAAGATATGATTTGGTTTCATATAACAGATAAATCTTGAGGAACATAGGCAGAAACAGGACACACAAAAGAAACTTTTCCATTTCAATATTCTTCCCTTTTATGTCCCATTAATAATTTAGTTATGACCCATACATTTATAATCACAGGTATATTTACAATGAGCACTCTAGTCAAACCAAGTATATCCTGCTAGAAAACTTATACAGCAGTGGAATTTTCAGGTATCTTTCTACTGCTAATGCCATTTACATTTGCATAAGTGTGTCTGGTCCAGCTTGTCAGCAGGTTTATGAGGAAGTCTCTTGGTCATTCCATTTCACCTGTCTTTGTACTCGCCTAATTTCCTTCACTTTCTACTATTTCCTCAGGAGCCTTCTTTCCCTTTCTCAAGTAACTTACCAGGAAAGATAAGAAAGGTCAGTTTTCTGAATTCTTATTTGTTTAAGGTATCTATATTGTATCACATTTGATCGATTTGGGGGGCTGGATCCAGAATTCTAAGTTCAAAATCACCTTTCTTTAGAATATCAGAGGGCATATTAATGTGTCCTCCAGCAAGTAGTATAGCTAATAAGATATATGATTCATATTTGCTTCTTATACTTTTATGGGAAAGTTATGTGCTTGTGAATGTTTAGGGCCAGGAATTTAGGTGGAAGGAAGGAAACTTGAGTTCATCCCTCAATTCTTTATGATTTCCTTTGTGTATTATCACAGATTGCTGTCATCACCCATTTGCTATTTTAGTTATTTTACAAACATTTTGTTTTTCCAGAGTTATGTTAATTGATTATAATTAATTGACTATTTCACTGGTGTCTCCAATGTACAGAGGGTAAAACTTTACAAAGAAAGATCACTCTGGGGAAAATTACACCGTTTATTTACTACTTTGTGCACAATAATGTGTTAAATGTTTTTATACTATTGTCCTACTTAACATTCACAATAATCTTGAAGTCAGCTTATCCTTGCATACACATTTTAACCCCATATTTCAGAAAGGTAAAATGAGGTTTACAGAGCTTAAGTTTGCTATTAGGTCACACAGATAATATGTGATTGAGATATAATAGAATTAAATCCAAAACTCCCTCACCTAGAGCCCACCCACTACAATTGAATTGCTTCCATTTCTACATGTGGAAGAGAATGACCAACTTAAGATCTCTTCCAGCTGTCATTTTTTTTTTTTTTTTTGTCAAGAAAAAAACAGGCCAGGCGCGGTGGCTCACGCCTGTAATCCTAGCACTCTGGGAGGCCGAGGCGGGTGGATCGCTCGAGGTCAGGAGTTCGAGACCAGCCTGAGCAAGAGCAAGACCCCGTCTCTACTAAAAATAGAAAGACATTATATGGACAACTAAAATATATATATACAAAAAATTAGCCGGGCATGGTGGCGCATGCCTGTAGTCCCAGCTACTCGGGAGGCTGAGGCAGTAGGATCGCTTAAGCCCAGGAGTTTGAGGTTGCTGTGAGATAGACTGACGCCACGGCACTCACTCTAGCCCGGGCAACAGAGTGAGACTCTGTCTCAAAAAAAAAAAAAAAAAAAAAGAAAAAAACAAATGCTTCTTCCAACACTTGTCTGAATTTCCATTCTTGTTCATCCTTGAGAAATCATCTGTGCTTTCACAGCTCTCTCTGTAAGGATAGTTGCTCAAGATCTGTTCCTGGTGGGCAGTAATTTGTCAGTTTTTTATTCTAGCTAAGGGAAGGTACTCATGTATTCAAATCCACACCATAATGTCAATTTCATAATCAGAAAAGAGCACTTCCATTATTTTTCTTATAAATATCAACTATCCTAAGATTTTAACCATATGAGGCTAATAGTACTTAACAGAAATGATTCCTGCAAGCATACTGGGCTAAAAATGGAGAAGATATAAGTAACTATAGCAAAATTCACTGAGGCCCAATTGTCTGGTAGGATTGGCCTGCATTCCACAGCATAAAGCTAATTGGAGAGAGGAATTCAGGGAGTGATGGCCGCATGTGGATTTCCAGTAGGAGACAGAGAAAGAGACATAGTGCTGGAATGAATCACAGAGGATGTCCTGCTCCAACCCTTTATTTGAAGGATATTTTGAACAAGAGCTGGACTTTGTGAAATAGTAAAGCTATTACTTACCCCAGAGAAGAGTCTCCCACCGTGAAGCTATAAAGGTGGAAGTGCAACCACCTGCCGTGGAGCTCCTGCAGATCTGGAATGTTGAACCAGGAGCTAGCACACTCCAAGGTTTTAAGGGAGGATTCAATTGTACATGGTGCCATCCATGTGAGAAGGTTTTGCAGGCAAAGGTAAAAGTAATTTTTATTATCTGCAACAAAATACAAAATTAGTATCTGGACCGTGGCAATGGATTTTACTATTGATTAAATGTTTTAATTTACCTTTGCAGTAAAAGTGCCTGTATTGCAGATCTTTCCAGGAATGATGAAAAGGGGGGATTATTCCAGTTAGAAATATTCCATGAAATGAGTAACCTGGGAAAATTCAGACAGCAAAGTCATTGTTTCAGGAACTAAATGTGCAAAACATTGCATCCCAGTGCCTGGCATGGGGAATAAGTACATAGTAAATTTTAGTTCCCTTTGACTCTGACTTGACTTTAAATTCCCACTTTTAAATTTTTATTTTTATTCATTTCCCTAACTCAGAGAACTAGGGCATAGGGACAGCAAAAAAAATGGGGGAAAACCCCCACACATCTTTAATAAGTTGCATTAACATGGAATTGTTACTCAGTTGTGTAGCAGAAAGGAGTACTTCAGATCTATGAGATGACCTCCAGAGATAAAAATGTGAGATCATTAATTGTGAGACTATAGTTTAGTAATCATCTTTTTGTCTCAGTTTCCTCAATGCAGGTGGATAGTTGCTGAACAAAAAATTACCTCAAAGTTTAGTGGCTTAAAACAACACACATTTACCATCTCACCATTCCTATAGGTCAAGAATATGAGCATGGCTTAACGGGGTTTTCAGCTTCAAGATCTTTTGCAAGACTGCAGTAAAGGTTCAGTCAGGGCAGGATCTGCTTCCACATTCATTTATATGGTTGTTGAAGGATTTAGTGCTTCATGGGTAGTCGGCCTGAAAGGCTTCATTGCCTTGGATGGCAATTTGCTTCGTCAAAGCCAGAAAGAGAGAATCTACTAGCGAGGCTGAAATCACAGTCACTTACAACCTAATCGTGAGAATGATATCTCATCATTTGTGCCATATGCTATTTTGCTGAAGTCAAGTCAGTAAGTTCAGCCCTCACTAAAGGGGAGGGGATTGTGTACGTGCAGGAGTGCGAGGCGTTGGGGATCACTGGGTGTCCCCTGAGAGGCTATCACAATGGGTAAAACACTCATAAGAGTCCCTGGAATATATTCAGTGCTAAATAAAGGTTAGCTAGTGTTCTTTTTGCTAATAATAACAGGTTCACATAGTGCTTCCTTGTGTATCAAACCAGTCTATAACAGTGGTATAAACACAGAGAACATGTTTGTTCTTTTCACAAATCTACAGGTTGGCTAGGCTCAGCAGGAAGTTCCTATTTTGAGTCTCTCAAGCCTTTGCAGTCAGATGCTGTCTGAGATCAAGGTCACCACACTCTTGTTCTAGAGCTGGAAAGTCTCTAGCAGCTGGGAGCCCGAACAGCTGGAGCATCTTCCCCTCTCTCCATGGTCTCTCTGTGTGGGCTTTCCCCAATGGCTTCCTTCTTACGTAGCTATTGAAAGATCCCAGAATGAATTTTCCCAGATAAATCAACAGATGCTGAATGGCTTTTTCTAAGCTAACATCAAAAACCACACAACATTGCTTCCTATGCAATCTACTCATGGAGACGGTCACAAAGCCAAGACCAAGTTCAAGAAGAGGAAGCACAGAATCCACTTCTTCATGGGAGGCATAGCAAGTAATTTTAAATTATGATTTAAAACCACATCACGCTCAACTAGGTTATTAAGATGAAAATATGAGTAAATCTTTCTTTCCCTGATCTCTATGCACATCCCTGGTTCCTTTTCCTACATTTCTCTCCTTTACATTAATAAATTTATACACATTTTTAAAAAAATATTTTTTATCCATTTTCATAAGTGTCTAAAATGTTCCTCAGTATTTTTCTTAGCTCTGGCTTCGTTTAGTCACAGTGAAATTCAGAGAGTTCAAATCATGAGATACCATTAACTGAGACCATCATAACTTTGAGTCTCCATGCTCCTCTTTCATCATTTTTAGGCTTGCATTTGTCTCATCTTGCTCATGCTCATTACTCCTCCTTATCTTAAAGATCTAATGCAGCAGTGAACTGGTGGGAAGTCTTAAACACACAGTATATGTCTGTAAACAAGGGCTCAAAGATTCATATTCAGGAGATTTTCAGAGCTGAGAAATGAGAGAGAGAAAAAAAAGAAAACCACTTTCTATGGGACTACAAACAACATTACATTTGCTGTGAGCGCATTTCACTTCTGTAAATTGCCAGTGGCCAGTGTACCTTAAGCAAAAGCAAAAAACTCAAAAACATTAAGAAATCAATTTTAATTTTACTATCAAGCTTATGAGAACGGAGTTACAGTATTTTCTTGAGATATTAAAATAGTTGCAGACCATGGGTTTTAGACATAACATGTATGCCTTAACACAAAGAAGCAACTCGCAGAGGATTCAGTCAAGATTCAGGAAACCAAGATGTGGCAGAATAGAAAGTCTGCAATTCTTAGGAGTTTCTTTATCTCTACTGCAAAATCTGCCCTATTATACTCTCTTTTCCACCTTTAAATAGAGCACAGAGCTCCTCGATTAATTGCAAATGATCTCCAAAGCAAGCATATACATATGACCCTATCATTGCTCTTCAGCCAAAATTGACCAAGAACTCACCTAAATAAGTCAGGTATTTTGATTGTTGCAATGAGGAAAACACATACCATGGGGAATTATAGGGATTCTCCATAGAAGAGTGTTACAAAAGACTTTTATAGAACTTGTGGTTATATTAGTTCCAAAGAGACTTGAAAGGAAGCAAGACTTTTCTCTGGCTTGGACGCTCTTATGAAGTGTGGTTGATTACATGAGTCCTTATATTAAAAATTCTTATGTGAAAGAGGAAAAGAATAGATTGAGGTAAAGTTATAATTGATAAAGAAATAGCAGTCACTCAGTAAGGATGCGGGTATTTGGTCATTTTGTGACTTGGAAAATGTTCATTTTGGGATGTATATTCAGACATTATTGCCAAATAACTTGATTTTAGCTTGATTCGTCATGATCATGAAACAGCGTTGTCTGGTGGTGACGCTCTGTGAAATTGTTTATTTTTCACAGGTGAGTATCAAAACACAGCTGATCATACCAAGCCAGTTCCCAGCTGTCAAGAACCGCTTTAGTTTTCTCATCTTGTATAATGTTTTCCTACCTTATACAAGTTGCTCAATTTCCCCCATCTTTAGTTTTTCTTCATATAAAATAGTATGAAAATAGGGAATGTTGACAATAAGGGAGGCTCTGCATGCTTGGGAATGGGAGTACATGGGCATAAGTATCTTCCTCTCAATTTTGTTATGAATATAAAAGTGCTCTAAAAATAAACTATGTTAAAAATAAATTTTAAAAATGTGAGTATATTTGGGTATTCTTGAGTATATTTGAGTATATGTGAAGCAGTTAAAAAAAGGTGAAGAAGAAAGAAAGGATGACAACTAAGACTACCATGAGGAAGGAGAAAGAGAAGAAGCCACAGCCACTGGTACCACCATGGCCTCTCCTGTTTTCCATCCCAACTCCCATCATCATCTTCTCTCTGGGGGCATCCACATCCAGAATTTTATGGTACGTATTTAAATAACATAAATTATTTATTTTTATGGGCCTATCTTTGTTACTATATGAGACGTAAATCTTTAGTGGGTTTTGAATGCCACAATTGTTCTGGAGGAAAAGATTGAGTGTGTTTGTATGTCTTGTTGGGTATGGATGTTAAAGGGCAAGCAGGAACAAGCAGAGCAGTTCAGAAGGCACAGTGGTACAGGGACATAATTTGATCCTGTGTGTATGATTCAAAAAGGTACCAGCCCAAGGTAAAATAGATGGAGTTGACTTTTAGTATTTCTGGCCATTTGGCCTGTTCTTCCACATTCCTAATGGCTTTAGCTCCTCTATTCTGTTTCCTTACCTCCTACTGGGAAAGGTTCTTATATCATCATTCTTCAGTATAAATGTGTACCAGTCAGTAAAGAAAAATGACATTTTGGACATAGACGGGTTTACTTTTTTCAATGCTAGTATCATTTAACACTGATATATGTTGATATTACTTTTGAAAGATGATGGTTTCTCTGATTGGCGATGAAAAGAGGCCTGCACTGAAATGAGTAGACTTGACTTCTGAGTCCAGATACAACTGTATGATCTTAGAGAAGTAATTTTGTCATACCTACCCTATTATTTGATTAGGATATACTAAATATCAACCTCAATTTTAGCTTCCAGGAAAGTAGTGATACACAGCTCCGGCCTTGCCTGTGAGGAGCCATGAGTTAATGGGAGAGACAAGTAAGCAAACCAGAAATGTAAACACATTCTGCGATATGACACAAGTGCTAAGAATGTACTATAGGAAAAAAGAACAAGAAAAAAGGCCCCTGGACCATAACTCAATGATGAGAAAAAACTGCTGTGGAAAGTCAACCTTGAAAGACATGGAGGAGTTAGACAGATGAAGAAGAAGGAAAAGAATTCTAGGCAGTGAAAATACAAGTAGGGGAAAAATGCACAAAAAATTACAAGTAGTTAGTAGCACGGTTTCATCTTGAAATTGGAGATGAAAAGTAGAGGTGGGTACAGAGAAGAATATGACTTTTGCATTAACCTTGGGGTCAGAAAAGCAACAGGGAGCTATTGGAGAGTAACATCATCAGATAAATAGGGGACTAGCATTAATTTTCAAGTGAAAAAGTTTATTCCAACTGCAATAAGAAGAAAGGATTGGACAAACCAGAATAAGAATTGAGGACAAAGAAAAAAATTAAAAAATATATTTATGTAATAAATTTAAAAAAGAAACTTGGCAGAGGCAGATGATTAAAGTAGTTTCAGACATGTTGATTTCGATGTTCCTCGTAATGGGTTAAAACATTTCCTATGGGCATGAATGAATAAATGAGTGAGTGAATGAGTTAATAGATAAAACAGCTGTTTAGGACTCAGAATTTTGAATTTGAGGTACTGAACAGGGTGTATCAGCATATACAAAATTCTTTAAGTCATAAAAATGAATATCCTTTTGGAAGTGAGGAGAGGAGTATCAGACCTTCATTACCAGATGTGAAGTGTACTGTGGATGTTGAAAACCCCTGCAGCAGTATCTGGGTCCTGGGCCGAAAACAGGATGACAGTACCTCAAGTACTGGATTTTGATATTATAACCTAAGGTGCATTATCCTAGAGAATCGCCAAGTCTACCCTATAGCTAATGTCTAAAGCTCTTACAGGTGAGCCCAAGAGGCATGGACAAGAAAGTCCATTGCAGCAAGGTTTCTAATTTCAAAATATTAGACGAAAAAAAATCTTGATGTCTATCAACAGGACAAAAGATAAGTAGATCAATTTTAATACAATTATCAAAGGATATATTATTCAGTGAAAGGAATACATTAGGGTTACATGTATCAAGATGGGAGAAAAACTCAAAAACAATGAAGATATGCATAATATGTCTTTTAAAATGTAAAATTTGTAAACAGAAAACTTTGCTATATATTTTATATGGATAGCTCCATATGTAAAAATATAATAAGACATGCATAGAAATATAATCTCCAAAATCATGATAGGATTATTTTCTGAAGCAGGAGAGTGAAAACATGAGGGTTTCTACCAGAGTATAACATTTTAATTCTTTTATATATTGATTTTGTAGATCAAAATGTAAACATTGTATATTAATAAACATTACATCACATTTTTCAGGTTTTTAAACTTTATATTAATGTTATCATGGTCAATATATTATTCTCCAAACTTATTACATTCATTCACTGCTATCTTTTTGAGATTCATCTGTGCAGACATTATCTTACTATTCCCTGTTCTCTTGTGTGTGTTTAAAATTATTCATAATAATATTTTTAAGAAAGCAAGGAAAGAAGATGAACAAAGAAATACACAATAACCAAAAAGAATGTGAACCTGAAAAAATTATCTGAGGCTTCATTCTGAGTCTGCTCCCGTTCTTTACATAATAAACTCAGTCTCTGATATGCTTGTCCTGGGACAGACCAGCAGGCTGACTATATAGATATAACCCTACTTTATACCATCTCTCCAACCACCGCTGCCTACAGCCAGGTAGGTCTAGGTGCTGGGGCAGATTTCCAAAGCGGAGATGATTTTGCAATTTTCCTCCAGCTCTCCACTCTCACAATTGAACTGGAAAGACAGGAGCCCTGTCAGGGTCCCCCACTTCCTCGAAATATAATCTTTTATTTTTATCCTCTGAAACCACAACCTACTGTAGGGGCAGAGGTTGAAGAGCTGGGATTTAATATGTCACACCAGGAGGCAGTGGGAGATAGTAACAACACTTACGAATGTGGGAAATTACAGTCAGAAAGCCACAGAGTTAGTAATCAGTATCACAGCAAGGGTCCCAAGAGAAGGTCCTCCACATTCAAACACAAATAAGTAGAGAGACTACACCTACAACAGAACCAGAAGATGGCTTTCATTCAGCTGCTTATTCCTGTGGATGGTAGACATATTCCAGGTTCTGCTCTGTGGTATGCCAGAAGATGTCTTTGAGTTTTACCTGAGTTACCTACAATTCCTCCAGGTACCAGCCTGGTTGGATGTTATTAGAGGTACTGAGAATTGTAAGAAAATATCAGAAATTGAAGCCATAGCTGCCCTGAATTAGGCCGTTGCAAGGAAAAGGAATGCAGTGTGTTGTGTTAGGCAAAGTCAGCTATGGTGAAGCAGGTAGACCAGTCATGTTGTTAGTAGTTGGTATAAAAATTTGTATAAAAGTTGAGGGATTTTTAAAAGTAATAGCAGAATGACCTCCAGTTCGATCCATGTTACTGCAAATGACAGAATTTCATTCTTTTTTATGGCTGGATGTCATGATGTTAAGTGAAATAAGAAAGAGACAGAAAGAAAAATATTGCACGTTCTCACTCATATGTGGGAGCTACAAAAGTGGAACTCATGGACGTAGAATTACCAGAGGCTGGAGAGGCGGAAGCAGGGAAGAAGAGAGGTGGATTATTGGATACAAAAATATAGTTAGATAGAAGGAATAAGAACTATTGTTTGATAGTACAGTAGGGTAACTACAGTTAACAATTTATTGTATATTTCAACATAGGTAGAAGAGAAGAATTTGAATGTTCTCAACATAAAGAAAAGATAAATGTTTGAGGTGATGAATATCCCAATTACCCTCATTTGATCATTATATATTATATGCATGTATCAAAATATGTGTACTCTGAAAATATGTATCACTATTATGTATCAATACAAAAAAGTAATATCTGAATGACATGTCTTTTGGCTATTTACTTTGGGGTTTGGAACATTAAATATGTCAATTATTTACAATAAACATTAAACAATGCCATCTAAAACTTTGATATGGAGTCATAAATTCATGCCCTTTGGGGAATATAATGCTATGTGTAATGCTTTTAATTGATATAAAATCATGTAGCTGGGGGTGATTTTGCCCCTCAGGAGATGCCAATAATTTGGCAATACCTAGAGATATTTTTTATTGTCACAACTTGGGGGAGGTACTGTGCTGCTGAATAACTTCCAATGCACAGCACATACACCCATATGCACACATACGCATACCCCAAAATCTTTTCTGATCTAAAACATCAACAATGCTGGGGTTGTCAAACCATGGTGTAGAACATTGTGGTGACTAGACCAAAGTGGGGGTTGTTGGAAAAAAATGTGCTAGTTTTAAAAGCATTCTATTACCACAAGGATGGTATCTTTATTGTGGGAGGGTAATAAGACAAAATTGGAATTTATTGTTGTTCTAAATCTTTGCTTCCTAAGGTGATCCTTTCCTTGGTTAAGGTTGCCAATGATACCAACCTACTGAGATATATCATGTTAATTATGGGTCCTTCATAAGCCCTTTCTCAAGGTTTTGTCTGGACAATAGTGAGGGCCAGTTTGGCACCATGGCCTTGGGTAAGGACATTCCTACCCTAAATATAATTCAATTGCTCATCTTTTAGACCAGATCACCTCAACCTTCTATGTCACCTGGGGTGCCTTTTGGTAAGCCTGCATCTTGGCTTCCTCACAATGCACAGGTATATTAGCACCTGCCTACTGCCTATTTCAGAAAATTTATTGTAGCTGAAGACTAGGATTATATTCTCTGTCTAAATCCATTCTGTAGCCCCCCCTTTTTTTTTTAACATTCTAGGTTATAACATACACAAACAATTCAAGGAATTGGCACCTGGCATAGGGTGTATTTTGGCACCAGTCTCAGGTATTTCAAATGGGTAGTGTTTCTTGTATAGGTTAACCTCCTGTGTCTCAAAGACAACGCTGATGGCCAGAAGGTCCCTTTCCTAGAGTATTTGTTTCTGGAGTCAGCTTTCTGGCAAGTGTGTGGTGTGGAGAGGGTGGTCACTTTCATGATTGTATTTCATTATACAAGACTTTATCTTAGCAGACCAAGAGAGAGACTTGCTTGCTAGCTTTAAAGAAGTAGGCTTCCATGTTGTGAATGAGAGAACCACATGGTGGGAGATTGGTAGTGAGCGGTAGGCACTGAGAGTGGCCCCTACCTGACAAGCTACAAGAAACAGGGAGGGACTTCAGTGCTACAACCACTAGGAAACTTCTGCCAAAAACCAAGTCATCTTAGAAGTGGATTATTTTCCAGTGGAACCTTCAGTTGAGAATGTAGCCCAGCCACATCTTGCTGGCAGTGCTGTGAGACTTTATGCAGAGGACCCAGTTCAGTGTGGGACTTCTGACCCACAGAAGCTATGAGACAACAAATAGTTGTTGTTTTCAACCTCCATGTTTTGGCAATTTATTATACAGCATAGGAAACTAAAGCACCACACATTAAAGAGATTTGTGAAAATATATTTTTAATATTGACGTATAATGGGTTTGTTATTCTTATAAATGGATAATCTTTTAAAATATTTCTTCATTTTAATTTCTTGCATAGTCAAAACCAGTGAATATAACATAAAGAAAAGCTCTTCAGGGTCTTCATTTGTGTGTGTGCAAATGGAATATTATTTAGCCATAAAAAGGAGAGAAATCCTGCAATTTGTGACAACATAGAAGAATCTAGAGGACATTATGCTAAGTGAAATAAGTCAGACACAGAAAGACAGATACTGTATAATATTGCTTCTATTTTGAATCTAAAATCATTAACTCATAGAAACAGACAGTAGAACACTGATTGCCGGGGGCTGGGGTGGAAGAAATGGAAAGATGTTAGTAAAAAGTTTCAACCTTTTAGTTACAAGAGGAACAAATTCTGGGGACCTGATGTACATCATGGGTAGTGATGGATGTGTTAATTAATTTAATAGTGGGAACCATAACAAAATGTATATGTATTTCAAAGCATCATGTTGTACACTTGAATATATGCAATCATCATTTATTCAATTAAATATTAAAAATATACATTTTTTAAAGAAAAGAGTGTTAGGGAGTCCTTAAAAATGCTGTGAATCTCTATTCTAACTCTTCAATTTCACTCTCTAACATTTCCTCACCTTCCAAAATATACTATGACATAAAGTGTCCCTATTTTCCAAATATGGTAAACTTTTCAAGTTTCTGTATCTTACTTTTCTGGTGTCTGTACCAATACTGAACCAGTAATTCTCTTACTGTCTTTGCCTAGTGCAACGCTGATCATAATTCAAAGTCAAGTTCACACTTTAACTCCACCTCTTAGCTCAGAAAACTGAAAAGTATAGCAGTTAAGTGCCCAAGGACCTCAACTGTCATCTACACCAGCAGTAAGACCTTTGCACAAGGTGCCTAAACTCCTGAGGTTTCAGGCCCATGTCATGTCATAAAGTAAGTCAATGAGAAATTGTAAAAGTTAATTGATATAAACTACAAGAATTGGGCTGTAGTAGCAATTAAATAAAGTAAATAAATCTACATAATGAGTTAATAGTTTTTGAGAGCTTACTATGTATTAGAAAGAATACGTGGTTTATTTCATTTGTTCCACTACAATTATGTTCATTTCCTAAATAAGGATTGTGAGATTTACAGAGGTAAAGTGTCTTGCTCAGATCTCACAGTTGGTGCTCTGATCTCAGACCCAGGCTCCCAGCTGCACTGCCTCCTAAGGTGACTACCTTTATGTTGACTTCTATCATAGCACTTACTTTATTATCTTTTTTTTTTTCTTTTACTTTTGCAGGTTTTGCTTCTCTACTTAAATCAATAAATCATGAACTACTCTTCTTTTTGGGCCATATGTGTCTTATTCAGCCTTTTAACCTCAGCATCTATCACATGCTCCTACATATTTTCTGTATGGCATTTTTTATATAATGATTACCGTATTTATTTCTACTTTGTTTTTTGTCTCCAGGGATAGAAAACTTTGGCTTTCCTTTTGTTCACTATTATTTCCCTAGTGTCTAGAACATTTCCCAACATATATTAAGCATTCAGTAAACATTTGCAGAATGAATAACTATGCCTGATGCATAGAAAGTAAGCAATTGATTGCTTTTGAGTAAGTGTCACTTTGTTTATTAAAGTCATCCACAACTGTGAACAATCGAGGTTTTCATCATCTCCCATATTGTACCTCCTCATCCAAGCACATATTTCTGTATTCTTTCCCCAAATTGAGAATTTCTTCTCTTTACCTTTTGACTAACCCAAATAATTCACATTCTTTGAGAACCAGATTAAAATGAACTCTACTTGAAGCTTTTTCTTAATTATTCCAGCTGACAATGATCTGTTCCTTTGCTAAACACCCATGCTAGGCATTCATTAATTAAAAATAAAATTTTCTGAGCATCGATTCAATCCTAGACACTGTCCTAGGTCTGAGGCTAGAAAGTCCAATAAGAAAAAAGGCATTTTTCCCCAGTGGACCTTACATTTTGGGCTCAAAGGCAGGAAATAAGTAAACATATAAATTAAATAATTTCAGGTCATGATGAGTGCTACGAAGAAAATAAAGTAATGCAATTTGGCTGAGAGAGAGGGATAATAAATGGAGAGTCAGATAGTATGAAGCCATGTGAATATCTGGAGTCAGAAAGTCCCAGGCTAAGAAAAAGCAAAGAAATGTTCTGAAGCAAGAAAAGTAAATATCATGTGTTGTCATGCTCCTATTGGTTTCATACTATTTGTTCTCTAATTGTTCCATATTTGTTAGTTTTATTGTTACATCTTGATTTTAAATTTTCTGATGGCAGGAATATTGTTTTACTCTTAGAGTTTATTCCAGAGCATCTAAAACACAGAATATAATATAAAAAATAAGTTTTATATGGGTACTTGTGGAAAAATTATTATTCAATAATGTTTTTAGTAAAGGAATTCCTTCGCTATTCCTAGTTCAATACATTGAGATTACTAAATTTCTTCAAGGAAAAACATTTTATGAGTAATGCATTCTTTATACCAATAAATAAATGAAAAATGGAATATAGTGCATGTTCCTGAGTCTATTTTCTCAAGTGTAATCTATCTCTACATTCATTTTACAGGGTCATTATAATTAAGCAAAAAGAGAAGCATAATTTTCATCAATAATAAATTTTTTCTTCTTACTTTTGGATTTGAACAATGAAGGGGGCCCTACACTAGTAAAATTCATTGCATTTAACCAACCAGAAGGTGGGGAATTTTGATGATTGATGAAAAATTAATAATTTCTTATATTAAATAGATGTTTTAGAGAGAGAGAGAGAGAGAGAGTTTTCATGATTTGGCAAGCGTAACTGGAATTTTTTAAAATCACACTTTCCTATCCTGTAGTGCCACATTTTCTCTCTCCCGGAGAGCCTACTTTGTTAGTTAGCTCCTACTCTAGAACAGCGATACTCCAGGTGTGATCTCACAGCTAAGGATGTCTCTCTCAAGTATCTCTTCATGCAATCTGGGCACCAGCTCATCCACGAGTGTAAAAAGGGGTATAGAGGTCATCTATCTCTGTCCCTAACCTGTGCAGGAATACTTTCTACAACATCACAGAGACATGAAGGTTCATCTTGTGCTGGAATACTTTCTGTAAATGAGAACTCAATATAGCACAAACAAATATATCCTATCACTGAGAAACTCTGTTTTAACATTTTTTTTTTTTATGTTAAGCCGTATTTACCTCCTTCTCTGCATTCTAGCACTGCCTCTGAAGTCCATGAGAATAGAATAAAATTTAAATGACAAAAGATCCTTGGAGATCAGTAGACCTGAGTTCTAATCCTAATTACAAGTACTATCTAAATGACCTTGGGTAAGACACAAAGTTTCTAAGTCTCAGTTCTTCCCTGATAAGAAAGTATCAGCTCTACAAATGCTCACAGTTTTACAACATTCACAAAGTTATTTTCTTGAGCCATATAAGTGATGTACATAAGAACACTGTATATAAAAGCCTAAAACATGGTATCACCCAAACACACCCAGTGACCTGAAAAAAATTACATACTTAATGAGTTGTTTTGCCTAGAAGTTTTTAAAATTCTGAGATTGTATGATGCATGGAAATGAGGACTCTTCTTCAAAATGGATTTCACTAAAGGTTCACATTTGTTTTTATAAGAATATTTTACCTTTATTCACACTTGATACTTTTGTTTATATTTTTACTCCCTTATTATTTCTGCATTTATCATTTAGCATTTATAACATGGAAAGCTACGTGATTGAAGGTTTATGGGTTCCACAGAAAAATAGAAGATATGGACCTGCCCCCAAGTTGGCAACAATCTACTGATGGCTAAAAGGGATATAAATAAAATGCAAAGGAAACACTGGGTAAAGAGCAATTTTTGTATTTTTGTGAAGAAGGAAGAAGAGGTAGAGAAAGAAATTAACTTGGTTCTTGCTCTCTTATCCCAAAAGAACTCCCAGATAAGGAAACAAATGAAACAGCCATGTTGAATGGAAGGGAAACCCAGTATCTCTCCTTGAAGTTAAATTACTTACTGACATACTACAAAGGAGTTGTAAAAGTTAGGCAACAATCCTAAAATTTATACCATCTGATGACATCATATACTGAATATTTAGTCATGTATTGATCTAAAACAGTCACATTGCTAAAGCAATGAGCAATTTTTATTCCCTACTCACCCCTCACTGCCCCCTGAAAGAAAACTTAGTTCCTGATACTTCTGGCTAGTGGAAAAAAATCTATCCCAGAAAAGAGAATTTTATACAGCAGTTATCTAGCATCCACTTCACTTACTTTATTTCTCTTTGTTTTCTAGTTGCTGGGCTCTGGATTTTAAATAAAAGATAGCTTTGGTGACCTTAATAGATTTGTGTTGTCCAGGATCATGTCTGGTAAATAATACATGCTTAAAGTATCCATTATTAATTCCTACAATCAGCAGTAAATAATGACAGCCTAGCCTCAGCTCTCCTGCCTCTTCTGCTGGAGGCTCCCTCTACAAGGTGCGTTTCAGAACTTCATCTGCTTGTTTATATGTATGTTCTGAGAGGATATGATTGGGAACCTCATCACAGAACATTTTTGCATTGGGCCCTAATGGTAGTTCCAGCATGCTATTTATTTCCCACCAAATAGAGTTTGCAAAGATGCATTGTGCAGCAGCTTGCCGGACAACATTCAGAGAAATAGCACATCCTTCCATAAAGCTGCAAACCACGCAGTCCAAAGCACAAACAAATCACAGGGCACTAAAATCCCACTCTTCAATCAACGCTGAATTCCAGCCTGTCATATCTCTACAACAGCTGCAGAGGGAATAACTCTTGTATAGGGGTTTAGAGTTTTCTTTTAAAGTAAGATGTGTGTACAAGTGACTTGCAAAAAAGGGTAATAAAACTCTGCAATCTTTTCCAATTTTCTCTCTCCATATTTAATGGTGCCTGGCATTTCTATAGATGACATTTAATATTTGAAAGGGCATAATTTCCTTCAGTGCACAGAGGAATTTCTATTCTGTTTCTGGCAGATATAGAAAAATTCATATCACTACATGAAATCTGCATTGAAATCACTATGTATGATGGATGTTTCTCAGTACTTATACCCTCCACATTGTACCTCGACTGTATCTATATAAATTCTCCACTTGATATTCCTTTACAGGTCTACAGTCACTTATATTATGTAACAAAAATGAGCAAATAATGCTGGGCTGAAAGTAGTTAAGAAAAATCTAGTTCAGTGCTTTTCAAGTTGTATTCTCCTGAGACCAGGAGCTCTGGAAGGCATTTCAGGGACACAGTTTGCAAGGAAAGCTGTGGGAAGCCCACTCTGCTCAGTCAAAGTAGCTCTTCTTTGAAATGTTTCATACATTAAACCTTTTAGTGAAATTTTTCTAAAAAGGAATTTAATTTATTAAAACAACAACAACAAAAGACTGAATTCAAACCATTTATGTTTTAAGTAGAAAACTTTATAAAAGATCAGTCAGAGACCTAGAATTGGCAGAATCTGAGCCTCTGAACTCTTGCTGTGACACCAGGTCCAAAGAAACAAGACAGGAAACAGCAACAAACCAACAAATCCCACAGTGGCCATGAAATAGAGTGCTTGCACTAGGAAACGTGCCAGAAGTGAAGAAACAGTAAACGCCATTTCATAACTACATTGCTACTAGAAAGGTTATTCCAAAGTGACCACAATGTCATGACATCGGCAGATACACAGGAGAAAGAAGAGGCTTCTTAAATACATAATTGGAGGAGAGAAATTATAAATGTAAAAATTAAAGCATTCAAATAAACATTGATACAGATTATATTTTGGAGCACTTGTATAAAAATAATATACTAGAAACACAGCATACTAGAAAATATTTCAATCAAAAATAATTTCATATAAGTTCACACAAAATGAAAATGGTCTATTATTGCATGATTCCTAAAAATGTTTTAAATGTGCTGTTTTTAACTTAACAAGAATACTTGATATTTTGTATTAATCAATTGGGAGGAATGAAATTATAGGAAGAACTCATTGGAAATAAAGATAAGTTCCATCAAGATGGTATGGATTATAAACTTGTTTAGAGAAGAGAGTTATTAGTCTTTCTTCTAGCCCCCACAATTTATAGCAGAGTATGTTGTATATGTATATATAGGCACAAATGTAGACATGTGTATACATATACACACACATGTTATATACACATAACGTATATTAAGGTGTGAAAAGGTGAGTATATGGATAAATAAATGGTCCTGCTTCCTGATTCCTTGCCCCTGAAGGAATTTATCAGTCTTAGCCTTTTATAGCCATTCTGAGTTAAATACAAGCAAATGAGATAATGGTGGAGTATTGAATTGTCTCAATTACCAAATTGAGATACTCAATCAACTAAAAAAGTATCTGTTGAAAGGGCATAAGACATTCTGTGACTTCTTATGAAGTCACAGGTCTAGTTCTTTCCCTCTATCTAGGCAATTGCTGACAAATGGTAAACAGCAAATAGTGCTAAAAACCATAACAGTATTTCCCAATGTTTGCTGCACATTGGAATCACCTGGAAATCTTTAAAAAATACTAGTGCCTAATAATTATCCCCAGACATTCTGATACAATTGTATGGGGTACAACTTGAACATGTGGAAGCTGTCTAGTTGTCTAGATATACATAAATTGAAGACTTTACTACAGTTTCTTCAATATACAATAAGACATTATTTTCCTAATCATTTTTTTACTGTATAGTCCCTTTATTTATTTTTTTTTATTTCAGAATATTATGGGGATACAAACATTTTGGTTACATAAATTACTTTTGTGCTGTTTGAGTTAAAGTTGTAAGCGTGCCCGTCCCCCAGATAACGTGCATTGTACCCATTAGGTGTGAATTTGCACATTCCCTTCTTTCCCCTTCCACCTGCTTGATTTCCAATGAATGTTATTTCTATATGTGCACATAAGTGTTGATCGATTAGTTCCAATTTAAGGGTGAATACATGTGGTACTTGTTTTTCCATTCTTGTGATATTTCACTTAGAAGAATGTTCTCCAACTCCATCCAGGTTAATACAAGAAGTATTAGTTCACTATTATTTTATGGCTGAGTAGTACTCCATGGTATATATATGCCACATTTTATTAATCCACTCATGTATTGATGGGCTTTGTTATTATCAAATCCCTAATCAAGGCTAAAACATAAAGGCATCCCCCATTTGGTATTCCAAACTTGATTCAGTCATATTCAGCTACTAGCAATTCACAGCATTCCATAAGACCTTTCACTGTACTTTGGCTATTAGAAAGAACAACTTAAACTTTAGCTTAGGCTTGGGATCAGCTCATAGCAGACTTTCAACTCTTTTTACACATTAGAAACATATAAAAAGCTTCTGAGACATTCTAATGCAGTTGTGCCCAAACTTTGCTGTACATTAGAGTTTCCTGAAACCAGAAGTTTAAACACCATACATTGGAATGACAATGAGAGTCTTTTTAAAGATCCTCATATAATTCCAATGTTCAACAAAATTTGAGAATCACTTTTTTAATGCCTCGAGCCCTGTATCCAGAGTTTCTGAGGCAGAGCCTGGGCATCCATAGTTTACCAGTTCCCCAGGGGATCCAAATGTTCACCAAGAATAGAAAATACTGAGCTAGAGCAGTTGCTCAAACGTGGTTGTCCATTGGAATGACCCACAAATAAAGATTAAATAAATAAATATTTAATTAAAAAATACAGTAAAGTTAGAGAACGATTGATTCAGAATTCTGTTACTAAAAATATGGCTTTGGGTCACATTTGAGTAACAGATGACTCCTGTTAAAGATACAGATTGCAGGATTGTTCCACATACCTCCTAAATCGAATTCTACAGTTTGGGTACAGAAATCTTCATTCTAACAGATTTCAAATAGAGCTTAAGGTTATTGATCTAGAACAGTGGTTTTGAACCCTGACATAATTTTTCCCCTCAGGTATCATTTGGTAATGTCTGAGGACATTTCAGCTGTCACAGTTGAGATGGATGTTACTGATATCTAGTGGGGAGGGTTCAGGGATGCTGCTTAATTTCCTGAATGCCAATGTGAATGGCAGCCCCTTAGAAAGTTACCCAACCCAAATTGTCAATAGTATGAGGTTAAGAAAACTTGTTCCAGAGCAGTGGTTCTCAAAGCTTGGAGTGCAACAATACTACCCAAATTGCTTATTAAATCATAGACTGCTGGGCCCCACCCCTCAGAGTTTTTGACCTAGTAGGTCCAGGATGGGGCCAAAGAATCTTCATTTCTAACAAGTTCTGGTGATATTGATACTGCAGGTCTGAGAACCACTGATCTAGAAGTTATCTTTCAATTTTCATCTAATTCCACTGACTCTACTTTTCCAGAAATTTGACTGATAGAATTTAATATATATTTTGCTTGTGGCATGCTACTGAGAATTTGAAAACATTCATGACCAGAATATTTCTAAACCTCTAAAATTAGGCTCTTCACAATATGATAATTCTTCCATTTATTTTGTCAGTATCAGTATTAAACTCTAAGGCCCTAATTTTGATTTTAAGTACTTCACTCATCCGAATACAATATTTATAATTGATTTACTTGTTCTGAAGGTGTTTCTTGGCATGACTTTGGTAAGGACCCCTTTAGTAACATAACCACCACCATACCTCAAATATCTGTGATACATTTGGGGGAGAATTGTGAACCTACTTCAATAACTTTTTTACAAGCAAATACTTTTCATAAAATAAATACTTTTTAACAATGCCCTTAGTTTACAGAGCAAACATAGGCCATCTCAGACCACCTTTTGACTAGTTCTCACTGATTTTCTTTGAAGAGCATCCTTTTCCCAGATCATTGTAATTGACAACACCAGACAAACATGCAAAATGTTAACAACATTTCTGAATAAAGATTTAAAGTGTTTTCATCGGGCCCTCAATTGCTGCTCTCTCCATTAGAGCCATCAATAACAAGAGAGGCAAAAATTATAAATCTGTAACTAGGCAACAAGGACAAAGCTAATGAACATTAGGCCAGAGACTGTAGCCTTTATAAATAAAATCCAAATAGCACCTTAGCTGAATATATTTCTCCAGTTTATTGCTGTTTTGACACAAATGAAACCAAGATATATTCCCTTTACTTTGTTTGCTTTTTCCTTTTTTCCCTCTAGTTTATGTCCTGTGTTATTACTTTGTGGAAAGAGACAGAGTAGATGTAAAGAAGTCCATAAATTGGAACAAAACTGTTTTACTGTAAATATTTCCAGTTCTTATACTGTCTTATTTAATATGTCTAATCAGCAGATTTTCCAAAGTAATCCTTGGGGCCTCTCTTGTGTTTAGCCATGGTACCTACAATTAAAAGGTATAATTTTTTTTTTAGACTAGCAGAAAAAGATCTGAATGAAAATAAATATGTGAACAAAATGAAACACAAATGTACAGACATAAGCAAATATGCGTTGGTTCCTTTATCTCCTTTCAAAACAGGAAACAGTGTTCTGAAATCTAGTGAATTCATTATCTCTATATAAATGGGCAATTTCACTTCAATTATAGACATTCTCCTTCTTTTCTGGTTTAGCTTTTTGTATGGTTGATTTTCACCAAGCACTAACTGCAAAAAGACTGGTATTCTTTAATAAAATCCTTAGGTAAATTTTTTTCTATGGAGTTCACTTAAGGCCTTCTGATCCAATGATTCAGATATTAATTTAATGTCCAATAAAATAAATATAATAAGCCAATGCAACTAGGGGGATTTTTGTTTTGAAAGTGCAGATATAGTCAAATTTTTATTTTATTTATTTTTATTTATTTATTTTGGTTTAGCAGAAAGACTGTGAAACTTTTACCATGAAAATCCCATAAAAGTCCCTAATTAGTCATTGTCTATATGTGGTCCATTAACTTCTGGTACACAAGGAAGGCCTTGGAGAAGTTCAGTTTTCAAGTCAAGTGGTAGGTACTCTGGAAGAAATATTTGGAGAACTCTACAGAGCCTTGTGAAAGTACCCAGTGAAAGCCACCAGAAAAACATTAGCCCCAACTTGGCAGAGAATACTTCAGATAGGAGAAGAGAATTAATTCAGCCTCTATCCTAGGAACAAGTTGATTCTTAGTAGAGAAAAATGACATGACTACGTGGTGTCACTCATTCTGTCCCAATTTAGAGAGAAGATGACACTGATTTCCTTTAAAAAGAGAACTGTATGAATAATCATAAGAGAAAGGCTTTGCCACTTGATCTTTAAGAATTTATAATATAATTAAGGTGAGAACCTCTGTCCTCATGAGCATTGGTGGCTACGAGAATCACCACAAGATTTAGAGAGAATAACTGATTGATTCACAACCCCGGATTACAGGAAAAGCAATCCACACTCAAAGGAATGATACAGAACACAAAGCTAAGGCATTTGGTGACAAAGTAGAGATGTATACATCAGGAGGTATATAGGAAGATTTTGTGCCAACCCAAGTTTTCACAGCAAAGTGAAAAACCTGTGGTTTAAGTTTTTCTAGCAGGATGTCAAATATTAATACAATTTTCTTTTTCCCTCTGTACATTAGGATTGCACTACCATCATAAACCGAGTTAGCTGAGGCACTTTGAAAATAGCAGGTGATCTTTATTCAATGAGAAATACATACCTGAGACACAGTTCTATTATAGACTCTTAAAGTGAAAAGAAGATAGTAACATAATAAAATGGGGGGGGAAAAGTAGAAGCAGCAGCACTGGGAGAAAAAGATAAACCAAATGATACACACAGTAACATAAAGAAAGAAATTGAATATAAAAGACAAAAAATGACTTTTTAAACATTCAGTTAATTGTTGTCTCTAAAGAAGATTTTACTGTGAAACAAAGATATCATGGTCTTTAAGTCTAGCAGGGTTAGAATTATTCATTACATGAGTTTTTGGTAAGGACATTCTCTCAACATTCTATAAATTATTTTAGCTACTAATAATGTGATTTTGATGCTGCTTAAAAATGAAACATTTAAGTTTTATTTTAAAAAATTACAGAACCAATAAGTATTCCTTAAAACCATGGAGCACATGCTAATTGAATGGAAGGAAATATCGATTAGAGTGCAATGACCAGACTGCCAATTTTCACCCACCTGTTTTACGACATCGCATACACACTTAAGCAAATGTGGAAATTCCAATGATCATAGCAAATAAACACAGGGCTCATCAAAAGCAGATAAAAGACATGGCAGATTTGGTAACACATCCTTATTCTTCCCTTTGCTGCTTTGCATAGAAATTGGAGTGTGTACCTATGCATTTGTGTGGCTGTTGGGAGTAAAGGATCATTTTCTCTTTTTATTCGAATGTCCTCTTGCAAATTAATCACTAAATTTCAGGAGCAGCAGGAACAAGAGGTTGTAAGTAGAGTGGGAGCTACCTTTGTGGCCTAATGGTTTGAAGAGAACTTGGCACATCTGGGAGAGAGACAATCAAGGAAATACACAGTAAACGATCTCCAAGCATTTCTGAAAACTTCTGATATAAAAAGAGAAAAAACTTGAGGATGATGAGACGTTGTAATGAGAAATGGAGTGAGCTCTGAAGGTGGAGAAAAGAAACAAAGGAGAAGCTGGGGCAACAGTGGCAACATGATTAGTTTTAGTATTTGGTGGCTAGTTTCAAATTAAAGAATGCATAGACATGGGATACTTAGTATGATTTTTCCAGAAATGCTGCTCACATTGGAATAGGCAGTAGAAAACCAAATACAGTCCTTTTACATGTCTGTGACAAAGAGTTAACTCAGCAGGCCTGGGTTGCTCAAACCCTGAGCATTCCCAGGAAAGTACTGTTTCCATGACTAACCGTTGGTTCTCTCCTGGGAACTGACCTCTCAGAATGCTGTGTCTGAAAAGAGTGTTTTTGAACCATGTCGTACCAGTTTGTCCAGATAATTTACGCTATTAATGTGATCTATTTGGAGCACCTGCTTTCTTTCTTGGAATCTGGAGCTTAAGTGACAAACAAACAGCATAGGTGCTACATGCTTGTGACAGACCCTCAGTAAACACAGCCAGGTTCAGAAGAGTGTCTCTTATTGGTGACACCTCTCATATGTTGTCACACATTGTTGTTGGGAAAAATTAAGTACATTCTGTATGACCCCACTGAAAAGGGACACTTGGAAGCTTGCTAACTCTTTCCTCTGGACTTCACTCCGTGTATTTTTTCCCTTTGTTGATTTTACTCTGTATTCTTTCACTGTAATAAACCACATAGTAAGTATAACAACTTTTAAGTCCTTCTAGTGAATCCTCAAGCCTGAGGGTAGTCTCAGGGGCCTCCAACACAAAACATCTTCTAGAAGTCAAACTATTGATTAATATAACTAACCATGTGAAACTTCCAGTTTCTGTATTCCTCCTACAATACTGTCTCAAGGAACTGACAAGAAGCCTATCTCTATGACAAGGGATACTCATGCTATCTTCTGCTATAACTGAAATAGCCTAGTTTGAACATCCAAACTTAATTTCCTGTCTATTCAAGCTAAGCATGGAAAAAACTATTTTGTTATCAAGGTCTCTTTTAATCGAGTCTAAACAAAAAATTATTGGCATAGAGAAAAAAACACATTTTTCCAAAAAGATAGTTCTGACTAGTGGAGTCAACACCATTAGATATCACTACTAGTCTTGTCCCTGGAATCTACATACTTATATTTTGGAGCAAGAACCATTATCTTCCCCATCAGGACTTAATGTATTCACCTCCCACATCATTCTGAGGCTATGCAAGCTATTTTCTCTTCACTACACACCCAGAATTACTCTCATCTGCCCAGTTTTATCCTCCAAGGGCCTGACCCCTATAAACTACCTCACGCAGATTCCCTTGTCCCATGGATTAATGTTGGGTTTAGTCAAAATGAGGCACCCTCTGGAAATGTGAGGGTGGAAGGAGAAAAAATCAGAAGCAATTCTTCCTACTTTCTTTCTTCCTGGACACTATTCTTCTGACAGTAGCTATATTCTTTTACAACTAGAGCTCCTTCATGGCAGACTGATTCCACAGCACCAGAGCTCCTGGGCTCTGCTTATGTTTTCTTTTCTTGCACCGTCAGTCCTAGTGGTGACAACAGCTTTCACTGAACTCTCTTCACAACACCAGCAGAATGTGCCCTTTGATTCTCATCAGTCAGGAGACTGGTACAGAGGCACAGACTACAAGTTTACTGAATGGATTTATGAACCATCATGTGGATGCATAAACGAATGAAGGAATAATCCCTGCTCCCTCATAAATTACAGAAACACTTTGATAAATTAAGCCATGTCAAAATAATTTTTGCTTAATTTGCTGCACTTTTTTGAGCGGCAATTTAACAGGGCCTTCAGGATTAACCCAAAGACTACAACCCAACAGTGAGGACATCATATAAAGGACATCATATAAAGCTGGAAGGAGGAAAATTGTAGGGGGCACACCATGAGCATTGATGCCTACAGTGCCAATGCAGAGGCTGACAGCTTCCGCTGTGTTGGTGTCTCTGAGGTCCCCACGTAACCACCAGGTCTTACGATCCAGTGGGAACAACAACAAGAATAACAAAACCAGTCATAGTCACAAGAGCAATGCACACTCAAAAGGGTTTAAACAAGGAAAGCATAAGGAAGGGGATGCTGACAGAAGTGTGGGAAACCTTTCCACCTTTAGCCCTGCTGCCTGGGGAGTGTGTGGAGCCAGAAAAGAAGGGAGCAGGTGCAGGGATCCAGCCCAACCACTGGCAGAACCATCATGCTGAGGAGGAAACAAGCGAGGGAAACAAACACTCCAAACCCTCTTGCATCCTGCTTTACAATCTGCTGCCAGTGCCCTCTGTTGGTCCAGCCTAATTTAAGCCCGAGGATAAGAGTTATGCAATCCAAGCCTCCCAGGGGATACAGCAGGGTGAAAACTGGATTGGAGTAGTGAGACATGTTAAGAAAGCCAGCATAGCACGTTTAGAACCTTTTCCAAAGGAAGTGCTAAACCTTGCTTAAGTTTTATCTAATAAGAACACTAAAGAACCAGGATTTTCATACAAATCTGCCACTTTTGGAAATAAATTTCTCATACTAAGAACCATCCCATGAAGGAGGTTTGGCAAATACTACATAATACCTTAGATACCAGAGACACTAGATATTAATCAGATACCTTAGACAGACACTAATCCATCTATGGAATACATTTGATTTAATCAAATACATTAGATAGACATCGGTCTATCTGTTGTAGTCCCCAAATGGCACTGAAAGGAGTGAGTACTGTCCCCAGGTCCCAGAAGTCACCTCCCTGTTCTTTTATTATTGCTGGTTGTATCTCTAGTACCACAGACCACACAATGTCTTTCCTTTCTAATCCTAGCATTAGCTTTTGTTTACCCCCATTCAAACTGCTCTGCCTGAAAAATCACTGTGCTTTAAGTTTTACCAGCCAACAGCCATTGGCTTCAAAATGATTAGAGTTTCCCACAAGAGGAAGCCTTTGATCACTGAAGCCAGATCCAGCGGTGAAAATGTGTGTTTTCCTGCGTTGTTCTAACATTTTCTCTTAATTAGGGCAGGAGAGACTGCCTTGGGAAGTTGATTCTTCACCTGCACACGTAAAATCTGTGCTTACTTTCTATGTTGCTATATTCTCTGAGAAGGCACTTGGGGACCCATTGGTAAGAACTTGTTTTTGAGGCAATTGCAAGGGAAAAATGAAGCACACTTCAATGAAAATTCATCTTGATCAAATACCCTACTCTCTCTTTTTTAAAAGTCTAGCAACCCCAAGTTTCAAGTTCCAAACGATATCATTCAATACACTTCCATTGCTGGAGAATAACCCAATAGAACAGCCCAAGGCAGTGGGGAAACATCCTGGCCATTTCATCTCACTGGAACAGTGTGGGAAGCTCCTCTCAGAATCACCCATCCTTGTGGCTAGTACCTTGATATGCAGAAGAGGTTGAAGCAGGTCCAGAGAGTTCCAAATAAAATGTCCACAGGATTAGCACAGGGCACCGTGAGACTTTATATGAAGATAATTGATAAGACTAGAGTTTGAGAGAAGAGAATATGAAACTAAGTTTGAAGTTATGATTGAAGTAAAAGAATATGGAAAATGGTAAGATGAGAAACCAAATCCCTGAACACAGAAACTGGAAGTTCACCATTAGAGTTTGAGAGAATTTAATATGGAACAATGTTATCCCAACATGAGGAATTGTGCTGACATTTCTGAAATTCATAATATATTATTAAGGAAATTCAGGATGCGGAGAGGTGGCATTTCTAATACTAGAAATTGATATCACGAAGGGCAAAAACCCACTTTTTGGTATCTGTATTAAAAAAAAAAACAGATTTGTGTTGTAGCTCTTTTGTATCTGACCCTTCATAAGAGTTCGTAAGGTGTTGAGGCACAGCCACTGCTACCTTTAAATGTATCTTCCCAAATAAGCCCAGATTCAAAGTCCTCAGCACCTCTCTGCCCATGACCCTCATCTCCCATCCTATTTTCTTTTGATCAGGGTGAAGAAATGAACTACCTAATTGCACAAGCTAATCCATGATCAAATTCCAGTTGGAGATGGTTGTAGTAATGATTTATTTTACCAGGACATAAAATCCTTGTCTTTTCTAATGATCTGGTGTCTTGAATGGTGAAGATGCAAGAAGAGAGGCGAGGAAACATTTTGGAACAAGAAGACCTCTTGCTATCTACTGAAGTAATATTCATTTTACCTTATGACTAAATGCCAAAGTCTATGTATATAGCTAAAAGTTGGTGGGAATAAAAATTTGCTAGCCAGATTATACATTTCTATGTTTATAAACAGATCTCACCTGCCCCCCCTCCACGCACATGCATACGCGCACAACTAAACACTTCATCACTTTCAAAGAGAAGTTTCATTTTAAATGGGGACTCTTGGTCATGAACAGATAACCCAAAGGAATGACCAACAATCCAATGGGAACAACATTAAGTTAGATAAAATTTGAAGAATTTTAAGTTAGAGAAAACTTGAAAAATCCTTTAGGCACACTTCTTAGTTCATAAAATATGATTGCTACCTTGCCCTCCTCACCTATTTCCTCTGTTTGACATTTGTCTGAGGTAAACAGCCTTATATTCTACTTTTCTACAATTTTACACATCCTCTATTTTGTTTTGGCCAGAGAGAACTTATTAATAATAAAGATTACTGGTTCCTAAACTCAATGGTGTTTGGTTTTCAAAAGATGTATTTTTCTTTCAACATTCTTGTCTTCAAAGGCTAATGAGATGTGCTGCTCTGTTGGAAGCTAGAGTTAGGTAGGTGGAAAAATCACAACTATTATTCCTAATTGCCACTGAAAAATTTACTTCTTTAGCAGAAGGGGGAAACTAGTTTAGTTGACAGAAGTGCATATCTGCTAAATAGGAGAAATGCAATTAGTGGTTAGTGGGAAAGAGATTTTACTTTATAATAACTAGAAAAACAAAAGGACTTGGAAATTATTTAAATTAGGCAAAATATATGAACCAACACAGAGACCGCACTGTCCAAGGTCTAGCACTGTCACCAACTGTACTTCTCTTCCAAAACATATTTGGAAAACAAATGACTTTTGTCTTTGTAATCTTATTAAATATAAATATACTCACTAATTAGAAGTAGAAAAGCTGGAGCTTTATAATTAGGCAACTTCAACTGTGAGCTGGGCTCTGGCATTTATAAACTATGTGACTTTGCACATGTTGTTAAACCTTCATAAACCAGTTTTCTTTAAAACTGTATAATAATCAAATATCTTCAAACAGTTGTTATAAAGCTTAAATGAGATTATTATTTTTTAAATCACAGAATATATTTCATTCACATTTAAATATAGATTCTTGGCCCAGCATGGTGACACATGCCTGTAATCTCAGTACTTTGGGAGGCTGAGGCAGGAGGATCGCTTGATGCCAGGAATTCAAGACCAGCTTGGGCAACATAATGAGACCCTGTCTGTCTCTACCAAAAAATAAATAAGTTAGCTGAGCATGGTGGCATGTGCCTATAGTCCCAGCTACTCTGGAGGCTGAGGCAGGAGGATCGCTTGAGCCTAGGAGTTGAAGGGTGCAGTGAGCTATGATCGGGACACTGTACCTCAGCCCAGGAAACAGAGCAAGACCCTGTTTCAAAATAAATAAATAAAAAATAATAAAATGAAGAAGAATTATAGATTCTTATTAGCTGCAGGATACTAGGCGACTTATTTAAATTCATCATTTGTAAAACGCATCTAATAATGTACAACTTTCATGTACAACGTGAGAATAAACTGAGGGTTTGAAAATATACACCTCATGTATCATGAAGTATCCAATATGTGCCTGGCATATAGTAATTGTTCAAGAGACGCTTGTTCTTCTTTTCTTCTCTGACCCTCCCCCCACCTCTTCCTTCCTTCCCTCCTTCCCTTTTATTCTTTCCTTCACTGTTAAGGTACAGTTAAAAGGTTGGGAATGATAATACCTTGATTGAATCTATTCAAAATTCCTCTTCTAGCAATTGCTTCCCATTTCCCCTTGGTTATGCTGTACTGGCAATTATAGAGCCTGACAGAGTTAGGATAAATAAGTTACCAACTTCAAATCTAAAAACTTCAAAAGTGAAAGATGGACAATTTTACATGTAAGGCCACAGCTCATCCCTGTTTGCAATCAGAAATCTAATAAAACCGTAAATCAGCAGACCTCCCCCTTGTAACTTTCAATGTAAAGTGTCACTTTGACTCATTAAAGACAAAGCAATATGGAAGACGAATTTGATCAAACCCCGAAGGCTGAAGGCCGTCCTGCCAGTAGCATCTAAGGGAAGTAGGTCCCATGTGGCAGGAAGATGAGTCTGCAGTCAGAGGAGGCCCCAGGACTGGAAAGGAGCACTGCCTTTCCCTGGTCCCAGAAAAAATAAGAGTCAAGCAGTAAATAATGACTCATTCTTTTCATAGCCAGCGTCTGTATAGCAAAAGTGCTTCAGAACTCAAGTGGCACTGTTGAAGTATACCTCCCCTTCATGTCCAACTCAACACCTGTACCTTACGTGAAACTTTCCCTATCTAACCCAGTCTTTCCTGTCTCAGAGTTCTATAGCATCTGAGAAATCTGACCTCATAACAAATTCATAGTCTGTTCCTAGTGAGAGAGCCTTCAACTTCAAGTCTTTCTCTTTTTTATTCTCTCTGCAAGATATGTTGGCCACATGATTACTACTTAACAACTCTTAGATTATTAACTATTAATCAATATTAACTACAGTTCAAAGTCCTAGAGAACTGCACTTGGGAATTCTTTAAATCACATGGAAAAATTACATTTCAGATACAACTGAAAGTACTGGGAATTGGCATGATTTAAAAAAAAAGAAAAGGAAGGAAAAAGGTAATGTATATATCAACTTTTGATGCAATAAAACCACATAACAAACATTCTCAAAGCACCAGTGTCTTGAAACAATAAAACTTCTCCTGCTCACTGGTGTTTGGGTCAGCTGTGCCTTCAACATGCTTGGCTTCAGGTTTCACACTGGCTTCAGATCTGCTTCATACATTTCCTTGTTTTCCTTGGGCCAGTACCTACCTGAGCCACATTCTTCTCACCACAGACTACAGGAGCATAAAAGGACAAGCAAAACCCTGCACATATAAAGACTGCCCTTGAGCCATGTGGGCAATTACACTTGGCTAAGAAATTTATGTGGCTAAGATCAGCATCAGTAGAACAGGGAGGTCAAAACTACCAATGGTGGGAGGAACTGCAAAGTTATATGATAATGAATGTGGGTGTTAAATGTCATAAATGGCAGGAGATGAAGAACTGGAAACAAGCAGGGACTCAGAAAGATGGCAGAATAGTACCACTCCTATCCCCCCCACAGCAACAAAGATTTCTTAGCCATCTGTGTACAGAAGTGCCTTTGTGGGGGACTTTGGATTCAGGTAGGATGTTGTGAAACCCCAGCGGAACCAAGACCTAGGAAGGTCACTTGGAGAGAGCAGAAATGTACTCAGGTGGTAGGGTTACCAACTATGGTCTCAGCTCCATACCCCATTGGCCATGGTCCTTCTACCAGAACCATCAGCCAAGGGACCCAGGAGTCGTGTGCACAGGTGCCTCAGGTGACAGGCCCCCAACATTGGTCCCAGCTATGGACCCTGAAATGGCTCTATAGCAGGGTTTCAGCCCCTCTAAGCTGTAGTCTATGAATAGTCCTCCCTTCACAGAGACCTATTGGGAGACATAGCTATCTTTGTTCTTGCAGCAGGCTTTAAAATCTCAACCCAAAGAAGATCCTGAAATAGTCCTGAAACTCAATTCTAATCCCTCTTAGTTGTGGTATGAGTCGTACTGCCAGTCCAGGGACCCCCGGGAGTCATGGCTGTCCATACCTCTCCAGGTGGGTGCACTGAGAATCTGAGAAACTGAGAAACCAAAAAACGTTTCTTTGATACGCTTTATTCCAGTATTCATTTTATTGTGGTGATCTGGAACTGAACCTGTGATATCTCCAAGGTATGACACACCATGTATGCCATATATAACTTTTACATGCACTAGGCATATAAAAATTATGTTTATACTCTATAGTATAATAGTATAGACATTAATTGTGCAATAGCATTATGTCTAAAAATCAATATACATACATTAATTTAAAAATACTTTATTGCTAAAAAATGTTAATCATATGAGCCTTCAGCAAGTTATAATTTTTTTGCTTGTGGATGGTCTTGCTCAATGTTGATGGTTGCTGACTGATCAGGGTGGTGATTGCTTAAGATTGGTGTGGCTGTAGCAATCTCTTAAAATAAGACATCAGTGAAGTTCTCCACATTATTTAATTTTTCCTTTCATGGAAGATTTTTCTTTATCATGTGATACAGTTTGATAATATTTTATTCACCATAGAAGTTTTTTTTTAAATTGGCATCAATCCTCTCAAACCCTGCTGTTGTTTTATTAACTATATATATGGAATATTCTAAATGTCTTGCTGTCATTTCAACAATGTTCACAGCATCTTTACCAGGAGTAAATTTCACCTCAAAAAACCACTTTCTTTGCTCAGCCACAAGAAGCAACTCCTCATTCATTCAAGTTTTATCATGAGGTTACAGTAATTCATTGACATCTTCAGACTTCATTTCTAATTCTAGTTATTTTGCAATTTCTACGACATCTGCAGCTGCTTCCTTTGCTGAAGTCTTCAACCCCTTAAAGTCATCCATGAGGGTTGGAATCAACTTTTTCCAAACTCCTGTGAACGTTGATATTTTGACCTTCATCCATGAACCTGGAATATTCTTGAAGGTATCTAAAACAGTGAATCCTTTCCAAAATATTTTTAATTGACTATGCCCAGATCCATCAGAGAAATCACAATCTATGACAACTATAGCTTTATGAAATGTATTTCTTAGATAATAAGACTTAAAATTCAAAATTTGTCCTTGATCTATGGGCTGCAGAATGTATGGTATGTTAATAGGAATGAAAACAACACTAACTACCTTGTACATCTCCATCAGATCTCTTTAGTGACCAAGTGCATCATTAATGAGCAGTTACAATATATTTTGAAAGGCATCTTTTTTCTCTGAGCACTATGTATCAATAGCAGGCTTAAAATATTCAGTAAGCTATGCTGTAAACAGATGTGCTGCCATCCAAGCTTTGTTGCTCCATTTATAGAGCATAGGCATAGTAGATTTAGCATAATTCTGAAGGACTGTAAGATTTTTGAAATGGTAAATGAGCATTGACTTCAACTTAAAGTCACCAGGTGCATTAGCCCCTAACAAGAGACTCAGCCTATCCTTTGAAACTTTGAAGTCAGGCATTGATTTCTCCTCTCTAGCTAAAAAAGTCCTAAATACTATCTAATAGAAGGTTATTTTGTGCACATTGAAAATCTGTTGTTTAGTGTAGCTACCTTCCTCAGTGATCTTAGCTACATCTTCTGGATAACTTGCTGTGGCTTCTACATCAGCCCTGCTACTTCATCTTACACTTACATGTTATAAAGACAGCTTTTTTTCCTTAAACATCATAAATCAACATCTGCTAGCTTCAATTTGTTTTCTTTTCCAGCTTCCTCACTTCTCTCCACCTTCAAAAAACTGAAGAGAGTTAGGGCCTTGCTATGGATTAGGTTTTGGCTTAAGGGAATGTTGTGGCTGGTTTGATCTTCCATCCTAACTAGTAAACCTTTCTTCATATCAGCAATAAGACTGTTTAGCTTTCTTATCATTTGTATGTTTACTGGAATAGCATTTTTAATTTCTTTCAAGAACTTTTCCCTTGCTTTCAAAACTTGGCTACCTATTTGGAACAAGAGGCCTAGTTTATGGCTTATCTTGACTTTTGACAAGCCTTCTTCACTAACCTTAATCATTTCTAGCTTTTAATTTAAAGTGAGAGACCTGTGACTCTTACTTTCACTCAAAAAACTTAGAGGCTATTGTAGGATTATTAGTTGGCTTGATTTAAATTTGTTGTGTCTCATGGGATAGAGAGGTCTGAGGAGAGGGAAAGAGCTTAGGGACTGGTCAGTTGGTGAAGTGGTCAGAACACACACAACATTTATCAATTAAGTTTGCTGTCTTATATAGGCATGGCTCCTCAAAATAATGACAATAATAATATCAAATACCATGGATTATAGATCACCAAATCAGAAATAACAATAATGAAAAAGTTTATAACATTTCAAGAGCTACAAAAATATGACACAGAGACACATATGCTATTGGAAAAATAGCACTGATAGACTTATTGAATGCAAGGTTGCCACAAACCTTTAATTTGTAAAAAAAAAAAAAAAAATGCAATACTTGCAAAGAAAAATAAAGTAAAATACAATAAATGAGGCATACATGTGTATAAAACCCTGAAGACTAATAAGTAATTACCAAATTCAATAAATAACCTGATACAAAATCAACATACAAAAATCAGTTGTGTTTCTATACACTGAGAACAAACTATTTGAAAAAAATTAAATGCCATTTATATAACATAAAAAAACACTTAGGAATTAATTTATTTAATGAGGTGAAAGATCTGTACTCTTGAAACTATAAAACATTGATAAAAGTATTTGAAGAAGACACAGGAAAGTAGAATGATAACCTGTATTTATGGATCAGAAAAAGTAATACTGTTAAAATGTACTACCCAAAGTGATATACAGGTTCAATGCAATCCCTATCAAAATCCCAATGGTATTTTTTACAAAAATAGAAAAAAATCCTAAATTTTTCATTGCACCATAAAAAGACACCAAACAACCAAAGCAATCTTGAGAAAGAACAAAGCTAAAGGCATCATACTACCTGATTGCAAACTACATTACAAAGCTATAGAAATGAAAACAGTATGGTAATGGCATAAAAACAGACATATAGATCAATGAAACAGAATGGAAACCCGAGAAATAAACCCACACATATATGGTCAACTAAACATTGACAAGGATGCCAAAAATACAAAATGGGAAAAAAAGGACAGTCTCTTTAATAAATGGTGTTGGGAAAACTGGACATCCACATGACGAAAGAAAGAAATTGGACCCTTGTCTTACATCACATACAAAAATTAGCTTGAATGAATTAAATACTTATATGTAAGATGTGAAATCATAAAACTCCTGGTGGAAAACATAGGGGAAAACCTCATTGACATTAGTCTTGGCAATGATTTTTTGGATGTGGCACTAAAAGCACAGGCAACAACAATAACAACAACAAAAGAGGGAGTACATCAAACTAAAAAGCTTCTGGACTGCAAAGGACACAATCAAGAAAATGAAAAGACAACCCATGAAATGGGACAAAAGATTTGTAAGCTATATAATTGATAAAGGGTTAATATCCAAAATACATAATGAACTCATACAACTCAATAGCAAATATGCAAATAACCCAATTAAAGAATGGGCAAAGGACTTTAATAGATATTTTTTCCAAAAAAGATATATACATGACCAATAGGTACATGAAAAAGCACTCAACAATACTAATTATCAGGTAAATTCAATGAAAATCACAATGAGATATAACCTCACAACTATTAGGATGACTATGAACAAAAATACAAGGAATAGTAAGATTTGGTGAGGGTGTAGAGGAAAGGGATCCATTGTATACTTTCATTGGGAATATAAATTGTTACAGCCATTATGGAAAACAGATTGGAGTTTTCTCAAAAAATTAAAAGTAGAACTAACACAGCACAGCAATATCACTTCTGGGTATACATACAAAGGAAACGGAATCTGTATCTTCAGGAGACATCTGCAGTCCCATGTTTACAGCATTATTCACAATAGTCAAGAAATAGAAACAACCTAAGTGTCCATCAGCAGATGATAAATAAAGAAAATGTGGTATAACTATACTAGGAAATATTATTCAGCCACAAAAAAGAAGGAAATCCTGCCATTTGCAACAATGTGGATGAACCTGGAGGACATTATGCTAAGTGAAATAAGGGAGACGTAGAAAGGCAAATACTGTATGACTGTGCTTATATGTGGAATCTAAAAAAGTTTAATTCCTGGAAACAGAGTAGAATGATTATTTTCTAAGACTAATGGGTAGATGAAATAGGAGGAAGTTGGTCAAAGGTTACAAACTTTTAGTTATAAGGTGAGTAAGTTCTGGGACTCTATTAATAATATATAGCATGGTGACTACAGTTAATAAGACTGCTGTATATTAACTGTTATATATACTATATTATACAATAATGCAGTCAATAATACTTGAAATTTGATAACAGAGCAGAGAAAACAATCAATACAACCCTTACCACCCCAAACACACAAATGATAATTGTGGGTGGCAACAGATGTGTTAATTAATCTGATTATGGTAATTTAATCATCACAATATATATATATATATACATAAATGCAACCAGTTTGTGTATCTTGAATATATATAATTTTATTTATCAATTAAATATTTTAATATTTATAAAATAGAAAACTTTCAAGTAATAAGCCTTACAGTTAAGGATTCTGGCACAGTTTGGTATCATATATATGTATATTTTGGGAAGAATAGAACTTTTCTATAAACATTTATTCTAGATGAATATTCTGCTTAAAAGTATTCTATATTTCAACTCAAATCAATTTTTCAGTTATTAAAAAGATAGAATCGGTAACAAACATTTTATTTTCATGGTAACTAATATTTAAATTTCTTGCAAGTTCCAATCTTAATGTTGGGTGATTTACAAATATCTCATTTAATCCTTACATTACCACTGTGATGTAAAATTTAATACCTCCATTCTATAGGTTGGAAACTGAGGCTCACAGAGGTTTATAATTTGTTCAAGGCCAAGAAGAAATGATGCATCATAGAATAGCAATTCAAGTTCAGATTTTTTCAGTTCAAAAATCATCATTTTTTCCCATTAAATCATATTGGTTCTGCATATCAGACATTCAAAAATAACTACTATTTTTTTTAAATATAGAATGTGCTTAGTTATCTTTAATTTGCAATATCTAACAGAGCATTAGTAATATAGTAGGTGCTATTCAAACATATGAATTCATGATAAAATAACAATTTCCTATGTTACATTTTCAAGCTAGATATGGCATAGGACATTAATTTTTTTAACACTAAAGCACAATATTTAAGTAGATACAAATTGAATAATTCTAGCGCAAGCTAGTGGGGATATGACTACAAGGGAGAGAGTTCTGAATCACCCTTTTCTTCAGAGGCGCACCCTTGTTATAGTCCTAGAACTCTGATATGCAGTATGAAAATCTTTGTTATATAGACATTTGTTTCACTTATTTCTATTAGTTGTGATGCTCTTCAGGAAAAATTTGCATTATAATAATATTGCATTAATAAAGAAAAATTTATGTTTTCATTAAAGATATAAAACAACTTGGGGACATTATGTTAAGTGAAATAAGCCAGACATAGAAAGACAAATACTTCATAATCTCACTCATGTTGAATCTCAAAGGCTGATTTCATAAAAGGAGAGAGTAGAATAGTAGTTACCAATAGTGGTTACCAGGGAGGGTGGGGAGCAGGTGGCATTGGGAGAAGTTAGTCAATGAGTACAAAGTTACAGTTAGACAGGAAAAATAAATTCTAGTGTTGTGTTACACAGTAGGGTGACTATAGCAAATAAACGTGTAGGATATGTTTTAAGAAAGCTAGAAGATTTTGAATGTTGTCACCACAAAGAAATGATGAATGTTAAAAATGATTAATGTAATAATTACCCTGATTTGATCATTATACAATGTATATATGCATTGAAATATCACCCAGTAACTCATAAACATGTGCAATTATTACATGTTAAATATAAATTTAAAAATAATTAAAAACCACATTTGGGTGCTCAAATTGAGAACTTTAGGGTAATTTTAATTAACATAATGCACTACTATTTTTAACACATCATGTAGCACTTACAAGTACCAGGAACTATTGTTAGCACTTTATATTAATCCTGACACCACCTCTATGCATTATATAATATTGTTATTTCCCGTCTCATAGATGAGAGCAGAGCATTGAGGCACAGAAGGTTTAAACAATTTCTCCAACATCCAGATCATCTCTCTCTATTTCTCTGCTAAGCTGTTTCATGATAAGCCATAATATTTCTGGTGTTTACATGCACAATGGTGATGAGAACAGTAAGTGCATTTTGTGACATATACTGTATCTATCCATTCCGAATCTATCCATTTCTCTCCACCTTTACTCACAAACTACTAGACTCTGCCAGATCATCTCTTGACTGAAATTCCACAGGAGCTTCCTAATTGCCCTGATTCTTCTCTTATCCCCTTACTCCACAGAGCAGCCTGAGTAATCTTTTCTAAAATTTAAACCTGATCATGTCACTTCCCTACTCAGAAACCCCAGTGGCTTCTGATAGAATTTTAAATAATGTTCACACTCTTTCTTTGGCCTATACAGCTTCACATGATCTGATGCCTGCCTACCTCTTTGATCACATCAAGAACCACTCTGGTCTTCACTCCCCCAGTGACAGCCTGTAGCATTCTTCATCTTCAAACAACAGTCCAGGCTGTTTTCTGCCCTAGGGCTTTCACATTGACTTATCTACAAGACTCATAATCTAAACAACACTCAACTGAATTTTATTCTTAGTATTAACATTATTTGATATTTTCTTGCCTTGTATGCTTATTTTTTGTCTCCTGAGCACAATAAAGCTCTAGAGGAATAGAAACTTTGTCTGCCTTGATCAGTGCTGTGTTCTCCTTCTCAATGTCTTGAAGACTACCCATCCATAGTAAGCACTGTGTCAATATCTGTTGAGTAGCAAATGAATCTATAAATGAATAAATAAAGCCCATATGTAACATGCAACAATTCTGTTTCACTTAATCAATATGAAGAAAAAAAAATCCATTATGCATATTCAGAGTTCAAGGATAAATGTAAAAACAGAATTAAGTAAACACTGCACATGAGCAAAAGCGTTTTAAAATTGTTTAAAATAGTCAGCAATAATCCCAATTCTATTTCTTCTAGGCATGTGATGGTTATCTCAAAAGCAAAATGGTTCAAATGCCAAATCAAATGTGTGTGTGTGTGTGTAGAGAAGGTGGCAGAGAGAGAATTTTTTTCTTTAGGCAGATATAATAAAAACAATTTTTCTTTATATTTTTGAAATGGGAAATATTACAAGGGAAATATTGAGTATATATGACTTAAATCTTTAAACCAACTTTACAACTGGACTCTTAAATTGTGACGTTACTTGCAATGATGTATGCATAAATGTATTTTTTTCAATATACATTTTTATTTTCTCTAGAGAAAAATAATTGTTCTATCACAGTATGTCAAGATATTCATCTTGAATTAATTTTTGTAAGTGGTGAGAGACAGGGTCCCAGTTTCATTCTTCTGCATGTGGCTATCCAATTTTCCCAGCACCATTTATTGAACAGAGCTTATTTTCCCCAGGATATGTTTTTGTCTGCTTTGTCAAAGATCACTTGGTGGTAGGCAGATGGTTAATCAGGGTTCTCTGTTCTGTTCCATTGGTCTATACCTCTATTTTTTTTTTTTTTTTTTTTCCAATAGTACCATGTTGTTGGTTACTACAGCCTTGTAGTATAGTTTGAACTCTGATAATGTGATGCCTCCAGAATTGTTCTTTTTGCTTTGGCTACTCAGGGCCTTTTTGGGTTCCAAATGAACCACAGAATTATATTTTTCTAGATCTGTGCAATATGACATTGATATTTTGATGGGGATTGCATTGAATCTGTAAATCACTTTGGGCTGTATGAACATTATAACAATGTTGATTCTCCTGATCAATGAGCATGATATGTTTTTTTCTATTTGTTTATGTCATCTGTGATTTATTTCTTCAGTGTTTCATAGTTCTCCTTGCAGAGATCTTTCACCTCCTTCATTAAGTATGTTCATAAATATTTTATTTTCTTTGTATCTATTGTGAATGGTATCGAGTCTTTGATTTAACTCTCAGCTTAACTGTTATTGGTATATAGAAATGCCACTGATTTCTGTACATTGATTTTGTAACCTGAGACTTTGCTGAATTTATTTATCAATTCCAAGAGACACTTGGTGGAATCTTTATGGTGTTCTATAATAGCTACAAGATCATATCATCAGTAAAAAGTGATACTTTGACTTTCTCTTTCCCAATTTGGATATGATTTATTTCTTTCTCTTGTCTGATTGCTCTGGCTAGGATTACAGCACTATGTTGAATAGAAATGGTGACAGTGGGCACCCTTGTTTTATGCCTATTCTTAGGGGGAATGCTTTCAAAATATCAGCCCTGGCAAAGTATTTATGGCTAGGACATCAATAACAATTAAAGCAACAACAAAAATAAATAAACGGAACTTGATTAAATTAATAACTTTCTGGATAGCAAAGGAAATTATCAACAAAGCAAATAGACAACCTACAGAAAGAGAGAAAAAACTCCAAACTATACATTTGATAAAAGGCTAATATACAGAATCTACAAAGAACCCAAACAAATCAGCAAGAAAAAAAAAACCCCATTAAAAAGTGAGCAAAAGACACAAACAGAAGCTTTTCAAAAGAAGATAGACAAATGGCCAACAAACATATGAAAAAATGCTCAATGTCAGTACTCATCAGGGAAATGCAAACTAAAACCACAATAATATATCACCTTACCCCTGTCAGAACGGCCTTTATTAAAAAGTCCAAAACAATAGGTGCTGGTGTGGATGTAGAGAGAAAGAAACACTTACACACTGCTGGTGAGACTGCAAATTAGTACAGTCTCTATGGAAAACAATATGGAGATTCCTTAAAAAACTAAAAATAGAACTACCATTCATTCCAGCAATCCACTACTGGGTATCAACCCAAAGGAAAAGAAGTCATTTTATAAAAAAGACGCCTGCATGTGGAATGTTTATTGCAGCACAATTCACAATTGCAATGATGTGGAATCAACCCAAGTGCCCATCAATTCATGAGTGGCTTAACAAAATGTGAGATGGAGTACTACTCAGACACAAATAGAAATGAATTAATGTTTTTTTGCAGCAATTTGGTTGGATCTGGATACCATTATCCTAAGTGAAGTATCTCAAGAATGGAAAAACAAACACTACATATACTCTCTAATAATTTGAAACTAATTGATGGACACACATGGGCACAGAAATAAGTAAAAATCATTGGAAATCAACAAGAAGCAAGGAGAAAGGAAGGGAGAGGTAAAAACCTACCCAAAAGGTACAATGAACATTATTCACATGATAAGCACACTTATAGCCCTGACTAAAGCATTATAAAAGCTATCCATGTAATAAAAACATGTGTACCCCTTAATAATTTGAAATTAAAAAATAAATAAATTGAAAAATTAGATATAATAATTTACACATTTTTAATGTGCTCATCACTGAGGTATGTACTATAAATCTCTCAACATATTTAATGCAATTAGTTTTAAATGCCCACTCTTTGCCAAGCAATGTGAAAAATTCTAAGAAATTAAAAACATTGTCTTTGTTCAGAGTGAGTGTATAGTGTAACATAGACTGGAAGCTTGATCTTTATAAACAAAGTGACAACTAGTGTAAGACAAAATGTAACTAAGATTTTAAATGTGAGTAGTGAGAGTAGAAATATGAAGAGACAAATGCAATACGTATAAGAAAAGATATTAAAAACCAATAATAGAACTGGTATTACTGATATGTACAAAAAGATAATGAATTTAATTCAGCCAGTAAACCATATGGGGAACTCCAAATTAGAGAAAAAATATGCATATGTGCATATGTGTATATATGTCTGCATGTGTGTGCATGTGTCGCTATTCACATACTAGACTATGGCAAGTAGGAAACAGGTAATCCACATAACTGTCAAACCTTCCCCATTCTCTAGTTTGCTGTCTTTTCCATTTATATTCATACAATGTAGACCTCACCTCATAAGTACAAGTTGCCTCCTAGAAATAAGTGAATAGAAGGCTTAAACATGTGGAAGTGGACTTTCAATAAATGGAGAAAGCGTAACTTTGTTTCTTTTCCAACTATAGTTGCAAGAGCTCACATCAGTCTTGGAAGTGCTCCTTCTTCATAGGCAAAGAATTGCTATTAGTTTTTTTTTCTCTCTCTCTCATATCGATTGCTATCCAATTTACAGAAAGGAAGAAATCATCCTTATTCAGGAAATGGAAACTACTTTTGTTCATTTCATATAATGGCCAATTTAAGTTAGAAATCTTATCCATTTCCTTCTTTGGTTACCTGTTTCACAAGCTCAGCACATTCCCAGATGCCTATTTTATGAAGCCAGCAAGGATATTCAGAGAAATTGTCCATCACATATTTCATATTCTAGGATTGCCATGCTCATCAGAAAGACAATACTGGATTGATTCCAATTGTCAGGCAACTTTTAGTAGTGCAAAAGATCAGTAGATACTTGAGAATCAGTTATCAACCTTGAATTACAATTCAATATCAATGCAAGGACACTCTAAATAGTTAAAATATGTATATACTTTTAGATATATAGAAGAAACCAGACTGACTAACAAATGTCAGAGAGAACAAAATGAAAAGATCTAAATAAATATTTTACTTGGTAATTTAAAAGCTTGTATGATTTTTCCAATAATGATATTGTTGCTAAAAGTTTGCTGGAACTACTTTTATAAAACTATATTCAGAGTACTTTAAAACAAGCAAAACAGAAGTCACATGGCTTTTTATTGAAATATTAGTTTTGACCTGTAAACCTTAGTAATAAGATTAGTACATAAATAAATACTGGGTGTACAAATTGACAATGGGAATCAATTTAATATGTTTTCAGGAAATCTATTTCATTTCCTCTCACCAAACAAAAACAAAAACAAAACAGAAAGAAAAGAAAGGGGATAATGTAAAATCTAAAGAGAGTTTCTAAAGGGAAATCCAAGAAGAGCTTTGCATAATAGGATAATACTAATAGATTGTCAATTACACATGTTTGTTTTAATGGAGCAACCCATCTTTTGGAAGTATAAATTCTGCTTTTTCTGTGGAAAATTAAGTCTCATTAATGTATACACGTATTTTACTTATTGGGATAAGTGCAGGCCATTCTGGGAAATCTATCCCTTTTTTCTCCCTAAAATTTCTATGAGGTGATTAAGAAATAGTACAGTTTTATGTTGACAAGATAACTTTAAGGGAAAAAAGTAAGTTGTTAATATTGCTAATTAGGATAAATTCCTTTAAAAATTAGTTTAAATTATAGAAATTTGAAGACATTAGAAAATAAAACTCAACCACTTCTTTTGAAAAGCTTTGTAGATCAACAAGAATAAGAAAATCTTAAATAATCACTTTTTTTCAGTATGTTTGCTATACTGTCCATATTATTGATTTGGAAACATGAAACTCCATATAGGCAGAAACTATTAACTTTCTACCTAAAAGCAATTTCATACATTTTTACTGGTAAAGGAATTTGGTTTTGTTCCAGTGTGTCTCAGCATTAAGCTCAGGTAAGGTGGACTCTGCTTTATGATAAATCATAAATAGTCCTGGCCAGTGAATGGTAGGAGTCTGTGTGTGCCCACTGAGACATTTAAAAAAGGTAGCTGGGAGCTCCTAGGCCTAATTTACTCTATAATGAAAAAGACAGTAGGAGGGTAAACTCTCTCTTTCCTTGTTACTTTGACCATTGTTTCATGCAGGAATTGACACAGAGCTTTAACTGCTATGGTGTGGCAATGAGAAGTGAACCAAAGGGATAACAGAAAGGTGCTTATTAAGCACCTTAACATTGCCGAGCTGTTGAAGTAGCCAAATATAAAACCTCTACTTTCAGAAATCTCTTTATGCAAGATTATAAATACCTATTTTTTAACCACTTTTAGGCAGATATTCTGTTACTTGTAGCAAAAAATATATATCTGGTAAACTCCAAATAAAATCATTAACTTTTTATCAAATATTTTATGATATTTACTGTACTATGATATATGGCCCTAGTTCACAAGAGGCTTCTACTTAAGAGCTTACAACTCATATTATTATTAATGCATTCACTTGTATTAGCCCTTACTTTTTAACAATAAAGCTTTCATTAAAAACAGACAATGTGTAACCACTTTGCTAGATGTTATGTTGGATACAAAAATTAAAAATTCATACTTTGATATCATTGTATCTCAGAAGAACTTAAAATACCTCTGAATTGTCAAAGGTAAGATAGTTATTTATTTCTTCCTCAACCTTATTCCAAAAATCTATTGGAGTAAAGCACAGAAGCATGCAATGTAATAAGTTAAAAATTGATAAAGAAATCATGACAGGAAAAAGATTCATGTTGAGGAGAGTTCTCTATCTCAAAGAAAATTTTATTATAAATAAAAATACATTATGATATTTGAAACAAAAATATATAATTCTATCAAAAGAAGTGTCATTTATATGATAGTAACACATGGGATAAGTATAAAGAAAATCCATCTGAGAACATAACCTAAAGAAAATAAGTCACTGGTACACCTAATCCCCAACCTCTTATGAGCTCCTAGTTAGCTGGGACAGGCACAATTACATATAACAAGTTAAGTTCTCCAAAGGCAAACACTCCATGTGATGTTATTTCTTCATAAAATAAATGGCAAGAAATAGAAAACACATAGTTGGCTCAGTGATGATGGGAGATTGCTCACCAGGACTACAGAACATTTAGGATTATAACTTAGCTAGTGGAGTTCTCTTACCAATGTGGCTAGTATTAGCTAGACTTTGGTGTTTTTCCATTTATCTGGCTCAAAGTGCTGAGCCAGCTCATACAGGCAAACAGACAGAAGAGGGGCAAGAGGGAGGCATCATAAAGATGGGAAGAAATGAATAGTTAAAGCTATCTGGAATTGTCTTTTCTCAGAAATAAGGGAGAGAAGAAATGGACCCCAGAGCATAGGAAAGTTGATATTTGAGAGAAATAGTATTACTTGTCAGTGGAGAAAGACAAAACTAACCAGTAAGTAGTTCTAGTATTGTTGATTGTACATACAGAAAAGTAGAATAAGACTAGACTCAGTTACCAACACAAAAATTAACATGTATAGGTGTTCCTTCAGGCTAGAAAGAAAAAGCACTAGAGAGTACCTCAAATCCACATGAAAAAATAAAAAGCATCATGGAAATATAAAAGTAGGTATAAGTGTTTCTATTGTCTTTAACACTTTTATCTCTTGTATTTTATTCCTTCTATTTCCTATACTATTATATAAGCTTATATAATACCTATAAAACTATAGTAATATACATACAATTAGTACGGTTGTAATTTGTATACCAGTATGAACATAAAGGTGGGGGATGGAAAGGAGCTATATGGGGGTAAAACCTTTGCATGATATTGACATAAAGTTGGTAGTCATCCGAATTAAATTGTTATAAATTAAGATGTTAATTATAATCTTCCCAGGACAATCACTAAGTAAATAAATCAAAAACTATAGTACAAGAAACAAGGGAATTAAAGTCGTACATTAGACAATATATATTTAATACAAAGAAGACAGCAATAGGCAAAGAGAGGAACTAAAAAGACATAAGGCATGTAGAAAACAAACAGCAAAATGGCAGAAGCATATACTATCTTACATGGAACATTATTCTGCCATAAACAGAAGGAGGTGCTAATATAATCTATGACATGGACAAACGTTACAAACATTACACTCAGTGAAAGAAGCTAGGCACAAAAGACCACACATTATATGATTTCATTTATATGGAAGGCTCAGAGTAAGCAAATTCATAGAAATGAAAAGTAGATTAGTAATTTCTAAAGGCTGAGCAAGGAAGGGAGGATGGAGAATGACTATTAATAAGAAGAGGGCTTCTTTTGAGGATGATGAAATTGTTCTGGAATAAGTAATGGTGATGGTTGCACAACTTTGAAATATCTGAAATTCACTGAATTGTACACTTTACAAGGGTGAATTTTATGTTATGTAAATTATATTTTAACAAAAATCTAAAGAAAGCAAAAAGAGGGGGGAAAAAAGATTGACAAATTTATCTATGTTTGAGATCAGTGAATAAGTGTTTCATGTATCCTGGGTTTTCAACTTTTTTATATTAAATGCTTTACCCATCTGGAATTCTTTAGGGGGCACATAAGTTTTGTCATATAGGTTCCAACTTTTTATTTTTCTCAAGTTCTCAATTTTCTCAACATAGTTTATTGAACAGTGGGTTCCTTTCTTTTATATTTATAATGTCGTGATAGCATATAGTGAATTAATTAATTTTATTGTAAATTGACAAATTATACATGTATATATTCATGGAGTAAAAAGTGAGATTATGATTTAAGAATACAACCTGAAATAATTAAATCAAATGTTTAACATACACATCACTTCAAATACTTATTGTTTGTGGTGAGAACGCTTGAAATTTACTCAGCGATTCTGAAATGCATAGTACATTATTACTATGTAGTATTAGTATATTCACCACACTGTACAATTGATCTAGAAATAACTTAATCTCCTGTCTGAGGCTTTGTATCCTTTGAACATCTTCTCCCCATTCTCCTTACCCCACAGCCTCTGGTAACCACCATCCTACTCTTTCCTATGAGTCCCATTATTTTAGATTCCACACATAAGTGAGAATATGCAGTATTTGTCTTTTTGTGCCTGACTTATTTCAGTTAGCATAATGTTCTCCAATACCATCCATGTTGTTGCAAATGACAGATTTTTTTTCTTTTTTACAGCTAAATAGCATTCCGTTGTGATATATAAATTTTGTTTATCTATTTATCTGTTGATGGACACTGAGGTTGATTCTATAGCTTGGCTATTGTGAATAGTGCTACAATGAACATATGACTGCAGATATCTCTTCAACATACTGATTTCCAACCTTCTGAGTAAATACCCACAAGTGAGATTGCTGGATAATATGGTAATTCTATTTTTAGTTTTGTGAGGAGCCTCCATACACTTTTCCATAATGGTTGTAGTAGTGTACACCCCCACCAACAGTTTACAAGGGTTCCTTTTTCTCCACATGAATTCTTACATATACATAATTTCTTTAAAAAATATTTCCAGTCATATTAATATTGATTTTTCAGTAGCATATAATTTCATTTTATTCTAGTTATAATGTATTATAATATATTTAATGCATGTCTAGGGGAAGCCACTTTATAAACATATTCTGAAGCAAAATCATTGCTTTTATAATTTCTTCAAAAATACATGCATTTATCGAACACAGACAATTTACATGATGCTGTGGTTAAAATGTGTGTATTCATTACATGTCTCCCATAAGGTACATACTTTCTTATTGTCCATACAAGCTACACCAGTCATTTAATGTAGACTAACATCACTTCTCTGTAACAGCCTCCTGATGGATCTCCTTGTCTACAATCTTGCTTGCAAATTGCAACCTGCCTATTTGTTCTTATCTACTGCTTCCATAGAAATTTATCAAAAATTTAAATTGTATCCTCTTTATCTTGGCTTTTCATTGACCTCACAATAACTGCAGGATAAAGTCTGAAATCTTTGGCATAGGTTATATGCCTCTGACCACATTTCAGCTTATTGCCTATAACTCCTGTCTTGTTTTAGTATTTCAGACAGATATAGCTTTCCATTTATCCAGTCTGTACATGCCTCCGATTATTTATGAATGTTAATTTTCTCTCCCTATTTATTTTTAAGTCTTACTCAAGTTTTGTTTCCTCCAGTAAACCACTCCTAATCTTGCCCACCTGAACCTCACTCTGATTGGGTTAGGTATTCTTTGGAATTCTGACAAGTTCCCAGATGATACTGTTGTTTAAAACAAACAAACAAAAACATATTTTAGGCCAGGCAAGGTGGCTCACACCTGTAATCTTAAGCACTTGGGGAGACCAAGGGAGAAGACAGGAATATTGCTTGAGTTTAGGAGTTCCAGACCAGCCTGAGCAAGAGCAAGACCCCATCTCAACTAAAAATAGAAAAAAATTAGCCGGGCATGGTGGTACATACCTACAGTCTCAGCTACTCGGGAGGCTGAGGCAGGAGGATGCTTAAGCCCAGGAAGTGTGAGGTTGCTGTGAGCTATGATGACACCACTGTACTCTACCTAGGGCAACAGAACAAGACTCTGTCTCCAAAATAAATAAATAAATAAATAAAACTTATATTTTAGATTATTTTAGGAACTGTATACATTTTTGAGAATAGATTCTTCTCTAATTTTTTTTCTAGTTTATTTCAAAGGATAAAATAAAACAGATGCAACCTAGTAAACTAAATGGTATCCTCTAGAATGTAAATTCATTTTCTAGTTATTTCTTGTTGATTTTCAAGCCCAAAGCAGCAGAGCAATAAGTAATTCCTTTAATTATTATTTTAGCACCTAATAGAACTTGATTTTAGAGAATACTCCCAAAGTTATTTATTTCAACTCAATCTTATCCCTTTAGGTCATCTGAGTAGTGTCTAACTGCACCCTTTATACTTATAATCTTCACTAATATTAATACAGAAGTATAAAGCATGTCTTCTCTAAACTCACTCAGATTAGAGTCAGTTATCTCAACAAGAGGGTTTATAGTGTAGTTTGTATCAGAATCAAGAAATTAGATCATCTCCTGAGGTTCTTTCTAAACCTTTTATTCGTTTACTTCAAATCAAATATTAGTTGAATACCTGAGGTATTCTTGTATGTCCTTCAGTTGGGACCAAGTGGCCCTGACAATCTTATCACAATATCATGGAACTTAGCCCACTCTCCTTTAAAATGTTGTTGGCAGGCTTTTTAATCCCACTAGTATGTCAGTGGGTATGGGACTCTGAGGAAGTTATATCACCACCTCATGACATTAGATTCATATATTCAAGAATTAATGATTAGATTTAGATACATGAGTGGCTGTTACCTTTCTTAAAGGAAGCATCTCTCAAATTTGACACTGCTGTATCTTATTAGTCAACTTATCCAGGGTTTTTTCGTTGTTGTTATTGTTAAGGCTCAGTAATTACAGACTAACTAAAAAAAAATTCCAGTGAGAGTTCTGCTACCAAAAAAACCCACATCAGTGGATCACATTTACTTTTTTGTTGTGAAAGATTGAATAGATCTAATTCTTTCCAAAAGGTCAGTTGCAGGGCAAAATACAGATAAACAAACTATGGATGTGTTTGGCCACTAATCTGTTCTTCTCCCTCATTCATATTGCCTTCAAAAAAAAAAAAAAAAAAAAAAAAAAGATGGCTAGGATGCCTTATCAGTTTTGTAATTGCCTCCACGTTTGTATGTTTGTAACAGATAATTTCCCATCCATCAATATTTCATGAATTCCTTGTTTGCCAACACATTCAATTAGTCCCTGTATCTTATAAATCCAGCCTCAATAACATTTCTCATGCCTGTCTTCTTTATTCCATTTATACATTCTACTTTCTGAGTTTAGTTTCTTATACTCTTTGACCTTATTTGTCAAGAGCACAGCATCTGGAGTCACTTACAATTATATTTATATTCTGTCTCCACAATTACTAGCTGTGTGACTTTAAGGAAGACATTTTATCTACTACCACTGTTAGGAATCTTTCTAAAGCTTAGATCACAGTTTCACTCTCATCATCAGAAACCTGATATGTTTTAAGGAACAGATTATCCCAATGCTATATATACTGATGTAAATCAGATAAAACTGTGAAAGCTGTATAAATCACTTTGCAAACCTGTTGTAAGCATTTCAATATTCTGAGAAAGATAAACCTTAGCAATAATAATGCAAGCCTATCTCACTTAAAAATATAGATGAAATATCATATATGAGATTATAACAACTTAATCTTTTAAGGTATGCAAATATAGATTTATATAAGAAATATACTAATATATGAAAATGTTAAAGTGTCAAAATAAACAAAAATTGCATTGGATCAAATCAGATCAAATCATTGGATCAAATCAGATCAAATCAAATCATTTCACTCTGATTTAGGGGAAAAAATACTCCCTAATATATAAGACTAAACTGATATATTTAACCTAATAAAATACTCTTCTCAATCACTTTACCATACTTAATAAAGAAAAAGCAAGAATGACCATTTTATTTTTGTTCCCCTCTCCTCTTTTCCTCACTGGTGTAAAACCACATTCTCTAAGTTGTATATCCTGTTTCAATACCACTGTGATTTGATGGGCTTCAAAAAACTCTCACTGTATGGTTTTGAGATCAGAATTTCTGGCACTTTAAGACTTGCCCTTTGTCCTTCTAGATTTCATGTTTCACTATATATATAAAAAATTATCATGTTTTATCCAGAGTAGCTGGAGAAAGAAGCTTCTAATGGTCTCTGTCTGCCTTTGAAAGGAAGCCTTAGATGCCATTTTAAATTAAAAGTTGAGGTCGGTGTTTTTATTAAACTCATTTTACAGATAATGAAACTAAGGCTCTGAGAGAATCACTGAGTTTTCCAGGAGCAAAAAGTGAATTAGTATAAATGACATTTGAATTTATTCTTAAACCTACTTTGATATATAATCTGCAAGGAGTTTTTGCATATTAACATGTTTACATTTTAAAAAGGATATATAAACAGGTAGAAAGATAATCAAGGATATATATAAAAACAACACATGTTGGCATGGATGTGGAGAGACAGGAACACTCATACACTGCTGGTGGGACTGCAAACTAGTGCAACCCCTGTGGAAAGCATTATGGAGGTATCTTAAACAGATTCAAGTAGACCTGCCATTCGATCCAGCAATCCCATTATTAGGCATATACCCAAAGGAAAAAAGGTCATTCTGTAACAAAGACACATGTACCCGAATGTTTATAGTAGCACAATTCACAATAGCAAAGATGTGGAAACAACCCAAATGCCCATCAATACATGATTGGATTAGTAAGCTGTGGTATATGTATATCATGGAATATTACTCAGCTATAAGAAATAATGAAGATACAACATCTCTATGGTTCTCCTGGAGAGAGTTGGAACCCATTATATTAAGTGAAGTATCCCAAGAATGGAAAAATACTCACCAGAAAATTGATTTCCCTGATCATCACCTAAATACACATCTGGGAACGACACCAATCGGATATCAGACTGAGGTGGGGGGTGGGGGAGGGGATGGGGGTATGCCTACACAATGAGTGCATTGCACACCGTTTGGGGAATGGTAAGGCTTGAAGGTGCTGACTTGGGAAGGGGGGGTGGGGAAGGGAGGGATATATACCTACATGATGGGTGCAACGCGCACTATCTGGGGAACAGACACGCCTGGAGCTCTGACTTGGGGGGAAAGGCGATACATGGGCAACGTATGTAACCTGAAATTCTGTATCCCCCATAACAATAAGATGAAATAAAAAAAAAAAAAGAAAGATAATCAAGGATAAATATAACCAGGGATTGTAAAATAAAAATAATCATAGCATTAATGCTAATGTCTCCAAATGAGCTGAGGTTACAAAATTGCTAAATTAAACATAAATGCATCTTTTGTTCTTTTTCAGCACAAAGAAGATCAAGAAAAAACATGGTTCTTCAGCTTGGGACATAGTCGTGATTATTTTATTTTATTTAAATTCAAGCTTTTTCCAAAGAGGAACTGAAGCCATTAACTGATCGGTTGAATAGAAAAAGAGAACACTTTAGTCCACATTTTGTTTTTGTCTTCTCTGTCAAGCAAAACAACCACCGGACTGAAATGGCAGTATAAGTACTAACGCAGGAAGAAGTTTCCCAAAATTGTGCTCAAGATTGATCAGGAGATTTTAGGTGGGCAACTAACTGAAATAATTTCAGTTCCCTCAATAGAAGAATTTGATGCTAGAACAAAAGAACTAGTGAGCAAGATAGCTGAATCGCCCTTGGTGATCATTGAGTTGTTAATGAGAGTAGGAGAACAATGTCTGTAAAACTGGCAAATATAATATCGATTTTTCACAATGGAGATTAAAGCCAGACTAAACCAAGTATGGACTGGATCCCTTGATGTAGAACCTGGAAAAGAATCAAGAACTACTAAGTATAAGCTGGGTTGACTTGAATATGTACTATCACATTAACCCCATTCATTTCTTTGGGAAATATAGTAAAATATATTGGTAGATATAGAAAAACCAGGTAATCATGGGTATCAGTAAGGTATTTGATAATATTTCTTATGAGATGCTTATGACTACAAGGAAATTAAAGTTGATTTGTAGCAGCAATTTATTGGATCAGAAATCAATTGAGTAACTTTACCTAAATGTGAACAGAATTGTGTTGTGGTCAATTGGCTGGGTGATTTCTAATGGTTATCTTGATATTCTATACAGAGACTGTTCTGCCTAATCTATTTTTATAGCATGTTGGTAACAACAGAGATATCATTTATCAAAGTTACAGATGACATATAGCAAATTTGGTATCTAAACTGATATATGACTTGAGTAGTGTATTTGAAATGGTAGTGGACTCAAATCCATGCAATATAACTATACCATCCAAGTAAATAAATGAGATTTCATAACATAAGTGCTAAAAATACAGGTAGAGCAGGTACAACTCAGACAGTAATAATTCTTTTTCTAACAAAGAGTCATAAATGGATGGAAAATATTACCATTTTAAGAGAATAAAGGAATAAGATATTTGGATAAAAGTATAAGATATTCATCTTCTTTATGAAGGGTGCAAATGTTCTTTCTGTTTGTGATATTCACATTTCAAAATAATCAAGAGAGGAAAACACAAGCTGAGGAGAATTTTGTTAAACAACTAAGTAATTTGAAGTTTCCAGAGAAGAACAGAATAAAGCATGGAATTTCAAGAACTTTAAGAGAGGACCAATAAATGTATGCATATGAGGAGTGCAATGCAAATGAATTGAGGACCAAGTAAAAATATTCCTCTTACATTATAATGAAATCAAATACAGTCAAATGTCTAAAAATATATCAATTTGAAGAAGATTTTATATGAGTTACATTATAATTTCTGTTAATTAAAAGCACATTTAAAAATGAGATAATCTGGGAAAGATATAAAGTAATATGTATCTTTAGGTATAGAAAGAATTATTATATAGAGGAAGGGGTACAATGTAGAAGAAAACTTATTTCTTGTATAGATAAGTAACTACAAGGAAGGGAAAAGGTGACATCTAATAGTTGGTTTGTAGCTACTATATTTCAGGTCCTGTGAAGTGTTTTATACACATTTTTTTGTTTATTCCCCCAAACCAGTCAATTTTTTCTGATTAAGAAACTGAAAAGAAATTTTAAAAGATTGTGTTATATTCTCAAGAGCATATGACCCAAAAATAGCAGCTATGATCTAGAACCAGTTCATATCACTCTTTCCTAAGCAAAATATCCACATCTCCCATCTCACTCCAACACATACACAGAGGACAGAGGATAAGGGATTGTTCACTGAGGTTGGTAAGCATTGCTTTTTTTCCTTCAATTTGGTACCTAAAGCCTATGGGAAAGTTGCCAACCCATATGATTGAAATTGAACTTAGGGACAAAAGAAACTCATATTGTTATAAAGGGAAGAGTTAAGTTCAATAATTTACATAGCATTTCCGCATTTATCACTTTGCTCTCCCTGTAATCATTTGAGACAGGTTGTCATCTTCTATATAAAGGAATCACTACTATGTCATTTCCCAAAGATTCAACTAATTAGATATAGAATTGGGATCAAAACTTAATTCATCGAAATACCAGTCACATGTCTTTTCATTTATATATGTGAAAATTATATAAACTTATTAAGGTATGTTTAATATATTTATGGGTTAAATTTTGTTGTATACAAAATAAACAGAAGAAACAAAATTGGAAATAAATCACAGTTTTTAACACAATAAGCTTTAGACTTGGTTTTCAACATAATTACTACCTTATACATTTCAAACTGGTTTTCTAGTGTATTTGAACTATTGGTGTTCTGAATAGTTTCCTAAATGGCTTTTGTGATCCCAACACCATCTCCAAATGGTATTTTTTTATGAGCATACAATGGTTGCCAAATGGTTATTTCTTTCAGGTGTATGGCATATTATTAAAGCTGAAGTTTACTGAGTTTAATACTGGGTCAATTTCTTGAGTGTTATGATTTCATCATCACAAATATAATTGAAAAATAAAGGGTGAGCGCAGTGGCTCATCTCTGTAGTCTCAGCTACTTATGAAGTAGAGGCAGGAGGATGGCTTGAGGTCAGGAGTTTGAGGTTGCAGTGAGCTGTGATGATGCCACCATACTCTAGCCCAAGTGACAGAGACCCTGTCTCAAAAAAAAAAAAAACCCAAAAAACATAAAAAACAAAAAACAACAAAAGAACAGATATCGCAAATGTGTCAATAATGGATTGAGTAGAAGATTGCTATGGAATGAATAGGATAACTTCCTTAGTACAGTATTGCTACACTAATTGTTGCATCAATGTCATGTTAAGGAGAAAAAAAATTCTAATAAAATATATTAAATGTCATTATAGTGTTTGTATCAGCTGAACATAATAAACAGTTAATTTTGCTTAAACAAATGGTTAACTTTGTTTAAAAAAATCAAAAGTAGTTACCTTAGGTAAAAGATGAATAATGTTGTTAAAAACAAAGTTTATTTCTGCCAAGGTGAAATTTAGCTTGTTCACCCAAAAGTTAATATATAGAAATATGTATTTCTGAGTGGTTTGTAAATAATATATGAAAACATATACAGAAAGAAATGTGATGTTGAAATCATAACACTCAAAACAAGTGCCTAGTGTGGTAATCTAAGAATTTATTCTGGAAACTAGAAATATAGCCCTGTCTTGGAATATGCTTTACAGAATTTCTTACTCTGCTCTCTCTCTCCTTTCTTATACTCCTCTATTGCCTCCAAGAAGGCTATGGAGATCACATTACCCTCAACAAATAGATAAAAAGTAATACTACTCCTGCTTTTCAGATTAAAAAAAAAAGTAAATTATGGAATGATTACATAATTGATTCATTGTCATAATTTGAATAAATATTGGTGCCACATATTGAACACCAACAAAGTAATTATAAAAGTCGACCAGTTCTTGATTTGTAAAAAAATTTAAAAAATGATAAAAATATAAATTCTAGGAACTTGAAACAAATAAAAGTGTCCTGTGCCTGGAATGCTCTAACAGTGAAAATTAGGTTTACTCAGAGAAAGAGTAAGATGGCCCTCAGAATTTTGTATGTGATGAATAAACTATTTTGCACACTTTAGAAAAGAAACAGAAGTTCCCAAGAGTGGAATGGGATCAACTTTTAATAGAGCACATACACTCACACACAAATACCAGGTTTTGATTTTTTAAATAAAATAGAAAACACTGGAAAGGAAAAAGAAAAAAAAAAAAACAGAGAGTGAGATGCCAGCTATATAAGGGAAAAAAGAAGTAAATTTTATTTGAGAGGTAAGTTAGTGTATTTTTTTTGTTTGTTTAACAATCAAATTCTGCATGAAAGTACAGAATAACCAGAAGGAAATTAAAATGGATCAAAGCAGATGTTACTGCTTCAGGAAAAGTGATACTATAATAGGATATTTATAATGCCATTGAAGTCATGACTGTTCCTCTAGTTTATATTGTCAATTCATGCTTCTTCCATGTAACTGGTGAGTTTGAATATAATTTGAAATGATTCACTTGAGTATAAATTGAGATCATGAATAGAAGAAGCAAAATACCCATTTTTGTATGTAACAGAAAGTCAAGATCAAGTTAAGTTTGGTTTTGTTGGTCCATATTAAAATTCTCTGAGAACAACTCAACAAAATGTTTATAATTGTGCAGAAGAGTTGAACTTATCATCACTTAAATTCCTATGAATCCAAAAGAACAATTGATGAGATAGCTTGTGATCTTTTAAAGATATTAAACAGAACTTTGGGAACTTGGGTAAACTGTATTCCATGAAGAGACAGAAAGACCCATGACTGATAAAAATGCCTGATAGTTTATTGTCTTAAGTTTAGAGAAACATGAGAAGTGAATGATAAGTTATGAGTCTCAACATTCTGTCCACTTAGATCCAGCCTATGAATGCATTTGGTTTAGCATCATAGAAGGTTAAGGAAATAGAGAAGCCACTTAGAAGTCTGATCTAGTATTTATGGCAAGACATAAGGTCTAGCTCTGAACATAATTTAAGAAATAAAAAGTAGAAATAAGTTTAAGAAATATGAGAAAAACAACAGAATCAGAGCTTATTGATTGATTAGATATAGAGGAAGTGGAGGGAATAAATTAGGGTAAAGCCAAAGTTAATTGGGGCATGGTGGTATTACTCTTTGATATAGAGAACATAGGAATAGTCATTAGCTGAGATGGAATGATGAAATTCTCTTTGAAGAGAAGCCTATGAAACATCTAAGTGGAAATATTCATTTTTAAGTGATAGATATTGAGATTTGGGTATCAGTCATTCAAGTCTTTAAAATTTTTCAATGACTTCCCATTAATTCAATGTAAAGTAAATTCACTTTCCATTGAACACCCTTTATAGTATCTAGGAGTTTGGAATTTTATAAATCAGTGTAAGTATGGAAAACCTGAGTAACTGATCTGGATAATTCTAAACTTCAAAAATGTGATTACTCCAACATTATAGCATAGTTTATTTATAAGATCATGGAAGTCAAGAATTTACTGAGCACAAGATGCTCAGAAGAACATACAGAAGGTCTTTGTTTCTAATGAGTGTAGATTCTTTTCAAAGAGCTAAAATGCACCAACATATAAAATGTAAAATACAATAACAACTGAATAAGTTCAATTGGCAACCATAAACAAAAATAACAGAAAGATCCATGTTTCATATAAGCAGAAATAGGTTGATCAAAGATAAACAACTTCTGAGTTTAAAATAGAGAGCCTCATTTCATCTCTAGCATTATCATAGTGCAATGAAAATTTAATGAATTGAATTCAGTGAATGAAAAATTTAAGGCAATAAATTAAGAAAATATAAGCTTGGAACTTGCAGTAGAACTCAGTGATACCCCAGGGTATTGGATTTTTTTAACCACACCCCTGTTCCATTGAGTTAATTAGCATTCTGATGAAAGTGTTGCTTAGAGGTGACTATAAATAATCTTTGAAATATTTTCTCTCCAAAGAATGTTTCATGTTTCAGAAGAATGACTCAACCTTGGAGAGCTTCTTTCCAGTTATATCTCCATTCTATGAGATACCACATGGAGAGATAGAAAGTGTGATTATTGAATTTAGAGTCAGACAGCTTGTAGTGAATGCTTATAATTTTATGTTGCCTCAGCATCCGTTGTAAATGCAGGTTTAGGTTTCTTGTGTCAGAGGCAGGGATCAGTCATCCTTGACACAGTTTCCAGCTCTGTACCACACCCAAAAGACTCAAGCTGGTAGCCAAAGATAGAACTTAGAGACATCTCCCCTGCCTAACAGATGACACGCTCCCCCGCTTCCACAGATTCCTTTAAATGGACCATTCAGGGATTTGCCAGCAAACTTAAAGTGGCCCACACCCCACTCCCCATACTTCCCAATATATACTGCCAGTTGTCACTCTCTTTTCTTTCTCCTTGCTTGCACTCCCTGACCGTGTGTGTGTGTGTGTGTGTGTGTGTGTGTGTGTGTTTGGCTTCCAGGCTTGCAGTGCATCCTTTGGGATTTATAAGCACTAAAAACTTTTAAACTTTGACATTGCTGTTGCACCACCCAAGCCTGCCAGCAATCCAACCCCCAAACTTGAGGCCCCAAAGAGACCCATGCAAGCGTATCCCATTAGTGTTGTTTTGTCCAGGACTCTGGGGGTTGGTGGCAAGAGTAGCTACCAGCTGAGTTGATGGAGAAACTCAAAGGCTTTTATACAAAATAGAGGTATGCATTGAAATTGTGTTCAACATTTTACTGGTCATTAAGAGCAAACTTTTTAACACATTTGAGATTGAGGGCTTCCTGATTTGTGAAATGATGATAATAATATACCGTGTAAGTCTGTGGTAAAGGTATTATAAAAGGATAGAATAGCATGAACAGTGTAATAAGGGGGCCCTCACGTACTAGCAATATGTCTCCTTATGTCTCTATCAGGGATAACACGTGTTGTAATTTTTGAAGAAAAAAGATTGTTTTCAAATCTGAGTAGTGCATCTTCCTGCTCTCAGTTCAGGTAGAGCACTTCTGCTTTCACTTTTTCCCAGGGAAGAATCTGTGAGTCGTGCATATCTGAAAAGGATTGATTTTCAGTGTCTGTATGCCCTCTGCCAAGGGATGTAGGTAGAATACATTTGAGTATACACATTAACACTCTTCTCTGAAGAGAGATTTCATTTCAACTTCCCTATGTTTTTGAACTAGTCTGGGTAGGCCAGATGATTTTGAATTTGGACACCCAGAGACTCAGGCTAATGGAGAAGCCAATGTTCAGTGTTGGTGGCTGTCCTTGCACAAGGAGAAAAGAAACTCCAGTGAATCTTATCCAAGGAATTAAATGTTCTGTCTCAGAAGGGAACCGTGTCACTTACAATTATGATTCTTGGTCTCATTCAGCCACTAAGAGACAAGGAAGAGCAATCCTATCATGTTTCCAGAAGAGATCCAGAAATATTTAGCAATCAGCACAAATAATTGTCATAGTTATGATTTAATACGCACACACACACACACAACATATTTTATGTGCTGAGAACACATACCAAAAATCTTGTTTATGGAAAAACATAACTTTCTTTTTCTATTACTTAAGTTCCCATTTCACTTAATAGCAATAAAACAAAACAAAACAAACAACCAGCAAAACTTAACCAATTAATTATAGGTTAACTCAATCACATCTTGATTTCCTTAGTCATTAGAGATTTAAACTGAGCCAAATTGGCATATTTACTCTCTGTGGAGAAAGACAATCTGAGATATGTGGTAGGGGATCATGGAAGCTCATATTGTTTGGCACTTACTGCTTGCTACCTGAGGCTTGGTTGTTTATTTATCATCTACAGAGTTGGACTCATGCTTACATCACAGAATGATATAGTAGCAGGGTGACTAGGTTCCTCTCCTATACTGTAAACAGTGAAAGAAAATAAAATAGAATTGTACGTGGCCTAAAGAACAAAATCTAACTCAGCAGACAAGGCAGTAATACATGAAAAAATTACACACGGTCCACAGCAAGTACCAAAAGAATGACTACCATAGAATGTGTAAGAAATTTGCTAAGCAAGAGAGCTAGTCCTCCAAGCTAGGGAGATTTCAGTAGAGATAAGAAAAAACCTAGTCTACCCACAACAAATAAATTATAACAACATGTCCATTTATATTAAATTTATATTAAATTAAACTTTAATAATAGCTATTATATATTGTTTATCAATGTTAAGCATGTATGTTTAAGCACTTTATGTGCACTGTTTCCTTTAATTCTCCTAATAATTTTATGAAGTTAGAAAGAATTGTTTGCTCATTTTAAAGATGTGTGATGTTTAAAGTAGCTTAGGAACTGAACAGGTAAGTGTCAAAACAAAAGGATTCATGTTCAGATCTTTTCTACTCCAATTCAATGCTCCTAACCACTGCACTATTCTTTATTTGCTATGTTTAACATATTTAGCTTCAATTTGTAAATATGACACACTTACATGTATTAAAATTTTATTAATTCATTTTTAAGTGAATTATGAATTGGGGCACTTATAAGACCCCATTGTGCCTTGAATTTGAGTTTTGACTCCATCTAATAATGGATATGTGAACATAGCAGATCATTCATTTTGTGTGTGTGTCTGTTTTCGCATTCAGATAACAGAGATAAAATAATTGCCCTGCTAATCTTGAAATGTTGTTTGACTGTCAAACTAGTACTACATGGAGAACACAATAAATTTTAAATCACCAAAAATAAGTATTGTAGTACCAGAAGAGATTTGGCATTTCATGTGGAAAAATGAAATATTAAAAAAGATAGGGATTTGCCTAGAAACACAATGTTTATGCGGCCATTCACAAATGTACCTGGCAAGTAGAGGCATCCAAAGAAAGAAGTATTTATAAATTTATATGATAATGTGAGTGTATAATAAAGCAAAATATGAATGCCAGAACAAAAGTAACTCAAAGACAAATTCAGCTTCAGAAGGTCAGAGAGAGAAAACACATCTCAATGTCTCCAACTCCCTTGTCCTTAGTTTTTATTGGTAGGGTGCCTGATGCTCCATAAGATCTAATGTTTTCCAAAAAATGGCTAAATATTCTGTTTTCATTAGTTCAATGCATATTCCACCAAGTCTGCTTTAGTTTCCAGAAATGAAACAAGTGTGACAACTTTCTAAGTGATGTATAAGTTAATGTGTGGGTAGCCTAAGTCAATGATGGGCAGGATCCTTTAATTTTAATAGGTAGAAGGCATTCATTAGAGAGGACAAAGAGAAACAGAGAACAAAACTATAAACCACAGTCAATTTTAGAATCATATTAGGAAATGTTTAAAAGCTATACATTAATAATAATAGACCTTTCCTTGCAAATGCGAATGCATTTCCTCTTATATTAATGGCTTTCTAAGTGAATTCAATAAAACACAAACATAATACTGGAAAACTGAAGAGGTATCAATGTAGCAGATCTGTAACACAGAAGTAAAAATCACAAAGTGTACATTTTTGCCATGTTAATTAGTATAACTTGCCATTCCACACAAAGTCAATAAGAATTCAAGCCAATTTCCCAAATCTGTGTAGGACACGAGAGAAATCATGTTCACAGTCCAGTTTTGAGTTAGGAGGATCCAACATTAGGTTTTTAACAAGAAGACAAGAGTCAGACTAAATCTATAACCCTTTCATTACAAATAAGTGCTACCAGGGAATCAGCAGCTAGGTTTAAAATGCTGATTGTCAATAGAAATTGTAAGTGCTCAAATAAAGCCCAAAGTAGCTTTCTAAATTATTTTATTAATACATCGGTAGATAGATTTTGAAAGTCTACCATCTGTCCAAAATTGCACTGCTGTCAGCTTCTATCCTGTTTCCTCTTCACTAATTTTTCAGATCTACACTTTTACCTTATTCCCAAGCACCCTACTGATTTCAAATGTATTCTAATTTGAAAGTCAAAGCCAAAGATAGCATTGTGGTTATCAGTAACCTCAGGCATGCTCATCATTAGACTCAGCCCAACTGATTGTTAGTCTGTGCACAATGAGTGATCCCAAGGCATCTGCAGTGACCTAGCTAAAACCTTCCGATAGAATCTGCTCTTATCTACCTATTACACAAGTACTCTTGACCAACTGACTGTATTTATATTGTATTTCACTCCCTTTAACTCACATTTCCCAATCAAACTTGAGGCCCTCAGCTCTCAGCCCATGGGATACCACTGAAATCCTGCTGCACTCTTGCTAATGCCATGAGCTGAAGTCTACTTCCCGTAGACCACACATTTCTCTCTTAGTGATTGCTCAAGATCATGCCCAGATTGCACCAAATGTCTTACTCCAGGAAAAGGAGGTCCTGCCTTTCTATTCCTCTGGCTTGGAAGGAGAAAAATGTCTTAAATCATGTGCTAATGGGAACCTAGAAAGTCATTCATCATTATCCTCACATTGAAGATAATAGCCTGACACTCATAGTCACTGAGATCTTGGTTGATGTGAAAGGCTGCCATGATTCATTACCAGGACGGTCACACTGCAAAGCTCATGTTAATTCTTCTCTTCCATGAGAGCTTGATAGCAGTGGCATAATAGGTAAAGTGGAGCCAAGTTATGAGGAGACCTGAAAACCATACAGAAAAAGTGTGCACTTGATCTAATATGTCACAGGTATCTGGTGTTTTTCCCTGAGCTGGAGAAATCCAAATCAAAGTAGTATTTTAATATGGTAAACATATCTTGTTTTTCTCACACAGATCTGGCTTTTCCCTATGCCTGGTGTAACTTTTAATAGTACTGCCTTTCACTCTCAAGAGAGTCCCTATCTCAACAACAAAATATTGTCACCCTATATTTTATGAAGTTTGTAAAGCAGGGTGGTATGAGATTAATGAAAATTATATCCATTGTCTATAATACCCTTGAAAAGAGTAACGTTGGTTCTATACACTTTATTTACCATTCCTGGGTCAAGGAAACATGATTTTGTTTCAAGTCTCTTCAACTCTCCCACTTCTGCTTAGGAGAGCTCTTGTTGTGAATGAATAAAAATAGAATGACTTTCATTCTGATTTTCTTGGAGGTTGAAATTTTTAAATTATTCACTGTATTCTCTCAAAGTATCATTGGCTTTTCCTATAACCACATTTACCATTTCTGTTATTGAACTTGGCATGTAGGGCTACACTTATTTAGTTTTCTATATGTCCTTTGCTTTTCTGTCTTAGCTTATATAATAGAATCCTAAAAAAATAAAATAGAAAAGGATAGATCAGTGCCTGTCTCCTGTCTCTCTCTCTCTGTCTCTCTCTCTCTGCAGTTTCAGATATATTGTAATTAACCATAGTCCTTTGAATCTTTAAACAGTTGCTAGAAAAGAAAGTGATACATATTGGGATATCCAACCTTCACATTAGATTCATATTTAAATACCAATAATTTAGAAATACATGTATCAGTTCTGAGGACTCTGAAAGGTACAATGTATAAAGCTAAATCTCTTTTAAATCCAAACTTGGAGGGACTACACTCTTCCATACATAAGACAATATCCTCTCATGATAAACAGCAATATTCCCCTAAAATAAGTGGGATAAAAAAGCTCATGGGGGTATGGGAAGAATTACAACTGAACTTTCTTTGGCTGTTCCATGTCAGCAACATCTAAACCTGTCAAGACTGTGCAGGCTTACCTTTAAAGCTGTGGACAATGACACTAAGAAGTAGTCTGGGCTTATTTGTAGGATATCCCTGGCACACAGGTAGTGTTGAATAAAAAGACAGATGCTTACCTGAGTCTTACATTTGCTTTAGTAAACGGGTGTCATCTAAGATAGGAAAAAAAAAAAAGAACAGTTCAGAGAAACTGGACATTCTGACTATATCATTTTATGGCCAGAATTATGATTCTAAACAATCAGGTATACCATGAGAAAATCAAAATAAACTGCAATGGCCACATATATGTGAAGATACCAGTTTTTAATAGACCTTCCTTTTTTAAGGAAGAATACATAAGAAAAAAATATGAGCTTATGAAAAATACTCATCATTTTAAAAGATAGAACATCACATTCAAGATGCTGAGAAAATGCATAATTTTAACATGATTTACTACAAAAATCAAAGGATATTTTATAAACCATACATTGTGTTTTACATAAAATTCAGATTTCATGAAGCCAAAGATATTTATTATTTTAAAAAATAAGACAAAAAAGGAACTGAAAGACTAAATAAAATATATTCAATAATGACATGTAAGACATTGGGTATCAGGCCATGAAAGACAGTAAGATAGGGACACAGCGGTTGAGTCCTACATTTATCTCAGCGTATTGCCTGGAAAAAAGTCTCCAGGAGCTGTGCAGGACAGGAAAACCCACGACAGCCCACAGTTCTCCTGGGTTGAGAAAATAGAGCTGGGGGTCTGGGAAAGCCAAGGAATTTGGAGTCCATAGGACAGAAGAGCAAAAGAAAGAAAGCTGCAAAGGAGAGAATTTTATATATCTGAAGACAGTCTCATTAAGTACTGATCCAAGTGTGTATGTGAGGAAATATCTAAGGATTGAGGAAAGAACCACCCAAAATTAGAGGGAACAATGCCCAGAAATCTCACAGTACCAAGAACTATAATCACTACCCAGACTCATACCATCTTATTTCAGGGGACATTGTGTGGAGTAGAAAGGTCTTACCTCATAAGCAGGGGAAAAAAATTAATCCTAGATTAATGCAGTTCTGGTCCTGACTAGCAAACTTAAAAGCAAGACCTGAATGGCTCAACATAACTAACCTGTGTGTCTGTCTCTGTCTCTCTCTCTCTCTCACACACACACACAAGCTTATAATTACATATAGGAATATGAAAATATCCAGCATTCAACAGGGTAAATTTCGTGTCTGACATAAAATAAGAAATTACCAGGCATGCAAACAATCAAGAAATATAATACATAATTATAACAAAAAAAAGCAGTCAATTGAAACTAACTCAAATGATTACAGTAATAGAATTAATAGACAAGAACATTAAAACAGTTATATTGACTGTATTCCAGATGTTTAAAAAGTTATAGGAGAAAAAAAAACTCAAGAGAAAAAATAAAGACTGAATAAAAATTGAACCAAACATCAATGTACTGTGAACAACGTGAACATATATATGTTTAAGAGAAAAATTTCAAGTAGCTGGGGGAAAAAAGACATGTTATGTATAGCAGATCAAAGAGAAGAATAGCACTAGGTTTCTCTTAGGAAATCTAGCTAGAATATAGTAGAGCAACATCATTAAAGTATGAAAAGGGAAAAACAAAAAAGAAACTATCAATATGGAATTCTATGTCTAGCAAAAATATCATTCAAATATTTAGACAAAGACTTTTGCAGATATACAAGAGCTGAAATAATTCATCACCAGCTTTCCTGTGACACACACAAAAATGCTAAAAGCAATCCTTCAAGCAGATGAAATGATACCATATTGAAATCTGGATCCACATAAAGGAATGAAGAGCACAGAAATTGTAACTACCTAGATAAATGTAAAGGTTTTTATCATTTTTTTTTTAACTATTAACAGTTTAAACAAAATACAATAATATTTTTGGAGATGTTTTTAAACATATATAGGAAAAAATATGACAACAGCACAAAGGTCTGGAGAGGAGAAATTGAAGTACAGTTGACCCTTGAACATTGTAGGTTTGGACTGCATGGGTCCATTTAGACATGGATTTTCTTCTGCCTCTGCCACCCCTAAGACAGAAAGACCATGCCTCTTCTCCCTCCTCCTACTCAGCCTACTCAACATGAAAACGATGAGGATGAAAACCTTTGTGATGATCCACTTCCACTTAATTGGTAGTAAATATATTTTCTAGTTCTTACTATTTTATTAATAACATTTTATTTTCTGTAGCTTATTTTATTGTAAGCATACAGTATATAATACATACACCATGCAAAATATATGTTAAACAATTGTTTGTTATCAGTAAGACTTCTGGTCAACAATAGGCTATTAGTAGTTAAATTTGGGGGGAGTCAAAAGTTATATTCAGATTTTCCCCTTTGCAGGGACTTGTCACCAATAACCCCTGTTCTGTTCAAGGGTCCACTGTATACTGTTCTAATGTTTTATACTATCGGTGAAACAGTGTAACACTATTTGAAAGTAGATTGTAAAGAGTTAGAGATGTATATTAAAAACTTTAAAGCATGTATTAAAATAAAACAAGAAAGAATTGCAACTAATCAGCCAACCAAAGGAGAAAAAAATAGAATAAAATACTCAATACAAAAGAAGGCTGAAGAAGAGAGGAAAAAGTATTATGTACAGATGGCACAAATAAAAAATTAACATGAAGATAGGTTTAAACCAAACCTCATCAAGAATAACATTGAGTTCAAATGGTCTAAAAACTTCAGTTAGAATGTAAGGATATAAGACTGGTTTAAAAAAAAAAAAAACATTACTTAACTACAGAAATACAAATACAAGTAAGAGTTTAGAAAAAGATATATCATGCTAACACTGACCAAAAGAATGCTGGAGTGGCTACTATATTATCAGATAGACTAGACTTCAGAGCAAAGTCTCATAACAGGGATAAAGACAATCATTTTATAATGATGAAGGAGTTAATTAATCAAGATGATATAACAATTCTATGTATACACTTAATACGAGAGTTTTAAAATACCTGAAGCAAAATTTGATAGAACTGTAAGGAGCTGTTGTAGACACAGCCTCAATTATGGTTGGAGGTTATATTACTTCTTTCATTTTTAAAATTTATTTTTTATTGATGCATAATAAATGTACATAATTTTGGGGTATATATAACTGTTTAATGCATTCACATAATTTGTAAAGATCAAATCAGTGTGCTTGGGATATCCATCAGCTTAAATATTTATCTTTTCTTTATGTTAGAAACATTCAAATTGTTCTCTTCTAGCTACTTTGAAATGCATGATAGATTATTGTAAACTATAGTCACCCTTCTTATCTACTGACCTAACACTAGGTCTCAGACTTCTTTTTCATAATGAATAGTACAAGTAGAGATAGAAAACCAATAAAGATATAGAAGACTTGAACAGCCTATCAATCAACTAGATCTAATTCATATGTATAGAGTATCCCAAACAAAAAAGCAGCAGAATATACATCCTTTCCAAGTGCACATGAAACATTTGCTAAGATAGATCATATTCTAGGTTGTATAAACTTTCTCAATAAATCTAAAGGGACTGAGGCCATAGAAATTATACACCTGATTACAACAGAATTAAAATTGAAATCAGTAACAGAAAAAAAAAAAATGAAAATCCCAGTATTTGAATACTAACACTCTTTTTAATAATCAATGAGTCAAAGGTGAAATCAAAACAGAAATTTTAAAAGTATTTGAAATTAGATGACATTGAAAGTACAAACTATTAAAATTTGTAGGGCATAGCTAAAGTAGTGCTTAGTAGGAAATTTATAGTACTGAACCCTATATTAGAAAAGAAGAAAGATTTCAATCCATAACCTCAGCTTCCACCTTAGGAAACTACAAAAGTAAAGTGAGAAATTAGAAAGAAACTAAAAGCAAAAAACAAACAAAAAAAATATTCAAAGGAAAGGAAATGATAATGATCACAGAGTAAATCAACAAAAGAGAATGCCAAGCAAGAAAAGAGAGAGGAAAAAGAGAGAGGGAAACAAATCAATAAAATGCCAGTCAGCATACACTTATTAGATTGTTTAAAATATAAAACACTGATTATAGCAAGTATTGTCAGGTATGTGGAGCAACTTGAAATCTTCTACACTGCTGGTAGGAATGCAAATTATGCCATCACTTTGAAGAACAGTTGGAAGTTTATGAAAAATTTAAACAAACATCACACATATGACCCAGCCAGTCCACTCTTAGGTATTTACTCAAAAGAAGTAAAGCTTGTGTCCACATGAAGTCTTTCATATGAATAGTTATAGCAGCTTTATTCGCAGTAGCCAAACACAAGAAATAATCCACAATCCTTTAAGAGATGAATGGACAAACTGTGATATAGCTATACGATAGAATGTTACTCAGTAATAAAAAAGAATGAGCTGGCCGGGTGTGGTGGCTCATGCCTGTAATCCTAGCACTCTGGGAGGCTGAGGTAGGTGGATTGTTTGAGCTCAGGAGTTTGAGGCCAGCTTGAGCAAGAGCGAGACCCTGTCTCTACTAAAAATGGAAAGAAATCATATGCACAGCTAAAATATATATAGAAAAATTAGCCGGGCATGGTGGTGCATGCCTGTAGTCCCAGCTACTCGGGAGGCTGAGGCAGGAGGATTGCTTGAGCCCAGGAGTTTGAGGTTGCTATGAGCTAGGCTGATGCCACCACAGCACTCTAGCTGGAGCAACAGAGTGAGACTCTGTCTCAAAAAAAAAAAAAGAACGAAAGAAAGAAAGAGCTATTGATTCATGCAACAATGTAAATGATTTCTCAGAATAAGTATGTGGAATAAAAATCAGGAAAAAAGAGTTCATGCTATATGAATCATTCACATAAGATTCTGGAAAATGAAAGCTAATCTACAATGAGAGAAATCAGATTATAAATTGCCTAGAAATGGAGGAAGTAAGGGAGTCCAGGAAGAGTAGAAGATTAGAAAGGAGTATCAAGAAACTTTGGGAGTGATGGATAGGTACAATATCTTGATTACAGTGACTGTTCAATTGGTGCACACATGTGCCAAAACATATCAAATTGTATACTTTAAACATGTAAATTATCATCTGTCAAATTTACTTCAACTAAGCTTTGTGTGTGTTTAGCAAACTGGTTGACAAACAAGAAGAAAAAGTAACTAGAATAAGATAGAAAAGATGTCAAGAAAACTACTATTTCAAAAGCAAAATTGAAATTAATATTAGAAACAATAAGAGGCAGACTAAAATAATTAAATAATATTTAATCATTCATTTGGGGATAAATTTGAGAGAATGTCAAAAGGAAATGCTGAGAGAAAATATATTTTATTCAGAAAATCAAAGATATAATATTGGCAGAGTTGGTCTTAGAGATTAAGAGAATAAAATAAAAGAAACAGAAGTACAGCTAAATTTAAACTAGAAAAAATCATTTATTAGCAAAAGAAAGATCTGAATTCATAGGTCAAGAAATTTACTAGAGCAATAATATAATGGTAAAAGACCACAGAAGGCTCACACTGATAAAATAAGTTGCTATGCTATAAGATTTAAATCCACCAAGAATTGAGAATTAAAAAAATACTATCTTTTGTAAAGGAACAAAAATCAAACTGGTTTTAACTTCTTAGAACACTTAAATGCAGAAGATAATGGATGCAATCTCCACCAAGAGGAAATTATGTGATCCACAAAACAGTAAACCCAACCCACGAAAGCAAAGAGAAGAAGGCCCATTATGATAGGGTAAAATTCCACGAAGACAGGCAGGGAATAATTAGGAATTAGAACCTGTACATTCACATAGCTCATACAAGGATGGAAGACATTCAAGTTACAACCAGTAGAATGAAGAATCCTAGTAGAACAACCAGGGCATTTAGTAGGAAACTACCAGAATCATCACATGTAAATAAGCCTGAAAAAGTCATAGATTAGTGGTTCCTAACAAGGGTCAATTTTTCGCACCAGTTCACATTTAGTAATGTCTGAAGACATTGGTTTTGGGGGGGCAAGGGGTAGAGGGCTGGGATGTTGCCAAATTTTCTACAGTTCTCAGGGCAGCCCACCACAACAAAGAATTATCTGGTGCCAAATGTCAGTAGTGCTGAGATTGAGAAATACTGCCCTAGCTTAAAGGACACTCACTCTAGATCTAGCCTAGAAAAGTTAAAGCCTTAAAAGGATCAAGCTTATTGGCAATCAACTTAACAGCCTTCCAGAAAAAGGAGAATACTCTTAAATGAAAGCAGTAAAATCCAGCATTCAATAAAAAATTCCAAACAGCAAAAAAGGTGAACTACAACCAGGAGCAAAATCAGGTGGAAGATACAAATCCCAAGTGACAGAGATGATGGAATTGCTTTACTAAGGTCTTTAAACAGAACTTTAACAAGGAATTTAAAGGAAAATATTATCGTGTAATAATTACAAGTTATCAAAGAATTAAAAGAAACCAAATTGAACTTTTAATTTTGAAAATTTGCTAGATTTTATTACTAGCAATTACTCATTGCAGAAAAAATAATCAATGACCTTGATGATGTGGCTGAACCTTAGAGAGAAAATAATTGAAAATTACAAGATAAGGTAAAAAATAAAAAATTAAATAAACAGAGCCTCAGTGATTATAGACAAATAGCAAATGATATAATATACATTTAATTGTAGTACAGAAAGGGAAAAGAAAGACAGAAAAATACATTTGAAGAACCACTAGCCAACGACAACAAAAACCACCACATTTGATGAAAACTATAAACTCATAAATCTAAAAACATTCCAATTAGCAACAATGGATTAACCATGTCTTGCAAGCACACGTAGAGCTCATTCGAAGAAAAATCATATTCTGAGTTATAGAAACAAATCTCACTAAATCTCAATAAATTCAATCCTAGGAATTATTGTAGAATTCAACTAGATATCAATAAATGAAATATATATTTTTAAATCTCCAAAAATGTGGAAATTTAAAAACACACTTCTAAATAGCCATGGGTCAAAGAAAAAATTGCAAAGAAAATTAAAAAATAAATTGGAATATTTTGAATGGAATGAAAACTAAAACTAAACTAAACTAAATTCATTGCTTTTGGCTTCTGCTTTGGGATGCAGAGATCTTAGAAGGGTATGGTTTCCACATTGATAATTCAAAAAAATAAAAGAAAAGGAAATACCAGACAAACTGCATACTCATTGGTTTTCTTGATCTCCTAAGAGATCTTAAGTCAGTACGCAAACAGTCTAAAATCTAAGGAAAGACAGGCACCTACAGGAAGATATAACATATGGGCACTGCCTTTTCTAAAGTAGATGCAAGCAGTCACTCAAAAGAGGAGTAAGCTGGAAGAGTCCAGGTAGGAGTAGTTGGCAAGTTGGTGGAGACTGAGTGTGCAGAGAGAGTCCGACGCTCTCTGAAAGCCAAAGAAATTGGATGAGTCTGCACATTGGGGCTTGTATTACAGTAGTTTCCTAGGGCTGCTGTAACAGAGGACCGTAAACTTGGTGGCTTAAAACAATAGAAATGTATTCTCAAACAGTTCTGGGTCTAAAAGTGCTAAATAAAGGTGTCACTTGAGCCATGCCTCTCTGAAGCCTTTCCGGGATAATCCTTCCTTGCCTCTTTCGGCTTCTGGTGTGGCCACGTAACTCCATTTCTGTCTCTGTCTTCACATGGCCTCCTTCCCTCTGCGTTTCTCTTATCTTCTTCTTCTTGTTTCTTCTTACATTGCATTGTATTTTTAATTGACAAATAATAATCGTATATATTTATGGGGTACAATGTGAGATTTTGGTACATGTATATATTGTGGAATGATCAAATCAGGCTAATGAACATATCCACACCTAAAATACTTATCATTTCTTTGTGGTAAGAACATTTAAAATTCTTTCTTTGAGCTATTTTAAAACATATAATACATTGTTATTACCTATAATTGCCATACATATGGCAAAATCTAAAAAAGTGAAACTCAAAAAAGTAGAGGGTAGAACAGTGGTTACCAGATGCCAAGGTGGCGGGTGTGTGCAGAAAGGAGAAATATTGGTCTCTCCTATTTTTATAAAAACATTAGTCATATTGGATTCAGGGCCCACCCTACTTCAGTATGACCTTATCCTAACTAAATATATGCAATGGCCCTATTTTCAGATAAGTTCACACCCTGAGATACCAGGGGTTAGGGTTTTAGCATATCATTGGGGGAGACTTAATTCAACCCATAATGGGGCTCAAAGAAATGTTTGGAGAGAGTCCTAAGACAGAGGAAAGTGGATCATCAGCCCCTGGGGAGGTGAAAGAAACCCCACCCAGATTCTTCTCTCATATCTTCTCTATGTAAAAAAAAAAAGAGCCTTAATCTGTGGAGGAGAAAAACTAGAAATACTGTCCTTCATTGCTACTGGTGTGAGAAAATGGGGAAAAAAAATGTCTTTCCAGCTACATATATATTTGTACTAGGGACTCATAAATTCTTCTTTCTTTCTTTTTTTTTTTTTTAAGATACTCCTGTCTCTAATCAAGTATAATATGTGTATAAAGTGTGTGTGTGTGTGTGTGTGTGTATAGTAATATGAGGGAACACATATCATTAACCTTAGTCATTTACAATATAGTATGAATTTGGTTTCTTCCATCAGCCAGGATTGGGCAGGAAGAAGATACTGGGTTTTCTTAAGATGAATCTCTACCAACATCACAGTTTAGCAGAAGACATAACTCCATTTTTCATATTGGAGTGTTTTGGTCATCAGTCAAGTTTTATTTTAAGTAAAAGTGTATTGACAGCACAGTTCTGGAGTGTCATCTGTAGGGGAATGTCAAGCTTTGGGATGGGCTTGTCCTCTCACAGAATGAGCCATTGCTGTGATCCGTCAAGCAGAAGCTCACTCTATACATATTTAAAACCCATCCTTCATGAGAAATGGCAGTATTGCAGAATCATTCTCACCATGGCAAGGCAAGATATTGATGGTCCTTGCTGCCTTTCCTGAATCAGCTCCAGAATACACCATGAATCAAACAAAGAATTCACATTCGACCAAAAAATTCAAAACCAAGGGGGCAGTAGCAGTAAGGGGAGACAGTTCTCTTTGCCACTTTCTGAAAATCCATTAATTAATTAGTACACTGATATTCTAAATTCTGGAATATAAAAGCCACAGTGTTAGTTACTAATCTAAATATTCTAAAATGAATAGCAATATTATTCAAAATCTGTTAATACTAATAATGATTTAGAAAGAGTGAGTCTTCATTGAGGCAAGTTTCAAATACCTGAATTAAACAGAGATTTTATTTTTAGTAAAATGTATCAATCATCATTGCAAACAGAAAGGAATGATCCACAGCTGCTACAGGACCTCATTCTCCCTGGTTACATCTGAGGCTCTCAGAGAGGTTCAGCTACTCTTTCAAGCCAGTGACAAGGCACTTTTACTCCAATCAAGACTCAGAACCTAATGGCTCATATAAAGTGAAATATCCTACTTAGCACATTTAAGGATTTAGAGCTATCACAACAAAGGTATTGAAAGTGGGTGTGCCTCAGCCTGGACCATTCTGAGAGTGAGAAATTGTTAATTGTTATTGACTTCATTTCTTCAGATGGACCAGGGTTCCTTTCTTAGCTAAAAGGTACTGAGCACTTACTATGTGTCAGGAATTCTGATTAGTATTTTATATAATTAATTTCATTCAATCATGATTACTTTTGTTATTATTTTCATTTTTCATTTCATACGACTCGGGGTACAGATATACTTTGGGAAGTCCCCATAGCTTTCTAACTTCTCCCTTGTGTCATGACTTCTTGGTAATACTTCAATATCATCATAGACACCCAACTCATGCAAAAATCATCCTGACTGCTCAAATACCTCAAGGAATATTGTGTAATGTTTTGGCTAATTTCTACTAACTGATGAAAAAAATCAGCTGAAAGGACTGTTTTGACTTTTCCCAAGGAATGAATAGATGTTATTTTAAGAATGAACTATTAAAATATCATATGCAACAATTACAACAAAATCTAAGTGTCTTACAAAGAAACAAACAAAGATTTGTTTCTTGCTCATACTTTTCATGATAACACTTGATCCAGAACTCCATATTTTCCTCACTCTGCATGCATACACTCTAGTTGGGTATAATTATCTCATGGCCAAAGGAAAAGAGAAGATGACATTCCACACAATAATCTTTAAAGCTCTGGCAAAAAGAAAAAAAGAGGCATATATCAAATTTGACATAAAAAGGATGAGGATGCACAATCTTTGAGTAGGTTGATATCTTGAACAGAACAGAACAAATATTTTGAAATATTTGTTGATATACAATCTATTGAAATAATTAAATGTTAATAGAGTAGGATCAACAATTGAAATATGCTTCAGAAGCCTTTAAAAGAATACTATTTATTATTTTTAAAAAATGACTTAAAATAATCTCAGAGGAATTAAATATGACTTTCATGATTCTGGAAACATTTTATAATTTTTTTAAAATTAGACAAGAATAAATTGTTAACAGCTCAGTCTATAAATATTTTATTTGAAGTGTCATTAAATAAATTAGCCAGTGGTTGGGTTTTTGCTTGTGGGCTAGGTGAACTTTTGAAATAGAGGTTTGTGAGTAGTTAGTAATTAATTAGTAAGTAAGTAGCTTAAAATTCAGAAAGTAGAGGGAATTGTCCAAGGAGAAAATTGAGAGTAAAAACTGGAATGGCTGTAGATGGAAAAGAAGAGAACACTCCAATTTAAGGGGATATCAAAGGTAAAGAGCCCAGCACAGTAGATTCTAAAAGAAAAATAATAACTATAACAAAACAGAAAAACAGAGGATAAAAAAATCAATTTAACCAACTTAAATCTCTGTATTTTCTGCAGAATGTAGGTTCGATCATAGCTTGCATCTTGCAATATCATGATATATCCTGACTATGGTGGTAAGAAATGCTGTTCCACAAAAACAAATAAACAAGCAAGCAAAACTACATTTGAAAAAGAGAAAATCCAATTCTACTGCTACCCTTCACCTCTCTCTTTACAACTCCACCTAAAAGATTTTCTTCCTTCACACTCTGACATCCATGTCAGACATGCTCTAGGACAGTGGTCCCCAATCTTTTTGGCACCAGCGACCAGTTTCACGGAAGATAGTTTTTCCACATCTTGAGGGTGGGGAGTGTGAGGGAAGGTTTTGGGATGATTCAAGCACATTACATTTATTGTGCCCTTTATTTCTATTATTATTACATTGTAATATATAATGAAATAATTATACAACTCACCATAATTCAGAATCAGTGGAAATCCTGAGTTTGTTTTTCTTCAACTAGACGATCCCATCTGGGGGTGATGGGAGACAGTGACACCTGAAGCGTGTTGCTTATGTCCAGTGTACTCCATAAGCTGTTTTTGTTGCTGCCACTGCAGAAAAGCCTGCCTCACAAAGACAGGATGTTGGATATGGAAGCAGGCTTTTCAGTGCTTTTGTGGCAATCTCAGGATATTCCACTTTGACTTTAATCCAGAACATATGGAGATTTGAAGTTGTCTCAAACAAACTTTTAAGGTCACCATCGTTTGCCATCCCAAGCAGTTGATCCTCTTGTAGCACGGACAAAGTTGATTTACCTGGCTCATTCACAAATGGGTTGCAGATCCATTCCTTCCCAGTTTGGGGATCTTTTGTGGTTGGGAAGTAATACTCAACTCTATTGAAAGCTGAGATAGGTGATCATGCACCAGCTGGGAGGAAGAAGGCCCTGGCTCAGTCTTTCAAAAGCTCTGCTAATGTTTGAAATACATCAAAAATCCCCAGTGTTCGCTTGTTATCCCCATAATTCCAGTGTGGCTTTGAATGCAGCCATTTTATCTGACAACATGAACACAGTTATGGTTCTCCCCTGAAATGACAGGTTGAGTGTGTTGAGCAGGTTGCATATGTCACACAAGTAAGCAAGTTTTGTGACCCATTCTGTGTCACTGAAATGTGCTGCCAGTGGTGACTGTTTTTTTAAAAGAAACCTCTGGAGTGACTCTCGTAACTCAAAAACTCTGGTCAGTGATCTACCTTTAGAAAGTCATCTCACTTCTGTTTATGAGAGAAGACGTGTGTTCTCTATATCCATCTCCTCACAGAGCTACACAAACATACATGAGGTAAGGGCATGTACTTTAATGTGGTTGATAATTTTAATCACATCCTCCAAAACATTGTTTAGTTCAGGTGACATTTTTGGCTAGCCAGCATTTCTCCATTGACAATAGAGTTCATAGACTCACATTCAGAAGCGACCTCCTTGACTAGAGTAGTGAAACCAGAAAGCCATCCAGTCATGGCTGCTGTTCCGTTTGTGCATATACTGACACAAAATGACCAATTCAGTTTTCCTGATATGTAATCATTCAAAGACTTGAATAGTTCTATAGCTGTGGTGTTAGTTGGCAACAAAAGTGCACAAAACATATCCTCATGCACGTCCCCCTGAAAATACACTGCACAAAGACAAGCATTATTGCCTTGTTATCAACATGGATAGATTTGTCAACCTGGATAGTGTACCACAGTGACTCATTAATCTTCTCTAACAGTTGTGCCTCAATATCCTCTGCTGTTTCATCAATTCATCTAGTTATTGCGCTAGCCCAAAGAGGAACATGTGCGAGTTTTTGAACTGCAGTCTCCCCTAAAGTTCACAGCAAATGTCCTTAGCAGCAGGCAGAATCAACTCTTCACCAATAGTAAAGGGCTTCTTAGCTTTAGCAATGTGATTATCCACTAAGAATGATGCTCTCAGAGCAGACATATTTGATGAAGTGATGGCCTTCAATAATTGCTTCTGTTCTTTGTGTTCACATTTTTTTTTCTTTTGAAAAACTCCAAAGTCTTGTCTTTTAATGCAGGGTGCTTGTTCTCCATGTGGCAAAGTAGTTTTGAAGGTTTCATGGCTTCATTGGATAGCTGGTCACCACATATTATACAAAATGGGCTTGGAGAATGTGAATCACATGTTGCAATGAACCCATAATTTAAGAAGGACTCTTGGTTTTTTTTTTAATGCAGTTTACATTTTGCTGGCAGTCTTAGAGTCTTCTGCTGTCTCATAATTTCGTCTTTCTCCCTTTTCAAAGCAGCTCTCCAGTGAAGTTTGTTTTTTTTACTTATTTTTGCTAAAGTTACCTTGTGGGCTTACCAAAACTGTGACTGAGACAAATGTGCAGTGTGAGAAAGAGGTGAGGATGGAAGTGGTAAATAAAATAATGGATGGACCATGCATGGACTAAAATAAGTGCCAGATTCTAACTTAAAGCCTGCCACCAAATGCAGCTTAATTGTCACTTGCCACTCTCTAATAGGGTTTTGATATGAGTCTGCAAGAAATTAATTTATTATGGTCTCTGTGAAGTCAAACCTCTCTGCTAATGATAATCTATATTTGCAGCCATTCTCCAGCACTAGCATGACCACCTTAGCTCCACCTCAGATCATCCATTATTAGATTCTCATAAAGAGGATGCAACCTAGATCTCTGGCATGCGCAGTTTACCATAGGTTTTGTGCTCCTGTGAAAATCTAATGCTGCCACTGATCTGACAGGAGGTGGAGCTTAGGCAGTGATGCGAGTGATGCAGAGCAGCTGTAAATACAGATGAAGTTTTGCTGGCTTGCCTGCCACTCACCTCCTGCTGCTCCTAACAGGCCACGAACCAGTACTAAACTGTGGCCTGGGGCTTGGGGACCACAGCTCTAGGATTTGGGAACAATTGTTGTGCACTATCAACAGAGACAGAGAAAGGAGTGGTAAATATGACCTAACTAAAGTAAGGACAGAACAAATGGGATCCCCTGTGATGTGAATAAATAGAAAAATCACACAAACATCAAAGGCCCTACTTGTAGATTATTATGGTTTTAGCTTAGGTCTCCACTGCTTGTTAAAATGCAAGATTCCCTGAAAGAAAGAGAACACCTTGAACTGTTCCCAATTGATCAAATTCACAAAAGTGCATATAGCATTTGTGAAATGCCTACAGTATGAACCTAAAAAAAAAAAATCATTAACTTAATGCAATTTTAATCCAGTTCTTTTCTGAGAATGGATGTTGATAGGATATTGGTAACACTATTATCCTTTTACTTGTTTAAGCCAAATCTATTGGTCTTATCCTTGATTTTTCCCTATACCCTCATGTGCACATACAATCTATCACCAAACTAGGTGAGTTTCACCTTCTATTTATTTCTTGAATCTAACTTTTTATCTTCATCTCCTGTCATCATTCTTGCAAATTATCATCATCTGTTGCATGAATGACTTGGTTGATCTCTTTGCTTCCATTTTTGCAACTTTCTAGTCCAGTCTCCTCATAGCAATGAGTGATTTTTTTTTTTTTAACATAAGTCAGTATATATTACTCCCACAATCAAAGATCCTCAATTATTTCCACTTTCTCTTAAATTTAAATCCAACTATTTTAGTATGGCCCAAAATGTTCATCCTGATCCCATTCCCCAGGTCTCCATTTTTTCCATCTCTCTACAATGCAGCATCATTCACTTCTTTTGTTTCTTCAAAGCATCCGTGCCCTTTCCTGCTTCCAGATAATTGAATTTCCTGTTTTTTCTTCCTGGCATGTTCTTTTTTTTTTTTTTTTTTCCCCAGTTCTTTGCACTGTGAGCTCATTTGCATCCCGCAGGTCTCAGTTCAAATGTCACCTTCTCAGAAAAGCACCCCAATGTTTCCATTTAAACTGATTTCTCCTTACACTTTACTGTCTCATCACCCTGTTGGAATGCTTCATAAGAATTTCAGAATTATTAATAATCTAATTTATTTTAATATTACTTCTTACTTGTATACTTTGCTGAACTGGAGGGGGCAGAGACCTTATCTGACCTGCTCACTATAACCTCAGAACTTGGCAGAGTGCCCATCACAAGTATTTTGTGCTTGTTGAATAAGTTAATTGATGGAGAATATAGGGGACCACTGAGCTTGTGAGAGGAAAATGAGAATAGAACTGGGAAACAGAGAAATAAGAAGACAAATTCCACCAACTTCACAGTTTTGCCAAGGTCTGGCCATAAGTGTGCATTGCCTTTGTAAGTTAAGCCAATGTGTGGGGAAGTGAGAGGGTAATGGAGAGAGAACATATGATGCATCCTTCAGAGAATAGCTACAGATGCCCCGGGGACCCCAGATGGCTGTTAAGCTCCCATTTGTTCCCTGTAAACTCTCGAGATCTCACCCCATTCCCAGCTCTGAGTCAAGGGGAAACATGAAAAGGAATATAAATTTTAAAAAATGTTTTATCATAGCATCACTACAGTGGCCTGCCTTCCAGCGTGGTTTTGACATGCGGCAAAAGCCCTTGGTATTTTGCATGAGTTTCAGAGACCTCCTTAAGGACATAGACAGAGTTAGAAATGTACTTAGGACAAAACGTCTACATGCCAAGAAATTTATCTATTTCCCTTTCTCCTTCTTTCCTTTTACAAATGCATTCTCATCTCTTCTCCCACAAACTTTGAGGAACTTAATTATCTCTTATTTCATATTAATAACAATTACTTTTACAGAATGCTTACCATATACAATGTACTTCTGTGAGCACATTCCATGTATTAACTCATTTAATCTGCATGACAACCCTGGGTCCAGCCTATATCATATCATTTTACACATTAGAAAACTGACATTAATCCTGTAGAGGCTATAGAACTTGCCTAAGATCTCATACCTGGTAAATGACTGAAGGGGAATTTGAGCACTGTGTAATTGCAAGTGGTCTGATTGCAGCATGATGAAAAGCAACCATGCATTCACCTGCAGAGCAGGACATAGAAAGTTCATCTAGAATATCTATGTAATGTTTCCCTAACCAACTTGAATTCCTCTCATTCCTTGCAAAAGGTCTTCCAGAATGAGTTTTATTTGAAAAGCAAAATAAACATCTGCTTTCTTAGACCTTTCTAGACACAGTAAAAATCGCAACCAATTCCTCTCCCTACGTCAGCTTTAGATGTTGCCAAGCTGTATGAAAGAAGCCAGCAGGTAGCACGGGTAGGCGGTATTGGTGTGCTGGAAACTTGTACCTTTCCACAGCACTTCAGTGGAGGCCATGCTTAAGATCGTAACCAGTAAGGTACAATAATTATGAGAGTCTCTAAAGGGCTCTACAGGACAAAAAAAAAAAAAAAAAGGCAGTAGCTCCATAATGTGTTATATAATTTACTGGGCTTAGTGTAAAATGAAAATGAGGTGACCCCTTCTTCAGAAATTCGTAAGAATTTTATGACATCAAAACATTAGTTTATTATATCTCAAACAAGAAGCAGTATGATTTAATCAAAGCATGTGCCTCAACTATCGACACAGTTTTGTTTTCTTAACTGTAGCTTGTTTTTGCCAGCAGCAAAGAAGCCTGGAGAGTGACTGGTGATGAAATCACAAAAGGCATTTTCCACAGCTTGTGAAAATTGAATATTTTTCCCTGCAAGAAGTGGTCCAAAGCCTGGAAGAAGTGGTAATCAGTTGGTGCAAGTTCTGGTGAAGACAGCGGATGACAGAGAGTTTCCCAGTCCAGCTTCTGTGAGCAGTGTTGTATGTGTGACGTGTGGTCAAGCATTGTCTTGCAAGAAGATTGGCCTGTCTCTATTGACCAATCTCAGCTGCTTAATCACAAACATCCTCATCATTTCATCTAATTGGCTGTGATCAGATCTCAGTAGACATCTGCTGTGATCAGCTAACCAGATTTCATGAAGCTGTAGTGGATAATACCAATGCCAGACCACCAAATAGACACCATTAGATTTTTTTGACGAAGATTCAGTTTTGGACTGTGTTTTGGCACTTCATCTTTATCCAACCATTGTGCTGAATGCTTGTGATTGTCAAAAAGAATCCATTTTTCAGCACACATAACAATATAGTGTACAAATGGTTCACGTTTATGTTGTGACAGTAAAGAAAGGCAAGCTTTGAGACAATTTCGCTTCTGACGCTCATTTAATTCATACACTACCCATCTGTCCAGCTTCTTTACCTTGCCCATTTGTTTCAAATGGTCCAATATTGTTGAAATAGTAACGCCAAACCTTGCTGCTAATTCACGCATAGGCTGAGATGGATGGATTCACTTCCACTATCGCTTTCAACTCATGATTATCCACCTTGGTCTCAGGTCACTCATGTGGCTCATTTTCAAGATTAAAATCACCAGAACAGAACTTCTCAAACCATTGACATATTGTGCATCCATTAGCTACATCCTTCCCAAACACTTCGTTGATATTTTGAGCTGTCTGAGCAGCATTGTTTCCACGACTGAACTCATTTTTGAAAACAACGTGGATTTTTTACTTATCTATGGTTTCCCAAAAATTGCTCTAAAAATATTTTGAAAGAAAATCACAAGCCATATCATGTGTTTGAAAGAATAAGGATGCACCTTCACAATACAAATAAAACAAGAAGTGTCAAAGTAAAATGTTAATGATATCAACTATCAATCTTAGTACTTAAGGAAATCGGGCATTTCATACATAATAAACGAAATACAACTATAAAATTGTTCCTACTTGCAGACAAGTCCTGAGGAAAATTATCAAGCTGGCAAAAGTTTTCCTTTGCTACATTAACCTTTGCCTCCTCGAGCTTCCAGTGTTCATCCAGCCCAAAACCCTTTCTGTGATGTTCCTCAGGAGGATGTCTTCGGCCAGCTTTGTCTCTCCCTGGGCTTTTCCCTTTCTGTCTTCATCATCAGAGTTTCCTGTCTCATCATTCTCTCATTTATCAATCACATATTATGTAATTTATCTTTGATAAATACCTGAGATAGACAGGTGAAAATGACATAACCTCTTCATTGAAGAACAACACAAGCTAATGAAAGGGAAAAACAGTAAATAAAGTGGACTACCTGGCGGCTTATATGCTATTGTAAAACCAAGGTACAAAAGTCAACACAAGAAAGACAGAGAGAAGTTGTGGGGGAAGGAGGGAGTGAGGGAGGGTGGGGAGGGAGAGCAGAGGGAACAAAAGGGAGGAAGGAAGAGAAAGAACATCCCACTGAGAGTAGCTGAGAAGGAGATATATGCCATAGTCTGGAGGCCAGAGTTCTCCATATCAGGAAGTATAGTCAAGACAAAAAAAAAAAGACGTTATTGTCTTAGCATCCAGTTGATGACAGCATTACAAATTTTTGATGAATTCATTTGAAATAAATACAGTGATTTTCAAAGGGTTTGGAACGAGAGTGGGGAATAAATGAAGAACCACAGGGATTTGGGGGTTCTTTCAAATTATTCATGTTCCACTCAACCAACACTGTTTATCAGCCCTCCCTACTGAGGCTGACTCCCTTGAGACAGAGTCAAGATTTACTGCCACAGTGAACCATTTCTACTGATGGGAAAAAATGGCAATGTTTTTCAGGTGTGGGTGGTAATCACAAAAAGTGGGACTTAATATAATGGACAATTACTCAATAATAGTAAAGCCAGGTTTTCTCTAGGGTTGTTTCAGTCTCCATAACTGGCTAAGCTTGTGGATGGGGAGGCAGGAGGAAGGGGGACAGACACACCATGAATAAGGCCAGCATTTCTCATGTTATTTAAAATAAAATGCAAGGACTGTATTTGTTATATCCTCCCCCCTCCCAAAGGCCTAAGAAGTAACTGGAACAAAATAGTACTTTAAGGACCCAAGAGTATTCCTAAGGAATTCTCACTGTGAAATATTTTTGTAGCTGACTCCTGAAAATCTAATTCCTGATGATGGGATTGATCAAAAGAGACTGTTTTTATATCTGGGGACATTTTTGATGCCCCTTACTAATCACATATGATGTCACATATCCTAATATAGTCTAGTAGTAGCATATGCCCTATACACTTCTCATATACAGAGAACCCAAGTCTATTAGAATTACTTCCATTCTGAAAACAGTATGGGTGCTGAGCACCAATAGGATAATAATTTTAAAGGTAATTTTGAAGACTTTAAAAACCTCAGATGATATGTTTTAAAATAGAAGACAATTAAGATAATGAGTTCTCTTATAAATAGTATAATTGCTCTTCGTAACATTTTCACACACAGAAAACCAACACAATGACAATAGTCAGATTTGGGGGATGGATAGACAGGCAAATATGAGAGCAGGAAGCACTGATCAATAGGCAAATGGTACCTTAGAAATTAGGCTGAAATGTCCAAAGCTAGTCCTCGAACCTGGTCCCACTGGTGTGGCTAATCAGAGCCAGGGGTAGGACTCATGCGTCTGTGCCACAATGGCAAAGAGAAGAGAGTTAAATTACATCAAGATTGCATAATATCCTAAATGCCAATAATCTGTCTTGAAATTTTAAACCTAAGATTACATAAAGAGGCAATTACTATGAAATATTTTTAAATATATAGGACTTTATTTCTGAGAAAATATGCCTAATAAAAGATCCATTACTCTTTATAGAGTAGATGCCAACACACCTTACATTTGTGTTATGTTTGTTACTGGGATTATTGATTTCAATGTGCAATAATAGAATATACTCTCTAGGGTCCCAGTAGCCCACGCAGATAGAGCTAAGAAACTAACTTTCTAAGGAAACTGACTTTATCTCCAGAAAAAGAAAGGAAATATTGTGTGATTTACCTAATACTGCATAAACAAGAGAAAGGAAACAAATTCATCTCTTAATAAAACTAGAATTCTGTTCATTCTCTTACGTTGCTTCAAGAAAAGAGATCATATAAATATTAAAAAAGGAAACTCTCATGGCTTATTGACATTTTTATGAAATTAGAAGTCAGTTTTTGGCCCCAAGGGGAAAGATTTCTTCTCAGTAATTAACATATTACCCAGAAAGCTCTACCTTCCTGGAATTCTCAATAAAAATTCCAAAGCTCTTGGCAATAACTTTCAAGCATCACAATTTCTGCCAATAAAGAAAGAATGATCATTTACTGTGTTAAGCATACTCTCCCTTTAGTTGTTTGAGGGTCTGAATATGGCAGGTCAAATTGATACTGTTACACGATTACTGCTTAATGTGAGGAGTATATTTGGAGTGGAAATCACATGGGACTGCTTGATGCAATATACGAGGTGGTTACCTCGTTTGGGAAAAATTTTTTTCATATTTCAAGACTTCATTTGAAATGAGGAAAAAAGCATGTTAAAATTATTTATCATTTAGAGCTCAACATATCCATCCTCCAAATTTATGATTCTTGGATAAGTATAATAAATGTGGTCTTGGAGGGTCACTTAGGGAATCTGAAGATGATGAGACAGTGTCAACGGCTAAGAAACTGAGAACTTACAATTAACCTATGGAAATGGGGTAATTATTGGGGGGAATATGGCATAAAAAGAAAGTGAGCAAAAGACCCTGTGGGAGACAGCCAGATGCTCTTTCTCATATGAAAAGAACTATCTCGAACTAGATCAACATCAATCTGGTAGGGAAGAAATTTGATCTGAAATAGGACATGTTTGTTGTCATGTTCTATGTATTCAAGGAAACCACATAATAAGCTATTAATTATTTTGCACATTGTGATCATTTTCTGGATATACAGCAGTCCCTCGTTATCTGAGTTTTTGCTTTTTAAGCTTCCAGTTGTGGTCAACCAAAGTCCAAAAATACTAAATGGGAAACTTCAGAAATAAACAATTCATATGTTTGAAATTGTGTTCCTCTCTGAGTAGCATGATGAAATCTCATGCCTTCCTGCTCTGCCTCTCCTGATATGTGAATCCTCTACTTATCCAGTGTATCCAAGTTTTATAAGCTACCAACCCACTAGTCAGTAGATGTTCAGTTATCGGATCAACTGTTGTGTTATTGCAGTGCTTGTGTCCAAGTAACCCTTATTTTACTTAAACAATGGCCCCTAAATTCAAGGATAGTAATGCTGGCATATTGCTATAATTGTTCTGTTTTATTATTATTTATTATTGCTAACCTCTTACCATGCCTAATTTATAAATTAAACTTTATCATGAGTATGTATGTATAGAAAAAAATATAGTATATTTAAAAATTCAGTACTATCCGTGGTTTCAAGTGTTCATAGAGTGTCTTGGAATATATCTGCCACAGATAAAGAGGGGACTACTGTATACAGTAATAATACTATAATCAATAAAATTATAATAAAGCAATCATCAAGATGATATTTATTGCTTTGGATTTAAACAAACCCAGATACGATTTTACTTGCATGATCTTGATGTTACTTAACTTCATTGATTGTTACTTTCCTCAAGTGTGTGTGTTTGTTTTTTAAACAGGAATAATATTTCCTGTCTTCATAGAGTTGTGAGTATTAAAAGAAATTATTACAGATAAAGACTTAGGTGTATTAACTAGAAATGTGCTGTCACATTTTGAGTAATCAAAAAATATTATCCATTGGAAGTACTAGAAGTGGCAGAATATACAAACTGAGACACCAAAAAGCAATGATTTAGAAGGTCAGTGATGGTGAAAGACATGAGCTTTAAACCATATCTCCAATCTGCTTGTCCCAGGCTCTTTCTACTACATTACAACCCAAGAAAAAGCTCATATTTGAGCCTCAATTATTTTGTGTTCCAGTATGATCAGGGCTTATGTGTCCTCTTCAAACATGAACTTTCCTTGTAGACTAATAACAAAATGACACAAATAAATAGAGGCAAGCAATCAGGCCTTACCAAGGAAAAACATCAAATTCCAGTTAGCTAATACTGCTCTTAATTTGCAAGGTGACTAATTAAGTTCTTTAAGTGCTTTCCACATAAGATATGCTATCCTCATCACTCAAGTTCAAAATACTATATTTGCAGAATGTAAAATGCATATATGAAGGGCTAACTTTTCATATATGCATGTTCTGCAGGGCCAACTGCAGGACTTGAGCATGGGTGGAGTTTGGTATATTACCAGAATAGAACTTCCCAAACCATCAACATACTGTGCGTTCATTAGCCACCTCCTCCCCACTTTGCTGATGTTTTAAGCTGTCTGCACCACATTGGTTCCATGATGGAACTCATATTTGAAAATAACATGAATTTTTGGCTTATCCATGGTTTCACAAAAATTGCTCTAAAAAAATTTTGAAAGATAATCATAAGCCAAACCATACTTTTGAAAGAATGAGGATGCACCTTCACAATAAAAATAAAACAAGAAGTGTCAAAGTGAAATGTCAGAGATATCGACTGTTTAACTTAGTACTTAAGGTAAAATCTCTTGCTGTTTTCCAGATTTTCTCTTCATTGCTAATTCATGTCAGTTTGACTATGATGTGTCTAATGTGGATCATGTTGCATTTATTCTACTTAAGGTTTGTTGAGTTTCTCAAATGTATAGAATAATGTTTTTCATCAAAATTGGCATATTTGTGGCCATTATGTCTTCAAATATGTTTTTTTCCCATTCTTTTCTCATTTTCATTGTCTCTCATTTTTTTTTTCTGCAATACACATTACACATATATTGGTATGTTTGATGGTGTCTCATAGCTCTCTGAGACTGTTCATTTTTATTTATTTTTTAATCTTTCTGCTCCTCAGACTGGAATATCATTATTGACCATTTTCATATTTGATGACTTTTTTCTTTCTACCAGCTCAAATCCATTCTTAAGCCCCTCTAGTGAACTTTCCATTTCAATTATTGTGTTTTACAATTTCAGAAATTCTAAATTCTAAATTCTAATTTTTTTTATTATAATTTTAAATAATTTATATTCTGTATTTGGTGAGACATTTGTTGTACTTTAATTTTTTATACATTATTTCATTTAGTTCTTTTAACATATTAATAGTTGATTTAAAGCCTTTATTTACTAAATCCAAAATCTGGGTCCCCTCAGTCACAGATTCTGGTGACATTTTATTTTCTTATGCATGTGTCAGATGTTTCTGTATTTTCCATGTCTAGTAAATTTTGTTAAAAACTGGACATTCTAGATAATATAAGTCCTCAGATGTAAAATATATTTCACTTCTGTTATTGTGGTGTTTTCTTATTGCTATGATTTGTGTAAAGATTTTCCTGGATTAATTTTTAGATTCTGTATTCTCTGCTGTGTGTCACTAAGAGTTCTCTGTTAGTATTTTTTTCCTTAGCTTTCAATTCCCATTAGTACAAGGCCTCAAAGTCAGCCAGTTAAGTGGTTGATACCCTCTCCTTTCCCCATGTATTTCCTGTTTTTGCTCATAGCCTTACACATACACACAGACTTTCAAATGCCCAGGAATATGCTAGAGCTTTTTAAAGCTTCCTACCTTTATCTACTTTTCCAGGATTTCCTTTTCAATTCCCACACAAGCTTTTGTTTGCCCCAACTGAAATCTCAGCCTTAGGCAACTGAAATGTTGCTATCAGCTTGCTATTGTTTTGGAAATGCCCTAGGGGTAGACTGTTCCTCTCCTACTGATTTGAGACCTGAGTCAAATCAAATAGCCTCTACATTCTTGAGAATATAAATTTCTCAAGGAACTGCAAGTTCAGATAAAATATTGACTATGCCCTACAGACTGTGCTTTTAATAGCCAGATCTCCCTGAGTGTCTGATATCTCTGTTCACCACAATGCTGCCACCGTTTGGCAACAGTGCCACTGAAATGGGGAGGGAAACTGGAGCAGCACTAAGTTAAAACAGCACAGACTCCACTGTCTTACCTGGGTTTAGTAGTTTCCCTTAGATAGGCAATTTTCAGTGTATTCTGTGGCTTTGCCTACCAGACTTCTGAAAGTGTTTATTTTAGTTAATTTGCTTGCATTTTTATTGTTTTATAGGGAGAGTAAGTTTACCTATTCTTCACTTCATTATTCCAGAACTGATTAAACATTATTTTTTAAATGTGTCTTTAAGTTCTTCTATATATTTGTTGATTTTTCTGTAGTTTATCTATCAATTAAAGAAAGAGGTGTGCTAAATTCTTCACTACGTTAGTAGATTGGTCTCCTTATTCTAGTTCTGTCAGTTTTTGCTTTATATATTTTGAGCCTGTTATACAGACTTATAATTGATGATCATTCTGGTAAACTGAAATTTATATCTGTATTTAGATATTCTCTATTTCCTTACTGTTTTTTGGCCTTAAAATCCTTATCATCTATTATTAATATAGTTATGCCAGTTTTAATTTGATTATAACTTCCATGGTATATATTTTCCCAATCTTTCAAATTTTGCATACTTAGGACCTGTCTTTTTTTTATATCATGGATTTTTATTTGTTTAAAAATTATTCTGAAAATCTTTCCCTTGTTAGTGAAATGAAGCATTTTGTTCATTTGCAATAATTATAATTATATATCTACATTTAGATTTGTCTCTATCATTTTAATTTTGTGCTATTTGTACTGATTTTTTAATCTCTCCTTTCTTACCTCAAGAGAACTCTCATTAAATACCACATTTGCTGGCACTGTGATCTTGAACTTCTAGCCACCATAACTGTGAGAAATAAATTTCTGTTATTTAAATCAACCAGTCTATGGTATTTTCCATGGTATTCTGAATAGACAAAGACAATTCTCAACTATCATTTCTTCAAATATATCCTTTGTCCAATTTTCTCTCTCTACTCTTTTCTTTTATACTTTTCATTTCTGCCTCACTGTGATTTCTAGATTTATTTTTTCCAAATTAATCTTACAAATCATTAATTCTTTTGTCATTAATCCTGTCCATTGTGTTTTTATTTTAGTTTCAATGATTTTACTTTTTAAATTTCTTTATCTTTACCTATATTTGTGATCCTTCCTTTTTTACTTAATTATATTTAACAAATCATGTTATTTTCTACAAACATTTTCTGAAAATTTGAGCATTTGATTTTGCTGTCTGTGTTCTCTGCTGGCTCTTAATAGTGATTCTTTTCTTCTCACGCTTTGTTTTGATTTTTGACTAAAAAAGCCTATAGTTCTTAGAATTAGTCTGTGAAAAAGCTTTACTGTCCAGTTGAAAATCAGTTTTTCTGGAGATTTGTTTGCTCTTCTCAGGAACAGGAGAATACTATCAAGCCATTGGTTTTTCCTTAAAGGCCTCTTTAGAACACTAGGGCTATGCAAACTAGAGTTTTCTATGCTTGTGAAGTCTAGTTTGTGAATATGAATTTTTTCTGAGAAAGGCTTTTCACTTTCACTCTGGGCCTTGTTTTGATTTAAATACTCCCCTGGCAGTAACCAGGCATGCCAGGTTTATATCTAATTCACCTTTACATGGAGGGTCCTATATTTCAGAGTCAACTTTGTGCCAAGAGTAGGTTTGCTTCAATTGGACTCATTTGAATAAGCCCTAGGCTAGATTGTTCCTCTGCAAATTCTGAGGCCACTGAGGTCAAAGCCCTGTGGTCTGCAATTTCAGCACATCATCTCAAAGGGGAAAATTGCTTCAGTGTGCTCCTTATCTGTCTGGGTTCCCTTTTCCTTTAACCACTTTTGACCTTAAAGTATTCTCCACTAAGTGGTCAACTCTTTGATACATTATAAGTAATTGTTTTTATCCCTGTTGTTTCCATATTTACACTATGAATTTCAGTTTTCTATTATTTAATTCTATTTGAAACAGACGTAATAACCACAATTGAGCTGAGTCTGTTGTAGCACTCTTATCCGAACGACTACTCTATTATATAATTATCTATATGTTGTGTATACAGTGTATATGGTATATTATGTATACTGAACTCAGTACATTTCCCTCCACACCACGTCTGTTCTTTGTTCATCACTGTCCCCAGTTTAAGTCCCTTGCAGTCACAAATTCAAAGGTATTTCACTGTCATAAAATGTAACACTACACACAGTGGAGATTAGAATTAATATCAAATAAAAATTATTGTTTATTAACCGATCACAATGGTCAGTGGTTTCCTCAAATCTAAATTTTTGGGCTCTAAATAAAAGTGAAATCAAACAAAAGAGGGATATGTACATGAGGCATTTACAAATGTGATTTGCTGACTCCATACTCATTCAGTCCCCCACCAAAGTCAGCAGCCCAAGGTTGTGAACTTTGTTCCTTAGTAGGAATAAAGCTTTATCTGTCTTTGATGATTTCAACTTTTCTATAGTTTGTATATGTGGCACCTCATCATATACATTTATCCAGTTTGGCATTAAATAAATTTTTACAAATTGAAGTATTGAATATTTTTTTCAATTGCAGGAAATAGGTACTATTTATTCAGATATTTTCTCCCCATTGTTTAATTATTAGTGATCCAGACACTATAATTATACCAATGTTGATGCCTCAATGTCTATTTCACTCATTATATCTCTTTATCCCTTCCTACTAACTGCTGGGTAAGTTCTTTAAATCGATCTCCCAGCTTACTCATTTGTTTTCTGAATGTGTCCTTTAGATGGCCAACCTATCCACTGAGTGCACTATTTTAACCTCCTGCCTCTATCGCTTATGATTAGCTTTTCTTTCCTTAATCTCCTGCTAAGTGACTAGAGTTTATGACAGTTTAAGTGCTCTGGTCACTCTAATGGAATGCTACCAACCCCAAATTGCATGTCCCTCTTCTAACAGGATGCTTCAACGCACTTACCATAAAATTATTAATGTTGAAATATCTAACATATAAATGGGGTGATTACAATGGGGGTGGTTGCTGTTGTTGCTTATTTGTTTTAGTTTACTTTTGTTTTGCTTAGAGCGGAACTTTTCAGGAATAGTTCTATTATAACAATCCAAAACTCAGCTCTGTGGTTTTTGTATTCCCTGTCCTTAGAATCAGGTTTATTTTATAAAATCTAAGATTTTGGCTAACATTACTTAAAAAATGTTTTTAATAAAAATATTTGACACAATGTATTTTGTATCCATTTATTCAAACCACAAAAAAAAAAAAAAAAAAGCCTGCACAGCCTGTAAAAGGAAAAATAAATGATATTGAATCTTAATTTTTTCACTTATTAGTTTTCCTGGTGTTTTTAACCATTTTGGTCATGTTAACACAACTGTAGCATGTGTTATTTATGATGTGTCAAAATGGTTTTACTTTCAAAATGATGTGTGTGCATATATAGATAGATAGATACAGATATTTACTTTTTGTCCCTGAATATGTACTTTTTTTAGGTGAATGTCTCATATTCACATGAAAAAAAAAATCGTATTTTGCCGTTGTTTGGTGGAATGTTCTGTGAAATGTCAATTAGATGAAGTTGATTGACATCCTTGTTCAGGTCTTCTATATCTCTACTTATTTTCTATCTTCAATAGTATAGGGTTATTTAAATGATCTATTTCACACTGACTGAGTTGTGCTAGTTTTTGCCTTTAGGGGAATTGGTGTAGTTTATCTATGCTATTAAATTTATGTTTGTAGAATTATTTATAAAATTTCCTTATTAGTCTTGATTTCTGCAGGGTCTATAGTGATATTTCCTATGTCATTTTTAATATTGATTACTGTGTCTTCCCTCTTTTTCTTTGTCAGTCATGCTGAAAGTTTGCCAATTTTACTATTCTTTTCAGAGAACCACTCTTTATTTCATTGAGTTTCTCCACTTTATCTATTTTCATTTCATTGATTTCTATCCTGATTTTTATAAATCCCTTTCTTCTGCTGGGATTTTTTTTTGTTTTTTGGTCCTTCTGTTTCTAAGTTCTTGAAATGAGAGCTTAGATTATCAATTTAAGCTTTTCCTCTTTTCTACTATATATACATATTGAACATTATGAGTTTTTTTTTCAGTACTGCTTTAGCTATGTACCATGGGTTTTGATATAGGTGTTATATTTTAATTTTCATTCAATTCCATGTACTTTTGGATATCTTGTACATTTCATCTGGGATCCCATGATTACTTAGAAGTGTTTTTGTTTTTGTTTGGTTCTTTTTAGTTTCCAAGTATTTCTATATTTTCCTATTATCTTTATTAATTTCTAGTTTGATCTCATTATGGCTAGAACATACTCTATATCATTTAATTTTTTTGTTTTACTTTTTTTTGCACTTTGTTTTATGGCTCAGGATATTATCTATCTTGGTATATTTTCTGTAACCCCTTGAAAAGAATGCATTGTTCAACAGAATGATTATATTCATACTTTTGTTTTATGTTTGTTCTGTGTTTTGTTTCACTGTCTTCTTTTTTATACTTTCCTGTCAGTTACTTGAACATTTTTTTAATTTAATTTAAATTTATTTATAGTGTTTTTTTTTTTCCTAAAGCAACTCAGGACATGTAACTTATAGTGTTTTTGATATATCTATTTTATAGCTTTTATAGGGTTGATCTAGGTATTATATATATATAACTTATCACAGTCTACTGCGATCATCATCCTACCAGTTTGAGTGAAGTATAGAAATCCTACCTTCTTCATGTCTCTTTACTCTCCTTCATTTATAATGTAATATCTTAAATATTTTTTCTACATATGTTTAGAGCCACATTAGGCAGTGTTATAAATGTTTTCTGTCCAAACATCTTTCTGTAAGGCTGGTGGCAGGCACCCCTCCCCTCCCTAAAGGAAAAAGAAGAAGCCCACAGACCTGCCAAGGACAATGCCTGCAAGGCCCAGCTAAGTTAAAGGATGACCACACCTGGATGGTTACCCTGATAAGAGTCTCGGTTCCTGGAATCCACACATACCACCTGCCCCTCCTGCTTCTCAATACCCGCCCTAAAACTGCAACGGAAAATTCCTTGTTCTCCCCACCATAAATCTTCCTGCCAAAGAAACCCCTACTCCCATCCCTAAAAACATATATAAGCCCACTCAAAACTTCTGGGCGATACAACTTCCCCGGTCTCTCTCTCGGGGCCTGTGAACCTCCCCCGGGAACCCCCCAATAAAGCCTCATTACTTACCCCTTTCAACTCTGCTCATCTTTCTTTCTCTGGCACCAACTAATCCAAAAAACCTTATTTTCTACTTTTCTCTATCTCCCTTTTTCTTCTGGAATTCCAATTACATATGGGTTAGACCAAATGACACCATCCCACATATCTTGAATTCTCTCTTCTATTTTTTTTCACTCATATTTCTCTTTGTGATCTAATTTAGGTGATTATCATTGACCTAGAATGAGACTCACTGATTTTTTTTCTCAACTGAAAAATCTATTGATATGCTTACTCAAGGCATTCTTCATCTCTGGAACTACTCTGTTTTCAATTGTACCATTCTATTTAGTTTTTTATTATAGTTTTTATATTTGTGCTGATATCACCTATCTGTTCATTCATATTATAAACATTTTCCACTACAGCTTTTAACCTATTAATCATTATTCCTATTTCCTGTCTGATTGTTCCAATAGCAGTATCATATTTGAATCTGATTCTCTTGATAATTTTGTCTTTTGATAGCATTTTGATTTTTCCTGTTCGTTTGTGTATTTTATAATTTTTGGTTGTAAGAGATATGTCTTTTATAAGGTGATAGAGACTGAGTTATATCTTATTTATTCTTAGAAATGGGCTTGCTTATTCTTTTTGTAGTTCTTTGTGTGGAGCGTTGAGTAAATCCAGTTAAGAGCTGAGCTGAGTTTGGGTTTTTTGTTATTATGGTCTTACACAGTACTTTACCAGTCTTCAATGTCTTATAGCATTATCTTCTTTTTAGGGTGAGGGTTAGAGGATTTTTTATAATGTCCATTCACTTCTTCATTTAAGTCTTCTCTTTATGTTTACATCACAAAGAAGAGTATCTCTTTAGGCATCTGCTCCTTTACCAACAACATATTGGATCGTTCTTACTTGTTCCTTCATAATTGGTAGCCTTGGAGACGGGGGATGAGCAAAGGAGGAGGCTTTCTCTGTTGTTCTGGCTCAGCCTCAGTGGTAGGCAGATTATGTCCTCCTAATTCTTGGACGTGGGTCTTTCTCAGTGACCACGCCCTTGCACCCATAGTAGGGGAACTTTATTGATCTGGCCCTAGGATATTTTTCTGTACTTTCTCCAAGAAAAGAAGGAATTTTCTGTTTTTCTTTCCTCAGTTTTAATAATGATTTTTCTGTAGCCTCAGTGTGATAGGGTTTACTGTACTTTCCTCAGCTGCTTAGATTTTTCTTATGTGAGGAGAGAGGAAGACATATCCAAGCAAGACTTCCTGCCTTCCCCATGGCCCCTGCTGTTCCCCTTCCCCGGCCTTCAACATAAGAGGTGCTCCCTGTTCTCTTGTCCTGCCCCTGTTGCTTATGAGTGAGTACCTAGTGATGTCTGTGGAGAACAGCCTATGAGTTGGAGTGAATTTCTCTTATGTTTGCAATATTGAGCTTTTGTATACTTTCATGATAACTCACAATCAATGTTCAGAAATTGATTAAATTTAACAAGAATCCTTCTTAATAGCTTGAATACTCACTTGTATCTTCGTTAGAAAAGCTAATGTTCATATTCACTCTCTCTTAGGAAGGGTGTCTTTCTCATATTTTGGGTTAGTTTGTTTCCCTGGGAGATCAGCTCTCTTATGTGTTCAAGAAGATTGTGATTTTGCAGGTAACTCAGCGTTTTGTTGTAAGTGTTAAAGTGATGGTCTCTCCAGCTTTCTATACCTTAAGACAATGCTGAAAATTACAGTTACGTTTTAAAGTAAATTCTGCAATGGCACTTTTAGCTCTAAAATATGAAGCTACACTCTCACCAAAATTTAGAATTACTAAGTAACTACATATGAGAATAAAAATAATTCAGCCCTTAGTTTCTGGACTAAGTTAAGTGCAGAAGTAAAACATGGAACTTTCCAGAATCTTCTCTACTAGGAACATTCATCTGCAACTCTCCCTTATGAAAAGCTCCCTTAAACTTCAGGGATGATTATATTGACAAAAACAGTAGGCAAACCATCTTAGGTTTATTCTCATAGTCCCAAGTGTCTTAGGACTTCTTGTAACAGAAGCACTCTTTCTCTTTTAGCAAGAGAGATATGAAGGTTTTTATAAAGAAGTGTTTTTTTAATAAAGGAAGATAAAATGTTACATTTTCAATATGACATTTTTCTAATCACAGATTTTAAATAATACTGAGAATTATAATTTTTTTTCAAAATCAGCCTATACTTATCATTGAACAATTTTGTGCCTTCAGAGCTAATTAGATATTATTACAAGAAAGCAGAAAAGGAAAGAGTAGAGGATGATTGCTGAAACCTTGACTTTCATTTTGCTCTAACTTTGAGAGAAGCAGCTATTTTTATCTTGCTGATTTATTTATGAGACATAAGCCAGAAGCCTGTAGTGGAACATTCCTCAGAACTGGATATGAGCATCAAGGAAAACCAAAAGGGACACTTTGGTTAAAATAAGAACCAAACCAACTAGTATCCTGATTGTGAATCACTGTTTTTGTGACTGATGTTGTTGTTTGAAAGAATTTCCTTTGTTGATTAGCTTTCATTCTCACCTGTTCTGTACTGCTTGGTCCCTGCTGAGTTGACCTTGAGAATAAAGGTGTTTTTGTGAAATTTTCAATTCTGTTCTCTGTCACTTGGAGGTCAAAGTTTGTCGGAAACCCATGGAGCTTTCTTGATTCACATGCTACTTCTGGGCCTTTGAAATTTAGCCAGTAAGAAAAAAACAAGGTTTGTGGCCAGTATTAGATGAAAATCCTAAGATAATTGTGAGACCTTGTAAAACCCATTGTACACAGCCGATAACACAAATGTAACAAGAACCCCATCCAACACCCATGACCCCTGGAAGTTGCTCTGTCCATAGTCTAGAATGTATTAAAGAAAAATACGTCTCTTATTTGCATGTCTTGGCTGACTTGTTTTTAATATGGCTAAGTATTCTGAATTAGAATAGACTATTTTCTTATTTAGTAATGTACATCAATGAATTTCAAGATATGCAAATAATGGCCTTGTCGTTGTTGGATCCGGAAGAGATAATTGTTCTACTTAATAGGTTGACAAGGATATGAAAGTCTTTGACTAACACATGAAGGAAGAGGATAGAGGGAATCTAATAATATGATGAGAGACTTGGCCTCGGGAGAAAATATATGAAGATGCCTGGGGTACTTTTAACTACAGAGAGGTCTAGCATTAAATTAAAACTTTTCTACAGTTTTTCCCACTGCCCTGTAACTGACCCCTAAAACTTTAATGGTTATCTCCAATACAGTACCATGTGTTGTAATATCTGATGTTAAAGATGGATGGATGATGTAAAGAGAAACCATGTTAACGGAAGAATAAAGTACAATGGGACAGGCCAGGTGCAGTGGCTCATGCCTGTAATCCTAGCACTCTGGGAGGCTGAAGCAGGCAGATTGTTTGCACTCAGGAGTTCGAGACCAGCCTGAGCAAGAGTGAGACCCTGTCTCTACTAAAAAAATAGAAAGAAATTAGCTGGACAACTAAAAATATATAGAAAAGAAAAATTAGCCATGATGGTACATGCCTGTAGTCCCAGCTACTCTACTGAGGCAGAAGGATTGCTTGAGGCCAAGAGTTTGAGGTTGCTGTGAGCTAGGCTGATGCCACGGCACTCTAGCCCGGGCAACAGAGTGAGACTCTGTCTCAAAAAAAAGTACAATGAGACAGACAATAGATACAGAAGCTAAGTAAATAGACAGACTTAAGGGGCTCTGCTTCCTCTGTATCTCTTCGACAAAAAAAAAAAAAAAAAAAGAGTCTACTGAATATACAGTTGATGCTCACGCTCAGAATCACAGAATATCAGTTTTCTTACAGTAGTTAAGTCCAGTGAGATGGCAAAGAGCCATTAATAGCTGGACCCTAGGAGTTAAGGCAAATTCAAATGTCTCTTAAAATATTTAATATCCAAATGGAAAGTGATAAAAGACATAACATATCCAGGATTAAATGAGTTATATAAGAATTTCTGCAAATAAGGCAGCAGAAAACATGAGCTTTGGACTGTTCAAACTTTTACTGATTTACAACTGTGGTAAATATGAATGCTGCTCACCACCATTTCCTGTTATTCTCCTTCAAGGAACAAAGGGAGATGGCAATGTCTTACTTTCTTGATGCTGATGTTCTGGAGGCCTCTAGAGGGGACTGGCATATGTGTATCTCTATAAACCACAGGAAAAATGCAGTGGTTTTACAGAAGTGTATAAGCCCTATCAGGGGCTTCATCCCCAGGGAGCAGTGCAGATAAGGGGCTTAAAATCACAACGCCTGTTTCTCCCCAGAAGGGGTTTAGGACTCACTCTTATAGTGACCACTTGGCGGCTTGGCTTCTAACTTGCACTGGGGAATCAAAAGGGCAGGCAAGTGTTAGCCCTCTGGCAGCCTGAGAAGCAGATTGGCACTTCCCAAGCCTTCTCCCCTGAATTGCCCCAGCAATAACTCCAGGTCTATTAATTCCTACCATAAGAAGTTTGGTCATACACCAAACACCCTAACTTTAATAACTTCTACCAAAGGGACTGCATTCTAAACCTCCTAGCTTTGGGAGTAGAGGGTACTAAGCATATGCAAGTCTATCTGGACCACAAAGAAAAATGGTAGTTTCATATGCATGTGTAATCACTACCAGGGTCTTCATGCCCCAGAACGAGTGCATAGCAGGGGCATTAAAAACGCAGCATCCTGTTTCTCCCTGGAAGGGGTTTATATCACGCAACAAGTGCTTATACACTCCTCTAACAAGTTTCATTCTTAGGTCTAGGAGCAGAAAGGACTAGGCCTATGTGAGTCTCCCCAGATCACAGAAAAAAGAGGTGGCCTTACACAGGTATGTGAACAATTCCATTGGGCTACACCCCACTGGAGCAGTGCAGAAAAGAGGGGAATGTGATATTCCCATTTTCTTTATGAAGAGGTTTACAGTATACATTGCCAATGGCTACTTAACAGTCTGGCTTCAAAAAAAACTTACTCTGAGGGCTAACAGGGCAAACAAACAGTAGCCCTCTGGTAGCTAGAGCCAGAGTATGGCACTTCATAAGCTTTACTTCTGGCTCACCCCAGTGATAAATTCAGGCCTACCTATTCTTCCTGGAAGGAGTTTGGCCATGCACTAAGTGCCACATCTTCTGTACCTGCCACCCAAAGACTATCTCCTTAATGATCTAGCTCTGGGATTTGATGGGCCTTTGCATTCCTGAGTATCCAAGACTACAGAAAACAAAGAAGTGAAGATACAACAGGTTCACTTTCAGCAGTTATCTCCGCAGGAAAAGAGGATGCAACTTAAACATGAATGCAGGCATTTGCCACACGTCTTCTCCCCAGCTTAGTGCAGAGAGAGTGGGAGATAAATACCCATGCTCAATATTATTGTGAAGATAAAAGTAACTAAAACCCACATACAACATCCCAATCTGTCCCACTACATCTAAAGGGTCTGGCTCCTACCTTACTAGTCTTGGGATACTGATCCAGATGTGGCACATCCTAAGCTCCAGGGGACCATCACAAACAGAGACAACAATCTGGACAAACAAAAAGTTTTTGGAGACACCTTAAAATCCCTGGCTGGATAGATTGGTGAGATACTTCTTTTACATGAGGCCAGTTTCACAATACTGAGAGGGGTATTTATCTTATCTAATGTGTAGAAACAAAGTCCAAGAAAATAAACAAACAGGGGATATATTCCAAATAAAAGAAAAAGATAAATCTCTAGAAATGGAGCTGAGTGAAGTGAAGTTGTGTGATTTCTCCAACAAGGAATTCAATATAATAGTCATAAAGATGCACACTGAGGTTAAGACAGCAATACATGAACAAATAGAGAACTTCAACAACAACAAAAAAAAATGGAAAGTATAAAACAGTACAAAACAGAAATTATAGATCTGAAGAATACCATAACTGAATTTAATATTTCAATAGAGGAATTCAATAGCAACCAGATCAAGCAGAAGAAAGTGTCAGTGAATGAAAAGACAGGTCACTGAAATCACCTAATCTGAGGAGTGAAGATAGTTTAAGAGACTATGGGACAACACTAAATGGAGTAACTTATGCATTATTGCCGTGCCAGAAAAAAAGAGAGAGAAAGGTACAGAAAGCATATTCAGAGAAATAATGATAGAAAATTTCCCAAGCCTGGGGAAGGAAATAGAAAGTCAGATTTAGGAAGCCCAAAGGACACCAAATAAGAGGAATCCAAATACACCCACATCAAGACACATCATAATCAAACTATCAAAAGTTAGAGAGAGTTTTAAAAGTGCAATGGAAAAGCAAATCACTGCATATAAGGGAACTTCCATAAGCCTATCAGTGGATTTCTCCATAGTCACCTTGCAGGCTAGAAGGAAATGGAATGATGTATTCAAATTGCAGAGAGAGGGGGTGGGGGGAAGGGGAAGAGAGAGAGAGAGAGAGAAACTAGCAAACAAGAATGTTATACTCAACAATTCTTTCTTTCAAAAATGAAGGGGTAATAAAAACATTTTTAGACAAACAAAAGCTGAGAGATTTTATTACCACTAGATCTGTTTTACAAGAAATGCTAAAAGAAGTCCTTTGAGCAGAAGGAGTAAGATGCTAATTTGCAAGATGAAAACATATGAAAGTATAAAATTCACTAGTAAAAGTGAGTACATTGTCAAATCCAAAATATTCTAATATTGTAATGGCAGTGGGTAAGTCAATTTTATCTCCAGTATACAAGTTAAAAGGCAAAACTGTTGAAAACAACTAAAGGTACGGCAATTTGTTAGAGGATGCAAATTATAAAAAGATGTAAAATGTGACATCAAAACACAAAATATGAGAGGAGGGGAAGTAGAGTGTAGACTTTGTGTTTGTGATCAAAAGCAAGTTGTTAGCAACTTAAAACAGGCTATTATAAGTATGAGATGTTTTTGTAAGCCCCAGGGTAACCATAAACAAAAGCCTATAATAGATATGTAAAAGATAAAAAAGAAAAAAGAACCAAAGATACCACTATAGAAAGCCATCAGACCACAAAGGAAGAAAGCAAGAGAGGAAGAAAGAAACAAAGGATCTATGAAATAACCAGAAAACAATTAACAAAATGGCACTACTATGTCCTTTCCTATTAATAATTAAGTGTAAATGGATTAAATTCTCCAATCAAAACAAAGAGTGGCTGAATGAATTAAAAAAAAAAAAAAAAAAAAAAAAAAACCTATATGCTGCCCGCAAGTAACTCACTTCACCTTAAAGAACACTCATAGACTAAAAGTGAAGGGATACAAAAAGATATTTTATGTAAATGGAAATGAAAAGAGAGCAGGGATAGTTATACTTATTTCAGACAAAATAGACTTTATATCAAAACTGTAAAAAGAGACAAAGAAGGTCATTATGCAGTGATAAAAGGATTAATTAATCAAGAGGATATAACAATTATAAATATTTTTATACATATAAATAAGTAAATATATATATATATGCACTCAACATTGGAGCACCTAAATATTAATATATAAAGTAAACATTAAGAAATCTGTACAGAGGCATAGACTGTTACACAATAATAGTAGATAATATTGATATCCCACTTTCCACATTGGACAAATCATCTAGGCAGAAAATTAATAAGGAAACATTGGATTTGAACTACAATTTAGACTAGGCAAAAGAAAGAAATAGCCTCCAAATAGGAAAGAATAAAATGAAATTGTCTCTGTTTGCTGATTACATGATACCATATATGGAAAATTCTAAAGACTTTGACAAAAAGACTGTTAGAACTGACAAACAAATTCAGTAAATTTTCAGCATGCAAAATCAGCTTACAAAAACCAGTAGTGTTTCCATACACAACAAACATTATGAAAAAAAAAATTAAGAAAACAATCCCACTTAGATAGCTTCAAAAAAATCCTTAGGAGTAAATTTAACAAAGGAAGTGAAAGATTTGTATAAGGAAAGCAATAAAACATTGATGAAAGAAATTGAAGAAGACACAAATAAATGGAAAGATTCCCATGTTCATGAACTAGAAGAATTAATATTGTTAAAATGTTTGTAATACACAAAATGATCTGCAGATGCAATGCAATTCCTATAAAAATTTCAATATTATTTTTCACAGAAATAGAAAACAATCTTAAAATTTGTATATAATCACAAAAGACCCCAAATAGCCAAAGCAATCTTGATCAAAAAGAACAAACCTGGAAGCATCACACTATCAGACTTCAAAATATATTATAAAGCTATAGAATCAAAACTTCATGGTACTGGAATAAAAACAGACACATAGACCAATGGAACAGAATAGATTTCTCTGAAAAAAACCCCCACACATCTATGGTAAATTGATTTTTGATAAAGATGCCAAGAACACACAATGAGGGAAGAATAGTTTCTTCAATAAATGATTCTAAGGAAACTGGATATACACATATATACAGAAAAGTAAAGTTGGAATCGCCCCTTATACAAGAATCAACTCAAAATGGATGAAGACTTAAATGTAAGATCTGAAAATATAAAACTGCTAGAGGAAAACATAGATTAAGAGCTCCATGACAAATGTCTGGACAGAGACATTTATTTATTTATTAGATCTGACTATTTATTAGATATGACTCCAAAAGCACACATAATGAAAGCAAAAATAGACAAGTGAGTTTGTATCAAACTAAAATGCTTCTGCACAGCAAAGGAAACAATTAATAGATTGAAGAGACAACTCAAGGATTAGGAGAAAATATTTAATATTTGCAAATAGTACATCAGATAAGGTACACATATACAAATATACAGGGACATCAAACTACCCAGTAACAAGAAAACAAATAACCCTACTAAAATTAGGCAAAGGACTTGAATAGAAATTTCTCAACAGAAGACATCCAAATGGCCAACAGATATATGAAAAAAAAGTTCAACATCTTTAATCGTCATAGAAATGCAAATTAACTCTGACTTGGGGGGATAGGCGGTACATGGGCAACGTATGTAACCTGAACTTTTGTACCCCCATAATAAGCTGAAATAAAAAAAAAAAGAAAAAAGAAATGCAAATTAAAACCACAATGAGCTATCGCCTCATACTTGTTAAATTGGCTATTATCAAAAAGAAGGAAGATACATGTTGACTAGGATGTGGAGAAATGGGAATATGAATTTGTTTTAAAATAATTTGTTATTCAAGTTTCCATGAATTCAAACTTTACAATAGTGCACACTTACACTTATTTAAATTAGCCATACTTGACACTTTTGTATAATTCGGTGGCCACTGAAGAAAAAAAAATATTGAAATTATATTGTGACCAAACATACAGACACACCCAAGAGATGAGGATTTGCCAATGTATTATCCATTCAGGTTAACAGATTTTGGGTTCCAGTCCAGTAAAACTCTTCCTGAAGCACAATTGCGCTGCCAATGTTCTCTCATCTGACAAAAAATGAGTATACCAGCCAATTCTGGTCTGAAAACTAAATTAGAAATGAACTTTGAAAAACAAAATCACCCACTTACACTTCTAGAGAAAATAAGATTTAAAAAATGAATTAATGTCTGGAAACCAAATGTTGGTAAGAGCCCTGCACCCAACAAAGCAAGTACTGTTAGTCAGAAGCAGTGATAGCATCCAGTTACGGGCTGCCTTTCAACAGAGTATTAATAATCACATCCCCACACACCCCAATTTTGCCAAAGTCATGTAACATTTTTTATCATAACTTTTATCTGTTTGATTTAGAATTTTTATTTACAAATAATGGAACAAATATCCCTGATTTAGAGTTTGATCTGTTTCCAAGTGTTGACTTTTTGTTGGAATTAGTGAAATGAAACAGCAAGGAAGAAATGAAAGAGGAAGGGGAGAAAAATCTCCTCCAACAAGAGGTTACTATAAAAAAGAAAGAGTATGTGACTAAAGGGAATCGTCAAGCAGGAGAAGGTGAGGGTCAATGAAAGACTGGGACATACTGATTTAATCTGCAGTGTATGGGCATTTCTCTCATAAAAAAGTTAGTTACTGATGCCAGATAAAGTGAAGGGCTATCACATATGCTTCCCTGTTGTCTTTGAATAGCTTGACACTCTCTCTCAAATGAGGGTGGGGTTGGGGGGAGGGAAACAAAATAAAACCATTTCTCGCAGGAGCAGAGAAATGCAATTTGACAGAAAGTATAAACTGCTATATATCATGCAGTTGATATTGGGCCTGAGAACAAAGAACAGATTTCTCTAGAAGTATTCAAAATATTGGGCAGCAGGTTTGGACACTGAGATCATGGAGAAACTATCATTTTAGGAAAAAATACTAATGGCTAATAAATCTTTCCACTATGACCATGTACTGTACCTAGCAACTGGTTTCTAATGTAGGGAAAATTGTGCTTGAATGGAAAACTGCATTATCTAGAACACACCTTTTAGAGTTACTGATTCTTAACCTTGTAGGAGCTATTTTATAACTCTCTAAATTGTAGATTACAAGGGAGCGATGAAAAAGAGTTCTGCCAACAGACCTTTTTTTGCAGCACAGGTTCAACTGACATCCCCAGGGCAAAAACAGCTTGTTTGACCTCTATTTGTATATTCATTTCATTATTCTACATCTATAAATTTGTTGTTTTTTAGATTCGGATATAAACTAATTGTAACATCTTACCTATTCCCTCATTAAAATATTAAGTGATATCTTTAACACATGTTCATTTTTAGTCTGCATGGGTGTCATTTTTACTTTTTAAGAAATTAACAAATTAATTTATTCATTTCTAAAAGAAAACAGACTTTTTTCCCCAGTACCATCGCTTTATCAGTAAGTAAACTGAGTCCCAAAGGTTGAAATGACTTTTGTAAAGTCACACAAGTAGTTATTGGCAGAGTTAAGACCATAATCAAGTCCTTTATCCATGCTGATTTCCTACCACAATCAAAGCCTCCTAAATGAACTTATTAAAGAGTGGACACTTTACAGTCCAGAGAATAGGTAGATAATAATAGAATTTCAGGCAGCTGTACACTGGTGTGTGTGTTTGGAGCATGTTATTTTGAGAAAGAAAGGAGTCTTCCCAGACATACTTTCATCTCTGAAATAAATCTTTCATGGTAATAGATACCTAATTCACTTATGTGTAAACTTAGCTCTGTGTGTAGAGAAAATGGCAAGACCTGAGAATTAACTGACAGTCCGGGAATCACTGGGAGCTAATAATTATGCTGGCTTCTCCTCCCGATTCCAAAGTGCAAACATGCTTTAAACAGATTGCCAGTTCCCCCAGGGAAGATAGAAGGAAATGGCTGGATTAAAGTCAGAAAGCAGGGAGCCAAAAAAATCTAGTATTCATTACCATCCCCATCAATGAATATTTATCGAGCTCCCACAGAGAACCTAGTATCAAGGCTCAGGAATTCTGAGAAGTAAATACAATTTAGAGCAGTAAAAGTTCTCTGTATCCAAGGCTGGCACACGGCAGGAGGGAAGAACTAGGGATGCCAAAGCAAGTAGAGGAGATAGCAAGGAAAACGCAGGCTCCTTCTTCCTCAACTTTTAGAAAATAATAAATCCTGTCCCAATTTGTCATTTTACCTATTTAATTATTTAAAATTAAAGTTTTAGTCCACTCTTAACATCAATATTCAAATTCACTACAATTAATTTGTTATCTTCTGGAAACTTTTAGGAGCCATCAAACTCCTCGGTTCAGTGATATTTTCACCTGCAATGTGAAGAATAGCAAACTTATTGTATTGGTAGACGTTCCTTATAAAAGACTCCTTTATGTAGGGCCCTTACCAAGAAAATGGCACTTCATAATAAGATGAGTATACCTAAGCAAGATGGTGTCACTTTGTGAAAAAGTAGCATTTTGAATTTTAGAGGCAAGTTCTATCTTTGAATTATAACAGGGTGTTGGTTTCCAGTACTATCATGTGAAAGGATCATTGGATTGATTACTTTTGTGTGGGCAGCCATTCCCATGAAAGCTTCCAATTCTTGATAAGAGTATTCAATTATTTCATAAAAGAGAAGGTCCTATGGTCTCTCCTCCAGGGGTACCTAGTATAATAAGGATATTCAGTCCATGGTGGAAAGCAGACAGCTATTGTCCCTCTCTTGCCTAGACAAGGTGGGTCTAGTGCTCTCTAGAGCACCAAGGCTTCTAAAATTATGCCTTTGTTATGATTTGGATGTGATTTGTCCCTGACAAAACTCATGTTGAAATTTGATCCTCAATGTGGCAATGTTGGGAAATGGGGCCTAGTGGGAAGTGTTTGGCTCATGGGAACATATGTCTTGTAAGTAGATTTATGCCCTTTTGTGAGAGTGAATTCTCGCTCTTGCAGAAATGGATTAGTTCTCATGAGAGTAGATTGTGAAAAGAAAAGTCCGGCTTCCTTGATTACCCTCTTTCTTCCTTTCTCGCCTTGTGTTCTCTGCACACTTCTGCTTCCGCTTTTGCTTTTTGCCAGTTGAAGCAGCGTGAAGCTCTCACCAGATGCAGCTGCCAAATCTTGGATGTTCCAGCCACCAGAATCATGAGCCAAAAAAACTTCTTTTCTTCATAAATTACCCAGCCTCGAGTATTCTGTTATAGCAACACTTAATAGACTAAGACACCCCTTCTTCCTCAGCCATGCCTATCTCCTGTCATCAGCTTCAGCTAATAGAGTGGGGCAGTTGTTATCTTTCTACTTTGCTAGCTAGTCTTTGGACCTAGGTGGGACAGAAGAAACGATGAAGTTTATTTTGATATCATTCATACCTGGAAAGATTGTGCTCTGGTGAAAAGACACATTCAGTGTGAGGAGAAATAATTTAAATAACTTTCTCTTCATTTCATGTTTGGAACTAGAAAACTAGAATTAAAACATTCTTCAGCAGGTATGCAAAATATGCATACTTAGTGAATCTCCTTGATGCACTCAGAAATGCATGAGTAAAGAACATGCTGTTACTGTGTGGTCCAGATCATCTTTCTATTTTCTATACTCCTGCTTGCTCTGATTCTCCTGTCTCCATCCCATTTTTTATATTCTTTCTCTAGATCAAAGTTTCTCCACCTTGGACTATTGGCAGTTAGAGCCCAATAAATTGTTCACGATGGGAGACTATCTTCTGTATTGTGCATGCTCAGCAGAATCCTTGGCTTCTACCCACTAGAAACCAGTTACATACCCCAAGTTGTGACAGCCAAAAATGTCTGCATGTGTTGCCAAATTTCCCCTGGGGGTAAACTCCCTGCCCCAACCCCACAGTTGAGGAACACTAATCTAAACCTAGATATGTTCTTCCAAGTTGGCCATAACTAGCTGTGTTATTATGGCCAGTTCACTTCACTTCTCTGGGCAACAAATTTTACATTTTAATATTTGCAGAACTTTTTTACATGTCATTGTCTTCATTCGTCAAACTCTTTCTCTTGCCCAGGGAATTTAGCTTACTAATGGGCCCAGAGTACATTTCCTTTAATGCCTCTATAGTGCGTACACTCAACAAACTCTGCCTGTGTTCTAGCCAAATTTGAATTTGCATTCCCATCAACATGGCTCTGCATTCCTCTTTAAAAATTTCAGTAGAATGTATTTTGTGGACACTAACTAGATGTTGGATAATAAATGAATTAGTAAAATTGTAAAATGCTGAATAATAGATTGTTGAATTAATGAAAGAATATATCCATAATTTTTAATGACCCAAGATAATTCTACTTGACACAAGTATTGCCTGCTCTCTGAGAGAAATTTTTCCTCAAGTTGTTTCTGCTATTTACATCCAGAGACTAAGTGAAAAGATTTTTAAATTACCAATTCATTTTTCCTACAATGTTTTCTCCAAATAGCAAGGCAACCTTATTGCTAATTGTAGCAGATGTTATCTTACTTTCAATCTCGATTATACATATGGCCTATGCTTCCCTGGCCCACTTCAGACTGAATATATGATAAAGAATTTGGATCAAATAATAACAGAAGCAAAAAAATTTTTTTTTGTACTACAGAGTACATTTCTGAAGAGTTTGTAGAGAAGCAATTGGTTCTATTGGGGCTTTTTAGTACTGGAGGCAAGCATCACTTTCAGCCATCCAAAATTGTCTGTCCATTGCAATTCCCTGAGCTTTTATGTAAATGAATCCTCAGCTGATATATCATTTAGACAAAAAGAGACATTACACATTTTCAGTAAATATAGTTTAATAAACCTTTCCTTTGCGAGCATCAAATATAAGTTTAAATTATATGGCTTGAAGTCAGCTTTGCACCTATGAATGCTATGGTTTTATCATTTAAACACTAAGAAGTTTCAAAGTTAAGTGAATGATCCCATGCTGAGGGTCTTAGAATTCAGAAACGTAGTAACCCAGTATAAGTTTCAAGTTTGAGTGGTCAGATCTATGCTGAGGGTCTTAGAATTTAGAGATTTGGTGACCCATGAGTAAATAACTAGCGCTTCTCAATTATGTCAAAAGCTACAGATAACAAAAGGAATGGGCCGTCTTCGCGGGGGCAGGAAGGTTAGCTCATCTTCACTGAGAATAGTTCTAATGAAAACAAGATCGATGCCTAGTGCATGTGTAAACAACATCCCCAGACAGGCTGGGCTTGCAAAGCCAGGTTCTTTGCCTCATATGCAAGATCAGTCGGGGAAAGTTTGCCTTAAAAAGACTGATGAACCACTGTCTCTCCAATCTTGAAGACCCTGTTTAAGTTGAATGTGTCAATTTGGTGTTCCTACTTAGTGAATATAGTTATCATCACCATTATTATTACATTTTTAGAGTTATGTTAATGGCCCAAAAGATGAAAACATGGTATTACTGAACTATAAATTTTGGGCAATTTAATGCAATCTTTCATATTCAAGGAGTATTCAGTGGAGGAAAATGACCCGTAAACCATCTACCCAGTAATACATTATAATTTTTTTTTATTTAGAGATTTAGAGTAAGTCTCACATCAACATGGGAAAAGATTGATGAAGGTCACGATGTGGAATTTTGGCACCACTTAGTCAGTGTTCATTAATCATCTAAAATCTTTCCTAATTTCCTTTATGAGCCAAAGGACCAAGACACTACTGGAACACAAGCCATTTCTAATACAGGCATACCTCAGAGATATTACGAGTTCAGTATCAGACTATTGCAATAAAGAGAATACTGCAAAATGAATCATACAGTTGTTTTGGTTTCCCAGTGTAAAATGAGCTAGAACTTTATAGTGTAAAAAGTTGTGTTTATGCTATGTAATAGTCTATTAAGTGTGCAATATCATTATGTCCACAAAGCCAGCGTACACACCTTGTTTAAAAAATACTTTATTGCTAAAAAATGCTGATACCAAGACACAAAGTGAGCTACACGTGTTGTTGGAGAAATGGTGCTGATAGACTTGTTTGGTGAAGGGTTTCCACAAACATTCAATTTGTAAAAAAAATGCAATATCTGTGAAGCACAATAAAGTGTAATAAAATGAATTATGCCTGTATTCTGTATCAATGAATAACATGAACCTAAACAACTGGTCTCCTTACTATTTCTTGAATAAGAATCCAGCCTTTATACTACCAGATTTGTATTGTTCCTTTGCTTAGAATTTTCTTCTCCTAGAATTTATATTGTTGACTCCTTTATTATCTTCAGGCCTCTGTTCAAATTTTATTTTATCACTGATGTCTTTTCTATCCACTGTATATGAAGTAACAATGCCCTCATCCATGCCATTTCTGGCATTCCCTATCTCCTTACTCTGTCTTGTTCTTTTCCAAGAAACAATATACTGTATTACTTATTTACTTTTTCTTCTGTCTTCTCCTAATAGGATGTAGGCTTCATAAAGGCAGGGATTTTGTTTTGTTCTATGTTGTATCACTGGCACCTTGAGAAGTGACTGGCATAATAATAGGTATTTAATAATTACTGGTTGAAAAAGTCAACTACATCATCAGTTATCAAGTCAAATTCTAGTCTCTTTTAAGGAATTGGTCAGGACTAAGGAAGAAAACTTAGCAGTTCAGAACCCTTATGTTCTATTTTACCACCTGCTATCTAGGTTCCCTAGACTCTCAATTAGAAGCTCAAATTATAATGAGATGTGTTTTTTTTTTTTTTAATTTATAGAGTATTTTAAAAATGTGATTAAATATTTAAGAAAATCAAGAAATTTCCTGTAAAAATAAGGACTTGGGGATTATTTTGAATATCTGAGTTTTATCTTCTCATTCCCACAAAAAAGTTGTGTGGAGCTAGTTGTGACTTGTCCTTTTAGACAAGGTATGTGCTTTAGAGACTACCTATCAACGTGCTGACTTCCTACTATTTCTGACATCTGGTCACTCGAATTATGTTATTTTCCTGGCTGCTGAAAGCACTTAAAGTTGAAATTTCTGTCCTAAGTATTTCTGTGTGCTTTTTATAAACAAAGAAATTAATGACTACCCATGCAAAAGGTAGACCATCACAACTGTAGTTATTAATGGTCAACAATATACCTTTAATATACAATTCTCACAAAACAAATAGCACTGAAACTGAATCGTTGGAAATATCTGGGCCAGGTGGTGGATAGGGCGTGTTCGGTTGTTATAATGTAAATTAAATGGAGTCGGCACTGTTTCACTCTTCTGGAACTCATCTGTGCCATATCTACTTTCCCAAATTAGCCCCTCTTTAAAGCTCAGACAGCCAATCTCCAAACCTTGCATAGAGTTAGCGTATTGCTCTTGAAATTATAACCCAGGTTTTTTAACTGTGATCATTTATTTCAATGATTTTTCTAGCACAGTGAAAGGAGGACATGACACAGGTTAAAATGACATAAGGTGAGTAGGGTGTAAGGAGAACTGCAAACTTAATTTAGTCACATTAAACTCTGACCCTTGGATGCCACACCTGCAAAATAATAACTTATTTATTCAGAGTTCAATACATACTATTCCAGATACTTTACATATATGAACTCATTTAATCTTTGCAACAACCCAGTAAGAGGTTAATTAATGAGCTTGAAACCCACAGCAGGAAATGAGAATCAGGATTTAAACACAAATAATCTCTGGAGACTGTTCTGACCGCCCCCCGCCCCCCCACCAGAGCATCTCCTCCATAAAACTGCATTAATAGTATGTGACCCAAAGAATTGAAGTGAAACTATGTTATTAATGTATGCAAAGTTCTCACTGTAGCTGCCGACACATAAGTGCTCAATTATAGGTAATTATTATTATATAACCTAGAATTGTGACGTCACAATGTTTTTTCTCCTTTTTCTCAATATAATCTTCTATGCTCCACTCAGAACATTTCAAAAAACAATGCTCCTGTCAGAATCCAAGGCTCCTTTATTGACATGTGGAACCTGAATCTCCCTCCATCTGCTTCTAGCTCATATAACTGGGTTTCTATTTTGTTTTGGTCTGCTTTCTAAATTCCTCATCCAACAACCTGTCTAGTACCCCAGCAACACCTGCATCCCTGAATTAATCTTGCCAGGCCCTTCCCAATTTCTGGAATCTTGCCCCTGGTATTTTGTGTTCAACTTGGTAAATGGAATTCTGTAACTGATCCAAGCCCCATTCTGTGATAAAATATGCAAGCCCAGGAAATTATTAATAAAGCTAATACTAAAAACCCATGGGTTCTACCTCTAAGCTGCTATGTGGTTTAGTGGTTAAAATGATCTAAAATATCAAGCCTAATTTTCTACCCAAATACTGATACATAACAAACATATTTTTTAGACCTTCTTCTTCAAAAGAATATTGGGCAACAGGAATATACAGATATATTCTATAAAAGAAGATTCTTTGAGTTATTCTATCATCTTCCAACTATGTCATTGTATTTTTTGTATTTGATTTTTTTCCCCACACAAAAATTTAGAGAAACCACAAATTTGTAACTGTTTAAGAAACCTCCAGGAGAAACCAGCAAAACACTCTCTTCATTACTCACCTAGCTGTGAAATCAGCAGGTGGTTTCTCAGTTCTGTTGGCTTCAAGTCAGCTTGAGGAGTGGCGTTGTCACAAGAAGCTCCTCAGCAGGTGCTGTTAAGCCTCCTGCAACCATAGCCAGTTCCAAATGATCATCTGTGCAATTTAGAGAAACTCCATAAATTAGGAATATAACATTCCTACTGTTTAACAGCAAAATTCCAGGAAAATTTCAAGAAGGCACATTTTATCCACTACAAATAGAGCCAGGGAAGGGAGGAGCATTTTGGAATTGAACACAAAAAGGAATGATTAGTGAGACATTGAAAGAGGGTTAGCACAAAAGCAGATTGTGCAAGGAAAAGAACCCACCAAAGCCCACGGACAATACCTTTATTTTAGTGTTGCTATGTGGGAACAGCTCGCAAATTAGCAATTAGAGAAGTAAGAAACCTAAAGACCTTATAGAATAGATTGAGGATAGTCAATGATCAAGTTCGTCCCAAGAATTGTTCACTGCTAAAATTCTCAGATGCCATGGAGTATCTCAGAAAAAAATAGAGGGATGAAGTCCAGGCTCAAAGTTTAGCAGTATTTGGATAGACAATTGCAATCAAATAAGAGGGATAAGAAATAGTTGGAGGCCACAGTTTTCTGAGTTGACAGTGCAGAACTTATACTCTGTAAGAATTATTCACAATACATAAAAAAAAATTTCTCAATCTTAATAGCTGAAGGATACCTTTGAATCTGGAGAAAGGCTTTATTTTTTCTAGTTCCTTTTCCCTTGTTTCCAAGAGACGATGTGAATAGGGAGGGAATTAAGAATACCTGGATCAGGATTGTCTTGGAATTTTAACCAAGAACCAGAGGTAAAGTAATTACAAAATTTGAAACTTATGTGTGACAGCCATAGCTGTGGACCACTCAGCTTTCCCATCAAGAGAGAATCTGTTGTGAGAATTGTTACCTAATAGTCTGCAGCTGATACACGTTCAGAACCCAACAGAGCTTTTTTGATAAAGCCACCCTACCCTCGACTGTCCCTGTGAGGAGGGAGCTCTGTGGCTAGCGAGTGCTCTCTGGCAGGCTTCCGAAATTGGAAGAAACGAGTGGCAGCGGGCAGGTGAGACAAGCTCTTTATTGTCGGGCAGGGATACAGCAGCAGGGAAAACAATGACTGAAAACATGGCGAGCGCTCCTATATGGCTCTGAACAATAGTGACAACGTGTCATGGGAAAGCCTGATCGCATGGGTTCATGTAGGAGATAACACCTTGGTTACATAACTGTGCTGACTCATGACTCATGCCTCCCTGGAAGGCTGGGGCAGGGGTTGGTGCCGGCCGGAAAAAACACAGCAGCAATCATCTTACTTTGGCCTAAGAAACCTATTGCCTATACAAACGTATTTTTCCTTGCAGTCCCCGGCCAATAACTGAGCACAGTGGGAAAGATAGAGGTGGACAATCTCTGCCCAAAACATGTCTGCTATGATGGAAAGTTCTGTTCTGAGGGCTCCCATCAGCGTGGCCAAGACTTTGTCTCCATACACAATTCTGCTTCCTTCCCTCTCTTCTTTTCCAGGTCAGAGCACCCAGTCTAGAGGCCCTCCTGGACTGCTCTTGCCCCTTCTGCCCACAGTCCTCACAAGGGTTTTCCACAATCTGTCTCTTATACATTTAATTCTGTCTGCCATCTACTTCTTGGAGGATCCAAACTGACACATTAAATCATTTATAAAAATACTAAAAAGACATGTTATTTGGGAAATGTGTTTAACTAGTGGACACATCTCTACCTCCAAAATCTTCCATAAGTCTTGGAACCCCTAGACTGAGGCAAACACAGCAATCCACAACAAACATATAAATCCATAGAGGCCTTCAATAATTTCCTTTGTATTTCCTTAGAAGAAAGGAGAAACTCTATACCTCACCTCCAAATAAATAGGTTTAGCTAGTGCCCTACTGAAATGTGGAACAAATCAATTTGGAACAAGTCAATGAGGATTGATAGCATTTTCAATTTTTCCTCTTTTTTTCCCATCTACTAATTAAACACCGGTACTAAAATATTACTGTTATTTTATTTGCGTAAAAGTGAGATAGTGATTCTTGTAGACATCTTCAAGAACATCTTTATTAATTTCTTTTTCGGAAGGCCAAATTGTTGTGTTTTTCTAAGTGGTTAAAATTTTTATGTTTTAAAGTTCACTTAAATACGATGCTGGAAAATCTGGGGAGAAAAGGTACTCTGTTTACTACATGCAAATAAAAATATGTTAAACTCCCAAATCTGAAACTGCCAAGTAATAAATCCTAGTAGTAATCATTATAATATTTCTTGATGCTCAAGTAAACAATGTCAGACACTATCAAAAAGAACTTACAGAGTAAATGAACAAACATATTAACAGCATTAATTGTGATGATTAATAGACATTATAGTAAATAGAGCAAGACCAGATGTTTATCTAACCATTTAGAGAAGATAAAAAAGCCTTTTTAAAGGAATGTTTATTCAGAATTAAGATGAAATCTCACGACCAAGGGAAAAGATCAGACAGTACACTAGAAATATATCCTAATATAGAAACACATCAGATGACCTCTGTCATGTTTCAGTAGATTCTAATTACCCTTTGACTGTTTATAACTGCCATTCTTAATGCTTTGTCAGAAACACATTTTCCCCCGTTCAGGTTTATTCTCAGTTTTGTGACCAATTTCTTCTATCCAGTACACTTTATTGAGCACCAATCAGGTGTGAAGAATTATGGGTATCAACAATGGCAAAAAAATGAACAAGATGTACCTTCTGACCTCTGAGATCTAAAATGATTTTAAACACGTCATGGAGTACACCTCCTGTGTGGAAAAGCAATCACATAATTCTACAATTAAACACAAAGGAAATATGTGATCACCACTACCACCAAAGGGAGAGTATAATGTGTTATGGGGACCAGGACACTTTTGAGAGTGAAAGACTAAGCCATTATTATTCTGAAACTGAGAGTGTAAAATGGGACTGATCAGACAATCTAGGATATTTGATCACTAACCGCAAACCAAATTCTCTGGGATGTACTTTTTTTCTATTAAGTCTCACAGGGGCTTTGCCCAGTCTCCATAGCTTCTAGGGCTGGAGGTCTCACCTCAGAGTTTGGAGAAGAGCAGACAGGTGTGGGTGCTTAACTAGTCTCTTCCTGGAAGTGTAGAGAGAAGTTAAACTCACCTGCTTTGTTAATATCATTGTTATAGGGCACTCAACATATGTAACTGATGCCCTGAAGAAAAAATAAGGGAAACATATGAATGATTATTTATTGTAGACACATATTTAGTGGTGAGATACCAACAAATAAATATCCTACCAATAATTTCAATATGGTTAAAATTTGTTTATTTTTTGTTCTGAAATAATAGGGGTAACAATAAATGTTCTTCCAGACTTGAGCTTGGTCTCCAGGCATCCAGTGTGGTCAGCATCTCCTCATAGAACAAAATAACTAGCATAAATAAAAAGCCATCTTTTATGACAATTCCAGCTCTCACCAAACTGCCTCTCACCTGAATTTCATCAACCTTTGCTCTATTCTTTCATACTTATGTCATTTTCAGCTATTTTTCATATGATTCTCCATAATTCAAATATAAGCTCACGTAGGTCAGCAATATGACTCGGGGCTCACACAAAAATCTTTCCTGTGTTAATAGTATTTTTATTTATAATGTATGGACATTCAATTTCCATGAGTATAAATAAGCAGCTAAAATTTACAATTGACTATATTTTTGTATTGTCATAAAAGAAATAATGCACAGAAGACTGCAGGTATCCATAAATTGAAGCTTTGGTCTGGATTTGCATCATTTAGATTATTCTTCAGAGCTAAGTTTCCATGAAATCAATTTTTACATTCAAATGAGCAAGAAGGGCTATGTTTGGCATGCTGAAAAATTGCTTTATTCCTACGATTTTATGACCTCATTACAATTGAATATGTAAGATGAATATTGTCCTAAATTCCTTAACAGTAAACATGATAAACACATACACACATCAACTGTGTCAACCCTAGAGTTGTACAGCTTGTTTCTCCCTTCAAGAAAGAATTTACTGCAAGAAGTGTAATGAGCTGCCAGTTTCTAGCTGTGAGTGCTTTTAGGCTCCACCTCAGCATTTGGGTCCCGGCCATGTATTTATGAGGCAGCTTCCAGACAATGAGTCAGATGGTGAGGGGATTATATCCTGGATCTTTCTGTCTACATTGGGATTCTTCTAATGGGCAATCTCTTTTCTGAAGGCCCCCAGTAGAGTTGGCAAAGAGTTTATTAGATCTGCATTGCCATTTGCATTGCTCCTGCCCAATCCTACTTTCTCCCTTCTGTTATTTTTCACAGGCATTAATCTCCAGTAATCCTTTTGCACTCACAATTCCATTTCAGCATATGTTTTCTAACAGCCCCAACTAAAACACACAAACTATCTAAGCATATTCCAGTGCCTTATGCCTGGTGCCATCCGCAATTATTTGATAAATTATTTTAAAGTCTATCACAAAGTCTTCTCCAGTAAGCATGATCTGTGATTATTTATTACAGAGATATTCCTTAAGCTTTTGCGGCCATGCCCCCACAGAGAATTTTATGAAAGCTATAGGCCATCTATTTTATGAAAACACATATAAAAATAAAAATTGATGTGCATTGGTAGGGATTCATGCATACCCAGTCTTAAAATCAGTCTATGAACTTTATGTCATAAAATGATTCTCTAAAATGAAACTTCAAATTTTGTGTGGTCTGCAACACAAGGGAAGAGTTTAGGAATTCTAACTTGATAACCTGGCCCTGAGGGTCTAAACTGTCTGGAGTGTGTCTATTTAATGTCCAATTTTTTGGTCAAAAATTTTCAGGGGCTCCCTATTGTGTACTAATAGGCAAACTCTTTTTTTTTTTTTTTTCTCAACCATAGCTTACCTTATACAAATTGGCCAGCCAATGTTTCTTGCCTGTCACACTCTCTACATTACTGTTCTCTAGTCATGTTAGATTTGGCACTAGTCCCTTTCCATATTCTGCATTTCTCAACTTCCAACTCTGTGCTCACCATGGTTCCTTTTCATGGAATGCAGTTCATACCACCTCTTCCCCACTTTTATCTATCAAATTCCCGTTATTTTTTCAAGATAGAATCTAATATCCCTCCTCCTATAGCTTTCCTAGAATTTACACATCAGTCTGATAATCTTCTAATTTATGCAGTCTTTGTGTATTAAAAATAAACAGTGGAAGACATCTCACCCCAGTATTCATCTCCATCAATAGGTTATACTGAGTTTCCTTTGCCAGTGTCTATTATTTTCCCATTCCCTAGAAGCAGAAGTTCAAGAACACGGTATTATAGGATATTAGCTGCTTAGCATCACAAACAAATAATGCACATTCCACTACTTCTATTAGTTCCTCACATCTAGTTTTTTTCCTGGTTGTTACAGCTACAAAATGATCTTTCTTAACATCAAGCAGAGGAGAAGTAGGAAAGAATTGCACACTAGGTACCACATGGAAAAAATCATTTTATCATATGAGAAGACATTACCATACATAAATGCACATGTGTTGCTACATTTTTCTTCATTATGTTTCATTTTAACTGCAAATAACTCATCTTAAAAAAAAATTCCAGTATATCACTTTAAGTTTTTCTAATACAACAAAAGAAGTTCCAGAAGTTCAGGCGTGCTCATATCTCCTAGTTCTATGATAAATTAATGTCCAAGAGAACTTCAAACTAGCTCTGTTGCATTGAATAGTCCATGTCAAGAGGAAATTTTGTATAATAAATATTTGTAGTACAGTAAAAATTAGTTTTTTGTATCCTCTCCTAAGTATAGAATTTAGTAAGTAATTAAAGTAAGAAAACATTGAGGGTACTGGATAGGAATAGGCAGAAGGGATAAAGAAGGAGTGGAGAGAGTGAAAAGAGAAATAAAGAAATGAAAGGGAATTTCTAGTTGTGAAAAAAGGTAAAAGAAAATGAAAGCAGAGGGAGAAGAATGCAAATATTATAATTTTAATAATAATGCTAATTTGGGTATTTGTATTTTCTAAATCCAGAAGAGTTACTAAGTCCATTAAGCAAGTTCCACTGCTGGAACGGAAAACCAAGAAAAACCCTTATGTCAAGAACAACCAGAAAAGTGTAACAACAACAACAAAATTGTAAAATCACTGGACAGTTACTAAGGTAGTAGGAATGTGCAAGACCAATATCGAAGAATAGAGAAATCAAGTGAGGTGATTTGGGACTCTAGGATCCTTTTGTTCAAGTAATTGGCAATTATAGAAGCAAAATTGGTGACTGAGACACTAAGATGTTAAATTAATTTCCAATAATGTCATGACTAGAAAACCTAAATTACAATTAATGAGGGACTCTGGTAAGGACTTGATGCAGAAGGGCCACCCTCTAGGACAAAGGGTGAAACAAAATAAACAACCCTGAAGAGAATGAGCACACCTTTGTATGATCTTAAGTCTTGAGAGATGGAGATGATCTGCCTTAGAAAAATTGCCTGCCAAAAGCAATATTTAATGGTCAATGGAAGATGAAATCATTTACCACTGACTCATAATTTTTCAAAGAAAATGTCTAGCAGTTAACCTAAACTAACTAAGCTTTAAATAAGAAAATAAATAACCAAAATGCAAAAGAAACAAAGTAACATAAGCCAACCAAAGGTTTGGAACATTCTTAAAAAACTAAACTTACACCTATCATAGGAACCAATTTTTTTTCTGCTTTTAATTCATTGATTTTCATTCTGGTCTTTATTAGTTCCCTTCTTCTGTATCCTTGAGTTTAATTTGATCTGTTCTCTTTGATCTTTTTTTCCTTCATTTCTTATTTGGGGGGAGGGGATATGAATATTCAGCTCCTCCAGTACCCTTATTGAAAAGACTATCTTTCTTCTATTGAATTGCTTTTGCAGTTTTGTTTAAAAACAAAAAACAAAAAAAGGCATACTTGCATGGGTCTATTCTGTGGTTATCTATTCTGTTCAATCAATCTGTGTGTCTGTATCACTGCCATACCACACAGTCTTTATTATTATAGCTATATATAAAGCTTAAAATCAGGATGAGCTATTCCTCACACTTTATTATCCTTTTTCAAAATTATGTTTATGTCTGTTCTAGCTCCTTTTCCTTCTCACATAGATTTTGGATTAAATTTTTCTGCATCTACAACAATCCTTGCTACAATTTTTTTTTTTTTTTGAGACAGAGTCTCACTCTGTTGCCCAGGCTAGTGTGAGTGCCGTGGCGTCAGCCTAGCTCACACCAACCTCAAACTCCTGGGCTCAAGCAATCCTCCTGCCTCAGCCTCCCGAGTAGCTTGGACTACAGGCATGCGCCACCATGCCCGGCTAATTTTTTTCTATATATATATTTAGCTGTCTAAATTATTTCTTTCTATTTTTAGTAGAGATGGGGTCTCGCTCTTGCTCAGGCTGGTCTCGAACTCCTGAGCTCAAACGATCCGCCCACCTCGGCCTCCCAGAGTGCTAGGATTACAGGCGTGAGCCACCGCGTCTGGCCTCTTGCTACAATTTTAATAGGGAGTGCATCAAACCTATATATAATTTTGTGGGGAATTACCATCTTTCTATGTGGAGACTTCCAATACATAAATGCATAATGTCTCTGCATTTATTCAGATTGCCTTTGAGTTCTTTAATCAGAATTTTGTACTTTTAAGCATATATCTCCTCTATGTGTTTTGTTAGATTCTTAGATTTAATTTTTTTCAGTGATTGTACATAGCATTTTATTTTTCATTTTGAATTCCGTGTATTCATTATAAATATGTAGAAATATAATTGGCTTCTGCATGATAATTTTATATACTGAATTAACTTATTTTCTGAGTTTTGTTAATATTTCTTAGGATTTTCTATGTAGACTATCAAGTCATTGCAAATAAGGAGAATTTGATTTCTTTCTTTCTTTCTGATCTACATATTTTAATTTCCTCTACTTGCTTTATTCTGATGGCTAGGACTTCCAATACGTTGTCAAATAAAACCAGTGAGAGGAAACATCCTGGCCTTCTTCCCAATCGTAGGATTCAAATATTTAGTTTTTCACTATTAAGTGTGATAATAATTGTAGGCTTTTTGTAGATTTTATTTGTCATATTGAAGAAGTTCTCTACTATTTCTAGTTTTTGAGAATGTTTATCATGAATAAGTGTTAAATTTTGCCAAATGCATTATTATAAATCAACTGATATAATCACGTGACTTTGTTTACCCTGTTCTGGTGATATATTACATTAATTGATTTTTGATTACTGAACTATACTTACTTTCCTAGAATGAACAATAAGCCTACTTGGTTATAGGGTGTGTGTGTGTGTGTGTGTGTGTGTATTTATTTTTTAAAATATATTGCTGAATTCTACTTGCTAATATTTTTTGTGTGTAGATTTTGTGTCTATAAGTGATATTGTTATATAGTGGCTTTTATTTGTTTTTGTAGTGTCAGTGTCTGATTTTGTTATCATTGTAATTGTAATACTGGCCCCATAAAATGAGTTGAGAAATGTTCCTTCTGCTAATTTATGGAATTGGTATTAATTCTTCTTTAATCATTTGGTAGAATCCTTTGAAATCATTTGGGCCTGGAGATCTCTTTCAGGATTTTGGTTTTTAAGTAACTAATTTTTAAAATAGTTATAGGGCTATTTAAATTATCTAATTCATAGTGTCTGAGTTGTGCTAGTTTGTGCCTTTAGAGAAATTGGTTCATTTCATCTACATTGTGTAATTTATCTGTACAGAATTGTTTGTAATATTCCCTTATTATCTTTTGGATGGCTGTAGGGTGTAAAGTGACATCCCTATTTTATTTTTGTTATTGGTTGTTTGTGTTTTCTTTTTCTTTTTCTTTTTTATCAGTCATTCTAGAGTTTTGCCAGTTTTATTAATATTTTCAAATAACCAACTTTTTGCCTCATTTTCTGTATTGTTTTTCTGTTTTCAATTTTATTGAATTCTGCTTATATTTTTATGACCTCATACTTTTTACTTCATGTGAGTTTATGTTAATTTTTCCTAATTTCTTAAAATCAGAGCTTAGATGATTAAGACTTTTTTTCTTTGATGTAGGGATTTTAGTGCTATAAACTTACCTCTCAGCGCTGCTTTAGCTGTTTTCCACAAATGTTGCTAGAGCATATTTTCATTTGTGTTCAGTTCAATATAATTTTTTAAATATTCCTAGAGACTTCCAGTTTGATCCATGCGTTATTTATAAGTAAGTTGTTTCATTTTCAGGTGTTGGAGATTTTTGTTAAACCTTTCTTTCTTTCTTTTTTTAATCATTCTGGTAATCTCTGCCTTTTAATTGGAGTATTTACATTTAATGTGATTATCGATATGGTTAGATTTAAATCTGTAATTTTGCTATTTGTTTTCTACTCATCTCGTCTGTATGTTTCTCCCTTTTCCTTATGTTCCTTCTTTTAGATTGAATACTTTTTATGATTCTAATATATTTTCCTTATAGGTTTTGTAGCTATAACTTTCTATTTTATTTTAGCACTTGCTTCAAGGTTTAGATTTCCCTCCCTCCCTCCCTCCCTCTCTCCCTCCCTCTCTCCCTCCCTTCCTTCCTGTCACACTCTGTCTCCCCACCCAGGCTACAGTGCAGCAGTATCATCATAGTTCATTGCAACATCAAACTCCTGGGCTCAAGCAATCCTTCTGCCTCAGCCTCCCAAGTAGCTGAGACTACAGGCAAATGCCACAACCCTCTAATTTTGAAGAGATGGGGTCTCATCCTTTCTCAGACTGGTCTTGAACTTCAGAGCTCAAGCAATCCTTCTGCCTCAGCCTCCCAAAGTGCTAGAATTATAGGCATGAGCCACTGCACCAGGCTTAAATTATATATCTTTAACTTATAGTATAAGTACTTTACTATATTATACTTTCATTTTTTTTCTCCTTGTCTTTATACTATTATTTAGGTACATTTTGCTTATACATATTTTAGAAACTATGGTAGATTGTCATTATTTTTGTTTAACAGGCAATTATCTTTTAACGAGATTTTAAATGTAAGAAAAATACTTCACATATTTACCCACATAGTTACTATTTCTTGTGCTCATCATTTCTTGGTGTAGGTCCATAATTATTTATGGGATAATTTTCCTTCTGCCTTTGGAATTTCCTTCAACATTTCTTGAGTGCAGATCTTTATGTGATGAATTTTTTCACTGTTTTCATTTGACGCAGAATTTTAGATTGACTTTTTTTTTTGTTCCATAATTCAAAGATGTTTCTCCACTTTTTATTCGTCTGCATTGTTTCTGATGAGAAATCTATACTAACCCTTATAATTATTCCTTTGTATATTTTATCTTTTTTCTTGGAGTTTTTAAGATTATTTTTCTTTATCATTGATTGCGATTAATTTTATTATGATGAGCATTGTTGTAGTTTTCTTACTATTTCTTTTCCTTCAGTTTCATTGAGGTTTTTGGATCTATGTTGTTATTAATTTTAATCTAATTTGAACTGTTTTTAGCTTTTATTTCCTTGAATAATTTTTAAAACATCCCCTCCTTCAGGAACTTGAATCACATGTAAATTAGACTGCTTGAATTTTCTACATAGCTCATTGATGTTATTTTTACTTTTAAAAATATTTTTTGCTTTTATTTGAATAGTTTTTATTTCCATGTCTTCAAGTTCACCAGTCTTTCATCTGCAATGTCTAATCTGCCATCAATCCCAACCATTGTACTTATCATCTTACGAATTCTAGTTTTCATTTCTAGAGATTCAAAATTATGTTTTTAAAATATCTTCCATGTCTATACTTAATGTTTGAATATATAGGTTTCAGTTACAATAATTATTTTAATTTCATTATCCACTAATTCTAACATCTGTGCCAGTTCTGGTATGCTTTCGATTGATTAATTTTTCTACCATATGAGTCATATTTTCTGCTTCTTTGTATACCTTGTAAATTTTTCTTTTTTGGAGGGGGGATGATAGATGTGAATTTTGTTGACTACAAGATATTTTTGTGTTTGCTTAAGGTTTGTTCTGGGGGTACAGTTAAGTTATTTGGAATCCATTTGATTATTTTGGGAGTTTTTTTTAAGATTTGTTAGGTAAGAACAGAGCAGCATTTAACCTAGCATTCATTACTCTCTATTATAGAGGCAAGACTCTTCTGAGCATTCCACCCAACAATCCATTGATTTTGATGTTCTTCATCCTGGCTTATAGGGACAGGCAATATTCTTCCTGTTCATTCTAAGTACTGATTAATATTTCCTCTAATCAGATTAGGTGATTCTTCCTCCAGCTTCAGGTTATTTTCTTATGTGTGTGCACTGATCGGTACTTAACTGAGTTACTTGTCCCTTCTGGAGCCTCATTTTAATTCCTCCATTCAGAAAGTCCACTGAGCTTTGCTTGGATCTCCCTTCCCTGTTTCACTGTCTGCAAATTCTCAAGATAATAATCAATGAAAATTTAATAGCTAAGCTTATTTTTTTCCTATACCTTAGGGATCATTCTCTTTCATTATCTGACTGATGTCTAGTGCCTTTTTATTACCTGATGTTTAGTGTTTTCTTTTTTTTCAAATATAGATTTTTTTTTTGTTATTGTTTCATACAACAGAGCAAATCTGTCCCTGCTGTTACATCTTGAATGGAAATGGAATTCCTTTCCACAATATTAATATAGCTGTATAGAGATTAGAGAAATGATATTTCTCATTGATATTTACCTATACCTCTTACGATATAAAGAATTAAGTCCAGGTTGATTATAAACCTAAATGTCAATAGGACAACTATAATGTTTCTAGAAGATAACATGAGAGAAAATATTCATAATCTTGGAATAAGTAAGCCATCTTTAATGTACATAAATCACTAACTATAACAAGTATTAATACTTAATACTATTTTAATATTAGGACATTTTCTATATCAAAAACATCATTAAGAGGAAAAAGAAAAACTACAGAGTTCATGAAGAAATATGCAAAACTTATGCAATGGATGCATATCTAGAATTCCCATAAATGAACAAGCAAATGACAAATAGCCAAACAAAAAATAAAAAGTGCCCATGCATGAAATGTAAATTAAAACTGCAATGACATACTACCACATATATCCTAGAATGACAGAAATGAAAATGACCAAAAATACTGCTGGTGAAACATAAATTGCAAAACTATTACAATATTTTAGAAACTTAGTAGTGTATATAAATCTGAACATGCATATAACTCAATAACCTAAATTTCCCTTTTAGGTATATATTTATGAGAAATGTGTACATATGGGTACCAAAACACTTGTACAAGTATATTTATAGATAAATTTTCATAATAGCTGAATATGGAACAGAAAAATTATCAATATATAAATATATACATAAGTTGAGGTATATTCATAACATGGTATATTACATAGGAATGAAAATGAATTGACAACTGCTGCATGCAAAAACATGGATGAATCTCACAAAATAATTTTGAGTAAAATAAGACAGAACTTAAAATATGCAATCAATAATGTTTAATATATATGAAAATTAAAAATACGAAAAACTAGTGTATGGTGAGAAGTTTGGAAAATAGCTATCTTTCGGGAGATTGAAGGGGTTTGAGGTACACTTTTTGATTGGGAGGAGACACAAGGATCTCCAAGGCATCTGAGGTATTGGTAGCATTGCTTATCTTGGATAGACAGCGCTCAAGTGTACTGAATTTGAGATACGTCACTGAGATACATATTTAGATTTGTGCTTTTTAAAAAAAATGTTCTGCATATGTGTTATACATCGATTAATATGTTTGTTTTAAAAGCTTGAGAAATAGTGTGGGCACAGAAAAAGAAGCTATGGAATCCACACCTGTGTGGAACTTCCAGTAGAATTTGGAAGACTTGAAGAGGAACATAAATGGTGTAACGCATTCTTTTGACTTCCATTAATTTTATTAGAATAACACGAATCAAATACCTGTGAATGAAGTGCTTTGGAAGGTACAAAACATAATAATAAGGTCACTGCTGTTTAGGAACCTAGTTCAAGCAAGTGACAGCTATATAAAGATTGTGTGAGGTAAGGGGGAAGTAAAATATTAGTTTTCAGAAAAAAGAAATGCCATTACAGTTGAATTGACCGGGGAAACAGCCATTAAATAGAGGAAGTGGGTAGATAAGAAGCCATAAGCAGAGGCATGTCAGGGAAGGAATCAAACTGATTTTAGACCACAGGTGGATATAGATGTCACATTGAGGATTTTGGACTGGAAATCATACTAATAAAAGTGAAAATTATTTGATCACAGCCACTACACTAAAATTAAAAGTTTTTATATTGTATAATGGCTGGAGATTTATAGGCTTAATCTAACTAAACTGAAAGAAGAAAGAAAGAAAACTGATTTGATATAGGATTTGTTAAAGAGGAGATATTTTGACAGAGAAGAGAGGGAAGGGTGTTCTGAAAATGAGAGCTAGAATTCACAAATAATGATCTGGAATTGAAAAACCAAAAATACTTGCAGAATTTGGAAATAACAGAAAGAAATATATATCTAATTAAAGCAGAGACACAGATAAAAATATACCTGTGCTCAATCAATCAAGAGCTATTATGAAATAATTGAATGACAGCTGCATATTTAACATTTAGCAAGGTGTGCTCTAGGATACAAATATGTCCTCATCAATTCTGTTCAAAAGTTATTGATACTTATAATGTTTAAGATAGAGGGAACTACTTCAAAGAGCTTAAATCAAGATCACAAAGGAGAGGCATAAATAATGGAGAGACAGGAGCATTTTAAGGCAATATCATCCAGGCCCACCTAAGAAGTAAGAATAACTGGTGCTGGGGGAATTCAGAGAAACATTTATGTGATTGGCTGGAGTGGTCATATAAATGAGAAAATATTACCTTGTATAAGACTTAAATGAGATTTACATAAGAGAAGGCATTCAGGTATCTTTCTCCTAAACATTTCTCATAAATGTTGATAGTAATATTAACACTATTTATTTTATATGTCACTTGAGAATTAAATGAAATGACTATTGTAGAGTTTCTATGAGTACACAGCCTTGAATAAATACCATTGCCATATTTCAGAAAGGCTTTTATTCCCTTAGAACCAAATAGAATGATATTTTAGTTTGCATTATCTAAAAAAATAGCAAAATCAATCCAAAAGAATATACCTGCTTAACTATAGTTCTATTTCAACTTCTATTAATTTTGATATAATAATTAAATTTAGTAATATAATTATTATAATTATAATTTAATTATATTATTATTAGTATATTATAATGCAGCCATTAAAAAATCACATACCTATAGACTGTATAACCATATAGGCAAAAGCTCAAATTGTGAAGCTAAAGCAAAAAGTAGAATACCTCTGATATTAATATTTTTATAGTTCAGAAAGTAAAGATAACATGTTCATAGTTATTCCATCAAGGTCATAACCTTGTGCATAATTTTCTTGATTCTTTAATATATTTCTATTTTTAAAATTATCTATTTAATTCAATTAGTCTGCATTACTTTGACATAATGGTAATAATACAATAATAGTACAATACAATATGTACTATTATTTTTAAAGAATATAATTTGCCTACAACATGGAGCTTGAAAGGGGCATTAGAAACCTAATTCTTCTTTGTTTCTTCATACTATTTCAGTGAGTATACACATCAATTCTACTCTTCATTCACAGGTTGCCAATTAGTGCTAGCACATACTTTAAAATACATCTGTAGGTATTATTGGACAAAGAGACAGAATACATTCATTTCAGCAAACAACACAACACACCTGAGAAGTATGCAAAGTATCTGAAATTCTATCATAAATGGCATTGTATGACAACATGATTAGCAGCCGTATAAACTTACTTCTTTGATATACCCTTTCAAGTAATTAATTAGAATTCTTGCTGACATGTGTTCACATTGAGGACTACACTTTCACTGCAAATATTCCCATGGTTGCTGGTTGCAAAGAGCTTTTCACCTGCCTCTTCAGTTCAGGCAGCAAGGGAAAGAAAGTTGCCTTCTACAGTGCTTCCAGGTGTGTAAGAAGCAAAGCTAAAATTAGCCATTCAAATGATTATTAGGGAAATGTAGAAAGGAGTAATCTATAAAAGAGAGGAGAATCAAAGATACATTGATTAAAGACAGGATTTTCTTGTTGTTTTTGTTCAAAACTGCCTGCATTGCATTTGAACACCATATATGCAAATGAAAAGATCACCATTTGTTGTGGAAGATAAAAAAGAGAAACTTTTCAAGGTTCTTCTTTACACGCATCCATTAGTGTTTAGTCAGTAACTACCATGAAACAACAACAGGATAAGGATTGTTAATTCTATTCCGTACTTTTAAATTAGCATGCATATTTCTCTTTAATTCTTTAGTTTCTCTTGTATAATAAAGTCTTGGAATATGCTAATATTTGTTTATATTATAATTGTTTAACAAAGAATTTCTAGCATATTATTCATGAATATTTTCCTAAAATCCTAGAATTTTACTTAGTAACAAAGTTTTTCCCAGGGAAGACTTCCTAATATCCCTAATTCTTAGTGATGTTTATGAGTGGCACCTTGAAAGACAGAAAGTTTTCCTAATTAAATGAGGTTTGGAAATACCAGGCTAAAACTTATTTAAGCTGTTTTTATTGTTGGTTTTTAGTGCATGCCTTCTCAGAACTTTAATTAGTTAATATCCATCTTGAATATCTAGGAGGAAGTTATAGTAAGCAGATTTCTCATATCTATTTACATATACATATATTATTTTACAATTTAATCAAGTTTATTGAGATATAATAAGATATATCCATTTGAATTTTCACAAATGTAAAACAACTGTGTAAGCACCACCACTATCAAGTTATAGAACATTTTCTTCCTACCAAAGAAGAAAATGCCCCTTTGAGGTTAAATACACCCAGCCATCCACCCCACACCTTGGGCAACTACTGTTCTTTTGTAACATAGATAAGTTTTGCCTTTTCTATTAATAGAATTAAATGTAAATGCAATCATACTCTTGTATGTACTCTTGGATCTGGCTTCATTTACTCAGCATTATGTTTTTGAGATTCATCCATACTTAGATTTGTTAGTTACTTTCCTTTTATTGCTGAATGATAATCTATTACATGAATATACCAGAATTTGCTTTTCCATTCACCTGCTAGAGGATATTTAGGTTGCTTTCTAAACATATTGGCTTTTATAAATGAAGTTGCCATGCATATTTAGGTACAAATCATTGTGTAGACACATTATCTCTTCCCTTAACTCCATTAAAAAAAAAAAAACTGCCAAATTTTTTTCCCAAAGTGACTATACATTTTTACATGCCCACCAGCATTGTTCGAGAGTTTCATTCACGCTAGGTTTTTTTTTTTTTTTTTCCCCAAAGTATTACAAGAGGACAAATGTTTTTGGTTACAAGGATCAATTTTATAATGTTTGAGTCAGGGTTATAAGTGTGCCTGTCACCCAGATAATGTTCCTTGTACCCATTAGGTATGTTTTCACCCATCCCCTTGTACCCTCTACCCCCTGACTGATTTCCATTGATTGATACTTCCCTCTATGCACATGTATGCTCATCAGTTAGTTCCAATTTAATAGTGAGTATATGGGCTGTTTGTTACTCCATTCTTTAGATACTTCACTGAGGATAATGGTCTCAAGTTCCATCCATATTGTTGCATAAGGCATTAAGTCATCCTTTGTGGCTGAGTAGTATTCCATGGTATACATATACCATATTCTGTTAATCCACTCATGAATTAATGGGCATTTGGGTTGATTCCACAACTTTGCAATTGTGAATTGTGCTGAAATAAACATACACAGATGTCGTTTTGATAAAATTACTTCTTTTCCTTTGGGTAAATACCCAGTCATGGGATTGCTGGAACAAATGGTAGATCTACTTTTAGTTCTTTGAGGAATATACATACTATTTTCCATAGAGGTTGTACTAATTTGCAGTCCCACCAACAATATGTAAGCATTTCTTTCTCTCTGCATCCATGTCAGGATCTCTCATTTTTGGACTTTTTAATAAAAGCCATTTTAACTGGACTAGGGTGATATCTCATTGTGGTTTTAATTTGCATTTCCCTGATAATTAGTGATGCTGAGCTTTTTTTAATACGTTTATTGGCCATTGGTCTATCTTCTTTTGAAAAGCTTTTGTTCACATCTTTTGCCCACTTTCTACTGAGGTTGTTTGATTTTCTTTTCTTGCTGATTTGCTTGAGTTCTTTGTAGATTCTGGTTATTATCCTTTTATTGGATGTACAGCTTGCAAATATTGTCTCCCATTCTGTAGGTTGTCTATATGCTCTGTTTATTATTTCCTTGGCTGTGCAGAAGCTTTTTAGTTTGATCAGGTCCCATTTATTTATTTTTGTTGTTGCTGTGATTGCCTTTGGGGTCTTGTTCATAAATTCTTTGCCTAGGCCAGTATCTACAAGAGTTTTTCAACATTTTCTTCTAGAGTTCTTGTGGTTTCATGCCTTACATTTAAGTCATTTACCCATCTTGAATTAATTTTTGTGAGTGGTGAGAGATATGAATCATGTTTCAGTCTTCTGCATGTCACTATCCAGTTGTCCCAGAACCATTTATTGAATAAGGATTCTTTTCTCAGTGTATATTGTTGTCTGCTTTGTTAAGATCAGTTGGCTCTATGTGGATGCTTTTATGTCTGGGTTTTATGTTCTGTTCCATTGGTCTATGTCTCTACTTTTGTGCCAATAACATGCTCTTTTGGTTACTATAGCCTTGTAGTCTAGTTTGAAGTGTGGTAATGTGATGTCTTCAGATTTGTTCCTTCTGCTTAAGAGTGCTTTGGCTATTTGGACTCTTTTCTGGTTCCAAACAAGCCATGTATAACAAATCCACAGCCAGCTCATACTGAATGGGGAAAGGTTGAAAGCATTACCACTAAGAACTAGAACCAGATAAAGGTGCCCATTGTCACCACTTCTATGCAACATAGTTCTGGAAGTCCTAGCCAGAGTAATCAGGCAATAGAAAGGAATTCAGGGTATCCAAATTGGAAACAAGGAGGTCAAACTATCACTCTTTGCTGACTACACAATCTGGTATCAAAAAACCCCAAAGATTTCACCAAGAGACACCTGTAATTGATAAATAAATTCAGCAAAATCTCAGGTTACAAAATCAATGTACACAAATCAGTAGCATTCCTATATGCCAATAACAGTCAAGCCAAGAGTCAAATCAAAGACTCAATGCCATTCATAATTGCTACAAAGAAAATAAAATACCTAGAAACATAATTAACCAAAGAGATGAAAGTTCTCTACAAAGAGAACTATGAAACACTAAGGAGAGAAATTGCTGATGATACAAACAAATGGAAAAATATATCATGCTCATGGATTGGTACAATCAACATTTTTAAAATGTCCATACTGCCCAAAGTGATGTACAGATTCAATACAATCCCCATAAAAACACCAACATCATATTTCACAGATCTAGAAAAAATAATTCTATGTTCTAGTCTTATTTTAGTCATTCTAGTGTGTGCTATGGTACCTCATGGCATATTTAATTTGCAATTCTTTGATAAATAATGATGTTGAGCATCTTGTACTTACTGGTCATTTGTTCTTACAATGGAGTTGTAAGTGTTCTTTGTATATTTTATATATTCTGAATGTGAGTCCTTTGTTATGTATAATACATATATATTATATATCTTGTATATAATATGTATATATATATCACATATTTTTCTTTCCTGTTCTGTGGCTTGCTTTTAAGTTTTTTGAATTGTTTATTTCAAAGAGCAAAAGGGTTTCAGTTGGATAAATTCCAATATATGGCATTTTTCTTTTATGATTCATTATTTGTATGTTCTATCTTAAGACACAAAATTTGTTTTTTATGTCCCTCCCCTCCCACCCCCCCTTCCCGAGTCAGCACCTTCAAGTGTTACCATTCCCCAAATGGTGTGCAATGCACTCATTGTGTAGGCATACCCCCATCCCCTCCCCCACCCCCCACCTCAGTCTGATATCCCATTGGTGTCGTTCCTAGATGTGTATTTAGGTGATGTTCAGGGAAACCAATTTTCTGGTGAGTACATGTGATGCTTGTTTTTCCATTCTTGGGATACTTCACTTAATATAATGGGTTCCAACTCTCTCCAGGAGAACCATAGAGATGTCGTATCTTCATTATTTCTTATAGCTGAGTAATATTCCATGGTATACATATACCACAGCTTACTAATCCAGTCATGTATTGATGGGCATTTGGGTTGTTTCCACATCTTTGCGATTGTGAATTGTGCTGCTATAAACATTCGGGTACATGTGTCTTTGTTACAGAATGATCTTTTTTCCTTTGGGTATATGCCCGGTAATGGGATTGCTGGGTCAAATGGCAGGTCTACTTGAATCTGTTTAAGACACCTCCATAATGCTTTCCACAGGGGTTGCACTAGTTTGCAGTCCCACCAGCAGTGTATTAGTGTTCCTGTCTCTCCACACCCAAGCCAACATGTGTTGTTTTGGGTTTTTTTGATAAAGGCCATTCTCATTGGGGTTAAGTGATATCTCATTGTGGTTTTGATTTGCATTTCTCTGATGATTAGGGATGTTGAGCATTTTTTCATATGTTTGTTAGCCATTCTTATATCTTCTTTCGAGAAGTTTCTATTCATGTCATTTGTCCAATTTTGATAGGATTGCTTGATTTTTTCTTGCTGATTTTCCTGAGTTCTAAATAGATTCTTGTTATCAGTCTTTTATCTGATGTGTAGTATGCAAAAATTTTTTCCCATTCTGTAGGTGGTCTGTTTATTCTCTTGACTGTTTCTTTGGCTGTGCAGAAGCTTTTTAATTTAATCAGGTCCCATTCATTTATTTTTGTTGCTGCTGTGATTGCCTTAGGGGTCTTCTTCATAAATTCTGTGCCTAGGCCAATGTCTGTAAGAGTCTTTCCTACATTTTCTTCTAGAATTCTGATTGTATCACGCCTAAGGTTTAAGTCTGTTATCCACCGTGATTTGATTTTTGTGAGAGGTCAAAGCTGTGGGTCCTGTTTCAGTCTTCTACAAGTGGCTAACCAATTCTCCCAGCACCATTTATTGAATAGGGATTCTTGTCCCCAGAGTATATTCTTTCCCGCTCTGTTAAAAATTAGGTGACTATATGAGGATGGTTCTATATTTGGATTTTCTGTTGTGTTCCACTGGTCTGTGTCCCTGAACTTGTGCCAATACCAGGCTGTTTTAAGAACCATGGCCTTGTAGTATAATTTGAGGTCTGGCAAATTAATACCTCCCATTTTGTTTTTGTTGCTTAAAATTGCTTTTGCTATACGGGGTCTTCTTTGATTCCATACAAAGTGTATAATTATTTTCTCTACGTCTGTAAAGAATGATGTTGGTAATTTAATAGGGATTGCATTGAATCTGTAGATCACTTTGGGTAGTATAGACATTTTAACAATGTTGATTCTTCCGATCCATGGGCATGGTATATTTTTCCATCTATTTGCAAGTTCTGCTATTTCTTTTCTCAGTGTTTCATAGTTTTCCTTATAGAGGTCCTTTACCTCTTTAGTTAGGTATATACCTAGATATTTTATTTTCTTTGTTGCTATTTTGAAGGGTATTGAGTCTTTAATTTAGTTTTCCGATTGACTGTTATTGGCATATATAAATGCCTCTGATTTGTGTATATTAATTTTGTAGCCTGAGACTTTGCTATATTCGTTAATCAATTCCAGGAGTCTCATGGTTGAATCCTGGGGGTTTTCCAGATATGACATCATATCATCAGCAAAAAGTGAGAGTTTGATCTCTTCCTTCCCTATTTGGACTCCCTTGATTCTGCTCTCTTGCCTGATAGCTCTCGCAAGGACTTCCAATACTATGTTGAAAAGTAATGGACACAGTGGGCAGCCCTGTCTGGTTCCAGTTCTAAGTGGGAGTGCTTTCAGTTTTTCCCCATTCAGTATGATGTTGGCTGTGGGTTTGTCATATATGGCTCGTATCATTTTTAGGTAGGTTCCATTAATGCCTATTTTGTTAAGCGTTTTTATCATAAAAGGGTGTTGAATTTTGTCAAATGCTTTTTCTGCATCTAATGAGAGTATCATATGGGTTTTGTTTTTGCTTCTATTTATGTGGTGAATTACATTTACAGATTTACGTATGTTGAACCACTCCTGCATCTCTGGGATGAAGCCCACTTGGTCGTGGTGGATTATTTTTTTGATAAATACTTGGATTCTATTTGCTAGTATTTTATTGAAAATTTTTGCATCTATATTCATGAGAGAAATTGGTCTGTAGTTCTCTATTTTTGTTGCGTCCTTTCCAGGTTTTTGTATCAATGTTATATTGGCTTGGTAGAACGTGTTGGGGAGAATTCCATCCTTCTCAATATTGGAGAATAGTTTATGTAGGATGGGCACCAGTTCTTCTTTGTATGTATGGTAAAATTCAGGTGTGAACCCATCTGGACCAGGGCTTTTCTTTTTGGGAAGGTTTTTTATTGCTGTTTCGATTTCATTTCTTGATATTGGTCTGTTCAGGTACTCTATTTCTTCCTGATTGAGCCTGGGAAGACTATGTGTTTCTAAAAATTTGCCCATTTCCTCCACATTCTCCAGTTTGTGTGCATAAAGATTTTTGTAGAATTCATAGATGATATCTTGTATCTCTGTAGCATCGGTTGTGATTTCTCCTTTCATGTTCCTCATGGAGGTTATTAGAGATTTTAGTTTTGTGCTCTTGGTTAGTCTAGCCAGGGGTGAAGACACAAATTTTTTTATTATGTTTTCTTTTAGGATATTCACAGCTTTAGCTTTTGAATTTTGATCTATGATCAATTTTAAGTGAATTTTTTATGTTGTGAGGTTAATAGCATTTTATTTTCCAAAGGTATATCTAGTTGTTCCAACACTGTCTATGGAAAACTCCATGTTTTTGCCATTGAATGATCTCTGAACTTTTGTCAGTAATTCATTGTCTTTACAAACTTGAATCTATTTCTGGACTCTATTCTGTTCCACTGATTTTTGTCTTTATGTCAATAAAATACTGTCTAGATTACTATCATACTGAGTTTTGAAAACAGGCAGTTGCAAGTTCTCCAATGCTCACTTTCAAAAATGCTTTGACTAAATCTTTTTCATTTTCACATACAATTTGGAATCAGTTTGTTTTACTACGGGAAAAGTCTTGTGGAATTTTTACTGGGATTACATCAAACTCTAAGAAGAATTGACATCTTAATAATGCATATTCTGATCTATGATTATGACATACCTCTCCATTTGTATAATTCTTCTTTTAATTTTTCTCAGTGTCTTTTAAAAGTTTCAGTGCACAAGGTTTGCGCATATATTGTTAAATGTGTCACTAAATAGTTCATGTTTGTGGATCTTGATAAATAGAGTATTTTAAAAATTTAATTTGTTTTATGTTGATGCTATTTAGGAGTACAATTGATATTTTCATAGTGATCTTATGGGCCACTAAATTTGCTTATTTATTCAAATAGATTTTTATAGTTTCCTTAGGATTTTTCTATGATATGTGAACAAAGACACCTTTCTTCTTTCTTGCCAGTTGCCCTGTTTTGATTCCTGTTTTTGCCTATTTTTCATGGCTCAGACTTCCAGTACAATCCTGAATAGAAGTAGAAACTAGAAACATCCTGGCCTTGATCTTAACACCTCTGATCTTAGAAAAAATTGTATTCAGTCATTCATCATTAAGTTAGCTGCTAACTTTTCATAGATATCCATTATTATAATCAGGAATTTCCTTTAACTGCCTAACTTACTGAGCGAGAGAGAGAGAGAGAGAGAGAGAGCATGTGTGTGTGTGTGTGTGGTCACAATAGAGTTGAATTTAAATACTTCTTTCCATCTAATAAGATAATCATATTATTTTTATACTTTGTTATAGTTAAGATGGTGAATAATATTTGGTGATTTTTTTAATGTTAAATCTTGATTCCAAGGACAAACTCAATTTGATTGTGGTACATTATCTTTTTTAAATATTGTTGAATTCAGTTATTTATTTATTTATTTTTTCCTCTGTCAGGAAGTAGTACAATTTATTATTTTTTATAATTTATCAGGATTGAAACAGATAGCTGTATGATATTGCATTTATGCTTATGCCACAGTTTATTTAATGAGTCAACTTTTAATAGATATGTTTCTTCTTAAAAACAGTGCTGTTATAAGCATTTGTGTCAGTTACCTTGCATACATAGGCAAGTTTCTCTAGACTCTGTTTTTTTGTTTGTTTGTTTTGTTTTTGACCCTATAGTTTTGAATTCATACCTAGCAGTAGAATTGCTGAATCATAGGGAATGCACATTTCACATTTTATTAGATAATGCTAAATTGTTTTCCAGTTTCTTTCATCACTTTACATTCCATCCAGTGGCATATAATTGTTTAGGTTTTTCATTCTTCTTACTGAAACTTGATGTCATTAACCTTTAAATTACTGCCAATCTCCTATGTGGGAAAATATCTTTTATTTTTGTTTTAATTTGCATCTTTGATGACTCCTGAGGTGAAGATATCTTCACATGTTTATGAAAAATATACATTTTTTCTTTTCAATAAAATGTCCATTCAAGCTTTTTACCTACTGTCTTAGTCCATTTAGTGTTGCTATGAAGGAATACCTGAGGCTGGGTAATTTATTAAGAGAAAAGTTTTGGCTCACAGTTCTGCAGGTTGTACAAGTAGCACAGTGCCAACATCTGCTTCTGATGAGGTCCTAAGGAAGCTTCCACTCACAATGGAAGGTGAAGGGGAGCTGGAGTGTACATTATGTTACATAGTCTGCAAAGATGAAAAAAATCACTTAAAACAATTACAAATCATTGAATAGATATGATGAAGGTATATATAGTCATGTACCACATAACAACATTCAGGACAACAACAGACTGTATATATGAAGGTGGTCCCATAAGATTATAAGAGAGCTGAATAATTCCTGTCATCTGGTGACCTCATTGCCATCATAAAGTCATAGTGCAATGCATCACTCACAAGTGTGTGGTGATGCTGGTGTAAGCAAACCTCTACTGCCAGATGTGTAAAAGTATAGCACAGCACATAACACTTGATAGTAATGATAGACAACTATTACTGGTTTATGTATTTGCTATACTAGTTATTTTAGAGTGTACTTCTACTTATTAAAAAATAGTTAACTGCCTCAGGCAGGTCCTTCAGGAGGTATTCCAGAAGAAGGCATTGTTGTCACAGGAGGTAACAGCTTCATGTATGTCATTGCCCTTTAAGACCTTCTAATGAGACAAGATGTATAGGTGGAAGAAAGTAATGTTGATGATTCTGACCCTGTGTAGGTCTAGGCTAATGTGTGTGTTCATGTCTTAGTTTTTAACAAAAGCTTAAAAAGTTAAAAAAAAATTATAAGTAGAAAAAAGGTTATAAAGTAATGATTTAAGGAAAGAAAATATTTTTGTCCAACTGTATAATGTTAGTGTTTTAAACTGTTATTACAAGAGTCAAAAAGTTAAAAAATTAAAAATTTTACAAAATGAAAATGTTACAGTGAACTGCGGTTATTATAGAAGAAAAACATTTTTTATAAATGTAGTGTAGAATAAGGGTACAGTGTTTACAAAGTCTACAGTAATACGTACAGTAATGTTCTAGGCCTTTGCATTCACTCACCATTCACTCACTCAACCAGAGCAACTTCCAGTCTTGTAAGCTTTATTCATATTAAGTATCCTATACAGGTATGCCATTTTTTAATTTTTATATCATATTTTTACTGTACCTTTTCTATGTTTAGATATGTTTTGATACACAAATACCAATGTGTTACAATTGCCTATAGAATTCAGTATAGTAACATGTTGTATAGGTTTGTAGCCTACAAACAATAGACTATACCCTATATAGCCTAGATGTATAGCAAGCTAGGCCATCTAGGTTTGTGCATGTATACTCTACCATATTTGCACAACAATCAGCTAATGATACATTTCTCAGAACATATTCCCATCTTTAAGCAACATATAACCATACACATATTTTTGAACATAGTGATCTACATCACAGGGTCATTTAAATTATACATAACAATTTCAGAGAGAGAGAGAGAGAAAGAGATTTAAACAGCACAGGTAAATTCACACATCTTTGTATTCAATAAGCATTTGTCTCAGAGCCTGTGGGAGATGAAGACATAAATCAGCTCTTCCTACATTGTTCTCTATTCCCAAGGGCCTTTTATAGTGTGATCATCTTATCCTGCTGAATATCATTTTATAATTTTCATATAAAACATGGCCCCTAGACATAAGCCAACTTCTTCAACTGGTACTCAATCAAAGCATTTCTTTCAGGGTTAATTTTTATCTCTATGTTATTGTCTCCCTACATGATTACTTTAGAAACTTACTCTCAAGTTAGATGCTTCAATATGTGTGTGTGACATGCATATCTCACAAGGGCTCTTTCCAGAACTTTTTATCTAGTTGCAAGGCACTGGCACTTAAAATATCAAAATAATAAAAAAAAATGTTATGTGCTCCATAATGGGAAAATGTTGACTGTGTCATACTGAAGTTCAGACAACAGAGTGAGTTGATACTGCCATACTGGCCAGCATAAGACCTATGCAGCAGTCTAGCATATAATCTTAGGGGTTGTTTTATGTCCCATGTATAATGTACAACTTACATGTTAAAGGATTTGGTTACTGTAATTTACTTGAAATACTTGAGAGGCTGCCATGTGTCATGTGCTCTTCTAGTTTCTTTGTAGATGGCAAATAAACACTATTAGGTAGATACTATTATTATTATTAATATGATTATTATTACTATCCTCTACAGCACTTTATCACCACAGTATGTGGGGTAGTTAGACTCAGCAAGATTCACATCTGCACCTCTCAATTGAAAAGTGAGATTATGCTCAGGTGAAGACAGAATAGCTGACTGCCTATGCCCTGCAATTTACAAATTCTGGAACAATACTGATATCCCCAGAGGGCCCCAACTATCTCTGTAGCTGTCATCTCAGTTCATTCTCAAAAATCCTCTAACATTAGTAATTTTTACCTTTAGGGTAAAATTTTGACCTCTTTACTGATTTCATGCAAATCACCTTGAATATCACAGTTTTTAACACCTCAAAGTGAAGAAAGAATCTGAGGGGTGGTTTTGAAATTAATGACTCAAACAAGAGTTGAAGAATTATGATCACTTGGAGGTAGAAAGGATCTGATTTTGCTAAAGGAAGAAGAAAAAGGAAAGTGTGAGTTTAGGACCTCTGAAAAATCTTTTCTTTTGCTATACATTTACTAAGAGTTTCCGTGCTTGAAAAAAAAATGCAGTAATCTAGACTTTTCAATGGATTCAACTTTAAAACCCCTGAAAGATAGCCTGCAATAAAATAATAAATGTCAAGGAGAAGACAGATTCATGAGGAACTCTGAATCCAAACAATACCAACTTCCATTTATCCAAAATGATTCACAGGCAGGATAACCAGACTGTAACAGGTGGCTACTTTTAAGTACAGATGCTAAATGTCATACCTGCAGATGGCTCATCAGTAGAACATGTAAAAAACATCTTAATTATATATTATGAAGCCTTTTCATAAAAAATTAAGAGATAGGCATTCATTATGCTTGTTTGAGTTATATCACTGAGTACAGATGCTGTTATGAGTTAGCTGGTGCTTTAATCAAAACAAGTATCAGTGGATCAATTTAATGATATGAAAGTTCTGACTTCAGGTTGGAAAGTTTCTGGCAATGCAAATTTCTTACAGTTTCCTGATTTATGCATCAAAGCAGAGAGCTCTCCTCCACTAGAATCCCACATTAATATGTGCCAGAGTAAAAAAAAGAAAACTTAGCTAGTCATCCTTAAATAGAAGCATTTCAGCTTGACTTGGAGAGCTCCTGGAGTCACATCACACCTGAAGCCTGAAGCTGAAAACATTTAATTCCTTACATAGACTTTGGAATCATTGTGACTGATTTATAAAAGAGCAGAGGTCATTTATGCACACATGCACTTTATTGTCAAATTATTTTTTGTTTTACTGTGATTGGCCAATTTATCCATAGGCATGGCTGGAATGACTTAGCTATTGCCAAATAGCAAATCCACTCCTAAATATAAAGATTTAATTCATTTTAGCATATTATAAAAGTATCTCATAATCTGAGTGGTATTCTGTTAAAGGCAGCTCTCCAAATGTTTTGAGTCCCAGCAAATCCTCCTGGATTATGTAGGGCCTCAAGTGATATCAATAGCATATTTGTTAAATTATTATTCTCCTTGTCTGATATAGTCACCTTTCACTTCACCCTCATGAGGAATGGATGTTCCAAGTCCACCTACAGTACAGTGTTAAGTTCTCTAGATTCATTGCTTTACCTGAAAAATGAGGCAACAATGAATGCTGTGTTATCGTTCAGTGGGGTGTGTGTGTGAGGGTATTCATGTGTGTATAATATCTTTGATCATATTTTACAAAACTAAAATCACCATATAAATGCAAGGCTTTCTATGATTGGTTTTGACATAAAATCAAATCCAAGGGAGCTTCCTTAGAACTCTGAGCAAGCTGATTTGCAAGTAGGAAGCACAGAGTCAACCCTGCCGGTAATTAAGCGCAAATGCCTAGGAATTTCTGTGAGGGAAGTCCTCTTCTTTCTTTTTTGTCCTTCTCTTTTTAGTTAAAATGAGCAAAACCAGCAAACAAACCCCTTTATTTTAAATTATAATGATAAAATTATATAACATAATGACATTAAAAATAAAAGAGTACAGGAGCTAAAAATGGAAAGTAGAAGTATTCCAACCTTCCAGCAGAACCACTATAAACTGTTTTTTATATATCGCTCTTGTAACTTTCCTTGCAAAAACAAGCACATATATTTACACACATGTATATGCATATTTATAAATCTTTCCTTTACACGTATAGCAATATTCCTCACCAGAAAAAAAAAAAAAAAAACTGCCTGCCAGAATTTAAATTTATTTTTTATCCTTATTTGGCAAGAGAGGTACCAGCTATTTCACTGTATTGTATAAACAGATCATCACCTTATAATCACAAACAATAGTAGCTGAATGTAGAGTGAACAGTCTGATTGTCCAAGGCAGTGGGGCGTAACAAGACTTCTCACACTTTGAAAAGCTGCCCCACCATTTAAATAGTCATGGAAAATAAAGATTGGGTTTCTAGGTCTATAAGGTGGCAAATTCTGGAACCTGTACCAGCACACCCTTCTGGGTTTCAGCTTTTACCTAGGGAACTTGTGATGAATTTAAAAGAAATGAGCTAGACAATAGTAACTGCAGTTTGGGAAAGTCCAGCTTGTTGAGGAAGAGAAACTGGCTCCAATGAAGAACTCTTGAGGCCACAGGACCTCTCCTGACAGGCATGTATATGCATAGTTCTTACAGACAAGCTTTTCCTGTGGAACTGTACAGCCTTAACATGTGATGGTAGTGAAGTAAAAGAGCTCATATTTTCACTCATTCTAAAGATCAGACACTTAAGCAACACTTCAAAAAAATTAGCCCAAGTATTCTTAGAGCTTGAAGTTGGGGAGGAGTAAAGAGAAATAAAAGCACTCCAGAGGGAAATCCTGGGCTTGATGTTAATAGAATGTAAGCAGGGTTGCACAATTAATACAAATAAAATAACTTTTGTACTTCTCTGTTAGGGTCTCTCACAAAGGCAGCTAGATGAATGCTCACAAAATGTGGGAAATGTGTTTCAGCTGTTTTAAAATATGCACTTACCTAACTTAAAATATAGACTCCGTGAAGTATGTGAAATTCAACTTGGGGACATTGGGAAGTAACTCAAAGAAATAGGCAAATATCCTTGTTAGTAGCTGAAGTTTATGTACTGGGACCAGCAAGAATGCCAAATTGAGAGCCATGTCATACAAATTAGTATGCTGTGGGCAAAAGAAATGGTATGGAACCAGAGAATAAAGACCCTGTGAAGCAAAAACAATCTTAAGCAAAAAGAACAAATTGGGAGGCATCAATTTACCAGACTTCAAGCTATACTACAAGGCTATAGTAACTGAAACAGCATGGTGCTGGCACAAGAACAGAGTCATAGACCAATGGAACAGAACTGAGAACCCAGATATAAAACCATTCTCATATAGCCACCTAATCTTTAACAAAGCAGACAAAAACACACACTGGGGAAAAGAATCCTTACTCAGTAAATTGGATATCCACATGCAGATGACTGAAATAGGATCCACACCTCTCACCTCTCACAAAAATCAACACACGGTGGATTACAGACTTAAACCTAAGGCACGAAACCATAAGAATTCTAAAGGAAAATGTTGGAAAAGCTCTTGTAGATATTGGCATAGGCAAAGAATTTATGAAGAAGACCCCAAAGGCCATCACAGCAACAACAAAAATAAATAAATGGGGCGTGATCAAATTAAGAGCTTCTGCACAGCCAAGGAAACCATCAGGAGAACAAACAGACAACCTAGAAAGTGGGAGAAAGTATTTACATGCTACTCATCCAATAAAGGGCTGATAACTAGAATCTATATGGAACTCAGGAAAATAAGCAAGAGAAAATCAACCCCATCTTTGCAATTGTGAATTGTGCTGCTGTAGACATTCTAGTGCAGATGTCTTTTTTATAGAATGTCTTTTGTTCTTTTGGGTAGATGCCCAGTAATGGGATTGCTGAGTTAAATGGTAGTTCTACTTTTAGCTCTTTGAGGTATCTCCATATTACTTTCCACAGAGGTTGTACTAGTTTGCAGTCCCACCAGCAGTGTATGAGTATTCTTATCTCTCTGCATCCATGCCAACATTTATTGTTTTGGGACTTTTTGATAAAAGACATTCTCACTGGGGATAAGTGAAATGATATTTCATTGTGGTTTTGATTTGCGTTTCCCTGATGATTAGAGATGTTGAGCATTTTTTCATATGTTTAAGGCCATTAGTCTGTCTTCTTTTGAAAAGTTTCTGTTCATGTTCTTTGCCCACTTTTTAATGTGGAAGCAACCCAAGTGCCCATCAATACATGAGAGGATTAATAAAATGTGGTATATGTATACCACACAGTTCTACTCAGTCACAAAAAACAATGGTGATCTAGCACCTCTTGTATTATCTTGGATAGAGCTGGAGCCCATTCTACTAAGCGAAGTATCACAAGAATGGAAAAACAAGCACCACATGTACTCACCATCAAATTGGTATTAACTGATCAACAGTTATGTGCATATATAGTAGTAATGTTCTTCAGGTATTGGGCAGGTTGGGGGTGGGGGGAGAATGGGTTAGGGATATTCACTCGTAATGGGTGCAGTGTGCACCATCTGGTGGATGGATACACTTGAAGCTCTGGCTTGGGTGGGGCAAAAGCAATATATGTAACCTAAACATTTGTACCCCTATAGTATGCTGAAAATAAATAAAGAAAGAAATATGAGTCTCAAACCATAAGTAACAAGAGAGGATTATCTGAAAAAATAAAAGAATAAAAAAACCCAGCTGCTTCTTATGTGGGCACCTCTGTACTGTTTCAGAATAAATAACAATAAAAATTCTGCCCATGTTTCCTTAACAAATTTGGAATCTTATTATACTCAGAGCATTGCCAATTTCTTTTCTCAAGTATCTCTGGTATCTTCTCACATCAGCACATGCATGTCTATACTTCCCTATTCTCAATGGCTGAATAATATTCACATTTTTCAAAAGTATCATAAATTACTTAACCAATTCCTAATTCATTGTCATTCAAGTTATTTTCAGTTCTCTGTGAATGCAAACAATATTGCAAGGGCCGTATTCATACACATATTTATATTAGTATAATTCACAGATTAAATTCTCAACAGACAAATCCTTGGTCAAAGAGATGATGCACTTTCAATTTAGTAACTATGTCAAAAGGCACTCCAAATGTTTTTATCTATTTATACTCCCAGCAATGATGTATGAGAATTAGAATTTCTTTGTAAGTACACTGACACTTTGCAGATGTGGTCTCAAGGTTGTTGTAATGTGACTTATAGTCAAGGCTACTCATCTCAAGACACTTCCATTCTTACCACTCAAGGCACTGATCCAAGTCAATCCTTTCTGGATTTATGAAGAGAAAAAGCCCAGCAGTATTTTTTTATATAAAAGCAGCTGCTGATTTTCTTATGAGTACCTCATATTCACAGTTTGGCAGGCACAAATGTCAAGGAGGGGTGTAGTGTACCTGCTGAATCACAGCTCTGTTTGAGAAAACCACTTCAGAACAGCTGAAAGAGCTAGCTCAAATTCACTTGCACCCCACCCCCTTCTCGCCCACTTCCCCTTAACACTTCCACACACAGATGCTGCTCACACCTTCTCATTTATGGCACCTCCAGTTAATCCTGCCAATTTATTTACTTATCACGCAAGCCGGAGAGACTGATATCACCAAGAAGGAAACACTCCTTGGGGAGGTAATATATTTCCAGAGACTATATAAGCAGGGGGAGAGGATGATTTGAGAATACTTGCACAGCCAAAACTTTCATTCCTTAATTCGGCCAAAGTGGCCTCTTCCCTATCAGAATCCATCCAGGTTCAGTTCTTTTGGGCATAATCATTATCCATGTCACACGTTTTCTTTTCCATCTGGAATCTTTCCCCTTTCACTTGATGGTAATCAAAAGGATAGCTATCATTTGTGACAAAGAAAACCTAAAAGAAATTTGGAAAATGAATACTGGGCTTACTGATTAAAGAAGGTGATTCTGGAAAGATCATTCTACCTCCTGTCTTTGACTCTATGTTTTTGGCATCATTATGGTAACATTAAACTTCTTACCACATTGCTACACCAGGGCTCTGGAGTCTGATTGCCGGAGTTTGAGTTCCTGCTGCATCCTTGCCATATATTGGATCTTAAAGTATTACTTATCCATGGTCAGACAAAATTTGGGGCATTGGGGATTCAATGAAACATCCAAGTTTCCTGCTCATGTCGAATTTATACCAGGGAAGTACAGGCATAAAATTAATCAATAATTAATACGGTTTTACAAAAAGATTAAAATATGGAAAAATATAGGGTAATATAATAGCTTAGTCCAGACAGTGTAGAGAACAATATTAGAGTGGTGATGGACAGAATCTTTGAAGAGGTACTATTTGAGTTGACATCATAGAGATGAGGCACATGAAGAAGACCAGGCAGCTAAAATGGCTCTATGCTGGATATAGGCTTGGCATATTAAAACAACAACAAAGAAAAAAAAAAAAAACCCAAAACCAAAACCCTATTTTAATGGCCAGTCTGACTTCAGCATGACAAGCAGCAGTGAAAGGGGAACGGCATGCTGTAAGGTCAGACGGATGGTTGGGCCATCTCAAAGAGGCCCTTGGTAAGGAGGATGGATATTTGCTATTATGAGTATAGATTGTGAAGTTATCAGTTCCTACTGGAACAATCAAGTGAAAATCTGTGTCTCTCTTGTCTTAGAACATTTTTGGCCCACATTCTGTACCATTAATTTCAAAGCTTTCTGTCTTTTGAAGTTTATCTGACCTATTAATGCTAGACATGGGGTCTAGTTCAAGTGAAGTTTTGGTACCATTGTAAAGACAGAAATTTGATCTACCTATAAAATATTTATGTTCATGGGCTTATACTATAGAGCACAACATGCTAAAACTCTATAATACGTTAACATTTTTTGATAATATCTCTGAAAATATTTTTCTCTAAAATGTTGGTAAAGGGAAAATTGACAAACTCAGCTCTCTACTCCGTGTTGCCATCTTATGAAATGTGTATTGTTAGGGAGAGAGTGGAGGAAAAACTGAACGGGGAAGTTATTGTCAAAGATAATCCAGTATAAAAAGTTTTTTTCATGATGTTAGTTGGCATTATAATGTCAATAAATTATGTATGATCTTTTGAGGTAGATCTTTTTTGGTTCCATTATTTCAAGACCCAATAAGCACAAAATGAAAAATATGAGGTCATGAGTGGCCAGTTCTCTGCCACCTCCTACTGGATGCGTGTCACATCCACCTTCTCACAGCTTATACTGTGGTCACCATTGAGTAAGGGGGCATATATTTTTATGTATAAAAGGAGGATGCAAACCAAAACCTCCTTATAATATCGAGTAAAACCTTGAAAGTACAGAAAATCAAACTGACTACCTAATTGTAACCACAGAACCTGTTCAGTCTGGTTCAACTTTGGTTCAATTTTGTCAGCAACAAAATGTAAGGGAATGATGAGTTGTTTTTCAGTGCAACAAACCCCAGGTTGTAGGTAACATAACTTGAGCATGTCCAGTTGAAATGAGTGTGCCTGATTCATGACCCTGGGGCCAGCCAGAACAAAAACGTCAATGATAGGCAGAAATTAAGTGCTCAGAGCAGGAAACAGGGACAAAATTGAGAACTGAGGGAGCCTTGTTTTGTTGTGTACAAATTTAAGAGCCAAGGACCCATCAGCCCATCGTTGCATGATCCAATCAGGTCACACCTCACTGTATCTTCCTGTCTCCCCTGTGGTTACTCTCTGCCTGTAAAACCGGCTCCTGGACCCTGGCTCGGGGAGACAGATTTGAGCATCGCCTCCTGTCTTCTTGCCAGTCAATTCTCAGTACAGCCTTTTTTTTTTTTTTCTCAAAAGACAGTGCCATAGTATTGGCTTCTATGTGTCTTGAGCAGCGAGCCCATTTCTCAGCAACATGTTTTTCAGATACTCTTTAGGGAATATACACAAACTGTAGCAGGCGTTAATGTTCTGCTCCATGTACATGTAGCCAGATTGAGTTCACCAACAGTTGCAGTAGAGTTTCTAGGAGGCTGACAGCATCCCACCTTATAACTCTGTATCTCCCTTATTTTCTGCTTTAAAGCTCTTTCTGTCACCAAAGGACCTCTCTCCACTGCAATCAACCACAACTTAGAAATGTATATGAGTTGATATTCCAGAAGGCAACAGTCAGCCAATGGGGGATGGACATCTGTGGATAAATACCCCAGACTTCCTATCATCTAGTAGGGAGATTCTGAGATGAGTTCTATGTGATGCCTCAAGGAGTCCTAAAGAGATTGAACCCCAATTATTTTTAGCTTTAACTCACTTACTAACACCATCTCTGCTGGCTTTTCTTTTCCTTGCCTACTTTCTCTACCGCCTCAGGTATAATTCCTGGCATATCCTCTCAAATAAATAATCTGTATTCAAGTTTTTGCTTTTGAGAGAAATCTAAGCTAAGATGCATACTTTATCCCATGTAAAGTTCATTGCCACAGTGGTAGGGTTATGGAATTCTCAAAAAACAGCCAGAGAGAGAGAGCACGCCTCATGTCCTAGCACTTTCAAATCTCTACTTGTGTTGTATTTGTTAAAGTCCCATTGGCTAAAGATTAGCTGTAGGGTGAAGGGAAAGCTTCTCCTTCACCCTCAGAATGTTTGCTAAAAATCACTGACAATAAATAGGCAGATTAATGGAGAAAGAGTATATAAATTTATTATTAACATGTGCACAAGAGTTTTCAGAATGAAGAGCCAAAGTTACAGGGACACTGTCCATTTTTAATGCTTAGACTCAACAAAGTATGAATAGCTGTGTAGAGGTATGATTAGACAAAAAGGGTATGATCTAATGCTAATACAGTGAGTAGGAATATCTAGCAAGTCATGTCCACCTAGATTCTTAGCCTCTCTGAGCATGCATTCCTTCCTTCTGGTTATGGGAAAGGACCCTCTCTGAAATGGGGGATCTTGTGACCTATAGGCAAACAAGGGAGGTCAGAGAATTTCTTTATGACCAATGTTTACACAGGAAGGTGGAGGGAAAGTTAAAGTAATATTTTAGGTTTTCAGGCTTGCTTTGGGGAAAAGCAGTTCTGTTTATCATCATGCACCTTGGGGAAGAGGGACTTTAGATTTTATGGCTAGCCTTGGAAAAGAATGGGACTGAGAGACCAGAAGGTAGGAGGAAATCACAGAAAAACTTTTCCTTCTGAAGCCTTTATTTTGGGGTATTGTTTTCTGACTCTGAATAGCATACATCTAACACCAAATTAAAAGTGTGGAGTAATATGTTCCATACTCCATCTCTTAATGAAGAGAGCTACAAAGTCAGATTGCAAGGAGACATGCATAGAGGGATAATGTAAATTTGTGGCCATTTTTGTCATTGGCCACAGTTTTAGAATAATGTTTAATGATAAAAGTAACAGTAAACATCATTTTCCTTAATTTTACTTTAATAATAATTATTTTAATTTTTACTATTGAGTATGATATTGGCTATAGGATAAAATACTCCTGTTTAAAATATCTTTTCCCTGGTATTCCACAGTTCTATTCTGCTCCTCCTTCTATGACTATGGTTTCTAAATTTAACTCTTTAATTTATCTCACTCTTCCTTCTACTCTGCTAAGTATGGATATCTTCTTGGTTTCTCTCTTGGCCTTTTGTCTATCTACGATTTCTTGAAGAGTTCTCATTCACCTTAGTACTTTAAATATCTTGTCTGTAAAATAATTCCTAAACATTCCTCCCCATTTCAGATATGCTCTAGAATCCAATTTTCTAAACTATTTGATAAACACTTCCACGGGGTAATGCTGTCTATTAATTTAAACTGAATATATCTAAAAAATATTTTCATTTATCTCACCCATTCTGTTCTGAGTCATTACTTCCAGATGTTAAAATTTAAACTTTGTTCATATTATTTTCTCCTACACTGTAGAGGCTATTTTTTTTCTGTCTTTCCTTCATATACAGTTTTACCTACCAAGAAATGACCAAAAGACCTGCTTTAGGTCATTGTTGAAATAGGTAGCCAATGAAGTTGAATCACTTGGTAAGAACCCTTAGAACAATGATAGATGAGCTTCTGATGTTGAAATACTCAGAAATGTCCTGGTCCAAATTTTCACCAACATTTTTTTTATTCAACTTTCCTTTCACTTTTTGGAAATACTACAATATCTTTCCAAAAATATCTGTTCCCACTTTTTCCCACTAACTTAGTGAGTATTCTGATTGCTTTTAATTAAAGAATTCTAGTTAACTTAACAATTTGTGCTTAACAAGTGGTTGAAGTCGATGAATTCCCAGAGACAACATGAAATATTCTCCAGAGGTTAGCATCTTAAAATAGGTAAAATGCAAAGAAAGTCCTACTTCTATAGTGAGGATGGGAAATTGATAGTTGTATGATGAATGGCTCTTAGTTGTACAAACCTAAGATAGGGTCATGATTGAAGGTGAAGATTGAGGAGATCAGATTGGTGGTCCTATTTGACCAATTTAAAGGAAATGAGAAAAAAAAATTTTAAAGATAAGATGGTTGTTTCTAAATGACATTAGATAACAGGGCAAGAGAAAACAAACTCCAACCTCAAAATCTTTGCCTCAAGTCAAGAACTGAATCTAAGAAAGTATATGACATTGCTGAAATAAGTTCTTGTTCCTTATAACTGCAGGCTGACACTCCTGAACACCAAGGTCACAGAGTCATTTTGTGGGTTAATGAATTACAACTCCAGTTGAATGCACAACATTGTCAGATGTCTTATATGAAAGGTAAGATCCTGATTTTTCTCTAAAGTTATAACCTAATAATTGTAATCAGTGTTTCTTGGAGGACCCAGAGGACTTCTGAAATGCTTTTCAAAAGAGCTGCCTTGCTCGAAAAAGTCATGACCCTTCTTTCATTATTGTTCACTTGGAAACAAAAATTTACATTCAAAGTTGCCTACAGACTGAAAAGCAGAATCAAAGTTATATCCAGAGAGAAATGCAATAATTCACCAAATTATATTGTTAAAAAGAATAATGGAGGATTGATTTAGTGTCTGCTTAATCAAGAAAGTAAGGGCATAATTTTGATTAGGCTCAATTTATTGTTATATATGCACTTATAGGAGATTATGCATTCAGTAAGGTTGTCGAGGCATTTGTCTCCTTTCTTAACAGTTTGTTAGATTGGCCAATGATAGACAAAGATGTTTAAATGTTTGGTAAAATAGGAATGTTATGCTTCCTGACTTTCTATATCTTCCTTCATTATATTATCTGTAAGTATCCAGAAGATGCTTCTTTTCCTCGTCATCAGGAATAATTGATGTGGGAAACACTAAAATGTTTTAAAAAACAATTTATATGTTTTATGTTGGTCAAAAATGTTGATAGGAAGGTTTACAGGTAAAATTGGATACCTCTTCTCAGTACCACTAAGAAGTCTCACAGAGCTATAGGCAATTAACTTCTAGAAGCAAAATAGATCTTATCAGCATTGTAGGCATAACTAATGATGGTGTTCAAGTACAGATACGATGACATAAACATAGTTTAGGAAATACATTGATCTGAGATCTAGCTGTAGAATATTAAGGAAAAATACAAAGACAGCTCATAAAGGTTTTACTTAATTTATTCATCTACAACTACTTTCATTAAAACACTCACCTAATTCCAAGACCTGAGTAAATCCATAAACACTGAGCTTGAATGAAGTTAGTGTCTGTTGCTTACAATCAATGAACCTTAATTGACACAATCACTTTGTGCACCACTGTGGAATGAAAACGTATTTCTCACTCATGTCTGGTGTCATCCAGATGGTCATTTGGTAAATTAGCCATCTATACACTATTCTGAAGAATCTGTATAGGAAGTGAGAAACTGTCTATTCCACAACAGAAATACCAGGTGAGAAAGTCATCATTAGCCTTAGAAACATACAATCCTGGAGATTTAGAAGAAAAGAAATTAGATCTGAGATTTCAGCATAGGCATGTTCAAGAGATGAGAATTAAACTGCACATGCTCTCAGGGAACACTGCAGACAGTTATTGCTGCTTCTGGATACCAGAGAATGAACAAAGAAAAATACTAATAACTGGATTTACTATGAAGAAGTAATATTACTGACAGTTATTTGTGAGAACTATTTACTATTACTATCATATTACCATATTCATAATAAATACTTTGTGTAATATATATGCCAGATTAATTTTGAAATTTTTATTTGATTATAATTCTAAACTCTGCTCCTTGCATTGCATTTTCTGTTGCTAGGCTGGCATGATAACCTGACCACACTGCAAAAAACAATAAAGAACATTGACTGTAACATTGAATAAATGTTTGTGAAAGAAATATGTCTTTTTTCCCCCTTGGCACAGAAAACAGAGACAGTTTTCATTTTTTATATGCAATATAGAGTTCTACGCTGAAAGCTCTGGTGGAGATGAGACAGGGGAAGACAAAAGGGAGGTTTCACATCTCATGTGTCAGTGCAGGCTAAGTGAAGGTGGACTTGTGATACAGCCCTGAAGAACATGGTTGTTTGGGTGGGAGTTGGCTGAGACCAAGAAAGGTTAAGGATGAATTCATATCTTAAAAAAATGAAAGGAATCAAAGCTAAGAAGCCAAACCTGTTGTCAAATCCAAGGAGAAAACATAACTGAGATTAGACAAGCAGGTCAAGAGTTTAAGGGAAAGTGAGATCCACTTATCAAACATTTTGAATGTCTGCAATGTTCTTGGTATCTGTGGATATCTACACTGAAGAGTTTATAGCCTAGTGGGGGAGATACACACATAAATAGATTATTACAACACAACAAAGAAAATTTTATCGTAGAAAATAGAATATAGCATTATAGACACAAAAGAGAGGTTCATTTAAGGCAATGGGGAGGAAAGACACAAAACGTTTTCTGAAAAAATAAAGCTCAAGCTGAGACTTAAAGAATATGTAAGAGTTAGATAGATAAGTGATGTCTGCAAGATAAATTTGGGGATACACTAGGAAGGAGAGTTGAGATAGCCAAAATAATAAAGTCAAGACACAGCACAAAGATTTCTGGAAATTGTAGATAAGTACTGCTAGTTCTTGAAGCACAAGGGAGAAAACACCAAGACGGCAGAGGCCAGAGGTTGTGGGTAAAGGAAGAAGATAAGGTTTCTTACGCCATGTTGAGGAACTTAGATAACACCCTGTAGAAGATGGGTAGTCATTCAAACCTTTTGGGGTTTTGTTAGAGGATAAGTCATTTTCTTTGATTTAGAGCTTCTCTAAAATAAACATCCCATGCTTCTTTTTCCACCTGTTACTCAGTACTTTCCACTGAATGAGAATGGAGTTATCTAATTGATTAAGAAAAAATGATCTACTTCTTCTCTCTTGTCTCTTGTGTATGCCTGCCTTCTGAGAGGTGCCCTCTGGTCTGCTCCTTCATTGAATGGTTAGTTTAGAGAGACAACCTTTCACACTATGGGGGAGACCTGATTGCTCAGCTGTGCCAATTACTGGCTGCAGCTGTCTGCCAAATTTAGAGGAGAGCGTTGACCTGTCCTTTTAGTCTGGATATGAACACACATTCTACCATCTGCTTTTCTATAATAAAGCTAACATTTTGATCTCTAATTAATTTATTCAAAAAGTAGGGAAGAAGATATTTATTTATATCATTCAAAAACTCTAATAATTTTCCCTTTACATGTCTTATTGGTAGTTGTGGTGAAGGTGAGTGTCAGAATTACAAAGTTTGTCAAGAAAAATTAATGACATTTATAGGAGGTGAGGAAGATCAAGAAAGTTGATAGTGTATATAAAAGGGAAAAGTAGAGGTGAGAAATACTTAGAGAAGAAAATAGGGCTCACTCAATAAGCTGTAGCTGTATGGAAAAGAATGTATTAAGGATGGCACTTAAGGCTTTAGTTTAGGTGACCATGTGAATATGAAGAGAACCAACTGACAGGGTAAATAAGAAAGCTCTGATGTGAGAAAGAAAGAATTTAGATTTGGATTTGAGCTTACCATGTGATATCTAAACATGAATATTTAGTTGAAACTGGATATACGAGCCCAAGAGCCCAGAGCAGATGGATTGTTCAGGAGGTGGTAAAATCATTAGAGTAAGAGAAGTTACTCAGAAATCCTCTGGGGAATGTGAATTACAGTGGAATAAGGACAAACAATAAACAACATAACTTTTAAATGACATGTAGTAGAATACTATCTAACTTAGAAGCAGGACAACAAAGTGACTATAATCAACAATAAGTTAGAGTATACTTTAAAATAACTAAAAGAGTGGAATTGGAATGTTCCTAACACAAACAAATGTTAAATGCCTGAGGTGATGGATACCCAATTACCCTGACTTGACTAATTCTCATATATGCCTGTATCAAAACATCACATGTACTATAAAGATATACAACTGTTATGTACCCATAATAATTAAAAATTAAAAAAAAAATTTAGGGGCCAGGAATGCTGGCTCATGCCTATAATCCTAGCACTCTGGGAGGCCAAGGTAGGAGGATTGCTTGGTGTCAGGTGTTTGAGACCAGCCTGAGCAAGAGTGAGACTACATCTCTACAAAGAAAAAAAAAATAGATAATTAACCAGGCATGGTGGTGCACACCGGTGGTCCAAGCTACTCAGGAGGCTGAGGAGGGAAGAAGGCTTGTGCCCAGGAGTTCGAGGTTGCAGTGAGCTATGATGATGCCATTGCATTCTAGCCAGGACAACAGAATGAGACTCCGTTCCTTCCCACCCCCCAAAAAATAAATAAAAATAAAATTAAAAATAAAAAACACCTATGGAAGAAGGAGAAACAAAAAGTTGTCACTGAAGCAAAAGGAGTAACATTTTTATACAGAAAAGATAGCCAAAGATATCAAATTTGCAAAGAAATTCACTGACAAAAGAATTAAAAAACTATAATTAAATGTAACAGTACTTCATCAGTGGCATTATAGTTTTAATCTATGGCTTAAGAATGAAAAGATAAGATTTCCAAAAAACACAGACTATAATGGGAAGTAAACTCTACTTTGTTAAAATTAAGAACTTCTGTTTATTAAAAGAGACTGAAAGAAAACTGAATAGATAGGCCACACTCTGTGAAAAGATGTTTGCAGCACATATAGCTAACAAGGGTTTAGTATCTGGTATATATAAAACTTCTATCATCATCAAAAGCAACAACAACAAAAAAAACCTAATGACCCAAAAGAGAAAAAATGGGGAAAAATATGAACATTCAGTTACAGAAGAGAAAATATAAATGGTAGATAAACATATGAAAGGATTCTAAACTTCGTTAGTAATTAGAGAAATGCAAATTAAGTACAAGATAATAATATAGTATTACATACCACCAGATTGACAAAATATAAAATAAATGATAAAATCAAATGTTGGCTGGGATAGTTAGCAAATTAGGAACTCTCATTCACTCCTAATGGGAGTAAAAATTGGTCAAACTGTTTCAGAAATATGTTGGTGTTTTCTAGCAAGCTCTAAGCCCCAGCTATTTTACTCAAAAGTATCTCATTATCTAGAACAAGTCTTGTGCCAGAAGATATGTTTAGAAAATTCATATCAGCATTTTTTCTAATTGCATACATGTATTTATATATACAATAAATATATGTATATGTTTACATATAAACAAACCTAATATTCTTTAACAAAAAAAAAAACTGATAAAAATCATATCCACACCTCTCACCACTCACAAAAATCAACTCGTGATGGATAACAGACTTAAACCTAAGGCATGAAACCATAAGAATTCTAGAAGAAAATGTTAGAAAAACTCTTATAGATATTGGTCTAGGCAAAGAAATTATGAAGACCCCAAAAGCAATCATAGCAACCATAAAAATAAATAAATGGGACCTGATCGAACTAAAAAGCTTCTGTACAGCCAAGGAAACAATCATTAGAGCAAATAGACAACTTACAGAATGGCAGAAAATATTTGCATGCTATACATCCAATAAAGGGCTGATAAATGGAATCTATAAGGAACTCAACCAAATCAACAAGAAAAAATAAAACAACCCCTTTAAAAAGTGGGCAAAAGACATGAACAGAAACTTTTCAAAAGAAGGCAGACTAATGGCCAACAAACATATGAAAAAGTGTTCAAAATCTCTAATCATCAGGGAAATGCAAATCAAAACCACAATGAGATATCACTTAACTCCAGTGAGAATGGCTTTTACCAAAAAGTCCCAAAACAACAAATGCTGACATGGATGTGGAGAGATAAGAATACTTGTACACTGCTGGTGGGACTGCAAACTAGTACAACTTCTATGGAAAGTAGTGTGGAGATACCTCAAAGAACTAAAAGTAGAAGTACCAGTTGATCCAGCAATCCCACTACTGGGTATTTATCCAAAGAAAAAAAGACATTCTGCAAAAAAAGACATCTATACTCTGTTTATTGCAGTGCAATTCACAAATGCATAGATGTGGAAACAACCCAAGTGCCCATCAGTACATGAGTGGATTAATAAAATGTGGTATATGTATACCATGGAGTACCACTCAGACATAAAAAGAAAAAAAAAATGGTGTATCTTGTATTAACCTGGATGGAACTGGAGACCATTCTTCTAAATGAAGTATCACAAGAATCGAAAAACAATGAATGTACTCACCATTAAGTTGAAACTAATCTGTCAACACTTAGGTGCATATATGGAAACGACGTTCATTGGAAATCAAGCAGATAGGAGGGGGAAGGAGGGAATGGGTAAATTCACACCTAACGGGTACAATGCTCACTATCTGGGGGATGGGCACACTTATAACTTTGATTCAATGGTACAAAAGCACTTTATGTAACCAAATCCTTTGTACTCCTATAATATTCTGAAATAAAAAATTATATACATAATATATAAATCACACCTGCGTATATCAACATGAGATTAAAAATCTTGACAGTGTTAAAAAAAAATCAAGAAAAAACATAGCTAGACAACACTTGCATAAAGTTAAGCCAGGGAAAACTAAACAATATATTTTTCAAAAATATACATATAAGTGGTAAAACTATAAGGAAAAATCAGGGAATTTTTAACTTAAGAGTTGGAAGAGTGTTCATCTGATGGAAGAAGAGGTTTGGATGAGTCTGTGATCATTGGAGAAGCAGAGAGGGCCTTTTGGTGTAAAAGTGATGCATGTTTATTATTCTAGGTGATGGGTACACAGGTATTCATTGGTTCATTTATCTTTAAAATGTACTTATACATTTTATATATACTCTTTAAAATACCTTTCACAATTTAAAGAAAAATTTCAAACAAAAATAAAGAGGTTGCTAGAAGGAGGTCACTGCTTTCTTTGCAACATTCTTGAAATTATTGAAAGAATTATTTTTAGAAAAGTCATAGTAAATGGAACTTCTGCATTGTGCAGTCTGACAGATTAGCTCTTGCTACAAATCAGAAATGCAGATACAACAACATTATTTCACTTGCATAGCTGAGTTTGTCAGTAAGGAAAGAAGAACTCATGGAGACCTAAAATGAAGCTAGAAGTAAAATCTGGAGTGGTAAGTTAATGAACACCAGAACTAGCAGTAATACAGACTTAGAATACAGGAAACATGTTATAAAAGTTGTTTTAGAAAAAATAAAGAAAGAAACAATATTATAGCCTTAATAGATGCAGAAAATTTATTTTCTGAAGTTCATCATTTCTTTACATTTTCAAACTCTCAAGAACCACGAATATCATAAAAATCCCTTAACTTGATAAATGCCATGTAATAAAAAACAAAACTTATTTAAGGAAGAATGGCACATTTTTTATATATTAGAAACAAGGCTTGGGATCTTTATCCCCATAAGATTTCATATTTACTTTATACTATAATAATCAAAGGGAAAATATGAGGTATGAGATTTAGAAAAGAAAAGATAAAATCATCATTATTTTCAAGTTCCAGAATCATTTGTCTACCTAGAAAACCCAGCAGAATCTACATCAAACAAGCATGTGTGGTGTTTTGGAATCCATGTAAGGTGTTTCAAGAAAAGAATGATCAACAGAATCTAATGCTGGTGGGTCAAGTGATATGAAATATGAACAATGAATGTTTGATTTGCATAGTACACACGTTTCACAACTCTTTCAAGGAGGATTGTTGTAAAAGGGAATAGAGAACTGTGAAAGTAGCTGGAGGGATTATAAATTCTGTATTTTTTTAAGATGGGAGTTATATGCTAAATGACACCCAACAGTCGGGGATAAAGAGAACAAAAGAGAGGAAAACAATACAAAAGTGAAGTCCTTTAGTAGGCAAAGGGAGGAAGACATTCATTTCCACAGGAACTAATATAAACTTTATGGGTTCAAATATGTAGTTAATAACTTTGGGAATAGAATTGCTATATAAAGGGGAGTTCAAATATTTGGACTGTTTTATTTTTAATCTTAAAAAATAGAAATAAATAAAATGAGGTTGTGGGTACAAGTATAGAGATATTTTCCTTGAATTGAAGAAAGGAGACAGAAGGAATTAATGGGTGGAAGTACAGAAAATTCGTGAGGTCATTTCTTTTTTTTTTTTTTTTTTTTTTTTTTTTTTTTGAGACAGAGTCTCACTCTGTTGCCCAGGCTAGAGTGAGTGCCGTGGCGTCAGTCTAGCTCACAGCAACCTCAAACTCCTGGGCTTAAGCGATCCTACTGCCTCAGCCTCCCGAGTAGCTGGGACTACAGGCATGCGCCACCATGCCCGGCTAATTTTTTTTTTCTATATATATTTTAGTTGGCCAGATAATTTCTTTCTATTTTTTAGTAGAGACGAGGTCTCGCTCATTGCTCAGGCTGGTCTCGAACTCCTGACCTTGAGCGATCCACCCGCCTCGGCCTCCCAGAGTGCTAGGATTACAGGCGTGAGCCACCGCGCCCGGCCGTGAGGTCATTTCTAATAAGCTTTTCTGCTCTTGTCCATGTAGAAGGGATCATGGTCATCTGAGAGTGAGATATGAAAGAGTTGGATAGGAGACTTTTGAATATAGTGATACAAGTTCAAGTTTTATCAATTTCTGGTGACACAGATTTGCTTGTATTGATGCTTTTCCCCAGAAGTACTTGGATATTCAAGGAAGGACAAGAGGAGTGGCTGGAGTGTTGGGTTAGAGTTGCAATTTTGTTGATGATCCCCAAAGTGAATCAAGGTATTGAGAGTGATGAAGAGACAATAGATCATACATTAACCACACCACTTCTCCAGGCTGAGCAGCAGAGTGGGGCTAATTAGGTTACCCTATATCAGAACATTCATTGGTGACACACCAGAGAGGCATAAGAGTATAAAATTATAGGGAATTTTAGATACTGTTTTACACTTATATTAATAAAGTTATTTTTCATTTTCTTTGATTTTTAATTATTATGGTAATATAAGCTGAGTGTGAAATCCATGTAAGTATTTCCCCTAATATATGTGAGAACTATAAAGTCTTTACATTTCTTCCAGTTATCTCTTGCTCTTGTTTTCTTTTTTCAGTGAAATTCTGAATCTTTGAACTGTATTTGTTTCTCTGGTATATGGCAGGTTGTAAATAAACACTATTCCTTAGAATTGTGTCTTGTGGCAGCCTCAAGGGCTATTATTCTTTTTCTGAGTGATTTTGTACATTATAGACTTTTTCCTGATTTCTTCCTTTTTTCTAAGTACCACTGCTACAAGGCAGTTTCATGAACATGACTTTCACTGAAGGTTTAGGTTAATGGAAGAGAAGTACAGTGGAAGCAACCACTTAAAATTGACTAATAAGTAGATACGCTAAAAATCCATGTGCCATTTTTTTCCCAGCAGGAAATTATCACTGGCTCTGCCCAGATCTGTTTTTGTACCTGGTGACAGAATAAGAACTTCATTCTTTATGTGCTTTACCAAACAAAGGACCACCCAAACCAGACTTCCACCTTAGGAGATTTAATTATTCACAGCTAATTTAATATAACATATTTTCTGAAACACAATTAAAATCTTATGCAGGGATACCCCCTTCTACTTTCCTCTGAACGAAGGAAGGCAGTATTAAAATGTATTCTCCCAATGTCCAGAACAAACTCACATACGTCATGATTTTTATTTATCATCTTTGAATATATATGAATTTTATGTGTGTGCCTATGTGTAAAAATATTTTGAATGTGATCAATAAATTTATACCACTTACCAATGTTTTTGGATTGATTTAATTTTTGTGATTTAATAATATATTATGAATATCTTTCCATGTCAGATTTCTATCTGTTTATGACTGTTAACCTGTTGTGATAACTACATAACATTCAATAATGTTGCATAAAATAACTTTTTAATTATTAATTAAGGCTTTTTCCCCTAAAAATGTTGCTACTACAAACACAGCTACAAACATGTTCCTTGAAAATATATCCATGAACGCACATGCAACACTTCCATTATAATAAATCTGCAAAAAGCAATTGAGGGCTTTAATGATATATGACTTTAAAATTTTCACAGTTATTGTCAAAAGTCTACTTCCATTGTCTATCCCAATCATCTATTCAAATGTATACTCTTAAAAGAGTACGTGAAACTATCTGTTTCCCAATGCCCTAAATAATGCTGAATATGAGTGATTTTTTAGACTTTTGCCAATCTTCTAGTATTGTTTTAATATGAACCTCTTAGATTGTGAGGATGAACCTCATTTTATATCTTTATTAAAGGCTTGTATTTCTACTGTTAATTTCCTCTTTGTAAGTTTACAGATGTTACTAAGTTGTTCATTACTTTTTATTCATTTACAGAAGTTTCTGCGTATTATAGATCTTAATCTTTTATCTGATATATTTACAAATAATTTTTTTTCTTTCAGTTTCTTCTTTGCTTACAGCATCTTTCACTATATTAAAGTTTAAATGCTTACATTACTAATCTGTCTTTTCCTGGTATATACATTTTGGTTCTTATTTACAAAGACCTTCTCTATACTATAATTATTTAAAAATACATTTTTAGTAATTTTCTCATATTTTTTAATTACCCAAGTTCTAGCCCAATTAGTTCAATAATTAGAAATTTAAAATCTTAAAAGCTCTCTTTTTGCTCAAATTAAGCTTTATATTTTTAGAAAGTGAGCTGTTATAAAAAGCTTTCATGAATTCAGACTTGTCTAAATTTTAATCTGGTCTTCACCACTCAATAGTTAAGTGTCCCTGAACACATTATAAAACCTATACAAGCCTCAGTTTCCTTTTATAGCAAACATAAATAATAATCATAATGAATACACAGATTTTAGTGGGGGTTAAACAAATAACGTAAGTACCTAACCATATAAATAATGAATAAACATTAACTTTTTTCTATCCTGGTATGTTGCATTTGCTCAAAAAATATTTAACAAATACAAAATAAAAGTACTATTATGCTTAAGTGTTTGAGACCCCTGGAAAGTCTATTGTATTTATCATTTTAATTATTTATTTAAAATTATGAATTTTATTTTTAAATGCATGCTTTAATATATCAATTTGAATAAATTATACTAATTTTATGTGTAATTTCTATATAGAAATGAGTCTGTCTCTAGTTCTGTTCTGCAACATGTGATGTTTCTTGCATGTAAAGTACTTTCAAAACTTCAAAGTTATTATTATTCCCACGAGGAAGATATGAAAGCTAGCATTAACTTCATTTTACACAAAAACTAAAGCCCGAAGAGACTCAATAACTTACCCAAGTTCATAGGATTGATTAATTAGAGCCAGAATTATATTTCAGATCCTCTGCTCTTAGGCTGGGATTCTATTTACTACATCAATGGTAACCAAGTTTGGAAGCATTGGAAAAGTCTTTCTCAAGCTGAAACATGCATGAAAATTACCTGGAGGGCTTGTACAACTTGGAGTGCTTGATCTAACCCCAAGAGTTTCTGAGTTAATAAGTCCAGCTTTTCTAAGAACTGTCCAGGTGATAGTAATGGGGCTCATGTGGAAATCACACTATGAGTGTCACTATACTAGGAGATTCATTCTTGAGAATGGATAAGGAACCATGTGGGTGGGGCTTGATTTTCACCTTCCCTCAACCAAAGGTTCTATATTTTTATCTGTTGTACAATAATTCGGACTTCTATAAAAGCTAGTTGAAAAGAAAAGTTTCTGCTGAGTGAAAAATATTTAAACAATAAATAAAAGTTTAAAACACTGCCCTATAATACACTATCTCTCATCTTCATGTTAGAAGGATCGGGAACAGGATTGCACGCAAGAGATCTTTAGGCTTTCCTGAGGAATTTCAGAGCCCATAGACTTCAGGGAGTGTTAGTATCTTTAGCATTGCACAGTTAGCTGGTTTTGTTGTTGTTGTTGTTGTTGCTATTGTTTATATTATCTGGTAAGGTTTTGTATAAAGCATTCATTTACTATTCTTCCCAACTTGTTTGAAGAATTCCAATCTAAAGTAACACAACATTCCATCGTTATAGATGATCAGAACCTGGAAGCATAAAAATGAACTAAGAGGCCTGTAGAAATCCTATAACCAGACAGGTTAGTATAGTATGAAAAGGAGTCCATCCTTAGAAGTCCACATAAAAGCATTTTGACAAGTTGAATACCACATGTGTGACTTATCCCTAAGTGCTGCTCTCCATGTGTTTGTGTGTATGTCTATGTGGGTGGTAGTTAAACATTAGCAAAAGGCCTTTTGGACATCAAGCTATCCTCTCTTGACTCTAGTGTCTCACTTTTGGAATCAGTACATTTGGCTTTAATGGTCTCCCCAATCACATTCAGCTATATCTGGCTATGATGTTGAAGCAAAGCACAGGCAGAACTAGGCTCCAAGCATATCTTTGAGGGAAAACAGTAAGTAAAATATTTCTCAACTTTCCTGGCCTAACTAACTCTTCCTTGACTTTCTCCAGTTCTATTCTCAGTTGTTTTAAAATACAACTTTTTCAATCAAATACCTTCTTAGTACTATTGTAGTACATAAAAAATTGCTAAGAGCCACATACTAACTTGAATTCACCTGGCCAGAGTCTTTTCTCAGATCTCAGAACATCTTTTATCTGCTCAGCATTTTGAACAATCCTTAAATCCAAACTCTCTTCCACATAGATACAAGTAGGTTGCATAAAACAGAACACAGTTCTCTCTGCATCTGCCTTGCTTTGTGATTATCGCAGCATGCAGAACTCAGGCTTATGGAGAAAATTCTCTTGGTAAGGGAACAGTTTGACATAATTGACTCTGAGTACAAAGTTGTGTCCTAGAAGCTGTCTTGGAGTTCAAATGGGAAGACCTGTTTTCTAGCTGAGTTAGCATCTTGTCAACCATAAACCTTTGAATTTTTCCTCTCTGGAGTGGGAATTTTCCCATCCTCTTGACTCAAAAAACTATAGATGGTCCTGACTTATGATTTTTTGACTTTACGGTGGTGTGAAAGCCATGCACATTTAGTGGAAACCATACTTTGAATTTTGAATTTCGATTTTTCCTTAGGCTAGTGATACTCCCTCACAATGCTGGGCAGTGAGAAGGAGCCGCAGCTCTCAGCCAGCCATGTGATCACCAGGGCAAGCAACTAATACTCTACAGCCCATGGTGTTGCCAGATGATTGTGCCCAATTGTAGGCTAATGTAAGTGTTCTGAGCATGTTAAGATTGGGCTAGGCTGTAATGTTCAGTAGGTTAGGTGTGTTAAATGCATTTTTGACTTACAATGTTTTCAAGTTATGATTGATTTATTCAGACTTAACCCCATCTTAAATCCAGGAGCATCTGTATATAATGTGGGACTCAACAAATGCTTTGTAAACATGGAAATGTTGTATAAATGTTAGCGGTAGATTCATTTGTCTTTCCTCTTTTAGAGCATTCTTCCCAACTTAATATTCCCTGGAATATTTGTTTGAGAGGTTTTAGTCAGTGGAGGGTCACAGTGCTCATGTTCTGACATCGCTAGCTCAGTTAAGGTTTAAATAATCTTATACAGGCAAAGGAAGACTTTTATGCCTCCCAGGAACACTTTTTCCTTAACTCTGCTGTCGTCAAGCATGTTCTGATCAGATGAGGCAGCGAGGGCCCAATTACAAGGGGAAGGATTCCTGATAAAAATATGGGAAATGGCATCCTAACTTCAACAAAGGCAAGCCTATGGATTCATATCCCAAAATGTAGCCCAATGTCAGACGTAAAGTAGGCATTTGAATAGTGTTAAGCAGTGAAATAAATAAAAATATGATCAAGTCACAGTTTATGTCACTGGAAAACTCTTTGTCCAGCTAGGATGACTAGTCCATGAAACACAAGAAATGTGATGGATATGGTAAGATATGATATGCAGCTAGATAGGCAATATAGATATACATAGATTTAAATATATAGATAGGTGGATGATGTAATACAGGAATGAGGAGGTGACAAACATCACGGGAAACAGAGAAGAATAACTGATCCACTCTGCCAGGATTAGTGAACCAAGAATTCAGAGGGTCAGAGTCATTCCTTAGACCAGCTGTGGGTCTCCCTAGTAGTATCCTTGCAAAATTGACTGCAGCTTCCCACACATACCCTCATTCCACTCAATTCTCTTTCCATTTTTCTCCAATAAGATAAGGAAAGGACAAAAAATAGTTAATATTTTGGTTGGCAGCATTTGAAACGATAAGTTTATAAGGAAATGGTCTTCTCACATGTAGAAAAAAAAGTGTGAAGTCACAGATTCAGCTACCTAGTCTGTCCTTGAGGATATACATGTTCTCAGCAAGTTATTCCTATTACTTAAAAGAAATTCCACAGAGACAGCAGCACTCCTTCCAGTTATCAGTTCTGATCAGTGTGCCTAACTGTCCATTGATTTCTAACAGCTTGTAATAAAAATTTTAAAATCTACCACATGGCTTGAGAGAAAAAAAATTGCATTACTTCTTTTTCAGTCTTGAGAATACATTTAAAAGTATAAACTTAGGTACTGATGAATTTTACAAGGTCATAGGCTGGCTACTTATATAATGTCCTGTGAGATTAATAAGGAAAACCCACTCACAATAATTTCTACAACTAAAAAATTGAAAATAATTGTGATGACAATTTATTTTAGCTCAGTTCTTTAAGTTAAATGTTGCCACCCTCAGCCCTTTTTCCTTCCTTTCTTTCTTCCTTCTTTTCTCCTCTTTTCTTTTCTTTTCTTTTCTTTTCTTTTCTTTTTTTTTCTTTCTTTCTTTTAGTGCAAGACAAGGAGAATGTCTTAACCAAATCTTCTAAAAATATGAGCTTACTTGCTCACCTAACATGATCAGAGAGAACCCTCTCTTCATTGTAAGTTCCGTGACACCTTATTTTTTCTTGTCTTACTTTTTTCCCATTTCCATACTTTTTCCAGCACCTTGTATGGTGCCTGTTTTTGGTAGGCTCCCAATAAAAATGTATAACATGAATAAATAAATGACAAATGCAACAGGTGATATGCAGAAGAATGTTCATAACAGTACCATTGTTCATAATAGCAATTTTTTTAAGGAGAGAATCCAATACCCAACAACAGAAGGGTGGATGAACGAACTTTGTTATATTCACACAACAGAATAGTATATAACATCATAACAAATAAATCATAGTCACACATGATAATATGGATAAATATTAGCATTATAATACAAAAAGTTAAACCTCAAAAGATAATATATAACCTAATTGCCTTTTGCAAGGTGAAAAAAACCCACTAAATTACAAATACATGTTTTTAGGAACACATGCATATGCAAGAAGAAACTATGTACAAGGACATGTAAGGGAAAGATGCACGTGGGATTTGAGGTGATAATTCTCTCAGAAGGGGTAAGATCCTGGGGCATAAGTCACTAAAGGAGTATCTTATGGTTAAACAAATATATATTTTTATAAAGCTTTTTATAAAAGCTTTTGTTTTGGATGGTGGGTTCTAATGACTAATAAATAACTGACTGAATTAATTTTTTAAAATGTCCATTATGAGATTGTGCTACGAACCAAGAATTATAACTGATTTAATACTTTGATCTGAGTACACACACACACACACACACACATACACTAAATCAGTGAATGGATGATCAACAGAAAGACTGAATGCAAGAATGGCATTTGTAGCATGAGGGAAAGAGGGATGTCACAGAAAATGGGAGGTTAAGCAAAGAGGGGAGGTAGTAAAAAATAGAGAGGGAGAGAATCATATTCTAAGGGGCTGATGATTCCTTAAAAGACTTGATTTCAGTAAACCAAAGCCATGATCAGAGATTCTGGCCTTGAAGAGGAATGAGCAATTTCTTGAAACGTTAGGCTATATTTTTAATTATATTTAATTTTCATTATGTTATTTATTTATTTGTTTATTTATTTGAGTCAGGGTCTTGCTGTGTTTCCCAGGCTGGACCTGAACTCCTGGGCTCAAGTGATCCTCTTGCCTAAGCTTCCAGAGTAGCTAGGACTATAGCTGTGCACACTGGTCCCAGCTTAATTTTTAAAAATTATGCTTCCTAAATCCTCCAAGATCATAAGAATTTGTATATTTAACAAGCAACAAAGAAGTTATCTGGTAAAATACAAAAAGAACAAATAAAAATAGTACTTTAATAAAAATATAAACTGGTAATTAGGACTATACAGAGAATCAAAGCAGAGTAATATAATAGTGACCATATGATGATATTTTTGTGTGTGAATTTATTTTTCTCAGTCATATTTTTCTAAACATTTCTTTTCAGTTTTGACTATTCTCTCCTAGGGTCTAGTTCCATAATAATCTTAATAAGAACATGGAAAAATATGTTCTTCTCAAATTTCACAGTCCAAAGAGACAAGAAAATAATTCATTTTAAAAACATTTTCCCATTAAAACTGAATTCAGAATGGTAATGCAATGCATGTTAGTTAGAACCCTCTTACAGAGTTTGTCTTAACTAAGGGTGACTCTCCTGGTGTTAATGTACAAATATTTGGAGCATTATTTAGGATCAGGACCACTGCAGACATTCCCTTTTGAAACCCATTTTATATTTACACCTTCCCCCAAAGCCAATATTCACAGTAAATATTTTTATAGAAGTTTAAAAATAAAAGTGTAAAAATCCCATACTCAATTTTGGCCTTATTTTTCCTATTTGGACATTTTCAATTGTTCTGATATATTACCAGTCTTTTTTGTTTTAATTCAGGTTTTCATGGTCATTAAAAATTGTTGGCTTGTTATAATAAAAAATAATTAATAGTTGCACAGAGTCTAAAATGACTTCATACTTTAATTTCCAGACACAGTCAACTAAAAGTGACCCTCACATCCCATCCAACACTCTCTTTAAGCAGAATTTATGCTGGACTCTAGCACCAAATATTCTCTAACTGACTCTAAAAGGCCACAGTTAATGGCACCTCACTCCCCCCTGATCAGGGCGTTTTTCAGTCTAAGTGGCCTTATATTTTTAGGGTTTTATTTCCCCATTTCTTCTTTAACCTATGTTTTGTTTCATGGCTGTGACATGATTGCACTGATGGTATCAGGCTTTGTGCAGTGGTAAATGGTTTCATCTCAGGTTAGCTTGGCCGTGTTGACTCTCACCTGCCCACCTATCGCTCACAGCTCTGTTTTCTCCGCCCTGACTTTTTCTAGGTTAGAACAACTCCATTCTCCAATGGGACTCCTCACTCACCTCCCACAATCTCTGAACTCACGGGTGCCATTGTTCCAGTTATAATCATGTCTAAAGTGTTCTATCAGCAGTCTCAGCCTCCTTTCTGACCTAGCATCTGGGGTCCCATCCATCGTATTTTCAGTCTTCATTGCTGACCAGGCCTGCGAATTTTGCATCCTCGTGCTAAATTTTAGTACATAGGTTTCCAGGGAATCTTTCCTGTGCTGCTCAATCAATTTTTTCCCTGCTCCCTACTGCCAACATGATAGCATGCATTTCTTAGTCTGAAATTAAATATTTTATACTTTGGCTCCTACAAATTATTTTATGCTTCATTTCACAAGATATACCAAGATGAATATTTTTCTCTAGCCAGGTTGGACTCATTGACTCCAAAACTACATTATCATTTCCTTTCTTTGCTCAGGCTGTTTGCTTTCTTGCTATGGTTTTGACTTTGTGTAACTGAGTATCTGGATCATGAGAGCTATTTAAGAAATATTTGTGTTCAATTCATTCATTGGTTTGATAAAATATGTATTTAACATACATTACATGTTAAGCATAAGAATACAACAGCAAACCAAACGAAATCCCTCCTAGGGAAGGTACGTTGAGTAGGGAGAGGCAATTTAAAATAACTTTCTAATTTGACAGAGGGTAATAAGTGCTATGAAGAAAAATCCAAAGGATAAGGAGGTAGAGGAAAAAAGAAAAGAGTACTGTTTTATAGAGAAATGTTAAAGTTCTCTGGTGAGAAACTTGGGCAGAGACTTGGATGAAACAGGAGTGAGCATGTAAATACAAGGGAAGAACTTTTCAGGCAAGGAAAGAGCAATTTCAAAGGTCTTGAGGTAGGTCATTGTTCTTGAGAATAAAGAGGGCAATGGGGAGTGAGAGGAAGGGTTGTTATTTGGGAATCAGTTATCGCAGCATAAAGAGCAATATAGTGAGAAAGGATCCTCCCCACTCCATACCACCGCTCAGGAAAGAGGTAGGTATCTTCTCACAAAAAGAGAAAGAGAAATAAAAAAATAGATTAGTTTTCCCTCACATACAAATGATAACTGAGAAGGAAAATGGGGAGAGAGAGAAACAAAGAGAGAGACAAAGAAACAAATTAATTTGCCCTCAAATATAAATAAAGAAAGAAAAACAGAAAGACAAAGGAAGAAAGAATGAAAGAAAGAAAAAGAAGGAAGGAAGGAAAGAAGGAAAAGAGAAGAGAAAGGAAAAGAAAAGAAAAAGAAAGACACTAGTTTTCCTTCACATATGAATTATAACTTAATTGGAGCTGAAATTCTTGAGTGCTTTTATGATTTCACTCTCATCCTTTATATTCCAGATTTTAGAAAGAATATCTGTAAGTTAATGTTGGTTGGCATCAGTAAGCATTTTAGCTCAAGGAGTATTAATTTATATTATTAGTTTGATAATATCTTCCCTTTTCTTTTGGAATGTTTATTGTATAGATATATATTAGTTCCACCAGGTTTGTCTGCCACATTGCTGCTTTTTTTAATTGAGGTGAAATGCATATAATAAACATTTTAAAGTGAACAATTCAGTGACATTTAGTATATTAAAAATGTGTGCAACTACTACCTTTATCTAGTTCCAAAATATTTTCATCATCCCAAAAGGAAACCTCAAACCCATTAAGCAGCTATTTGCCATTCTCTTATTCCCCACAGCCCTTGACACCATCAATCTGCATTCTTTCTCTATGGATTTATCTATTCTGAATATTTTATATAAATGGAATCAGGGAATATGTGATATTTTGTGTCTTTTTTTCTTTCACTAAGCATAATTTTTTTTGGTTCATCCAAGTTTTAGTATTTCTCAGTACTTTATTCCTTTTTTACAGCTGAGTAATATTCCACTGTGTGTATACAACATAGCTTCTCTATCCATTCATCCTTTGATTGGACATTTAGGTTGTTTGCACTTTTTGATTATTGTGAATAGTGCTTTTATGACCATTCAGGGACAAGTATTTGAGTGTCTGTCTTAATTTTTGAGAGTATATTCCTAAAAGTAAAAATGCTAAATTGTACGGTAATTCTATACTTAACTTTTTGAATAATCACCAAAATGTTTTCCACAATGGTGGCATCATTTTTCATTCCTACCAGCAATATGGAGGGTTTCTTCACATCCTTACTAATATAGTCATCCTTTGATATCTGTGGAGGATTAGTTCCAGGACCACCCCCAGCTCCCCACAGATGGATACCAAAATCCAGGGATAATCAAGTCCCTTATATAGAATGGCATAGTATTCACATATAATCTATGAAAATCCTCCTATACACATTTAATCATCTCTAGATTACTTATAATACCAAATATAATGCCTGCACATCACTTCATTCTTATGCATTTAATGTAGTGCTCAGTGTGCTGCAAATTCAAGTTTAGCTTTTTGGAATTTTATAGAACTTTTTTCCAAATATTTTTGATCCAGTTAATTGAATCCAGGGATGCAAAACCCACAAATAGGAAGGGGTTACCATACTTATTATTTCCCTTTTTCCCTTTTAAAAAACATTATTACCGTAGCAATCCTAGTGCATGTGAAGTGGTATCTCATTGTGGTTTTGATTTGCTTTTCCCTATTGACTAATGAGATTGAGCATCTATTCATGTATTTATTGGTCATTTGTATATCTTTAGAAAAATGTACGTTCAAGTTTTTTTACCATCTTTAAAATTGGGCTGTTTGTATTTTTATCATTGAATTGTTAAGTATTTGTTGTAATATATTCTGGATGGATGACCATTATCAGATACACAGTTTCCAAATATTTTCTCTTATTCAGTGCACACTCTTTTTACTCTCATGATGGTGTTCCTGATGTACAGTTTTAATTTTGATGAAGGGTAATTTATCTATTTTTTTCTTTTGTTATCCATACTTTTGGAGTTATATCTAAACATCTATTGCCAAATTCAAGGTTGTGAAGATTTACTCCTATGACTGCTTTTAGATGATTATAATCTTAACCCTTAAATTTAGGTCATTGATCTATTTTTATTTCATATTTGTATATGTTGTGAGGTAAGGGTAAAACTTTATTCTTTTACAGGTAGATATAAAGTTGTCCCAGTATCAGTTCTTAAAGAGTCTTGGCACCCTCGTTGAAAAGCAATTGACCATTGATGTACAGTTTTACTTATGGCCTCTTATTTCCATTCCATTAGTTTATAGGTTGATCCTATGCCAGTATCTCACAGTTTTGATTACCGTGGCTTTATAGAAAGTTTTGAAATCAGAAAGTGTGAGTTTGTTCTTTTTTTCTTTTTTTTCAGTATTATTTTGGCTATATGGGGCTCTTGAAATTCCACATGAACTTGAAAACTGGCTTTTTCATTTCTACAAAAAAGGCTGCTGTAATTTTGATATAGGTTGCATTGTGTCAGCAGATTAAATTTGGGTAGTATTGACTTGTAATAATATTAAGTCTTCCAATCAATAAATATAATGGAAATATAATTCCATTTATTTTATTCTTCTTTAATTTCTTTCAGCAATATTTTGCAGTTTTCAGTATACAAATCTTTCACCTCCTTTGTTAAATTTATTCCTAAGTTTTATTTGTTTTTCTTTGAATGCTATTGTAAATGAAATTATTTTCTTAATTTTCTTATAGTATCATTCATTGCTGGTATATAGAAACACAACTGGTTTTTGCAAGTAGATATTATTGTTGCAACATACTGAATTGTTTATTATCTCCAATAGCTTTTTTATGGAATATTTGAGATTTTATATGGATAGAATCATGTCATCCTCAAATAAAGAGAGTTTTACTTCTTCCTTTTCAATTTAGATTTTTTTTATTTCTTTTTCTTCCTTAGTTGATCTGACTAGAATTTCCAGGACAATTATTGAATAGCAGTGGTGAAAATGTGTGTAGTTGTCTTGTTCCTAACCTTAGGAGTATAGCTTTCAGTCTTTCAACATTAACTATGATGATAGCTGTGAGTTTTTTCATGAGTGCCTATTGTCATTTTAAGGAAGATATCTTCAACACCTAGCTTTCTGAGTGTTTAAATCATGAAAGGATATTGGACTATGTCAAATGCTTTTTCTTCACCAACAGAGATGATCATGTGGATTTTCCTTAATTCTACTAATGTGGAGTTTTCTACTGATTTATTTGCTTATTTTGAAACACTTGTATTTCTAGGAAAAATCTATATTCATAATGGATATTGATTTTTTTTTAGTTTTCTTGTAGAAGACCCTTTGCTTAGCTTTAGTATCAAGGTATCAGGGTAATGCTGGCCTCATAAGTTGAGTTAGAAAGTGTTTCTTCCTCTTATTTTTTAGAAGAGATTGAAAAAAATTGGTGTTGATTAGTTTTAAAATGTTTCTTAGAATTCACCAGTGAAGCCATCTGGTCCTGGACTTTCCTGTTAGGAGGTTTTGATTACTGATTCAATCCTTTATTTGATATATATCTAGGATTTTCTATTTCATCTTGAGTCATTTTATGCAATTTGTAAACTCCCTCAAATTTATTCATTTCATCTGGATTATCTAATTTGTTGGTATGCAATCATTCATTGCATTCTCTTATAATTTTTTTTTAATTCTATAAGGTCAGTAGTGATGTACTCACTTTTATTTCTGATTTTAGTTATTTTTGTCTTTTCTCTTTTGTTCTTAGTCATTATAGATATGGATTTGTCAGTGTTGTTTACTTGTTCAAAGAACCAAGCTTTGGGTTTATTAACTTTCTCTATTGGTTTTCTACTTCATTAACTTCTGGTCTAATTTTTATTATTTCCCACCTTCTGTTAGCTTTGGGTTTAGTTTGCTCTTCTTTTTCTAGTTCCTTAAGTATGAAGTTAGGTTATCAATTTGAGATCTTTCTTCTTTTTAAGGGTAGGCATTTATAGCTATAAATTTTTCTCTGAGCACTGCCTTCATTTCATCCTATGGTTTTTGTATGTTGTATTTTCATTTTCATTTGTCTCAAAGTATTTCATATTCCACTTAAGATTTTTTTCTCTGGCCCATTGGTTATTTAAGTACGTGTTGTTTAAATTCTACATATTGGTGAATTTTACAGTTTTCCTTCTTTCATTGATTTCTAGGTTTATTACTTTGGGGTCAAAAGAGATATTTTGTATGATTTCAATCTTTTAAAAATCTATTGAGACTTTTTGTGATATAATATATGGTCTATCCAGGAGAATGTTCTATGTGACTTGCAAATAGCATGTATTCTGTTTTTGGATGGAGTCTTCTATAAGTCTGTTAGGTCTAGTTGGTTTATAGCGTTGTTTGTGTCTTATATTTTCTCATTAAACTTATTTCTAGACTTTCTATTCATTATCAAAAGTGGGGTACTAAAGTCCCCACCTGTTATTGTAGAATTTTCTATTCTTCCCTATAACATTTTCAATGTTTGCTTGATATGTTTTGGGACTCTGTTGTTGCTGTTTATATATTTATAATTGTTATAATTTATCAATGAATTGACCATTTATTACTATATAATGCCATCCATTGTCTCCTTTATTCAATAGAGCTCTTAGAATATCAATTATATATTTTTAAAAATTCTTGGTCTGAAAATTCCAACTTCCCTGTCATATTTGAGTCTGGTTCTGTTTCTTACCTTTTCTTCAAACTGTGTTTTTTCCCTTTTAGTATGCCTTATAATTATGCTCTTGATAGCCAGACATGATATACTAGCTTAAAGGAACTGTGGTAAATAGAGTAATCTTAGTTATGAACAACAGAATGTTCTGGCGTATTTCAAAATGGTTCCTTTTCCCCCTGCGTCTGCCAGAATCATAAGAGGATTTTTCTCTAATATTTATTTGGAGAACCTGATAGAGATCCTGGAGATAAAACTCACAAAAATGGGGGTAGTGACCTATGACTCAACACTCCTAGACTTTTTAACCTTCAAACTTATTCACCTTGAGCCTCCAGGAATTCATCAATGATAGTTCATGTTTTGTTGTTGTTGTTGTTGTTGTTGTTTTTGTTTTTCTATTCTTATCTTAGTTCCCATAGAGGTTTCTACTCAGGGTTTTCTACTCTGATAAGTGTTGATTCTTTGTATTTGCTTGTCTGTATTTCCAACTTTGGGAGAAGCAGTTTGCCCTGTGACCTCATTTCTCTGATGATCTAAGAAGAATAGGAGATTTTCCAGCTTGTTCAGCTTTTTACTTATTGTTAAGACCAAGTGACAACTTCCAAGCTTCTTTTTTTTTTTTTTTTTTTAGACAGAGTCTCACTCTGTTGCCCGGGCTAGAGTGAGTGCCGTGGCGTCAGTCTAGCTCACAGCGACCTCAAACTCCTGGGCTTAAGCGATCCTACTGCCTCAGCCTCCCGAGTAGCTGGGACTACAGGCATGTGCCACCATGCCCGGCTAATTTTTTGTATATATATATTTTAGTTGTCCATATAATTTCTTTCTATTTTTAGTAGAGACGGGGTCTCACTCTTGCTCAGGCTGGTCTCGAACTCCTGACCTCCAGCGATCCACCCGCCTCGGCCTCCCAGAGTGCTAGGATTACAGGCGTGAGCCACCACGCCTGGCCCAAGCTTCTTATATGGTAGACCAGAAGCCAGAAGATGTCCTTTGTGTCTATTAAGAGCTTTTGACTTAACGTCTATTTTGTCCCCTATTAGTACAACTAGCCCATCACTCTTGTGAATATTATTTGCAAGAAATTTTATTTCCCACTCTTTCACTTTCAATTTATTCGTGTCTTTGGATCTAAAGTTAGTCTCTTGTAGATAGCATATAATTGAATTGTGTTTTTAAATCCATCTGCCCATCTTTGCCTTTTGGTTGGAGAATTCAATCAAATTGAACTTCAAAGTATTTTTGATAAGGAGCAATGTACTTTTTATATTTTGTTATATGTTTTCTATGTCATATCTGCTTTTTTCTCCTTATTCTCTCTCCTTCTTCTGCAACTTTTATGATGCATATATTGGTATGCTAATGGTATCACCTCAGTCTCATTTTTTCTTCTGCTCCTTATCTCTTTCTGCTCCTCAGATTGGATAACTTCAATTGACCTGTATTCAAGTTCACTGATTCTTTCTTCAGCCTGCTCAAATATGCTATTGGAACCTTCCAGTGAGTTTACCATTTCAGATATTACACTTTTAAGCTCCAAAATTTGCTTAATTCCTTTTTATAATTTCATTTATTAATTGATATTCTCTATTTCACATTGTTCTCCTGGTTTCCTTTTGCTCTTTGAGTATATTTCAGGTAGTTGATTTAAAGTATATCTCTAGTAAATCTGATGTCTGGGCTCCCTCAGTTTATATGTTAATTTCTTTTTCAAATGGCTCGTACTTTCTTAGCTGTATGTTCTGTAACTTTTTGTTGAAATTGGATATTTTTTATATTATAATATAGTAACTCTGGAGATTAGATTTTCCTCCTTCTCGGGGTTTGTTTTTGTTATTTGCTATTGGCTACATCTTTTTTGTTTAGTTATATTTCCAAACTATTTTTGTAAAGTCTCTATTCTTTTTCATGTGTGGCATCTGCAGTCTCTTTTCATTTAGCTTATCCTCAGCTAGTGTTTTGACAGAGAGATTGAAAGAGAGGGTGAGAGGGAGGAAAAAGAGAGAGAGGGAGAAAGAGAGAGATCCTGAAATAACCTCCCAATTCTTCACAAACTGGCATTGTGCTGGAGCACTCTTTCACTCTGCCAGGCACAACTCTGCCTTAGACTTCCCTTCCTGCTTGCACAAAGCTAGCGATCAGGACCTCCCAGAGGTGCAAGCTTAGGGTCTTCTCAGAAATTTTCTAGGTGTGCATCTTGCCCTGGACTTGCACATAACTTTCCAAATTCCCCAGTATATAGGAGCCCTTTTGAATGCCCTAATTTTCCAAATACTTTATTCCTAGTTTTTCCTTTCAGGTTTTAGGCATTCTATGTATTGTTTGCCTCAACTGTAATCTTTTTTCCCAGGTGTATGTGTTCAGTGTTTACCTAATGATGTTTTAGAGGAATGCCTTCTACTTTTCTGCCAGGGGTAATTTTCATAATTTGCTAAACAAAGTCATCAGATGTCTCAGTCTTTCAGACAGACCCTAGAAAGGTTAGAGCAGGCTAATGTAATTCCCTACAAATAAGATCTACTCTGATCCTTTAGGAATGGGGGGGCTATAGTTCCACACTGGGAATATGCGCTGCTATCTTTATGACCAGCACTGAGCCAGGGAGGGGCTGGGTCAAGGGCAAATAAAAAAGGCCACAACACTTTACTACCATTTTAAAATTGTCATTTTCTTTATTACTGAGTCAGTTGGTTAATACATATCTTTTCCTATTTTCCTGAGTTCTGACAAAGTTGATCGTGACAGCTTCTGCTTGTGCTTGGTGTTATTTTACTATTTTAGCTGGTATCACTCTTACCACGTAAGCTTTTGCATTTCCTGTTAATCCTTTTTTACTTCTTCTCTGAGTTCTGGGAGATTTATTCAAGACAGTAATGTAATTTTTGTTTTGCTTTTTTTTTATTTAGCTTTCAATCTTCTGTTTAATCCCTCCATTGGGTTTTTTATTCAATAATTATGCATTTCAACTGCAGTCAATCTTTCCCACTCTTAGATTTTTCCCTTTTGCTAGATATAATGATGCATGTAATCCACATAAGACTGCTAAATTAGATATTTTCTAAAGCCTTCTGTTATGTTTTTGCCATATTGAAAACTCATCCTCATTTTTGAACAAGGTAGATTTTTCTTACTTTAAATCCATTCTCATCATAGAAAAAATTTTTCCAACATAGTAATGTTGCATAATTCTGTCAGTCTGTTTTTCTTTTTTATTTTAAGAACTGGTCTCTTTTCCTGGGTGTTAAGGCTACCTTATTAGAAAAGTGAAAGACTTTGCAGAAGAGTTCTTCACCAGAAGACAATTTGTAATGAAAATCTGCCTTTTCTTACCTATTTTAATCCTGTATGATACGTCTCTTGATTTTTCTGATTTTAGTTCAGGAATTAGTTTTTTTTCTAAAATCCTAGAGATAGCTCCCAACAATTAGGATTTGATTTTATTCTTTTAATCAAGTAATTAAAGACGGGGGAAAGACAGAGAGAAAAAAACGTTTCTATCTCTATTCATCTATATCTACACTAGCAAAAATTCGTGGTCTCTGAAGCACGAGGATTTACTGAAAGTTGGAGAGAAGAAGCATCTTTAAAAGCCACTGTAAATGCTTGGGTGAATGTGGGAGGAGGTAAAAGAGTTCCTAAATATACAAACGGGAGAGGGTAGAGTCTACAAAAATATGGAATTTTTTTGGAACGGACTGAGCCCAAAGATTATTTGTTCCATTACACTGACTTCAAATAGAAAATATGCAGACCCTCTTTTCTAAAAACAGTTAATTGTAATGAAACAATAATTTAAAAGGAACCATATCAATAGGAGATTTGGCATATTTTTTTGTAAGTTGTTCAAATGTTTCATAATGTTTAAAGACAGAAAATTCCTCATAAGATCTATTACTTTCTTATATTGTTTTATTCAAAAATACACACACACACACACACACACACACACAATTTTTTGAAATATGTCTTCCAGCATTTTACCCTTTCTACATGCTCTGAATTAGTGGAAGATTTGAATGTTCCTACCAGTAAGCTAAGATAATTAATGTAAAATTCTGGAGCTACAATGACAATGTTGTAATTGTTCCCAGTGACTTTTAGATTTGTGTCAGAAAGGCAAAAGATCAACTAAAATTCCAATTAAAACAAAGTGTAATAAAATCCTGCATAAATGGCTGACTTCATTAAATATCAGCATTAAATATGTATTTCTTTTAAGAACAAAGCTTTTAGACTCCATGAGGAGAACTCTCTCCATTACTGAATAAACATGGCAAATTTAGAAATAAATTTAACTCATTCCAAACCTCCATCCCAAGAAGGCTGAGGGAATTTCTCTACTTGCTCAGCTATTATAACAAGTCTTTTTAACAAAGTTCCAGTTTTATTTCTCAGACACCTGATTTAAGTAGTGTTTAGAACAGTGGATCCCAAACTTCACTGTATATTAGTATCACCTGGGAGGCTTTTAAGAGTCCTAATGCCCTGCTTGCACCCCATGCCAATTAAATCAGAGTATCTGGAGATGGGACCAAGGCATCAGAAATGTTTAAAGATTCCCACATAAATGCAATGCACAGCAAAGTTTAAGAATCACAGTGGAGATTCTCAAATATTAGTGTAGATAGTAATCACATGGCATACTACCATCAGATTCATGATTCCCTCCCCTTAAATAGTTGGATTCAGTAGGTCTAGAGTGGGCACTTTAGGTGACTTGGATGTGAGTGAGCCATGGACACTCTGAGGAAATACCGGTCTAGAGCAGTGCTATTCAAAGAGCTCATTCCAACGAATCAGTAGCACCGTATCAACTGTGAGCTTGTTAGAAATGAAAATGCATTGGGGTACCATCACCACCTATGGAATGAGAATCTCTGAGCCTATATATTTTTCAAGCTCTCCAGGTGATTCTTTGTGCACATTAAATTTGAGAACCACTGTTTTAGAGCATACAAAATGTAAATATAGGCAAGTGGTTTCCAATGGGGTACACAATTCAACCTACAACTCTAGATTTCTTAACTGTTTCACATTGTCCACCATGGTGCTAAGATTATGCCATGGGTCCCATGATTTCCTCAGGGGCAACAGATTTTGGGGGCTGAGGGTGCAAGGGAGCAAGAGATAGTAGAGAAGGGACCAGCTTTTCAAAGGAAAGAGTAACGTGCTTGGATTTACAAGCCCTATTTTTTTTTCCCTTCTGTGTCATTGACTAACTGGATTAACTCAGGTGAATGACTTCACCACTCTTCTTTCAACTGTGGCAGTGAGAGTAGAAATAAGGCTACATGTGGAAGGGCTTTTAAAATATAATTTTTCTACCTAGGTATGACATTTTATTACTATTATTGTTATTATATCTCAAAGAAAAGCTATAGGATAAATATATACGTTAAAAAGAAAATGCTAATATCATGTGAAGCTATTTTAGGATCGCAGCTCAGTGATAGAGCTGCAAAGGCAGCACTCCTACCTTTCCCATAAGGAAAAATCTAGACAAATTGCAAATTGGTGACTTTTTTTGAACCCATTACAAAACTGAGGTTGCAAGACAATCAACTAAAATTCTAAATCTGGGAGAAAGACTGCCTGCCAGGAGAGAAAGTACAGGAGAACTATCTTACTTAGGATAAATCCATATAATCAGTAGGATTCAGCTAACAAATTTAACAATCACTAAAAGCCAACTGTGAGTCAGCCTAATATGAAGCTAGCCAAGGTAAAATAGATCATCTGAATAGTCCTATAACCATTAAAAACATTGAATTTATAATTTTAAAACTTCTCTAAAAAGAAATCTCCAGCCCAGATGATTTCACTGTGGAATTTTACCAAATGTTTAAATAATTAGCACAAATTCTACACAATCTTTTCCAGAAAATATCAAAGAAATAGAAATAAAAACTCATGTTCATACAAAAACCTATACACAAATTTTATATCAGCTTTATTCATAACAGCCCAAAACTGTAAACAACTCAGATGCCCTTCAGTGTATAAATGGTTAAAAAGCTATGGGGCATCCACACTATGGAATGCTACTCAGGAATAAAAAGGAATGGGTTATTAACACATACAGCAACTTGGATGAATCTGAGTAATTATACTGAGTGAAAAAAAGCCAATCCCTAAAGGTTACATACCTAACATTCTTGAAATTACAAAATTAGAGAGATAGAAGACAGATTAGTGATTGCCAAGGGTTACAGAGGGTGAAAGGAAGGGAGAGAAGTAGATTTGCCTGTTAAAAGGCAACATGATGTACCTTGTGGTGATGGAAGTATTCTGTGTCTTGACTACAATATCCTGAATGTCAATATCCTGTTTGTGATATTGTACTATAGTTTTACAAGATATTCCTATTGAGGAAAACTGGGTAAACAGTACACAAAATCACTCTGTATTATTTCTTAAAATGGCATGTAAATCTACAATTACCTCAAAATTTTAAAAAAATCATTAAAAATTAAGGAAAAGACTTCTAAACTCCGTGTAGCTTAGAAATGAGACAAAGAATTAAAATTCCTATCAATAATGAGGTCCTCCAAATAAGTGAGAAGACAATCCCATAAAAATGCACAATGAATTATGATCCAATTAACTTGTGAAAAGATGCTTACTTTATCTAGTAATCAGCAAAGCAAATTAAAAAAAAAATGTATTTTAACGATTGACATGTGTGGTTCCAAAGGAAAGAAAGAATGGATATCCACATTTATTATTAATAGTAGTATAAATCAGTACAACTTCTAGAATGGTAATTTGGCAGTATCTATGAAAATTTTAAGAATATAGCATGCATATATATAACCCAGAAATTCTTAGTCTGTCCTCTAAACAACTGTACCACATGCCCTCCATCAAGCCAATATTATTGACTGTTGTGTCAAGCAATGTAGTTAAGTGATGGGAAAAGAAAGTTAAAAGACAGTCTCTGGACTTGTGTGTATAATAAGTACCCAAGATTATGCTAGATTGAGCTAGTTGAAGAAAAAGGAGGTTTTTGGTGAAAATGTAGAATGATTAGTGTTGAGTATTATTTAGTCACAGCCAGAGATAGATAGTAAAGATGAGACAGAAGGCAGGGGGATTATCTTCTTGTGTGCTGGTCCTTTTTCCTCAGCATGTCCCTAATGCTGAATTACTTGTCCTACCAAGAATGGGAAATTGGAAAAAAATAACTTATTACCTTCATTTGGGGGACAGAACTAGCTCAAAGTGATGTGACAAAATTAGACTTGTCTCAGCCCACACAGGTTCTAGGCAACAGAAATCTTCAGATGTGACCACCAAGGTGTGGTGCAGAACACTGTTGGTGGTACCTTTGGGGCAGTTTCCAGTCAGAGACAGAGGACAAGCTTTTGTTTTGTTATCAAGCCTTAGGTGAAGAATCAATGCTCTACCCAAATGAAGTGAAATTCACAGCAATAATTTTTTCCTAAAAGAAGACTTTTTAAAAGACAGAGGCCCGTGTTAAGAAAGTAGGACAGGGGTTATGAGAAGACTGTGCTTTTATGGGGATGCAAGTGTCAAATGTTAGTTCCAAATACTTCCCAAACAAACAAACAAAAACAAGTATTTATGACAAGATTCTTTGAGCATTTAGATTAAATCTCTGTATTTAATTTCAACACCTGTTTCAGAAAGGTATTGGAAAAAACACTCAGTTTTCTTCCTGTTTTGAAGAATCCTATTTATGTTTCTCTTCGGTCCTATTTTTAACAAGAGAAGAGTCTCCTGGGGAAATGATACATAGATAAATAATTCAGATGTAAAGGAATTAAGAATAGAAATAATGGTATCAGGAACCTATAGTGATTCTTTATTGTTTTCAATTTGAGAAGGGAATGAAGATAAGGATTTTACTTAGTTTTTGAATGTTATATTTTCACAGGGTTAAAAATTCAAAATTTATTAAAGACTGTAATAAGGGCTCTGACTCCATATTCTGATGTATGATTGCTGACTTCTTTTAAGCTCCTCTCTCTTCTCCCTCTTTGCTTCCACATCTAGATGGGCAAATAAGAAAGCTGCACATGTCCCCTCCTTTGGTGCCTGCTGGGAATTCAAACCTGACAAAACCCCAGCCCATGAAAACTCCTAGCCACTCTAAAAGCACGGCCCACTCTCTGCTCCCTCAAGCCGGCATGGATCTGCTTGTGCCATCCTGTCCTCCCTGGGAGTCCCTTTTGTGAGTAATAAAGCTTTTCCTAACCTCTGGACACATGGCATCAGTAGTCTCAACATACAAACCAAAATTTGGATGTAGGGACAGGGCTTTCTTCTTTTTGTGGAATATCCAGAACAATGGTTCTGTGGGCAGGGTGTCTAGATGATGACCACCACCAGCAGAGTTCTTTCTTCTCTTGCTGTGGCTTGCTAACTGTCTCTGCTGCCTGCCAGTGAGCAATCATCTCAGTCAGTAGCTTGCTGGGTAGCATGTTCTTTAAGCTACATTGCTGCCTTCAGGCAAGCTTGTGTCTTCAGCTGTGCCTCTGTTATATAGTGTTAATAATATAGAATTGAGTCCCTCCTTATAGTGTCCCTGGGTTGTATGTCTCCTTTCAGCATCAGCCAAGACCTACTGTGTATCTCAATTCTAGCATAAGCCATGATGGACCCTAGGCTAAGGAGAATGACTCCTATCCTGTGATCTTTCATTGTGTCTCAAGTAGGTATTGAACTCCATTCTAGAGAGTCCTCAGGGGAAAGACTGACACCATATAATATATGTGGGTCCACTTGTGTGGAGCAGTTACTATGTGGCATGCTAAGGTCCACAATCCTAAAAGCAGATGGCTAAGTCCTCCCAAAATGTCTTTACTACTGGTGCTGCTACCTATGTCATCAAAATAGATGCAGATCTCAGTGTTATAAGGGAAATTGCCTGTGATATATCTGTGGCATAGCAAAGGGCTTAATTCAACCATTGTGATGGGAGAGGCCCCTAACTCTGATGACAATGATTAGAGACTTCTCTAGAGAAAAAAAAATACTTATGAGCTGAGTAGAGTGTCCCTCCAGCCTCAAATATATCCAGAAACAGAGAAGAAGAGAGAGAGGAAGAAATTTAATACACAGGGAGAAAATAAAAAGCTAAAACCAATGTCCACAAATTGACCCAAAAGGAAATCCAAAATTTACCAAAAGAATTTCTGCAACCAAAATATAAAAGTGTACCAGTTGGCTTTTGCATCTCTGCAATATAGATCCTGAATTAATTTTAATATCAGTTGAAATCCACCTCGGAAAAACTCTATGGTAGTAACCAATACAGGGGTTCAAGTTACAGCTATACTTGGGGAATACCACTAAATTTAAACAAGGTGCTTTTGTACTCTTAGAGGAGTTACTGAAGATAAAATAGAGGAAAAATGGCTATATCCCACCTTAACTATCAGAACTATTGGCTTGCCAGAATTGCCCACCATCGTGGAATCCATTCCCCTAAAATATCCCATAGAAAGCATAGACCCTCTGACCCAATGCCTAATAAATTAAAATTCATTGAAGTCATTGGCACATATAAATTTGCTTGACAAAAGGGGACCTTGTAAAATAGCTAATATGGCCCAATGTAAATTAAAACAGGACCTTAGAAGATTGAAACTTTATACTATTGCAGAACTATTTAGTGATGGGGAGATTAGCCCCACTGCTTCTCCATTTAACATCCCAATTTGTCCTATTCTTAAACCGGGAAAGAATGAATGGTGCCTTGGGGGGATTACTACAACATCAATGCTGTAGCCCACTCGATATTACTGAAAGATTTGGCCCCATATTATCAGTAATTGGAGAACATTTTGCTATCATAGGTTTGGCTAATATGTTCCATTCAATGCCAATTTCAGTATCCCTTCAGTCACAGTTTGCCTTCACCTTCACAGTAACACAATACATCTTTACACATGAGGTACCTCACTGGCCTCGCCATTGCACACAATCTTTGCAGGCAAGATCTTAACTGTATACAGCTTTCTCCAGGAGCAAAGACATGACACCACACAGGAATCTTCCCTTGAGAAGATCCATTTGGAACACTCCTGCAAAGGTGCTCACCAAAAAAGGAGGATAAGCCATTGCTGCACACAGAGTGCAAGGTCCTGTCACCTCAGTTAAATTCCTGAAAATTATTTGGTGACCTGAATGCCATTTGGTCCCTGATACTGTAAAAGAAATAGTTATTGACACTCTCAAAACATTAAAACAAACTCAATATATTTTAGGCCTCTTGGGGTACTAAATAGAATTTACAAATTTTACCTAAGTCTATTTAGGATTTTATTTGCAAACCAGCCCCCTTGAATGGGGCTGCCTCCAACAAAGAACTCCAGCATTTTTCCCAATTGCAATGTAGTAGGCACTTCTGTGAGTGCCCTTCCCAGAAACTCGCTTACTTTAGATGCTTAGGAACACCTTCTCATGCCACCTGGAGTCTCTGGACCACCTATGATGGCTTTACATTTCCCATAGACTTTCTATGGAAGAAGTTGCCTTCCTCATTCCCATACAATGTGCTTTTAGAGCAGTGGTTGCTGGCCACATACCAGGCCATAGAGGCTCCCACAGGTCCTGAGACTGTGACCCTTGCCCATTTCTAACTCATAGTCCCAACATAATTTCATGAATAATCTTTCATTTCACCATTGATTTATGGTATTTCCTTTAATGAGTAATAAATGTCCATATATGTCTGGATCTATATTGAACTCTATGATTTTCTATTGATATTTTTCTATTCATGACTAGTACCACCCAGTGTTAACTGCTGAAGCTTTATTGCATACGTGTTACCTAGTACTTAATAGGACTGGCTCCCATTCTTATTTCTGACTCCCAGTTGATACTGTGAACTTGTGAATTTCCTAGACCAGGGCTTTTCTAGGTCCTTAAGTGTGGCCTTTTGACTGAATCCAAATTTTACAGAACAAATCTTTTTATTTTTATTAATACATTTTTGTTCATCTGTTGTATTTTTAGTTTATTTTTAAAATGAACATATTTAAAGTACCAAAGAATAAAATAAGTTTCAATGAAATAATCCTCCCAGATTGACCAGCACAATTAGAATATTAGCAAACCATAAGGGCTAAACTGACTGATGCTATGCTCATGATTTAGTTCTAACTTCCCCCACCTGACTGACACCACTACCGCACAGGGCTAGTTGGCGAGGTTGAGCACTCCAGTCTGTTATCAGCTTTTGACAACGGTGCACTGTGTTTGTGTTTGAAGTGGAATTTGTGAATAGTTGTACAGTTCAATTTTTTTAATTCTGTCTGCTTAACAGCCCATTATGTCAAAGAAGACCAAGAGAATGCTGAAGGAAGAAAACAGATATTTTAATGAGGATTGGGAATTGCATATTATCTTGTTTCTGCTAAAGATAAGATGACTTGCTTACTTTGTGATACTGCAATATCAACATTAAAGAAATTCAATGCTCATCAGCATTATAACACTCATAAGTACCACAAATATTTTAAATTAGAGGCATGAAAGGTTGTATTGCAGAAATTAAAAGATGAAAAGCAAAAGCAAAGACAATTCTTTCAAGCAGCAATAAGACCTGGAAATAATGAAACTGAAGCAACTTATGAAGTAGCTTGTATACTTGGGGAAAAAGGGAGCCAGCCATTCAGTGATGTAGAAATTGTAAAAAAATGTATCATCGAAGTTGTAGAATGCTTAGACCCTGATAACATTTCAAAGTACAAACAACATCCTCTTTCAAAGAAAACCATAACTGATCTGCAGCATGAATTAGCCTTCACCTTAAAAACTTCATACAATACTTCAAAAGGAAAATACATATTTAATCATTTTGGATAAATCAACTGACACTACTAACTTAGCACAGGTTTTATGCTTCATTCGAGTGGTAACAGAAGATTTTCTTTGCTACAAAGAATTACTTGCTTTGGGCACTCTTGCAAACAAAACATGGAAAATAGATATCTTCGGCAACTTTCAAGATAAATGTCATGAAGTTGTACTGAATTTGGTAAATTTAGTGAATGTATGTACAGACGGTATACCTTCCATGACAGGAAAACATGAAGTGTTTATTGCACAGATAAAAAAAGTATTAACAGATCCAGATGCTCTCATTTCTTTTCATTGAATCCAACATCAGCAAAATCTCTGTGCTAAAGCTACTATATTAAGTGACACTTTGAAACAAGTTATAAGTATTGTTAACTATATTTCTGCAAATGTTAACATGGAATTTTCAGTTTTGTTACATGCTAAAGTTGAAGGATGAGGTATTCACTGTGGATTTGCCATATCATTCTAAAGTGCATTGGCTATTACAGGGACAGGTGTTAACCAAAATTTTATCTCTGTGAGTACAGATAGTTAAATTTTATGAAGAACAGAATCAGCAATGTAAATTACTGAAAGAAGATTTCTATAGGAATGCAGCATTGATGTGTGGTATCATGTCAAATCAAAACAACTTGAATATTTCTTTGCATGGTAAAACTAATTCTATATATGATATGTAGCAAAATTCCAAGCATTTCAAAAAAGCTATCTTTTTCAGAACACTTCCTCTTCAAAAGGAAATTTCAAATCAACATTTTCCCCAGTTAGCAAAGGTCATTGATGAGCAGGATAATATATGTGAATCATTTGAAGAATATGCAACTGTTATAGACCTATTAATTAGAGAATACAATAAAAGGTTCACTGACTTTGAGAATCATGACATCACACTCAAATTAGCATTTCAGCCTCGCCTAGTTGCTATCACCAAGACACCAAAAGAACTACAGATGGAATTGATTGAGCTCTCAGTAGATGACATGTTAAAGTCATTTTTTGATGCTAAGAAAGATTCAACTGAAATATGGAAAAATGCAAAATATCTGTACCTTCGGCAACGTGTCCAAAAATGTTTTCTTGCTTTTCAACTACTTATTTCTGTGAATCTGCATTCTCCTACCTAAGCCAAATCAAGATGCCTTTAAGGTCACAAAGACTGATATCCATCTATTAATAGGTCAACTGAAACTGTGGACCTCCTGCTGCAACCAAATATTCAAATGCTTTCCTACTAAAAGCAGGCACAACAAGGTCATTAAATGGTTAGTTAACTTTAAAATTAACAAATAGTTTCATTTTTTTGAAATTAGTAAATACACAGAGTTAGATTTTTACAAAATGTACATTTTTAAGTATCTGTAATTGAAGTTTCTTGAATGTGGACTTATTTGATTATAGCTAAATTAATGAGACTTTCCAACATGAAAAGCTTCCCCACCCCTGCCCTAGACCAAAATATCTCCCCTTATAGGTAGAACTGCTACTCTACCCTCTATATGATCAACCCACATTGAATCTCTGGAGTGAGTCTTGACTTTCAGCCTATGGTTTCCAAAATTTACTGCATATTAGAATTTTCTGGGCAGCTTTAAAAAAAAAAAAAAAACCAAATGTCCACGTCTTAACCCCTGCCAATTGCATCAGAATGTCTAAAAATGGAAGTCAGGCAAGTGGATTTTTTAAAGTTTCCAGGTAATTCCAATGTGCACCAAAGTTTAGGAACCATTACCTTAGGCAAATTCAAAAAGTAGATACCCAGGTAAATGCTCACCATGTCAATTGTGATGCAAATAGCATGTCCATTGATCTAGGAGCTCTGTGTTCTAGCCTCTAAACCTTATAAACAAAATTCTTTGTGATACGCATTCTTTCTCTCCCTCTCTCTCTCCCCTTTCTCTATCTGTATCTCCCCATCTCTCTACTTGTTCTTGTCACTTCTTTGCTAAGGCTGAAACTCCCACAAATATAGCACCTATACATACTTGACAGTGATATCTTATCTTCTTGGATGGCCTCTTGTGAAGTCTTACTGATATTCCTGCTAGACTAACAACTAAACTCTTTATCCTTGAATGTTTCTGTCAACATTACCATTCATTTATGGGTACACCTACTCTTGAGTCCCAGTGTTTCCTGTCTGGCATGACCCAGAAAAGAACAAGCCCTTACTCCCAACCTATTTCTGCAGGATTATATGGGGGCACTCTTATGACTTAGGTTGTGCAAAGTTTTCATGTTATATTACATAAAAAGAAAATTCAAGCAAAAATACATACCTGAGAAATAGAAATAATACTTTAAGAACTCAAAAAAATTGTCAAAACAAATCTTTGGTGGCTTCTTTATTTCTTAAGACTCAGTAGGAATTAAAACATTTATATTTTATGATAAAGTTTCATAGTTTTATTTTTAATTGCATTCTATCTCATATTCAGGTTTTGGCTGAGCTTCAAAGTTTACTAATTTGTGTTTGGTGCCTTAATTATTAGTGCACTTTGCTGACACTCTACACAATGGTGCCAACTCTCCACATTTGGTCAGCTTTCTTTGTAAGTTAAATATGTCGGCGTAAATGAAAGAAAAGAACCGCAAATATTTTTTTAACTGAAGCCAAGTAATCTCAACAGCTGTTTATTTTTTATTTGTTTGTTTTTAATTAGAAAAAGGAAATAAAATTCCATTTGCTCAAAGTTAGTCTTAATTGCATTTCCTCAAATTTATTTTCCTCAATTTTATTTCCCTGCAGTTAAGTAGTTTTGTGATAATACACAGTGGTATTGTTGGCTTTTATCTGTTGCCTACAGTTTAATTTTATACACGACTTTTACACTAAGGGATCTGAATTTTGTTTTATGGGTACTCATTATTTTTGTTGCCCTTTTTACTGACTGAAAATATAACCACATTTATTATTTAAGGTGAAATATGGCAAAACCCAACTTAGTAAGATGTAGCTCTCCTTATCACCATGTATCACTCTTCTCATCCCTGATCTTTCTGGTCATACAGTAGGCTTGGGTGAGTAGCGGCCAGCATCAACCAGGGCAGGTGAGTCATCTCTTGCAGGAGGGTCATAGATATTCCATCCTCGTAGCCACCTACAGAGAAATGCCCTTGGTATGGGATGTAGAGTGATGTGTCCATTGTGCTAAAGTTTCAGGAAAGATACCCATGTACCCACTGACCATTCTGTCTTCATTTCCAGGTATGCCACATGATGCTTGTAGGTGTATAACAAAGCCTCTTACACAGCATTCACCAGTACATAACCCATGTTGCTCTACTCTTGAAGAGCTATTTAAATATCGCTCTTCAAAAAATTCTCTGAAAATAATAATCACATTATCTTTGTTAAAATACTGAATTTATCCCTGGTCCTGTATTATATCTTATATTCAATGCAGTTACCTTCAATATAATGAGGACCTAAAGGCACTAGGATAATTGGGAAAATCATGGGCTTTACAGTGAGGCAGAAATGACTCCCATCTGAGCCATAGCATTTAAGATTTGCGTGACTTTGGACAAATTACTTAAACCTTCTGAGGTCTAATATCATCATCTATAAAACAGGAATACAGTGCAATCCTAATAGTGTTATTGGGAAGATTACATATGAGAATGGTATTTAAAATTTCTTCTCAGCAGAATACTTTTTAAAAATGAAATTATGCACAGAACTTATACACTGAAACCCAAGATGAAAAGAAGATAAATTAAAAATTGAGAATCTTGGCAAAAATTTGGTGTTGTGGAATTATTTGGTAAAATATTTGAGAATGAAAACATAAGGTATAGAGAAAATTTCTTTGGAATTTCTGGAAGTCTCTAGATGAACCAAACTCTGGTTTATTTGTTGAAGTCTTTTTTGAATGCAGTGTCTGTGTTTAGCTCTCTAATAGGTGCTGGGATACAGTGCTGAGCAGGACAGAACATATTCAATGCCCAGGGATTTTATGCTCCAGTCAGGAAGAATGGCAAATGACAGATAAGCAAATGTATTTATGAGCTCTCTCTGAGAATGGTAGGTTTTTTGATGAAAATAAAAATGAGGTAATGTAATGAAGAATGAAGATATTAATTTCTGAAAGGACAGTAAAGTAAGACTTCAGGAGATGATAACATTTGAGCAGAAACCCTTAAAGTGAGAAAGATATGTTAGTATGTGGCAAGAGAATGATCTCTATGTCAATATCTGGGGAAAGGATGTTCCAAGTGAACAAGAACTCAAATGTGCTGAGGCAGAATTGCTGTTGACTCATTTGGGGTAAAACTAAGAAGCCAGTGTGACAGCAGAAGAGGAAGCCAGCAGGGAGCAATAGGAAATGCAATCGGAGTTCATTAAAGTCTGTGCTATGGGGGATCTTTATGAGCCATGGTAAGGGGTTAGGACTTTATACTAATCCATTGAGAATCCATTGAGATATTTTAAGAGGAGAAGTGATCAGATTCATGTTTTTAAAGGGTTATTTTGCCTATTTGAAAAGAGTCTGTAGAATATAAGGGTAAAAGAAAGAGGAACCACTATTATACTATTCCAGTAGGAGAGGATATTGACTTGGATCATGGCAGTAGCAAGGGAGGGCTGTAAAGGGCCATGATCTAAGATATATTTTGGAGAAAGAACAAACAGAATTTGCAGGCAGATTGGATGTGAGCTCTAAGATATCTCCAGAGTTTTGCACCAGAGAAAAAGAGATCCAAAAAATGATAGGCAGAAAAAAAGCCACATATTTTCTTTCCCATGATTATTGCAAAGAAATTTTGAGGGAAAAGAATTTTTGGGAATTCTTCTACATGTTGCCCTGTGACACCCATAGGGTAGCATGTGGTGGAGAAAAGGTAAATATTATGGCATGGATCTCCATACAAGACTGTATTTATGTGTGCCTTGGGAGGTGATGTGGAGATGAGGACAGAGACTTATAAGGCCATTTGCCATCATTTGTTTTGCTTTGCTTCAATGCAATGGAGGCTCCAGAATTTTTGTTTAGCAGAATTTTAGATGCAGCAGTCTTATTGAGTGTGTTGACAAGGGAATTTTTTAAACGTTTTTGAATGCCATACAGTTTTTGATAGATGGTATTTTAGAATTAGTAAAAATAGCACAGGTTTCTAAAAAGCATATGGTGCAACAAAAATGATGCAAAGTATGGTTCCCCTCGGAACCTCCCAAATTATCTCCAACATTGTTGCCAAAATTATTTGTCCAAAAGACAAACATTCTGTTGAAACCTCTTGTGGGAAAACCACTGACAGCTCAATGGAAACACTTTGATAAATATCTAAAATTATTCTTCACATATGTTATGACCCAACATTATATATCCAAGAGAAATTCTTAGTTTATCAGAAGACATGTACACAAATGTCTTTAGAGCTACTGATCAACATTACAAAAACCTGAAGTTGCAAAAATACCTCTTAATGGGAGAGCAGATAAATAAACTGTGGCATATGAAACAATACAATGTATCCTAGCAGTCAAAACAAATGAACCACAGCAATATGCAATGATATGAGCCTTCATAATACAATGTTAAGGGAAAAAAGTAAACCCCCAAAATGGCCCATACATATGATACCCTCTTCTTAAAGTTAAAAACAAATAAAATAAAAAGAAAGTTTTGAGTAAAAGAAATGAGAATATAACTAAAAACTAAAATCACATTTAAAAAGGAAGCAAGCGTAGGAAGAACACAGGATTCAGGATGTGAACCCTGTGAGCATGGTGATGCAGGGAATGTGTCCATGGGGAGCACAGGATTCAATGCAGGTTATTGTCAAGGTCCTGACTTTTCTTTAGGATGGTGGGTCCATGGATGATTCTTGCTTTTTAAAAACATCTAACTATATATTTTAAAAACTTGAAAAAGTAGGGAGGTTGGACTCATGGACCAATGGATAGAATATGTCACGTATTAAAAATTTATCCATGTTAGCGAATCTATCCAAGTCAGTGCAAGTTCCTTTGTAGAAAATGCAGATGAGTCCTGTTCTCCATAGCAGCAGAATTCAAATAGTTTTTATTACAACAGGCCTATTTATGAAATATTATTACCATGGACTCCCCAAATTCATGCATATATTGATTTAAACACTTTAAATAATTGATGTGCTTTGGAATTATCTTATTTAACATGTGCAATATATTATTTAAAACATTGCATTACCTCAAAATAGACATTTTCAAAGAATTAAAAGACAAATATTTTTATTAATAGTTATTGGTTTACTTTTTAACAAGAAAAACTTCATGATAGAATATAATTCATACATATAAAAATAGAAAGAACTATTTGATTGAAGATGTTTATTATTTCTGAAAAGTTTCATTTGACCCTTTAGATTACTTCAAAATTCAGGTATGGTTCTAAGTCCAATATACTGTGATACTTGATTTTAATGAGTATATTTGAAAATGTACCTCATAATGAAAATGAAGAATCAATTTGAAAAATTGGTTTATTGGTTCATGTCATGAACCTCATTTTGTAATTTATCCACCAGTTATGCAAAGATTTGTTATTGCTATTGAGATTCAACAAGCAAATTTCCCTTATTATACTTTGAAGATGAAGGGTCTGTAGGACAACCTTTAAAAGGTCTCAGTAGAGCTTGTAAGACTCTTGCTTGTCTGGTCCCAGCCTCGTTTCTAAGACATACTTGGAGCCTTTCTTCTCTTGAAGACACACCATGTATCTGAACTTCTCTACTTTCTATTTATTTTCCTGAATATGGTATTCTTCATAATCTCGCTCTCTAGGAAACTCACTTATTCACCAACATTCAAAATAAATGACACCACTTTGAAATCTTTCTTCAAGTTCCCATGCATAATTAATCTTTTTGTGGTCTGTGTATTCACAGTCTCTGACTAATCTCCATGATAGCGCATATCACAATGTATTATAGTTTTCAGTCCATATGGCTACTGCCCCTGACATACTGTGATCAACCTAGAGGAACTAAAACTTTTAAAAACATGCAATAATCTTATTTTATTCCACAATTCCTCTACAGTGTTTGCCACATAGTTGGATTCAATTCTTGTTAAGTGAATAATGAATGAGCAAATGACCAAGTGGTTAAATAAATCAGTGAATAGATAAATGGAATTAAAAAGGCACATTGAATTCCAGTGAATATTCTGATAAAGTTAATTTAACTTTAGCAAACTTGAGCTCTGAGTCTATGCAGATAATTGGACATGGTAGCAATAAATTCTTTGCAATCATTCCTTTTCAATAAAGAAGCAAAATATTCCATTTCATTTCCACTTCTCATCAATGTATGATCAGCCTGTGATTCTTAAGAGATTGAAAGATTAAATGATAATAGGGGAAATCAGTGCTAGGCTATGGGGGGATATAATATGCATATAGCATGATTACCAGAATCCAGGAGCTACTATTATGTAGGAAACATTCAACAAACGCCCAGTTGATAACAAGTCAAGACATGACTAACAAATATCCCAAGAAAGCTACAGAAAAAAATAAGAATAACTACGTTATGATTTTTTTTATGGGAACTGCATGGAATAATGAAATAGTATTTTTCAAAAGGGCTTTATAAATTTAAAAGTACCACAAATTGCAAAAAGTTATTCAAATAATTTCAGCAGGGGAATGGAAAAAGATCACCTATTGAAAATGTTTTGGGGAGTAAGTGGGTAGCAGGTAAGCTGGGCCTGGAAATATGATTCCATACTCTAGAGTCACACATATAATGCATCTTAGTTTAAAGTTGACTCCATGGGAATATATGATGCATGCTGGGGGAGCTTTCATTTGGTAATAATGGCCAATATCAGAGCTTAGGAGAGCCCCATCTTATGTCATTGCTTAAGATTCCTCAGAAAGTTAAAAGTCCCAAAGACCTACATCATTACTTTATTGAGAAGCATTTAATGTATTGACTCATCTTCAAAAATGATATGTGATGCTGTGTTCCCAGCCATGGCATCTTTCCCTAATTGAATGTATTAAGCAGTGATATATCCAGCCTCAGTAACTGATCACCTTGGATAACTATGGCTATTAATGGATAACTATAATTAATAAACTAATGACATCTGTTCCCATTGGCCATAGGGGTAATGAATGAGTTACAAGATCAACTTCATAATGCCTGGTGACTGAGAATCAGTGGGGACATAACAGGGTTAAGACTATATCTCAGAAGCCAGAAAGAGAAAACATAAGATAGTGTTTGTTCTAATTCTTTATAACATTAATAGAATGAGGCAATTCAGCAACCAAAGTGGATTCAGCGAGGAAATATTCATGAACCGTCCAAACCAATAGATTCAACCAATCCTTTGTGTTTTTTCCCAGCAGCAATTTAAACCAAGTGAAAAATCAGAGTCTGACATTGGGCTGCCTGAATATTAAAGTTTGTTCTATATAACCTACCATTCCTTGCTGCCTTTTTAGATGTCTCCTGCTATCTGTGCTAGCAAGTGATACGATGTGTAGCACCCACTCCCTGCTCCTAGGACTTAGCCTTCCATGCTGCCTTACCTTCACCCAATGTCAAACCAAACACTCCTGTTCTATGTCTCCTTTTGAAGTACTGTTCACATGTAATATCTATATCTATATAGATATTCACATATATTTTTTCTTTAATTTTTAAGAGAGGTGGGGTCTCACTCTGTCACCCAGGCTGGAGTTCAGTGGCATGATCATAGCTCACTGTAACCTTGAACTCCCGGGCTCAAGCGATCCTCCTGCCTCAGCCTCATGAGTAGCTGGGACTACAGATATACACCACCATGCCTGGCTAATCTTTCTATATTTTGACAGAATTGTCTGGGAACAGAGAATATCCTCTCATAGATCCAATTACCTTTGAATTCTGAGTTGAATCAACAAGATACAGTTCAAAATAAATAAATGTAAAGTTCAGAAAACAAACAAAAAGATGATAGATACCACCTTCCTGGAGTCCTTTTGTATTTTGACCACCAGGAAGCTCAGCATAAGCTATGTGGTCAGTTCCCCTGATATCATTATTAACTTTTCCTTCTGAAGGTTTTTGTTTGTTTGTTTGTTTTTGTTTAGTATCATTTTAAGTTTTATACTTTAACTCCAAGTATAAATTTTTTATTGATTTTGTAATTCTACTTGTTTTGTTATAATTGTACTCACTGTTATACAAATAGGTTGAATACAATTAAATATTAATAATGAAATACAGAACTAAAATAACTTGGATTATCACTGTCTAACTTTTAAACATTAGTATGACTCAGATGATAGAAATGCTATGTTAGATCAGAAGTAATACTTTCCCTGAAATTTATTATACAGTGTGTTTATACACCTTAGTGATCAAACCATATTCAGAATATTGTGTTTGAATGTGAAAATCATACATTGGGAAGACCGTTAACTATTGGTGACAAAGTTTTATGATCAGAGCAGTAACGTGAAGCAAAGCCTGCCTTGAAGTCTTATTTGCAATACCCCCACTTCAACCCCACAGAGAGTCCTCCATTTAATAGAGGATTGGATTCAGAAAGGACCAAGGAACACCCACTGGCTCATGCATACATAAAACACATTCAGTCGATGTGCACCTGTCCGCTCTGCCACCTCACATTATCAGCCTTCCTGCTGCTTCTGAGTTTGTCAGGTATGATGGGGTTAAGCTTTTAAATACAACCTAAGCATGCATGCAGTAGATCAGAAAACACATGAATATCTAGGCTGGAATGCCCGTGCCTTAGCTAGGGTACTCTCTCTAAGTGGAGGAAGAGCTGATAAACTTTACTCTGGAGAAAGCCCCGGAAAGAGCCTCTGGAGGCTTTTTGTTTCTTTGTTTTTGCTTTTGGTTTTGTTTTAAATTAAGAGGCAGCTCACAATAGATGATTTTATGGACTAAATGATACCTTATCTTTCCAAAATTTAAGTTCATAGTGTATGATACACAGATCACTATGACTTTTCCCTACGGAGTAACCCTTTTTTGTTTTTCCTATTACCCTTAAAATAAGATTTATTTCTTCAATCTGGTTATCAGGGTTCTCTAAAATCTGACCTCAGTGAAACTACTCTATTATCAGTTTTCACCCATTATAAAACTGGAATAAAAAGAGGCATCTACCCCCTAGATTGTAGAAATATTAAACAATACAACATAAAGAGGACAGAGTCATCAAAAAACAGCTGTCGTAAATCACCATCTTTCTCATCATCATTGTCTTCATTATCAGACATTCTATTATTCCCCGGTATTTATTGATCTTTGTCAGAGTAAGCACAATTCTAGACACAGGATAGAGAGAGCGTTGATCCATACTAAGTAAAAGAATCACAATATTAATAATACCTTTTACCATAAAAAATAATTTTAATATTTTGTGACTTTTGATTTTTAAGGGAGAAAGATGAATCACAAGAAAGCTATTTAATATTAATATTTACAAAAACCCCACAAAAATTCCTCAACTTTGTAAAATATTGAGTAGTCTTAAGAGGTACCATTGCCAAATGTTTAGGATCTCAGACTCAGGAGCCTGAAGACCTAGGTTTGAATCCTGGTTCTACCACAGACCAGCAGTGTGGCATGGGGCAAGTTTCATACTTTTTCTGTGCCTCAGTTTACTGTACAGATGGTCTCTGACTTATGATGGTTCAACTTAAGATCTTTTAACTTTATGATGGGTTTATCATGACACAACCCATCATAAAATCTAGGTGAATATGGACTTAACAATTGTTCAACTTATACTTTGTTTTGACTTTACAATGGATTTATCAGAGTATTAAACACATTTTGGAATTATGATGGGTTTATCAGTATGTAACCACATTGTAAGTCAAGGAGCATCTGTACTGTAAAACGAGGATAGCAATAATGTACCTACCTCATAGGGCTATTGGGAGGATTAATGAGTTAAAATATTTTTTAAAACGGAGCCTGAGACATAGTAAGTCTAAGATATTTTGGTAATGTTGATAAAGAGGTGAAGTGAGAATTGATCTTTAAACGATTACTTATAAGATTTTCAGTGATAAATACAAATTGAATTATATTTACTAGACTAAGATTATTGAGATGAAATAATGGTTTTAGATATTTGAGGCAAGATTAAAAATAAGAACCACAAATTAAATATTTCTCAGGTGAGTTTTTAGTTAAAAATTAATCACTAAGATCTTTTTTACCTTTCCTCTCACTCCCCAAGAAGTCAACCAATGAAAGTATATTAGATATCTATTCCTATATAATAAATTAACCCAAAATGTAGAGGCTTAAAACAACTATTGTCTCATAGTTTCTGAGGGTCAGGAATGTAGGTATGACTTAACTGGGTCCTCCAGCTCAGGGTCTCCCACAAAGCTGCAACTAAGTGTCAGCCAGGGTACAGCCATCCCAAGGTTTTGCTGGAGCTGGATTTGCTCCCAAGCTCACTCAGTGGTTGGTCAGCAAGGTTTTGTTTTATGTAGGCTGTAGGACTCAGCCTTGTAGCTCTTCACTGATTGTTGGCAGAAGGCCAGGGGCCTCTCCACTGAGCCTCCATAACATGGCAGGTGGCTTCCATTGGAGCAAGCAAGAGTGCAAGTGAGGATGAACAAGAGGGAAGCCAAAGTCTATTGTAACCTAATCTTCAAAGTGACATTTTTTACTTTTTTCAAACTCTACTCATTAGAAGCAAGTCACTATGCCCAGACCATGCTCAAAAAGTGGTGATTATACAATGGTATGACGAGTAGAGTAGGGGTCATTGGACACCATATCAGAGATGGTCTGCCACAGCTCTAATGTTTGATTCATGTGTTTCCTGCCCTAGGAGGCTTGATGTTCTATGTATATTTATTAGCCTTGTCTAGTGGGTCATGAAGTGGTCAGACAGCAATCTTTCTGCCCACTTCATGACCCATCCACCATAAGAAGGATGGTGAATAGGTATTTTTGTTTGTAAAATTTTTGTTGTTATTGTTGTTGTTTCATGTTTTGAGGGAATTAGGGAAAGGGGACATTCCCATACTGGACCAAAACTCAGAGATGCTTTCTTTTCCCACCAAAAGCCAGAGAATAATGTAATATTCTTCCTAATGCTGTATCAGTGATTGGAGAGAGAGAAAGGTGAGGGGAGAGAGAGAGAGAGATTTAGAAGTCATAGTTAGAGCTGATGGGACATGCAATGGAGTCAGATCACAGCTTGAGGGAAGACCCTTCCAGGGTAATACATGGCTGCAGCCAGCAAGCTAAAGAGCCTGATGAAAGGATGCCCTCTCAGGTCTAAGTATCACTCAGACATATGTATTAGACAAGGCCTCAAAACACAATCAATAAGAACAGTAACTAAAATACATGCAACATGCTATTTGTGACAAACACTGTTCAAACTTCCCAATTTTTAACTCTAATCTTTACAACAACTCTATGATGTAGCTTTTATTGTCACTCTCTTTTTTACAGATGAGAAGACTGAGGTATAAATAGATAAGTTACTTGTCCAAGGTCATAGAGCTTATTAATGGTAAAATTTTTGCCATTTGAATTGATATCTCATGCTTCAGAGCCTGTGCAGTTAACCACTGCTCTACTTAAAACACGGTAGTACCAGTAACCACTCCGTCCCATGTGTATGGAATAAGAGCAGCGTAGGATAGAGGGAAGTTAGTGACACTGAACAAGAAAAACATTCAAACAGGAACAAAGGAGAGATACTTTCTTTAGCTACACTTGGTTATACTTTTTATCAATTTCTTAATGAAGATAAACACTGTTTAGGTTGGTAGTTTATTGTATTATATAATCATAACCGTTTTAATTATGTAGTTTACCATTCTACATTCTATGAAATGAGTTCATTATTCTCAAATAATCCTTTTATTTTAATCATAATGTCCTTATTAATGAAACTATCTGGTATTGTAACAGATGACCAGACAAATCTTGACATTACTATACTATGCGTAGTGAGCAAATGAACAAACCTACAATCAGCAATTAATATATGCCTGTAGTAATATCTTTTAAAAGATTTATTCTTTCCTTAGTGTGTCAAACATACTTCTCACTGTCCTTTCTTTCCTATTTCTTCCTCTTTTTAGCTCTGTCTCTCTCTCTCTTTCTCTTTCAGATACACAGACAATTCTTGCCATCTGGCAAGGGAGTGGCAAAGGGAAAAAAAGAAATTTGGAAAGTCAAATTTACCCCCAGAGAGTGCACTGAATTTCAATTATATTCTCTCAACATTTATTGAACATCCAATTTATTTCAGGAAGTGGTCTCTCAATACCCCTGCCCAAGCACACAGCCTTATTTTCAATAGCAAAGGCATGATATTTCTAGTGCTGTAGAAGTCCACCAGGTCTGAAAGGAGAAGGGGGACAAGACCCAGGTTCATGTCCATACAAGGTACAACCCATGCTGGGTGATCTGGGGAAAGAAAATAACTGCACAGCATATTGCAGATTGTATATATGTGTTTTCTATTTCTATAACTGCATGCAGGTATTTTCTATTTGGTGTATATCAGAAGAAGTGTGAGGACTGTTTTTGGTTGGGGTGGGGGAAGAGGCAGGAGAGAACAGGAGGAATAAGTCAACTCACACTGCTGCTTCCTCTATTTCCCTTTTCTCCTCCTACAAAAGATGACTTGTTCCTTGGGGATTTTCAATTAAATAGGAACTGAATACATTAACCTTTTCTGTACACAATACATCCATCAGAACAGCCTTGGTATGCCCTTGGCTTCCAGAGCTGGGCTCTGAGGAAAGCTACCAGCATATCCAGCAAATACTGGGCAAAAACTGGCCCAGGTGAGAGTTAGAAGGCCTACACTAGTGTGCATAACAGAAACAATTTACTTTAAAAAGATCTTTCTTAAGTGCAATTTTAAATTGGAGAAATGTACCAGAACTGTGTGTTTGTTGAACTGATTCTTCTTTAAAATAAGACTATACAAAATAGCCTGGCATCCATATTTTAACTACTATACACATATGCAGTAGTTTCACATGTATATCTCACATCCTCACAATAACCTGTGAGATGGACCAGGGAAGATAAGACAAGAGAAGGTTAAAAAAAGAAATTAGTGTCAATTGAGCACTTACTATATGCCAGGCACTGTGTTAGGGGCAAGTATTTTTAATATGTCTATTTTTATAGACATAATGATCCAGAGAAGCTAAATGACCTACCAGTTACAGGATCTCTCAAGGTGAGCATTCTTGAGCATTGTGAGCAGGACAGTTCTTTGATGCATGGGACTTCCCTGGACATTGCAGAGCATTTGGGTTTTCCAGCCATACAAATTAAGCAAAATTAGTACTCCTTAATCCATGTAATAACTAGAAATGCCTCCACACATTTTCACATGCCACCTGTTAAGACAGGTATAGAGGTGCATACATACCACCTGTTTGAGAACCTCCTGTACTTCCTAACTCGTAGATGTCTTTACCCACACCTGCTGGAGAGGTTTCCTTACCTTCCTATATTAGCATGGACAGAGTTGCAGCTTTGTCATGCTGGAAAAGCTGAGGCCTTTATCCAGAGCTAGAGATCTGGGGGTGTGTGTATGTATGAAGAGTATGGCTTAGAGATTGACAGTATGGGAAATGAGTGGAGTAGGAGGAGAAAGGAAGTTCTTGCAGCATTTTGCCTTTTATTAAACTGAGTAAGGTGAGATCTTCAGCCCAATTCCATTTAAAAATATCCTTCATTTTAAATTCATTTATTGATGTATCTAGAAGTATTCTCCAAAAGTATTTGAGGTAACATGAGACTGGCAGCATACATCATATATGTTAAGAATAGCACTCTGGTGAAATTGTAAGCAACAAGGTACTATTCTCTAAGCAGTAGGGAGGGTCATAGATACTAATAATACTTATAGCTGAAAAACTGGGCCAGCTGTAAGTAGGGGCAGAAAGATGCAGAAGAGTAGCATAGGAAAAGGCAGCTGGAAGAATAAACACAAATGTTCATCACATTTTTGTCGAGACCCAATACTACATATAAACTATGCATAGACATATGGCCTAAAGCAGTGGTTCTCAAAGTGTGGTTCCCTGACCTACAGCACCAGCATAATCTGGAAATTTAGACGTGCAGATTCTTGGGCCCCACCCCCAACCTCCTGAATCAGAGATTCTAGGGTGGAGGCCAACAGTCTGTGTTTGTATAAGCCTTCCAGAGGATTCTGACGTACACTTAAGTTTGAGAACAACTGCTCTAAACTATGTCTTAGCAGTGACTTTCACAACTTTACACCTCTGTCTGTGCTAGTGTCATTTGGTTCCTGGGCTTTTCCTTTCGTTTTCCATTCCAGTTCACTCATCTCACACCCCCATTCCCTCCAAACTCCACCGTCCCACCCCACTGCATGCACACACACATACACATTCAGGGACCACATACCTGATTTTTTAACTTTCTATTATATAGGATATGGATTGGTCTGTCTTCAGAAAAAATGCATAGGTTAGCTTCTTCCCCACCCTATCTGCATCCCACCCCATCAAACAGGCTTCAGCAAAAGCCCATTTCACCAGACAAAGGAAATAATATGTGGCCTTTCCCCTACAAGTAGACATAGATCACGTGGATGGCTAAAATGTATCTTCATGATGGGTATCCGAAGTGTGAGGACTGTTTTTGGTTTGGAGGAGGAGGGAGAGATGGCCAGGGATAGCGTTAAATCCATTCCTCTTAATGCCTGTGTTCTTCCAAAAAGTAAATATGTATATAAGAAGATCCTCAAAGGAATGTAGCTTCAGGAAAGGAAATGAAACACTAAGACCCATTTTTGGATGATAATTTTCTCACAAACCGGAGGTGAAGTGGGGTCCTAGCAATCCAAGGTCAATGTAGAGTATGTCATGAGCCAGATGACTTTATAGTTCGTACATATTCCTTTTTTAGTCTCATTTTTGTTTGTTGTTGGTGTTCTTCAGTCTTTAATGAAATCTTAGCCTGCTCTGGCTGTTAGACAAAACAATAAGTGGGCTTGGTGTAAATACTTGGATAGAATGTTTAAGAAAAAAAAAAAAGAACACATTTGCGCACCTGTATGGTTTTGGCAACAATTAACACTATGAGAGACCCCCAATAGTTGGTAAGACTTGAAGAGAATAGTAAATTCCCCTTAACCCATTTGCCTGTGGATTCTCTTTCATGCTCACTGAGGCTAGGAAATTCTAAAGCTAATAGAAATTAGAGCCCAAAATATAATTTTAAGTCATTTACAGGGTTTGCATGAGGCCCATTGCATGTGTTTCAAATTGGTTCTGAAAAGCAACATTCAGGGCTCCAAAAAGTACAGTCATGAATTGTTGGCTAAAATTAACTCCTCAACTTAGCTACAGGAGCATAATTACTCACATGAAGGAAAGCAGAGCAGACACGCAAAAAACTTGCTGGGAAAAAATGCACCATTGAGCCCTGGTAGACTGAACAGTACTAAGTGGTTTTGTTGAATCCAATTTTGATGATTATTTAGCAATCTCCTACCCGCAGCATCCAAGTTCCCAGGGCGTATCCTAAATTGAAGGATATTTATAATAAAAAGATATAAGCCTCCAACTCTCATTTTTGCCAAACATTAATAAAAATTGAATTAGAAGCAAGTGCCTTGAAAGGCTACTAGCAAGAGGTTTGAGTATTGTAACCATGTGAATCTGATAAGAAAAGGAAATGCTTCTCTCTCTTTTTTTTTTCTTTTTTATTATAGTAATAATATAAAAGCCACTTTAAAAAGTTATGGAAAAAAACAGAAAAATTTTCCCACATTCTAATGCACTCAGAAAGAACAGATTCTATTTCTTTTCCACATTGCAAAGAATACACAGATATGAAAGGGAGCTACCATGATTAAAAGCTGCACAAATACCTCAGACCACAATAGAAATTCTGAATCCAAATGCCCTTTTCATTATTTTTAATGAAATGCGACTTTATTTTCCCACACACTTGAAATTGTGTTAACAGAGAGTTCAAATATGTAAATGAAGCCAAACGGCCAGAAGAATACCTCCATTCTCTGTTTCCAAAGGCCGTGTGAGGACAACAGCTTGTGCCAAGTGAACACATGGGAGGAAGAAAAGGGGGATGGTGGGTTTTTAACTTTTTACTTCTTAATCTTTTTTGGACTTAGGCAAGTGCCGTTGGTTGCTGATTTTGTTCCCCAGTGCTCTCATGAGTACAGTTAAAGCTGGTTCCAGGAGGCATTGAATCAGCTGTATTTAAGAAAGACTGCCATGTCAGACTGACACCCCTCCAGGACCAATGCCAAGGCCCTTTTGTGTTCTACTATTTTATTATCTGAACACACACACTATGTTGTTTCCAGAGGTACAATGGAAAGATCATTGGATTGGGCACTGGAAGACTTGCATCACAAGTTGAGTCTCATTCCCTTAATTTATCTATTCTTTTACCCAAAAAGGACATAAAATGAACAGGCAAATGCTTCTGTCTCATAACCCTTATGAGTATGGTGTAAGTGACACCATACAATCTGATCACCATGTTTACTCTCTCTCTCTCTCCTGTTTCTTTGACTTACTCCTCAACGCAAAGGAAGTTTGGGGTGATGGGCAGGTAGGATTAAAGATTCAGCGTAGAGGGTTTGGAAGAAAGAGTAAGGCACAGATCATGCTAAGAGGTGACTTATACCCCCTACAAGCTGGCTCCTGACTCCTCTCTCATCCCGCTCTGTTGACAGAGAACCTTGTTACTTTTCCTTGATAATATCAAGATCATTCCAACCACAGTGTTTTTATCCTTGCTGGAATACTGTGCCTGGAATGTTCTTTGCTCAAATATTCATGTAGCTGGCTTTTCCTGCCTTGTTCAGGTCTGACCTTTGATCTCACCTTCTGAGAGAAGCCTCTCTGATCCACTTATCTAAGATAACACCTCCACACACATACAGTCTGTTTTACTTCCTACGTGATACTTAAGATTCTCTAATTTTATTTTTTGAGTGTTTATCTGTTTCTTTGTCAGTTGTTTGGCTCTTCCTAAACACAATAAAATAGAAGCATCACTTGAGCAAGGATCTTATCTATTCCGTTCACTGCTGTATCCCCAGGCCTACAATAGTGTAAAAGTATATCTTCTCATCATTTAATCCTACATTTTACCTTCTATTCAATTGCTCAAAATATGTAGATAAAAAATGAATTGTTAGAAGCATTAAACATGATCCTTGCCCTGGTTTGCTTATAATCAAGTTGAGGGAACTTGTATTAAATGTACAGAAAGCTTAATAGTAAAAGATTTAAGTAGAATTTCAAGAAAAACAAAGTCAGAGAGCTATCCACAATGCTTAATGAGGGAGGAGAGCAGGAACTGGCTCTTTTTTCTTCCAGGAAGAAAAGACTACTAGAGAATTTTGTTCCCTTGTTTTATTTTTATCAGCAAATGGGAAATACATTTTTTAGATTAGTACTTTCCCAAGGATGAATTTCTTCACTTATCTTTGAATTTTTCCTTCTGTTCCTGCAACACCCCTTAGCTTATTATCTCCATTAAAGTGAAACCACTAATGAGGGTTGACATTCTCAATGCCATTTTAACGATATTTGAAATTACAGGATTCAGATTTCTCCACCACTTTCCTTTTGCCACATGAAGTATTTATTCATTTGAGTCTATTCTTCACTGGCCCGAGAAATCAACATTTGGCACCTTATGTGATGTAGCCCAGGGCTGGCTCACTCAGAAATTTCCTTTCTTGTTTTTTTTTTTTTTTTTTTTTTCGAAACTGGGCATAATCTCATGGTTAGGTCACTACTCTTTCTAAGATTTCCAGCCATGCATTAGATACTTTCTGGCTGTACTGAACATATATATCCAGTTTCTGTCTAAGAGAAATGCCACAGTCAACATTTCTACCACTGCAGAAGTACCAGGCAGCTCCTGATTCACAGGCAGAGGTGATTTTGTCAAATGTGATGTTGGCCCCTTGCCCATAGCTAATTGGGTAGGGCCAGTTGAACTTCAGGCATAAGGTTAGAAAGGTAGCTGGCCTCATCTAACTTTTCTGAGCCTTAGATTTGCATTCGCTAATGTAAAATGTGACCCTTGCTTTCTTTAGCAGGCTGCTTTGTCTCTGGAGTGAGCTATGCATGTGAGCCAGAGTGATCTCAGGAGAGCTATTGAGAAATTTCAAAATCTTTGGTGGATCAAAAAAAAGACAATTTTTAAATTTGATATTTTAAATTGTGTCAAATTCTGCTAATAAGAGAAATAATTTACTTTGAAGGGGGGCTTATTCTTTTATTTGAGGATCAAGATTATCTGCTTACCCAGAGGTGAGGCCTAGAACCTAGACTGGAAGAGACAGTTGGAGAGAAAGAACTGGACTAAATAGCATAAAATTCAAAACACTGCTTCACTAGAGAGAGGGTAGCCTATTAATTATCTTACTCCAGAAGGGACTAGAGAGAGGACTTTTTAATTTTTCTTTTTCCTGTTTTGAATCTTAAGGTAGAAGAATATATGAAAGCAGAGATTAAAGAGCATTAGATAGATAATGTGCTAAGAGGGCCTTAGAAGAAAAACTAGCCCCTAGGAAGTCCCTGTGAAGGTAGATTTCTGTCTAATGAACTCTAGAAGTAATTCTATCTGGTACTAAGCTTTAAGTTAATTTTTTTTCATTCTTTCTCTATTAGCAAATCTATGTGCTGCTTCCAAGGCTTCAGCAAAATCCATTGAGATGCTAAAATTTTGTGTTTGCAGTACCACCGAAGTATTAATAGTAAATGATTAAGGAGAGACCTCCGCAGCATGGGGAAGCCATGGGTCAGTAAAACACAACTGAGTTTATCTAGAGCAGCTGTGCAGAATCACACGTGCAGGTAACAGTGCAGATGTGAGTGCTCTGGGAGGAGGAGGCTCACCTAGAGAGGAAACCAAACCTCCTGCAATCATGACACAGAGGTGCAATTATTTACCTTGCTGTTAAAGAAAAGGGTAATCTCAGGAGGTGGAGCAACTTGGAGAAACTCAGTTTGCATAAGTGAAAGTGCTTTCAAAGTCTTTATTACAGGAATGTTTTACTCATTGTCAATCCCTTAGAGATGGAATTAAGGGCTCCTAGCAATGTAACCACATGGTCTTTTTTCTTTTTTTTTCCGTAAAATTTGTATGATATTTTAACTACACATGGCTAAGAACATTGTTCCTCCACTGTGATTTTACCCCTCATTCTACTTGCCCTCTTATAGAGTGACATGGGAGTACAATGGGCATCTTTAGGCTATAGCTAAGGGAAATTGAATTGATAATATTACTATAATGTGGAAAAGCATTTTAAAATATTTTACCAAAACACTGAAGAGATTAGAAATATTTTAAAGATATTATAGCTGGTGCTGTGGGATCTCACCCAGGCCTAATATTACAGCCTAAAGTTGACATCTCGCTGCCATCATTTGCATTTTTTTTCTGGGACCTTTTACTAGTAGCCAGAGAATATCAACACTCACCCCCTTTCCAAAGAATAACATCAAACATGACTGAGGATATTGGCAGATCAATCCCTCAGCTCCCTCATCCCTTATAACTCAGACTGGATACTTCTGAGACACCTACGTAAACTGGTCCCCCAAGTTCTCTATCTAGCTTGAGCTCAGTAACCCACAATGGTTACTTGTTTGATAACATTCCCTTTTGTTGTCTGTCTGTGCTTCCCTGTGTCGCTTCTCCACTCCTCACTGGTACTTCCAGGGATCACTTCCCAAATGAAACTACTTACACTCAAATCCTGTTTCAGCTCTGCTTCTCAGGTAACCTGAACTGAGATGGGTAGTTTCTTTTGTCCTCTTTACATCTATTTATTTTGTTTTTAAAGGCTGAAAAAAATTAAGGTCAAAAAAAAAATAATGGAATAAGAAACATATTCCATTAAGTGGCAAAGATGACCCATAAAATCAATAGAAATTATTCTGACATAGAAAACTGAATTTGTAACAAAAATATTTTTTCAGATCACAGCAAAAGCAGTATTTCTTTAAAAAGTGTTATGGTATGAATAGAAATAATAACAGGCTCCTGGATTTCTAGTAAATGAGTTAATGAAGGGGATTTAATCATAACACATTAGAAAAATACAAAATTTCTGTTTCTTTGACACATAAAACTTACAGACACAAGATTAAGAATAAACCACCACAATGAGAACAGTGGTGGCACATGGGTTAATGAGCATTATCAATTCAAATAGTATTTAAGATGAACCATTGCACAAGAAAATTTGAAATGCCCAGAAATTTATAGTTTCTTGATGGGAAAGGCAATCTGCCATGAGCCCTGAGCATCCACACATATTCTTACAGGGTACACCCAGAATGCAAGGCCCTGACAACTCTATATCTGGGCCATTTCTCAGGGTTGTGTTTGCAGTGAGCAAACTTGAGGGATGAGGTAATGTCTCTCCTTGGACAAATAGCAGGCTTGCTTCCACTTACTATAAAAATGGTGCAACCCTCAAGCTTACAGGACCTCTCCTATAACACAGCATGTGCACGATCCATGATAAGATCTTCATGTGACCCCTGTGGAGGGAATGGTAAACCTGCCCGAACCTGTACAAACCGACATTAATCTTTAGCTACTCTTTTTGCTGTGAGTAATAAAGCCTTTGTCCTTTGTCTCTGACCCATAAATCTCATGTCTTCTGCCAGTACCTGTGAAACAGTAACAGGGTAACTTGCTACTTTATAAGGAGGACAAAATCTCAGACCTGCACAGTGTTTGCCACTTTTATATCAAACACACTTGATAGAGCTGTTCCCAAATGTGTTATTGATAACAATTCTAGAAATTGATATGATATTCCTAAGAAGGAGCTGTGATGCAGAAAGAAGCTTTTCTAATGTGTCAATACTAAAAAACAAATTTAAATCAACTATACTAGAAGGACTAAGTTGTCATTCTCTTCAATATAGAAAATGGGTTAGCAAAGTTGTTTTATGTGAAGATGACCTAAGAGTATAGGAGCAAAAATACAAAAATATATATATATATATTATTGATGTGTGTTTTAAATGATTGTATAAACATGAGTTATTAATCAAAATGCAAGGTTAATTTTCTAGGTTTTGTGAAACTTGTGGCAAATGGCAGATTTTGTAAATTAGCTATTAGTTGTAATTACTTTTTTCCTTCTAAATAAATACTCACTTCTTAAATTTTTTTCAAAATTTTGATTTCTCTTTTCAAAGGGGGCCCCAACAATTGTAAAAGCTTTAAGTTCCACACTTACACCTGTCCTTACTTTCAATACTTGTTCTCAGCCTTTAAATTTTACTATTCAGCAATCACACCTCGTGACCTCACCACCTTCACTTTCCTGTCTGAAGTGGGACTTCTTTGTATCAAGATAATCACTGCCAACAATCGAGTTACTCTATTCTTCACTGCCACCCCAAAAGGCATTTGCATGTAAGTGTTTTCAGTTGCCTTGGTTAAAAGAGTGAATATCTTATGGTACATTTCAGTGTGAGGAGGGCCTCACACACCCTGTAATAAGGGGTGGGTACCTGTGGCCTTCTGATTTCAAGATTGTTCTTTTTTAAGCACCAAAGGAGGCAAGAACAGCTTCATCTTTCTCTGCTGCACCTCTTTTAATAAAAGGATTTATTCTGTAAGATTTGGATTCAGCCAAAAGGCCACACTTAAGGACCTAGAAGGCCATAGGTGGCCGTAAGACCACAGGGTCCCCGCCCCTCTGAAGTATTTACTATCCAGCTTTTTACAGAAAAGTTTTGCCAACCTTTGACCTAGAATAACTGCACGATGGGACATCAATGTCACTAATACATTTTGGAGTATACACATTGAATCCAGCAGATATGAAATGTGTTTCTTAAGGACAACATTAGCTGAGCTTCAGGCACTAGCCACATCCATGAGCCAAGCATATCTCACTTGGCCAGTTAATCATGAATGCTTTGTCCCCACCTCTGTCTTCCAAGGTGGGCCATGTAAATATATTGAAATTAACTAAGTCACAAAAAAAATTCATACCATAACGTACTTGCATATGATTAAGTCTATGATCATTCTTAATTCAGAAAAAAAAAATAAGAGTTTCGGCCAAACAATTCATGTAAATTGAACACACTAAATAGTATTGTAATAAGGATAATGTAAATTATTTTCTCTTTCATCTATCACCAAATATATTTCTTTCATCTGAGTGCAAATATTGTGAAGAATAGTTTCTATTTCTGCAACCAGGAAATATGATTTTTGGTTTTAGAAACAAATAAAAGAAGGAAGGGAAGAAGGAAGGAAGGAAGGGAGGGAGAGAAGAGGGAGAGAAGAAGGAAAGAAATGAAGAAAGGAAAAAGAAACTCTGTTAGACATATTTGTTAAACAAGTATCCAGTGCTGATTTGTGCCTAGAAAGAGGAAGCAATATGTTATAAAATAATTTAAAGTTGAGCAGAGACCAACTTGATTTAGAAATAGCTTCTACCATGTTTTTGATATAGATCTACCCAGTAGAAAACTTACCACACTGCATCAAGGGTAATAAAGCTCATGGCTATTATTAGAAAAGTCTGCTTTATTTAAATGGAAATCTTCTGTAACTGCTTTTCTCTGGAACTATGAAAGAAAAGAAAAAGTCTATTCTTTTAAGTCCCCAAGATTGTTGTGCTTTGTTATGGCAGCCCTAGAAAACGAATAGAGTATCCCAGGCTAAGAGATGATAACCTCCTTCAAGCGCATCCCACAGGGCAGTGTCTAAGCCCACACCTTTCTGAAAGCCCTCCGCAGAACCAACTCTCCTTTGCCAGTGATCCTCTTAAACAAATGCCCAAGATTTAACACCAGACTCCAAGGATAGTTTGAGGTCTGTCCTACCATGGCAGACAAAAAGTCAAATACATGATAAAATTAGGCTTAACGGTCCTTGCATTTTAGGTTATGCAGGCCAAAAGGTCTCAGTGACAGTTACCCATCTCTGCCACTGTAGCACAAAAGTACCCCAAAACAAAAGGGTGTGGCTATATTCCAATAAATCATGGACATTGAAATTTGAATTTCATATAATTTTCTTATGTCATGAAATATTTTTCTTTTTTTTAACTATTTAAAAATGCAACCCCATTCTTAGCTTGTAGGTCATAATTTGTGTATTTCTTCTTTAGACCATGAACCAGAGAAACTAGATTAATACAGCCCCTAGGTAGGCCAGACTGAAAAATTAGAGTGATACAAGGCAGGAACATAACAGTTGAAAAGAGAAGAAGCAAAAGAAAGGTGTTCTATTCTATAAATGCATATATTCAAGACTGCATGCTTGAGGACTTCTATGTTCTAAGCATATCTGTTATTTTTCCTATTTTGGGGAATACCACAATGAAAATAAATCAGGTTCACATTGCCTCACCTTTTCCACCTGTGGAACTTGCTTCTGAACTGAGAAGTGGCAAAATACATTTTCTTGTAAGTATCGTGATCAAGAGATGAGTCATGGTCAGATGCAGCTGCTCATGCCTGTAATCCCAGCATTTTGGGAGGCCAAGATGGGAGGATTGCTTGAACCCGGGAGTTTGAGACCAGCCTGGGCAACATAGCAAGATCCCATCTCTGCAAAAATATAAAAATTACCTGGGCATGGTAGCCCATTCCTATAGTGCCAGCTACTCTAGATGCTGAGACAGGAGAATTGCTCAAGCCCAGGAGTTTGAAGCTGCAGAGAGCAATGATTGTGCCACTGTACTCCAGCCTGGGTGACAAAGTGAGAGATTGTCTCTTAAAAAAATGAGAGATGAGTACTGTTGCATGTCTTAGTCCATGTTGTGTTGTTATAAAGACTTGAAGCTGGGTAATTGATAAAGAAAAGAGGCTTATTTGGCTAAAAGTTCTGCAGGCTGTTCAAGAAGCACGGCACTGGCATCTGTATCTGGGGAGGGCTTCAGGAAGCCTCATAGGAGAAGGGGAGGGGAGAAGCATCATTTGGCAAGGGGAAGGAAACAAGAGTGAGAGAAGGGAGGTGCCAGGTTCTTTTAAAAAATCAGCTCTCCTGGCCGGGCGCGGTGGCTCACGCCTGTAATCCTAGCACTCTGGGAGGCCGAGGCGGGTGGATCGCTCGAGGTCAGGAGTTCGAGACCAGCCTGAGCAAGAGCGAGACCCTGTCTCTACTAAAAATAGAAAGACATTATATGGACAACTAAAAATCTATATATAGAAAAAATTAGCCGGGCATAGTGGCGCATGCCTGTAGTCCCAGCTACTTGGGAGGCTGAGGCAGTAGGATCGCTTAAGCCCAGGAGTCTGAGGTTGCTGTGAGCTAGGCTGACGCCACGGCACTCACTCTAGCCTGGGCAACAAAGTGAGACTCTGTCTCAACAAAAAAAAAAAAAAAAAAAAAAAAAAAAAATCAGCTCTCCTGTAAACTAATAGAGTGAGAACTCACTCATTACCACAGGGATGGCACCAAGCCATTCCTGAGGGATCTGCCCCCAGGACCCAAACACCTCCCCCTAGGTCCCACCTCCAACATTGGGGATCAAATCTCAACATGAGATGTAGAGGGGACAAATATTCAAATGATACCTGGTGACTGGAGTAACATGTTGTCTCAACTGCTCCTGACTATTGTCAAAGCAGCATGAGGCTGTCTTGAGTAAGGCATAAAAATGGGCTTCTCTATATTCCATGTATCGAGGGTCTTCCTGATATACCAAGAAATAGAACAGTACGGAAGAAAGCATGACATCGGATCTAGGTTAACATTCCAGTCCTACTAATTATTAGTTGTATGATTTTGTACAAGGGAATTAACCTCCTGTCTTCCATTTTCCAGTTGTAACGATGGGAATAACAGTAATACTATTTTACTAGACTGGTACTGAGATGAATGATATGACATATATACACTACCCAGCCCCTCAATAAATGGTTCATAAATGTTAGGAAAATCTATCACTCCTTTCTCCCTGCTTCAGGTTGCTTTCCTGAATGGAAAACTCCCTCAGTTTACTTCATGTCTGGTACTTATTCATGTTGCTTTTTTTTTTTTTAATTCAGTCAACTTTATTGCATGTACTGTGCCAGGAGCTGGATTGACACAGATGAAAAGCACTATGTTTGCTCTCAAGAAACTCCCAGCTAGTGGATGGAGGCGAGAGGCGGGGGTGGGGAAGGAGGCAGCAGACAGGTGCATATACCGTAACTTACCGTCATCAAGATAGCAGTGGTATAATGTACGCATCTGGGAAACACAGAAAGCGGGGACACTTGCTGAGCTGGAAAGAAAAGGGAGGGAAATAAGGAAACCAAAATTGCTTAAGGTCCTACTATGTGTCAAGCACTCTAGCAAGAGTTTTAGATACCTTAGCTCAACTAAATAGTACATTAAGGAACCCATATATCTTGAATTGAGCTTCAGAGAGTTCTAGGGACGTGCTAGAAGGACAACAGGAGGGGTCAGGCCTTGAGATAACTCCAGAGCAGCACAAGTGGCTGGAGGTCGCCATTTGGGATGTCTGCATGGTAGAGGTGGGGGTGGGGTAGGGGGTGGTGTTTTTTAAAAATGCCGTATTCAAAGTACACAAAAATTATTTTAAAATAACAGAAGGAATACCTATGTTTCCACCACTCACTTTAAGAAATTAAACTCTGCCAAACACAGTTAAATCCTTCTTGGTCGCATCGCAGATCTCGAGCCAGCTCTTCCCCCCTTGCAGGCTCTCAGACAGTGTCCAGATGGCCACAAGGGTAGGAGGCAGATCGATAGAATGGGGCTCAAGATACCTCACCTGAATTTTGGCTCTGGCTTTATAGATATGTTTTCAAGTTCTTTCGCTAAAAGAAGCTTTAAGTGTATCCTTTTAGCCTAATGCTGTGGAAAGCCACTTTAAAAGGGTGACAAAATCTCCTTCTTCTAGAGGTTATTAAAGATATACAGAAATCCTCATTCCCTGGGATGGTTTATTCATGGAGCTGCCTGCAGACAGGGCTTTGGTCTGAATGATCCTTCCATTCATTTCTCCTTATTTTAATCTTATTACTAAATCCCTAGGAGTTAATGCCCTTCTGTTTGCTATGAGTATAGGCAAACTGAAGTGTCAGATAAAAGTGGAAATTCCCGGTCTTATAATTTTTTATTAAAAGAGAAGAAAAAATATTAAATAGGATTTCATTTATTCTAGTAAGAAAATCTGTGCAGTGGAATCATGTCTACACCAGAAAAGAGGAATGAAAAATTGAAGTTATTAACTAGATTATTCAAGTACCCTTCAAATACATTTTGCATTCTCAATTATCTGGTTATTTCATGTCAACATAACTTTTGGCCACATTTAGCTGACTGATTGCTTCAAGTCTTTGTTTGGATGAGAATAGATCTATTATTTAAAAAAATTCACTAAAAGATGAACATACCTTACTTTGACATTCAAACAAAGGGTATGGACATAGTCATTGTAGAAATGATGTATCTTCAGCACTTAACTTTGCAATCAGCATCGCTGGCCGTATTATAATAAACGGTGGAGTGCTTACTTGCAACATAATTCTCTTCCATCTGGGGTGTATACCCTAAACCTCATTTTCCCAGGCCAGAAGTGTAGGAGTTCACAAGGGAGGAACATTCTGTCAGCAGGAGGCAGCTGTAAAATCTATTTTAAGGTATTAATTAGAAGTGACATTTGGCCTCCTACCGAACCGAGCACCCGACTTCTACCAAACCAGTGCAGTGAAGGAATGCTTGCCTAAAACATGATGACTGTAGGTCCTAAATCCCAGTAGGATCCTTGATTTCTCACAAGTTTGTGTGAATTTTTTTCAGGCCATTTGTCCTGATGTTGATTCCAGAATATATGTTACTCATGTCTGCAAGAAATCAATACTGCAGATGGCTGATGCATTTTCTATCAGCTTTGATCAAATCCTTTTGGTCTGTTAAGACCTGGGAAAATACAGTGGATGGGAGCCGGGAGAAGCAGGATTCAGGTCGTAACTCCAAACTGACTGGGTGACCTTGAGTGGTTTATTTAATAACACGCACCCATGGGTCCTCTTCTGCAAAAACGGCTTAAATACCTTTGTCATAAGCTTGTTGTGATAATCAAATGAAATTGAATATGAGCCACACCTAGCTCTCAGTAAAACTTTGGGCAAGTTAATTAGTTCTCTGTACTCAATTTCTTAGTCTGTAAAATGGAAAATTTTTAAAAAGTTCATAAGCGTTCTATGAGGACCAAATTAGTGTGCATGTTTGTGTGTGCCTGTGTGTATTCCCTACATGTGGATAAAATATATGTATTATATGTAAAAATACTTCAAGTGCATCTGTCATATAGTAAGGGCTCAAAAAAGGTAGCTATAATTTCACGGTAGTATTACTATGACTGTCAGGTTCCCGTCTGAAATGTCGGTTCTTGGAGCACCAAGAACAGCCAAAGAATGATCAGACGTGCCAAAGTAAAGCAAGCACAAAAATAAGGTTTATTGAGGAGAGAGATATAGGATTATAGGGCAAGAGCAAGATACAGGTTTACAGACGAGGATACATACGCGACAGATGACGACTGAACCCATTGTCGCAGCAAAGGGAGAGCCAAAGGAAGGGCGCAAAAGGAAAGGGCCTTGGTTATGGTCTGCGTCTTGTTTTATAGTGCCTGGATTGGGACCTCCCTAGTGGTTCAGAGGTCACCATGGAACCACTTTGATTGGACAGTTGGGAGCTACATGACCTGAGTCTTACTGTGCATGCAGATCTCCCATGAGCCTCTCTGCAAGCCCACTTTGGGGGGTGGTGAATCACAACGACACCCATTTTCATCCCTAGGAGACCTGAAATCCCTTGCTATCTACCTAGCATTACCACTCCTTAAAAGAAATTATTTTATTGTGATTAATAATCATCAGACTTGAGCGCCGTAGCTCATGCCTATAATCCTAGCATTTTGGGAGGCCAAGGCAATAGGATCTCACCTGAGGCTAGGAGTTCAAGACCAGCCTGAGCAACATAGGGAGTCCTTGTCTCTACCAAGAAAAGAAAAAAAATTGCTAAACATAGTGGTGCATGCCCATAGTACCAGTTTCTCAGGAGGCTGAGGCAGGAGGATCGCTTGGGCCCAAGAATTTGAGGTTGCTGTGAGCTGTGATGACACCACTGGACTCTAGCTCTGGCAACAGAGTGATACCCTGTCTCAAAAAAAAAAAAAAAAAAAAAAAAAAGTAAAAAATAGTCTTGGCCTAAAGAAAAAGATTGAGATTATACTTCTAGGGTAGCCACCAACTAATTTTTTCATCTGCAGCAATTTACTCTTTAGTAAATGTTGCTTTATCTATAGAGAGGTAAAAATAAACCCTGAGTTCCCTATTGCCCGATTACTTAACAATATCATAAGCTTTCAACTGTGGTAGATGCTAAAAGTGTGAAGAAAATATCCCTTCTCGGATCTAAAATAGTTTATTATCTAGCAAACACAGACATGCCTCTTTCACAAACTGACATGGGCAGCCCTGTGGTGTGTGTGTGTGTGTGTGTGTGTGTGTAGTATGTGGGGCTGTGTGGGGTGCGTATGTCATGTTTGGTGTGTGGTGTGTGTGTATGGTGAGTGTGTGTGCTATGTGGGGCAAGTGTGTATGTGTGTATGTGTTTATGCACGCATGCACGAGGGATAAGGCAAAACTTCCCCTTTGCCCTCGGAAAAATCAACCCACAATAAAGCGGATTAATACAAGAAAGCTATCAAATTTATTTAACATGTATATACAGGACCTCCAAAAAATGAGGATTCAACTCCCCAATGGGGTTCAGGAGTTTATATTATATGCCTTTCTTTTAAAATGCCTTTCTGGTAAAATGGGCTGGCGGTGGTGGGGAGAGCGGTGGAAATTCTATCCAGGAGCAAGAAAGGACCACCACACCAGGGAGGATGACAAAGACTAACTGGTAGACAGTTTCTTTTTGGAATTTAAATGAGTCTGAGAGACAGGACATTACCTTCTTAAAGAGTCTGTTCAGGTGCGATCACACCCACGTCTTATAAGGAGAAAAAAAAAAGGACAATTGTTCTCCTAGGTAGGTCCAGATCTCAGGCAGCAGTCCAGAATGGCAAAATGTCATATTCCGTACTAAAAATATTTCTGATATAATCCCATTTGGCTTCTCAGGCTTTCCTATTGCATTTCTCTCTCCTACGGTCAATGAGCCATACGGCCTTCACGCTGCCTGGGCACCACCCTCTGTACCTCCATCTACCTGCCTCTGCCTCACCCCTGGCCCTCGTGGACTGAGTTGAGCTCGTTTCTCCAGTTGCCTCTACTTTGATATAATTTCTTGTAGTCTTTATGATCTCCTAATGACTCTGAACCTACATGTCAACCATATATTTGATCTGCAAACCACTTAACACAATCCACACTATGAGGAGCTGATCTAAGCACAGGCGGGATAGACTGACGTTGAGAATGACTTTCCAACTCCGCCCTCAAGAAGTATAAAATTTGGTTGAGAAATAGGAAACAAATGAGTTAAATAGTTTAGAGAAGTAAACAAAACAGAATTGAAAAAGAGAACTGAAACAAACAGAAACTCGTTAAAGTGTTGTGTCTCTAAGTTTCTTATGAGAGATAATTGGTATTTAGGAGGTTTCTCGCAGTAAAAAACAAACAAACAAAACTATGTTATCAATGATAATTTTCTATTCAGTCCAAAAGCTGTATTCAAATGTGAAATGCTCTAACGTATAATCTAACACCTATGTATTACTTTAGCTATACCTAATCACTATAAAAAATGTTTGCTAAGGAAAATATATTCTGAATGTTAAACTAAAATCCCTAATAACTCTAAACATTATTGAGTGCCTAAGATATGTTAGCACTTCACTGGAAAGTAGGACAAATAAGGGCTTCTCCTCAGAGGAGGGAGAGGAGTTATAAAGTACAGGAATCCAGGGACCTATTCACTTCCTATCTGCATAAGAATAAGAGGAAGCTTCTTTTCATTTGCATAAAGAATGACACCTCTAAGGTCAATCACTCCCCAGGTGCTCAGAACTAGAGAAAAAAGAAAAGGAAGGATTGTCCCTTTGAGGGTGTAGGAATTCCATGCATAAGAACAAGTCATTCGTAAGTCAAGAGCTCCCCAAATATGGAGCTGCAGGTTAAAGTAATAAATAGCTGTGTCCTCATCTGTACAATGAGGGTTCTGAACTAGATGATTTCTAATTTTCCTTTCAGCTTTACTATACTAGTTCTTCTTGCAGGACATTTCCTGAAATAGCTGGTATAGCTCTTCCATGCTGTATGAGTTGGGAATAGGGAGCCATCCTATTTAACTATCATGCCAAAAGTTTTCATGGGCCTGCAGGGGAGTATTTGACCCCCTGCATCCTGAGGGGTCACTAGCACTTGTCTATGTGGAGAAGAAGCAGCCAAGGATTTTGAGAGGGCAACCACAGGAACTGAGGCTCGGGAATACATTCAAAGAAAATTTAAAATGAAGCAGAGAACCCAAGGGAAGCAGCAGGAAAAGAGGCTGTGGAGGAATCTGGAAAGGAAGGGACTTCTGCTTACAGGAGAGCTGCTGATACTACAATGTGCTATGGAGATCATGCCATTCTAGAAGGCTTTATACCAAAGAAGTCAGTAATGGGAGGATTGTAAAGAGGGGGCAATTCAGGCAATTTTTCTCCCTCCAATTATGACATACTAGGCAACTTGTTAAAAGATGATTTTCAAAAAGTGGTAAAATCATGACTTCCATACAGATATAAAAATTAACGTGTGTTAAAGATTTTATACAACTCTATTATTGAGGAAAGTGGCAAGGTATTACAAATAGCTCAACAAACATATTTTAGATCTGGAATATTAAAAATGAATATTCAAATGGAGGTAAACTGGCTTCTTCCACAGTGGGGGGGGGGGGGAGTTATTTGACAAAATGTGCATGTCTATAGATAAGAATTATTTTGTATTGTTATCAGCTACAATTCACGGAGATATAAACTAGCTCAAAGACAATGAAAACCTAGAATTGGGTATCCTGGAAAGGTGTGATTGTTATGTAGATAGTGAGGGGCCTCTGCATCTCCGGGTACAGGGGGCAAGTGCCCTACTTTTGCCACAGCAGGAGGAAGGCGGAGTGTACTGCCAATCAGAACTCAGCACACTAACTGCAAAAGTGGCAGGGATTCCCAGAAGAATGAATTCCCAGAAAGCCAGGCAGCAGAGGTGCAGTAGGGTCTGGAAGATGATCAAAAGTAACCTCAGGCCAGTTATCATGTCATTAGCCTAAATCTGTATTGTGGTTTTGCACTCCCCCTCCCACACTGGGCTTTCAGAGAGACTCATGGGAAATCCACATGCACAGTAAGACTCGGGTTATATAACTAACAGCAGTCCATCAAGCTGACACATAAGCCACACCTTCTGGGGAGGGGCCAACCCAGACAGTATGAAATGAAACTTTAGTTAATAGTCAGGGCCTCCTGTAGCAACAGTAGCCGGTTCACGCTGTCTGTGATAACCTATCTCACTTTTGCTCAATAAACTTTACCTCTTGCTTGCTTTGCTATCAGTGTGTCTTGTCATTCTTCAGCAAGAGCACACCAAGAACTGAGAGCAGAATGTTGAACCTTACATCATGTTAATAAAGCATAGTTTCCTTTGAAGCACAACTATTTTTCTTTCCTATGCATCTCTGCCTATTTTTAATGGAAGCTTCTCTGAAAAGCCCTTATTTCAGCTCCCCATCCTTAGACAGAGGTCTCTGCATAGAATTTATACCACCAAGACCAGAATGGCTAACAGTTAGCAATTACCCACTAAGTTCTATATTTTTAAGTACACATAAATGTTGAAGTTTTTTAGGGAATTGTTCTGACAGAGCAGAGAGAGGTGTGGCAGATGATAGATGCCATCAGAAATGGAGGAATAAGACCAAACGGAGAGAGGCAGGAAATGAAGGGAAGGGCAACCGTGATGAATTTGGGGGGAAGTAAGTAACATTTAACCAAAACTGAAGAATGAGTCTCCAGGTGGGAAATCAGGACGGCGAGTGGGGCTCTAGGCAGAGGGAGCAAGGTTTTCAAGGTCCCAGAATAAACAAGAGTATGGACCAATGGGGGAATTTGTATAATGTTGTTAGCATATAGACATAGCTCAGGAATGGGAAGAAATGACAAAGAAGTGAGACCAAAAATATTTTTTAAAACGCTAGCCATATTCAGAAAAGAGTCATCTCTAATTATAATTGAACTTGTATTCTCTCTAATATACAAGACTGATATTAAAAGACATTTTCCTGAAAGCAAAAGTTATGGAACAGATGAAAGAATCACTGGCATTGAGCATCTAAGTGATCCAAAATAATCAGTCAATGTTTGAAATTCAATAAAACCATTGGACAACTCAAGGGAGAAAAAATCAATTCAATTATTTAATAGAATTTGGCCTGTTATGTCTGTTAATAAGATGAAACCCTTAGCTATTTGCCTAGAAATTAGATAAAGCGAAAAAAAATCACCTCTAGATTTATACTGCTCAGACTTAATATATTTCTGAAGTCAAAAAATGCTAGGATTTTTTTTTTTAAAGAAGAAAACTGAAGTTCCAAGGAGAAGTAATTTGCCCACAATCATATACCTAGGCAGTAGATAGTAGGGGTGAGGGTAAACTTGCCCTTGCCCCCAGAAGTTCGTTGAAACCTCAACTCACAATTAAGGTAGATTAATAAGAGCAAGGTTTATTTACCAATACCATGCCCATGCGGAGAATCACAGAGTGATAACCCAATATCCCAGTGAAGTTCAGATACTTTTATACCTATATTTTTGGACAAGAGGGGAAATGTGGAGTACAGGTAATTCTGTTTAGGGATGACAAATGGTACTAGGGAGGACAAATGGATGGGGGAGACAGATTGACTTGTAAATGATCCTCTTTGCAAATTAAATTAACCTGAAAGATAGGTATTGTGCTTGAAATAATTTAGACCAGGTCTGCTTGCATTCTTGATCTTCTTTCCTGCCATATACTGAGATGATAGGTAGAGGAAGGGAAGTCAGTTGCCCCCTTTGATCTTTTGATCAGGTCAGTCCAGTTAATGCAGATAGAGGGGAAGCCCCTTCTAGTGCTTTTTGATCTCAGATGGCCTTCAAAATATTCTTTATATCAAGGAGTCATATTTTGGGGTGAAATTTCCTGAGCCCCTTAAAGATCTAGTCTCATATATCCATTGAAAATTCTCTCTGCTACCAAGGGAAACATTGCAGAAGAAGTTTAATTTTTTTATAGGAGATTTCATAGTCTTTAATATGTTCACATGACAGTATACCTCTAAGTCAAAAAATGCTATGAAACATTTCCTAAGTGCTTTGACTATTGAAGAAATAGAGGGACTGATGTTCTTGAACACATACGTTGGAAAATGTTTCGTGCTATGTTGCCTTCATGTCCTTAATTATTTATATTTGTTCTTTTTTTTTTTTTTTTTTTTTTGAGACAGAGTCTCGCTCTGTTGCCCAGGCTAGAGTGAGTGCCGTGGTGTCAGCCTAGCTCACAACAATCTCAAACTCCTGGGCTTAAGGGATCCTTCTGCCTCAGCCTCCCGAGTAGCTGGGAATACAGGCGTGTGCCACCATTGCTCGGCTAATTTTTTCTATATATATTTTTAGTTGGCCAGATAATTTCTTTCTATTTTTAGTAGAGATGGGGTCTCACTCTTGCTCAGGCTGGTCTCGAACTCCTGACCTCGAGCGATCCACCCGCCTCAGCCTCCCAGAGTGCTAGGATTATAGGCGTGAGCGACTGCGCCCGGCCTATATTTGTTCTTAATTCCTCCCCTCATGTGCATTAATAGTGGTTGACTTTTGCAAAAAAAGATTATAATAAGAAGTATCAATTAACAAGTTGGTGGTAGTAGCAGTAAATAGTATTCCAAGGAGTATAGAAAATAGTAGTTGTATACAAAAATAGCATTACTCACCCACACCATCAGGGCTTTTGTCATGAGTTACAGTCAAGCTAAGCACACAGGCAGCCCTAAACTTTGAGCCATTGTTACCGCACAACCAGGTCCCTTGCTCACTGCTCAAGAGGAAGCCAATACACTGAGACAGCAGGTATTACAGCAGAGAAAGGGTGTAATTCCTCAGAGTGCTGAGTGGGAAGATGGGAGGAATTTCTCAAATGCACCTCTCTGAGAGTTTGGGAGGTAAACTTTTTAAAGACAGTTTGGCAATCGGAGCAAATCTTATGTTGAATTCATTCCTGGGTTGGGGTCACAATTTCAATTGAGTCAATTTCTCGGTATGGGCCACGAGTCAGCCAGTGGGTCAGCCAATCCACTGGATTGCGGGACCTGGAAGATAGCTCAGAAACTACCTTTAGGTTTGCAAAGCGTGATGTTATCTATGGAGAGAGTTAGGAATCTGTAGGACTACCAGCCATGTGACTCCAGAGTAGCAACTAAGAACAGTGACTAATTATTAATTATTATCATATTTTTAGCTAGGCCTGTTCCTTCCCAGAGTTTTGGGGCCCTTGCCCCAGTTCTCTCCTTGTATCCCTTTATTGATTTGTGTAAAGTGCAGTTTCACCACGGCTGATTAGAGTTAAAAATAAAAAACAGATATAGCAGCAAAAGAACAAAAGACACCACTCATCAAATTGTAAAATCAACACATGTCTGGCACTCAAATCTTTTCCTTCTTGATTGCTTTTCGTCCTTTAAGAATAAGAATATTGAACACAATTAAAATTAACAAGAATTTATTATGTGCCAGGCACGCTTTCAAGCACTTTCCATCCAATTAAGCATTTTATTCTATAGAACAGCCCTCTGAGTTAAGTAAAACATTGTCATCTGTATTGTAAACATAAGGACCCTGAGGCTGAGGTAAATTGCTAGCTGCAGACCCAAGATTTAAAGACCGGGAGCCCTGTCTTTACATATAACATTCTTGTTCCCGACTAAACCGTCTTCAAACATGATTCCCTTATCAAACCTCCCGAAAAGCAAGCTAAATCTCATTCACACTGAAGTTCAGAGGATTAGCAATGATGTGAGATTGGAGGTCAAAACCTTAACTAAAGCCATGATGAAGTGAGAAGGTAGAATCAACCGTCAGCCACACAAGGCAAAGGAGGGACTTCCTTGTCGTGGGGAGGTCTGGTGGTGGATGGGATAAAAATCATGCAAGGATGGAGAGAAGGCATCAGAGATGCCTTTTGTCCCTTCGAATAAAAGTTTTGCAAGAACCGCTGCTCTCTTTAACTCCAATAAGCAAACCAAAAAATTCCACTTATTTTTTTGTAATGGAGATCCCTAGGCACTGCTTTCTTCCCCCAAGCCAGCAGGAAACAAGAACACAGCATTTCTACTTTCCATATCTAATCATGATGCTTAGGCTGACAGCAAAAGTGCTAGGTACAGTCAGCTGTGATAACAGTCACCAAACTGCAGGACGTGAACTGAGACCCCTGACACTGACCGAACTTGAGACAGCAGCTGTTTCACATCCCTCCCACACGGACATGGTTGCAAAGCAGCGTTCGGGAGGGAAAGGCAGTCACACGTCTCTGGTTCATCTCGGATGCTGCATTGTCCGAATCGCACCCCTGTCCCTTTCCATTTATCATGCCAGTCCCGACAAAGCTGCATGTTGTTTTTCTCCTGCTTTAACCTATTTCAAAAATGCTGACCTTGTTAAGGCAAATCCTTCTCACATCTTTTTCTTGACATTTACATTTTTTTTTTTATTCCAGTTGACAGAGCAAAGTGTTAGGTACAGACTTAATAGATACTCAAATTAGTCGTTCCCAAAATAATTTCTTGTTAATTGGGCAATTATTTTATGTATGTTGATGGGGGGAAAGGATAAAGGCACTTCAATTACGGGGTGAAAGAAAAAAAATCAAGTCAATTAATACTTGGCTTCAATATTCATTTGTAAAATAACCAGGGCTGTGTCCCTTTTATCCCAATTCATACCTACTAGAGGATGGAAAATAAGAAAATGAGGCTGTGTTCAGAGTCAGTTAAGGAAATACACTGGGGGCTACAACAGGAAATTAATGATCTTGGAAAGAGCATATCTACCATGGGGAGCATGAACATACTCTCACTTGGTTAGTAGATATCTTCCCTTCAAATTTCAAGCATACTTTTTCTTTGCTTTTGAATTCTAGGATTTTTTATAACAAATTTTATGCTGTTACTGAATATACTAGTTTCTTATTGCTGCTATGAAAAATCCCCACAAACTGTGTGGTTTAAAACAACACAAATGTATTATCTTACACTTCTGGAGGTCAGAAGTCTAAATGGGTCTTATCAGCTAAATCATGGTGCCAGCAGAGTTATGTTCCTTCTGGAGGCTACTGTCCAGCTTCTAGAGGCCACGTACGTTCCTTTGCATATGGCTCCTTCCTCTATCTCTCAAATCTGTCCTTCCAGCCTCAGCTTCCATTGTCAAATCTCCTCTGATTCTAACCTACTACCTGACCCTTAATATGACACTCGTGATTACTCCACACCAACCCAGAACATTCATAATAATCTCCCCATCTCAAAATCCTTAATCACATCTGCAAGTCTCTTTTGCCCTGTAAGGTGACATATTCACAAGTTCTGGGGATTGTGACATGAACTTCTTCGGGAGACCATTATTTTGTTTGCCATGGTTTTCACAAATAAATCACTCACTTATTTGGTACACTGTGCCAGCATGTTCTCCAGTTTATCCCTCCCTTTTCCTGCTGAATTCTTTATCAAGGAAACTGTACTTTCAAGCCCCCCTGCTATTCTAGCATGTAGGTGGATTTAACTGGAACGGGAGGCAATGGGGGAAGAGTAAAAGGCTGGAGGAAGGGAGAAGCCAAGATATTTCTCCCCTTTCTCTGTTTTCCATGGTGGGTTCTGGTATTGGGTGTTATCTCTCCCATCTCCAGCCTGTGCTGAAGAATACCTCCATTACGTACTCAAATAGCATTTCCAGCTCCCAGCTTTCACCAGATAACCCTGTTGTCTCTCTCGCTTTAAAATTTATAGCCCCTTCCTGAAAGGTATAATCTCTTAGTTTTATCCCATTCCCACTCTGCCTTCTTAGCTCTTTCATTACCTGCATTACCTTGAGTTAAATTCCCTCCATGTAAAAAACCTAGAGTGGTTTCCTTTTTACTACCCAAACCCTTACTTACGTGCCAACCCAGGCAGAGCCAAAGTCAGTGAATTTACTCAGGGTAATTATCCCTGAAAATGGGGGCCACAGAGACTCAGCTCTCCCTCACACACGTCACGCAGCCATCCACAGAAGTAGCACATGGCAAGGCTCAGACACCATTGTAGTGATACTTATTTTTTTCTTATGTGTCTCTCAATGATGCTTGTAAACAATGCATGAAATGAACATGCTGTATTTTGATCTTTCTGTCATATTCTCTGGATTCTACAGCAACAGAGCTGGTTTGCCAGTTTTAAATGAAATCACTTCATCTGATGGCTGTGTGGGAGGTGCTGGATTCCTGTGTCATCTCTCTGGCTCCACCTACATACCCAGTTATTTCTTCAACTATAAAGGACCTAGGGATCATTTTGAAGGGGGAGAAAAGGCCCACATGGGTGCTAAAAGTATCTTTTTAATGAGATTTAATATCAAAATTCTCCAAGGCAAGCCAAAGTAGCCACTGAGGTACATAATTATGCAACATTCTCAACGTGGAGATAGAAACATTTCTAAATTAACTGTGACTTCCTGGCCCAATTTCCCTCTCCTCTGACATTCAAATTGCTACTCTGAAACATTGTAATGTGATATTTTGTAGAGTTAGACTTCAAGGAGAATGGATTCCTCTAGTTAGCGAATGTTGCTTTAGCCAGATAGTCAAAAGTGGCACAGGCTAAGACCAGGGGTAATGAGTTTTTCATGACTTCTACATTATCAGTCTAATTAAGGATCATGGTAGAACCATAGCTCCTATCCTCCAAAGCACCATCTGCAAAAATGTTATCCTTTGCTAAGAAGTTGTAAACCTGCCTAAAATTGTCACTCTGGCAAATAGCCTAAATGTATGTCATCAAAATAGTAAAGGCTTCACTGAGTACAGGAACACCTTGCTTTTTTGCACTTTGTTTCATTGTGCTTCATAGAGACTGCATTTTTTTTTTTGGAAATTGAAGGTTTGTGGCAAACCTGTGTTGTGCAAGTCTACTGGTGCCATTTTTTTCCAACAGCATGTACTCACTTCCTGTTTCTGTGTCACATTTTGATAATTTTTGAAATATTTCAAACTTCTTAATTATTGTTATATCTGTTATGAGGATCTGTAATCAGTGATTGTGGCCGTTACTATTGTAATTTTTGGGGTGCCAGGACAGTGAATTTAATCAATAGATGTTATGTGTGTTCTGACTGCTCCACTAAACGGCAGTTCCCAGTCTTTCTCCCTCTCCTCAGGCCTGTTTATGCCCTGAGACAAAACAATATTGAAATTAGGTCCATTAATAACCCTACAATAGCCTCTAAGTGTTCAAGTGCAAACAAGAGTCATATATCTCTCACCTTTAATCAAAAGCCAAAGATGATTAAGTTTAGCAAAGAAAATATGTCAAAAGCTGAGATAGCCCAGTTAGCCATGTTGTGAATGCAAAGAAAAATTTATTGATGGAAATTAAAGATGCTACTCCAGTGAACAAACAAGTGATAAGAAAGTGAAACTGCCTTATTGCTGATGTGGAGAAAGTCTTAATGGTTGGGACAGAAGGTCAAACCAGCCACAATATTCCCTTAAGCCAAAGCCTAATCTAGAATAAGGACCTCAATCTCTTCAATACTATAAAGGATGAGAGAGGTGAGGAAGCTTCAAAAAAAGTATGAAGCTAGCAGAGGTTGGTTCAGAAGTGTAAGGAAAGAAGCTGTTTCTCCAGAACATAACAGTGAAATGTGGAGCAGCAAGTGCTGATGTAGAAGCCATGGAAGTTATCCAGAAGATCTAGCTAAGATAACCAGTGAAGGTGGGGCCACATTAATCAACAGATTTTCACTGTACACAAAACAGCCTTACATTGGAAGAAGATGCTATGTAGGAGCCTCATAGCTAGAGAGGGGAAGTCAATCCTGGCTTCAAAGCTTCAAAGACAGATTGGCTCTCTTGTTAGGGAAAAATGCACCTAATGACTTTAACTTAAACCAATGCTCACTTACAATTGTGAAAGTTCTAGAGCTTTTAAAATTATGCTAAATCTACTCTGTCTGTGCTATGTAAATGGAACAACAAAGCCTGGATTACAGTACATCTGTTACAGCATGGTTTACTGAACATTTTAAACCCACTGTTGAGAACTACTGCTCAGAAAAAAGAAAAAAAAGACTGCTTTCAAAATATTACTGCTCATTGACAATGCACTTCATCACTCAAAAGTTCAGTGGAGGTGTACAAAGAAATAGATGTTGATTTAATGTCTGCTAACATGACATCCATTCTGCATCCCAGGGATCAAGGATTAATTTTGACTTTCACATCTAATATTTAAGAAGTACATTTTGTGGGGCTATAGCCACAATGGGTAGTGATTCCTTCTCATTAATGTAGACAAAATAAATGGAAAACCTTCTGGAAAAAAAACCACCATTATTGATACCATTAAGAACATTTAAAATTCATGGGAGGAGATCAAAAATCAACATTCACAGGTGTTTTGGAAGTTGATTTCAATTCTCACAGATGACTTTGAGAGTTTCAAGATTTCAGTGGAGGAAATAATTGTAGATGTGGAAGAAATAGCATGAGAAATAGAATTAGAAGTGGAGTCTGAAGATGTGAAGAAATCAATGCAATCTCATGATAAAACTGGAATGAATGAGGAGTTGTTTCTCATGGTTGGGCAAAGAAAGTGGTTTCTTAAGATGAAATCTATTCCTGGTAAAGATGCTGTGAACAGTATTGAAATGACAACAAAGGATTTAGAATATCACATTAACTTTAGTTGATTAAGCAGTGGCAAAGTTTGACTTCGATTTTGAAAGAAGTTCTACTGTATATAAAATACTTCAAGCAGTATCTTTCATGAAAGTAAGAGTCAATCAATGTCGCCAACATCATTGCTGTTGTACTTCAAGACACTGCCACAGCCACTCCACCCTTTAGCAACCACTACCCTGATCAGTCAGCAGCCATCAACATTGAGACAAGACCCTCTACCAGCAAAAAGATTACTACTTGCTTATGATTCAGATGATCACTAGCATTTTTTATCAACAATAGACTACATTATAGTTAGTATAAACATAACTTTTATATGCACTGGGAAACCAAAAACTTTTTTGACTCACTTTATCAGGATATTCACTGTATTGCTATAATCTGGAATCAAACCTGTCATGTCTCTGAGATATGCTGCATAATAAATGCATCATAAGCAAGATGTTTCAGAAACAAAGACACATAGTTCTTGCTTGTTTTTAGACATCTAGTAATAAAAAAGATAGAGGAGGAGGAGTAGGAGGAGGGGGGAGAAGAGTAGGAGAAGAATAAAGACACATATAAACAAAATAGGTCACTTGCTTAGAATTCATACAGTTGCTTTATATCTCCCCCACACTCCCACAGAGTATAAGCAATAATTATGGTAGGTGTTTTTTTTTCTCTAAAAGGTCTTATTTTATATTAGTATTGAGAAACTATTTAAATGATTTTTAAAAAATTAAAAGTTAACAAAGCATAAATATAAATATTTGCTCTTATCTGAAGAATGTTTACATTAATATTAGTAGTAATGAACATTTAGGTTTCTCTTTCAACACTTTTATGTTGTAGCTGAGGAAACTGGGCTCCAGCAAGGTGTTGTGAATGATTCCAGGTTACTGTTACGGTACATTAAAATGGAGACCAGACCTGAAGCATTCCTGAGCAGAGATGGCCTATTAGCCCTCTTACGTGATCTTCACCTTGCTTGATTTGCAAACATAAGCAAACCATAACTTGAGCTATTTCTTATAAATGCCTATATTAAAGAAAAGTGACCCTTAAGGCTAACCAATCAGAAGCTACCAAGTAACTTACAGTTATGTAACTGGAGACTTTCCAGCAGGATAGACCAAATAAGTTAACTGTTTCACTATAACCCATCAAATATTTGCTTTACTTCTGTGTTAACCCTATATATAAAAGCTTTCCCCTCGCATTCGCTCGGCAGAGCCCCCAAACACCTGAGGTTTGGACTTGTCCAATTCGTGAATCACTATTTGCTCAAATAAACTCTTTAACATTGTATTTATTTTATTTTCTTATTTCAATAGATTTAGGGGTGCAAGCAGTTTTTGGTTATATGGATGAATTGTACAGTGGTGAAGTCTGGCCTTTAGTGTAACCATTACCCAAATAGTGTACATTGTACCCAATTGGTAACTTTCATCCCTCATTTCCTCTCCCCCTGCCCCTTTCAGAGTCTCCATTATACCACTCTGTATACCCCTGTGTACCCATCGCTTAGCTCTCACTTATAAGTGAGAACATGAAGCATTTGTAAACTCCTTAAAATTTTAAATTTTATTATGCCTCAGTTTACCTTTTAACATTACCTAGTACATGTTGTAGAGCCTGCGGAGAGCTGTGACTCACTGCATTCAACTATCTTCTTGCCATGGTCTTTCATATACTAAGTTTCACAGTATATAATCTTGTATGCAATTTTCAACATTCAAACAAGAAAGCTAGAGAAATTTTTATCACAGGTCTTTCAGATAAAATAGACAAGCTGGATGAATTTGAGAGGCACAAAAGGAAACCAAGTTGCCTGCAAATTTGTGACAGATTAACTTCATTCCTCCTACTCACAGTAATGAATCTCCAACCTAATGTCACACTTGGGCAATTGCCCACAAGCATCACAATATTGAACAGAATAGTGTTAAGGAAACTCGAGCTGAGAATATTACCTTTGCTGATTGATTTAAACTGGAGCCATACAACTGAAACAGAAGGGAATGAGTGCTCTCCAGTGTTGCATTCATATCCCAGAACACCATAAACCTGTCTCAGCCAGGTATGTTCAAAACCTGAAGCAAGTGTGTAGAAACTGAAGACATGTCAATTTTATATTTAAGGATACAAAGTTAGAAGGTGGCTGCGTGTCTAGAACATGGTAGGCACTTATAAAGTATTCATGGATTTAATTTACAAAACAGTTTATAATTTAATGATATTTTATTAGAATTTTTCATTTCTATAGAAATCATTACATTTCATTGGTCTGTATAGTTTTAATTTTTACCATTTATATTAAATAAAACATTTTAATCTTAGAAAGAAATGTAAAAATATAATAAAGAAAAAGAAAATGACTCATAAACCTATCATCTAGAGATACCCACTGTTAACATTTTGTTACATCTCCTTTGAGTGTTCTGGAGTTTTATTTTGTTAACAAACTATTTCTATTTTAAACAATTGCAAATGAATACTATATTTGATGGTCTCATAGAAAATCAATTAGAGAAGGCAAATTCTTTCACATTGTTTTCCTTGTTTGAAATTTTCTGTTTTTTCTTGTTTGTTTCAATTTTCAGACATGTTTGTAATAATTTTGTCAAATTCTAAAATAATAACATCAGGATATGGTTGAGAATAGTATTTAATTTACAAATTAATTTGAGGGATAATTACATTTTTATACTATGAAACCATTCCTTCAGGGAATATGTTATGGAAACAGAAACTGTCGCTGTTAGTTGGTCTGTATTTCTAAAGGATTTCCCATAAGAAAAAAATATATAGTTGGCATGTATTTGTCATTCATACACTGAAAATACATACACGTGCAACTTTTTGCTTCCAAGAAAACATGTTTATGGCATGACCAAGAACTCTGAATGGTTGGGCACATTCTGACACACAGACCAACAGAAAAATTTGTCTTTGGTAGACTTGTTCTCACCCCTAGAGTTTATGTCACTTATAACTTGGCTGTTTTTGCCACCATGTTGACTGAGAAACAAGTCACTCATTAAAGGTGCACACTAGCTTTTAGGTTACCAAGAACTGCTACCACCATGAAAGTGATGAGAGACTCAACATCTTCTCATTTTTCAGTCTATGATATTTAATTATCCATCTACCAGGAATGTAATATAAATAATTAGAAGGTCATACTTAGTCAATCAGTGGTGAAAGAAAGAGGAAGCAGCATCAGAAGTTGATGACTATATACCTTGGGGACTGGGGATGTGAATGCCCGTACTTTCATCTCAATAGCGTGCTCCCTTAAATTTGTCCTGTGCTTGGAGTAGAGACTGGCAGATAAGGAATCAACCAAATTAAATATTTTATCAATTCCTTTCTTTCAAAACATGTGACTTTATTTATCCTATTATGTGCTTTTGAAATCAAAAATAATCCATAGCTTGTTTACTTAGCTAAATAAGAACACATTTACTACTCTTAACCAAAATGATTTTTTTTCCAGAATGTAATGGCTTTTGACTCCCCTTTCCCACCACCCCCACCACTCTCTTCCTGTGATTTGCTCTATACATAGTTGTAAATAAATCTAGCATCAGAATGGCCCCCGAATACACTCAAGAATATGTTATTCCTAAACTGGTGCTCTGATAAGGACAAAATATTTGGATCCATAGTCCTGACTCTGATGACTCTAACAGATTCTTTGTGAAACTGGACAAATGTCATTTGAAAAGAAATCTATTTTATCAACTAAATAGTGGAATTTCTCCTCTAATTACTTGAAAACAAGAAATAGGAGGTAAAGTCTGCTATTGGTTGAACTTCAAGCTTCTAGAATTAGCTGCTGCCTTTTCAACATGATGAGTACCCAAAATGAGCATCTCCTTCTACGAGTTAAAATTATCAAAGAATATAGAAATTTTAGGGTAAAAATACAACTAGTTTCTTCCTGCTGAGATATTGCTCCTACATCTCTTTGGCCTAGGAACTGACAAGGCCATTTTTCTAAATTAAAACAACAACAACAAATAGGATACAAATAGGGAGAACAGTCTTTTTTTTCCCTCCCACTTTTCATAAGAATTCTCCCAAATATATCTCTAAACATCTACTTCCTCCACCATAGAGAAGGTGGAGGACATTTCTGATTGGCAAGTTTGATGAATATAATTGGACACACTTGACTCAGCTTTGCCTTTTTTCTTGGGAGTGAGTTAACCTCAGGAAGGTAATATTTTTGTCTGCCTTCTCCAGCAGCTAGATCTTATGGGAGCTTTTAATGCCTATGTCTCTTCAGTAAATCTCCCTATTCTTTTGGCTTTTACAACAAAATTAGATTAAAATCTTCCTTAGCCTTTCTAAAGAATAAAGTTGATATTAAATCTCTTCGCTGTTTTACTCTTTGTTTCTCAACATGTTCAGAACTCAGGCAGGGAAGAGGAGATGGAAACCCAGGCTATTTTTAAACTTCAGCAGTGAATGGGCAATCAAGTCCATCATCATTCTTTACAGATTTAAGAAAAAAAATTCTCTGCTTCGTTAGGAATCAGAGAAGACCTCATGTAGCCAAAGCAATCTTAAGCAAAAAGAACAAATTGGGAGGTATCAGTCTGCCAGACTTCAAACTTTACTACAAGGCTATAATAACCAAAACAGCATGGTACTGACACAAGGACAGAGATATAGACCTTGGGAATAGGATGGAGATCGCAGATGTAAAACCATCCTCGTATTGTCATCTAATCTTCGACAAAGCAGACAAAAGTATCCATTGGGGAAAAGAATCTCTACTCAATAAGTGGTGCTGGGAAAACTGGAGATCCACATGCAGAAGATTGAAACGGGATCCCCACCTCTCACCTCTCACAAAAATTAACTCACGTTGGATAACAGACTTAAACCTAAGGAGTGAAACCTTAAGAATTCTGGAAGAAAATGTGGGGAAGACTCTTTCGGACATCGGCCTAGGTAAAGAATTTATAAAGAAGAAGACTCCCCAAAGCAATCACAGCAGCAACAAAAATAAATAAATGGGACCTGATCAAATAAAAAGCTTCTGCATAGCCAAGGAAACAGTCATGAGATCAGACAACCTACAGAATGGGAAAAAATATTTGCTTTCTACGCATCTGATAATGGGCTGATAACAAGAATCTACATAAGACTTAAGAAAATTAAGAAGAAAGAATCAAACAACCCCATCAATAAATGGACAAAGGACATGAACAGGAACTTCTCAAAAGAAGACAGAATAAAGACCACCAAACATATAAAAAAGTGCTCAACATCTCTAATCATTAGGGAAATGCAAATCAAAACCACAATGATATATCACCTAACTCCAGTGAGAATGGCCTTTATCAAAAAGTCCCAAATCAACAAATGCTAGCATGGATGTGGAGAGATTGGAACACTCTTACACTGCTGGTGGGACTGCAAATTAGTACAACCCTTGTGGAAAGTAATTTGGAGATACCTGAAAGAGCTAAAAATAGAAATACCATTTGATCCAGCAATCCCACTACTAAGCATCTACCCAAAGGAAAAAAAGACATGTTTATAGCAGCACAATTCACAATTGCCAAGATGTGGAAACAACCCAAGTGCCCATAAATACATTAGTAGATTAATAAAATGTGGTATCAGTATAGCATGGAATACTACTCAACTACAAAAAACAGTGGTGAAGTAGCACCTCTTATATTATCCTGGATAGAGCTTGAGCCCATCCTGAGAAGTGAGATATCACAAGGATGGAAAAATATGCACCACATGTACTCGCCATCAAATTGGTACTAACCAACCAACACTAAGGTGCTCACTTGGTAGTGATACTAAGTGGGTGCTGGTCAGGTATGGGGGGGTTGGGGGAATAAACCCACAACTAACGGAAGGGGAGTGCACTGTATGGAGGAAGGGTATGCTGGTAGCCCTGGCTTGGGAGAGGCAAATACATTACATGTAACCAAAATGTTTGTACCCCCATAATGTCCTGAATTAAATAAATAAATAAATACCCTTAAAAAAAAAAAAAAAAAAGCTAATGTCAGTTGGTTGGAGTGCAGTAGTGTTTACAACTAATTGATCACAACCAGTTACAGATTCCTTTGTTCCTTCTCTACTCCCACTGCTTCACTTGACCAGTCTTAAAAAAAAAAAAAAAAGATAATATCAAGGATTACTGTGAAGGCATAAAGCTATGTGTCCCAGGGCAAGAGATCATCCCTATACTAAGCATATAAAACAGATCCTCTTCTCAAGAGCTAAGTGCACAGACACCGTATCTTCCTCAGTGCTTATATGGTCTCCTTTCCTCACAACTTATCAATCAGACATTTTCTTTGCCACCCTCCAGGCAACATGGCATCAATGAAGAAAAAAGGTTTTAGATAACTTACTTTCTAACCAGTTTACCTGTCAGCTAATAACCACTTCAACCCTGGAGAATGTCAGGAAAACTATTTAAAACTATCGTCAAATATTAGCGTTTAGCTCTAATTTGAAATAAGCAGATTATCTAAACCATTATTTTATTTAGAATTGGCTCTGCTTCCTTTCTATGCCATTCGTGGTCAAATGGCATGAATCAGAGCTTAATAATCCAACAGAAATTCTCAAACATGGTCTATTTTTAAAGACTTGGATTTTTGCAAGTCAAATTCCATTATGATCAATAATTTCTTAATTGTGTAGTTTGTTTTTAATAATTTTAATTTTCTCTGTATACATGAATTTTTCAGAATGAGTCCTTTTATTAAAGATATATCTTTCTATATGAGCAAGTTTATACTCATTAAGTTAATGTATTTGTTTAATAGGTGGCCAATAAGGTTAAAAATATGCAAACAATATCTAGGTTAAAAACAAACTCTACAGAATTCTAGAAATTATGATAAAAATAATAACTACTACTATAGTAACAATCATTGGTACAAATATTTGCATTATTTTTTCTATGGGTCAAGCTTATTGTAACTGATTTATATGAATTAGCAAAAGATTTATACAGAATCCAAATAATGCTTATATTTTAATAAACTGTGTTTAGAAGGTCATAAAAATTTAATGACTTAACATAGTATATGTTCTTAGATAAAAATACTCAATATTCCGTATATGGCAATCATTTCTAAGTTGTTCTAGAAATTCATATAATCTGAACAATAACACTAATATAAGTTTTTTAAACTGTAAAGTGATCTGAAGTTCATATAAAAATAAATGAACATAACTTAGAAAATTATCATGTTAAGATATAATTCAGGGCTAAGATAATTGGGACAATAGAGTACTGGTGCATAAACAGACTAATGAATCTAGAAAATCTAAAAATAATGTTCTCAAATATATTCAGTGTTAATGAAGATAATAAAGATAATTTATTATATTGAGAAAATTTGGTAACCATCTCAAAAAAATAGATTATTACCTCACATCTAAAACAAAAAAATTCTAGATAAATCTTAGAGTTTAATGAACAAAAGCAGCAATAACCTAAAATATAATAGAAAAAAGACAAAGAATATATATACAGAGCTTATAGCAGATAAGATATACATAAAAGATATTCAATCTCTTAAAAATAATTTTTAAAATGAATTTTTTTTAAAGCTATAACATTGATGAAGTTCAAAAATGCTTGTTAACATCCATGATGAAGCTATGGAGAAAAAGATTCTCATAAATTGGAGGTGAGAATATAACTTGGCCTAACATAATGGAGAAAAATTCAGCAATACATCAATATGAAAATTGCACATATTATTTGATCTACACTCCCTTGCCTTATGCTACATGGTACAGATAGAGCATATATATAACAAATAGCATTTGAATCAGATTATTCATTGTAACTTTGCTTATACAGTCAAAAGACTTGTGTAAGCTAAAGGTTGGGTTCCATGATATTTTTATGGTGCACTCTGGTATGTCAAAGATTAAATTAAATGCATTATATATTTGAGAATTAGCAAATGAATAATATGCTCTAATATCTTGAACTTTTACTGGGGTACAGAAGCATAGTGGTTTTTTTTAATTATGTGATAATTAAGATACACAGAACTCCTTGTCTCTTCTCAAACTAGTTTCTACCTCACAGACTGCTCTCTTGTATAAAGAGTCAGCCGTACATATCCCCATGATCTAAAGAAAATTAGCTTCTGTTTAAACATGTGTTCTGGAAAGGTGAATATGCTTAGTCATTTACATGTTGGGTATTCTTTAGTTTACAATTTTTCAAAATATGTTCTATGGAACTTTAGTCCTACAGGATACTCCGAGAAAAGAAGGCTCCAAAGTAAAATAAAATGTGAGGCCTATTGCATAAACCTCTTGTTGAAGTTTAATTGTACACATTCACACATTAAAGGCTCTGAGAAGTTCTGCAACAAAGAAACTAATACATTCATGTATAATTCAGTCTTTTCTAAAGTTATGTGGCATCACCTTTGTTTTTTGACAACAATAAATTTAACAATCTGTGTAACATACTCTTTGGAAAACCTGTTTAGACTGCCAGATTTGTTTTCAGGGTTCTGAGGGAATAATAAATGAAGCAAAAAATAGGTGGATACAGAAGCATTGGTGTTCAGGATGTGCAGAGCAGGTCAGGTGAAACACGTAGCAATATCCAGGAGTCAGCACCCTTGGGGTGAGGAAAGGAGAACGAGAGGATGAACAGGATATAGCAAACTGTGGGATATTCAGACAGTAGAGAAAAAGTGTGAAGACACAAAAAAGCATGCAAAAAGTAATTCCTAATGTCACATTTTTATCTACTCAGCTAGATTAATACTTCAAAATGATGGGGAGAACCACCACACAGGATTAATGGGCAAAATCCTTTAGGGTAGTCAAAAGGTCTCCACATGGCTCTTTAAGAGGATCCTCCAACTCAGCCACACCACTGTGAGCTTCTAAGCAAATGCTGAACTTGTGCTTGGCATTGCATTCCTCCAGCCAGGGTTCCAGTTGTGGCTGGAGTATTACATTCCTTTTATCTACTGAGTAAGGATCACAGAATCCCAGATTCTCAAGAGCTGGAAGACGCAGTAAAGATAATCACATTTAATACTTCATTTTTATAAAAGTAAGAAAACCAAAAAGAGAAAATAAGAAATCATAAGCTTAATGTTGGAGACATGACTGGTTAAGAATGCAAATTTTGAAATCAGAAGACCGTGGATTCAAATGTAGGGTTTGCCTTTAATTAGGCATGTAAGCTTAGGTAAGTTATTAATATTATTCACTCAGCTTCAGGTTTTTTTCATCAATTTTTTTTTCCAAAAGCAATGAATGAGATAAAATGTGCAAAATGGAAAGTACATTGTTGTCAGATAGTAAATAATAAATGGCAGCTAGTAGTACTGGTTATTATAATGGTGGCGTCCAAAAAGAAAGGAATCATACAAATTGCAAGTTCAAGTTGAAAAGCCAAAAAGTTTTCTATTTTATCTCCTTGCTTCCTTTATTTGAATCAATCTCTATATTAGTCAGAGTTCTCTTGCAAAACAGAACCAATAGGCTGTGTATGTATACATATAAATACAAATCTCTTTATATATACAAGTCTCTTTATACATATGTATATGCATAAAGAGATTTGTTATAAAGAATTATCTCACAAAATTATGGAGGAAATCAAGTCCCCAGATCTACAGAATGGGTCTGTAAGCTGGAGACGCAGAAGAGTCAATGGTCTAGTTCCAGTCTTTGTCCTAAGGTCTGCTTATTTCAAATTAGAGCTAAAAGCTAATATTTTGACGATGGTTTTAAATAGTATTCCTCTTTCATTTTTCAGTTGCTCTCAATTTTCAATTTTCTGATTTGAAAGTGTGCTTATTTTCTATTAGTAAATACAACCTGGTTAATTCTGACTGTGTTTCTTTGAATATTGCTGTGTATTCACCAGTATTAGGATTCAGTGGGCTCTTCCAGAAACCCTTGCCACAGACAGCAATCAGAAAATTAGCAGCAACGGTATCATTTTCCACTGCCTGCACCTAAAAGACAACTCTCATGAATAACAGAAGGTAGACAATAAGTGTTCTGGTAATCACATAGTCATATTCCAGTTGTGTTTTCGGAAATGAGCACTATAGCACAGTGCTTAAATATGTGATCTTTAGTATCAAGCAGGCCCAGGCTTAAATTCATGCTCTGCCACTTAATAAAAGCTTAACTGTGGGCAAATTACTTAAGTAAATCAGTTTCCTCATTTGCAAAATGGGTACAATGAGAATGCCAAACTTAAAAGTTTGTTGGCCAGGCGCGGTGGCTCACGCCTGTAATCCTAGCACTCTGGGAGGCCGAGGCGGGTGGATCGCTCAAGGTCAGGAGTTCGAGACCAGCCTGAGCAAGAGCGAGACCCCGTCTCTACTAAAAATAGAAAGAAATTATATGGACAACTAAAAATATATATATAGAAAAATTAGCCGGGCATAGTGGCGCATGCCTGTAGTCCCAGCTACTCGGGAGGCTGAGGCAGGAGGATCGCTTGAGCCCAGGAGTTTGAGGTTGCTGTGAGCTAGGCTGACGCCACGGCACTCACTCTAGCCTGGGCAACAAAGTGAGACTCTGTCTCAAAAAAAAAAAAAAAAGTTTGTTGTGATCATCAATTAAGAACATGTTTCGATAGCACTTGACTATACTCTTAGTACTAGTATTTTGTTTTGTTTTCAGATCCGCTTGCTTTTTTTTTTTTTATCATTCTTTACTTTCTTCCTATTTCTTTATAGGCCTAACTTTTGAAATGCTTACCCTAAAAATTTTTACTGTCAGATTCTAACCTTTTTATGGTCCTACCTAGCTAGAACCCCTTGTTACCTACTTTGCCCAGCCTATTTGGGCATTAGACTCTCCTACACTTTCAAGTTTGGTTAGATACTCTCAATTCTGACATCAACTTCATCCCACAATGTGTAGCTACACACATTTTTCTTCATGTCAATTGTCGTTCATTTTGTTCTTTTGCTTGTTTTCCAACCCAGCCATTCCACTTGTACAACTTGGCCTCTGGCATCTCCTTATTTACCCCATTATGTGGCTACACCCAGTTAGCATCTCAAAGAACGGCAGGCTCAAGACCCAGGAAGAGCTGATGTTTCAGTCTGAGTCCCAAGGAGGAAAAATGAAAGAGAATTGGCAAGGAATAAGAGCATGCATTTATTCCATTGACCTACCTAGCATCTCAAGTTTGATAGAACATTGTTTCCAGACATTTACATAATAGAACATCATCAGAAAATAATACTACATCCTTGTGGCTTCAAAATGAACAATGGTATAGTCCGATACTGCAAGAGAACTAAGCCTGAGTTTCTGACATTGATTTTCTGAAAGATAGAGCCCTGAAGACACTTGCAGAATGTCTTATGTGGGTGTTTTACAAAAGACATTCACAGTCACCTAAAAAAGAATGTCTGAGGGTTTTAGTCAGAAATGTGATTGTGAGCAGACTTGACCCAAACTGCCTAGCCTGATGTGTGGAATAGCTTATGGTATCTCTACACAAAGTCTGTGATCCCACAGAGAGATCCACAGATGCCTTAACCCACGATCCCAGACCTGCCACCGATGAACCTGCCTATTCTCATCCCTCCTCACTGCTCTAGCTGTGGAACCACATTCTAACATGGCCTTCAGATGACTGGAGGGAACAAAGCAAAGCTGAAAACTCTTTGGTCTGATAATCTGATATTTGAACTAAAATAGAGATTCTAAGATTCTTCTATCGAAGAGTTCCTAAGAGCAGCAGGAGTTGATTTATAACTAAAGACCTTTGGGAAGAAGCATGAAGCAGCCACTACAACTATGTGATTTTTATGTATTCTGATGTTTTGTTTTAAGACATACTATGTTAATATTCTACTCCATAATGTATCTGAATTTATTATAAAATTAATATTTTAGAATATTTAAGATTTTAGAAAATAAATTATTCTTGTCCTTTGGGTTGATATATTACTCTGGTACATCATGAAAGACCCCAAAGGATATATGTACCTGAACATGATGCAAGAATTAAGCTTCTTGTCTTAACAGAGAAAGGTTATTAGAAATAGGACAACAGAGATTAGGGTTTGCTTCTGAGTGGGTTCAGTAATCACCACAAAATTCATGGCCATACATGGGGTTCTTAACCCTAACTAGCTGATATGCAAACATGTTGAGTTAATCTCTAGGAAGAGAAAATGAATGAATGTGGAAAGATTAATGCAACTCTTCTTCCACTACCAGAAAAGAAATTTCATATCACATAAACCTCTTCAGAGCTGAGTGCATGTCATTAACAACTTCATATACTTAATTCCTATTAAAATGCCTTGCTCATAGCAGACAGCAATTGCTCATTGATTGCTAATGATTGCTTATTGGTAATGGATTATCAGCATTACTCTCTCATTTCCCATTTTAAGAAAAGATTATTTTTAATACCACATCTTGGTTCTTCCTGTTGTGTTAGATTTATATCCTCCATGTAAATAATTCTTATCTTTCAAGGGCCAACTCTCGTCCCATATCCTCAAGGAAACATCTTGGTGAGAAGTTCAAATTTTATGTTGTAATTTGAAAAATAAAAGTCTTTAAAATAAGAAACTCTAATTGAAGCTGGGAAGTGTTACAAATAAAATGTTCATAGCAAACAGTGGAGGGAAAAACCAGATGAGATAATCCTGGAAGGTGGTCTTTGAGGTGGTTTTCCTAGAATGACAGATTTGTGGTGAGCATTGAGAATGTGAGATGAGGAGAAGAAAACAGTAAGGGCAAAACATAGAGGTTAAAATAAAACCCGCGAAATATTTTGGTCCTTTAAAGAAAGTGAGAGATAAAATAAGAAAACCATTCCTTTTCGGCCATTTTAGGTTCCAAGCTTTGTATATATGGAATTTAGTTAATACTTAAAATAGAACTGAGTGGTAGGTAATAGTAACATATTTTGTAGATTCTTGTGATGAGAATACTAATATTCAGAAGGAAAATTCCATATATCTCATTTAGAAGTTTTAAAAATCTGCTTAACTAAAATATTGACATACATTCATTTCACACATTATTTTGTATATCCTAAATCTTGAGGGTTTCTAATCAGTGTAGTGGGAAGATCTTTTTTGGCCCATGTATTTAGCTAGTTAACACCAGGTCTCCATACCCCAAATCCACCTCACAGAGGTTTAAGTCTCTTCTGGGCAAAAGATTGAAATGGATGGTTGGTCACTGACCTCTTAAAAGTTTCATCAGCAATCATAATTAAAAAGATAGCTACCCACAAATAATCCATTCTACATTTCTTCCTGGCCACACGTGTGGACTGCCTTTCTTTGCCTCCTTGAGTTTGTAGTGGCTTTGTGGGTAAATTGTAGCACAAGCAGTGAAAGCTAAGTGACGTTTGCCTCCTCAGATAGAGCCACACTGTTGAATAAGCCATACATTGAAGATGTTAGAGCTTCCATCGGGGTCCCCAATTGACTTAGTCAGTAGAGACATCTGCTGATTTGAAATACATACCACAGATATTTAAATGAGCAAGAGATTTATCTTTTCTATTCCTCAAGCCAATGACTTGTTTTTAAGTCTCTTATTATCACACATTAGACTTTAAATTAACCAATAGGACAATTCTACTCGAAGAGAGATAAAAACATTGTTTTTCTTAAATTTGCACTGTTCACCTATTTACTGGGCTAGCCAAGGAGAAATAAAGTAGCAAACTGAGATGCTTTCCTAAATAACCGTGTCTGCATCATTTTCATTTTGAGTACTTTGTGGATATAAATTATCTATCTAGAGTTTTCAATTTATCCCATTTGAATCTGGTATATGGGCACCATCTTACTTACAAAGTGGGATGTAGTAAAAATAAAATGATATAGCATTATTTCACAGAAACAAATTGACGATGTTGAAAGGGACTTAAAATTGTTTTATTCCTATTGTGCATTTAATTTGACATTATTTCTTCAAATATCCCTGGCCAGAAAATTTTTAGGTACCATTTGCTATCCATTGGTAATAATGAGAGAATTCTTCAGTGATCACCAAAGGCTTACCATTAAGAAGTATTTCTATAATATGTTTCCCTGGCCTGTTGGTGAGTTTCCTTCTAGAAAATTACATCACATGCTGTTATAGACATTATTTTGAGAAATATTATTCTTAGAGTAATACTTAAGTAGATTTTTCTCTCCCTAAAATATATAATCATCACCCTACCTCCCAGCAGGTGAAAAAATTTCATTAATAACCCAATCTGAGACTGATCTCAGAAATAACTATGTGTTTCCAGAAAATCCTGGGATGGTATAGAAAAACTGCTCCCCAAACTGACGGGGGCCCCCAAAGTGTGAGACCAAAGAATGACCTAGACAAATCAAGCTTGACGGGTTAGATAAGTTTATTAGAGGTTACTTACACAAGGCTCTGAATCCTGGGTGATGGCTGGAGTTCTCCAGAGAGTAAAATCCACACTGCTCCCTGTCTGTAGAGCCTTAAATATCTCTCTGGCAAGTGACCCAGAGCTCTCTCTGGTCATTGCGTGTTTACAGGTAAGATGACCATCTATGCACAAGGAGCTACTTAAGAATACTTTTTGTTCTCTGTATTTCTTTCAGCTGCCTTGTTTTGATTTGTATCTCTAAAGAAATCTGCAGTTCTGTTAAACATTAAAAGCTAGTGATGGGGAACTTGTTTTTTTCCAACACTATGTTAATTTGCTATCATTCTGGCTTGCATCACATGGGATATCTCTTTTTCTTTATATCTTTTACACTTGTTGAGGTAATGTCTCCCTTACACTTTTTAAATACACTTTTCCACTTGAAATAATGTGCTCAAACTTGTTTACTTTTTATAAAGCCAGCATGTCTCTCTAATTATTCTGATCTATTTTCCTGTCATTTCTCCCATTGAGGGCTGATCCTGTGATCCCTAATTAGGAAAAGTGACAAAGTTGGTCAGTCACGCCTTGCTTTCTCTGTAGTTTTCCGTTATCTCTTTTTGTAGGTTCCTAGAGGTATTTGTGAACCTGATCCTGCCTGTGTAAATGAATGATGATTGAACATTTAGAGGATGCCATATTTGAGTAATTTGCAGCCAGGATGCCTGTGCATCAGGCACGATCTATATTAGACAAAGTTGGCATTTAGAGAAGAGTTTTAAAGGTATTATTTACAAAAGCATGGACAAAATTAAAAAATGACAACCGCAACAAGACATAGTGCAGTCTGCTGAAGCTACATCATTTTCAGGTTGAGTATTGTTCCCAGGCTGAGAGCAGAGTTGCCATCTTTAGGTGTGAAAGGCAAGGAGAGAAAGTAGTTACTAAAACATGGAACTGAAACATAGAAGTTATCTGCACAGCACCTCCTGATGAGAGTTATGACCTTTGGTAGAAACACACAGCCTACTTACTCTAACCTGTCAAGGAAGGAGCTGAGGAAAAATACCCCAACCTCACATTCAACCCAACCTCTAATCTCCTACCAGTGCCTCCCATTGGGCAGCCCAAACATGGTGTGAAAGGGCAAAATAGCCCATTAATGAAACCCTCCTGGTCAAACCCCAGGACACTCAGAGCAGGTTGGAGAAGTGCAGATTGGTTTAGAGAATCAAATGGAAAACAACCAGCCCAGATAACGCAGAAGCACAGCACTAGAAACACAAAAATGGATCTATATAATGTACAGGGAGATCTGAGACAAGGGGCTGGAGAGAAATAACATCCGGGGGGCATACTCTGTGTCAGCTGATGGCATTCTTACTTAAGTAAACCCTCAAGTGTCTTTTGTACTTTTCCAATAACTTAGCCAAGGTCACAACAGCTAAGTCACATTTTGAACCAAAGTTTTATCTGGCTTTGAAGATATCCTGTCTTACAAATTAAAGAGAGCAAGCTAGGCTCAGAAATAGCCAACGAGCTGACAGTTAAGACTAAAATGAAAATCAGATATCCAGAGAAGAGCTTAGATTCTTCGGACACACAGACATAGGAGAGAAAGCAAAAGTAGATAAGACAAGAGAAATTATATAGCATTATCCTGTAGTAAGACAGCAACTAGCAATACTAAAATGAAACTCCTTACTCACATAAAACTCTAACTCTTGGGAGTACAGAGGCTGGATCACCGTTTATAAGACATTGTTATAGCATAGAATGTCTCTCTGCTCCTTTCAAAATCCCACATATAAATGGCCAACTATGTTTTTCTATGCCTGATGAGAAGGATGACTTGGGATTTACTATGCTAGAGTGTTCCATCCTACATAAGGAAAAATCTCTACTTTCTACTGACAGTGTGCTAAACTCCAGTGATTTTAGCTGAGGAATCTATCAAAATCTGCATTTATATTGCTAATTACAGGAAAGCGTGTTGAAAGCACGACTAGCAAAAATGAAGAGCATTGCTGCTTGCTATGAGGGTTTCCTAAACACTTCATCATTAGCATTGCCAATGCAGCATTTCCAAAGTGGTGGGTGGCAAATACAGGACAAGAAAGACGTTCTAGGGGTATTTGAACCCACCATGATTTAAATGCCTTTGGTTCTAAATTTAACTACTTAATGACACTATAGAGTCATGAATGTCAAGTTGGAATCTCACCCCTAGCTCCCCACTCATTTTGTGTATTAAGAAAGTTATTTCACCTCTCCAGGTCTCATTTTCCTCATTTGTAAAATAAATGATTTCAATTTTTATGATCTGTAGTTATAGTTTCTTGACTGTGTCCAGGTTGCCCACAGTCAGTCTTAAGTATAAATAAAGGGGTTTAATTACAGCAAAATTACTCAAGCACTCTTTTCAGTGCCTATAAATGTTTTTTCATTAAAAAAACACAAGCTTTTATAATAACCATATCAAGCTTTCAAGACTGAATTCAAATTCTACCATCTCCATTTTTTTCTTTAGAGGTTTCCCACATACATCCACAATTTTTAAAAAAGATATTATATATTTACATACAGTAATATTCACCCTTTTTATTGCACAATTCTGCAAGTTTTGGCAAGAACATGCTGTCATACTACTGCCACCACAATTAAGGTATATACCAGTTACATTACCCACAAAGGTTCCTTAGAGTCTCTCTCTAGTCAACGTCACTATCTGCCCTGGCCCTTGGACACCACTGATATATTTTCTGTACTTAGAGTTTTGCATAACTTTAAGAATGCCATGTAAATGAAATCACATGGTATATATCTGTCTGAGTCTGTTTTCTTTTTAACTTTGCACAATACATTTGAGACTCATCTATATTACAGAATGCATCCATAGTTCATATTTATTTTTCTCACTGCCTTAAAGATTTTCTTTTTCTGTTGTTTTTCACTGGTTTGAATACTATATGTCTTATGTTTTTCTGAGTTTTATTCTCATTGGTGCTTTCAGATCTTAAATCTGTGGCTAAAGTCTTTCTTTAGTTTTTAAAAATTTGCAGCCATATTCCATTTTCATATTTAACTTGCCTTTTCTTCTTCCTTTGTCTTCTTTATCTGGGATTCCAATTACAGGTATTTTAGGTGGTTTTAGGGGATTTTTTATTGTCTCATGGCTTTTGTCTGCTCTGATCTCTTTCCTCTCCCATTCTTTTTTCTCTTTGAGTTTCAGTTTTGAATAATTTCTATTGACAAAACTTCAAGTTCATTGATTTTTTCTTCAGCTCTGTCAAGTCTACTGATAGATCATGACAAGCATTTTTATGTCTGATATTGTGTTTTCTATTGCTTGTATTTCCATTTTATTTTTTCTTAAAGTTTCCACCTTGCTTCTAAATTCCCCAGCTGTCCATACATATTATCAGCATTTTCCATTAGAATCCTTAAAATTATTAATCATAGTTATATATTTTCTCTCCAATAATTCCAATGTGTGTCATATCTGAATCTAGGTCTGCTGATTGTTTTTTCTATTGACTATATATTGTCTTTTCTTGCTTTTTTTCCTCCCTTCTAAAGGAAAGCTTAGTTTCCTCCCTCTTTTTTTGTTAACACAGTAAAACCCCAAAGATAAAAATTCAAGCCACTTATTCTGGCCATTTAGAGTCTATGAACAATTAGATCACCCTGTGATCAAACTCAGCAACACAAGATTAATCAAAGATAGGCACTTCTTTTTCCCACGATGAAAAGCAATGTTTGGAAATATATATGTTAGGAAATATATATATATATATTTGCTTGTTTTTTATGGATGACCTGGGTTGGCACTGATTAAAATTGCTACTGATGAGAGAAATTACCTGAAACTAGAGTTTCTAAAGAGATAACTGTTGTGTTTGGTTATCTCTGTTTTTGAAGACATGGGAGGTGACATGTCCATCCTGACGTAGCTATGCATGCTGGTGCATCTTCTGAAGCATGGAATAATAAGGGTTCCTGTTCTCCTCACCTGCCCGGTTTCTTTCAGTGCTTTATCAATGCAACTAAATACAAGACAGTGTTGTCAAAGTCCTTCTAATTAGAGCAATGGTTTCCAATCTCAGTTTCTCTTTGTCAAACATGACTGATGGCACTCATGTGACTTGGGCCACTCTCATATACATGCCCAAAGTTATTTATAATTCCAGAGTTCAGTTCTCCCTTTCTCATTAAGACAGCCAGGGATCAAGCTGGATGGTATAGGTAAAATTGAATTCTCTCATTTCCATAAAATACAATAAATTTCACAAAAGAGATCTAAAGAAAATCAACTGCAGAAAAGAGGGAGATTCTTTGCCCAATGAAAGTAAACACAAGAAATTTAAATATGTGTTAAATTATAAGCATATGTTGAATTTTAAACATATGAAGATTTTATATCTGTATTCCCTATACTTGGAAAACTGTGAGTTACTAAAACTATTCACTTCTGAGTGACAAATGGTACTTGTTATAGCATTTACACTTACCGATCAACATTTTGAATACTAAAGTCCATGTTCTCAATGAATGTATCATTCATTTTTTTTTTCCCCTTTCTTTCTCTGCCTTCTATTCTCTTTTGGAATATATCATTAGGTGTATGGAAAGTCTTAGTGAAATTTGCACTCTATTGTTCTGTCCCCTGCTCCCTGCCTGCTCAGATAAATAGCTGGCTCGGGAAGATGGCATCAAATTAATATAGTGTGGTGTGGGAGTTATTTGCACTATTCAGAATTCTATATTCTCCTTAGCACTCCAAAGGACTTAGAAATAATCCATAAAAAATTAAAAATAAAGAAATACTTGAGAAGAGTGAGCAAACATTGACACTGTAGAATAAAAACAACAATGCTGACCATCGACAGGATCTTAACACAATCCGAGTAAATTATTCTAAATCTTAATATACTTTCAGTGTTCTCATTAGCTGAGTTGAATCTCCCGTAAATAATTATGCTTTTATTATATCTTATCTGGGAAAATAACATTTGGACACCATCAGAAAAGAACATAAATTCACTGACTGATCAGGATTAATGAGATGGCAAAAGCAATCTCAATTAGTTAAAATTGTGAATTATATAATATAAACCAATAATCTATTTTATAAAATAATCTATTTTAATGATGTAGAAAAGGTAACCTCAGTTGAAATATTAGATTATAAAATATAAACCAATATTCGATTTTGCATTTTATATTATACATAGCATTTCTTCATGAATTCTTACCCCTGTACCTCAAAACAATACTCTGGGATAGATGATAATGTTTTTTTTTTTTTTTGATGATGTCATTTCGAATCCTTTCTACCTCTGTTCACTATAGCAGGTGAAGAGTTAGTAGACAGGCCTTTCACCTATCCCTCAGGCTGCTTAGTCAGAGAGTACAATCAGAATATCATATGTTTAGAATGCAAGGCCAGGAACTAGTTTTTCTATGGTAGCCAAGAAACTATAGTTCCTAGGATGACTCTAGGACCTTCAAGTTGTTCACTAGGTTACAGCCTTCCCATGAGAAAATTGTCACCTATAATGACTAGGCTTCTGCCAAGATTCCTGCCTGAGCCTGGAATCCTGGAATACTGGCCTGTACACCTGGCAGCGTCTGACCTCTGTCCAATCTGCTCCTCTAGGTACAAGGATCCTGCTCTACAAGAGCTGCCTCCTCCCTCCCTCTCCTCAGGTTTCCAATGGGGTGATATTTACAGGGAAGTGACCAACCAAACCACAAGCTGACTATGGGGAATAAGGCCCAGAAGGGATCAGGGAATTTCTCAGGTTGTACAATTTAACATAAGAGATACAGAAATGGAAGCCAGATCCCCACTCCAGATCCAAGCTCCAGCAAGGCCTTTGTGACATTCTGGTATTAATTTACAGTAGTAAAGCACTTAATAGACATTTTATATATATGTGTACATATATGCAATATATATAATATATTTGCACTCACATATTTTATACCATTATGTTGGCTTTATATTATTGTACCTTTCATAAGAACTCTGTGTGAGGTGACTACTATCAAAATTTCACATGTGAGTAAACTAAGGCCTGAAGTTAAATAACTGGTTCCACAACTGATAAATAACACAACTAGTATTCAAAGTTGTGACCTCTAAGATATGAAATTTTTTAAAATGGAGTTTCATGACTTTCAAATATAGTACATTTTTAAGCTTGAAGACCAAAACTTTTCATGTTTTTCTTTTTGCCTGAATTGTTCTATGTCTTTAAAGAAGGTCACTGCTTTTGAATAAATGTGGTACATGATTAAAGGCTTCAAGAGGGGCATAAATTTGACTTGTGGTTAAAAACAACAGGGTTTCAGTTCCTAAGTTGCGTGAATTCACAAACCCCCACATACAATTTAACATAATAATAGAGGAAATCAGGGGAAAAAGTACTTTATGAATAAAATTAGAGTTCACAATGTACCTACATCATAGGTGAATTATAATATTCAAAGTCTTTTAATGCACAAGAATGTGGCTGAAACTCACAGGGTGGAGCCTCATGAAGGAATCCTTCATGTTATACATGCTTCTGAGGACACTGAATAATTAAAGGCTACATTAAACAATTTAAGGACTATTTATAAGCCCTATGAAGTATCACAAATTCTGAATCAGAGACATCTAAATTTTATGTCTACCCTATCAAACAAATCTTCACTTCCAATGGATCCTGAAACATTAATATGATATGCTCAGTCGCAACGAATCACCGACTAATTCTTACTTATGAAATCTACAATACCGAAAGTTGTGAGTTATTTTCTTTTTACTTTTTTTTTTTTAATAGAAATGAATGAGAGGATTCAGTTATACCAATACCATCCAGCTCAATCCCTGACTTTCTTAATGAGAAAGAGGGAACTGAACTCTGGATTTGTAGGTAACTTTGGGCATGTACATGAGAGTGACCCAAGTCCCATGAGTGTCATCAGTCATGTTTGACAAAGAGAAACAGAGATTGGAAACCATTGCTCTATTTTGAAGGAATTTGAGAATATTTTCTTGTATCTAGTCATATTGCTAAAGCACTGAAAGAAACTGGGCAGATGGGGAGAACAGGAACCCTTGTTATTCCATGCCTCAGAGGATGCACCAGCATGCGTATCTACATCAGGATGGACGTGTCACCTCCCATGACTTCAAAAACAGGGATAACCAAGTACAACAGTTATGTCTTTAGAAACTCTAGTTTCAGGTAATTTCTCTTATCAGTAGCAATTTTAATGAGTGCCAACCCAAGCCATCCATAAACAACAACCAAACATGTATATCTTTTCTGACATTGCTTTTCATCATGGGAAAGAGAAGTGCCTGTCTTTGATTAATCTTGTGTTGCTGAATTTGATCACAGGGTGATCTCATTGTTCATAGACTCTAATAGGCCAGAATAAGAGGCTTACTATTATTTTTTTTAAACTCTGTGACACCAAAGGATAAAGATTTAGAGGAAGAAAAGTTTTCCTTTAGAGAAAAAGAAAATCTTATAAAATTGGGACATTTTCATGGTAAAGAAAAATTACAAAATTTCCATGACCATGTCATTGAACATTTTGGAAGAATGCATAGGAGTACATTTAAGTCAGTGGGGAAACACTTAAGGGAGGAAATTAGTGAGGTGGTAATTGTTTAGTGCACTAAATGATGCCCTGCCGACCTGAAAAAGATAAAACTAACTCTAAAATCTTAAATTATTTACAGGAAGATGATTTTAATCAAATAGTCTCTGACAATGCAATGCCATATACCTGTATTTTTTTTTTATTTAGTATTGGTATCCACCTAGTCTCCCAAAAGAATTTACTTTTATTTCTCACACAATTTATGGAGAAACACTTTGTCATGAACTTCACAAAGAAACCAAATTGTTTGGTTGCATCATCATTTTGTGATAATGAATTTGCTATTAGACAATACATTTCCAGGATCTTAGAGCTAGAGATAAAATTCAGCTAATGAAAGCAGTTCTGTAGTGAATATGTAAACAAAAGAAAGTGCTCAAAGGAGAAACAGAAATGTAGCAAGCATAAAGTACTTTCACCCTTTGATTCTCCAAATTTCTTGAGTTGTGTAACTTAACATGTATTACACAGAATTTTGAAAGTTCAGGTGGTTGGTGACTAGGCTGATGAGAGGTGAGAAATCTGTAAGGGAGAGGGAAGTTTAAAGATAATTGCAACCTGGTGGTTGGTTAAAAACTGCAAAGATCTCATTCTCCCCTCTCTGCTCACATTGTGCTCTACATGGTCAAGCAATATTATTTATTGTCTATGACTCTCACATGGGTAAGAACCAGAAACAAGACTTATATTATGGAAGATTCTACCACATACAAGATATTGTAACCAAACATCATTACTATAAAATTGCCACTTGGAAATTTTCAGTCTCTGTCTGTAAAATGAAAACATAGTGATTATAACTGACATTGTAGAAAGAAAAGACATTCTAATGCAGCACTAAAAAGCTGCCATTAAGACTCTTATGGGTCCAGTGAAACTTATATATATTTTAACTGCAATTTCTGTAATGAATTCAGTTCTAGATTGAGGCCAATCTCCTAATCAGTCACTTCTAACTGGGAAAACCACCCCTCACTTCCACCGCCTGTAAATGGTTCCCTCCTCTATGTTCCTGTTGTATTTTGATGGCTACTGTCCAACTCTATCAGTATTTTATGCATGTGTGTATATAAGTTATAAGCAAATGAAATACAAATATTACTTTTATTGATTATTTTATTTCCTCTCAATCCAATCCATATTAAAGGTTGAACCAAACTTTGAGAGGACTCAAGGAACTATAGCCTATTGAGGGAGGCAGAAATATAAAAATATGATAAGGCAGGCTAAGGTAAATGAGGAAGATAAGTTTTGAGTATTATATTAATAGGAACATAAAAGAGAGCAACATCACCTTGCCTCAGAGAATCAAAGAAGACTTCCTAGAGAAGTCTTTTTCTGGAGAAGGGAGTGTTGGACTATTTTATAGGCAAGTGTTAATGGATAAGTCTGACCTGACTACTAGTTAGGGGAAGAAATAGAGAAAGTCATGCTTGGCAGAAGAGAAGGCACAACAGTGTGCCTAAGAAAATAAGAATTTCAACGATGCTGGATTATACTGAAAAGCTGAGTGACAAAAAATGAGGTTATGCATCATCAGACCAGGGGAACATGATGGGGAGTGGCTGCAGGACTTGCTGAAAGAGCTTAGACTTTATGCTTAATTGATAGGTGGTCATGGAAAAAATTTTAAAAGGAAGAGAAATGGTCACATTTCTATAGCTATGATGCTACTATTTTGCATGAAGTATGAATTTGAAGTAACTGACACTGGAGACCAGGAGCCTAACTGGTCTTAATAATGGTTTTGATAATCTATGTGAGAAATTGTGGGGGTCTGAGTTGGGTGATAATGTAGGTGAGGAGACAGGGCAGTGCTTGGTCCTCCACCTCGGCTTCACATTCGAACCACTAAGGAGCTTTTAAATATCCTGATATACAGGCCCCTCCCCTCTTCAATGCCATTTAAGTCCAAATTTACGCTGAAGCATTGGTACTTTTTAAAGTTGTCCAGGTGATTTCAATGTCCAGCCAAGGGGGGAACTCCTGAACTACAGATACCTTTAAGTGGTAAAATGAACAGGTTTTGGTGATTGATTGATACGGGCACGTAGAGAGAGACAGGTGTTAAGTATGAAACCCAGATTTCTAGCTTAGGAGACTGGGTAGATGCTGGTACTACACAAAGAATACAGGAAGAGGAGGATGTTTTAGTAGGGCTATAGTGAGGTCATTTTACCCATCTGAAGTGTCTACAGAGCATACAGATGATGTCCAACCGTCAGTTAGTTATATATCAGCCGAGAGGGAAGAGGTCTGGGCTGTAAGTTTACAGATGAGCAGCAAGCGCTCTCTCTGAGCAAGAGCCCTAGGTTGTACAGAAAAGCAGAAAGAGCCTTGAACCTGTTGAAAACTTTCGAGAGGTATGTAGTAACAAATAACGAAACTACAATTGAGCTTCTGAAAAAATTTTTATTGCATTCTCTCTGAGCAAAGCAGAGCGCATTAATATAAGGTTATGGCAAGCACAGAGTTCAGGGATCACTATGATCACAGAGGTACAAGTGTTTAGCGATTGCTTAGTATTTTCCTGTGGAACTGTGGCTAACTGTGTTACTGGCTAGCTGGCTTGCAGAAGCATGGGTAGTGAAGCGGCTGTCATGTTCCTTGTTGGCGTTTGTTACTGGATATCTCTTACCTATTAATTTAAGCATTTATTTTATTATTTCTTTTTTTATTCTTTGTAGAGATTTTGTTTAGCTTTGTTTCCTTATTGTCCAAAGTTGATGTTTTAAATCTTTTCAGCCTTCTTTAAAACTAGAAGCAGGTAAAGCTATAAATGTCCTCTATCATTTGGGCTCTGTTCCACAGTTTTCTTTGTATTTTTTTTTTTATGTGAGATCTTTGTAGATGATAATTCTTTAGTTAAGTCAGATGTGAGGAACAATTTATCAACAGTAATATTCACCCTTTGTAGGTATATAATTCAATGTTTTTTGATAATATATTCAGTCACATATCTTACCAAAATTAAGATATAGCAGATTTCCACCATCTATCTCTTTGATGTTTTGATACATATTACATATTCTTACTTAATAGTCTCCATTATGTACATTGAATAAATAGTATCTTTTATGTCTATTTATACTGTTTTTGATTTCCACTCTAACCTTTCACTCATGCTCCCTTGTTTTCTTCTGTGTTTTGATTTTTTAAAAAAAATTTGACCTCATGTTTCTTCCAAACTCTGTGGAAATTCTTTGATATTTCTATTGGCATTGTTTTTTTTTCTGAGAGTAATTTTATTTGCTGCTACTGGTTATCCATGGTTACTACCAGCCTCGGATCACTTTCAATTAAATTATCTTTTTGAGTTTTTTGGAAAACCTTTGTATTATGTGTTCAGACCATAAACCTGTGTAAGGGAGATTCTAGCCTCCTTACAGCTCTAATTAAGATCAAGAAAAACTAATTTTTATGTTCAATTTTATATTTACCCATTTGTTAATTTTTCATTTTACAATGAGTTTTTGTAGTAATCTCCTTTTAGACTTACGTCATGATTAGTCACCTCTAAGCTCTTACGTTCTGTGCAGCTATCAAAATGGAAGCTCTGGGTCACAAGGTGAAAGCTGGTTTTGTAATTCACTTTCTCAAGTCCTTGCTTTTACTTCATTTTTACTTCTACAGATATCTTACTTCTTTATCAGGTCAGTAATAAATTTATAATTATTGTTTTAGTACTCCTTCAACTTTCAAAGTTTGTTTTAATAAAGAGGGCAATTCAGAGCCTATACTATGGGAAATAGAAATAGCTTGTGCATTTTAAAAATGATTTTAAAAAAGAAAGTCTATACATACACTGAAATTTGAAAACCACTGAACTATACCTCATAAAATTTATTCTTAAATGCCTGTATGTAGAACAGCAAGAATTTGAACAAAAAGATGAAAAGCCAATGCTAAAATATTTTTAAATGTTAAAATAAACACAAAAAAACCCAAGTAGTCTTTTATGTAGATTCAGCCCAAATCAATTTAGCATGAATATACAGACTGGCCACTCTTGACTCCTTTACTGTACTAAGGAGGTTCCAAAAAAGTGCCAATCACAATTCCTGCATGATATAACTAATCATCAGAAAACTATTAGATTTAAATAAATACACCAATGGTCATATACCAAATGAGTTAATGAGATACCATGATTCTAAATTCAAAGATGGTGTAGTTGCTGGCAAACAATTAATGTCCCCACCTCAAGCTTCTTTAGAAAAAGCTGGACTTGAACCACGTATTACAAGTTGAGAGAAGTTGACCATGTAAAGATGGAGAAGGAGTGATAGGATTCTAGACAAGGGCAAAAATGTGATCAAAATCTCAGAGGTAAGAATAGCCATGGAAAATCCAGGCTAGAGTGAAGTGATCAACTGGGCTAATAGAATGACAAAGCACTAGACCATATGATATATGGATATGGAGTCAGAGCATCTGGGGGAACTGAACTCCTGGCTTAACATCATCCTACACAGACAAGGAAATACTTACTGTTTGATTGGGAATAGCCTTGAACAACCAGCTGAATTGTTTCATCTTTAATTTTAATAATAACAAATATAACTCTTTAAGTAAGGAGATAACATGATAGAAGAGATCAAAAGCAGGAAGACCAACTCAGAGGGAAGAAGGGAGTTATTCTGAGATATCTTGGGCTCAGCTAAGTATCATGTAAGTGACTGCTATGTTACATCTCATTCCAGAATATTTGCAAATTTACTAATAATTGATGGATCCAATTCAGATGTGTTATAGCTGAAGTTTAAATGCTATTAATATTTCTTGTCCAATCCAAGGAATACTTGTAAAGGGTTGAGGTCAAAAAACATTTTTCCTTGGCTGTCAGTTTTCTTTATGTATGTGTTAAATGAGATAAACTTCAGCTATGAGAAGGAAGAGGCATGGATATCATATGTTCTTGTAAATAACATGCACTGTATTATTTATTGACACCAGTGCTATAATAAAGCTGCTGGTAAACTGGTGATGAAGTATGCATGATTCTTCTGAAAAGCAGATAACTCATAGATTTGATGTTTATTGTCTTTATGTATGTGATTTTTTCATTGTATGTGTTAGCTAAATGCTAACACATATTTGCATTCCACTGAAAACACATATTATTTAAAAAATTTATTTATTTATTTCAATAGATTTAGGAGGTACAAATGGTTTTTTGTTACATGGATGAATTATATAGTGGAAACACATAGTATTTTGGACACTTCCTGATTATGGCTGTCCTTCCTTTAATCAATAAACAATAGAAGAGGGTTGGAGGGCAGTACTGGGATAAACTAATAGTTTCTTGAACAATTACCATGTCAGGCTTTTTGCATACATGAATTAATATTATTATTCATAGAAACACTGCTAAGTAACTACACCTATGCTCCCCATTTGTAAACTGGCTCAATTTGGGTTTAATAACTTGCTCAATTTTGCACAGTGGGACAGAAAATAATTTGAGCAAAATGTCAGATTCTTCAGCCTCCTCCACCCCAACAACTAATCATGATACTATATAGTGATTGAACCTCTGGCTCAGTAATACAATTGGAATATCATTTATGAGTATAAATTATTATATGTAAAGATTGAAAAGCAGGAAATAATTTGTGTGTGTGAGAGAGATATATAATTATATATGTAGTATCTGTATTATATATTATATACAATAATGCATATGTCTGCACAAATATATGTTTGTTGGGGTTCAAAACATGGTACCCCAAAATATATAGTACCTTGGCATGCTGAGTGAGTATTTTAAGTTAAAGAAAATTAAGAAAATTGCAGAAGCAGGAAAGGCATTTTCTTACCTTCTCTCTCTGCTCTCCTGAAGACTTTCATGTGATAGGTGTACTGTCCTATATCTGGAAGAAAGAAATGTCACACAAAGAGGCCAAGAAGAATCTGAACAGACAGACTTTGCTAAATTCCCCCCAGTCTACCATTAGGTAATACCCTTTTGTCCTTCAATCATAATCAGTACAAATATTCATAAAAATACAATTTTCCCTGAGTGTATCTTCATTTCTGAGGATGCTATACCATGTAAAACTCTCTTTAAGTAAAATGTTACACTTTTTATTTTGTTAATTTGTTTTCTGTTTTAGCAGTCTTGGGCCTTGCCACAGGTGAGGAAAAGATATTACTTATTCTTTATTACATATATATAAAAATATATGTAAAGAACACAAATAATATATATATGGGGTCTTCAAAATGTTCATGAAAATGGGAATATTATGAAAAAACTATGAGTGGATTTCAAATTTTTTTTGCACCAAAATAAACTCATACTAACTTCATAACATGTCTGAATGAGATCTAGTTTGAGAAACTAAGAAAAATAAGGCATTGAAAAGGGCCCCTATCACAGCTACATGAATTCTGTTAAAATTGAAACAAGGACAAACTTCAAATTTATGGTGAAGCTTAGGTTGAATAATAATGAAATCACTGATGCTTTATGAAAAGCTTATGAGGACAATGCCCTAAAGAAATCAGCAGTTTACAAATGGATAACCATTTTAAGAAGTGATGAGATAATGTTGAAGATGAAACCCATGGTGTCAGATCATCCACACCAATTTTCAAGGAGAAAATTAATCTTGTTTGTGTCTGTAGGAAACTAGCCTGTTGCATGACAAAGTGATGCCATCTTGAAACAGAACCACCATGAGGAGTAATGTTTGACTCCTGCATATCAAATTGTTCTGTAGCAAGGTCTTGAAACAATGCCTGTAGCATAAATAACCCTCATAAACATGCTTATCTAAACTTCCCCAGTGTCATGAGTTTGGGCCAGAAAATCTGAGATGTGATAAGCTACACATGTTTTACCAAAAAAGCTTGATATATAAAGGATATTTTCCAGAGAGTGGGTGCAGGGAACCCACTGTCATGCATTCATTTGCAACATCACTTCTATTTGTAAGTCCCTATGAAATACTTTTTTTTGAGTAAGTGGATTTGTCAACCTCTTTCTTTGGCCTCAGATCTCACTTGGCCTTTATAAGTAGGTTTACATATTCTTGTTCACTGTGGAATAGTTCCCTAATTGAAGAAGATTGATGATTAACAGTACAAACAAAAGCCAATACTGTAGACATCTCAATTGATTCAGCTTACAACATTCTCACTGAAAAATTAAAGTTAAGCAAACTTTCCACTCAATAGGTGCCAAAATTTTGTGCCCAGATCAGCTGCAGACAAAAGCAGAACTTTGAATGAAAGTTTTAAACAAGTGGGATTAAGATCCTAAAACATTTCTTTGAAGAATTGTAACAGGAGCTGAAACATAGCTTTACCAGTATGATCCTAAAGAAAAGCGCAACAATCAAAGCAATGGCTACCAAGAGGCAGACATGCTCCAGTCAAGCAAAAAGTGGACCAGTCAGAGCAAGGTCATGGCAACAGTTGTTTGGGATGCTCAAGACATTTTGCTTATTAATTTTCTGGAGGGCCAAAGAATGATTACATGTGCTTACTATGAGAGTGTTTTGAGAAAGTTAGCTAAAGCTTTAGCAGAAAAATCTCCCAGGAAATCTTCACCTGACAGTCCTCCACCACAACAATGCTCCTGTTCTTTCCTTTCATCGAACAAGGGCAATTTTGTGAGAGTTTCAATGGGAAATCATTAGGAATCCAACTTATAGTCCTGATTTGGCTCCTACTGACTTCTTTTTGTTTTGTAATCTTAAAAAATCTGTAAATTAGCACCCATTTTTCTATAGTTAATAATGTTAAAAAGATTGCACTGACATGGTTAAATTCCCAGGACCCTCAGTTCTCTAGTCCTCCAGGAATGGACTAAATGTCTGGTACCTTTGTTTACATAAGCATCTTGAACTTGATGGGGCTTATGTTGAGAAATCAAATTTATGTTTTTTATTTTTATCTTTTAATTCCATTTTTCCCAAAACTTTTTGAAGTCTTCTCCTATACACACACACACAAACACACACACACAGAAGTTGGGATGCAAAGAAGGTATTCAGGTAGATCTTAGAAATCTTATTTTTAACACCAAAATAAATTTGTCAATATTGAGAGGCAGAGTACAGACGATATGGGAGAAGTGAACTCATGATACAAATAAAGTAGAAAATAAAAGTTCCCTACATTGGGCATAGGTTCTGACAGGTGGAACCACATTCTAATTCTTTGGCTTTCAAAGCCTCTTTAATCATAGCCATATGGATATAAATAATAAGTTAGGCACCTCCAGATGGAAACAATTACATGAAAAACCTTTAGAGTTCTACAGACTTGTCCCTATTGACCTATTGACCTGCCAGCAAAAACAGAACCACCCATGGCCTGTCTTGCTGCTTGTCAGAGAATACTTCCCTTACATTGCCCAAACCGAACCTCTATTCTTTATCTTTACTCCTTTAATCCCTCAGGAAACAAAGGTTTTTGAGCTATATTCAATGAGATCAGGGTGGGTGGGCTGCTGAGACAAGTATTTGAATGAGGAAGTTTGAGCAGATGGGCTGGTGGGCCTCCCCTATCCTTCCCTCATTGAAACAGAACAGCTTCGTTTTATTTATATCGATATTGGGATGCTGCACATTATTTTATTTTTTAAAAAGTCTGATGTTAAAATTAGCTTGAAAACATCTGTGCCAGTAGATGGTGAGTGGAAATGGATTAATCAGATACAGTAAACACTATTGATTTTAGTGCCTTAAAGTTTAAAGGAATTATTAAAATGATTTTCAAATTGCCAAGACAGGCTGAATCACGCCTTGGAGACAGCCATGTATGTTGCCTAAAATAAGGTTGGCGGATGCTGGGGCAGACAGTTGGTATTCCTTGATTTAGCTCTTAAACTTCCTTTGTGCTCAATTTTCTGGCTCCATTCCTAATTGATAGTTACCTCGCTAGATACCTTGTTTCTCTAGACTTTCTCTTGGCACCATGCTTCCATGAAAGGTAACCTGGTAAATTGCCACACCTTTTGAAATGTTTAAAATTAGTCCTACTTTGTATTTGCATAAATATTACATTCATATGATATAATAGCAAAAGGCAAAAGAAGGTATAAAATAAAAAGTAAATCTTCCTCACAACTGGATCTCCTAGCAACTGAGTTTCCTTCTCCAGGAGCCACTGCTAGTCAGATGCTTGTGTCTTTGTGCAGATATTCTCTGCATGTGGACAGGTAAACATGTATGTTGTTTTTTTATCTTTTAACAAACATCCAACAAACTTTTCTGTACTTGGCTTTTGTCACTTTGCGTATATTCTAACAATTATTCTATATGCATGTATGATAGTCTCCTTTATTCTTTTTTTGAAGAGACTCCTCTATCATGTAAATGTTACATAACATTTAATTCCATTATTAATATTTAGGAGTTTTAGTGCTACAATGAATCTATGTACATATTTATGCAAACACACCCATAGAACAAATTCCTAGAAGTGAAATTGCTGCTTCTGCATCAAATTTCCATAGATCTTGCCAAATAATTTTCATAAATATGGTATCATTTCACATTCCCAGAAAAAATACAGGAGCATTTGTTTCCATACCCTCACTAACACAATGTGTTTCTAAACATTTAAATTTTTGCTAATAAAAATTATAAGTTTGAGCATCTTTTCACATGCTTCAGAGACATCTCTACTTGCATTTCTTTGACCTATCTAAATCTTTTGCGCCTTTGAACCTAGGTTGCTGTTATTTGTTCTTATTGATTTATAGGAAATTTTTGCCTATTAAGAAAACCCATTTCCTATCATATGAATTGAAGTTTTTTATTTTCTTTCTGATTTTTTTAGTGTATTTTCTGTGTAGAATAATTTAGAATTATGTAATAAAATGCATGACTTTACTTTTATGACCACTGTTTTATTCCATCATTTAAAAGGACTTTCCCATTTCAACATAAAATAAAAATTTCCCAAATTGGCTTCTTATATTTTAAGTTTTATCTTTCAAATATAAGCCTTTAATGCATCTGAAATTTATTTTCATGTAAATTCTGAAGAAAAGATATTTTTAGTTGGATAACCAGTTATCCCAATCAAATTAAGAAATCATTTGTTTTTCCACCTATGATTTCAAATGTAAACTTTAACATATAAGAAATCCCTAGGGGCCGGGCGCGGTGGCTCACGCCTGTAATCCTAGCACTCTGGGAGGCCGAGGCGGGTGGATTGCTCAAGGTCAGGAGTTCGAGACCAGCCTGAGCGAGACCCCGTCTCTACTAAAAATAGAAAGACATTATATGGACACCTAAAAATCTATATAGAAAAAATTAGCCGGGCATAGTGGCGCATGCCTGTAGTCCCAGCTACTCGGGAGGCTGAGGCAGTAGGATCGCTTGAGCCCAGGAGTTTGAGGTTGCTGTGAGCTAAGCTGACGCCACGGCACTCACTCTAGCCTGGGCAACAAAGTGAGACTCTGTCTCAACAAAAAAAAAAAAAAAGAAATCCCTATATATATTTTATTTTCTATTTCTGAACTTTTAGGATTTTCCATTGATATATTAATGTGCTAGTTCATCACTATTTTAATTAGAAGATATAGTTTAATATCAAATATAAATATTTCCCATCATTCCTCTTTTTAAAAAATTTCCTGGGTTTAAAAATATTTTTGCTTCTGTAAATGTAAAGTTTAAAATTATCTTGTCTAATTGCTGTTGGTATTTTCATTGAAATCATATTAATTTTATGGACTGATTTAGGGAGAACTGACATCTTTATGATATTGAATATTTCTAATCAATAGCCTGATATAGTTTTACATTTTTAAGTCTTTTTTAAATTTTTTATCAACATTTGATGTTTTTTCTTTATCTAGAACTTGCCCACTTCTTAGCAAGTAAGTTCTTGTGTAGTCTGTTCATTTATTTTATTAAATTGCTTTGGTGAGGTCTTTTCTTCCATTGCACAGTCTATGTGGATATTTCTATCTCTTACAAGGTTATTTGCTCAATTTCCTTCAATACACCCAAGTAGAAACAGAGTAATGCATTCTGGATGTGTGTGTATGCATGTGTGTATGCTCATGTGTGTTCATGCATCTGTGTGTGTGTGTGTGTGTGTGTGTGTTTGGTATAAGTGAATTTTAATTCCTACCAGTTGATTAACTGACATTTGAAATATATTTATCAGAAATATACACTCAAATGTACTACTTGATCTCTTCAAATATTGTTACTGAAATGTACACCAGAAGGTTTATTGAATAACAAAAGAGATGTCAGAAATATAGATTACCTAGTTAGACTAATGGTGTTTAAGATATGTGAGAAGGCTGAAAAGCTTTTAAGGAAGTCCTGTGCCTTAGAACAAATGAGGTAAGAGAATCCAAAGGAAAGCAAGCTCAGCCTCCCAAAAGTTTGTAGCAGCACCCAAGATATAGAGTCTTATTTACTTTGTGTTCCTCCACTTCATGGAGCTCTCCATGGAATGACTCACTGGCTTGCTCTCATACAAGAATGCCACTATGTCCACCTCAGAGTGAGCCTTTTCAGCTTATTATTGGTTAGACTGTATCTTGCTTTGACATACAAGAACCAGTTACATGACCATTTTTGGAATACTTGATAATAACTGTACCTTTTTTGGAACTTAATCTAAGTCCTAATTTCACTATTAAATATTATGTTAACAGTGCATGGTGTCCTGATGACCTTGCACAAATCCACATAGGCCACATAAGAAAGCCTTAACCACAGTTGATCTTGGCAGAAGGCCCTGTCCTTCTCCTGGAATGTGAGAGCATGCAAGTCTTGTGAGGAGTTGCCATTTCTCACCTACCTATCTCATCTCCTCCCATTCCTAGCCATTAATTATGGTACCAGTTAGCTACAGTGTAAAATTAGCTCCTCAGCAACAGGGTGCCCGACCATTTATGGTGCATTGTCATCTGCCCCTTTTGTTCTGGTGCTGTCCCTTGTTCTGATGTTGAGACAAGTGATGTAACGAGACATCACCTATTCTTGATTTTATTGTCCATGTAAATAACAACATGTCTGAATCTAAAAAGGGCTTATGGTTTCCTTCACATCCAAATCTGTCAGATTTGCTAGATAGGTTTCTGGAGAATAAAGGTCCAACCTCCATAGACCTCTAATGATTGGAAGCTACTGCCATTTTCTGAATAATCTAACAATTGACAAATAGATAAAATGGTTCTAGATCATAATATTGGTTTATGTGAAGGGTATTGATTTTTCTACTCCTTTTTATTTCACCACCTTATTGAATTCTTTTAACATTTATAATAGATTTCAGTTTTTTCCCTTTGGTTTTCTAGTTTCTGTTGATTTGAGATGACACTGGTCTCCCTAGTAAACACTGTGTTTAACTAGTTTTGACTTTGACTAGACTCAGCCTATACACTGTCAGTAAAGTAAATACTGAACCGTTGCTCCTAGGGAAAATAATTATTTATACAGGATATATAAATAAGCATATATTAACTATTTGTACATTATATTGTATATAATTATAAGGAAGAATTATATATATACAAAGCATACATATATCTCACATAGATATTAATCTTAAATCCTAAAAACTACTCATCCTGATAGATTCTATTTTCTTTTACAAAAGACAAAAATGAGGTTCAAAAGCATTAAGTGACCTGTCTGAAGCTGCTCCACTAACAGGTGCCAGACTTGGGATTCAAATGGAGAATCTTTCACCACATTGCACTGCATCCCCCATCTCCATCCCAGGTCATTGCTGTATAAGAGCTGAAACAAAAAGCAGAGTGTTACCTTGTTAGACCATAGCTAGGAAAAGATGGGATACATGACTAAATGATAGCAAAAAATCCATTAGTATTCATTTAGGGGTTACAAATAATTTCAGTGACAGGCAAATTCATAAATACAGACATGTGTTCTAGTTCCAAGCAGCATACTACTCTTCACATTTGTGGACAGGATTAGGGGCTAATGGCTGACAGAAGGAGAAACCCAATTCTGGATTTGGACAGATATGCTTGGATATTGACACTGCTGAAAATTTACCTTCAGAATATTAGTAGCTGACCACTGAACCAACGAGCTGAAAGTCTGGAACCAAGTCGGAGTGTTGCATTAACTCAGTAGTGTTGCTTACAAGAATTGATGAGAGAAAATGAAAGGTACTCCAAAGGACAAAGACCAGATATTATTCAAAAATGTGAATCACAGTAGAAAAATATTTAAGTAAATATGGCCATAAAATAATGTTAAAATTCAAGGGGAGAGGCAGGGATAGGGGCTCATATCTATAATCCTAGCAGTTTAGGAGGCCAAGGCAGGAGGATCACTTGAAGTTGAGAACTTGAGACCAGCCTGGGAAAGAGCCAGACCCCATCTCTACAAAAAATAGAAAAATTATCTGGGCACGGTAGTGCGTACCTATAGTCACAGCTACTTGGGAGTCTGAGGCAGGAGAATCGCATGAGCCCAGGAGTGTGAGGTTGCAGTGAACTATGATGTTGCCACTACACTCTATCTCAAGCAACAGAGTGCAACCCTGTCTCTAAAAAAATAAATAAAATAAAATAAAATATTTTAAAAAGAACATAAAATTCAAGGGGAAGAAAATAAAGTGAAAACATACATACTGAATATAAAACTGGAATTAAAAACTCAAAAGAGAAATTGTTTTCAGCATTTCAAATGAGTAGAACTTGCCTAATGTTCAATTATAATTATCAATGACTTTATAGGTTTCTAGGTGTCCCCCAAACACAGCTTCATCACTGTGTCAGCCATTCACAGTCAGAGATAATCTCCTATGAGGTATCAGGTACATTATTATAGGCCTCTTATGAGGCTCTTAGAAGATATTTTTAATTGTTTAAACTTTCCTTAGCAAAAAATAGTATGAGTTTATTAAATTAATTTATTTAGTTACCAGTGTTGTATTTCAGAGACTAGGATCTTAAGTTAGAATATAGTTAGTGTAAGTGTAAGTTTTAATACAACTGAGAATATGATAACATTTAGCTATAAGTGGCTACTCAATTGAAGCTTTAGTTAGCCAAGAAGGCAACATGAGAATATTTTGACAATATTTTGACAAATACAAGAAATTCCCTTTTCCCTGAATAAACCCATACTATTATTTGCTAAGGAATTACTTGATCCTTTACTAAGGATTATACTCTCTAAGACTATATTATAGTAAATGGCAACAGAACCTGCTTTAGTTCCTAGGCTCCCAAACTGTCCACCTTTCGCTATTATTCTCAAATTAGTACCTTAGAGAAACCCTGTATCTGGGCATTTTAGAATTTTTAAATAGAGATGAGGACACATGAAAACAGTAAGATGACCAACAGTCTGCTTTAAGACATAATAAGAGGGGGTCCTGTGATGGCGGAGTGGAGGTGACCTCCTGGATTGGTTTCCCTGATCGTCACCTAAATGCACATTTGGGAATGATACCAATTGGATATCAGACTGAGGTGGGGGGTGGCCGGAGGGAATGGGTGTATGCCTACATGATCAGTGCGTTGCTCACCGTCTGGGGAATGGTCACGCTTGAAGGTGCTGACTCGGGGCGGGGGGAGGGGATGGGGGTATAACTACATGATGAGTGCGATGCGCACTGTCTGGGGAATGGGCACGCTTGGAGCTCTGACTTGAGGGGATAGGCGGTACATGGGCAACGTATGTAACCTGAACTTTTTTACCCCCATAATAAGTTGAAAAAAAAAAAAAAAAAAAGACATCATAAGAGATACAGGCAATTGTGCTTTCAAACAGAATACCAGATCTTATTTAGCTCAAGACAGGAAGTATTTCCTGGAAAAAGAAGTTAGGTTTTAAGATGGATCTTAAACGATTCAGCTTTAGAATTATAATGGCCTATTGCTAAGAGCCGAATAAACAGTCATAGGTAAATTCAGGCTTCCTTTAAATTAGTTAAATTCATCTTTCCATGATCATCATGATCTCCTTCCCAGAATCTGCTTTTGTAGCCAGAAAATGCTGCTGTCTGCCTCAAACAAGGACAGTGCAGACATCCCTTTGATATATTCATTTCTTTTCCTTTGGAGAAATACTTAGTAATGGGATTGCTGGATCATAGGGTAGTTTTATTTTTAGTTTTTTGAGAAATCTCCCTACTGTTTTACACAACAGCTGTACTAATTTTCATTCCTACCAACTGTGTATAGGAGTTCCTCTTTCTCTGAGTCCTCTCCAATATCTGTTATTTTTTGTCTTTTTAATAGTAGCCATTCCAACTATGATAAGATGATATCTCACTGTGGTTTTGATTTGCATTTCCCTGATAATTAGTGATGCTGAGAATTTTTCATATACCTTTTGGCCATTTGTATGTCTTTTTTTGAGAAATGTCAGTTCATGCTTTTTGCCCATTTTTTAATTTGAGTTTTAGTTTGAGTTCCTTGTATATTCTGTATATTAGTCCCCGGTAGTACTAATAGTGTGCAAATAATTTCTCTCATCCCACAGCTTGTTTCTTAACTCTGTTGATTATTTCTTTTGCTGTGCAGAAGCTTTTTAGTTTAATATAGTTTCATTTGTCCATTTTTGTTTTTGTTGCTTTGGGGCCTTCACCATAAAATCTTTACCTAGATCAATGCCCTCAAGAGTTTTTACTATGTTTTATTCTGTAGTTTTATAGTTTTGGGTCTTATGTTTAAGACTTTAACCCATCTTGAGTTGATTTTTTTATGTGTGGTAAGAGATGGTAGTTCAGTGTCATTCTTCCGCATATGGTTATCCAGTTTTCCCAGCACCATTTATTGAAGAGAGTGTCCTGTCCCCAATGTATGTTTTTGATGGCTTCGGTGAAGATTAGTTGTCTGAAAATATGTGGATTTATTTCTGGGTTCTCTATTCTGTTCCATTGGTCTATGTATCCATTTTTATACTAAAACCATGCTGTTTTGGCTAATGTAGCCTTATAATATATTTTGAAGTAAGGTAGTATGATTCCTCCAGTTTTATTCTTTTTGTTCAGGATTGCTTTGAATATTTGGGCTCTTTTTCAGTTTCATATGAATTTTAGGATTGTTTTTTATATTTCTGTGAAAAAATTATCATTGGTATTTTGATAGGGGTTGCATTGAATATGTAGATTGCTTTGGGTAATATGGTCATTTTAACAATATTAATTCTTTGGATCCATAAGCATGGGATGTCTTTCCATTTGTGTCCTCTTCAAGTTCTTTCATCAGTGTTTTGCAGTTCCTTATAGAAGTCTTTCATATCCTTGGTTAAATTTATTCCTAGAGGGTTTTCTTATAGTTATTGTAAATGATATTGCCTTCTTAATTTCCTTTTTGGCTATTTCATTCTTAGTGTTTAGAAATGCTACCGATTTTTGTATGTTGATTTTGTATCCTGCAACTTACTGCATTTGTTTCTTAGTTCTAATAGTTTTTTGGTGGAGTCTCGGTTTTTCTACATATAAGGGCATGCCATCTGAAAAGAAGTGCAATGTTATTTCCTCTTTTCCAATTTAGATTATATTACATTTTTTGAGAACTATGCTTTAATAAGGTATTTACAGATGCTTATGAATTTTATAGACTTACCTCACCCAAGGATCTTGTCTTCAATTTGAAAACAATACCCTTTTGAAGAATGATTCATGTTAACCAATCCTGAAAACAGACTGATGGATAAGACAGTGACAAATATATTTATTGGCATTAGGAAATACGATGTAATTATGTCCAAAACACTTGGATTTGCTAATTAGATTCCTTATTTAGGCTATCAAGAAACCCAGAAATCCAAGTTAATCACCAAAACAGTTCTTGGTGAGAAAAAAATAGGACATTTTGAATTAGGAAATTTTGACTGAAATATGTTTGATTGTTGTTATGGAAAAGCTAGCAAATAATTCTCCCCAGTCTGTTGTGGTTGCTAATCTCCATTTGTCACTAGTTCTCTCCCTTTATAGCCTTATCTAACATGTTCTGTGCCCCAGGAAGCTGATCCCTATGGCCTGATTCACCTGATCAACATTTAAGATTCATTTCAGATTTGATTCAGTCAATGGGAGGCACTGGCAGGAGACTGGAGTATAAGAGGAAATAAGGGCTGGGGAATTTTACCTGTGCTCTCTCTGTGCTTTGGAACCAAATCCCACCACCACCACTCCTGCTTAGAGGCCCCTCTACCATGGCTTTATCTCTCATCAGGATCTTGTGTTATTATTTTCTTCCCTTTCCCCTTCCTATGGGCAGTAAAGTCTAGTCTCTGGATGCATCAACATCTCCTATTTCCTTAAACTAGGAATGGTTCTAAACCCTTACAAAAATAATTGCTCCATTAAGGTCTTTGTTCTTTGAACCAACTTTCTTCCTTAACCAGCCATCCACAGAGATGGCAAAATCAGTTCTTCATGCACACATCTGCTTTCTTTATAATCTATATGACCCACCTTGGTTCTATCTTTCCCTCACACATTTCTCCCAAAGTATTAGGCAATATTTCTTCCTTCAAGTCCATACTCAGTTGAATTTAGTGTTTACAAGACATTCTCTGTTCTTTCATGCCCATTCTATATGTCTTTCTGAAATATACTTTTTCCTATTTTGGTCCACTTGGAAAGAACTAATGATTTTTTCATATCAATCTGTCAAACCCTAATTTTCAAAGACTGCCATGGTCTATAATGCAATAAAGTTGGAGGGGAAGAAAAATTAATATTTTATATACATTGGTACACCAGAGGATCCCTAAATATCAGCTCATTATAAAATTCAACAGTAAATTATACAGCTCCCAGCATATCACCATCTATATTTCTTGCCCGTTTCCAAATATTTAATGTTTCCTAATCAATGGTACTTCTAGTACACCTGCTCTATTGCATTTACATTGTACAAAAATAGCACATTTAGATTTAAATGAAGCCTAAAGTTTTGCCATGGCAACCTTCTTTTTTATAGAACTTTAAATGTAATCTTCTGCCATATGTCTCAATGTATCCAACTATCCCTCAGACCCAAATCAGAAGTCACTTTTCTATGGTCACTTTTTGTATACATTCCCACCTAATCAATAACTCTGAGGCTCCCAGCCTGACAATCTCACATCCTTAAACAACAGTGACAGCTGTAATTTATCCTTATCATGTAAAAAATAGGTGATGTATAGAAATTTGGTTTATAAGGCATTTTCAGTATCCCTGCCCATTATGTTGGGACTCTAGCTAGAGATCCCTGCAATACTCAATCTTGAAGAACCAGATCAAACAGAACCTCCATTGCAACTTCCTTCTTGATTGCTCTTGTTCCAGAGAGTATCTGTTTCTTTCTCTGTATTACAAATACTTTGTAAATGCCTCTGTTATAACACTTCCCACATGGTACTGTTATTATATGTTTACACATAATGTATTTCTTGCTGTGTTGTGAAACCTTGAAGCCTAGGTCACGTCTGAGTTATCTTTGTATCTTTAGCCTCTAACATTTTGATGACTGTCACTTAAAAATATGATTAATAAAAATTTGAATAAATGAAGGAAAGGAAGGCTTGAATGATATGGATTAGGTTACAATTTTCTTTAGAGACATTCAGCTTGTGTATACATCTTGTTTACATTAATTGGACTTGAATATGTTCCCTACCTTCTGGCCACAGGGATACTTTCTTGTTATTTAATTCTTTTTTCATTCTAAGCTTATACTCAGTTGTTTGACTCCTAGGGAGTGACTTTCCCATTTGTTCTGAGGACATCTTTGTCGCCACTAAGACTTAGCTTGTCAGTGGGGCTTACGGGGAGCTGAGCATGTTGATGGCTTAACTTCGTGAAGTGGGAATTCAGTGAATCAAGCATTTTATTACAATCATTTGTCACCTTCAGCCAACTCAGTTACTTTATTTGCTTCTGAGTTGACAGACATAGCTGATAACTCTTATTTGTCTAGAACAAGCCTACGTTTTCCCGATTCTTGGATGGGAGAACATATTCCTATCCACAGAGAATATAAATAGAGGTATTTCCTTACGGTGACCTTTAGTAGTATGTACAGTGCTCTGTAAACTATCAAGTGCGAGATAAGAAACAATATTATCACTGAAAATGGTAAATATGGCACTTGAATTATTTTAAAAATTCACTTTAAAAAATGTACTTCAATGTGACACTCTTCAGAGAAAGTACCTGTCAGGCTGCATGTGCCCTTGTTAGTTTATACAGATTATTTTATTGGCATATTGTAGGTTACTAATAATAATAAGAGCTTGTCTTCCAAGGAAGGTAAGAAAAAAATATAACTAATTAAGGAAGAATGTAGAAAAATGTCAGGAGCAATGAAGTTATTATCCCTGGATTTTGTTGAATACCAAATAGAAAGGAGACTTAACAGTTTCTAATTCTCCTCCAGGAATGGCCAACCTTATTTCTGTAATCTTAGTTCTAGCATTTTATTTCTTGTTGCATAGGCAAACAAACAAACAAAACACCTTCACAATCTTATATTTCTCCTATTTTTCTTCTACTGAACTTGTGATTTTTTTTAATTGAAGCTAACACACAGGGTGTTGGCACCCAACCCCCTCCCTCTTTCTTAACACATTGAGGAACCTCGACATCTCTTTAACTGGAAACCCAGGTACCATGTTAGGCTCTGCCAATACACATTTGAATTTGACATGAAGTCTCTTTTAGACAGTATACAGTCCAGTATGAACTGAAAGATTGTTTTCAAGGTATTCTAATAATTTATGCATTACATATGATTATAAATTAGTTTTTTGTTTTTGTTTTATTTTTGTTTTCTTAAGAGATGGGCTCTTGCTATACTGCCCGGGCTGGAGTACAGTGGCTATTCACCGGCATCATCCCACTACTAATCAACATGGGAGTTTTGACTTGCTCCATTTCCAACCTGGCCAGTTTACCCTTCCTTAGGCAACCTGGTGGTCCCCCTGCTCCTGGAAAATCACCATATTGATGGCAAACTTAGTGCGAACACCCCATCTACTGCCATAGTGCATTACAGCCCAGAACTCCTGGATGCAGGCTATCCTTCAGCCTCAGCCTCCCCAAGTAGCTGGGACTACAGGTATGTGCCACCATGCCCGGATTGTTTTTTAGGTCTATAAAGCTATATGGGGGGTGGGGTGGAACATAAGTATTTTTTATTATGTGGCCAGGAATTGAGATTGAGGTTTTATTTTTGTTTGTTTTTTTGCCCCAAACACTCCATACCAGCTAATATAATAGACTTTGATGACAGCTTATAGGAATTGGTCAGGTCTGGTGTTGGACAGGACTCTTGTAACGAACTAGTGTCATGGAATTTTAAGATGAGAGGGGATCTTAAGGATTATTTGGCCATTCCTCTTACACAGTGTAATGAAAAGCAGGTATTGATTAGGTAACATGAATTGTTCAAGAATCACAAAAGGACAGGAAACCTAAGTGGTAGCCTTCTCAGTTAGACTGCTTTGGGCTGCAAAAACAAAATAAAATAAAACAATGCAAAAGCAGATGTAGCTTTAGGCAAGTCTTTTTTCATATTTCAAATCTTGGCTCAACATTTGCTCAGTATAGAGTCTCTTCTCAGGCAGATATCTCCTAGTGGTCCCCTGTGACTGCATGCAGTTTTTGGTTTACATCTATCCTATTTCATAGCCAGTGGGAGACAAGAGCTATCCTTACATTCCCAGCACGACTGTGAAGATTCACTCCAATCACATGTCCCAGCTCACCTGATTATTGAGCCATGTAGATATAAGGCACAGACTGGTAATTCTAGGTTCTATACCCATAACTACGGATGGAAGGAGGGAGAGGGAAATTGATGCTAGGAAGAAAACAAAAATTTGACATCATGGTATCTAATTACAGTAGCTACTTTTCAAACCTAAACAGATCCAATTAATTTTACTTGTCTTCACACATAAGGGTATATCTTTTAAATTTCCAGGACTTTTTATCAATATATTCTTCATGGCATATTATTTTGCCATTTTGCTATCCTGGATATGATGCTGTCCTTCCAGCAAGACTGTGAGTTGCATAGTATCATACACTTCTTTTTATCCTCAGTAAACACACTGCATGGGGCTAGGCACACAATAAATATGTGTTAAATAGGCAGGGAATTGGTGTGAATTACTATCTAGCAGATTATTTTCCTCTATCAGGAGGTACTGTATCTTTTTCCATTTATTTTTTCTGTACCAAGCATTGATATCCAAGATCTGCAATGATTTAGAGCCTGTTCTGTCTGGCTTTGAATTTATCATTTAGTTTTGAGCTTGGCTTTTTTGAAAAAAAAAATCACATTTGGAACACATTCTTTGTTCTGCATGCATAATTAAAATTTAAGGCCTAGTCATTTTCATGAGGACTTTGTCAGCTCAATTACAATATTTATTAATTTGATTTTGTGTTTGCAGGCCTGATGCACATTGAACTTGCAGGTAGGTTTTCAGATTCACTTAACGATGTAGAAGTCATAAGAGTGATACATTATTAGGAATTATAAATGCTCAGGAAGGGAAAAATGAGCTTTTTTGATAAAATAAGTTCCTCAATCTTTATCTTTGAAAATTGTTTTCTTCCCTTTCCCTTCTTGCCCACACACACCTGTCAGTGACTGTGGGAACATATTTAACAAAAAGGAAGCAAACTATAGAATCTCTTTGAGCATTCGTATAGTACAAGACACACCCAGGCACTCCATAATATTGTTGCATGGATATGACCTTTGATTAAACTGCCTTCCAACATCTGGATGAAATGGGGAAAATTCACACAATAATAACAAGGCTGTGCCTTCCTGCTTTTCCGGGTATGCACTCTGGACCCTTACGTTCCAGCCACTATCACCTTTCAGTGCTTGAAATGCATCGCAGGGTCATCTCATGTGCTGTGGCCTATGTCTGGAATGTTCTTTCCTCTCCTTTTCACATGGCTAATTGCAATTCAGGTTCCAGCCCTAAACACAAGATCATTTGCTCAGATACTTTTCCTGGCCCATTAATCTAAATTAAGCCATCGTGCTATAGCACTCTATAGTTTTCCTTCATAGCTCTTGCCCACATTTGTAATTCAATGCTTATCTGTATATTTATTTAGTTGATATCTGCCTTTTATATTACCATGAGGCAGAAAACAAAATTTATTTTGTTTACAACTACAACTATTTTGTTCTATGCTACAAGAGAACAGCTCTTGACTATAGCAGGCACCTAATAATGATTTGTGTTTGAAAAATGCAACTTTCAGTATCTTACTGAGTAATCACAAGAGCCATCTAAGGCTCATCATAGTATAGTTTCCAAAAGTGCCATTAATCTCTTCCTTTCCTGTATCTGACTACTGCTCCACCCATCAAGTAATGAAATTGATTTTCCCTTCCCTTGAATCTGGGCTGGCCTTGAGAGTTTGCTTGGACAATAGAAATGTGGAGAGAGTTGATCTTGTGCCAGTTTCAGGCCTACCCTTTAAGAGAACAGGTCCAATATCTTCCTCTTTTTCCTCCTTAGAAGCCACCCACATACTGAAAAGAAAACCAGGAAAAACTATTTAGTGCTGAGAAACTACACAGAGAAACACAGACACAGAAGCACAGACCACATGGAGGAGTACTGAGGTGCCAAACATGTTAGGACAACTTTCTTGGACCTTCCTGACCAACTCAGCTACTAGCTAAATGCAGCCAAAGTAATGCCCCCAGCCAATGCCAGGGCAGAAGAACCTCTATGCTGAACTCTGCTTGAATTGCTGATGCAAGAATCAAAAGAAAAGACAAACTGTTTTTATTTTAGGTTGTGGGCACTTTGTTATGTAGCCATAGAAAACTAAAACTGTGACTCACCAGGAGTTATCAACATCACTTTTAAAGAAAAGAAAAGAAAAGTGCATTTCAGAGAAACTTATACAACTTTTCCAGGGTCACGTCATTAGTAAAGGGTAGGATCAAGATAATGTTATGCTTTTTTTTTTTTTTTTTTTAATTCTCAGTCCAGGGCTTTTTCTTTAATATCACATGTGCTTACTTCACTGCCAGTCAAATATATCCTCCAAGTTTCTAAACAAATGCACAGTTGGACATATTTATTGTATTTTGCAAAATACAGACTATCATAACAGGGAGATTGGAATGATTTGTGTAATGAAGCAATCAGTAAACTGAGAGTCAGAAGACCTGGGTTGGGGACAGCAGTTACTGCCCTCAGCTCTGAGCACGGTCACTTCATCTGTTAAATAAGGATAATAAAAATCATCTTCAAGGCCTGTGGTGAACATTAAATAAGATCATGTATTTGAAAGCCCTTTGTAAGCTACAAAGAGCAATAGACATGTTAGCAAATAACCATCCTGAAATTTTAGAATTTCATTTAGAACCGTTTGAATTATTTAAAGGTTTACTGATTTTGTCATTACCATTAACCTTTGGGGTGTGATGTTTATGCTCACTCTTTAGAATGAGAATAACACTATTCAATTATGATTCTAGTGGAAACTTTTGCTCTGAGGAAGAAACAAATTATTTATCTGAATTTTAGTAATTATCAAACAAAATAGCCTGATCTTTGATGAGGCACAGTGCAGCTCACTGAATTCTGAAAGTTTCCCAACCCCAGGAGGGTCCCTTATTCTCTGTATGCCATAGGCTCGGGATGAAATTCAAAAGCAGTTAGAAAACACAACACTCTTATCTAAAATCATACCCCCTAACTTGTTGATCCCAGGGGTTAGGACCATCCATTAATCAAGTGACTGAAAAGCGTGATTTTGCTTTTAACTGGAGGAACAAGGGCTACTACAAAGTATTAGATGCCTTTAAAAAAAAGGAGAGCCAGTTCTTTAGTGGTTGATTGTGGGGAAGGAAATGAGGAGAAGGTTAACATAGCTGAAGAAATATTTTTAACAATTTAATATTTTCGCCAGGCATCAGAGCATCTTAGAAGTTAATTAGGTAAAAATAATCAATTATTATATTTTCTTTAGTCATCGGCTTCAGCTAACTTGGTTTGACCCCTTAAATACTTCCCCATGACCATTTGAAGGCAGTGCTAATCAATTTTGCCGAAAACAAAATCAGGGAATTCAAAAATAGTTGCCATTGACCTTGACGCTTTGCTTGCAGATTTGTGGACTGAGAAATAATGGCAGCAGCCGTGATAGACTAACTAGTCTTCCAGGATGTGAATCTCTGTTGATTTTATACCCTGCAGCCATATATCATTTCTGAAACCAAACTAATCCTACTACTCTTACTCCTGCCAGCTCAATGAGTAGTTCATCTTATTCCATAACATTAAGGGAGAGAAATCTTCTAGATGGACAGAAAACAATTTAAACTCAGTGACACCGAAGAGAAGAAAAACAAATTGATTGTAAGCCATCCAGACTGCAGCCCAGAGATGAGGATGGAATTGAAATTAAAACAAAAAACTAAAGCCATCATTTATTTTATAAGTATAAGTTTCAAAGAAGGATTGCATGAGGGGAGTGGAACTCTGTAAGACACAGATCAATTCATAGCTTCTGTGGATTAAGGTATAATTGAATACTGACCTCTTGCCAATCAGGCATTCAAGTATCTGAAAAGGAAGTCCCAGCTCAGTAGTTTTCAAAACTCTTCAATCACCAAAATCACCAAAGCATTTGTGAAAAACACACATTTGGAATATTCACTCTAGATATGCTGATTTGTAGCCAGGTAAATCACTGGACTAGAGGATCTTAAAGTCCCTTTAGAAGCCCCCAAACCTATGACTTATATTTATCACATACATAGCCTATTATCCCTCCTAGAAAACCAAAAATTTGCAAAATCTAGGGGGTAATCAGAGGGAAATAGAAAATCTGATCTTTCGTTTTATATCCTCCAATTACTGTTAAAGAAAGGTAGAAATTTAGGATCAGAGTGGATTTTTGAAATTCAATATTTACTAGTATATTTTCCTATTGGCTTTTCACAATGTGGTTTACACAGGAAAGATTCTGCCAGCAAACTGTGAATCTAAGTCCATCTCCCTCCACTGAAGTACTACCTTACCCTGAAGCAGTCCTACACAACTGAGCCTCTTGGATGTAGAGAACGTTTGTTAAAAATCTTCAGTTCCCAAACACAACTTTTCCCTTATTTCATTCCACCACCTGTTGCCCTTGCCAAACCTTCAAAGGATTAGTACCACTGCTATTCCTATGCTTGCTGCTCTTGCCAGCTAGAAATCTACTTGGAAAAAATAACTTCCACTTTCCACTCCAAACAATAGAGGAGAGGAAGGCAGAACTGAAAGGGAGCTAGTAACGCCCGAATTCAGTGTGGTCATCGCCCTTGCGAGTGTCTGCTGTGTCTGTTCATACGCCTGTGTCTTATAAACAGCACAGAGTGAGTTTGGGTGTTGCTACTCTTCCTCCTATTTTCTGTCTGCAGCCACTCCCACCTTTTGAGTCTCAGTGCTTTTAAGTTTTCTCGTTTTTTTGAGTTAAACTAATTCACAGTACAGCATTATGGAGTTAATATCTTTCCCAAATTCCGTAAGTCATTTCTATTTAAAAAATGATCTAGCATGTGAAATATTTAACCCCAACTTGAGTCCCAACTTGCAAATTTTAAGCCTCAGTACATGAGATATTTTGGGAAGGGTTGCCATATCAGGTGTGCAAAGTATGTTTTTTCCTACATGCCATGTAAGAAAAATCTTCCTTGGCTTAAATGAGATCATATATGCAGCACGAGTTGTAAATTTTTAGTCTTATACATAAAGAATTTCAATTTCATACACAGAAAATTTCTTATAGGATGCATTTCCAAAGTTGCCTAAAATGGATAAGGGAAAACTTAAATAGGAAAAAGTAAACCGTCATGGGTTATCAAACTAGATGACAGTTAACTACATATTATAAAACAGAAATATTGACCAGCTATAAAGCAAATAGGAACAAACTCAGGAGAAATAACCCGTGTGCTAACTTATAATTCCTTTTCCTAAAAAAAGTTAACATGCTATTACAGAAATTAAAATGATGGAGGACGAGATCTGAAGGCAAGAGCAAGGTGTGATAGAAGTGAGATTAATCTCACTCTTTTAGGAGCCCCTTTATCTAAAAAGAATCAAGAACATTCTGAGACAGCATTACTGGGGCTACAGGAATAAGTGTTAGGTTGTATAATAAAAAACTTCGAGTGATGCTGCACTTTTCATAGGGTGAATACAAAACTTGTGGCCCCAAACAAGTTACTTTTGAAAATAAAAGGAGCTTTATTTATAATTATACCATGGAAACAAACAAATGTAAACCAGGAGTATCCTCAACAAATCTAGATGTTCAGTCACTTCTACTTTTAAATAAATAAAGTAGTACTTACTCGTAAATAATAATTAAGATTCTCTTCAGCCTGGGAGAATACTTGTAAAGTCTGAAGGAAAATTTCTTAGTTTGGAGGAGCAAGAGAATGGGGCAAATGCTCAGGGTTTGGAAAGGCCATAATGGATTCATTTTTGCCATTTCCAACCAACAGATAGCAAAGTAAATAAATACCAGGGAATTGCTGCATTATATGTAGCATATTATTAAGAAGTTGGTGGGCATCTGTGCTGAGTTCACCCAAACTTCACTAATGTGGCCCATGTATTCTGATGCAAGAAAATTCCAAACTCTAGGGGTACCATGCATCATTCGTAGGATGTAACATTTTTCCAACTCTAGCAGACAAAATTATTCTAGGTGGAAGATCAGAATTGTCAACACTGTGTACCTTGAGTATAAGACAGCTAACAGAACTCCCGAGTTGGAAACTTACTTTTAGTGTAATAATTTTTATTAAATATAGAGAAAAATATTTGTGTAGAGGCAAAGTTCTCTACGAGTACTCATAACCATAGATCATACCTTACTGTCCTCAAATTGGTTAATAACTGAGTTGGTGATAGACAACTACATTTAGTTCAGTCTCCCCTTTGATTGAAAGAATCAAAAGGTGTGGGAGTGAAAGAATGCGGAGCAGATAAGACTTCCCTACTCTGGGTGGGGTAGGAGTTTCATAATAGCAGTCCTACAGAGATCTGCCGATTTAGGAATAAAGAACAAAGGAGAAAAGAGGTGATTAGATAACATTAATGGCTGTACTTTATGGGAACAATAAAGGCTATTTCTATTTTTCTGCAACCATTGCCTTTGATTTGGTCTTAATACCTTTCCTTTTTCTATCCCTTGGTGATACCAAAAACAAATCCCACTTCTTTCTGATCACTTACAGGGTTAAAACAGATTAAAGTCCAGCAGAGTTTAATTTAAAATAGCAAACTGCCACAAGGGTAAAAATTTATCTTCTATTCTGATTCCATAACTGACTCAGGGCTTAGGGAATTTATGTGGAGGAAAAAACCCATGATCTGTCCATTTACTTGTCCTTCCTCTTCTGCTGCTGGGCCAAGTTGGTAGAAGGAGATTTCATAAGAAAAAAAGTCCTAAATCACTGGTGTTGATATGATACTGTTGGTGTCTCTGCGGCGGGCACTCAATTCCTGACATGAAAGGGATGCATTTGTGGGTTTATTTGGAAGCATCGTATGGATTTCTGCCCTGTAGAGTTTCCTCTCCTGGGGATGAGTTTTCTGAGGGACCCTTCATGTCCCCGTATCAGTTCTGCTCTTTAAAGCATACTGCATAACGTCTTGCCATTCATTCTCCTTCATTCTGGTCAACCACCATCTTGGGTTGGGTACTCTTCAAGATGCCAAAATACTGAATAGCCTCTGTGGAAACTCAGGGATTCTTGTCTTGCCAAATGATTGGCAAGCAGCGTGGTGCTACTGCTTTCTCTCTCAAACCCCTTCTTCCTGAGCTATTGCAGACAGAAGCCAGACTTTTATAGATATGGGCAAGAACCATGCCTTTGTTTATATATCTCTCCAAATTCCAGTGATATATGAAACATTCTTAGAAAAAGTCTGTTACCACCGGGTGGGCCGATTAGTTCTAGCTCTCCAGAAACCTACAATATCTATAAGTAATTTTCTTAGAGCTCTTCTCACTTGTGTTGGGGTAGGTAGGAGTGTGGAACAATTCTTCTCTTCTCCCCCACAAAGAGGGGAGGGTAAAACCCAAAGCTCACTCCCACTAACTAGCGTTATATCACACTACCTCAACACTTCTCTGTGCAGTTTCTAGTCTCTTCTTTATCTACATAAAGAAGGCTGGAGTTGGATGATTAACAGACACAGACCTATTAATAATTCTATCAGTTTTCTATTATTATGTAACAAATCACCACAGATGTAGCAGCTTAAAACAATAGGTATTAAATACAGTATTTATTATTTCACAATGTCCTGTGGGTCAGGTCTGGCTGGGTCCTTGACTCACGGTCTTACAGCCGACACCAAGGTGTGGTCAGGCTGTGTTCTAACATGGTGCTCAATTAGAAAAGAGTCTGTTTCCATGTCTATGCAGACAGTTGGCAGAATTCATTTCCTTGCAGTTGTATGAGGGCCCCAGCTTCTTACTGGCTCTGGGTTGGAGGCTGTCATCACGTACTTGAAGTTTCCCACAGTTCCCTGCTATGTGAGCCTCCTCGTAGGTGGTTTTCAATATATGTTTGCCTCTTTAATGCTAGCAGAAGAGTTTCTCTCTGCAGTTGGCTGTGTGGGAGTCTTAAAAATGGAGTCTTATCTACTTATATCTAAGTTATATAAGTGACATTCAGTCACTTTGACAAATAACAACCTAATCAAGGGAGAGACATCCCATCACCTTGGTCATATTCTGTTGTTGAGAAGCAAGCTACAGGTTCCACCTAGACTTAAGGGCAGGGGAATACACAAGGACAGGCATAACACATATGGGGGTCACTTTAGGATGTGTCTGCCAAATAGTCAGACCAGCCCTACAGACATGTATCTAGAAACTCCTTTTAGAATGTGCTGGTGCTTATCTACTTATTAAAGCTTTGAGGTTTTAGCAGTAACTGAAGGCAAAAAGAAAAGTCTCAGCCAACTTTCTATTACAGAAAAAGCAAAACAATCAAAACTTAAGAAAAGATTTTATGAAATGAAAGAAGGATCTGAACAAGGCATACAAGAGATATGGGAATTGCTTATGTTTGAGAAAGATTTGGACTATGTATTAGAAATACATTTTAGACATCAATTTATTTATGATCTTAGAGACAGTAAAATGCAGCTGATGTAAACCAAGGAAAACTTGAAGATAAGAGGATGTGCTATAATAACAAATAAAAATCACCTAGTTAAAGAAAGAACTAAAGAAAGAAAAAATATTATAGCAAAAATTAAGTAATATTATTGATCATAAAAAGAGAATCAACATTGTGGAAAATGTAATAATTAAAGAGAAGGGCAATCTTACGAATGTCAGTTAAAATGAAATACAAGTGTGCTTAATATTATCATCGTTTCCATGTAATCAAATGATAATTTCAACCTCAATGTTGATAAATATAGATTTAAATTTTTTTGGAAAGAATTGAGTGTAACCATAAGTAGGATAAAAATCTATAATGTATCATTTTACCAGAGAAAAAATATTCTTTATTTATACAACATATAGGAAGCAAATGAAACAAGAATACAGAAAACAAAGTGTTCCTGAAGTAAGAGTAATAAATCTATGGTAATTTTTTTAAAAAGGGCTATAAGTTGAATTCTAAAATAAACATAATCCATATAATGGTGTTAAATAGAATCTCAACTAAAACATGGACCCAGGAAGTTTAATAAGTTAATAACAAAGAGTGTATTTTGAGGCTAGGGAAATTAGATGTCATCTTTTGATAGGAGACATATCAAAAAATTTATAGATATGTTTTAAAACTGCCACAACTTCCTCATTCTCCTGTTGTTTTCTCTTTCAGTATTGGATTTTAGAAAGGAGGGATTAGAAGACACAGGGAGTTAATTATAACCTGGCTCTTGACCATTACTGCCATGGTAGACAGCCATCTTTCATGAGCCAAACCTCTTTCATGGGTGCATCTGTTCTATCTTTGGAAATTTATTCTGAAGCCACCATCTACACTGCTTAGTTCTCTGATGAAGTATTGTAGGTTTTGGTTAACTCCTTGCAGGCTTCTTCTCCACATTCTGACTACATTGGCACCACCAACCACATCCTCCTACTATAAGTCTCTACCCATGTAGACAAGTTACCATGATGGGTGGGCACAGTTGTGCCCTGTAGCAGTTACTTTTCCACATGTAATAAATGCCTCTTTGCCTGACAAATGATAGAAGTGAAGCTTGCCCCAAACTAGCTGTTCTTTCCTTGTCTTTCCATCCCAGACACATCCAGCCAGCTTCTTGCCTTCAGTCTTGTCTGTGTGAAAAGTGAGTGCTGGTTTCTTTGTTCAGGTGTGCCTTCAAAACTCCAGGGTCACATGTAAGTTTTTCCCAAATCTCTTTCACCATGCTGCACAGTCTCATGTGCATGCTTGGGGCAGGGGACGGAACAGAAAGCCAAGCGTATCTATACTTATACAAACTCCTTTCAAACAATCTCCTTTATATTTCTAGTCTTTACAAAAGTGGGAAGTGGATGATGGTGATTAGAGCAAGGCGAGACCAGTTCCAATATCTTTTCTGAAGTTCTATGTAGATGTGTCAAGCAACTTATCTTTAAAATATATAAAATATTCTCAGCTACTATGCTGAGCTTCGTGGTTTTAGACAAAGTCTGAGTATAGAGAAGGTCTTTTTGTAATGTTCCATTATAAAGTAATGATTAATATTTATTAAGTGCTTATATAAACACTGTATGTCTAAATCCTCATTGCACATACACAAGAACTTGGAGAGGTAAGCATTAGTATCATTCCAGTTTTACTGTCTCAGTTGGGGTAAGCCAGGAAACATATTCTGAGATGGAAACTTCCTGATGAGAGGTTCCCTGGGCAGTGTTCCTGGGAACAAGGCTAAAGGGGCCTTATGCTGTGTGAAAATTAATAAAGCCAGTCTCAAAAGGTTACATACTGTATGATTCCATTTATATAACTTTCTTGAAATGGCAAAATTATAGAGATGAACAGATTAGTAATTGACAGGAGAACAGTAATAAAGTTGGGTACAAATATTAAGTGGTAGCACAAAGGAGATCTTTGTGATGATAGAACAGTTCTGTATCTTCATTGTGGTGGTGATTTCATAAATCTACACACGTGATAAAGTGGCTTAGAACTACACACACACACACACACACACCCCATTGATAGATGTGGAAAGGGTATTTGACAAATTCAGTGGTCATTTCTAAGAAAAACTATAAGAAAATGTAAAGAAAGTGCCTTGTTGTAATAATACTAAGCAGTAAAAACCAAAATGAAGTTTTACTTATACTTGCTTCAAGGCCATTACTTTGAAACAGACCATTTCAATTAAAATTATCCCTTTTGCAGAAAGTTTAGTAGTAATTAAGCAATAAGTAATTTCTGTTAAAATTGTTTTTATTACAATGTTATATTTTAGTATATACCAGCACATTAACCTAATTAAAATTATGGAGTAGTGATTAAAAACAAAATAATTGATAAATTGAAAAGTAAAAGTAATAATAATGAGGATGATTTAATTGCTGGTCCACCATGCTCAAAATCTAAAGAATAGACTGTGTCCCAAGTGAAACATAGAATATGCAAATACATTTCTAGTAGTAAATTAAAGATCGCCCATTTAGTTTCAGGAAAACAATACCATCCATCATATTAATATAGTTTATTTAAATTTTAATGGGTTTGTAGTTTTATTTTGAATTTTATCATTTGTTTTGACTTTATGGTCATAGACATGCATGCCTAAAACTTTTATATAATTACATATTTAAATGAAATTATCATAAATAATTTGATTCAATACTGGTGTCCATGAGGATTTTCTAAAAGTTCCCTTCCCTACACAAGTTTGATGAATATTATTATAGTTCAGGCATATACTCCTGGGAACTTTTCATCACACAACCAGAAAATGTTGAATCTTTTTTGTAGGATTATGGTGTGATAAATCATTCAAGTCCAATTTTGTATCATGAAACTATAACAAATATTTAAATTTTAATTTGATACGCATGCTATAAACATACCACAAGATAATTTTATATCAAATGATTACAGCCAAAAAATAAAATTTACAACCAATAGATTTGCAAAAAAAAAGGGAGATATATAATCAGTATAATATATTGTAGGAGAGTGAAACTCCATGATTACAAAAGCTCTAAAGAAAGAAGCATAGAAAATATCATTTAGTACACTGCTTCCTTTAGAGCTTTTTAAATCTGGGATGATCTTGAGATCCTTAAATTAATATATCTGCAAAGATCATATTTCCAAATAAGGTCACATTCCCAGGTACAGGAAGTTAGGACTTCAACTTACCTTTTTGGAGGACATATTTCAACACACCATAATATTCATTAAGAATCCTAAGGGTTTGGAATCATGCCATGGATTGAAAACTTGAAGAGACTGAGAATATCAATCTGAAGCAGGGACTGCTAGATCAAAGTCACACACTGATGTTTGAAGTACATTTGCCCTTCCAATCAACTGACCTTGTATGTATAATACATGTATTTTGATAAATATTTCTCATGGTGCTTCCAAGTTTCAGATTTCACAATACAATCTAAGCCAGTGCCAGATTTATAGAACTTTTGCTGACTTGAAAGTCCTGTAAATCAGAATTTTAAGCTAATGTTAGACAAAACCTTTTGGGACTCAACTTTCTATATTTTCAGATCCTGGAAGGACCTTGTAAAGGGATGGTAAGGAAGTGAATCCTATACCTGCTATCTCAGAATGGTTTGCCAGCTGCCCAAGTTAAAATACCATCTTTACACTACTGGACAACAGAAGTCAAATAAACAGGGAAGGAGAATAGGGAAGAAAATCATATGAATCAGCTCCCTGACCACCGCTGTCAACTTGAGGGAGAACAGTTAACTCCTATGGAAAACATCAGGTATTGCAGGGCTGAAGAAGTTCTAGAGGCTGTTCCAGGGAATTAGAACAAACCATTCATAAGTGTGTCAAAGTGACTTCAACCTGGTTTTTAAATTTTCTGCTTTTTCTTGAGGTCTGCAAATTTTCACACATAAATCTCTACCCATTTTTCAGAAAATCTTACCTAAAAGTGTTACCTTTCTCTAAAAGTACACTTCCCCTAATCTAAGTCACCTAGTCTAAGATACATCCTTAAGAGCTCACTGAAAATGTTGTTCTCAGGGAGAATTAAATATTTACTTAATGATATGTTGTTGTTGCTACTTATCTGTTAATTTGTGGGGTTTATCATCTTAATTTTTGTAAAGTCATCACTAATGTATTGCTGTGTACGGTGATCTTTAAAATCTCCCAAAATACTAATTTACAATGATATCTAACATTTGAAGTTGTAAGATTATATCCTTAGGAATAATTACTGAGTTTGTGTTAATTTTTTGTGCCTCTTCTTTAATCAAATCACTGAAGAGAACCCTACATCCACAAGTAGAATTGTTGGAGTTTTTGGTTTCTTTAAAAATAGTACTTGTTATTTCAAACTAAATATTTAAAACAGCACCCTGTAAATGAAAGAATTCATAACGACTTGTAGATAAGATAATTTTGTATCAGTCAGTTTCTGCTAGGTTTTGTAGCAGTAACAAATAACATTACAACCTCAATGGCTTACAATAGGTTTTTATTCTTACTCATATTCTATGTCAATTCCATGTCATTTTTCCATGTATCTTCTTTATTCTGAGATACAGATGGGAGGAGTATGTCCTACTAGTGACATGCATTCCCATGGAGGAATTGTTTAACAGCACTTAAAGCTTCTGTTTAGATGTTGCACACTTATATCTACTCACATTCCATTGATGGAAGGAAGTCAAATGGCCATGCTCAGTATCATTGGGATGGGAAAGTACACTCATGCCAGAGAGAAGCATTGAAAGTCACATAGCTACTGGTAGAGATGTATAATCCTGTCACAGGGAGGGAAGCCGATAACTGGGGACAAAATCTACCACAAACTTTTCTGAGTAGAAATTTTAAGAAGCAATTTTATCTTGTATTTGTGCATTTATTGATAATGTCTTCTTTTAGCTGCAAAAAGATAAAGCATTGACCTAGGCACTTCTTAGGGATTAAATTCTTAGTCAAAATATTATCTTCTTCCTTAACATGACTGGAGGTGGGGGAGTATGGTGATGAGGGAATAGCAATTTAATTCTCCCAAATATAAATGCAATGAACACTATGCTATCATTTCTATTACTATAAACTTATTTTTTCTCTCACAAACTTGCCATTCTCAAATGAGTCCTATGCTTACTGATGTTAGAAATTAATTACATTTATTATCTTTGGGGAGTTTAGTTGCAATTTTATCAGAGTAAAAGATTGCAAAATCTGCTCTTGAGACATGTTTTTACTATTATGATTAATTCTATCTAGATCCCACAACATTTATTATTTAACCATAACAATAACAGAAAACAATATAATTGCTTAGGTGCTGGTCATCAATCTTTTATGAGACTTTAAATGGGAAAACATAAAACAGCATAGAATTTAAGTAATGCTTCACAGTTTTTTGTTCCCATTACTGCAACCCTCAAGGCTTAGCTGAAGTATAGTATGGTGATTAAAAATACTAGCTTTCTTTCATACAGTCTGGATTACAATAACTAATCAGATGATTTTTCGTACATCCATTGACCTCTATGTGCCTCAGTATCATTTTGGCCAAAATAATTAGTTTCTATTTCATTTATTTATTGTGAGGATTAAAATAGCCTATAAAAAAGTAAAAAGGCTGGCCTTTCACAGAATAAATATCCAATAATTGATAGTGATTCTTGTAATAGCAATTATTAGTAGTACCGTCATAATGATTGAGGATTAAATGTTAGTATGTATGCTATGTATGCGTATATCATTTATAACACTTTCTTCTACATAAAATAAGTACTATTAAAATGTTAGCTACAATATATTATTGTGTAGTATTACCATCAAGATGTATACTCTTCCAGTCTAGAATTTTCTACCTCATGGGTTACTAAGGATAGAGAAAGAGATATAAATTTATATTAAGAAACACAATGTTGACATACTCGATAATTGTTTTTCCAAACTTGTCTCATTATTTTTCCTTTGTCCTTTTTCAATATTTCTTAATCTGATATTGTGGGATGCAGCTTATTCACGTATTTATTTTAGGTCAAATTCTCATTCTGCCATTTAATACTCCTATAACCTTGAAAAGTTACTTAACATTTTTTGGCCTCAATTTGCTCATATTTAAAATAATTATATCATTTATTTCACAGGTGTTTTTGCGTATTTCAAAGGAAATTCTGAACTAAAGGAAACTAAGATGTCTTGAATAATTTCTACTTGAAAAGGAGCATTAATGCATATTTTCAAAAGTCATTCAATTCTCAAAATAATGAGCTATAAAAATTTACTTATTGATAAATAAATACTTCTACATACATAATTTTTGACAACTAAACTGGCAGTTTACATATTTGAGGACTATTTCAGCCCTTGCTACTTTTCAGAGTAACCTATCTAGTCTATAAACTTATGGTATAGATAATGTTTAAGAATATATTTCCTAAATCTTTTCCCCAGTATCCTTAACCTTTAAGATATGTTATGGAAAATAATCCCCTGGTCACATAAGTTTGAGAAACATTGTACACTATATATACTTTATTGAGATTCAAAATAGTGTATTAAAATTCTGAGAAATCCTGCCAAGGAAATGTGTTACATGTAGGAAAATTCATGTAATAAACTTCATTGTGATCCTAAAGACATCTTACATGCAATCATTAACTTTCTGGTGTTCTGCAAAACACAATTAGATGTATGCCTGTTCTTCCAATTTGTTACTTGAAGTCACTGGTGTACATTGAGACATGAGATTGGGAAATACAAGGAAACAGAAAATGTCACTCTTTGCCTAGGAGAAATGACACAAGAGAAATTTCTGTTTTAAGGTATAAAAAAATATGCAAAAAATATCTAAGAATATGTTAAAGAAGTCAGGGTATTTTAGCTTGTAATTGAAAGATATAACCTTGGTCAAAATAATTGGACACCTGAGACATTAATACTCATTTTTTAACTCTTTTTGAAAATTGTATGAAGAGATTTCTCTTCTGGTGATAATGGAAAAGCTTGCAGCAAGCCAATTATCCAATCAAAATCAACCAGATAAGTCAGATTAAATTTAAAAAGAAATCTGATCAAAGACCTCAGAGAGTTTCTGAGGCAGCCAGGACTTGAGGAACTAGAACCTGGAGAGAAGGAACTATCATCAAAGTAAACCTAACTTTCCCATGGCGTTGTTTTCCTCAGGGCCTTTGTCTGTTCTTGGCATGAGGCAAGGGACTGAGAAGCCAGGCAAAATCAGCTATTGAGATACAGAGAAGCCATCAGAGCTTTAGGAGAACTCACAGAAATGAGGAGTGAACATTGGAGTTTGGGGATGTCAGTGCGGGCAGGACTGAGGGATCAAGTTCTCAGAAGGAGGAGGGAGTGAGAAAGAAGCAAACTGGCACTAGGCAGTTTTTTGCCTCAAGTCATTTGCTCATAGAATTGTGCAGAACAAGAGAGGAGGGAGCCAAGATGAAAGTGGCTGAATGTCAGAGTAGAGATTCTTATTGCTTCTTAGTCCTAGGGAGATGGAAAAAAAAATGGAGATCAGGACCCATAAGAATGGAGGAACCTGGGTACCAATGCAGGCTCTAATTAAATGCTATTGAACAGTACTAGAGTAAGTCTTATAAATACTTCAAAAGTGGCCTCAAGTCAGCTGAGTCCCTAACTAGATGGAGGTAATCTTTCTCTTTACTGCCTTTGAGAAGATAAAATGAATGCTCGCTGGAGATAAAAATAATATCATTCAGAGGGACTAAAATTTTTCCCATACATCATTCAATGTTCAATTAAGATTCATTACCAAAAACAAGACAAGGAAGGGAAAACAACACAAAACAAAAAATAGAAGAAGCAGAACCATAGATAACCCAGCTATTAGTGTTATTAGACATGGGCTTTAAATTAACAGTGAGTAATATGTTCAAAGAAATAGATGACCAAAATAAAAACTTTAATATAAAAAATAGAATCTATAAAAAATAATGAGATGAAAATTAATTCTAGAACTGGAAAAATAACTTAAGTGAAGAACTTAATAGATAGTCTTAATAACAGATTGGACACAACTGAAGAGAGGATTAGTGAGCCAGAAGATAAGCTCATTGAAAATATTCCTCTGAATCATTGAGAACAAAACAGATAATATCTCATGAGGTAAATGCTTACTGAGAGGAGAAACCCAAGTCCCTGGGCCTTCAAAAAACACTGATTTAAAAGATGGGTTGAGCTAAAAGTCTTTAAATGCAACTTGAGAGCATTTAATTTCCAGAATGCAACCTATTAAGTATCCCCTATACCTTAGAAGGAAATCGAATATTAGGTCATTAAATATGAAATGTCCTATTTTGAATCAAAGTGTAGTTTACTATATCTCAAACAAGAAGCAGTATGATTAATCAAAGCATGTGTGTAAACTATTTACACAGTTTTGCCATCTTAATGGTAGCTTGTTTATGCCAGCAGCAAAGAAGCCTGGAGGGTGAGTGGCAATGAAATCACCAAAAGCATTTTCTACACCTTGTTAAGAATTGAATATTTTTCCTTGCAAGAAGTGGTCCAAAGCCTGGAAGAAGTGGTATTCAGTCGGTGCAAGGTCTGGTGAATACGGTGGATGACAGAGAGTTTCCAAGTCTAGCTGCTGTAGCTTGAGCAGCATTGCTTGTGCAACATGTGGTTGAGCATTGTCTTGCAAGAGGATTGGCCTGTCTCTATTGACCAATCTCGGCTGCTTAAGCTGAAGCATCCTCATCATTGCATCCAATTGGTTGTAGTAGACATCTGCTGTAATTGATTGTTGACCAGGTTTCATGAAGCTGTAGTGGATGGTACCAGTGCTGGACCACCAAACAGACACCATTAGCTTTTTCTGATGAATATTCGGTTTTGGACTGTGTTTTGGCACCTCATCTTTATCCAAACATTGTGCCAAAATCTTGTGATTGTCAAAAAGAATCCATTTTTTTACCACACATAACAATACAGTGTAGAAATGGTTAGCCTTTATGTCATGACAGTAAAGAAAGGCAAGCTTCGAAACAGTTTCTCTTCTGATGCTCATTTAATTCATGCAATATTCTTCTATCCAGCTTCTTTACCTTGCCAATTTGTTTCAAATGGTCCAATATTGTTGGAATAGTAATGTCAAACCTTTCTGCTAATTCATGCATAGGTTGAGATGGATTCGCTTCCACTACAGCTTTCAGTTCATCATTATCCACCTTGGTCTCAGTGCAACCACATGGCTCATTTTTCAAGATTAAAATCACCAGAAAAGAACTTCTCTAACCATCAAAGTACTATGTGTTCATTAGCCACATCTTTCCCAAACACTTCATTAATATTTCGAGCTTTCTGTGCTGCATTGGTTCCACAACAGAATTCATATTTAAAAATAACAAGAATTTTTGACTTATGTATGGTTTCACAAAAATTGTTCTAAAAAATTTGAAAAATAATCACAAGCTAAAACATGGATTTGAAAGACTGAGGAAGTACCTTCACAATAAAAATAAAAAGTGTCAAAATGAATTGTCAGAGATATCAAGTGCCAAACTTAGTACTTAAGGTACTTAAGGAAATCAGACATTTTATACTTAATAACCTAATAAAAGGGAAATCCCACTCCCCCAAGCATTGAAAATTGCCTGGGGTCACTCATTATAATAAAAAGATAAGATAAACAGTTTTAGACAAATATCTGATTATAGATGGTTATAAATAAACTGCACCATTGCTGTATAACACTGGGAAAGAATTAGTGGGAAATGAGGCTCATTTATGTATTATATTTTTTAAAGTTATTTATTAAGTACCAGGAATGATAATTATATGAGTGAGATCTTGCTTTTTCAAAGTTATTTTTGACTTAAGTAAATCTAATCCCTGTGCCCATAATACCCACAAAAAGTCAGTAGAAATTATTCTTAATCATTAACTTCCTTTCTACAGTGGAAATGTCATAGACTCAATGGTATTACATATACCCTCACCTAGGTATCCAAATAAGTTTTCCATCCATTTTCTTCTTTAACTTCTAATGGAGTGAAGTGTGTTAATATAGTTGAAATTGCATGGCTAAATAATATGATTTATCTTAATTCTCAGATTCCTGGCAAACTGCTTTATAACAGAGTCCAGGAATCGCACTCTATTTCCAAACAAAGTCCATTCAAAGAGTTGGACTGTAGAATGTAATTCAGTAAGAGTAGGAGAGAAACAAGACCAAGAGGTTTGTGAAGATATCCCCAGTGAAAAACATGGCATTAATTAATTACCTAATACCTAGGTATAGAAAGGTGATACCCTTCTTTTCCTGGAGCACAAAAAGCCTACCCTGTTATTAATCACTGGAATTTGAAAGTAAGGTGAATTAACATAAAGGCAAAAGATGCAAGCAATAGGATATTTGGGTCAAAGAGATAGTAGTTGAGCGCAGTGTGATTTCCATATTATGAACTGAAACAGTAACTACATGCATCATTTTTTACCCTGCAACTCTGTGCCTTGAGATTGGCATTGTGTCCTGGATGCCTCACTTGGCCAAGCAACTGGGAAATGAGATAAGGTAACTGGAGAGGAAACTGGAGTGGAGCCTGGAGGCAAAAACTCCAAGATGGAGCAGTGATGGCCTCAGAAGGTAATTGGGCATTTACTTACCCAGTGAACTGAAAAAAATGAAAATTACTTTTCTTATGTGATGGAGCCGTAGCACTAGAAAATCTGATTAAATGGCTCACAATCAAAGGAATGCAACTGGCCAGTTAAAAGAAATTATTGGAATTAAAAAGAAATATATGCTGCTTCTTTTTAAGACTCATTTCTCAAGATAGAACCGAACCATTCAAGATCCGTGAGTTCTATTTCCATTCCTGTGATATGAATTCAAGACAAAGTTCCATCAGTGTTCAAGAAATTCATAAAGGTACCTTCACTCAATTACAAGAACACCATTGGAGAAATTAGTTATCTATGTTCAGGCTATGATAAGGGAAACTATAAGCTCTATTTTTAACTCCTCACATTTTTGCCCACAAATTTCAAGCACTCTATAGGCCCTAGAGTTGGTGCTAAGCAGCTTTTAGTCCTTAGAAGCAGCCAGATCAAATCTCTTTGCTGCTGGACTGAGTCTCTACAGCCCAGTGGGCAGTGCTGAAGGGCAGGTGTACGGGTATCACCATTAGGGTCTTTACCAACATCAAGTTTCCCAAAGAGACTCTCACAACTGAAGTTCAGAGGCAAGCACCTTGCCATAATCCTTTATCTGGGAGAAAGACTATGTTAAAGAAAGATTTTTGTCCTGTCTTGTGCCAAAACTCCATTTCAGCTCTGTGATAATTCAAGGTAATGCTCCTGAATTATCTGAAATCACAGCTGTTCCTCTTTGGAGATGGGGTATGAAGATCTTCCTGAGGTAGTAGCAGACTTTACTGTTACAAACTTTTAGGGCTATGTTTTTGTTGTTTTTGTGTTTGTTGCCTCAGCCTGTTGCTCCTTCTTTTGAGGTTGCAAATAGTTTGAGGTTGAAGTTTCTTCATTTGCAGATCTGTTTGGAAAAATCAAGAAATGAGGTCTGCAGAAAATGGGTGGGCTGTGAATGAGCTTAGGAACCTGGCAGTGTGTAACCAGTACCTAGGGGGAAAAGCTTAGCTTGCTTCAGAAATTTTGTGGTCAATTTAGAGCACATAGTTTGGGAAGGCAATTCAAGCGTCTGCTGCTGACAGTTGACTCTCCTCAATACCTTTGAGGCAAGGAAAAGTCCCAAATTCATGTTGCCAAGTGGAAGGCCATGAACATTCTCCAGAAATCTGTCTTGGTCCTGGAGATTTCAGTTTGAAAATGCTGCCTTTTCTGACCACAGATGGAAACAGCAGCTTTTGTGTTAACCAATTATTCTTGTCATCTTTGCACTAGAGATTAGCACCCAAACAACCCCATACAGCTGGGAGCGCAATTAAATACATTACTAGATGAGGAGATTGGGAGAGACAATAAAGCACCCAGTAAATTGGATGCCACAATTAAACCCAATATGTGGTATTCCCTTTGTTAGAGTTTATGTAAACACACACTCACACACCTATACAACATACACAGTCGGCCTTTAACAACAGGGGTTTGAACCACATGGGTCCACTTATATGTGAATTTTCTTCTGCCTCTGCCACTCCTGAAGCAGTAAGATCAAGCCCTCCTCTCCCACCTCCTCTTCATCCTACTCAACGTAAAGACAATGAGGATGAGGACTTTTGTGATGATCCACTTCCACTCAATGAGTAGTATTTTACTAATGACATTTCCTTTTCTCTAGCTTGCTTTATTGTAAGAATACCATATATAATACATAGAACATATAAAATAAGTGTTAATGGATGGTTTATGTTATCACTGAGGCTTCCAGTCAACATTAGGCTATTGGTAGTTAATTTTGGGGGGAGTCAAAAGTCATATGTGAATTTTTGACTACACAGAATTTCCAGGGGGTGCAGAGCAGGGAGTTTACAGGGGGCTGGTGCCCCTGGCCGCTCGCGTTGTTCAGGAGTCAACTGTATTCCAACTTTCTTGTATTGGCAGCAGAATTGGTGAAAGGTGGCCCGTGAAAGGAAGGAGAAGGAATGTGTACTTTGAAAAAGGGAAGAAATGGTGTGAGAAACCTTGTTCAATATACTTCTACCCCTGCTTGAAAGCTAACAGGTAGCACTAGGACACTGAGAGTGGGGGTAACTTACAGCCACCCACTCCCCCTCACAAGAGAAGCAAAGGCAGAGTGAGTTCTCAGAACTCCAGCATCTAATTTATTTTTAAATTCTAAATTATGTAAGAGGAGTTCTTAAACCACTACATTTATTGATTGAGGGTATGAATTAGGGTATCGAATGAGACTTTTTTAAACTACCAACTACTACTATTTTGGACTTCCTCCTTAGTAATACGATTTAGCATGGGAGGGGTCAGAGGTGTACTTATAGAAAGTAGTTGATTAGCTCTCTGTAGGTTTAGAGAGATCACTAATAGGAACAAAAAGAAAGTTTTTGCAGAGGAGAAATGGAAACAAGATCCAAACATAGGTTTGGATCAGAATGTGGAGAACTTTGAATGTAAGGCATATACATTTGGGTTAGGAGGGTCCGGGCTGAGACTGGGAGCCTGGGGAAGGCAGGGAGAACACTAGGTATGCAGTCGAATTACTCAGCACTCTTTGGTGATAGTGGTAGAATCCTAGCTTGGAATGGCTTACACCAAAAAGAAAATATTAATATGTTAGCTCATGTTACTGAAATGTGAGCTATAGTGGGTATGTGAGTATAGAGGGTCCAGAATCTGAAACATCTCTTGAAAAGACAATACAGTGTATGGGTTAAGGTAAGGACTCTAAAGCCAGACTGCCCAGAATCAAATCCCATTCCTGGCACCAACTGGCTGTGTAACTTGGAATAAGTTATTTAAGCATCAGTGAATGACTCAGTTTCCTTTCCTCTAAAATAGAGACAATAATAACAACTTCTTCACAGAATTTCTGAAAGACCTACAGTGGACTTTCAAAGCACTTGGAACAGTGCCTAGCACAGTTGCTATCTTCACATCAGGACTCTTTCTTTCTAATCTCTCCTGTCTGCTTTCTTCTAGTTGTCTTTATTCCAACAGGTTCTTCCCATTGGGTAGCCAGCTTTCAGCTGTCAGCCTGTTTTAAAACAACCCCAGCAGAAAGGCAGCTTCTTTTTACAAACAGTTATAAGACATTTCAATTTATTCTGATTAGACTAATTTGTAAGTCACATTCAAATCCCCGGTGGGAGGGGGCGGACGGCTAGAGGTCAACTGTCCACCCTGCTAGGAGTCAGGCTCAATTCCACACCAGCTCTGGGCAGTAAGAATAGAGTAGATGCTTCTTCCAAAAAGAAGTGAGGAGCAATTAACCAGAAAAAGACGAAATGCATTCTGGGGTGGATTAACAACAGATGTATTCCCTATCCTGGGCAGGAAGACCTGACATGACTTCATGTTGCTTGGGAAGCCCTGGGTGAAGAACAAGAAGAGATTTTTAATAATTTCTCAACTAAGCCCCAGTTCCTCTTTTATCAACGTTAACATTGTCAAAAATGTCAAGCTAGAAAAGTTCCTTTGTAATGTTCCCATATTTTTCCTTAAATTAATAATTTCTAACATTTATTTAGTATCTGCTGGTGCCAGGCATTGTGCCAGAAATTTCACTCACATGCCCTCTAATCCTCTCATCTCGTGCAAATTTTACCATCTTTCTTTGAAAGCTCGGGGCTTGCTCATAACCAGAGGGTAGTTGGCAGTCAGCATTTAAATGCAGTTCTGTTTGAACCTCATGGCTTGGTCTTTCTACCGCATTGTGAGGTGTCCTTTCTTCCTGCTTTGCTCTGCTCCTGGTCAAATGATTTACAACATCATCAAGTGGGTCGAGGGCACAGATGTGGGGCCAAGTATTTACCCAGTGCTTTGAAGTCTTTCCACACAACTAGTTCTCTACTTCAGCTGAGCAATAGCACTATTTCCTATTGCCACGACAGGGATGTTACTCCTACTGGTAATTAGGAATGAGGCCCTTTCGAGAGTCTTGAGCAGCTCTGTCTTTGAATGACTGGCATTTGTAGCCATCTGTCGCCCACATCCTAACACAAACCCTCTGCTTTAGACTAGGCATCTCTTCAGTGCCTTTTCCTTGTTCCAGTCTCACCTGTCTGACCCCAGCCTCATCTCCTGAGCACTCCCTGCTCCTTCCCTGTTTCTATCCACATCTTCAGGTCTTCTGGGACCCACCTTGTGCAAGAAACTTTCCTAGATTCTTCTAACACACGTGGCCTTGCCCTTATTCCAATCATGTAATTCAGTTGGACCACACAACCTAGTCTTTGATTCTAAACATCTTTTCTCTTTTTTAAACATTTACATAATTATTTATGTAATATATAACTAACAATCTACATAATTATGCATATAACTTAAACAATTACGTACAATACTAACCCAACCTTTTCTATTTTTTTGTCATTTTTATTTGATGTCCCAAAGCACCTAGCTCATGGATAGGCATATATGATTGACACTCAAAGGATAGAAAGCTTTTTGATTTTTCTAACACCTAAAATGCTACTTTCCTACCTCTTTGGCTTCTCAGGCTGTGACAAAGTTGGCTGGGGCTGTAACACCATCATTCCATTTCTTCTCTCTGTTTTGCTGTTGCTCTCCACTAGCATAAAATCAATTAAGGCTCAGTACTGAGTCTTATCTAAAATATTCTGGTGTCATAAAGCATGGACCTCTTTTATTGCCTTGTCATTTTTCTATAGAGAACAAACTAAACCTACTACTAGAAAGAAAATGCAATCTACTCTAGAAGTTTTCCCAGTACATAAAAAAAGAATCATAAATTCTCAGTTTTCAGAGTTACAGTACAACTGCAGTAATCCTAAATTTATGCTTCTGAACAGAAGTACAATTCCCATCCCCCTCGTCTCCTGTGTTCTCTGTTACCCTGCTTAATTTACTGTTATTCAATAGCAATTAGAACAATACTCTCATCCCAGTCAGTTGCAACTGGAAATCATTGCATGCTCACAGCTTCTGGGTGATTATGTTGGGAGGAAGGTTGGTTGTAATCTCCAGTCCACTTCAGGGCGATACCCAGACACAAAGAAGCATAAACAGCAGGTGGGAACTGAACCTGCAGAGTGGAAGAGGCTAGGATAAGAAATTTAGCACAGGGTGAGGGAGGAGGAACAGGTTTGAGTGTTGTCACTACCCCTGGTGTCTCTCTTCAGTGGAGCTGAAACAGTAATTGATTTTTGGAGCAGTCCATCTAAGTTTGCTCCAAACATTCTAAGCCTGTCTGAGATTGCTTCATTGTCTTATTCACCTGGGAAAAGGACAAAAGAGACAGAAGGGGAGGGGTGGGGGTGGGGAACTAGTGACTAGAATAATAGACTGGAGTCATATGCTTTCCTGACACCAACACTGTGAATAAGCCAAGAGAGTCCTTTTGGAACTCCACTCTCTCTCTGTGATTAAACAGAGAAAATGCTAACAGCCCTGATGTAAGTGTGCTGCCCTAGGAGTAAGAAGACCTGGGTTGTAGTCCTGTCTCTGGTCCTGTTTAGAAGTGAAAATGCAGATTAAATCCCTTAACCCCCCTCCCTCTTAGTTTCCCCATTCTGCAACACTTGCAGATGTGTAGGAGTTGCAAACTCAGATGCTTTCAGAGCCAGGAAAGCATTTCAGGAAATTCAGTGGCTCAAGAACACAAGAAAAACTTAAATCTGTAATAACTGGGGTATGCATACCTGGTGTGAAGATGTTTAGCATTCAAATTCAAGTTTTAGAAACTAGAAGTACATATCTTTAGGCCTCCAGTTTTCACCTCTAGACTAGAGAATCTCTTAATCCTTTCCTGTCCAAGGACTTTTTGGACATGAATCCCTAGGAAAGCAGGTATCCTAGTCCAATCAATTCACCATGTTAGTCCTAGCATCTGTCAAAGGGCCTAGGACACAGTAGTTGCAAATTATAATTTGTTGAGTGGCTGGCTATTCTCCTTTAACCTTTCACTTTACACAGTGGAATCCTTGTTTCATTATTTTCAGACTGCTCTCTCATTTGACAGCTTTTGACTTTCTTCTGTTTAATCACTGTCCTTACATCCATCTATCATGTCCTCTGCTAAGTCTTCCCTGAGCTGTGGGAAACACAGTTGTTTGTAGTTTTATTTGGAATGTCTCAGACAACATTAACAGCACAATCCTTCCAAGCAAAGATGGCATAGCAAAGAAACAAACCTCCAGTCACACAGCAGCACTGACAGAAAGAGCGTCATTGGCCCTGCTGCAGGTTCTCTGCACCCTCTTTTAAGGAGAAACTCCTTTTCTGTCTCTCTCTCTCTCATGTGCCTCTCTGACCATTCAGCTCTATGGCTTTTCCCTTTCTGTCTGCCTTCCCTATGGAGCTGACCCAAACTCACCTGCTTCCAAGTTATTTCAAGATGGTTCTCTAGATCAGCTCCCTGGAGAGGCTGCAGAGCAGGGCAGGAGCTTCCTAAATTGGGCCAGATTCACATCCTAAACAGCCCCAGGGAAATTTTCCTTGTTTACACCCCAACCAGACAAAATGCTTACTCTCTCCCTTGCAAGCCTCAAATGCTTGCAAGACAATTACAATTCTTTTTCTATAATATAAACGCTCAAAAGTCTTCCATGGAGTCTGTCTCAGTGAAAACTTTAAAGCCCAGTTCCAGAAACATATAGGGGACTCTCTTACACTGTAGGTGAACAATGAGTATTAGGTATTTTGGAGGTGAGTTGTTATGTATTTCTTCCGTGATTGAAAATGCATGCTATATTTGAAATTGAGATCCTCAAAGGAATCTTCTTTTAGCACTTGCCTTCACTTAAGGCCCAGAGCAATAAACAGATTGGCTAATGATCTCCTGGAGGAAGACAAAGTCTGAGAACTGTAGCTGGCTGTCCTTCCACCTGGGAGCTTCTCTTCATTGTTTTGCCTATAAATAACTGAGATGTGTTCTTGTGCAACTACATTGTGTTTAGCATGTTGTTAGGGACTTGAGAAACCTGGGTACAGCATGGCCTGTTCCTTTCCCTAGATTGAATGAAAGCCAATGTATATAATGTTTTAGTTCTGGTTTCTATAACAACTTACCATAGACTTGGTGGCTTAAACAACAGAAATTTATTTCTTAAAGTCTTGGAGCCTGGGAAGTTCAAGATCAAGGTAGCAGCAGATCCAGTGTCTGGTGAGGGTCCACTTGCTGGTTTGCAGATGGTCATCTCTTGTATCCTCACAAGATGGAAAGCAGGGAGGGAGAGAAAGCTCTCTTGACTTTTCTTATGAGGGCACTAATCCTATCATGAAGCGCCGCTGCCACCCCCCCCATGACCTCATCTAAACCTAATTAATTCCCAAAGGCTCCACCTCTTAATACTATCACATTAAGGATTAAGGCTTCAACATACAAATTTTGGGGGACAGAGGCACACAAACGTTCAGTCCAAAGCACATGAAAAACATTCTAGGAAAAAAAGATGGCTCTGAGTACAGAAGTAGTGGGAATCTTTCAGAGCAGAGCAAAGGGAATGTTAGCTGGATCATGAAGTATGGGTAGGATTTGAGTGGAGGGAGGCAGGCACTAGTTGGAAAAGAAGGGATCTATTTTGACAGTAAGAGGACTGGTCTGACCCTAGGGAAGGGTGTGTATTGAGACCAAACACCAATACAGTAAGTTCTAGCTAGTAGCAGGGACTATGTTTAGAATAACTTCAAAGACCAGGCAAAGCAGTTAAGACCTGACGCAGCAGGCAAAGACTAATGAAATATCTGGAAGACAGCAGCCACATTATGAGAAAGTAATTGTTTACGCTTGGAAGCGGACCCACTTTTGGTGCTAGAAACATGGTCAATGAGAACTACATTAAGGATCTTCTGCCATACACACCTTCCCCTCACTTTTTAAAAGTTGAGGATAAAGGAGATTGTGTGATCACCACTCTAATGAGTTTGAAGAGCAAAATTGTTTTGGATTTTTTATTTTCTTACTCAGGATCACATAAAAGTGGTCATACTAACAAAAATAAAGTGTTCTCTAGAATTTTCAGTTTTCTAGGTAATAGAAATACCTTAAATGGTATCTGGTAGAGTCTACTGATCTTGGAGTTAAAAAGATTCCTTTTTTCTTGACATATTCCTGTTGTGTTTTTAGTCCTTTAATCCAAGTCTCAATAATTCCATCTGTAAATGGGGTTAAATATGCTGGCCTTTCAAAGGGTTGTGAAGAATCAATGGGATAAGCACATGAATGTATTTTGCCTAATGTAAAAGCCCACATCACTAGGTAGTTTCCATCCTTGCTTTCTGAAAATTGAAGAGAGGCCTGCCTCTGTGTGTACCTGTGTGTCTTGTATGGTAAGAACTGTAAGACAATTAAACTGCCGCTGCATCATGGCCTGGTGCTCTCCTGAGTGACTCACTCAGCCCTACGATGTTAGAATGCACAGCATCAGGGGTGCAACGGTGTCTGCTGTGTGCTATTACACCAAAGGAAGAGTCTTAGATAGGTTTCCCTTAAGCCTATCCTGGGAAGGGGGCTGGGAGATTAAGTGGTTTATTTGGGATGTGATTCCAGGAAACATGAGTGAGGGAGTGGACAAAGTGAACCAAAGAAGGAAGCAAATTAATAAAGGATGTGCTAGTGAGTAGATTCCCAGGGTGGATGTTAGGGATCATCCTTGCTGGGCCCCTCTCTGGTGTCTATAAATGCATTTCAGCATTTTCTTGTGAGGGATGAGAAGCTGGGGCATTTATCCACTGGCTCCAGTCCCTTATGCATTGATGATTGTCCCTGGACGTGCTAGGTCCCCAGTCAATCTGGGCAGCTGTGACTTCCAACCACCCCTCATAGCTCTACAGCAAAGTCCTCAAAGAGACACAGGCCTTGAAGGGGAGGCTGTCCACACGTACAGACACTGTCATCTGCACCGAATGTGAATTCAGAGATAGGCGAGGGGGCTTGAGACATCAACACCTTCTACTACAGGAACTATAATTTGTTTAAACATAGGAGGCATCATTATCACAGAATATAAAGTTATTCACAAAGAAGTGAATAAAAGGCAAGTTTTCATAAATGTGGTTGGGGATGGATGGTGAGATTAAAAATAGTATTTTGGCTGTGGAACTTGAGAACCACTGACATACTGTCTTCAGGTTGCTAAGGGTCCGGCTGGGAACAAGGGCAGGGTAACGAACACCCTTTTATACCAAAAGTGGGTCTCTGTCAAAAACAAATCTGACTAGCTCAGAGAAAGTAATGGCTTAGTTAGTAGTACCTAATTATCAGCTAGAATTTCTCATCCCATACAGTTTGAGACTTGTATATGTTGTGAATTGTATTAAGCCTTTCAACTTCTTGGATAATCAGCAATAAGATAAGGGGGAAAAAAAGCCAAAATAGTTGCCAAATGTTTCACATAAGTTTCTGAAGAACATCTGAAAGACAGGTGAAAGTACTTATGTTGCCGAGGGCATGAAAGCCAAAGAATATGAAAAGTGCCCCATATCTAGAGGAAAAATCTCAAGGGCACAACTCTAAAGCAGTTCATCTGAAAAGTGGGCTTCTTAAAACCCAAAGACAACCGTACTTCTGCTCAGAGGTGGGTGGTACTTTGAGGTGGGAGTCTGTCAACCTCCTCATTTGCTGGCAAATTAATAAACTTGTTTTCCTTCTCCTCAAAAAAAGAAAAAAAAACCCAAAGACAATGTACAAACCTGAATTATATCCTGGATTGAAGTCCACGAACAAATAAACAAGCTATAAAAGAGGAAGGAAGGGAGAGAGGAGTAGGGGGAGGAAGGGAGTCCGGGGAGAGTCTGGGAACCAAATAGGAATAAGAGAAAGCTCTGAGAGGTCAGCAACTACATTTTATGAGCATGCCTTGACCTTAGGAACACCTATTTCTCACATTTTAAGTCTGAAGTTAATTAATTACATCACTTAAAGATTTATTGAATGTCTAATTAATCAGTTAATTATTTGACCTAACCATCCATCCAGACAAAATAATCATGGTGACAGTTCTGTCTAGACATTGCCTGATTTTGTCAAGGTCAAAGTCTGGAAGTTATCTGAAAGCAAATTGCTAGTGCACCGTGTTCGTGGAGTTCACAGTGGTCCTAAAGGTAATAGAATAATTTGGGCTTTTCTCAGCTGGTACCTTCTTTTCCAATTGACCTTGTGTTTAGTCCCTGGTCAAAGTTAAGTGGAACGTACAACACTGTGACAGAACTTTCCAGTTACTGATTTTCTGATGCAGCAGCTGATGGTATCTAACACCAACTTGAATACAAACATGTGCCCGCTCACACCTTCCCTGGGGGCACAACCAAATGGTTAAAGTCTGTCTTCAAGCCAAAACGTGTGGATGTACATGCTTACAGATTATGTAGAGATTTAAAAATTCACTGTAACTTGTGTCTGCTGTTCCCTACCCCTTCTAGTTAGAGCCAGATATTAATCTAAGAAGCATGTCTTTGTCATATCCTTTGGCAGCTAGGATTAAGTAACCAGAAAGAGAAAGTGTTATCATATAAATATTATTTATAGAAAAGTCTCCCAATAGGAAGCAAATACATTGAAATATTCTAGTATTTTTTCTTAATATGTAATGTCCATCTTACTAAGAATGTTTGACCTTATCAGACCATTTCTTTATTAATTTTATCTGAAAACTATTTCTCTGAGTTGAAATGGTTTTCAACATGCAGATTCTTGATGAAATTAGGAGGTCAAGTCATCCAAAACAATATCGATGACATAACTACATTAATATTTTTAAATACTCCAAATTATCCATATATTATGTAAGTGGATGTAATTATTCCTTATAAATGTTTAATCTATTTGATATTCAGCAAGATGACAGAAAGCTGATAAAATTGCCCTGCCAGTTGAAAGGATAATTTTCAGGGCAAATAACTTCTTTAATGAAAATCAAAAGCTATCTTTAAATCATAGAATTATAGAGCCAGAAAATTGCTTCAATTCCTTTAGAGCATTAGTTGGCAAGCTACAGCTGGTTACACAAACCTGGCTTGCTGCCTGGTTTTATAAATAAAGTTTTATTGAACCATACCCACACACATTTGCTTACATAATATCTATGGTTACTTTCAGGCTACAACAGTAGAGTTAGTATTTGTAACAGAAACCATATGACCTAGACAGCCTAAAATATTTATATAATATATATAAAATTTATAGTAAATTTTATAGAAAAAAATTTACTAACACTCACTCCACTCACCATTATAGCATCCACTAGTCACCTGTGAATATTGAACACTTAAAATGTGACAGGTGCAACTAAAGAATTGAAGTTAATTTGAATTGTACTGAGATGTGCTTAAAGCACAAAATAAAAACTTATGGTATTAGAGTTCTCCAGAGAAGCAGAATGAATAGGAGCTATATTATCTCACATACAGACATTCATGTATATAGAGAGAGAGACAGAGAGAGAGACAGAGAGATGATAAGGAATTGGCTCATGTGTTTCTAGAGTCTTGCAAGGCCAAATCTGTACTGTGGGTCGGCAGGCTGGAGACCCAGGAGAGCCGATGCAGTTCCACTCTGAAGGCTGGTATCCTTGAGATGTAGAGGGGATGATGGTGCCAATGAACCCCAAATGCAGTCTTCTGGAAAAGTCTCTCATATTTTTGTTCTATTTATGCCTTCAACTAATTGGATGAGGCCCACCCACATCATGGAAGGCAATCTGTTCTACCCAAAGTTCTACCCAAAAATACCCTCCAAGCTGAGATGTAAATTTGATAACCATACTTACTATTTTAAAGATATAAAATTTCAATTACTTATTTAAAAAAAAAGAATGTAAAAATCTCCTTAATTTTTATATTGACTACATGTTGAAATTATCATACTTTGGATATACTGGTTAAATAAAATTAAAATTTTATCTGTTTTTTTTACTTTATAATTTAAGAATATTTAAGATTACTTATGTGGCTTACATTATCTTTGTATTGCACAACACTGTTCTAGACACTATTCTCTGTGAAAAATCTTATTTCATACAGTGCTTACCTGGTCATTTTGAATGGCATCTATATTTACTTATGCAAGCTTATGGAAAACTGGCATAAGTTACTAAAGAGGAATGTGACATATAATTACCTATCATTTGGTTGTTTCTTCTGCTATTGTTTAGTTTTTTTGTCAAATTAGAGAAACAAAGTTCTTTGAGAGAAGTCATTTTAGAAAAAGTTAACTTTTTAATCATTTAATTGAATATACATATGCATTATATTATGTACATAATTATATATTGCTAAATCATATATGTATATATATAATGCTAAATGCACTATGTTTTACTAAGGGCATTACCTGACTGTGGCCTTTTATTTCTTTGAAAGCATACCTCATGCCTTTCTTCCATACTTCCAGATATTTATTTTTGTTTTAACTATATTAAGGTCTGTTATATATAATAAAATTAACCCATTTTAAGTGAACAGTTTGGTGCACATTGGCATATAAATGCACCTATATAGTCACTATTCTATCAAGATGTATAGGCAGTATTCTAAAAATCTCCCCCCCCCACCTTACTTCAATATTCTGATTATTCAGTCAAACAATAATCTAGGTACTTCCATGATGGGGCTTTGCAGATGTAATTAATTTTACTAATTAGCTGAGGGAGCGCCTCCTGGATTAACAGGTGGGCCCAATGCAATCACGCAAGCTCTTAAAAGCAGACGTAGGAGGCAGAAAGAAAGCCAGAGATTTAAAATGTGGAAGGGATTCTACCTGTTCCACGAAGATTCCTCCCGTTGGAGGAAAGGGAACATGAGACAAAGGATGCTTCTAGAAGCTGAGACTAACTCTTGGCTGACAGCCAGTAAAGAAATCGGACTTATAGCTGCATGGACTTGAATTCTTCTGAAAACTTAAATGAGCTTGCAAGTGGATTTATCCTCAGAGTCTCCAGAAAGGAACATAGCCCTACCAACACTTAATTTCAGCCTTGTGAAGTATACAGCAGAGAACCAGAAAGCCACATTATACCCAGCCTTCTGACCTACAGAACTGCAAGATAATAAGTAAGTGTTGCTTTATGCTGCTAAATTCCTGATAATTTATGTCAGCAGTTGCAGGAAATTAATACAATATAGCATACTTTTCTCTCCCTCTTGTAACATGGTGGCAATTCCAATTCACCTCTGCCTGAGGCAACCACCATTCCACTTTGTTTCACTATAGATTAATTTTATTTTTAATAGGATTTCATATCAATGGAATTATACCATATATACCTGTTGGGTTTCGTCTTTGATTTCTCAGCATATTTATTTGAAATTCATTCATTTATCACATATCAGTAGATCACTTCTTTTTATTGCTGCATTATATTTTACAGTATAATTATATAACAGTTTGTTAAATATCTATTGACCTGTTAATGAACACTTGGGTTGCATGCAGTTTTTAATTCTTTTTAACACAGCTGCAATGAGTATTCACATTCAAGTCTTTTTGCGAACCCATGGTATCTACCTCCTGGAGAAATATCTTGGAGTAGAAGTGCAATGTCATATGGTTAACTTCTAAATAAGTGCCAAACTGATTTCTACAATGGTTGTATCGTTTTACAATCGTATCGGCAACGTATAAAGAAGCCCAGTTCTCTATCCTTGCCAATGCTTAGTATTGTTGATCTTATTTTTAGTTTTACCTATGTAGTGGGAATTAGAAAAATATACTGTAAGTATGATTTTAATTTCCATCTTCCTAAGGACTAATGATGTTGAACAGCTGTTCTTGTGCCATTGGTCTCTCTTACAAGTTCTTTTGTGAAAAATCTTTTCAAATTTGTTGGCAATCTGTAATGATGGATTTGTCTCTCATGGTTGCAATGTGAGATTCCAGAGATAGTCAAAATAGAATCTTTTGCCAATTATATTTATTGCATTTTTTTCCAGTATGTATTTTGTTGTTTCATTTTTCTTAATGATATTTTTGATGAGTAGATTTTTTTTTAAATGATGAGTACCATTTAACCTTTGTTGCTTTGCTTATTGGTGGTACTTTTTGTGTCCTAAGAAAGTTTTGCCTATGCCAAGGTTGCAAGGATTTTCAAGCATATTTACTTATAGAGATTGTATAGCTTTAGTGTTTAAATTTAGCTCTATGATGTATTTCAGTTTAATTTTGTGATTAGGGTGAGGTAAAGATCAAGATTCATTTTCTTTCTGCTGTGTACCATCACCTTTTGTTGAAAGACTATCATTCCCAATTCAAATAACTTGGCACATTTGTTAAGAATCAATTAACTATAAAAGTTTGATTCTTTTTCTGGATTCTCTATTTGTTCCACTGATCTATATGCCTAACAATATTACACTGTTTCAATTACTATAGCATTATAGTAAGTCTTGGAACTAAGTACTGTATGTAAGTCATACGTCTTTCGTCTTTTTCAAGATTATTTTGCCTATTTTAGATCCTTTTTAATGTATACATTGTAGAATCACATTCCAATTTCTATAAAAAATACTACTGTGATTTTGATGGGGATTGTGCTGAATCTATAGATTAATTTGGGAAGATTTATTTTGATAATTTGGAAACTTCCTATCTACGAACACATTATGTCTCTGTTTATTTAGATCTTTAATTTTGTTCAGCAGCATTTTGAAAGGTGTCTTTGTGTAGATATTGCAGAGATTTTGTTTTATTTATTCCTAAGTATTTATAATTTTTGACATTTTAATCTTATTTTCTAAATACTTATAGCATATATAAATTTAATTTAAAGTGTATATCTTTGTCTTTTTTTTTTTATTTCAAACTATTAAGGGGGTACAAATGTTTTTGTTAGATGGATACCGTTTATAATGCTTAAGTCAGAGCTTTTAGTGTTCTTATCACCCAAATAGTGTCCATTGTACCCAATAGGTAGGTTTGTACCCCTCCCTTCCTCTCTCTCTTCCCCTTTCTTGATTTCCAGTAAGCTTGGCATCTCTTTGTGCCCATGTGTGCCCATAGATTAGTTCCCAATTATTAGAGACTACATGTGGTGTTTGTTTTTCCATTCCTGAGACACTTCACTTAGGATAATGGTCTCCAGTTCCATCCAAGTTGCTGCAAAAGACATTTCATTCTTTTTTTATTACTGAGCAGTACTCCATGGTGTGTGTGTATACATAATATATATGTATTATATGTACATATACATAATATATATACACATATACCACATTTTCTGAATCTGCTCATGAATTGATGGGCACGTAGGTTGATTCTATATCATTGCAATTGTGAATTGTGCTGTAATAAACATCTGAGTGCAGGATGTCTTTTTGATAAAAGGACTTCTTTTCCTTTGGGTAGATACCCAGTAGTGGGATTTCTGGGTTGAATGGTAAGTCTACATTTATTTCTCTGAGGAATCTTCATACTGTTTTCCATAGAAGTTGTACTAATTTGAGGTCCCACCAACAGTGTATAAGCAGTCCTTTCTCTCTGTATCCATGCCAGGATCTATTGTTTTTTAACTTTTTAATAATGGCCATTCTGAAAAGGGTGATATCTCATTGTGGTTTTAATTTGAATTTCCCTGATAATTAGTGATGTTAAGTATTTATTCATATGTTTTTTGTCATTTGTCTATCTTCTTTTGAAAAACTTCTGTTCATGTCTTTTGCCCACTTTTTAATGGGTTGTTTTTTATGCTTATTTGCTTGAGTTCTTTGTAGATTTGGATATTAGCCCTTTATCAGATACATACTTTGCAAATATTTTCTCCCATTCCATAGGTAATCTATTTACTATGTTGATTGTTTCCTTTGCTCTGAAGAAGCTTTTTAATTCAATCAAGTCACATGTATTTATTTTTGCTGTTGTTGGTTTCTCTAGGTTTAGAAAATAAACCTTTAACTTATCACAGTCCACCTTTAATATTCTGCTTTTCACTCTGAGAAACTTAGTATATTTTTATTTTTTCCATACTTTGTCTTGTTGTTGTCATATATGTGCTTCTCTGTATGTCATAAACCCCTAAATGAATTCTTATTACTTTTGTTTTAGATAGTCAATTATATGTTTACTATTTTTTAAATGATGGGGAAAAAACTATATTTACTAACACTTATACTACTTCTAGTGTTTTTTCCTTTGTGAGGCTCTGAGGTTTTACTAGCTTATGTTTCATTTAATATGAATTTTAAAACATTTTTGTAGTTTAAGACTGCTGGTAACAAATTGTCTCAGATGTTTTTGGTATACTATTCATCAAAGACCCAGTGGAAATTCTATGCAGACTTCCAGAGCTCTTTCTCTGTGTCTCCAATACCCTGCTCTGCAAAGTCTAGCTACGTCACTCTCCGAACTTAGATCTCTGTTTCCTCAATTCACCAAGATCACTGTGGTCTGACAGTGTCAACCCTCCCTGTGCTAAAATGCAGGAAGAGCCTCCAGACATAGTCAGAGCTCACCCCCTTTGGTTTCCCTTCTCTCGGGGCTCATAGTCCTGAGCTGCCTGTTGTCCAATGCCTGCTTCATTTGTTTCATTTATTTTACCCAGTTTTCTATTTGTTTCTAATAGGTGGGCAAGTTCTATGACAGTTACTCCACCATGGCCAGAAGTGGAAATGTCTATTTCTATAGATTATATTAAACATTTACTTCCAAATGCTAGCATCTCTGTTTTATGATATTAACATTTAATTATATTTGTGACAAAATTATTTTTAGAAGAATAGCACTATGAATAAGTATTTCTGAAAACTTGGTGAAAAGTTGGGGTTTTTTTTTTTGTTTTTTACTTCAGTATATTCCTGAGTTAAATCATCTGTACAATCTTAGATGAAATAATGGGATTTAGTGATTAAGTGAGGATAAAAAGGAGTAGGTGAGGTCAGGAGCGTCAGTGATTTATTTTTTTATTTTTTTTTTTTTTTGCACACGTAGTTATGAAGGAGCTCAGAAAATTTCAGCCCACAATATGACTTTTTGATATAAAGAGTATTTTGAATTAAAGACCCTTAGAGATCAACAGGCATTGGAAGGAGCTTTCCCTCTATCTGCATAAAACTTTATGGACAGATCAAAAAGAATAATCGCCTTTCCTTCTCCTCCCTGTTATCTCAATATATTACAGGAAAGAAGATCACGAATGCAAACAGACTTGGCCCAAATCATTTTAAATATTAATACCTTTTAAGTTATTTTAATTTCCAAAGAGAAAATTTACAATCGGGTTTCCCCCCATCCTTTTTTTCTCCCAAGTATCTATTCATCCTCCTTAGTAACAATTTATTATCCCTAAATAGAATTACCTATATTCCTCATCTCCCCCTCTCCTCTAAAATAAGGACATATAAATATCTCAACCTTACTGGGATATTGGGTAATCACTCAGTGATCCTCCCTGTGCGCACAGTAAATAAATCTTTCTTGTCTTAATCTGCCTTATTGTGAGTTGATATTTCAGCAAACCTTCTGGGGTGAGGGGGAAGTTTCCCCTCACCCCCACAGTTAGAAGATTTGTATTCTTTGTACAGTAGTTAATGTATTCTGTGCTTATTGATTTGCTTGACCAGTACTTACACAAGGGGCATAACAAATACAACAGCCAGAAAAACAATATATCATTGTGTCATCTATTTATGCAGAGACCCTCAGATGCAAAACTTGTGACAAAGTAGGCATGCTAAAAGAGAAATCTATTGTGCCAAATATTTTATAGCTTGTCATTCCAGTGCATGCTGAGCTTGTGTACTCCTGCATAAAGTTTAACTCTGTATGATTTTTGAACAAGTCTATATTTTACATTTTTACTTAAAATATCCCATTCTGAAATTTCAAAACTATTGCCTAAGTATAAGGTTAGAGGAAATGAAGGAAGCTTAATACAGAGACATATGTAAAAGTAGTTTAAGAATAGATTTTGTAGCAAACCAAATAGAAGTTAACTGTGGATGTGATCATCAAAAGCTAAGGCAGTCTAAGACTGAATCCACGGAAATAAAATATTTACAATAGCAAAGGTGACACTTCTGTTTTTTTTGCTTGTCAAGACCATACCCAGATAATTATGTTCCATTTTTGGTGCCTTCTTTTTAATAGGGACACATTGAAATGTAAGTTTCTCAAATGATAAAGATCAGGAGGTTAAGAAGTCTAGAAATCATGTTCTGTGATCTGGGCCAGACTGGGTCATAACAATTTACTAGACTCAGTAATAATTTTCTAGAGCTTTGAAGGAAATTTTATTAAATATTCATTTAACCTTAATTCAGAGCAGAATCTGAGCATAAGGGGAGGAAAAGTAAGGAATCGGGCCCTCTGGTGACAGCTCCCTACTGGCATTCTACTTTGCCAGGCAACTAAGAACTGGCCCCAAACTTGCATACACTATTGCCCCAAACAAAAGTCATGTGAATAACCAGACCCAGCTCTCCCTTAGAAGATGACATAGGAATAACTTATTATTGCTTAATATTTCTCCTTAGGAGAATGTCTCATACTGCCTCTACCTTAAACAGCTTATCAAAGCATTCCATCCAACCAAATGTAGTACTGTCCTTGAGAAAGAGTCTGTTAAACAATAGCTTCCCTATATCATTATATATTGAGTGTCTTTTCAGTGTCCCTTATAGATTAGGGCTATGAGTTGGTGCTAGTCTTTCACTCAATTCAGTCCTCCTTATGAGGGATAATTAGAAAAATTAGAAACATAGATTAAAAGTAACTTATGATGCATTTTCTGATCAACTAAAATAACTTTCTTCAAATATTTTAAGAGTTTCTCTGGGAAAATTGTAATAGAGGTATTACATGTAACCCCAAAGATTAAAACTAGTGTCAATGTGTATAAAAGTCAAGAGATAAATTTGGACTTCCCACCAAAATTCAATTGTAAAAATCAAGGTTTTAGAGAATCACAATAAGATATCCTCAAAGCTTTTCAACCTATGGAACTAGCCATCATTTAGATCTACTGTACTGCAGAAATCTTGTTCTCTAATGTCTTATTTAAGGTATTTTGTTGTTGTAACAGATAAATTGCACATCTCAGTTACTTAACAACATGTTAGTTTTTTAACTTATAACAATTCCAATACAAGTGATTGTGATTGGCTAGGCAGAGAAGGGGAAACATCTCTCTATGGATTCATTCATGGATATAGGCATCAGTATTTGCACTGCAAATAGAGGCTTCATATTTTTTATAGCTAGGTAGACATCTTTACAACTACCTTATCTGCCCAGTCTATCATCCTTCCATGTCTTGCTTTCTTATTATTAAATTCATTCTTTGACGTCACAAACTTCTCTACTTCATGAATTTCTTTATTTCCTTGTAACCAATCTGGACTTTCCAGGGCTCTCTTTCTTCCTATCTCGGATATATTGTTTATCATTTGAGCTATTCTCTGACATACACGACTGTCCTTGTGGACCAGTCTTTATCCCCCAGTGAACTATGTATCCTAATTTTGGATTAAAGTGAAGACTGTCTTAAACAACCCTAAACCCAAGTGAATAAAGTATGATGGGACATAACACAAAATAATACATAATAAACTAAGCAAGTGTTTGGTCTCCATTCTGCCAGTCACTGCACTTGATAGAGATAAGTGTCATTGCCAGTTCCAAAACTGGCCTTCCTAAAATTTCACTACTCGCTTTAACCTCCCATACACCTGTGGTTGTCTTCATCTTGGGAAAGTTCCTTACCTAGGATTTAACTCAAACAATTGTGTCTACCTGTAATGATATTCTTCCAACTTCTGCCTCTCCATTTACTAATTTACTCACACTTTTTCATATTTATTTCTCACTCAAGTCAGAAGTTGGATTAAGTCTCTCTGTGTTCAAAGCAAATACCTCTCCCTGCATGGGAAACCCCAGACCTTACCTTTCCTTCAGTATTATTTTATAACCTTCCCTTTTCTCTCCCAGTCTTAATTCTCAGGCTTCTTGCCTACTAACTATAAACTATGTTCAAGTTTTTTCTTACTAAAAACTCTTCCTTCTGTTGATCAGTCTTGCACTCTCATTCTCTTCACATCCAAATGTCTCAGAAAAGTTGTCCACACTTACTTTCCCCATTGCTTCCCTCATATTCATGTTTTAGTCCACTGTTCTCTGGATTTTAATCTACCTCTCTAGTTAACAGATACCTGGGTCAGCTAGTACTATGAGAAGAGTTAGAGGTCCAAGAATTATGCAGATGATTTTCAAGATGCACCCTATATCTATAAAAATAGAAAAAAAAAAACTTGAAAAAGAAGAGATTATATAATTTCTGAAGTGACTGCTGCATTTGAAAACTAGAAGATAATTAATAATCATGATTGTGTCATGTTCTTTTTAGAACTCTAATGAATATCGTTATTCTAAAGATGGAAAGGAATCCATTAGCTTTGGAAGTTTGAAAGCCATTGAAATTATAATTGAAGTTGTTAATCAAAAAAATATTGGGACTTCTAGAAAGATATAGTAGATATAATTTTTCCTATTCCTCCCACTAAGTAGAACTTAAAACCCTACTTATTATATTAAACAAACATAAGAAGACTCTTAAAAGCAGAGAGAAGGCAGACTGACTAAAGACCTTGAGACCAGTGCAATGAAGTGATAAATTCCCTATTTTTTTTTTTTTTTTTTTGGTTTTATATATCCCACACTTGGAACTGAAAAAGCTGGCAACTTGGAAATGTCAATGGGGGCAGACCAAACAAAACAAACAACCCAATAAAAACCTGTTCTCTCTAGCCAAAGGACCAGAAAAGGGGCAGTCTAGAAAGACAGAAAATTAGTTTAGTAGACAATAACCATTCAGTGTTTAGCCAAACAGCACAAAAAATACTTTGGAGCCCATTGTGTTAACAAAGGTTGGGTGGAAAGCCTAGATTTCCATTCTTTTGAGGCTATAAGAAGGTACCCAAACACTCCTACTAGGGTGGTATCAAAGAAGGCTGAGTAGGGAGCCAAGACATTTATACTCCATGGCTTGTACTCCTAAGAATGTCAGTGGAAACTACGTGGGAATCCTGGACTTCCACCCACAACCAGCAGTAGAAAAACTGACCTCCAGGGTGGAATTAGAGAAGGTCTACTGGGGAGCCAGGACTCTCTCCATCACCAAGAGGTAATGAAGCCATCTCCATTGTAATGTTAGTAGAGACTATATGCAGAGCTGGAAGTCCCAACCTCATTCATCCATAATGAGGAATTGCCTCCTTCAAGTGTCATCAGTGGCCAAGTGTAGAACCTAGACTCCTATCTCTACCTGGCTATGACAAGGCAGTGCCCTGCTCCCCTTCCTCTGCCAGAGTGGTATCAGGGAAAGGCAGCTACCAAAGGATTAAATGAGATCCACAGTGTCACATAACATAATACAAAAATGTCTGATTATCAATCAAAAATCACTCACCAAGGCAAGAACAGGAGCATCCCAAACTGAATCGGGGGAAAGAGGAAGGGAAGAAAAATAGATCCCAACATTGAAAGGGAAGACATGTCAGAATTATTTGGCAAAGATTATAAAGTTTCCATGATGAAAATGCTTCAAATAAGCAATTACAAACCAACTTAACAAATGGAAAATTAGAAAGTCACACTAAAGAAACACAGGAGATAAAAAGAAGGACCCGACTGAAATTTTAGAACTAGAAAAATATGATAACTAAAATAAAAAGCTCAGCAAGTGGGGTTGACAGCAGAATGAAGGGTACAGAAGAAAGATCAGTAAGATGTAAAATAGAATACAAATGATATAAACAACAGAAAATAAACTGAATAGAAGTAAACAGAGTACCGGGGTCTGTGGGACTATAGAAAGATATTAATGTAACATTTATGTCAGTCCTAGGAGAGGAGAAAGGATGAGGCTAAAAATTCTGCAAATAGATAATAGCTGAAAATTTTCTAAATTTCTAAATTTGGCAGAAAACAAGCCTGTAGTTTCAAGGAGCTTAGCAAATTCAAAATAGGATAAAACCAAATAAATCAATGTCTAGAAACACCATAATAAAAGTTCTGAAAATCAAGACAAAGGTAAAAATCTAAAAAGCAGGCAGAGAAAAATGACACCTTTGGGGGAAAACAATTCATATGACGATAGATCAGAAAGCTTGAGGTCCAGAATGAAGTAAAATAATGTTTTTTAAGAGTTGGAAAAAAGAACTCTCAACCCGTATACCTATATCCAGCCAAAATATGCTTCAAGAATGAGGGAGAAATCAACACATTCTCAGATTAAAGAAAGCCAAGAGAATTTCTCACTAGCACACCCAGCCCCACCCCCGTGCCCCCCAAAAATGACTAAATGAAGTTCTCAATATAGAAGTAAAACAATTTAAAAAATGAAACTTGGATCATCGGGGGAAATAAAGAACACAGAAGCCAACTAAATAAAAATAAACAGCTAACTACAACAGGCTTTCTTTTTCCTGTTGGTTTTCTAAATTGTTTGTTCTTCATATTTTTTCTTTTTAAAAAAAAAAAAATAATAGAGACGGGGTCTCTCACTCTTGCTCAGGCTGGTCTCAAACTCCTGAGCTCAAGTGATCCTCCCACCTTGGCCTCCCAGAGTGCTGGGATTATAGGCATGAGCCACTGCACCTGGCCTAAATTGTGTTTGTTGAAGGGAAAAATCATAACATTGATGCAATTCTAAATGTGTGTAGGGGAAATATTTAAGGTAATGATATTACAAATGCGAGAGGATAAAGGGTAATAAAGGAATGCAATGTTTCTCTCTCTACTGGTAAATGATGACACTGTTAGTCTATGAAGAGTTATGTATATATCGTGTAATACAAGGTCCAGCACTCAAGCAACCTACAATGAGATAAATTCAAAATCACTATAGGGAATTCTATTTTTAATTTTTTCAGAAACCTCTGTACTGTTTTCCATAATGGTGATACCAATTTATATTCTTACCAATAGTGGATAAGGATTCTTTTTCCAACACCTTCCATAATATGTTATCTTCTGTCTCTGTGATAATAGCCACCCTAGCAGGTATGAGGTGATACCTCATTGCATTGTTGATTTGCATTTCCCTGATGATTAGCACCTGATGTTAAACATCTTTTCATATACCTGTTTGCTGTTTTTACATCTTCTTTGGAAAAGTATCTATTCAGGTCCTTTGCCTGTTTTGAAATTAGTGGGGTTTTTTTTTTCATTTAAATTTTTTTTTTGCTCTTGAGTTGTATGAGCTGTATTATATTTTACATATTAGCTCCTTAGCAGATATATGGTTTGCAGATATTTCTCCCAATCTGTAGGCTGCCTTTTCATTTGTTGATTATTTCTTCTGCTGTGCAGAAGCTTTTTAGTTCAATGTAGTCCAATTTGTTGATTTTTCCTTTTGTTGCCTGAGCTTTTGGTGTGATATCCAAAAAATCATGGCCAAGGCCAATATCAAAAAATTGCTCCCTTATGTTTTCTTCTGGAAATGTTATGGTTTCAAGTCTTATGTTTAGAGCTTTACTTTTGAGTTGATTTTTGAGCATGGTGGAAGAGTCTAGTTTCATTCTTTTGTATTATATCCAGTTTTCCCAGTACCATTTATTGAAGAGACTATCAAAATTATGACACAGCAATCCATCTGCTGGGCATATACCCCCAAAAAATAAAATCAGCAACTTGTACAGATATCTGTGCTTCCATATTCATGAGAGCATTATTTACTGTTCACAGATTTAGCACAAAAGCATGGTTAATAAAAGGAAAAATTGATGAAATGAACTTCACTAACATTTTATATAAAACTTTTACAGTGAAAAAGATTCTGTTGGCCGGGCGCGGTGGCTCACGAGCCTGTAATCCTAGCACTCTGGGAGGCCGAGGTGGGCGGATCGTTTGAGCTCAGGAGTTCGAGACCAGCCTGAGCAAGAGCGAGACCCCATCTCTACTAAAAATAGAAAGACATTATATGGACAGCTAAAAAATATATATAGAAAAAATTAGCCGGGCATGGTGGTGCATGCCTGTAGTCCCAGCTACTCGGGAGGCTGAGACAGGAGGATCGCCTGAGCTCAGGAGTTTGAGGTTGCTGTGAACTAGGCTGACGCCACGGCACTCACTCTAGCCTGGGCAACAGAGTGAGACTCTGTCTCAAAAAAAAAAAAAAAAAAAAAGAAAAAAAGATTCTGTTAAGAAGTTGGAAAGACAAGCTACAGAGTGGGAGAAAATATTTACAAGCCACTTAGCCAACAAAAAAGGAATAGGAACAATATTTAACTCAAACCTCAACAGTACAAAAGCAAACAATCTGGTTACAGAGTTGAGCAGAAGACATGAAGATACATTCCACCCAACAGGATTTACATATGTCAAATAAGCACATGAAAATACATTCATCATCATTAACCACTAGCGAAATGCAAGTTAAAACCAAAAGGAGATGTCACTACACATCTATCAGAATGGCTAAAATGAAAAAACAGTGACAACATCAAATGCTAGTAAGGATTCACAGAAACTGGAGCACACATACATTGCTGAGAAAGATGTAAAATTGTATATTAGCTCTCAACAACACTTTGGTGGTCTCTTAAAAAACTAAATATGTAACTGCCATAGGAACCAGAAACTGTATTTCTGATCATTTATCCTAGAGAAATTAAAACCAGTGTTCCCACAAAAAGCTACACAGAAATGTTTATGTGAACTTCATTCCTAATAGCAGAAAAAAATAAAATGAGAAAAGTCCTTCAACATGTGAGTGACAAAATGAACTGTAATATCCATACCATGGAACCTACTCAACAATACAAAGAAACACTTTTTTTTTTAACCTATAACAACCTAGATGAATCTTCAAGAGCTTATGTTGTATCAAAAAAGACAATCTCAGAAGCTTAAGTACTATGTGATTCTATTTCTATATAACACTCATGAAATACATAACAAAATATAACAATGGAGAACCTTTCGTTTCCTACTTAGCATTAAGAAGGGGCTGAGGGTGGAAGGGAAGCCAGTTGTCTTTCAAAGAAAAGACATCATGACAGATCTTTTTGGATAAAGAAAATGTTCTGTATCTTGACTATATCAATGCCAATATTCTGGTTGTGATATAATTTACAAGGTTTTATCATTAAGAGAAATTTGGTAAAAGGCATGTGGAATTTCTTTGTATTATTTCACACAACCATATATGAATCTACAATTGTCTTAAATAAAAAACATAATTTAAAAAACCCAGAAAATTTATTAGGAAGCAGAAGCCAGATTGCAGTGGGTTATAGAATTAAGAAGATGATAGGGAATTGTGTATGGGGAAATATTATGTTGTCCCCTAAGGCAAATCTTATATTAATTGGTTAAGTTTATAGGCTTTTCTTTCTCTGCACAGTACTCAAATGTAGTTATTCACTCTAATTCAGTGCTCCGTTCTACAGTCTCCTCCAGACACTCTCCCTGAATGAGCTCATATGTTCTCATGGTTTTAACTGCCTATATGCTAATGATTTCCAAATTGACATTGTCAATCTTTTCTCTTCAAACTTCAAATTCTTGCAGTCCATTGCATAGTAGACACGCTCATGTGGATGTTCTGCAGACACCATAGAGCAGAATTCCTCACTTTCCCTTTCTGGCAGTCTCTGTTTCAATTAGTGTCACCACCATCCAACTGTTCGGCCTAATTAGTAACCTGGGAATTATTTTTGACTTTGGTGTAACTTTCAGACCCCTTGCCATTCAAGCACCAAGTTTAGACACCTTATTTTCACATCTATTTTTACCGTGCTCAGGTTCTCATACTTCTCTCCTATCGACTACTGCTATATTTTTCTAACTGGTTGCCCTTCCTCAAGATTTGCCCACCTCAAATTAATTCTTTGCACATCTTCCAGAATTTTCTAAATTGCAAATTGTCCATGTCATCCCCCACTGCCCACAGAATAATACTTAAGATCCACATCAGAGTATAAAAGCCCTCTGTCATCTGGTCCCTCCTATCTCTCCAGACTCATTCAGGTCTTTCTCTGCCTGGAACTTTATGCTCCAGGAGCATTAAATTGCATGTAATTGTCCTACATCACACTTGCTGCCTTTTCTTGTAATGACCCTCTGGTAGCAAGGCAGTATATCTTTCCCTACTCAGCCCTCCCACAGAGACCACTCCCCACTCTTCTTCCTCAGTTTTATTACTCTTCAATATTTAAAACTCTCATTAAGTATCATTTCCTCTTCTTGACCTTATAGGATTGCATAGTTGCCCTCCCATCTGCCCACAGCATCCTATGTGTATTTGTATGTGTATGTTGCCCCTCCTAGATATTATTTATATATCTGGTTTCCCCATAGATGGGGAGATATTCAAGGACAGCAAACATGTCCACAACTCCAGGATAATGATACCAAGTGGACGTGGAACCTTTCAAAAACTATCCCAGCTTTCATTACATAAAAATAAGTTTTTATAAACTTTCAGAGTTCAAATATGGAGAATATGTGCCTTGTTCATTCATTGAACCAATATGTACTCACTGCCAAACCTTGTATGGGGATGAGGAATACAATAATGAGAAGGCATGCTTCCCGTCCTCAAGCTTATAGTTAAGTGTAATGTCACTCTGCAAAATGTACAATAGAAAAGATACAATTCTAGTATCAGTTTCACAAGGTCCAATTCAGTGATTTGGGGGGACAGGGTGTCAGCAATACTACAGGCAGCCAAAGACCCAAAAGTCAGAGGTAGGCCAAGAAGTCACCAAGAGAAAAATCCTAACACAGAGACAGTACTTGGGTATAAAAATAAATATTTGGGATCAGTGTGGTGGGAGGAATTGAAGGAGTTAAGAATGAAAGAGGATATGGGGTGAACGACAAAAAATGTTTGCTAACATACTTGGCTTGATTTTATAGATGGACTGAAATGTAGGACACAGGTGGTGATAATTCTAAACAACCAGCAGAGGACTTGCCACTGTGTCCTCAGACAATCTTACTAGACCCCATACTAATGGGATTTGGCTGCAGTGACTATGAGAGATTCTGGTCTCCATTGTTGGAATGCAGAAGGCAGCTTTCTTCTAACTACCAGCTGATTCTTTGTATGCTGCTGAACTCAAAACAAATAAAACCCTCAGTTATTTGATGCCAGCACTGAGCCACCAGCAGGTTATATAGTGCCTTCTATACAATAAGAAGATCAGGAACTTCTTTCCTACACCAAGTTACTATTAAGTCCCTTTGTTAGGAGTGAGTTCAGTTGCACCAAGTGGGCAGAGTGGAGAAATCTGATCCAAGGCACCTGGGTCTCCTTAAGAAAGTTGCCTACTCATCCACTCAGGTGCTTTCCTGTTTTAGTGTAATTAGGAATTCTTACAGTGACTCCTGTCTCACCCCACTTCCCAGGTGAATTCTAGTTCCTTTAGAAAACTTTGCATATTCTATTCTTATACTATGGTTTTTGGAGCAGCTATTTTCTCCCAGGATTTACTATATTCTCCTGCTGCTGTGAGGGATAGGATGTTTGAGCTTCACGAGCTACGCACTCACTGTAACTGAATGAAAGTGCTTAGACACAGAATCAAGCAGTAATAAAGAACCACCCAATGGACCATGATCCCTGACCCTACTGCCATGTCTAGAGAGTCTGGGAACTCTGTAAGTGATAGAATTCATTTGAAGTCCTTTTATTAATCGGTTCATTCATTTTTATTAAACGAATATGAATGAAGCCCTTACTATATGGCAGCAGATGTGTTAAGTTCTTGGTTCCTGCCTCTGTACAGTTTTCAGTCTGGTGGGCTTAGACCATCTGGTTTACAATCTACCGCTTGGTTCTAAATCATTCACACTCCGAGGGCACACAAAGTGGGCCACAGAGCAGCCTAGCACTCTCTGAGGAATGAGTGCACTTCTGAGGTTTATTGCTTCTCAATCCCTCATTGAAGCCCCAGGTTTAAGCTTTTCCTCTTACGACCCTTAACATCTGCCTGAGTGAATCTGAGTAGTCATTCTTCACCTTCTGCATCTAGTGTATAAAATAATTCAAGCTAAGATACTGCGTGTTGTAGCAGTACCTACCAATATGCTGTCTGCCCAAGTAGGGTTGATAATCTTACTGTTCTCATTCCAGTATCATTACAGCATTCAAAAGGGTTTAGCTCTTCCTCAATCCCTGTCTTACTGGTCTAGCACATTCCCTCCGTAGTTTTCTGCCTCATACTTCAGTTCTTCCTTAAAGCAGGGGTGCTCTCCTGAACTCCAGCCCATTTGCCTGGGGCCCTAATACCCTTTCCAGGTCTGCCAGCTTCATCCCTAGGAGAGCTACTGACCCTTCTTCTAATTCTCCCCCTCATTTACTAGGGCCCTGAAATACCGCTGTTCTGCTCACAACCTGTTCCCGCCCACCTGATTTCAGGTACTTCCACCATCTGTGGCCCTGCTGCTGCACCTATCTGTCAGTTGTGCGTTTTGCCAAGCTCTGGCATGCTTCTAGCAACAATTATCATACACACACAGTTCAAGGGTGTGTTGAAACTGCCACCTTCCCTGTGATATTTCTTCCCATAGGATAGCAAACAAATTCAAAATTAAGCAGTAGTACAATGAGTTGAAATAATTTACAGATATTTTTAATGCCGGAGGAAAAAATAATGATCCGATTAAATCTTCCCCTAAGAAATCATTATTCTATTGAGTTCATCCAAATAGCAGGGTGTGATTTTAATTATTATAATGGAACATAATTGTCACTAAACTGAGGAGTTAATTATTCTGAAAATAATTGTGTCATTCTTCTACAAATAAAATGATACAAAAATGTATTTTGTGGCTCTGAGTTTTGAATAATACCAACACAGCCAATGTATTTACTCATGTGAAACTTAAGCAATAGTCACTTGTGATTCACCCAATTTTCTCCCTAGAGTTGGATTTGCAATTTTAAACTTGCAAATTAGATGGAGGCTTCATTATATCTCTAATGGGAAACACAAAATTCCTACGGAAGTGCCTCAGAGTTGGCATTTGCGATCCATCTTAAATGCCACCATCCGGTTGGAGCATTGTTATGGGTCTCATTGAGGCTGTCTAGTTGTTTGTCTTTTCTGATTTTCAGATAATCCAACAGAGACCCAAAGACATGAAATTATTAATCAGTTACCCTCAAATGAAGGCAAAATTTTATCCCCAGTAAGTATTTTTAAGGTTAAGATTGAATGGTGACTGTCAGGACATAATCTAAGAAGAGTCTTGGGCAAAAATGATGGAGAAGAAATATTTGGTAGCCCAACTCCATCTCCTTATCTGGGGCTTCCTTCCTTTAATTTAAGCATCACTCCATACCATATTCATAGGTTTCTTTGTGCTGGTTTATCTGAACTTCCCTGTCTTTCCACCACACCACCCCTCTCACAGCCTGTATCCTGGAGCTGTGGGCCCTTAACCTCCAACATTAGTGGTTTAATGAGAGTCCTATTCTCTCATAGAATCTGTCTGCTGCATACTTGAATCCATTAGTGCCATTAGTATGATTTGCTATCATAAAAGTCTTTTGGTTTAAAATTATTCTTCAATTGCCAATTAGGTGTCATAAAGTCAAGATAAGAGGGAAGGAGCTACATAATTTGGAACTAGTCCCAGCAGATCTGTCAGAGATCAGAGAGGCAGATAATCGGAATGAGGTTTAAGCTTTAGATGGGGGAGAGTGGGCTAAAGATTAAGTGAATGTAAAGTTTCCATTGGGCTCCACTGATATCAGCATTTGCTCTTATGGAAAAAAAGAACACATACTCAGAATTTAAAAACAAGACTCTATTGTTTTTAAGAACTATAATGCAGGAAGGAAGAAGGGGCTGGGGACCACCACAAGCCATTTCATTAAAACATCAAAATCATAGATTTTCATTTATTAATTCATATAAGTTATATTCCAAGATTTGCCTAGTGGTTAGCATGAAGTAAAAACCTCATAACACTTGGGTAGTAAAGATGAGAAAATGTAGCGCTCAAAATGCCAGCATGAGTAGCCAGAGATAGTGAAACAGAATGCAGAGAGAGGTTTGTTGTGGAAACTCAGGAAGCAGAGTATTCTAAGAGGAAGAGGTCAACTTTATCAGTTGTTGTTCAGAATCAAGTGAACTGAGAAAAAAGTAATGCTCATTTGAGTTGAACCACCTAGAGGTTACTGGTTACTTTAACAAGAGCTGATTTAGTGGAAAGATGAGGATAGAAACCAGATTGGAAGGGCTGAGGGATAAGTGGCATGCGTGGAGACAAGTATAGACAGCCCAGAGGAGATAAAGTATATGGGGAAGAGAGAGAGATGCAAGGTTGGTTTATTTTTGTTTTTGTATTAATTGGGAAAGACTTAAGTGTGTTTAAAAATAACGATTCAGCCAAGAGGAAGTGGTTGGACATTTGAGAGAAGGAGAGGGGATTAAGCAACATGGCCTGGTCCCTGAGTAGGCTGGCACTGGTGAAACAAAAGCTAACACAGTATAAGGATTGGCCCTGGGTTAGAGATGGGGCAATTCTTGGCTCTGTCATTAACTCTTAGGAGGAGATGCAGAGATCATTAATTCCATTTTCTCAGTTGGGACCTGCTTCTCTGTTCATGAAATACCAGCAGCATATTTGAGTTTTATTCCTGGGAGCCTTTTCCAATTTGAGATGGGAATTACATTGTTTTTAGGACGATGAGAAGCCTGAAACTCCACCTGCTGCCAGACAGGAAGGCAAATGTGAGACAACCCTGCAAGTGTGAAGCACACTCCCTCTGGGGTGTCCCTAACCACCAGTGACAGCTTTTGGTTATGTTGCTTACAGATCCTAATCCTGGGAGCAGGAGCCTGAGTTATTTATTAATGGAGAATGGAGAAAAACAAGATAGAGATAAACTGTACATGTCATTTCTATGATTTTTTTTTAAAAAGGTAAAAAGAGGAAATAATTTTTTTGTCCTACCATGTCACACATTTGGCACAATCAATGACCCTTCATGGCTTAGTCCGGAGATTGTAGTGTCCTACAAAAGTAAGCTAAAAGGGGGAGAGCCCACCAGTGGCCTACAACAGGGATCCAGAAACCAAGCCTACTGACAAATCCTGCACACTCCTTAGTTTTGATTTAAAAAAAAAAAATTACTGGAACACAGCCACGCTTACTAATTTATGTATTCGCTATAGCTGTGTTGGTGCTACAGTGGCAGAGTTGAATAGTGTAACAGAGACCATATGGCTCACATAGACTAAAATATTTATCCAGTTGTTTTTAGAAAAAAATTGGAGGACCCCTGGCCTTGAGGAAGAGAAGAGCTATGCAATGCCCCAGGCTACTGACAGAGTAGGAGAAAAGAGTTCCTACTCTGCCACAGAGGAGATGATTTTAGACAGGTCTCACAGTCAGAATCCACGGACCCAGCCAGAGGGCTGGATATAGAGACAGGGCCCAAGTCCTCATAAGTATTCAAACAGTCCTCTATTCTGTTAGAGGACTGGGATTCTGAGGGGAATTTGGGTTATGGGAACAAAGCAAAACCCAAGAATTAAGACAGCAACACAAGACTAAGGTAGAAGCATCATAATCCTGGCCTCGAGTCACATAGAGTGAAGAGTCTTATTCTTTGGCATACCACTGATTGTCTTGGGGAAGGCAACATTTTGAAGATAGAAGATGCTGAAGAAAAATAATGAATTCTCAAGCTATAAGCAGAACAGAATATAATAATCAATATTATTTAGAGAATTTGGAATTCTTAAAAGCAGAATTGACAAACACACTGTGTCAAGATATCATTCATATTTGTCTGAATGGAGTCTAAAAGGACTCTACTAGAGTTTCTGCTTTGGGTTAAAATATTACATAAAGGGATTACAATCTAGAGACCTCGACTCTATTATACTTGGGTAGATGCTTTAGACTTTTTTATACTGTACTTTTGAACAATCATCAATGTACTAGCTTCCTAAACCCTCCTAAAAATATGAACTCCTTTCCCTGGCTTTCAAAGCAATCTCCTAATAGATCCGGCCCACAACTCTGAACCTGTTTTTATAAACCAGCTACTCTATTTGTGCCTATTTTCTCACTCTCCAAATGTATCTCTCTCTTTTTCTGTGCTTTCCAACATACTGGTTTACCTTCTCTGGGCTGTCATTTCTATCTTTACCTCCATATAGATGTGTTACACCCAAAGAATAGTGGGATTCTCCATGGAAACCTTTCTGACACCCCGCTTTTCCTAGGCTTTACCATAGAACTACTAAAGCACTTATCATTTGGCCACTACAGGGTTTTTTTTTCCCCTCAATTATACAGTTATTTTCAGGGGTTTTTGTATGTAAGTATTATCCTCTTAATTAGATTACTATTTCCATACAATTGGGAAATTTTCCATTTTTGTTCCTATTTTTAACAGCTAGCCATGTCCTGGGTAAGAGGCTCGTCACTGAGTTTACATTAAACAGCCATGAGTTTGAATTCTGGCTCTTGCATATTCAGCTATGTGAGCCTAGATAGGCTGTTTAACTGATAGAAGCCTCAGTCTGCATCTGTAGCAGAATGATGACCATAACTTTTTCTTCAAAGTGTTGTAATAAGCACCCTCAAAGCAAGAGTATTGTCCATCTAGTTGACTACCAACATGAACAAAGCATAGTACTTGATAAAGACGGACTGATAAATATTTAAATAAAGGTTAAGATAATAAAAAAATCATGTTTATCAGGTTTATATTGGCACACAGAAATTGAATAAATGCTCAAAACCTAGAACAATTCATTTGTCAATTGGCTTCACAATTGAGTTTAGCTGAGATTTCGTGATTTAAACCTCTCTTTTACTGTAATGGGGATAACAACAGCTTCCTCTCTGAGCATCATAAGACATTTGGAAGGTGAGAGCTGTCATGGGGCTCACAGGAAAGGTGCTGGGGAGGGACAGAAGTGTTCTACAAGTGAGAGAGATGTTGCTCTCCTATCTATAAATATAAAGATGATGTGGATCACAATGTCAAGTGTCACCTCACCTCATGGAACTCATGATTTAAAAAGTTTTCACATTCCAAAAGAATATTTAACAAACTTATTTTAAATCAATAGGGTTTTGCCCTAATTTCTGCATTTTGGGTTTAAAAGTTTCCCAATGTTCTCATTGGCCTAGATGTGGTGGTAGAATACCAACAAGCCCTCTAAAGTGCAGAGTGCAGCACAGCCAGACTTCTTGGCTGTTGAATTATTAATAAAGTTTAGGAAAACATTTTTCTTGGCCCTCCAATTACTCTTTAATCTTTAAATGCCTTACTGACATTGCAGTGTGTAAATGGTTCCCTAGCAGCTTGGTATGCATTGTAGGTTGAGAAAGAGATAGCTAGAGTTGTGATAACAATAAAGACTCTTTAGAATTTCCCAGGACATGATAGAAAAGGTGGTGATGTAAATAAGCGTAGCTTTGGCACCAGACCAAATTGTATGTGAATACCGGCCTTTCAGAAATTAGCTGTGTGATTTTGAAAAACCGCTTAACTCTTTGAGCCTCCTTGTCTTCATCTATAGAAGAAGGATAAACACCAACTGCATTTTCAGATTTGTTGTCAAAATTACATGGAATGAAAGTGATTATAATGTACTGCTTTGCATTTCAAAATCCCTCTCATTTGGGGTCAAGTGGCTTTATGAAAAGGATTACAGAGGAGGGAAAAATGAAATCTTAGAAAGCATCCTGGAACATAATGGGTAATAGGGTTAAGGGGTATATAAATTAGGATAATGCTAGCTGCTATAACAGATACATCCCTAGAAAGCTTTACCATAATAAAAATTTCTTGCTTACAACCCAGTGAGCACGGTCAGTAGTTTTCTTTCCACATGGTGATATAGAGAGACATTTTCGTTCATTTCATGATCCTACCATCTTTCAGAGCATCTCTGTCCTTCAGTTTTTACCATTGGGCAGGAAAGAGTATGGATGGTCTAAGAGGTTTTCATAGGCCAGGTGTGAAAGGGATCCCCATCGTTTCCACCACATTTCAAAGTCCTCAGTCATATGTCCACACTTAATAGTAAGAGAGGATAGGAAATACAATCTAGCTCTATGCCCTAGAAGAAAGTGAAATGGGTGTGATAAACAGTTAACAATTTATGCCATAAGTGGTAAATACCAATTAGCGAAGGAATTTGGTGTAATGAGGGAGGGAGGCAGACATCAAATATTTAAATTATTAAATTTAGAAGAAAAATTGTGCTGGTTATTGAGACCTTAAAAGAAACCTCTTTGGAGAGAGAGAAACAAAACGGGACAGGCAATACACAGAATTTGAAGTGATATGCATCCCTTTAACAAGAATAAAGGTAACCAAAAACTAGAATAAATCTGATCAACTAGAATTTAAGATTTCATGAAGTGCTTTAATTTATAATAGCATCCTAACAAAAAAATCCATTGTTGCAAGTAAAATTAATTAGCGGCAAGGCCTAATGTTACCTGGTTGGTTCCAGCTGGGAGGAATTCTGTATAGAAATAAAATAAATTAGGAAGTATTTATTCCACAGTTGGAGGGAAAAACAGTGGAAAAATTTTAAATGTCAAGGTTTAAAGGTCATTAAAGGTTAAATGAGTATCAAATGCTTCAGAGAATTTTTGGTACTGCCGACTTTAATCATGGTAAATGATCAGATATGACATATAGCTACATATCTGCCTTGTTTTGCCTTGTCTACTTTGGCATAGCTATTGGAAAGTTAATCACCTATATCATGAATCCTTACTTAGGAGACTTATGCTTAGTGTCCCTGGGGTTTGGAGCAGTCCTGTAATCTTACTCTTGAGTTCCTTTTCTCACCTTATCAGTGCCTTGGAGCATCGAACTACCTCAGAGCAGGAAATTTGCAAAGAAGAAAAGGTACATGTCATGGTCTCTTCCTTAGCTGATGTCTTTCTTCCTGCTCAGATGGTTACACTTTTCTCGTAATGCAGGAGATTCATGGGGCATTGTAATGGCTCTCTTGCTTATTTCTTGATTATGCCAGTGGTTATTTTATCGATAATGAATAAGAAAGTTTCAGTGTGTGAGGCAGCACCTGAATTTGACCAAACTCTTTTGGCTCCCAAAGAAAGAACTGGAGGGATATTTCAATTCAACAGACACTGTTCACTTCCTTGGTATTCAAATTCTCTTGCCGTAATGTCCTGAACCAAACATCTCATTTTGTTCATCTTTTTGTCTCTAATCCCTCTCCCTTGTCTCTTTCAGTTTTAATATCAAAGAAGTTTACACTTCTGCCAAACCAATAAAAAAAAAGTCAATTAGGAATTGAAGTAAGGTAAAGCAAAATATGGAATTGTTCTTCAGTGGGAAAATCTTTGGAACCCACAAATAATCAGCAAATTGCAGCCTGTGGACCAAAATCTAGCCTGTTCTATGTTTTGTACATACAGTGAAAAAGTTTCACTGACCTGTTACCTTGGCTGTCATAGATGGAATTGAAGAATATTCCAGGTATAAAGAAATAGAAGTGTTGTGGAAGAGAGGTAAATATGAGCAAGTCATGAACAATAAGCAGCAAGCAGGTTATAAACTATAGCAAGTAAACAGTAAGAACTACACACACACACACACACACACACATCCATATGCTGGAAATAAATGAAGAGAAGCATCTGGTTTTTTTAGAATAGTGATTTTATTCTTTTCTTTCTCTTTTTTTAATCCTTTCCAGTACTTACAAGTCTAAGAACATAGGAAGGAACGACATTACTGGTTTATCAAATGCATTTAGCTTCAAAAAGCTTCATGATTCCCCATGTCTCTATCTCTAGATACTTATCTTTGTTATCAGTTTGTCTGGGCCAATATTGACTGTTTTAAAATGGAAATTCCTAAAGGAACTTGCATTTATCCCTGCTCAGTTAATGAACAGAGGACATTTTCTATTCTTCTCCAGGGTCACTCAACTGGAACCTGTCTTGAGAATTTAATGTACTTCAATTAAAGCTTAAATATAACAAACAAACATGTTTTCCACTTTACATATTTTTCTTGTGGCCAGGCATCATTGATAATGAGACTAAGGTCATGGATTTGATCCTGATGTGGGCTACTTAACTCTGGTCTGTTCCAAGTTAACAAACATTGTGAAGCTTCTACCGTGTACCTGGCACTGGGCAAGTCATTAAAATGATGAAATTGATTATTGCACAGCTACTTTCTTCAAAGATTCTAGAGCCTAGTGGAAAAGATCAGATAGTCTCATGTGTAAACGATTGAGTTGCAATGAATAGCATACGAAATATAGATAAATTGCTAGAAACACTTAAAGGAAAAAGTAAGGAGGATTATAAAAAAATTCTATGAGAGAGACTGTATTTACAGAATGCCTCAAAGGTATATACAATTTTTTTTAGGTAGGAAGGTGGAGACAAGGAATGTGCAGGTATAAACAAAGCACTGAAAAAAAAAATGTATTTAGAAAACCCTATCAGCTTCCAATTTGCTCAAAATACAGGATATACATATGGGAGTAATGAGATGAAATGTTGGTGGAGAGTCTGGAAAGTCAAACTGAAAAATGTAGATTTCATTTGCTAAAGTAAGAGCTCTCATGGATTTTAGGCAGTGAATAATTAAAGAGTGGCTAAGAAGAGCAGCTTCACCGTTTGCATAGAATCATTTGGAGTTAGAAAAGATGAGAGAGAAAGTTAAAGATCTATTGTAGTAGCTCTAGAAGAGAAGTATATAATCTCTAACTAGGATATTGGTGGTAAAGATGGAAACAAGAGAGATCTGAGATAACAGTACAGAGACGAAGTCTAGAAGACTGGGAATATAATTTTCATGCTAATAGAGAAAAAAAGAATAAAAATTTGTTTTCAAGCCTAGAATGCCCATTAAAAATAGCTTTTTTATTAAATGGAAAATAAAGAAGTCAAAGGAAAAGCTAGTTCATGGGAAACGTGTGGGGAACTATGGGAACTTTGCACTTGGCACGTTGACTTACAGTGCAGGTGAAACCTCCAATAAAGTTCTTTGGCATGACTGGATTTGGGAGATAGATTTGGGTTGAACAGACAGATCTGAAATTCTCCTACATAGAAGTTATTTACACAGATGTTATTATAATGGGCACAATTTCAGAAGATGCATGTATAGAAAGAGAAGTGATGAGAATAGAATCTTGCACTGTTGGCTAGGTTTGAGAAAAAGTGAAGTCATCCATGGAAAAAAGTAATAAAGGGTGCCAGAAATAGATTATCAGCTTAGTTCTATGTTCAGGCAGGAAGGCTACACCATTTTAGGCAATCTTATCACAAATAGGCAATAAAGAAGCCTGGGAATCTTCATAAAAACTTCTATAGTAAAATTTGCAGCCGAGATAACATACTAAATAATAGCAAAGTTAGTGTGTAAGTGTGCTTAACAAAAATGTGGAAATTTTACACTGAGTATTAGCCAGAGATCATAGAAATTTTAGGGGCCTCCAATGTCATCTGTTCTTGGTTTTGTTTCAAGAGAACATGTTTGTATCAATCTATCTAATCAATCTTATAAGAGGCAAAAGCTAACCCATCATGATCAATTGTTGTATAGTCTGTCTGGAAGAAGACTATGTTAACAAAAGGGAGTGGAAAGCATGAATCCTTTGAGAAAGAGATCACATGGGTTGAATTTGTTGATGAATGTCCAGAAACCCTCCAGAGAGGGTTTTCAGAGGAGCTGGTGTGCCTACCCTCCCCTCCTTATCTGGTTTATTCAATTTAGGTACCTGAAATGATCCTAGGTTTGTGAATCCTGCCATTAAGAATATAGGGCTAACTCTTCTTGTTAGATTCCATGCCCACCATACAATATTTTGATGATAAGCTGGCCATTCATGTAGCTTGTGGAACAGAGGGTGAATGTGCTGACTAGGATATATTCTGGTTCACTTGGCATAATATACTAGCAAATTGGCATTCTGATTTATACAGACTATTCATCTGAGGATATATTGACAAATTTGAGTGTCTAGACCTGTCTTCATGAAAATAAGACATGGACACTAATATACTACACTTCTGTTTTCCATAGATTTCATCTTATCTCATCTCATCTCACCTCTTAGCTGCAACTCAGTCTTTATGGGCAGGGATTCTACTCACGTCCTACTGCTCCTAGATTAAAAGCACCGTTGTTTGGTTGCCCAGTGCTGTTTAACAAACCACCCTTAAACTTAAGTGATTTAAAACAATAATTTATTATTTCTCACAAATATGGGGTTGGAGATGGGCTTAGCGGGACTGTTCTACACATAGCAACTGATGAGGTTGGAACTCCACCATGAATGAGGACTGCTTCTCCACTAACGTGTTTGCAGAAAGTTAGAGCCACTAGGGACTGGATGAGTATTTCTCTCTTCTGCATATGGCTCTTCTACATGCCTGACTTAGGTGTTCTCACACTACATGGGGTCTCAGTGTAGCCAAACATCTTACATGGAAGCTGGCTTCCAAGAGACAGGGAGGAGAAGCTGGCAGTTATCTTAAAAGCTGGGAGAAAACTGGCATGTCATCTCTTCTGCTACATTTTATTTGTGAAAGCAAGTCCAATCGGATTCAAGGGAAGGGAAACAGACTCCAGTTTCTGACGTGAGGAGTAACATGCACAAAATGTGAAGGCAAAAATGGTTGCTGTCATATCTACAGGCAACAGGCACATAATAGATACTCAACAAATATTGAATAAATGTGAATAAATTAATGAATAAGTAAATTGCAACAAAAGTACTCTTCTACTTAAAATAAGGTCTAATATTCTTTCCTTAAATTTATGCATACCTCAAAGAGCCTTATGGTAGTATTAAATAAAATGGAAAGTCTAATTTTTGTGGACAATAGTATTTGACTGTTGATAAAAAATTCAAGAGAAGGACTTTCAGAATAACTCTGAAAATAAAATACCAATAATAGGTAATATATATAGGGTTTTCTATGGACTAGGCATTCTTATAACTCTTTTATATCTAATAATCATAAAATCTTACTTTATAGATGAGGAAACCAAGACACAGAGCAGGTAAATATCCTGCCCCAAATCACATTGCTAATAAATTGCAGAGACTAGATTTAAACCAAGATCTTAACCATTATACTGTACCACCTCTCCTGCCTAAAGGATAAAATAAGTTTTACATTGAAATACATTGTTTTTTCTTTCATTCATCTGCATCAACTTTCTATTGTTGCTTTCTATCTTCCATGTCCTTGGTAAAATTAGAATTCTAATCATTGTATACTTGTGAAAATGTGATAAATTGTCTTCACATGACTCTTCAAATACATGAATTTATGCTTACTAATTATACCACTCTATATAACTGAGTATATTTGATTTGGGGAAAGGACCCCATTAGTCACTCTTAGCACATCGCCTGGGAGAGCAAGGGATAAAGATGGAGTGTTTAATGAAAAACAGTTGGGATTTAGTTATTAAAATATGTTTATAGTAAGATTTGTAAAAAATACTTAGGAATTCTGATGCTGGTTTTTGCAAGCAACACAGGAAATCTAAAGAGAATCATACACAGAAAACCCCTGGGAATCTTAATTTCTTGAGGATTTCTTCTTCAACTCTGAACTCAGTTCATAATTATGCAAGCAGTAATTTTAACTAATATACCCAGTTAAATCAAACTTCTATTTGATTAGGTTTCTAGTTTATATGTGTAATAAAAGAAAATTTGAGAGACAAATGTTTAGATTTGGTTGAGCAATGTGGATATAACTTTATGATGTAGGTTTGAATCCTGAATCCTGACTTTTCTTTCACCGATTAAGTAAATTTGAGAGGAAAATATCTCAGAGATCTTTTCCCCACCTGTAAAATGAATAAAACTATACTTACCTCATCATTCCCTAAAGATTAAGAAAATATGTTTAAATATCTATTTCTATGCCTGGCATGTAGTGTGCAGACTTTGTAAATGGTCACATCCTTACTTTAATTTCAAATTGTCACTTGTAAAATTACTGTGATTAAAATGTTTTGAAATATAAATATTCTTAAATCTTTCTGTATTAGATTTTTTAATAAAACTAACATACTTGATTACAATGATCATTATACCATATCTTACATATATTATATAGGCTCTGCAATTTAAAACTGATTTTATAGTTCCTGGAATTTTCACAAAATACATTTAAAAAGCAATAATTGGTATTTCCATTTTCAGATGGAAAATATGGAGGTTGCTGAGATTCAGTTATTGGCTCAGATTTCAGGACTTTCTCCAGGACTCAACCATGTGTAGGGTAGACATAGCCTTTAGGAGGGCTTTGAAAAGAAAACCTTTTATGATGAACGTGTTACTGAGAAATTCTACCAAAGATATGGGTTTTTGAATCCCAGCTCAACTCTCAAGCTACTCTCCCATCTGTCTTCTTTCTTCAAATAATGAAATTCTCAAAATAGTTGTCTCTACTCAACTGCCTCCACTGCCTCCTTCTCATTCCCTTTTCACTCTGTGCCAATCTGATCCTATTCCCCACACAGTAACAAACATCTGATGTAAAACTTTAATTTCCAATTTCTCCAGTCCAGCAAGATTTCCTCAGTCCCAATCTTCCTTGATTTTTCTATTGCAATCGACACTAAGGATCACCCATTTGTTTAAACTTGCTCCCTGTGTCTTTCTTTCTTTCTCCCTGACAGCTCTTTCTCTGTCTTAATTTCTCTTTCTACTGAAGGATACACAGACAGTCCTGATGGCTTTCTCTCCTTTCTTATCATATTCTCTTCTTGGGTGGACTTGCCCATGCGTTGCTTCAGCTCTGACTCTCATATTGAGTGCATGGAAATCTACATCTGTAGTCCAAATCGTTTCATGTAGTGTGACATCCAGAATGCCACTGCTTCCTGTCCACCTCCACTTGGATGGCCAATTGTTGCGAAACCTTTAATGACTCTATAAGGGCATTATATGAAGCCTACAGAGGTGTGAGCATGTGACAAAGGCACAGAGACAAATGTTCTGTTTTAGCTGAAGAATAAAGGGCCTGAAGACAAGAAGGTGGAGATAAACTTGGAAAGCTAGTTGGAGTAAGATTATAATAACATACTAGATTTTGGACTTGTTTCTGCAGGAGACTGATAGAACTTTGACTTTCCCATTTCCTTCCTATTTCTAACCTGTAGCTCTGCTTTTAAATCCATCAAACTATCTGTTTATAGGGTAGCCAAAACCCAATAAGAATACATATACGTATAGCACCTTAGTTTTGCTATTTAACTATGTCCCAAATAATTTAGAATAATTGTATTGTATTGTATTTACCAAATGTTCTAGTCTTTTCAACTCCTGATCTCTTGTTTCTGTTCCTGCCTCTAGTCTTATATCTGAAATGCAACGCTTCCTCTCTAGCATTGTCCTTATACACACGTGCTCAGGTGTAAACTGTTATTAGACCATTAGACCGCACTTTGTTAATCTCTGATTTTGTTTCTCCTAATTCCTGTTCACAAGTGCCTTTTGGGTCATCTGAAACTGACAAACCAAAGTATTTGGCTGAACAAAAAAATATTCTTCATCCCATATAAGTGAGCACGGCATCTCATGAAAATTACTTTTCGAATAAGGCCAGGGAACATTTCACTTGCAAATCTATCTGGTCTCTACTCAAAAAATGTGTGTTTGTGTATATTCTGGACTCAGCCTCTTCAAGACTAGGACTCTGCCCAGACCTTAGTTTCAACTCCTTCAGATACAAACACAAAAACTCGTAACATGAAAACTCCTTTGCAGGGAGCTCTGTAACCCAGAAGTATCAGGGCAAGGCAAGAACTAAATGCTATTACTGATTCCAAACCCAGTCCTTTACTCCTGCCAGTCCTTTGAATCCAGGGCTAATCTGCATCAGGAAACTCAGGACTTTTAGCCTCATCATCTCTTCTAGCAAAATTTTCACCTGGCTATCATCTATTCTAGGGCCTGGCATGCCTTTATTGAATGAGATATTTTCCTTTGAGCAAATTAAAAATACATGAAAGATTTAAATAGAACATTAAATTAGTTTCACCTGCTTTCCTCATTACTGCTCTGCTGTCTTAGAGAAAACAGAGTGAAACAACAGATCTATTTCTGCCTTTTGCAAAAGGCATCTGTTTATGCCAACCATATTGAATATCCCCTGATAAATTCACCCTCTGGGTTACTACAGTGCCTCATTCTACAGCTGAATAAAACCAGTTCTTGCCTCTTGTCACCCTCTTCTTAACTCTCTTTGTTAACAGGAAAAGTTACTATTTTAACAAGCATGTCTTGAATAAGAGATTATCAGGAAATGGACCACTACTGAGTTCTCAACATGTAGTTATCACTCTGCCAGGTTTGGGGAGAGATGCTCTGCTGAAAAGCTAATTTCTAACTGGAAATAAATTATAAATATCATGGAGACATACTAGTACATATGAACTACCAGCTTAAACCCAAAGCAAAAGAAAGCATTACGGACGGTTATTTGAGCTGATCCATGAAGGCCATATGGAATCTCAAAGGTAGGCAGATGTGGTAAGTTTTCCCGGCTGGGGAAAGAAAAGGCCCGCAGGCATGAATGAACATGCAGTTAGGAATTCTGCCACTGTGGCCAGAATATCACTTAATAAATGAAGCCGTGAGGAATGAAGCTGCAAAGAATGGATCCTATCCTGATTTACTAGGTCCAGGAGAAGATGAGCAGGGAAGGGTATAGGTGCAGATCAGGGAATTGAACATTAGGCAAACCAACTTTGAGACTGATCAGTCAGAATCCTGAAATAACTAATATCTTTGGTGAGGAAAGAAAAGAAAAATATCATCTCATTTGATTTTCTCTTTCCAAAGAGACCATATTAATACTAAGACAAAATATTGGTCTGAATTAAAGCCTATTAGGGCCTGCACACATTTTTTTGACCCCACCTCTAATTTGAAATCCAGAAAAACTTGAAAAATTATAATAGTTGGTCTTTGTAGTAATTTACCTATTTTTTTTAGAAAGTACTTTCATAGTGATAGTGATAATATTAGGTATCATTTATTGAAGTTACTGTGCACCAGGCACTTTCTCTTGCTCTCATTTGAATGCTAACAATTACTATGCAAATTAAATATTATCTTAATTTACAAGGGAGAAACTGAGTAAATGTTTAGAAACTTTAAGTATTTTTGCCCCAGAACATAGAGCTATTACAGTATGTGATGGAGCTACAATCTGAACAAGAGGGCCTGTGACATCAAAGTCTAGCCGTTATGATATGTCGCTTGAGGGAATCAGCAGTGCTGTAGAGTTCAGACATTCAGGTTGTAAAGTAATAAGTCTGGAAATGTCAGCACTTTCTAAATTTTTAATTTTTCAAGGAAATTCTTTGAAAATATTCTATCCATGACTTTACCATCTATAGCAGTGTGTTGAACATATAAAGCCTTTTCGTCATGAACTTTCAGGAACCTATTAATGGCTAAATAATATCAGACAATGGTCATCATTTTGCTTCCCTGACACCTTTGAAGAAGTCAACATTCTTGACTATTTTCCTTCTTGAAAAAATCTCTCCTCTGTTGGCCTTGGTTTTACCCCCATGTCATGGTTCCCTCCAACATTCCTTATTATTCTTTCTCATGATCTTCTATTAAAGCCTCTTTCTTTTAATTGCTCTTAAATGTCAATGTTCCCCAAATCATTATCTTGTTCCTCTTCTCTTATTAGCCTACATACTCTGTTGTGTGATGTTATAGTTTCACAGTTTCAGTTCCCCCCGGACATACACACGAAGAAACACATATCCTAATACCTCAAACATATTACTATGTAGCCTTACATAGAAAAAGTGACTTTTCACTTTGATTCAATGAAAGATCTTGAAATAGGGAGATTATCGTGGATTATCTGGGTGGACCCACTGTACTCACAAGGGCCTCGTGGAAGGCAGGATGTCAAAGAGAGGGAAGATAAAAGGAGAGAATCAGAGATTGGAGGGAAAAGCAGATGCTGTGATGCTGGCATGGGAGACAGAAAAGGTGACCACAAGCTGAGAAATATAGGCACCCTCTAGAAGCTGGAAAAATTAAGGAAAATGGATTCTCCTCCAGAAGAAATTCAGACCTGCTAACACCTTGATTTTAACCTGGTGAAATTTATTTCAAACATCTGACTTCCAAAATTGTAAGATAGTAAATTCATATTGTTTTAAGCCACTATATTTATAGTAATTTGTCACAGCAGCAAGAGGAAACTAGTATACCTCCTGTATACTAAGAACTTCCACTCTGAGTCTAGTCCACATATCTCTCCTGAACTCTAGAATTATACATAAAACTACTTGTTGATTATCTCACTCAAACATTTCACAAATATATAGTTGAGCTGAGCCCAACCATCACCACCCACTGAATTAGCAAGAAGCCTTAAGATTCCCCCTTGATCTCTCATCTTTGCTGACACTCTTAGCCAAGAATTGTCTCAGTGTAAGATTTTGATCTACACCAACATAAACAGTTACAGATTAAGTTACAGAATAAGCCACAGCTTTGCATCATAAGTTTTGCATGAAATTCATTCAAAGCTTTTCTTGCCAGTTACCTACCAAAAATATTAAAATGTTTCAATAAGACACAGAGTTTTTAGCTAGAAGACATGCAACTTATTGGTGAACTTTGATATATGAGTTAGCTTCAATGAGAAAGGAAAAAAATAGAAATATATACCAAATACAGAGAAAAGGAAAATAAAGAGCAGTAAATGTAATCTTCTAAAAGAATCCTACCACATGGTAACTAAAGAAATTTGGATTCTAGAAATGTCACTCACATCCACACATCATTCTTCATCTCATGCCTAAGAAATCATATTCAGTTTCTGATGACACTGTTTTTTGAGTAATATTAGATTAACTAACTGACACTTATCTAGAGAAGAATGACTGGGATGGACAATAAAGAAATTATGTAATTTTTATATGAGGAACTACTAAAAAATAAAAACATTCAGGGGGCTTAATAAAGTGCTGACATGTTATGAACTCAAAGTTTTAAAACCAATACCTGAAGAGGAACCATGACTCACTAGAAAAAAGAATTACCAATAATAACTTAATGGTAAGTTAAGTTATTATCACATGGAATAACATATTTCAAAAAACAGTTAATTAGTGATTAAGAATAAGCTGAGTAAGCATTTAGTACCAAAGCTATGGAGGGCAATACCATGATATAGGAACAAATGGGCTATAAAGAATGAAAAAAAAAAAAAAAAAAAAGCCTTGATTTGCACTGTGACTTTACAATTGCTTTCTTGGCACATGGACATATATGCAAGTCATTTTATTTCTCAGAGGCTCATTTTGCTTCTGTATATATCGCAAATATATTTTTTAAATCAGTGAATTTTTTGTAAGCCTAAGTTAAATAATGCATGAAAGCACAACTGCCTGGAACACATCAATTTTGTTATTACTAGAAGTAGGAGGATTCAAAAACCGTAGTCTAGATAACCTTTAAGATATTTCTAAAATGTGTTTCCAACCATATAGCAAAATAGGTAATAAGAAAAAAATCAACTTTGCTCTCAAAAGAATTGTGAAATTCTGAAGAAATGTAACAAATATCCTTTGAAATGTAGATATAAAGAAAGAAGAAAACTAGAAAAATCCCCAAGAACCAAAATTTGGAGAACCCAAACCAAAGTGCTTAAGGTAAGGCTTTGGCTGCCCTAGGAGCATATGCTCATCTCATTAGCCAAGAGGTTTGAGGTTAAATGACATCAAAATTATAGCAGAGAAATATTGGGCTCACATGAAATGGGGAGATAGAAGCAAGATCCCAATAGAATGCCAGAATCCTTCACGCATAGAATGAAAACTATAGGGCCAACATAAAGAAAGAGGAAAAGGAAGCTTATAGATCCTAACTCAGACTCTAAAGAGGGAAAAATAAAGACATTTTTAATAAAGAAGTTGTAAACTCAGGCCTGACTTTGCTCAGGCAGGTGCATGGTTCAGAAGAAACCACACTGAGTATTTGTGTAAAAAGAGGCCTAAGCAACCTGGACAGACACAAAGACAAAGCAGTCAGGTCACACTTAGTCTAGAATATTAAGATTCTCCAAAGTAAATATCATACAATGTGAGTTCAACATACACAATTAAAAATCTATAAATAAATCACCATGAATGAAAAGTAGGCAGAAACTATTTTGAGCAATATTATATCTTGAAAAAAGATCATTGACAATATAATTATACAAAATATAATTGTTTGTAATTAATATATAAAAGTACAAAGTAAAATATGAGAAAAATCCACTATTAAAGAGGTAAGACATACTTAGAAAGGCACATAATAAAATTTCTTGAAAGAAAAACTGAAGTCATTGAAATTTTAAAACATCAGTGGATTCTTTAAATAATGTGTTAGCACAGCTGAAGAGAGATTTAGTAAACTGGAGATTAAAGAATGTACCCAGAATGAGTCACAGAAAGATAGATGGAAAAATACGATATCAAGATATGGAGAATATAAGGAGAATATAATGGCTGAGAATTTTTCACACTTTATAAAAAATAAAAATACTTAGGTTTGGGAAGCGCAATATATTACAAGTAAATAAAATTAGATCCATACCTAGTCATGTTGTAGTGAAATTGCAGAGCTCCATTAAAAACTGTTTGCACAGGTGCAAGAAAGAAGATGTAACATATTAGTTTTCTATTGCTGACTAACAAATTACCATAAACTTAGTGTCTTCAAACAAAGCATGTTGTCTCAGTTTCCATGACTAGGTGGTGTCCACATGGAATAACTACATACTCCGGTCAGATCTCACAAGAAAGCAATCAAGTTGTCAATCAGGTACTTTTCTCATCTATGTCTTGGGGTCCTCTTTTAGATTCTTGGCAGAATTCAGTTCCTTGTGGTTTTCAGCCTCTACAGGTCTGCGCACGTTGTAGGCAGGGCACAGCATGACTTTTGTTTCTTTAAGGGCACCAGAAGAGCATCTCTCTCTCTTTGGAAAGTTCCCAGTCCATCTTTTAAGAGTTTTCACCTATTAAGTGAGTCTCACACAGAGTAATCTCCCCGTTGTTTACCTTAAAGTCAAATTACTTGACAACTTAATTACATTTGCAAAATCTCTTCAACTTTGCCCAATAAGATAACCAATCATGGGGTGATTCCCCTCCCATGCATGGAGAGAAGGGGATTATACAGGAGGGTTGAAAACTTAGAGGCCATTTTAGGATTCTGTGTGCAATGCACAGATTTTTCTGGAATGGAATTATAATTATATGGATAGTAGGTATCTCTATAGCAACCACAGAAGCCATCAGACAATGAAATAATATTTCAAAGTATTGAGAGAAAATAATTGTCAATATAAATTAATCATGGAAAAATGAAGAGTTTTCATCCAATACTTCACATTAAAGTAAATTATACAAATCATATCTTGAGAAGGATATTAAACACTGAAGGGAGAGTTCAACACAAGAAGCAAAGAAGAGTAAAGAAATTATGAAACGTGTGATTAAATCTAAAAAATTACTGATGACAATAATATATAAGACAGAAAGGAGAGTGTAAGACTAAAATCCAAGCTTGTTTCTGAGTTCATGGCAAAGGAGGTGGTATTGGTTAATTTTAGTCTCCTTAAAATTATATATGCATATTAAAACTGTCAACCGATTCACTAAAATAATAGAACTTGATTGCATTATCTTTAAATAAGTAGAAGGGAAAAAAAGTGAGAAAAGGTAAATAATCCTAAAAAAGATATTAAATGAGGGGGTAGAAAAAATGTGTCATAGAAAAAGCCAGGTAAACAGAACCCACAACATAAGATCCAATACCTAGGACCAGCTTGCTAACTGACATGCAGGAGTTCTGGAAAAATGAAGATAAGCAGGTATAGGTTCTTGGCCAAGGGTAGGTCTAAGTTTTTTGGTAAACATCCATCCTATAGGAATAGTTTGAAAGAAAAGCAAGAACGTCTTAAATAGACAAGTGAGCTTGGAATTCTCTGAGATCATAGGGCTTTGATAATTTGTTCCATTGGAGAAGATTTTCTCCAAAAGAACAACATAAGAGGTCCTAAGACAAATAAATTTTGGAAACTGCTTTCTATATCACAGGACTTCTCAGAACTTTTAGTAAACAGAGGGACATTTTGAATTTCTAAGAAAGAGGGAGAATATAAAACATAGCACTTCCCAAAATTTCTTGCTTGTGTATTCCATTTGATTCTTTTAAATGTGTATTTATTTCTGCCAAGTATGCCATGGGTCTTTTGCACCATCGGACACTGCACATGTGTCTAGACAAATGCAGGGACCAGTCAGAAGCCCCAGTGAGTTATCATTGGAGAGGTACTGTCACCACCATGAAATGAGACCAGAGAAAGAAATCATGCTATTTAAAGCCCCAGGGAAACACAATCCCCCTGAAGAAGCCCTCCTTAAACAAAGAACTTTTTGGTACCATATACTTTCCATTCACCAGTAACCGGCCTTCTATGGATACAGTGAACAACTAACTGCATATTTATTATTTATTCAAATAAATAATAAGCAAACATGTCAGTTAACTTTATAGTATTTCTTCTTGATCTTGGAATGATTGTGTCTTAGTTTGCGTCTCCCTCAATCAAATATCTATAGCCCTCCCCTTTGATGAACATTTTTCTCATACATAAAATATTTGCATTTTCTTATGGGCCTTCAGAGAACAATGCTTTAACCTCCCAGAGCTGGCTCACATCTTAGCCCTCTCACTGGTTTGGAAATATGAAGAAATTAGTGCTGGGCCTAGCACATAATGAACCTTCACAAAAATTGCTGTCGTTTTTATTCTTCTTGCCAGCTGAATTAATTGGGAAACGCTTTGGACCTCAACTCCTCTATCTGTCATAGGGGGGTAGTAACAATAATCCCTGAGTTGCGGTGATGATTAAATAAGATAAGCATGAGCTCCTGCCGTGGTGTCTACCATAGACCTTATTCTTCTCTCTGTGCAGAGGCCTTGCTTATTTTCAGCTGCAGTTGAATCATTTTGGGATTAGCCTGTAATCATAGAATCTATTTGAAAGAGGGACTATATAAAACACAGGCATTGGACCTGGTTTCAAATGCTAGCTCCAACCTTTGTGTAGTGACCCTGAACATATCAGTAATCTTCGTGACCTTTATCTATAAAATGAAGACTAAAATTTTATATAGGTGTGTGTATCTGTATGCACACAAACTTATAGATATACATAAGTGTTTAATAAATGAGAATTATTATTATTATTACTGTGAGTGTACCCTTAGGAATTTGGGGTTCTCTGGATGTCACCTGAACCCAGGAATTATTCTGATGACACTACTGACTGGAATTTCAACCCATGCGAACCACTTTCTTAAAAGACACAGGTGAGACACAATATTCTTTCCTATCTAGTCAACCTGAAATCACATCTCTGTGAGAACTTCCTTGTCTTCGGCTCCTCCTTTTGCCGCCCAAGAGCAGACGTGGTGTGGAGCACAGTGCCGAAGTGTAGGGTGCAGGGGAGGTGGCTGTGGGGAGAGGGAGTGGCCGATGTGCTTAGTCTCAGGCTGCCTTTCTTGCCCTGTGTGACCACTGACAAGTCACCCTCAACAGAGGGAGCAAATGAACTGGGGCAACGCCTTCCTCTTGCTGTCCTCTTCTCTTGAGGAGCCCCTCCACTACTTTACCTTCTATTCTTGTGCACTTTTGGAGAATGAGAAAAAGAAATGGAATGCAAGGGGAGCACTCAGTGGAGACAGAGGCGCTCTACGTTCGCATTGCAGGGGAGAGGGCTCCTACCAGCCTACCAGTCACACATGCCACCCTATTCCCTGACATGGGGTTAGGTATGAGAGCAGGTTGGGATAGGCATTGCTTTTTTAAGTCACTTGGGAGGAGATAAATAAACATGGTACATACCATCAAAATCAGTATGATTTTTAGGTTTCTTATATATGCTTTTGCCTAAAAATATCTCCTTTCCCAGAATTGCATGCTGCCTAAAATTCCATCCTTAGAGAGTTAGTCCTTTGGCTTGAAATAGGTAATGTGCAAGTTTCCAGGTAGGGTGCAGGTGGGGCAGAAGTAGCATAGTATAGTATAACTATTATTCACTAATGTCTTAAGAAGGTTAGATATTAAGTCTTCTTTGAGGTTATAGATGACAGAACCCTAATTTAGAAATAACAGAGTTGGGGGAGAAGGAGAGTGTGGAAAGAGTCATGACCATGAGACTTACTTGACAGAGGAGAGAGAGGACTGAGAGGAAAGATGCCAAGGATCAATCAGTTACATTTACAAAAGCTGGCACTGGAGAGAAGGAAGAGTGAGGAGGGTGTGGCTCTAGGTTTTATAATCACTAGGCCACTGGAGGGGAAGCGAACCGTGGAAAACATGTCATGAAAAGATGACCTGGAGCCCTCTCCCCACTGTGGTAATATTGTACTACCTTCCTTGAGAAGTGTCACCTTCCCAGAACCCTGTAATTTATAACAGTTTTAACAATCATACTATGTTTATATGGCTCCCTCCAAGATGCGAGCCCTCAGACAAACTTCAGGAGGAAGGGAGTCACAGAAATCCACACCAGATGTAAACATGCCCCTCTTTCTCATCAGTAGTCAGGGAGATTCTCTTGCCTTGAGTCACTTTCCACTGTACCGGGAAAGACCATGGAAGGAATGGCAGTTCCACTACTGATGACAAGAAGTTGGAGACCCCAATGGCTCAAGTATTTCCTTGAGGCTTTGATCTTTTTTCCCCCAAATTTGCTGTAGATGAGAGTAATCCTCCTCCTTTTCCTGTCCCTAGACCACCCAGCTACTTCTGAGTCACTGTTTATTTCTGCTTTGGTCATAAATCATCAGGATCTAGGGATAACTTTGGGGGTGGCCTTCTTCCACTCCTTCTTGAATAGACAGATTATTATGACAGGTTAATGGATTAGTGGTTAGACCACTAATGATGGTATATGACCATTTTCCACCTCTGTGGACATTGACTTCTCTGTCAAACAAGAATCTGTATAATGTCTTTCAGTTTTACTGTTTTGTAATTACCTAAGACTATTCTTCACTCTCAAAATTCCCTCAATAAAACGCATACCCTACATTCAGAATACAGATAAACCTGCTCCAGATCTCTACGTTTTACTTATTTCTCTACTTCTATTCTAGATAAATCTATATTTACAATTTTATCTGTATCTATATATCTATGTATTCATTTATATCTCAATGGAAATTCTGTCCCTATTTTTAAACTCACACCAGAATCATTCATTTACCTGTGGGGCACATTCAACCTAATATCTTTTTTTCTCCTCTCTGTTCCCAACCTTTTGTCCCTTCCTTAAAGACAGTCTCTGCCCAAGGCTTAAACCGATCATTGTCTCTTTGGTGGAAGAATCTGAAGAGTCAATTGTCTCACAAGGTGATTGGCTTAAAGGATTTGGAGTCCCCTTTTGATTATGGGATTTGATATCTTGCTACCTGCCACCTTCAAGGGACCATTAGCAAAGGCTTCCTTAGTAACTGCTACAGGGTCTATAGGATTTCATGGGAGATGAAACTGTTTACCTGTTGATAAATCAATACCCTTCTCAAAAGACTTTCTTATAAATTCAACAAATCAAAGGTGACTTTTTCTTTATTAATATTTTCCTTAAAAATCCTTTACTTACAGCTGGCCAGATTTTTAAAAAGAAATAAAATGTGTGTGTGTGTGTGACCATATGCATGTATATGTGGATGACTAGCTGTAAGAGCATGTGTGAGTATGTGTATACTTATGTGTAAGTAGGGAATACTGCATGTGCTGTGTGTTTCTGAATATGTGAACACATTTTTTGGCTCAGAAATACATCCCAAATGTACTGTGACTTTTTCACAAATAGTCGTACCTGCCAACCACCACCAACGTACATGTACAAAACAAAGCTTTGCCTTACAAGGGATTGTTGGCAAACGAAGTTCATGGGAGGGGAGCGTTGGTTAGTACACTGTTATGTCATCACAATGTAAAGTCAGGCCATGAAAAGCATATTTCCCCTATATCTAAGATGGATTTCCTATCACATAACCTGAAGTTAAAGAACATTATATGATGACGATTATCTGTCCCAGGTCCCAATTCTTTTTTTTGTTTTTAGAATAAAAAGGGAAAAATATAATCTGCATTATTTATCCTACTGTTTGTATAAGTTCTTTAATCAAACTCCTTCCCTTTTGAAGATATTCACATTCTCACCACCACTCTTAGCTAGGCCCACTTTATCTACCTGATTGGTTTTTAATTGACATATAATATTTGTACATAACTGTAAAATTTTTTACAGTTATAGAATATGTATGCTCAAATGGCTCATTCTCTTCCAACTTCCATCTAAGCCATCATTCCTGGGTTGACCATATGATAACCTATTGCTCTAAAATAGCACTGAGTGGTCATTAAACAATGTACACACTCCTTTGCCTGAAATTCCAGGGCCTCCACAATCCAGCCCCAAGAACACTCATCTAGCTATATCCATCAGCACATATGTGATCATCAGGTCTGGCTTCCCCAGACCAAAACAAGTAGGTCATAATTTCTGTAGGAGATAGGGGGACCAATCTCCTCTCTTCTCTCTTTTCAGGACTAAGAGTTTTCCTGAGATATAGGACTCAGGGCTAAAATCATGAAAGTCTTGAGCAAACTGATGAGTTTGATGGACCTGAGCTCTCCATCAGAATATTCCCCTGTTATTTCTGTAACACACCAAAGGGATTCTCACATGCTGCATCTGCTCACCCAGCCTTTTGTCACCTTCATCCATTGACTCTGCCCTAAACTGCTATTTTCTCTGAGCCTCCTGCACATTGTTCATCTTCTCATGCCTTGTCTAATACAAAGTATTCTCTCTCTACCTGGATTAACTGCAAGGTTTCTCGGCAGTTAATAGCAGAGCACACAGGCCCTCACCCTTGTATTTGAGGCCTCTGCCTTGCTGTCAACTTGCCTCCATAGAAGAGATGAAAGCCCTGCTCTCTAACACCCACACAGAGAATCAAACAGCCTCCCAACACAAAGGAGTTCAGCTTTCATCACTGAGAAGTCCTTTGTATTTATAAAAAGAATAGTTAACATCCAGTCTGAGGAATTCATATTTGGCATCACTCCACCATGTGGAGTCTTCACTATGAACAATGAATAAAATATTTGTCCTCTATTTGAATGACAGTTATTCTGGTGGCTATCCCAAAACAAAACCAAAAGGTATCTTTCAAAGCAGCTTTCTTTCTTTAGCTATAGGAACTGCTAGAAACAATTAAATTTAGTCCTTTTAAAAAGTCCATGTCAAGTTGCCTCACTGCAAATACTTACCTGGTATACATGAATATATATTTCTATTTATGTATACATTTTTTGATATTTCTTTATCTACATATAGTGGAGTGATATTTCTTTATCTACATATATGTATGTGTGTGTTTTCTCCCATTTTTCTTAATATTTTGCTTTTTTCTCCATTTATTTTTTCAGAGTTTTCCAATTAAATATCTTCACAAAGAGAAGACCCAAACACAAAAAACAAAGTAGAGAGAACAAAATAAATTAATTCTTCACTCTCAAAGTTTTAAAATAGGCATTTGAAATTCACAAATAAGAAAATATTAAAGTTGAAATATTTAGACTTTTTCTTTTTTAGTTTGAAGAGTCTAACACCTGAAGAACTAAGTTTTAGCCATAAAAATAGTTTGAGGAAGGAAGTATAGGTGGGAGCCAGTGCACTCGGCCCTTATGTAAAGACTCCATAGGCTGAGGAAATGGCAGAAGAGGAGAGGGGAGCCATGTCAGAGTAAGGAGGCTCTGACACTGGGAAATCCCGGAACGGGGCCTTATGCCCTACATACACAGTCAGGGCCATGTGTGAGAGAGGACACTAAAGAACCCCAGGTATGTATGGGAAGGCCAGAACAAACAGAACATGTTAAATAGAACTCAGTTAGGAAATTTTGTAGGGCCGTCTCTCTCTTTGTTGGCTCATAAGTAGAGAAACAGAAATGACCATGAGAAGTAGACACAGAGGGGCTAAAGCACCAGCAAGTCCTTTATAGTCTCAGATTTGCTCAATAGAGTAACCAAATATTTCACCTGAAAAGAGAAAGAACCAAAGAAGTAGTCCTCAAGGTTAGGACCAAGAGAATGTATACACCGTCTTCATGGATTATATTAATGAGAAACCAAGTATAAATTTGAATGCTTCGGCAGAATACTTAATGGTGACCTGTGACTGATACCCCTTTACCCCAGGGTCTGAGATTTCCTTTCTCAATAAATTAAATGCATTTTCCAGTATAATGGGTAAAGATAAGACTCAATTTTTAAAAAATTAATTTTTAAAGCTAACATTTGCTATTACAACAGTCCTGTGAGTTACTTATTATTTACATATTTTACAGAGAAGGTCACTTAAGCCCATCGAGGATATGTAATTTGCCAGTGATTGAAGACTTAGAAAGTTGTAGAAATCAGACACAGACTCACATTCTTGGGCTCTGAGCCTCAAGGTCTTTGCACCACACCACACTGTCTCCCGCAACCCTTTTGTTAACTCCATGTATCTCCATCTCTGTTTTCTCCAGGTCCCAGTAAGGGCAGATCCCTATATTCCCAGTGGATTATAAAATGGTTTGTTGGTCTGCAGCAATGTTGTGGGGGAAAACCATTAACAGGGCATCTGGTACACCCACAGGGGGAGCCAAAGCCTAGAGGATGGAGGAAGGAAAATCCATATTCTTGCACAGTGCAAATATTAATATCTATTCCAGTAAGAATAAATCACTTTCCTTTCTATGAGGCAAAAAAAAAAAAAAAAAAAGGATTTCGTATAATTGACCTGCCATGAGTTGCCAGCTAGTACCCTGGGGTTTAAGAGTCTACTGTGATGTGACATTAATTTCTACTGCTGGCAGGTCTGATCAGCCTAGTGAGAAATCCATGTTCATGAGCCTGTGCTTCACTTTCCTCACTTTCACCATAGCCACATTTACTCACAAGCCCAATGAGGCAATGTGAAGTGGCGGGGAAGAGAGGCTGAATAATACCAAGGGAAATGAATTACCTTGTTCACATGATTACTGAGAGCCATGATAAGCATGGGAAATACCCACTTGGGGCACAAATACCCTTACATTCTGGACAACTACAAGAAATTCATTCATGAACCTATTACTAAAACCTCTTTGTTAATAATCTTCTAATATTTTCTTTAATTCCAAGTTTCTAACCATCTTTCCAAACCACTCCTACCCATGAAATTGACATATATCCTTATCATCGATAGTCTCTTTCAAAGAAAGGTCATAATCATATTCATCTTTTACATTTTTTCCCAATAGGTGTATTACCATCTCTATTGTTATGTTATCATTCAGGGGTTTCCGGAGTGAAGCAATATGCGTGAAACAATCCACCTTTGGCTGATGCCAGCATATTAGATAGAATTATCTATGACTAAAGTTAGCCTTTTTTCCTCAGTAGATTGAGAATAGAACTATTTATGAGGTCACAGTTTGACTAGAAAAAGTAGGCATGTTGAGAATGTTAGTAACCTGCTCATATAACTTTTGAGGGCATTTTGGATATACTTAGACCCAATCCTGCAAATCTCATTTCCTGTTGATATCGGTGTCCTGCTGATGACACTCAACTTTGTGGCTCATGGTTGCAGCTCAGACAGCATATATGGTGACTTGTTGACCATTGTATCAGTCAGAATTCAACCAGAGAAGCAGAATAAGTAGGACATGGGTATATATAATACATGTATATATGTATGTATATATGAATAGATTGACATTTTTCAATGTCATAGGAAATGGGCTTTTTCATTATCATCTTGTGGCATATTTAAACACAGATGAACCATTGGCACTTGATAAATCCATGCCATCTTTCTAACCTCTATACATCTTCACATTTCTTTTACAAAGCTAAGGAATTTCTGGTATCTTAGCTTCACTTAACAAAAGCCACTCTTATGTCTAGTTTTCAATAAACTAATCCCAGGTATTTGCTAATATAAATTAGCAAACAGTTTCTCCTCCTGGATTTGAATCTCTTTCTGGTCCTTTGGGTCAAACTGGGAAATATCTGTAGTCATATAGATGGTAGGGTGAGATATGGAGAGAATAGGTATTTGCTTGCAAAATCACTGATTACAAGATCTTAAAATAGGAAGACTCTCATCAGCCAAGGAAAACAAAAAAAGTAGCTGCTAGTGCTGTCTGGGGACACTCAATAAAATTTGGACTGAAAGTCAAACTAAGTCATCTCAAGAATACACATTAGAATTTTTTAGGTTTAACTTTTATTTATCCATTCCCCTTATATTTTTACTCAAGACCTGGCAAGACTCTGATTCTGCCTGTTTCATTTCATCAACTCTCAGTATCACTCTCTGAATTGATATTTAATTATATATAACTGGCACCTAAAAGGAATGCAAGATACTCTTGAGGAAAGGCATAGAAACATGCTAGTTGTTTGGCCAGGACTTGAACCAGAATTTTAAAACTTGACGTCACTATTTTCTTGCTTTATGTTCTTCAGTTAGTTGGAAGCAACAGCCCAGGCTACTGTCATTATATTCTTCATACCCATCATACCCACCAACATGCCTACCTAAGCATGGCCTTTGCCTTTAATAGGTACATCTTCCCTCATAACCAAAGGTGATAATGTACTTACAATTTAATAACTAAATGTTACAAACTACCAGCATTCTAATGTCTACTGCTAACTAGACTATCCCCTACCTTCAACTCAACTAGGTCCGATAAACAATCTCAGCTTCCATGACCTTAATGTGTCTTGCCTGAAATCATTCTGATACCAACTATTGTACCTTTCAAGCTGCTTATCTTGCAGATACCATAATATCCGATAGCTATATTAGGCAGAAAGGGGTTTATCATAGAATTTCTAGCAGTTCACATACTAGATGACAGAGGCAAGAGAAAGGGTTTTAGCAAATCAATGCTCTTCTAACAAGCACCCACAGTTGCTTCTGTTCGATGATGACATTTGTGCCACTCAGTTGTCTGAAAAGAGTCTGTCTCCATGCTTGTGGCTGCCCCTTCGCATTACCAACTTCTTCTTTTCTACGTCTTAGATGGTGCATTTGTTTGGTGAAATTTAGGTCACACACAGAAGCCATGCTGAACATTCTTAGCTTTCCAGCCTCCAGAAGGGAGGAATATACACTAAAGAGGAATTGTAGTTGGCATGAGTGAGCCAATCTATGCAGTAGGTAAAGCACTTTGTACTTTAAAGAGGTTTTGAAGGCAGAAATCTGTTAGTCAGTCATAACTCTGTTAACATTAATAAATATGGCTAAGTTGAATGGAACTCCTCTAAGAAATCCTCCCAATTCTTTAGTCACTTGGTTAAATTTAATTTATTACTGTCCTCTGTGTCATCCTATATTAGAATCCAACTCTTTTATGTGAGTAAGTGAGTAAGTCTGGCATTTTGCTCCCCTCCCATTAGTGCAGATTCTTCCAAGACTGTAGGGTGAACGTCTCTTATGTCCCACACACCATTGACAGCACATTCAGCAGCGTGATAGGAGTAAAATAGCTATGACCTCAGACATCTAAGCTGAAATTTTGGCTCATTCACATCAGTAGCCCTCTCAGATTTTATATTTTGTTCCCTGGAAAGTGGAAAATTTTAAATAAAATAATATTTTTTAACGCAATTAGTACAGTTGTAGGAATGTTGTATGGCTAGGTGCTCTACCAGAGGATGGACTGCTCAAGAATAAATGTTTGTCTGTCTTCTTTAGATTTGTTATTCCTTTTTTCCCTCTTCTTACGCTAGGGAAATGCCATATTTTTCATATTACAATCTAATTTATAATATTTCTTAAACGTATTGAGAGATGCCACCCTTGAACGGTAGGTTTTATTTGAGTAAACCCTAAACTACCCAATTGTTCATAGAGAGTAATGGAAAACATCCTTTAATTTGTGAGGATTTAAAGAAAATATACCACATCCCTGAGAGAGGTGGTCCGTAGAAGGAAATGCAGATGATTTTTCCAGTTGTGAGAGAGAGTAGACAGAGGCAAGAGTCCTGATCCAATACTTGGAGGCTGGGTCTAGGTGTGTAAACTTTAACTGCCAATTATTCAGAGCTGTGATCCTGGGAACCCAAGGAAAGATGATTCTTGACCCGAGTACAGGGAACCTTTCTCCTTCAAAAACTACTATGGCCTCCACGAAACCTAAATAAGCAGTAACATCATCAGAACAGCGGGCTGACCCAATCCATCAGCCTGTAAATTACCAGTAATCAACTGTGACACACTATCGCAGTGAGACACAGTGGGAACCGGAATTCAATGGTGCTAAAACTGCTTTAGATTGAAAAATTCCCTGGGATTCTGAGACAATTAAATAGAAAAGAACAGAGACATTGAAATTCCTGATGTTAAACAGGTGGGAGATTGAGCAGGTTTTTTTCTGTTGTTTTTGTTTTGTTTTGTTGTTAATAAGAAGTCTGGGTGTGCTGGATACCCTCAAGCCTGCGGAGCAATTCGTTCCACTTACATTTCATTTGCCTTACTTCCTATTCCAGATTTTCTGCCCTAACTTTTTCAACAAATATCTGGGCTGCAGAAATGTCATAAAAAATTGAGGGGTAGTACTAAGTAATGTGTTATTAATGAAATCATCACATTATGATGCTTTCCACTTTATTTCTTTCTTGGGGGACTGGGGTAAATTCACTTATGTTAAGAAAAGCCAGTTATTTTGCAGTTGTTCTGTTAATACCTTCCTAGCTCAAGCCTATGGTTATTTCTCTGTATATTACAGTTATTTGAAACATTTTAGAAATATCAGCAAAATAAATACACCACAGACTTTGAAAGCTGACTGTATTTCACCTCATATTATGCTCAGCATCCAGCACTTTTGAGTAATAGAAGGGACTGGCTGGTTTAAAAAAAAAAAAAAAAAGGCTATTGGCAGTTTTCAGAGTCTTTATAGAAAGCTGTGGTGGTCTTCAAACTAATGGACACCATGAGACCTTAATGAATTTTATATACAGAATTAGGATAATGCCTCCTTCTCAGATTGAATGGATTGTCCAGTGGATTTGCATGTATAGATAAGTTATGTGTGCATGTCTATTTATTCAGTGATCCTTCCCCTCTGAATTCATAGTGCTTCTCGCTTGCACTGTTCATTAGGTGGAAAAGCATTCTAAGTGCCTTGGGACATTGTGTTATAGAGCCTTAATTGCTTCTCTCCTAATATAGTAAATTCTGTGAAGAAGGCAAGTACCTGAATCAGAAGGCTAAATTTGGGAAAACAAAATACAAGACATTTCCCACTTCAGCAGCCTACCACTATGGGACTGTCACTAGTGATGCCAAAATTCTGCAGTAGTCAAACTACAGATGGACTTATTATCCCTCATCATGCCCAGCGATGCCTCCTTCTCTTTTCCTTCCCCTTGTGTGGCTTGTCTTCTGGCTAGAAATAACTCCACCCCTGTTTCTGCCTGGCTTCATCACACGGCAGCTTCCTTTGTTGCCGTGTCATGGTTTCACAATGCTTCTGACTCATGACTGTACGATGACTTCTATCATTCCACTTAGCAATTAGGGCTGGTGATGCTAAACTCTTTCTCTGTGTTCTGAGGTTCTGAGTTCAAAATAAGAGTTGAGACTCCCATTTTCTCTCTCCCACATGTGTCAATTAAGGGAGAATAAAATTAGAGGTGAGAATTTGCCAAAATGTAGGGTGTGCAAAAGGCCTCCTACGCAGATGCTTCTTTTATCCTAATTAACCTGCCTACTTAAAGAAGAGGAAGTGTCCTTGACTCAATATATAAAAATAATCATCTCTTTCCATCCCAAATATTTTCTTTCCATCTGGCCACCATTCATCTTACAACCTTTTCCCTTAGTTTCCTTTCACAGCTAAATATTCTCAGTGAGTATCTTGTATTTTCTATCTGTTCTCTTATGTCCTATGGACTCCTAAAATCACTTCGTCCCTCCTATCTGCCTGAGTCCCAATAAGAAGCACATGTATCTCAAGTTAGAATAATTTAAGGAAGCATTATTTACAAAGAAATTATTTACCAGAGATGGTGCAATTACCTGGGGTTAGTACTGTAGGAGCCATGGGAGCCAGCACTAGGGCCAAGAAGATGAGAAGAGGGAGCACTTAATGAAACCCAGAAGGAGAGAGTCACAGAGAAACCACCTTAGAAGAGTTGGTGATTCCAGGGCCATGCCAGCCCAGAGTGGCCTCACAGTGGGAAAGCTGGGAAACAAACACCCTGACCTCTGTCCTGTCCTTCCTTCCATTCTTTTGTTGGCATTCCCCTTTGGACAAACCTGATAAGAGCCTGACAACAATGGAGTGCATTGATGACATATGCAGGTCAGCTTTTTGAGGCAAAAGGCAAGTAAAGAAGGGTGGTAAAAGTGGGTAGAGGGTTGGAAGACACCGGGCATATTCTACCCCAATATTCCATTGGAACTTTACTCCAAAAAGTCAGCTCCTCTCTAATTTTCATACCCAATGGCCTACTTTCATTTACTTGTCACCTCACTTATTTGCCTCTTCTCACCTGCATTCCACGATACTCCTCCCTCCTGATCTTTCTCTAAACCGTGGCTTGTCTTTTAGTTTCCGTCCACATATCTATATGTCCTTTTTCTGGCTCTCCCAGGAGACACGCCTAGCGTGCCTGCCGGGTGTAATCTGGCCACTAAGTTTTCCCGCACACTAATACCTGCTTCATCCTACTAAAACACAATCTTTGTCATGACATTTTTTCTCTCAGAATGGTTTGATAGCTCCTTTTTGCCCACAAGATAAAAACTCTAAACAGAGACCTTTCTTAGTCTAGGCCTGCTTGTCTTTCTACGTGCATCTTCTGCTCTCTTCTCCCACATCTCATGTTCAGCCAGGCTATTTCAAATTCCCCAGGCATATTCATGCACTAGGATTTGAAAACATTACCCACTCTTTCTTAAACTGCTTTTGCCCCCTTTCTGCCTGATGCACTATTTCATCTTTCCAGACCCAGTTCAAATGTGCTGTGATCTATGTCTCCCCTTTGTCTCTTCCTTCCCAGGAAGATACATTTCTCTGCTATGTTTCAGAGGCAACTTCCATAGTCCTTTGCCCTCATTTCTATTTTGGCACTGAACTTACAAGCTATAATTATTCATCCCTGTTAAGCAGAGCTTAAGGTAGGAACAGTGCTTCATCTATCTTGTATTACCAGAATATATCAGAGTGTCTGGCACAGGAAAAGTCTCCTAAAATACTTGCTAAGTGAATGAGAGTTGACTGGCCTGATATACTACCCTCCACCTGGTACCTAAAAAGCTTTCCTCCTGTAGATTAGTAGACATCTTTCTTCACATGCAACATAAACTGTGGTCAGCCAGAGCCTTGGAAGGGCCATGGGATCCAGCCAAGCAGCACTCCTGTGGGGTGGATAACAGGTAAGGTGCTGGTTCAGATGGAGCAAAGTTCTCACCTGTATCGAGAAGAGCATCCGCTGATGTCAACCTTGTGTACCAAACATGGGAAGTTCTCTTTTATGTAAAAGCTGCTCAACCAACTGGCAGATAATTTCCTCTTATAGGGCTCCTGAATATTTAAACAGTGTCCTTTACAAGCTCTCATTCATGTCCACTCACCTCCCTCTTACAGAGGAATGGACTCCTCTCTGTTGAACTGGCACCGGCAGCCTGCTTCCTGAGCCCCACCTGGTGATCCCACGGTCTTCTTTCTCTACCCACATAGGTTCCTGCCCTTCTTTCTTTTTTCATTCTCTTTCCTCTCCCTGAACTCCCAGATACAATTCTCTTCTTTTCTTTTCACAATAAACTTTGGTAGCCCATTAAACATAGCACCAAAATAATCAGTGAATGGAAAACTGATTCCCTCTTGTGCATTAAACATAGGTTGCTCATCTTCAATAAATATCAAGAGTGGGAATAAATATTTGTGTTCTTTCTTTCTAAGGCAGTAAATGCAGGGAAGTAAAATAAAAGATGTTACCATATTAAACCAGATTGAAAGTTCATATCCAGTCATTACAGTTTTACCTAAGGTTAAATCATGAATGTAGAGTCTCCTTCTGAATGCCTGTCATTGAGCTACCCACTACCTAGACAACCTCAAACCTTACCATACAAAGCCTTATTTCCATCCAAAGAAATACAAGTAATATGGACCAGTACAGAGTCCTCATTTAAGTCATTATCACCAGTTTATATACAAACACTTCTGAAGTGGTAGTTACTTTAATTGGGCAATACCTTAATTGATAATTAATGCTATAGTTTGCAATCTCTAAATGCAAAATCTATAAAACATGGGGCCAAGAAAAAGCACCTATTAGGCACTTGGATGTGGAAAGGAGAGTTGGTAAATTGGGTTAAAGAGTTCCACAAGTTTTAACAACTTCACTATTTTTCTAAATTGTGAGGCTGAGCACTAGTTTACTCTTTTTTTGTATCTGATAACTGCCAAATGTGTTTTCCTTTTCCTCTTCTTCCCTTCCCTGCACATCTTCCATTTACTGAAAACCTAGAAATCCAAGAATTCTTATTTATTTTGCTCTAAGCATCGGACAATTATTTGGGCCAATTTTATTCATGGGGGAATTACAATACTCTAGGCAGCAGCATGGGATTCGGTTAGTATATAAAAGCTGAGAAATTTTCTCATTATTCCAAAAATACCTGGTATTTTCTCTTTCTCAATTCCAAACTAATTCAAACATGTTATCAATTAGGAAGTTCCCATCAGTACAGCAGTGATAGTCTCAACTGAACAGAACAGTTGTCCTAATTCTTTATGTTTTATAGGCCAGCTGTAAAGCTCCAGGCTTTCTGAGCCTAGATATATTACAGAATACAATCTACCAAAGAGAAAATTTCTTGACAGGATTTCAGGATGATTCTTCTCCTATTTGTTTTAGACCAGGACAAAAAGCACATGATCTAAATTATCTCTCATTTCCCTTTATGTCCAAAAAAGTGAGTAGCTACCATAATCTCATCTTTTCTAGAACACACTGGGCACAGGAAAACTTAGAATCTTTGCAGGGGAAGTAAAGAAAATTGTCAAACATCCAATGTGTCAGAAAGGTAGCCCATTTTGTTTCTAATTACCTCTTAGAAATGCTGGAAAGAAAAAAGAGAATGTTTTTATGTTGTACTGTGTCCACTTGCTCAAATTTTATAAATCATCAGAGGAGAGTGGTAGATTTAGAAACAGAGAGTCTAAATATAGTTCTATCACTTACTAGAATTTAATTGTGAATGATTAAATGTAACTTATTTGAATTTCAGTTTTCTAAATTATATTATGTGATGCTATTAATGTGGTCAGTACATGTTAGGTAAAAGGGCACTCCCCAGAGCTTGGAGATGAATTCACTCCCTGAGAATCTAATAAGGAAGTAGCAAAAGCCAGAGCTAAATGGTAATTAATTGATAGATTATGAAGAACACACTAAATCCTTTATATGCTCAAAATGGCAATACAGCCTACTGGATGATTTTCTGTGTATCAATTGACTTGATTCCTCATAGAGCCTGGATCTCTAGGTGCTCAAAAAAGCTTTGTCCATTCTCTCTCATTCCTATATAATAGCCCTAGGAAAAGCATGACAGCATTGAGATACCAACAGTACATTAGTACTAATATGTCAATAGAATGTGGTATGGATAGGTTAAAAAAAAAAAAACAGAGAGGAAAAAGTGGTGAATGGCTTTTATAAAAGCCCTAAAAAACGACATACCCAATGCCTTATAAGCCTTAGGCTATTGTAACCGAAGTCATTGACAAACATCCTTTCATGCCCAACCCCCATCCCCCAGCCCCCCATCTGTAAAGCTTTTATTGTAATTTTGCTTTCTATATATTAAGGTTATTTCCTTAAGTACTAAGTTTGACAGTTGATGTCTCTGACATTTCACTTTGACACCTGTTTTATTTTTATTGTGAAGGTACATCCTCATTCTTTCAAACACATAGTTTGGTTTGTGATTATTTCAAATTTTTTTAGAACATTTTTTGGGAAACCATGGATAAGTCAAAAATTCATGTTATTTTTGAATATGAGTTTCATAGTGGAAGCAATGCTGTACAGACGGCTTGAAATATCAATGAAGTGTTTGGGAAGAATGTGGCTAATGAACGCACAGTACCCTGATGGTTTGAGAAGTTCTGCTCTGGTGATTTTGATCTTGAAAATGACTCACGTGGGCGACCTGACACATGGAAGCTATAGTGGAAGTGAATCTATCTCAACCTATGTGTGAATTAGCATGGTGGAATAATGTCAAGGTTTGACATTACTATTCCAACAATACTGGGCCGTTTGAAACAATTTGACAAGGTAAAGAAGCTGGATAGATCGGTTCCATATAAACTAAATGAGCGTCAGAAGAGCAATTGTCTCAAAGCTCACCTTCCTTTGCTGTCACAACGTAAAGGAGAAACATTTCTACACTATATTGTTACATGTGATGAAAAATGGATTCTTTTTGACAATTGCAAGTGTTGGGCACAATGGTTTGGGCTGAAACACAGTCCCAAACTGGATATTCATCAAAAAAAGCTAATGGTGTCTGTTTGGTGATCCAGTGCTGGTATTATCCACTACAGCTTCATGAAACCTGGTCAACAATAGATTACAGTGGATGTCTACTGCAACCAACTGGACAAAATGATGAGGGTCCTTCACCTTAAGCAGCCAAGATTGGTCGATAGAGACAGGCCAATCCTCTTACAAGACAACGCTCAACCATATGTTACACAAGCAATGCTGCTCAAATTATAGCAGCTGGACTTGGAAACTCTCTGTCATCCACCATATTCACCAAACCTTGCATCAACTGACTACCACTTCTTCCAGGCTTTGAACCATTTCTTGCAAGCAAAAATATTCAATTCTCAACAAGCTGTGCAAAACACCTTTCACAATTTCATTGTCACTCATTCTGCAGGCTTCTTGGCTGCTAGTATAAATAAGCTACCATTAAGATGGCAAAACTGTGTCAATAATTTAGGCACATACTTTGATTAATTATAATTCTTGTTTGAGATATAATAAATTAAACTTTTGATTCAAAATTGGACATTTCATATATAATGACATAATAGATCTTTTCTTGGGTGATGATAGCACTGATTGGTGATTTTGAATATTCTAGTTTTTGTCAGTTTTATGTGTTACGCATTAAACTAATAGTTTTGATTTCAAACTAATTCTTTAGACTTTAAAAAAAATGGTTGGCACGAGAAAAATCACAGAGGAATAATCACTTTCATATGTGTTTAAAATTTGGAAAATCTGAGTCTCTTTCCCTCAGGACCAAATCTATACCACGGTGTCCTAATCAAAACACTATATATCACCTCAATATCATGGCTTTGAAAGAATAATAGCTTTCTATAATCAAGATTTTCTTCTTAATTAAAAAATAAAACTTAGATAATTATACAGAGAGATCTGGTGTACCCTTTAAGAAGTTTTCCCCAATGATAACATTTAAAAAAACTATAATACCTATAACACAGTATCTAATGGGGTATTGACCTCTCTTGGCCAGAGACACTGGAATTGGGGTTTAGTGGTGAGCCAGAACTCCCACCCCAACCAAGAATAATGTGGACCCCTCCCTTGGGAGTCAATAGAAGCTACAGGTCACACACTGCATGATTCCATTTACATAACATTCTTGAAATGCCAAAATCATGTAAATAGAGAATAGATTAGTAGTTACTAAGGGTTAAGATAGGAAGTGGGGAGGGCCCTGTTACCATCCAGTGGGGATGAAAAGTCCTCAGTGCCTACCCAGCCTTCTCTACCAACTCCTTGGTGGAGGTCACTATAGCCTCTCACACATGATGTCTAGGCTCTCTACTTTGTCTTTCCTGGTATAGGTGGAGTCACAGTTTTGTCTTTCATGTTTGGTTGGAGCAAAGTAATTATTATCTAAAAGTTTATTTTTGCCAAGCTGTCCTCTTTCCTGAACAAGCTTTTGTTCAGTATTTTTTTTTTTTGTCTTTTTCTTTTTTTTATTTCAGGAAATTATAGGAGTACAAACATTTTCGTTACATGTTATGACTTTGCCACATCCCAACCTGATTTGAGACATGCCCTCCCTCCACCACAATGCTCACCATGTTCATTAGTTGCGAGTTTACCCACCTCCAACCCCCTACCCTCAAAGAATATTACTACTGTGTGAGCACCTTAGTGTTGCTCAGTCAGTGCCAGTTTGATGATGAGTACGTGTGGTACCTATTCTTCCATTTTTGTGATACCTCACTTCGGAGGAAGGGCTAAAGCTCTATCCAGGAAAATATAAGAGGTGCCAGATTATCATCTTTTTTTATAATTGAGTAGTATTCCATTGTATACACATACCATATTTTATTAATCCACTCATGGATTGATGAGCACTTGGGTTGTTTCCACATCCTTGCTATAGTGAATTGTGCTGCCACAAACATTCAAGTGCAGATATCTTTATTATAGAATGACTTTTGTTCCTTTGGGTAGATGCCTAATAGTGCTATTGCTGGATCAAATGGTAGTTCTACTTGCAGCTCTTTGAGGTATCTCCATATTCTTTTCCACAGAGGTTGCACTAATTTGCAGTCCCACCAGCAGTGTAAGAGTGCTCCTATATCTCCACATCCTTGCCAGCATATGTTACTGTGGGAATTTTTGATATTGGCCTTTTTTTGTCTTTTTCTATTGGCATTTTTGGGTTGCCTGCTTCTTCAGCTTCAGTTTGGAATATAACAGGCAAAAAGGGAATACAAGGAATTCAACAACATTTTGTTCCTTGAGTGCTAAGGTCCCAAGCTAGCTAATCTGCCTCTTCTCTCTACCTTTCAGACTTTTCTTTTTCAGACAAGGTCTCCTGTTGTTTACTGGTCTAAAGTGCAGTGGCATCATCATAGCTCACTGCAACCTTAAACTCCTGAGCTCAAGTAGTCTTCCTGCCTGCCTCAGCCTCCCTAGTAGCTGGGACTATAGGCACATGCCACCAAGCCCAGCAAATTTTTCTATTTTTTATTGACAAGGGATCTCACTATGGTACTCAGGCTGGTCTCAAACTCCTGCCTCAAGTGATCCTCCCATCTTGACCTCACAAAATACTAGGATTACTGGTGTATTTAGTCTTCTTAAATGTAAGAAGAAAACAAGCACATTCATGTCTAATGACTGGGGGTTTTAAAATTGTCTCATTAAGTTTTGTTTGTTAGTTTTAATAAGTATGTGAAAATACATAGCATAATCATCCAGCCCAGAGGAAGGCAACAATGTGTAATATATTAGTAAAGCTAGTATTTGGATTTATGTAAATGCTACAATTATATATCTTGATATTCTTCTGGGTACAATTCAATCCGCACAAATGAATAAAGACTTCTCTAAATATTCAAACCCATTGTGGTTTATCCTCCCTCAAAGTCGCAACACTTAATTCCTTTTCTACATTTTCCGCAAAACTTATATGTCATAAGATAAACCTGCATTTCTTTACTATGTTTTATCAGGCAAGATATTTAAAACTTCCTCATATTCTTCATCTGTAAAATATTGATAATAATAACAAATGGCAAAGATAGGACTCTACCCCTGTACAAGTCTACAATTCAATTACAAAACATATTAAAAATTTGATAGATTGGATCAAAAGTAGATCAGAGTTCTCTTTATATAGCTGGTTTAGTATACAGATGGCTTGTTTTGAAATGCATTTTTTATTACAGCTATTGCTGTTGTTGGTTTTAAGCATTACATATCAAAGTACAGTTGTATGGCTGTCATCCCCTTAGAGGCAGCATAGCAGAGTAACTAATATCATAGGCTTTGCAGCTGTGGTAAGCAGAATTATGGCCCCTCAGAAGATGTCCACATCCTAATGTCTGGATCCAGTGAATACTTTACATAGCAAAGGAGACTTTGAAGATGTGGTTAAGTCAAGGATTTTGAGGTGGGTAGATTATTTTATGTTATCTGGGTGAGCCCACTGTAATCACAAGGGTCTTTATAAGTGAGAGTAAGGCAAGAGAGTCAGAGTCAGAAAGAGATTTTAAGATGTTAAGGTGACAGCTTTGAAGATAGAAGAAGGGATCGTGAGACAAGGAGTGCAGATGACTGCCTGGAAAGGACAAAGGAAAAGGATTCTTTTCTAGAGCCTCCAGAAAGAATGCAATCCTGCCAACACATTCATTTTGGCCCAGTAAGATCCATTTTGAATTTCTGACTTCCAAAATATAAGACTTTAGGCCCCTTTATTAGGTAAATAATAAGTGCTCAGTAAATATTAACTATAATACTACAGTAGTAATTATTCATATATACAAAGAATGTGATTGAAAAGACAATGAGTATTTTACAATAATATTATCATCTATATAGTCTCCTGCATTTTGTTTCATTTTTCAATACTCAACCTATATACAAATTAACAATCAAAGCCATGGTGGTTAAATCTAGGGAGGAGGCAAGATATTAGGATATAGAAGCATAAAGAAAATTTCTAACAATATATAAATGTTCTAGTTCTTAAACTGGGTAATAAGTTCATGAGTGTTTACTTCATTTTATGCTTAGTAACTTATTTATAGGGTCGGCCCTCTTGATCCTTGGGTTCTGCATCCACAGATTGAACCAACCATGGATCAAAAACATAGTTAAGCCTACGATGGCTGTATCTGTGTTGAACACGTACATACTTTTTTTCTTATCATTATTCCTTAACCAATATAATATAACAACTACTTATATAGCATTTGCGTTGTATCAGGTATTATAAGTAATCTAGAGATGATTTAAAGTATATGGAAGGAGGGAATGCTTTCAGTTTTTCCCCATGCAGTATGATGTTCACTGTGGGTTTGTCACAGATAGCTTTTATCATTTTTAGGTAAGTCCTGTCTATGCCTATTTCGTTAAGTGTTCTTATCATAAAAAGGTGCTGAATTTTGTCGAATGCTTTTTCTGCATCTACTGAAAGGATTGTATGGTTTTTGTTTTTGCTTCTATTTATGTGGTGAAATACATTTATAGATTTGTGTATGTTGAAACATCCCTGCATCTCTGGAATGAAGACCACTTGGTCATGGTGGATTATTATTCTTTTTTTTTTTTTGGTAAGTACCTGGATTCGGTTTGCTAGGATTTTTTTGAGAATTTTTGCATCTATATTCATAAGGGATATTGGTCTGTCGTTTTCTTTTTTTGTTGTGTCCTGTCCTGGTTTTGGTATCAGGATAACATTGGCTTCATAAAACATGTTGGGGAGGATTCCTTCCATCTTGATGTTGTGGAATAATTTCTGCAGGATAGGCACCAGTTCTTTGTAGGTCTGGTAAAATTTGGGTGTGAAACCATCTGGTCTGGGACTTTTATTTTTCTGATAAAAGCCATATAAGACAAACTCACAGCCAACATCATACTGAACGGGGAAAAATTGAAAGCATTTCCACTTAGAACTGGAACCAGACAAGATTGCCCTCTATCACCACTTCTATTCAACTTAGTGCTGGAAATCCTAGCCAGAGCAATCAGACAAGAGAAGGAAATCAAAGGCATCCAAATAGAGGAAGAAGAAGTCAAACTATCACTCTTTGCTGATGATGTGATCTTATATATAGAAAACCCCAAAGAATCTGCCATGAGACTACTGGAATTGATAAACAAATTCAGCAGAGTCTCAGGTTACAAAATCAATGTACAGAAATCAGTAGCATTCCTATATGCCGATGACAGTCAAACTGAGAACCAAATCAAAGACTCAATACCCTTCACAATACCGACAAAGAAAATAAAATACCTAGGAATGTATTTAACTAAAGAGGTGAAAGACCTCTATAGGGAAAACTACCAAACACTGAGAAAGGAAATAGCAGAGGACGTAAACAGGTTGAAAACCATACTATACTCATGGGTTGACAGGATCAACATTGTTAAAATGGCTCTACTACCCAGCCCAAAGTGATCTACAGATTCAATGCAATCCCTATTAAAATACCAACATCACTTTTTGCAGATCTAGAAAAAATAATTCTACATTTCATAAGGAACCAGAGAAGACCCCATATAGCAAAAGCAATCTTAAGCAAAAAAGACCAAATTGGGAGGCTTCAATTTACCAGAGTTCAAGCTATACTACAAGGCTATAGTAACTAAAACAGCATGGTACTGGCACAAGAACAGAGACACAGACCAATGGAACAGAACTGAGAAACCAGATATAAAACCATCCTCATATAGCCATCTGATCTTGGACAAAGCAGACAAAAACATACACTGGGGGAAACAATCCTTATTCAATAAATGGTGCTGGGAAAATTGGATAGCCACACATAGAAGACTGAAACAGGATCCTCACCTTTCACCTCTCACAAAAATCAACTCACGGTGGATAACAGCCTTAAACCTAAGGTGTGAAACTATAAGAATTCTAGAAGAAAAATGTTGGGAAAACTCTTATAGACATTGGCCTAGGCAAAGGATTTATGATAAAGAACCCAAATGCAATCACAGCAACAACAAAGATAAATAAATGGGACCTGATCAATATATAAAGCTTCTGCACAGCCAAGGAAACTATCACAAGAGCGAACAGACAATCTACAGAATGGGAGAAAATATTCACGTTACACATCCAATAAAGGGCTGTTAACTAAAATCTATATAGAACTCAGGGAAATCAGCAAGAAAAAATCAAACAACCTTATCAAAAAGTGGGCAAAGGATGTGAAGAGAAACTTTTCAAAAGAAGGTAGACTAATGGCCAACAAATATATGAAAAAATGCTCAACATCTCTAATCAACAGGGAAATGCAAGTAAAAACCACAATGAGATATCACTTTAACTCCACTGAGAATGCCCTTTATCAAAAAGTCCCAAAACAATACATGTTGGCATGGATGTGGAAAGATAGGAACACTCATATACTGCTGGTGGGACTGCAAACTAGTACAACCTCTGCAGAAAGTCATATGGAAATACCTCAAAGAGCTACAAGTAGAACTACCATTTCATCCAGCAATCCCATTACTGGGCATCTACCCAAAGGAACAACAGACATTCTATAAAAAAGACATCTGCACTAGAATGTTTATAGCAGCACAATTCACAATTGCAAAGACATGGAAACAACCCTCATCAATACATGAGTGGATTAATAAAATGTGGCATATGTATACCATGGAGTTCACAGCCACAAAAAACAATGGTCATCTAGCATCTCTTGTATTATCTTGGATAGAGCTGGAGTCCATTCTACTAAGTGAAGTATCATAAGAATGGAAAAACAAGCACCATACATACTCACCATCAAATTGGTATTAACTGATCAACACTTAAGTGCATGTATGGTAATAACATTCATTAGGTGTCATGTAGAAGGGAGGAGAAAGGAGGGAATGGATATATGCACACACCTAATAGGTGCGGTGCACACCGTCTGGGGGATGGACATGCCTTAAGCTCTGACTCAGTTGGAGCAAAGGCAATATATGTAACCTAAACATTTGTACCCTCATAATGTGCTGAAATAAAAAAAAAAGAAACAAAAAAGTATATGAGTGGATGTGTGTAGGTTATGTGCTAATAGCATGCCATTTTATACAAGTGACTTGAGCATCTTTGAATTTTGGTATCCTTGCAGGTTCCTTGAACCAACTCTCCACAGATAACAAGGGACAACTATACAATACATATATTTTTTCTTTGTGTCAAATGCTAAATAATACATTTTTCTTTCTAAAGGCTATGAATAACACTTAAAAAAAACTTCTCAAATCTTTACTCATTGTAACTCAGCCAGGATAGCTCTATTATGCAGTGGTAACAACTAGCTCCAAAATCTCAATGGTTTGACAAAGCAGATATCTGTTTCTTACTCATATGATATGTTCACCATAGATCAGTGGGCAGCACTGCTCATCTTGATTTCTCACATCCCAAACTGACCGAGACTTCATCTTGCCAAGTGTTTTTGAATCACTGAAGCAGTGGGAAGGGGAAGAGAGGAAAATTGTGCACTGGATTTTAATGTTCACTCCAAGAAGTGATACATGTCACTTCTGTACATGTTTCTTTGACCAAAGCAAATCACATGGCCATGGTGACATTGAAAAAGATGTATAATGATTGTATGTGATTTTATGGTAAAAGCCACCAATATTTTGTGAAGAGCATTAATAATGTTTACTGTCCAGTCTTCTGAGATACCAAATATTTGATGCTTTGTCCAACAGTATGGAGACTTAAACACAGGCCTTCATACATACTGCATGTGATTTTTTTTTTTTTTTTGCATACCAGAGCAACAACTTGTGGTCTTGTGAAATTCAAATAACAGTTCTAGAAAATACATTAAATATCAAAATAGAAATGGTAGAGTCTTGTCTTTGTAGGGCTTGAAAAAGATACATATGAAAATTCTAAAATAAAGTACTATCTGGTAGTTGGAATAAATCTGTAAGTTGATAGTGTGAAAAAGCTTGATTCAATTTATAACTGATCGGCTATCCTGACAACATAATTATATACTGCTTACACCCAAGAGCCTGTATTTTAAATTATATTTGATGAAATATTTACATAGAAATAGAATTTAAGTCACTGTGATACACACTGTAGGACAAAGAACCACAGTTTTAAATATTTTATAACTTAAAATGATTCACGATCCCCCCCCCCCACTTCAATAGAGAGTCAAATACAATTTTAAAAGAATATTTATAATGACACGAAATAGAATGCATCTGTCTGGAAGCTTAGCCTGACAAATTTCTGTAGCTGTAAGTGAGTTTCTTCCCACCTCTTTATTCCACTGCCGGCAGCTCTCCACAGATTTTGATACATCACAATACAAAACTCTGATAGCTGGACAGGAGCTTCCTTTTTGTCATTTCTCCTCAATATAATTGGCTATTCTTAGACAATCTTGGGAAGCTGCATGTTAATTTGCTGTAAAGAGAGAGGGGACGGTGGAAGCACAGAGCTGGAAAAAGTTGCTAATGATGTGCAAAGTAACAGGAATCTGTGTTGAAGTGGAAGAGGAGAAGGAGAAAGAGTCTTGAAAGGAAGGAGGTCATAATAGACCTGCCACCCTCATACCCCCTTTCCCACCTCTTTCTCTCTACTGTGTTGTTGCCAATGTTCTTCGTTGAGCCAGTATCTTAAGCTCCTAGAAAATGCCCTCTGCTTGAAGTGAATAGAAAAAGTAATCCATCTCTCATTTACATCATCTTGATTTCATGTTACTGCTTTGCTTCAAGACAATCTCTGATTGCTTTATTCATAATTCCTTTCATATGCACAGAATTTGTATTGTAAAAGGAATATATAACATTTAAGAACATTTTGAAGAAAAAAATTATCCACAGTTCTATCACCGGGAAAAAACTATTTTGATTTTCATGTATTCTCACGCAGACTTTGTCCAAATGCATACCTATTTTTATAGCTATAATTTGGATGATTCTATTTATTCCTTCCCCAGTGCTTGAAACAAGGCTCACCTCCTGGTAATAATTATATTTTGATTAGAGAAGAACACGATATATGCTTTTGAATTAACCTGTGTTAATAGACAGCTCCTACACACAGTCTCAGACTGCCTGTACATTGCCCCTGCCCCTTTCTACCTCAGCATGTGAAAAACATAACGACTAATATGCTTGAGTCCGGGATACCTTGAATGGGAAGGGAAAAAAAATACTGAACTCAATTCACCCTCGTGGCAGATATTTTTTATGTATGTTATTTCAAACCCTGCAAAGAAGGTGTCATAGTTTTGGTATTAGAAATAAGACAGCTTATGTGCAAGAAGGTAGGTAACTTCCCTGAGTATGCTCACCTAATTGGCAGCATAATCTGGTTTTGAATTTAGTCTTTATGAAAGCAAAGCATATGTTCTTCCGAGCTCTAATTTCTATAAAACCTTAAGAACTTCGTGAGTGGTAAAACATAATTGAATATGTTAAAATGTCTCTAACTGCTTGGGATCCCTTCAACTTCAGATAATGTATGAATTTTCATTCCCCTATAAAAGAACATGGACCATTTTATAAAAGTGAATAAATGGAAAATCCCCAGATCTAAGATATGATGCAAGTACCAAATGAAAGAAGGTACCATTTAAAGGTACAGTCAGTTCTCATTATCCCTTGATTCTACATTTACCAATTCATCTACTTTCTAAAATTCATTCATAGCCCCCAAATCAATACTCAAACAATTATGTGGTCATTCGCAGACATGCACTTGCACAGAGCGGTGAAAAATTTCAGTCGCCAGTGTGCACATTTCCAGCTGAAGTCTGACAAGGCAATGCTCTGCCTTGGGTTCTCATACTGTAAATGTTCTTTCATGGTCTATTTAGTGCCGTGTTTGTTGTATTTTTGTAATTTCTATTGGTGATTTTGCTGTTTAAAAGCACAGTGCTGAAGTAACATCTAGTGATACTAAGCAAAAGGAGGCATTGATGTGCTTAACAGAGAATATGATGTGTTAGAAAAGCTTCATTTAGGCATGAGTTATAGTGTGGTTGGCTTTGAGCTCAATGTTAATGAATCAATAACATAAATTAAGATGTCTAAACAGAAACACCCATTAAACAAGGTTATGTATTGATCAGTTAAAGAAAATGTTGTGCGTGCCAGCTTTCAGAAACCTAACCCTGTATCTACCCAGGAGCAATGATTTAGTATTCACTAATTCAATGTATGAGGTGATTTCATAGAATATAACTACCATGAATAACGAGAATCTATAGTATGTTTCAGTATGCTTCCAAATAAAGCATTCCATTTCTAGGTCATCTGTTAGGGATAAGAAGAGGTGGTATAGAAAATTTATTAATAGCAGAACCAGGATGGAAGGTTGAATCAGAAGAGTTCCTGCTCATGGCCTCAGCTGGTGTGGACTCTATGCCATTGGCTGAGTAGATACAGCCTGAATTGTTACGGTTTCTGAGTCATGACGATAGGCACAATGTTTCTCAACCCCAACAAGTGATCTGATTAAAGCAGAGTGATTCTGTGGAGTTGAAACTATTTGCAAAATCAAAGTTGACCTTTAGCCCAATAAGTGCTATATTTGGGCACAACTTCTTAAATTTTTTGATAATTTGTGGTTGAGAAAATGTCAATGCTATAGTCACTCAGCAAAGCTTTATTGAGCACCTCCTTGATCATATGGTATTGGAGGGTATATGAGAGGCACCAGACTTGGTTCCTACCCTCCAAGGAGTGCATGGTCTTGGGGAAACGAGACTTTTGTCAACCCTATGAAGAGGAATGAATGAGCTCTGATAGACAGGCTGAACCTAACGTATTATTAGAAAAGGCTTGCTGAGGCCAGCTAAGGGCACACAAACTAAGTGAGATTATGGTGCAACCTTGACTGATAGGTATAATTAAAGAAGAGACACAAAATAGAAAAGACATAACACCCAAATGAGAACAGGTAACATAATATCAGAATGCCTCACCTGAGCACAGAAACATCAGAAAACACCTCAGGAAGGATTAGTGATGATTCCTGGTGACCCAGGTCTGAATACCACACCCATTTCTCACAAAGGATTCCCATTGCTTTCTGGGTCAGTGAATCCATTTGTTATAAGCAAATGAGAAATTTTGAATTTAGACAACTTAATGTTTCTTTGCTTAATTCTATAGCAGTTGTAACAAAAAGCAATGTACCAGGCAACCTGGTTAGTCCCAAAAGAAATTTTGGTCTTGGGCGAGTAAGTCAATTAACATTTCTGAGTGACTGTTCCTCGTTTGTGGAGTGAGACTCCTATTCTTTCCCAATTCTGCTCTTCTAAAATCTCCTCATGCTAAAGGACGCCGCATATTCAGAACTGACTCAGTAAGGGTTACTTCTTCGTTTTTATATATATGTTTCCTAAACAAATGCCAGCCGGCAAGGACTAAGATCTATTTAACTTAGCAACATATGTAGCTGCGGAAACAGGTCACAGATTATCCCTTACTGAAGCACCTTCCTTTTATACAACCCTCCCTGACTACACAGCTGGCTGACATTCTGACTGTAGTTTCCCTGTTTTCCATGTGTTCATCTGTATTTATTACTTCCCCTCTAGGACTTTTAGAATCACCCTTTCCCTGGCTTCTCTGTCCATTTCTCTTGCAATTGACTTTGGCCATTTGAATGAGCCCCAACGGTGACATGCTATTCTCCTTTCGGGTGCCTGTTCTAGTCTTGTAGCTCAGAACAGTAGCTTCTTCCAGTTTCTGTGTACCTTATCTATTTCCAATCATAGGACTAAGTCTTCAGCATTTTAGTAGAGTTGTGAAAGCACAAGTTTTGTGTTAAATTTCTGTGTTCAAATCCAAGTTCTGCTATGTATTATTAACAGGACCTCGAGCAAGTCACTGATGATAAAAAACAAACAAAACCAGCTATTTCCAAGGATTGTTTTAAAAACTACATAGATATTTCTCAGATCTCAGATGTTAAAAAAAAAAACTATATAGATAATGTGTATAAGATATTCAGCATATATTACACACATGGTAGATAGTGAATAAATGAATATGCTTTTGAAAATAGATGCAGTGTTCTTATTATTCTGAATGTTTTTAAGAGGTGGGATGAGTAGGCAGGGTGTAGATGTTTTATTACACAGGCATTTTATATCTATGGGTTCTGGCTTTGCCATGGACCAAGGTACTTGCTACCAACCCTGATAGAGAAGGTAGGCATGAAAGTGTTTTGGAAAGTTAAAAGTAACTCACAAATGTAGGTAGAAAACTAGAACTATTCTCATCCCTATAAATATCTTCTTTGTGAGCTACTGCCCAGCAGTTTCTTTTGTAGCTTCCTTCACTCCATCTTTGCTGGAACAGTGATAAGTAAGATTTGAAAGTATGAATGTGAAAGAGCAAAGCTCCCAGTATGGAGGAATTTAATAATGCAACAAGTCCTTTTTGAATAGGAAATCACTCTTAAAAGATTTCTTTTCATGTAATTCCAGGCTCAGTTCAGCAAGATTCTCTTTCAATCTCTTGAATTTATGTCTTATTTCTCCTTACAGCCTCCCTTGGCTTGTGCTATTTGGACTCCCAAAGCATAGCTGAGAGAATACAGCCCCCCATTCCCCCACTGAGAGTGTATACGGCCAGTAGACAGCCTGAAGAGCAGAGAGGATAAATGCAATAATAATACTAATTGTCATTTACATATTAGGTCTTTTTAATAGCTGAGTTTATTTAATACATTAGGCCAAATACTATGCTAATTATAAATATTATTCCCATTTAATTCTATATCACTGTGATGAACCTACTATAATCCCTATTTTATAGATGGGGGAAACTGAGGCTTACAGTGCTTTAACAACTTGTTTATTGCCTTACAGTTGGTAAATGGTGGAGCAGAATTAAAAGCATTCTCTTTTCTCTCCCTTGTGTGCAAGCAAAACAAGCCTCCTACATAGGTCTTTGGCACCAGAAAGTCTTATGTTTATCTCATAGTTTGAGTCAAATAGGGAATTACTTCCAATTACCTTGAACAATAACTGCATTGAGCATCCATTAGACATTAGTACCTCTGAGTAAATGGGGAATCAGATTCTATTCAGATGCCATGTTTTACTATGGGAAGAATGGGGAATTTAAAAATCACACAGCCTATGGCTTTAAGGGTGGGGAAAAGGACACTGCCACAAGTGTCCCCTGAGAATACAAAAATTTGGTTTCCCCAATAATGTTTACCAGGAGTAAATCCTAATGTTTAACATAACCACAGACTACTGTCAGAGCTAAGCATCCATACTTCTATAGCATCTTTGGCAAACCTAGTTGAAACGTATCATGCCATGTTTTACTGAGTTTGTAAATAAAGAATGAGTAAGATAGGCTCTCTAGATCATCTCTGAGAGAAGCCTACTGACTTAGGTCTCAAAGAACCATATTTTAAAGGGGAAATCCTAATGGAAAATGAAGGCATATGAGTTCCAAATTTCCTTGTAATTAAGATAGTCTGCCCTTCTATGAAAGTCTTGGTCTAAAAATCACAGACTGTATATCCATGGCAACTTGCTGGAATTTCTGCCTGAATCTGTATACTTCTCTTGTCCTTTATACCTCTGGGATAATGCTACTTTTGCTTAGCCCATATAATCAAAACTGTCAAAAATAAGAGTAAACATTATACAATGGATACCTCCTTCGTGCTAGTTCCTTTTTATACATTATCTCTAATCCTCACAATATGCCTTCATTAATGCTATTTTCAGATAAAGGAATTGAGGCACAAAAATAGTTTTTTACGATTTTCTTAGTAACATTGGCAGTGGTTCTCAACCATATATAGATATAGACATAGATATAGATCCTAGGAATATTTTTTCCTGTAGTATTTTTAAAATATGACAGTGATTCTTATACTTTGAGATGTAACATTTTTTAAAATACAGGTATAGAAGAAGAGAAGAATACATATGTTGCAGACAACAAACAATACATAGCAATACTGATATGAACAAAAGATAAGATTCCCCTGTACTCTGCCATGACACATCTATTTGGATAGAAGAGTTTTGGTGTTTTTGTTATTGCCATTTTGTTTTCGTTTGTTTGTTTTAGAGTATACTGTAGGTGGTAATAAGAAAATGGCTTGATGGCTCTAATAGATGTGTTAAGGGACTTAGAATGGCCTCTGTTCCCAGAGCTTCAGCCACAGGTCAGATTACCATGTCCTGCAAGGAGGGAGAATGAGCTGAGGTGTACCATTAGGGTGGCAGCCTTCTCAGGCTACCATTTGGCTTCAGGATTGTGCTCTCTCAGGATGAGAGAATGAAGCTGGACCACTTTGGAAAGCATGAAAATTGCCCCCATTAGGTATACGACTGATGCAAACATCTGGCCCTAGACTCTTAACCTAAAACAAAACAAACAAAAAACTATAAATTTTAACCAAATCACCAGAGGAAGCTGGAAGTAGAAGGAGGGAAGTTGCTCATCCTCATAGCAAAATGATCCTCCACACAGTTCAGTGGTTCATTGTATACTCTATGGTCCATTTGTTAGTGCATATCACAAATGATTTTACTTAAGTTTTCACATTTTCCCACGCATAAAGGAATTTATAAATTGCACATGAATGCAAATTTCTTCCTTGAACAAACTACCTTCAGCATGCCTGTCGGCAAAATGAGGGACTGCATCTCATTGTGCTTGGAAGATTAAACCTAAAAGTTCTCCAAGTATCTCCTCCACTGGGCTTCCTGAGAATCCATGTGCCTTTATGGAGTGCCTGCTATGCTAAGATTTCTCATAAACATTATCTAATATAATTTTTATGAAGATTCTTTGAGGTACCTATTATTAATCTTATTTTTGAGATGAGAAAAGACATTTGAAGGTTATGTCCTTGGCCTCAAATCACAGTGCTCATTTGTGGTAGAACTAAGAATTCAACCCAGGCCATACTCATTGCCTTCAGAGTAAACATTATTTCTCTGCTCTATCCTGCCTGAATTTTGGGCATTACAGACTTATTTTCTTAAGAGCACCACTATTCAGTATGTCTGTGGAGAAATGTAGAAAAAGATCAACACCACCAAAAAAAAGGGTGTTTTGTAATAGTTGTAAAAAGATTTCCTTCCTGAGCGTTACAGCAGTCTAGGAAGGATCTGGAGCTCTTTAACCTCTGAAGTTCCACAAGGGTGAGTGCTCATCAATTTGAGACTTACTTTTCATTCCCCATGACTGATGAGTGAAAGGAGTGCATAAAATCACCATATATGAATGGCTAGAAGGGATTAAAAAATAATCCATAGAAAGATATTGAAGCCCAGAGATATATGTGCCGTATCTTCTAGGAGGCAAGATTAATGTGGACTCAGTAAGGGACGTATCAGTGAATTTAGTTTTCAGTCAAAATCCATGATCTCAGTTTGCTCCTTTGTCTCGTCTTTCTTCATCAGAAGGGTAGCAGGGGAAATGGAGAGTGAAACCATCTGTTATGATTTCTAGTCATTGAAATTTTATCATAGACAGAAAGCTCCTATCATACTCATGTCTATTAGAATATGGCTCATTGATTCTCGTTCCTTTTATTTCATCTCAAGGATAAATAACATTTCCCTTTCATATGGTCTTGTTGGGGGGAGGTTCAAATATCCTAAAATTATAATGAAAGAATCCTTTAATTAACTGAATTTAAATAAAACAGAAACAGAGGAATATATTTGGAACTAGAAAGACAGGTTTAAGATTTCTATACACCAAGCTGTTTGAAGAAGAAATTACTTGCAGTCACAGAGTCTAGCTAAGATCTTCATCTCCCTCAACAACTGTCCCATATATAATACTGAATAACATTAAAACCAGAAGTAGTTCTCCAAAATTAGCCCACTATTTCTGGTTATCTAATTTCAAGTTCTACTTCAGGCATCACAAATATAATATTATCCAAATAAAAAAATAACTAGTTTTCCCTTATTTTTTCATGTTGGAAAAAAGTGCTTATCAGATCTACAAAATTTCATAGTTAGTGGGTCAAATCTTTCTGAACACACATCTTGGAAAAAAGAACAAGTCATTAGGCTGTGTCAGGGACACTTTATTATCATTTGTCTAATTTTGAAGATCTTGGTTGAAAATCAGCTGGAATATAATGCAATAAAAATGGATAAACTGTATCTACATGCAAGAATATGGATGAAGCTTTGTTACATGACACTGTATTAAAAAATTAAGTTCTGGGAACTACATGCAGCATGGTGCCTTTTTCATGAAATTCAAGAGGAACAAAATTAAACATAGTATTTAGCTTATATATGTATATATACATATGTACACATATATACATATATATGAGATAGAATTATCTTAAAATATGTGCAGAATAGACATAAAATTAAGCATGGTGGTTATCTTGAGAACAGGGAGGGAGCATATAGGTCTATGTAGGTCATTGTCAGTGTTCTTGTAATAGGTTGGGTGATAGATTCACAGTGTTAAGTATATTATTAAAAATCTATGAATAAACAGATAAAAGATTACAGATGTGAAACTGTGGTGTGAGTCTACCATACATTAAAGATGGTGATTTATTTAATACTGTGTATCTGAGGTCCATTTAGAAATATGAGTGAGAAAAAGAGAGTACATTGAGAGTTGAGACCCAAAATGGGGCAATAAGTCAAGGAGGTTGGGAAAATAAAGGATTCAAAAAAAGGAGGAAATTATAATAACAAAATGTTATTTTACTAACTTCACAATTTATATCTGGCCCTGGTTAAGCTACCCAAATCATATTACTTGCCCTTTTTTGACTTTCACTCATTCAATAAATATTTACTAAGCACTTATTTCCAGATGCCAAGTTGGAAATATTCCCTGTTATTATGAGAATGGCAGTTTATTGATTTAAAAAAATGCCAAATAAATACTTATGAATATTTAATTATAATAATAAAGTAATTGATATGTAGAAGTGAAAGACATCATAAATCATAAGTAACTACCCCTTGATTGCAACTTTAGAAAAACCCACAGAGGAGTTCTATTTTATGTTTTCTCTCTCTTTTTTAAGTTTTTAACATTAAAAATTCTTTGCAGAAAATTTGGAAGATACTTTTTGAAAAGCAGAAAATAAAAAGTACCTAAAATTTCACCACCTTGAGCTAAACATTATTAACACTCTGATATATTTCCTTCTAGTCATTTTTCTATGAATACACATTTTACAAAATTGTGATCATGCTGCATATTTAATTCTGTGTCCAAAAGGAAAGAGTGAGCCCTTGTAATGTATATTGAATTGATCCTTATCCATGATAAATGTTGGTAGTTACATTTAGTCGCCAGAATTGAGGGTGGAGGACCCTGATCGATCCGCCTTCTCCAGCTGCTATTTTGATAGTTTGAATCTTCCAGAATGATGAAGACCTGGATTACAAAGCTCACCTGGTAAAGAATTCATAGGCTTTAATGAAAGGAAAGATTCTAGACCATCCCAGAAGAACTTTAATATAGTGATTTAAGGCAGTGTCCCTCAAATTTTAATGTGCACAAAACACCTGGGCATATTTTAAAAATAGAGATTCTGAGTCATTTGTTCTGGGTTTGGGATTAAGATTCTGCTTTGCTAACTAACTCCCAGGTAATGTAGACATTGCTGGTCCATGAGTAATAAGCATTTGGGGAGTAATAAAAAACCTCTCTAATTTGTTTTTGCCTAGTAGATAATGCCAATCAACTCTCTTATGAATAAGCACGATAGTTTCAAAGGAAATTGTTCCTAATGCCAGGAACTCCTTTTTAGTAGATATGTCATTTTAGGGTCACCATGAAAGTAGATAGAAATGATTATCTCTAAAAATTTTATTGGTTTTGTTCTCATGTTGCCTAGCCAGCAGTGCCATGACAGGCAGGCCATGTCCTGCCCAAATTCTATTTAGGAAGAAAACTTTCACAAAAAAATTTATTAACAAGGTCTTATCCAGTCTCCTTTCAACTTTCTCCTCCAATTACATTAACCCAAAGTTCTATATCTCATAAAGATTATATCTAAAGAGTCAGGAGAGAGAAAATCTAGTGTTTATTTTTAATTTGAATTTTTGTGGTCTTTAGACATCACCTGTTATTGTGCCATCTCTATATTTTACATATCAGATTGATAACTGGCTAAGTGCTAAAGACAAGAAAACTGAATGATATCCAATCAACCAGAACAAGAAAAACCACTATTCTAAGACAGAAAATTGGATTCAACTCTCTGTAGGAGAATTGGGCAGAATAACATTAAAAGATGGTTTATCTTTCAAATTGTGACATTGAACATAGCTCAGTCCCTTTCTGACGAACTTTCAGTGTGCTAGCATTGACTCAATGAGTCAAAAGAGCCTAGTGGGTGTTTCTCTTCTTGAGTCTCCGTTCATTGATTCTCTGTGGCTTGAAATCAGCCAAGGTAGGAATACTTGCACCAGGAAAATGGGAAAACACTATAAACTGTGTTTTTGGTTTTGTGTTTTTCCAGACAGATGGTTGTTGAACATTTACTATGATAGCATATGACTTGCAATCTTCACTTCCGTTTCCTCATCAGCAGAAACCACACAAGTTCTTTGCCTCCTCACTGTATTATCAGAGACTGATCCAGTGAGGTTGGGCACATAGATAGCCTCATCTTACAAAAAGTAAACATCAGATCACCATGTACAATGTACATTTCCAAGCAGACTCCAAACCCTACCCATCCAGATGAACTTCTTGTTCAGTGTGTAATTCCATTTAAATTTTTCTGTAACTCTTTCTTCATCAAAGTATCAGAATTTTATAAGTTTTCATTGCTTGAAGTTTCCTCAGATAGAGAAACCATGAAGTGTTTCCGTGGCTTGACAGTTGTATGGAGGTGGGAAATGGAATAATTATGGTACTTCATGGCCCAGAATACAAGCCTATTGCAATATGAGAAAAGTTTTTAAAAATCTTAGGCAATTGATGTACTGACTTAAATATCCTTCTATTCAATGATTTGGAAACCATTAAGGGTATGATAAGTAGTTATCTTGTTTTAAACAAAGCAGGAGAGATTCATATGGAAAATCACAAATACAAGAACCCACAATGTGTAGAAAGGTTTTTATAATTTTAACTTTAAGAATTTGGCCTATACATACATAATTTTACATTCACATACCCACACATTTTTTTAATATATGGTATTATATAGTATTCATGGCAGACGTAGTCTCAAAGATTTTCTCCATTGTCAAGATAATTGGTGGTTAAGAATGTATTCCCTTGTCTACGTTGTGTATTGTGTGATTGTGTGTGTGTGTGCATGTGCAGTATATAGTTTTGCTATTGATGTTTAACCTAAATGATTTCAATCAGAGCTGAATTCCCCACTTGGTTTTTGTCAAGGCAAAAGACACTAAGTAAAATAGTGTTCTATTTTTTTTCTGCCTGACTACTCTATTTTAAGTGCTGCCAGTGTTGCAGTTGCTTTTTTCTCATAGGGTCTATGTGGGAAAAAGAAAAGATAAAGTACCTGTTGACTGGTGCCCAGACAGGGATTAACTTACAAGTGGAAACAGACAAGTTCAGGGACCCGCGTTGTCACGAGGAACCAATAAAAAGGCTGCTAATGATCAGGCATTGCTGCTAGCAGGATCCCTGAGCTGAACAAACATGACTTTAAAGGTTGCTTTAAGGACCAAATTAAATAAAAATCCAGTGGAGGATACCAGAGTAGCAGTGTCTGGATCAAAATAAACATAGCATATTCTCTACCAACGGCATTTCTTCCATTTCTGGCACTTTGGGTTATTAGAGGCAGAATCTTTATAGTTCTTGAGAAAGTTCACATCTGGAATGCACCATCTTGATGGTTTGCACTCTATTTTCAAAGAAAGGAAGTGATGCTGCTCACAGTGACAAAGCTCGGATAATTGTCATCTTTGGAGTGACCGTTAGGCATCAATCCTAGCCTTGCTTGTGGCAATTGTACCAACAATTATATGTTGAAGGCATTCTCTCATATTAGATGAAATTGTATTAGCATAGGGAATATCTGGGAAGATTAAAAACCAGTAAAGGAGGAGGGATCAAAGAGTAGGAGGGATGGACTTGAATACTTATTTTATAAAATTTGAATAAGTAGGTGGGACTTTTTGTTTCTCAATTTACAAAAAAAGATAGAAAAATAAATTTCCTAATATTGTAAATAATACAGAAAATCTTTTTTTCAGAAAGGAAGGAAAGGGGAAAGAGAAGAAAACTTAACGCTGCTAACTGTCTTGTGCCACTCTCTTTACCTCTCACCCACCATCCTTCCAAAATGTAGGGATCAGGCTAACAATCCCAAAGCTGCTTTGTGTCACTTACTGTCTCAAAACTCTCAGGAGTCTCTAATCACCCTTAGCAGTGATTATTAACATTTGTCGAGTCTTTGATCACTTTGAAAATATGAGCAAAACCATGAATTCTCTCACTGTAGGAAAATGTCATCAGTATCAGTTTTCAACATCATCACCACTACCAACACTGCCTTTTCATTGACATCACCATCATCACCACCATCAGCTTCAATATTAACAGAGGACTGTTATGTGCACCATGACTGTTGACACATTTAATATCACAGCACTTAATAAGGTGAACATACCCCATTTTACAAATATAAAAACTAAGAGCTCCTCAAAGGAAAATTATCTAGTATAAAGTCACAAAACTAGCTATATCAGACAGTCGGAACTTGAACCCTATCTCACTGAGAGCTGATACTCTTAGTCCGTATGTCAAATATAAATCACAACCATAGATTTCACTTATAGTATGAGTCTTACAATAAAGGCTGATATGTTAAATCACATCCTTACAATTCCAATTTGTCAATATTCAGTGATTGTTGCTCAGCCCCATGCCCATACTTCTACACTGTGCTCTGAACTGCTGGACTGGAGTGGTGGGGAGGAAAAAAAACTACATTTCCCAGACTGCTTTAAATACTGTATTCTTGTTTCAGTCTGGCCAATGGAAAGTGCTGCTGGTAGGAAATTAGAAGGCAGGAGGAAGAGGAAAGTCCTCTGCTCCCAGCTTCTATACAATCTCACCTTGTTGCAGCAGGAGAGGCAAGGTGACTGCAAACTCCAGAAACCCTGAGATCATCAGTCACTCCTCCAGGTCAAGGATCAAGAGCACCTCCCCAAATGAAGAAATAAGGCAGGTTTACGGGAAAGAGCCCAGGGAATTTACCTCTTGATCTGAGTGACACACACAGAAATCCTTTCTTCTCTTCTCACATTTCCTCCTCACCTTGCTCCACTGGTCCTTCCAACACTTTATAAACAGTTGTTAATATAAAAGATACTTTCTTTGTAATATCTGACATGGATCTGTTTTCCTGATTGGATCCAAACTAAAACAGGAGTGGTTCCAGATAACTAACACTCACATACTGGAAAATAGAACTGGTTATCTCATCTCATTGCACTTATAAGCAGAGGTGAGCTCTTCAACATTGGTAAATGGGTTTTTGGTAATTCATGGAAAGTACTTAAGTAGTAAAATTATCATCAGTGGTGGCTTGAAATAAAGTACATTTTAATAGTCAGGTATTTGGAAACTAGTTGCTAATGACTTTGGCCATTATGGTAGCCACGATCACAATAAGAACGATTCTGTTGGCAGGCTATTTCTTACTGCACTAGAGACCTTACAGAAAGAAATGACAGGCTCAGGGCCCTAAACTCTCAGAACTATAGATAGTCTATCATGGTCCCCAAATAATAATTTTTCTTTTGTAGACACAGGATTGATATAGTTGAAAATAAGTACCAAATGTTGATGTTGCAATGTAAGTTGAATTGACATCTTTGCCAAGCTTCTTATATTTAGTTTATGGCATTGAATGACAAGGAATGGGATTTGACATTTGTGGTAGAGACATTTGGTTTCACTGAGATGAGAATGATAACCTTCAATCCCCAAATCCCTTTGAGCCTCTCTTTCCAGGGAAATTCACCCTTCCTTTTCTGTCCGAGGAAACTAGCTTTCCCTGTTTAAAGACCTATAATTGTACCATCTGAGGCAATTGACTCTAAAGTAAATGCCAAATCTCTTCAAAACTACTCCTCATTGTCTTTAGAGTGAGTACTAGAGTCAGAGTCCATAATGTTCTGGGGGAAAAAAATGGCAAAGTCAGAACCAGGAAAAGATGGTTAATACACTTAGAGAACTGTAGGATGTTATATGAAGAGAACGTGTGGTATGTATGTGGGAATGAATTCTAAGAATTATAAGCCAAAGAGAACAGCAATAATGTTGGTTTGGAGCTATAATGTTAATAGGAGTACCTGTACTTAGCAAGGATTATGGGTCTAATATATTACCCTGAATGGTTAGAAGTAGTTGTAACTCTTTTCTTGATTGGTTGAAAGAACCTTGCAGTCAATGGTGATTTCAAGTCAATGAAATTTACATGCCAGAACTTCCCTGGTGACAGGAAGTAATTCCAAAATTTAAGGAGACAAAAATATTGGAGTTGAATTTTCTTGGAGCAACTTTCCCACTTTCTCTGCCCTTCTCCAGCGTGTCTCCTTATAGGTTAAAAGAATAATCATTTTGCTAACACATCTGTAAGTGCACTAAGGAGGGAAACATACAAACATCTTGGAAAGCTCAACAAGGGGTTTCCTCTGTGTGCTGTAGTGATGGTGGGAGATGGTGATATGGATATGAGCTTCCTGATATCAGTGGGGATAATGGAATCACAGACTGGCAGACATCAAGGGTCCCTGATTAATTATCAGATATAAACTAAGTACAATTACTATAGGGTAGAACAGGGAATGACTAATCATCACCTGTAAAGATCTTTTGTGTTAGCTCACTTATCATGGCATCACTAGGAATAAAATGGGCATTCTACCAAAGTATTACTTGATCCATAAAATCAGAAAATCTTTAGATGTGGCAATTAGAGATGAGACTTGAATATCTGCAATGGAGTGTTATACAGAGCTAAATCATTTCAGACTTGCATCACCCTGAATGAAGATGAAGCTGAGACCCCTGAGGAAGAACCCTGGTATAATTATATATTGTAAATTTTCCTCCAAGTCTCTCAAAGGGGACCTGTGTCATAAACAGGATAAGTGAGCACTCCACAAAGAAATTATCAAATATTTTTGAAATTACTAGACATTGTTTCTCGATTAGTACTAATCCTAGAGATCTAAAATGGCAGCGTGGAGGCTGATGAAGATCTGGTAAAAACTGGGGATTTGACCTAAAATTATCACTCAGTGGGTATAGTGATTCTGCAGATTCAGCCTGTGATTTTTTTCCACCTCCAGTTTCTTAATGCATATTTAAGATAAAAATACTTTCAAATTGACTAAATTCCCACATAGGCTCCCTGATCCATGAATGTGGGGTGTAACAGAGTAGGGAAAATACCAGTTCACCACCCCAGAAATTGACCCCTGCATTCCAGAATAGCATTCCATCAGTAATAATATAACTCTGGGAAAATTGTAGATATTAATATCAACATTAAAACCTTGAAATGATGCTGGGGTAGTGAATCCTATCACACCCTCCATTAGCCTGCCTGTTTAGCCTGTGCAGCAGGTGGATGGACCTTGGAATGTGGTTTTGAATTATAAATTGAATCATGTGATTACTTCAATCTTACAGCGGTAGAAACTAAGGATCAGAAAGAATAGGATCCATAGTGAATAAGGTGGTAAGGATTGAACCCACATCTGTCTAAAGGACAGAATATGTTTTCAGTCAATAAAATATGTCTTAATCCCACTTATGGATGCCAGGAAATCTGCAAGATAAATAGAGTCCAATCAATTAAATCTCATATTTAAGACCTGGTAAAGCCAGAATGACAGCATTCTCTCTCACTTTCTCTCTCTCTCTCAATTTAAACCCACCCTTTCTTATATTTTCTTACCACTACAATCCACTGAAATCATACCCTCTTTATTTTGTGTAGTGTTTGTTTCTCACTTATATACATCTTTGTAGAATCTTTTCCATTCTTAACTCCTTTCATGCATTTATGACTTAGACGCTGAACACAATATATGGGGGTGTTATGGACCTGAGAGGGAGATAACAGACACATGGAGAGAAGGCAAGGCTCGAAAATATCACAGACCTAAATATGATTCTTGGCTTGCAGTTATTAGCTAAAGCTGTCAAGCCTCTAAGAGTTGGCTTTACCCTCTGTAAAATGGAGTTACTAACAAGAAGTCTCAGGATTGTGGTGGAGATATGTTGATATTGTAAGCAAAAGTGCCTCATGTGTACAATGTGTGTCATGTTTAATTTGTTTGGCTCTTTTGTGTGTCTCTTCTTCATGCACCCTTTCAGCACTCAAAAGTAGTCATTTTAAAGTGTGCAATAATAAGGCTCAAAGAGGAGCAGAGACTTATCTAGAGCCAGGTAGTGGTACAGGTAAATACAGCAGTCCAGGTAACCTGGCACTCAGCATCACCCTAAGAGTGAAAGCACTTTCCAAGTACGGGAACAGAGCCAAGGGAAGAATCTGGGGAATTCTTTGAAGAGCAAACATTTCTTCAAAGTATACCAGAATTGATCCCCCACAAGGAAAAGGAATAAGCACAGGGTACAGAACTGTTCTTGAGACTTCTGAAAAATTAGAAACATGGATTTGCATGGTGTACGTGAACACCAACCTCCCTACTACATCTAACTATCCCAGCACCAGGTTCCCACAGGATTTTGCTAGAAGCATTGAATCCTGAACAAACCTCTCTCATTAGCACATTATAATTTAATTGTCTCATTATCCATCTATCATCACACAACTATAAGCTTTTTGAGAACCAGTTGTGCATCTTTCATCTCTAATTTGCCAGCACTTAGAGAAGTGCTTGGCACAAACGTGGCATTCAGTGAATAGTTGCTGAATGAATTAGTGTTGCTAAGTTTAGAGATCGTAGCATACATTGTTTTCCTTTTGTGAGCTACTTCATATTCCTAAAAGGACATCAGAATAGGAAAAGCTCTCAAATTGAACAATTAAAATCATTAATTGTGAAAGGTTAAATGTCAGGAGAATTTGTGGGAGGATGAAAAAGCAGAGGTTGGGAAACCATAAGCTGTGTGCCAAATCTCTCCTGTCATCTGTTTTGTAAACAAAGTTTTGTTGAAACACAGCTGTGCTTATTGATGTACTCTCTGAGGCTGCTCTTGCACAACAACAGAGTTGAATAGGTACTATCTGGCCATCTATTCATACGCCCAACAACGCTGAGTAGATTGACTACCTGGTCCTTTATAGAAAAAGTTTGCCAACTCCTGCTTTAGATCATATATATATTTCTCATATTTTAATCTCATAGGAGGTATTAAAATCTCTATCTTGCCTTTTGAGAGAACTATAGAATATAGTTGTCAAAACTGTATCTGAAAATTGCTGCTGGAACACATGGTGTTCTAAATAAATATTTCAGGAAGAACAAAAGTTTCTAGGTACTCTTAATAAATTGAGAGAGGATGTATTCTGTTTCTGATTTGAATAATTGATTCAGGCTAAAAGGATAATAACCTTCTGTTAAATCCTCATTTCCATGTTTTGAGAACAAATGTTAATATAGCAATGGACAATCTCTTTCCTACTCACTTACACGTACATTCGTGCCAGGGGGCCCTTGGCTTGTTCTTCCTACATACACACCATCCCTTCCTAGCATCACACAGCCCTGCAAAGACTTACCCTTTCACCCTCTCTCTCTGCTCTGCCACAGGTATGGTAGAATTCAGATGTATTTTCTTCTCAGTAGTTGTTTTTCTCCTTTCTGTCTATTTCTGGGGTAAAGATGACCCATCTTTGCATCTTCTCAATGCACCATCTATATTGGATTGAGTTACCGCACTAGGTGTTCTCAAATATCAAATAACTAATATTAACCCAAATGACTGATATGGACCTCTGTCTCCCCATAATCTATTATATAAACACATGTTTTCATATTCCTTCTGACAAATACCCCAGATAATTAGTTCAGGATTATTATTTATTTACTTATTTAGCCAAAATAATCTGATCTCCTGGCACTCCTGGGAATATCACTACTGCAAAAGAGAACAATAGGCATTTGGAAAAGATGCTTATAAAAATGCATGACAATACGATGTATTTCCTATGGGCTCATAAATGAGTGTAAGTGTGAAGAAAAACACGTTACTCATTATAACTCACATTAGTGGGTACTTCCGGAGAGGAAAGAAGCAGACATGGACCCAGATCAGGAGTAAAAGGGAAGAGAGTTTGAGCTTTATCTGTAGCAGTTTATTTTTTTTAAGAGAAATAATTTATGTATGGATTTTGTAGTTTACAATTATTTAACCTTCTCCTCCAAAGAATTCTAATTAACTATAAATAACATATGATAAAATTTCAATCAGGTACGTAAGAGTTAGATGAACCTACCTTCTCTGTGCCATGAAATCCCAAACTTTGGGCTGCCCTTCACCCCACTCTCCATGACAGAAAAGATGGTATGTGTTGGAGGCATTAGGGTGTCTTCCAGAGCTGTCTGCAGCTCTGAACTCTGTCACATGATCCTGAGCTCCTTATTCTTTCTAGTACTTAAGATCTCAAATTTGGTCCTTACACAAGATCTACCATTGATTCTACCACTTCTGGGTTTTATCCACTCATGTAAGCATAAATTTTCGTTATTTTGAAAAAGGGGAGTATAAAATAATCCTCTTTTTTCTCTCTGTCCATATTTCTCTGACAACAAGCTCTTACCTATCTGTGATTCTGTGCTCTTGTGGGTTTCTCTCTCCCAATTACTATACAGATCCCTTTACATGACATGCCCTCTGCAATAACACCATGCCTACTACTATGGCAGAGTCTCCAGAGCAGACGTTTTGGCCTCCCATGGCATATCTCTTCAGCTTCTGTCTGATGTAATCCACAGTTGTGGGTGGTTTCATAGGGTTGCAGATGGACTTCATGCTGACAAATCCCATCTCAAATGTGTGCTGTGCATCCATCTTCTTTCTCTCTGGGATCTTCATCAATTCCTCTGGAAACCTCTCAGCTTAATATATAATCCCAGTTTATATGTTAAACTGGGATTGTAGATAAATATTTCAACCTGATGTCCTTCCAGTGGACAATTCTAAGAAGAATATGTTTTTGTTTTTTTTTTTTACTGGTAGAACAAAATGTTGACATTATAGTCACTAAAGTAATAAATGGGGCAGGGGAGGGAAAAGGGTACACCAGCATCTTTGAGCAGCTCTGAAATGACTGTCTTTTGTAGGTCAGATATATTGGTAGGAGATGCTTCTGTGAAAATTAGTTTGCTAAAGTCAACAGGGATTGTGGAATTCCAGAAAGGAACAAGACACTACCAGTAGCAAGGTAAATGCAATTACTGTGATGAGCAGCTGGATTAATAGTCAGAGAGCACCAATTACAGGGATTTTTGGCAATCTTTAATAAACAAAGTGTTGCTAGAGCCAAGATAGGTGGGTAGCATCAAAGTGTTTATTGTCAATTAAGGTATTATTTGACTTATATATTTAAAAAATATTAATAACAGATAAGCAGTAGACTAAGTCAGCCCCATAAGGAAAATCATAGTCCTTTATCCAGTTTGTAAGCAGAGTAAATTCTCAATCCCAGGAGCAGAGTCCACTTGAGGAGGAACCCTCATGTGAGTATACTGCATACAATAAATATTCCTCAATTCTTCCCCAAAAACACTTGTGTCCACTTATTAGATGATAAATTATGCTGTAGAGTACAGGAATTCAGAGGACTTATTGAGCCAACACTGATACCTGGAGACCCAGATACCATCATATGTCCACCTCCATCTCTCCTGCCCTGGAAAAGTGAAGATTTATGAAGAAAGGGGAAAACATGATGTCCTGGCTCAAGTTTTGCTAACAGTATGTCTCGTGAGTGTCTGTAGAACACCATATAGTTATTTCCATGGTCCTTTGGTGCATAATTGGATGAATATTTTTAGTATCTGGCAGAAACCATGATCACATTGGTTCTCTGATTGGTGGGGCAGGGGTCGTTAAGGTAGAAAAGGCCAAGTGAAATCCCTGAAATTGCTCCTCCATTTATTACAGCAATTCAGAAGCAATACCCACACATCTCAAGTGGAATTATAGAGCTTAGTTATCACCCTTCAAGACTGAAAAAATGCAGGGGAAGTCATATTTATCCTATTTCTATTTGATTAACCAATCTCTTCCCTGAAAAAAACCAAGTTAGATTTTCCAACTTTACTAAACAAGATTAGAGTCTCAACTACTTAGTATGAAGCAATTGATCTAGTCATAAAATTATTTTGAATCCTTATAAATAACAAGGATGAAAGGCAATTAGCATTTATTTGGAAATAAGGACAACACATATTTATTTTTTTGCATTAGGGCTATGTTTAATGTTTTAATCTCTTAGAAAACATAGCTTACAGAGGCCTTAATTGTCTTGACATCCACAGAACATAATTGTTGTCCAGTATTAATTATCCCATGACCTGATAAATAGGAAATGACAAGTACCTTTGATACCATAATAAAACACACGAGTGTCAGAAATTGTGAGATCAGCCCTAAAAATATTCAGAAGATGGCCTTATTGCTGAGTATTTAGGAGTTTGATGATCAGAGTATCCCAGAAAATCCCCTCGTAGGGTATATCTTGCCACTGAGAAAGACACATAGTGCTCAGTAGGCATCTGGGAATTTTGAAGGCAGCATATATTACATTTGGGAGCAATGTACAGGCCCATTTATCTGGTGACTCAAAAGATTACCAGTTTTGAGCAGGATCCAGAACAACACAGGGCTCTAAAATAGATCAAGGTTGTGGTACAGGTTTCTCTGCCACTATCAAATACAGTGGTGCTACAGAATCTATGAAAATCACAAATACTTGGTAAAGTGTTTGGCAAGCTCAAATTGGAGAGTTCCAATATATACCCCTAATGTTCTAGAACAAGGTAATGCCTTCTGTAACAAAAAACAACTTACCATTTGAAAACCTATTCTTGGCATGCTAGTGGTCTCTGGTAAGGACTAATGGATTTACCAGAATTGTCCATCACAAACTGAGTATTGTTACATCCAGTTGTTATTGCAGCAGCAATCCAATGGACAATGAAAATAATCCAATCAGGATTAAACATGAGAACGAATAGAGAGTACAGCAAGACATGTTAAAAGGTAACTCACATACCCATAGCACCTACCTCTGCTATACCTCATCTTTTCTTCAATTTACACCATTGGCCTCAAGGAGGTGTTACCTATAGAGGAAGAAATAAATGTGTGCCTGATTATTACTTAATGTGACTAATATATTGGTATAAGCAAAAAATTAAGGCTGTCATACTATAGTCCAAATCTGAAATTGTGTTTCCCATTCCTTTAAAGTTAGGTTCTGCTGGATTGAAATTCTTATTCCCTGGAAGTGTCTCTGAGGGAGCACAGGAATGTTTTCACTGAGCCAGTAGCTACATCTCCCATATAATCACTTTAGGCTGACCAGCAACCCAACCTAAAAGAAGGAACTCTTAACTGACTTGGTTAATTGACCCTGATAATCATTAGGAACTAGAATTGCTGCTAAATAATGGGCCTACAGAGGTATATTCCTAAATTCAGGAAATTACGTTTGTTGTGTGTTGGTGCTTCTGTGCCTGGAGATAACATAAATGGTCAGTTGCAGGAACCAGCAACCATGGATTAATAAGAACAAGGCTTTCAGGATCCATATCTTTCTGGGATGAAGATTTGGGTCATGCACTAGGCAGTGGAAAAGGGAGAACACAAATGTCAATTGTGGAGGTGAGAACAGGTACAGCAATGGAGATTATAGTTTATCATTGTATTAAATCATTTATGGATATTTTGGCTAACTATTATATGGGAGAGTTGATGATGGATCAGTTATAAGTTTATCTGATCAGTGTAGGGGGTGACCCGTAGTAAAAACTCTGGTATTTGTCTTCACATCCTCTTGACCCACTTCTGTTTTAGCAATAATTCCAGAGCTCTTTATGATTTCACACTCCATTTGTGCTGATAGAGTCTTCCCATAAGTGCACACAGCTTCTCCTTGATCCAAGAGCTTCTCTGATACCACATGAGATAAACTGGTTCAAGAAAGTGTGCTTTGCAAGGAGACCTAGTAGAATTGAGTTTCTCACCCATATGGGTGACAATGAGAAAGCATTGGATTTTTCTCTTTCCTATTCCCTATTTTACCTTTCCTACTCCCTCATTCCTAATTCTTGGGGTCACTATTCAAATAAATAATCTGCATCCAAATCCTTGTGGCAGATTCTGTTTTCAGAGTAATCCAAAGTAAGCCTCTGTTCAAAAATGTTCAGTCTGTTCTTTTATGCCTCAAAAGTTCAGTGCAAATATACTTTTCGATCCCATTCAGTCTAGAAATCAGGCCATCTCCGTATCTTCAAATAATTAACTGCATTCCTAATTGAAAATTTTCATTTAGGCTTCATATGGTTAAATATATTTTTGTCTCTTGATTCCTACCTGATCTTGATCCCTGGCTCCGAATGTAATTGTCCATCTATATTTCTGATCATATTAATTTAGGCCTGAATATTCTTCTACAGTATTCTAATTCACTAAATAGTTACAGTTAATTGCTATAGAATGCCCTTGATTTCCTAAACCTTCCCCAAATTTATGAGGTTTTTACTCAGATCAGTAATTCTTTGAAGTACGTCCTTCCATAAGTACCAGTGTGAATAATTTTACTTGTTACCTCAGGGAAAAATTGTGAAGGATTTCAAAAACACAAATTTAAGTTTCCCAATGTTCTAGCTTTGAATGTTCTAAATTGATAGGTATGAATATAAACCAGAAATGGGACATGGTTTTTGTGAGAGAGGATATAATACCTCAAACATCTGGCAATGCAAACAACATCAGCAGCACTAGTATTATTATCCTTAATTGTGGCAAAATACACATTAAATTTACTATCTTAGAAATTGTTAAATGTACAGTTTAGTGCTGCCACTTACATTCATATTGTTTTGGAACCATCACTACCATTCATCTTCAGAACTCTTTTCATGTTGCAAAACTGAAACTCTGTATCCGTTAAGCAATAATTCCTCAATCCCCCACATGCCCCATCTCCTGAGAACTATCATTCTACTGTCTCTATGAATTTGACTACTAACTTCATATAAGGGGAATCATACAATATTTGTCATTTTGTGACTGGCTTATTTCACGTTGAATAATTTTCTCGTGGTTTTTCCATATTATAGCATGTGTCAGATTTTATTCTTTTTTAAGATTGAATTATATCCCATTGCATATATATGCCACATTTTGTTTCTCCATCCATCAATGGACACTTGGATGGCTTCTACCTGTTGTTCATTGAAAATAATGTTGCTATGAATATAGGTATAAAAATGTCTTTGATGTGTTTAACAAGTATCAAATATCTCTTTGAGACCCTACTTTTAATTCTTCTGTTTATATATACAAAAGTGGAATTGCTGGATCATATGTAATTCTATGTTTATTTTTCTGAGCAACTTTCATACTGTTTTCCATATCAGCTACACCATTTTACATTCTCACCAATATTGCACAATAGTTCCAATTTCTCCACATCTTTGCCAAAACTTTTCATTTCCTGTTTTGCTTTTTTGTTTTATTTTTATAGTAGGCATCCTGATGGGTGTGAAGTGATATCTTGTGATTTTGATTTACATTTCCCTAATGATTAGTGACATTTGACATCTTTTCATGTGCTTTTTGGCCATTTGTTATCTTCTTTGGAAAATTGTCTATTCAAGTTCTTTGCCCAATTTTTCATTGTTTTCTTTTTTGTTGTTGTTGTAGTTGTTGTTTTTCTTGTTGACTTGTAGGAGTGTTTTATATAATACAGATGTTAATTCCTTATAAGATAAGTGGACTTGCAAATATTTTCTCCCGTTTCATATATTGACTTTGTACTATCTATTGGTAATGTCCTTTGCACAAAAGTTTTTAACTGTAATTAGTTTTTAGTTGATGTGTGTATGTATATATACACACACACATATGCTGTATACTATATTATCCTATGTATAGTATATAATCCTGCATCAGAAGCTTGATTTGCAAATATTTTCTAACATTCCATGTGTTGGCTTTTTAATTTTTGATTTTTTCCTTTGATACACAGTTTTTAATATTTTGATATAGTCCTAGTTATATATTTTTCTCTTCTTGCCTGCACTTTGGTGTCAAGAAATCATTGCCAAACCCAATGTCATGAAGACTTTACCTATGCTTTCTTCTAAGGGTTTTATAGCTTTAGGTGTTACATGTAGGTCTTTCATTTATTTTGAGTTAGTTTTTGTATATAGTGTTAGGCAAGGAGCCAAATTCAGTATAATGCATATGGAAATCCAGTTTTTCCAGGACCATTTGTTAAAAATACTCTTCTCCGTTGAAAGCTCTTGATACCCTTTTCAAAAATTATTTGACTATGTTTGGGAGGGTTTGTTCCTGGGCTCTCTATTCTATTCCATTGGTCTATACGTCTGTCTTTAAGTCAGCACCACACTGTTTTGATTACAGTAGCTTTACAGTAAGTTTTAAAACCAGGAAGTTTGAGGCCTCAAACTTTGGGTTCTTTAAAAGATTATTTTGTCTATTAGGGATGTCTTGAGATTCCATATGAATTTTATGATAGATTTTTCTATTTTGACAAAATACACTCTTGGGATTTTGACAGATATTACCTTGAGTCTGCAGATTGCTTTGGATAGTATTAACATCTTTTTTTTTTTTTTTTTTTGAGATGTAATCTCACTCTGTTGCCCTAAGTAGAGTGCTATGGCATCAGCCTAGCTCATAGCAACCTCAAATTTCTGGGCTCAAGCCATCCTCCTGCCTCAGCCTCCCCAGTAGCTGGGACTACAGGTGCGTGCCACCATGCCCAGGTAATTTTTCTGTGTTTAGTAGAGACAGGGTCTTGCTCTCGCTCAGGCTGGTCTTGAACTCCTGAGCTCAAACAATCCTCCCACCTCCAGCTCCCAGAATGCTAGGATTAAAGGCATGAGCCACCATGCCTGCCCAGTATTGACATTTTAATAATATTAAGTCTTCTAATTCATGTACATGGGATGCCTTTTCATTTATTTGTATTTTCTTTAATTTATTTCAGCATTTTATAATTTTCAGTGTATATGTTTTTTACCTCCTTGGTTAAGCTTATTCCTAAGTATTTTATTCTTTTTGATGCTATTGTAAATGGAATTATTTTCCTAATTTCCTTTTTAGATCGTTCATTGTTAGTATCTGGAAACACAACTGATTATTTTGTGTGTTGATCTTGTATTCTGCCACTTTGATGAATTTGTTTATTAGTTCTAATTGTGGAATCTTTAGGGTTTCTACATATTAGATGATGCCATTTGCAAACCAAGTTAATTTTACTTCTTTCTTTCTAATTAGAATGTTTCCTATTTCCTTTTATTTCTAATTGCTTTGGCTAAAACTTCCAGTATGTACAATGTTGAATGGAAGTGGAGAGAGTGGGCATCCTTGTCTTGTTCCTGATCTTTCAGGAAAAGCTTTGTCATTCACCATTGAGTATGATGTTAGCTATGGGCTTTTCATATATGGCATTTATTATTTTTTTTCATATTGACTTTACTATGATAATTATTTTGAAGTAATTTCTTCTATTCCTGGTTTTTTGAGTGTTTTTTTAAATTATAAAAATGTTGAATTTTGTCAAATGCTTTTATTTTTGAACTGAGATGATTATGTGGAGTTTGGGAATTTTTTTCTGCATTCTGTTAGAGTGTCACATTGATTGATTTTGGTATGTTGAACCATCCTTGCATTTCATGAATAAATCCCATTTTGTCATAGTGTGTAATCATTTTAATATGTTACTAAATTCTGTTTTCTAGTATCCTGTTAGGATTTTTGAATCAATATTTATCAGAGATATTGGTTTGTGGTTTTCTTCTAGTGTCTCTGGTTTTGATGACAGAGTAATGATAGTCTCAAAATGAGTTGGAATTTTTCAATTCAATGGAAGAATTTGAGGAGATTGGTGTTCATTCTTCTTTAAGTGTGTTTTTAGAATTCACCAGTGAAGACTTCTGGCCCTGGAATTTTCTTTCTTGGGAAGTTTTTGATTACTGATTCAGTCTCTTTATTAATTATAAATCTGTTCAAATTTCTGTATGATTCAGTGTTATTAGTTCGTGAAGTTTTTAGAATTTATTTTAACTAGGTTATCCAATTCATTGGTGTACAATTGTTCACAGTATTCCAATCCTTTATATTTTTGTAAAATCATACAACTATCCCCTCTTTCATATGATTTTAGTTATTTGAACCACCTCCCCTTTGTCTTAACTGATCTAGCTAAACGTATGTAAATTTGTTGATATTTTTGAAGAAACGACTCTTGATTTTGTTGTTTTTTTCCTCTGTTGTTTTTATATTTTCTATTTTGTTTACCTTTGATTTAATCTTTATTATTTCCTTCTGTATCAATTAGAGTTCTCCACAGAAACAGAACCAATAGGAGATAGATACAGATATAGACACAGGTACAGATACAGATATAAATGCAGATATAGATATATACAAAGAGATTTATTATGAGGGATTTGTTCACATGATTACGAAGACTAAGTCTCATGACCTGTCATCTGTAAGCTGAAGACCAAGGAAGGTCAGTGGGGTAGTTCCAGCCTAAGTCTGTCATGGCCTGAGAACCAGAAGAACAGATGGCAAAAGTTCTATCTGAGTTTGAAGGCCTGAGAATCAGGGGGCTAGTGGTATAAATCCTAGTCTGAGTCTGAGGCCAGAGAACCGGGAGCATCAATGTCTACAGGCAGGAGAAGATGGATGTCCTAGCTCAAGCAGAGAGTGAATTTGCCCTTACTCCATTTTTTTTTTGTTTGTTTTGTTGGGGCCTTTAATGAATTGGGTGATTCCTATCCACAGTGGTGAGGACAATCTTCTTTATTCAATCTACCAATTCAATTACTTCTCTTCTGGGAACACCCTCACAGACACACAGAAATAACGTTTACCAGCCATCTGGGCATCCTCAGCCCATTCAAGTTAACACATAAAATTAACCACCACAACTTCCTTCTTCTAGCTTTCGGTTTAGGTTTTTATTGTTTTTCTGCCTCTTGAAGATATAAATATAAAATGTTCATTTGAGATTTTCTTCCTTTTTAATGTTAAGCATCTATAGCTATAAATTTCTCTTTTAGCACTGTTTCACTGTATCCCATAGGTTTTTGGTATGTTTTGCTTTCATTTGTCTGAAGATATTTTCTAATTTTCCTCATGATTTTTTTTTCTCCACACATTAGTTCAGAGTGTAGAGTTTAATTGCCACATATGTGTTGATTTTCCAGTGTTCCATCTGCTTTTAATTTCTAGTTTTATTCCATTGTTATCAGAAAAAAATACTGTGTATAATTTCAACATTTTAAAGTTTATTCTTATGTTGTGGCCTAACATATGGTCTAACCTGGAGAAAGTTAAATGTGCGCTTGGGAAAAATGTGTTCTGCTATTGTTGGGTGAATTTTTCTGTATATGTATATTGGAATCAATTTGTCTATAGTATTGTTAATGTCTTCTATTTCCTTATTAATCTTAGGTCTAATTGTTCTATTATTAAAGGTACAGTATTGAAGTCTCCTACTATTACTATACAGCTGTCTATTTCTCCCTTTAATTCTGTCAGTGTTTGCTTTATATATTTAGGACCTCTGATGTTTGGTGCATATATATTTTTTAAATAGACACATAATAATTGTACATGTTTATGGGATACATAGTAAGTCTTGATACATACAATGTTTAATGATCAAATTGGGGCAATTAGCATATCTATTACCTCTGTCCATCACCCCAAACATTTACTATTTGTGTTACAAACATTCAAAATATTGCTTTCTAGCATTTTGAAAATATATAATAAATTATTGTTGACTAGTCACTTTACAGTGCTATAGAACATTAGAACTTATATTCCTTTTATTTAGCTATAATAATTTTACATCCTTTAATCAATCCTTCCCTATCTCCTCTACTCCTCCCCTTTCTAGCTTCTAGTAACCCCTATACTGCCCTCTACTTCTGTGAGATCAACTTTTTGTTTCTACATGTGAATGAGAACAGGTATATATATCTATATAATGATCACATCTTCTTAGTACATTGACATTTTCATGGTTATATAGTGTCCTTCTTTGTCTCTTGTAACAATTTTGATTTAATGTCCATTTAGTATAATATTAGTATAGCCACCCTTGTTCTCTTTTTATTACTATTTATATGGGATACCTTTTCCACCCTTTCACTTTCAATCTAATTCATTTTCTTAGATCTAAAGTGAGTTTCTTGTAGACAGCATATAATTGGGCATTTGATTTAAATAACTACCACTTCTACCAGTTTTGTGGACTGGCTTGTACAGTGAAAACATTCACTAATCAGCCTGGTGTTGAAGGCTTATGTCTTTAGGCCATTTCTAAGCATATGAGTTCTCTGGGACTCTTTGTATCCTTTTTCCTGAAGTTCCTATATACATCGCTGCTTTTAAATGTCTTATTTTCCGTAAGGTGTCACCCCCGATTCTTCTCAGGGCCTTAGATGTACTATTGTATTCCTCTGCCCATAATCTCTTGCCTCCAGGAGGCCATAGGTCTGGAGTTCCCCAAAGTTTTACATGCTATAATGCCTGCCATTGCTTTCAGTGGCCTCCAACTTGCTATTCAAACTGTACCACCATTGCCATCTGCACTGAGGCAGGTGAGACAGAAACTATTCCCCTAGGCAGCCACCAGACAGGGAAGAACACTGCAAAAAAGGTCCACTCTTTTTTCCCGTTGTAAGGGAAGAATTAAGAATTAAGTGGCTTCTATCCCAACCATGCCAGGAAAGGGGCAGGGCATGGGTGAGCAAAAATGCCCCAACATTTCCTACCATATTGACTGTGGCTTTTTCTTGGCTGGGGATTCTCTTGGTTGCTTCAAACCCTTAACAGTTTCTAAAGTTCCCATAAAGCTGCTGTGGTCCACTGTGGTTGTTAACTTTGTGTTTCTATGAAGGAATAAACACCTGGAGCTTCCTAGTCCACCATCTTTCTGATGTCACTCTTCTGCTCTAGTATTTTTTAATTAACAGCCTTCTGTAGTTATTATAATTCACTCCCTCTCATTACCTCTAAAAGATGCCACAATCATCAAAGTGAAGGGTAACCCCTGACCTCTCTGATTGGGTTAATATGTGCAGACACAGCAATAAAAATCAAATGACTTATGACCTATTACCAGAAATTCAGGGATTATAATTTATCAAGTCAAATGATATTTTTGAATTGTTATTTTGCTTAGGAATTCTGCTGTATACATTATTTTATACATCTTTATACCTCAGGTCTCTAAAAAGCGCCCTATACATAACTGATGCCCAAAATTAATGACCAACATGACATTTGTATAGTCTCTTTCCCCATGGGCTAAACCATGACCAATTGGTTACAGAGTTGACTTCTAAAAGTAAAATTGAGTTTATATTCTTCACCTAATGGGAAAAAAAAAACAACAAATCTTCTGTAGATAACTTATGTTTCCTTGGATAGTTTGGGTCCTTGGAAGAATATAACATTTTGTCTTTTGAAACGTCAGTCTTACAACAGTGGGGCAAAGGAAATTGAGATTTATTTAGTTTCCTCCCATCAGTAATATCCATTCTCCTGTAGCCAAAAATGCTACTTCTTTAGGAAATACCCCAAGTAACTCCATTTTCTTGGGATTAGTGTTACCTACTCTGTGTCTCTCAAATACATAATGCTAGCCCATCTTTATATATTTTGCTTTTTAGATATTGTTTTCTGACTCTCTAATCTCCCTGAAGATATTATATACTTAAATGATTGTCTTGCTTCATATCTAGTTATTCAAGAAGTCACTGTAAGTCCTTTTGACATTTTTATCACATATGCCCCTTCTAAGTAACATCAGCCTCTAAATTTAAGCCCTCACCTCCCCATACATTATCAGGTTCATCTTATAAAGGCATTCCTTTTTCTGGGTCACTATCACACTTAAAAACTCCACATTGCCTATATGTTAATGGTCACCCTTCTTTATGAGTTCCATAGTTGTAGCCTCATACTTCATGTCCACATTTATTTCTCATTTCTCCTTCAAGAACCCCATGTTCCCTGTGACCACACTAGTTTTCGGACCTTAAAATACGCTGTTCTTTTTGCCTTGAATGCCCATCTCAGTCATACCACGTACCAAATTTATTCATTTATACATTTCATTCATTCATATTTATTTACTCACTTCCAAATCCTACCTTTTTAATTAATCTTTATCCAACTAATATCAGTCTCCAATGGCTTCTGCCTTCTCTAGTCCCACACAGTACTTATTTCTCTACCTTATTCATTTGTCACTTTGAGTATGATATTTTTTGGAATATTTACTTTTTTCTGTCTATATAATATGTTCCCAACTAGACTGTATATTTCTTGAAGACAGGAAACTCACCAACTTCTTTATTGCTGCAGTACTCTCAACAAAATGTGCATATTTAATTATTTTTCTGAGCAGTTATTGTTCTCCTTGATCACAAAAGCAGTGATGGAAAGGCTATTGATGAAGTTTACTCAATAAGCACTGAAATCAAGCACTAAGCAAATCTAGGACCAATTTCCAGAAAACACATACACACACACACACACACACACATTTTTCATAAATGTGTATTATTTAGCTAAAACATTTAACTAAGATGTTATAGGTCGTACTCCTCTGATGCCTGCTGGCTATTTTTCAGGACTTGATAAGCAGATTTTAAATTTTAAAAGTTTCTTGGCTGGTCTAAAGAAAACTTAATTCCTTTGACCCATTAAATAATAGAAATGTATGAACCCAGAGAGTTCATTGTGCTAATTGTTTCCTTTGGGGACTTATGAATAGCACCGTGGTGACTCTTTCTACAGGATCATTATCACCATGTCTATGCACGTTTCTTTCTTGCTTTTATACTCTTCCCCTCTCCTTCTCCACAGGACCCTAGGAAGTAGAGATGGTAAGAGAAGAGCTGTCCAGTTTCTAAAGTGTCTAGCAGGAAAGAGAAAAATAGAATGAGTGGTTCCTTTGGGGAAAAACTTCTCAAAAGGGTATTTTTACTGTTTGGGAGAAGTTCAGATTTTTCAGAATTGAAAATATGGTGCTAAGAACACACTGTCTTTGTTTTTCAGGTCAGTGGGCAAAAATGGCACGCTGGTTGCTATTACGCCATTCTAATGTGCAAACAGGGAAGATGGGCCATGTTTACTGAGTGTCGTGCTCAGCCTAGAACTTGGCTCAAATAAGGCATTCCTTAAATATTTGTGAATAAATGAGTGTCAGAAGTATTCCTTTGAATGTTTATGCAAATTTAGGGGACAGACTAGTTATCTGTGATATAATGATTTGTGTTGAAAATCAGTCCACAGCTTTTTGCATGTGTGTGTGTGTGTGTGTGTGTGTGTGTGTATGTGTGTGGCTCCTCCATTAGTAGAACATTCTTGGTCTTGGTAATATTTTTTCAGTGGTGATAAACAGTGGTTTGAGCAGGTCTATGTCTAAATAAAGTTTTGGACTATCTCTCTCTCCTTGAACAACTCCCCCACTGTCCTTTCTCTTTGGGCTCTTGCATCTAAGCTAACATAAGCTGAGGTGTTCGTGGCTCCCAGTGCGTTATCATATTGCTAAGAAACACACGCATTTTACCTCAAGTCTTCTGGAGACAATCCAGTAACGTGAGAACTCGTAAAAATCATTCTAATGAGAGGAGAATATCTGGGGTCTTTATCCCCCTCCTCAGCCTAGAGCTAAAAGACTATAGCCACTTCTCCTTCATATTGGGACAGAGGTTCTGTTTTTCCAAATTACAGGAAAAAAATTAAATGAATAAAATATTTTGAAATTAATGGGCTTGTCTATACAAATTTTTTTTTTGAATTAAGTTTCTCTCTGAGAACACATTAAGTTTCTTAAATTTAGTCCACAGCAAAGCATGGCCCAGAAAAGTCTATACAAGACTTTCTCATTTTAAATTCAGTTTGAAAGTGAATGAAAACAAATGGAAAAACAAACCATAAAGTAAATTTCTAGACTTTACAGATGACCAAGGGAATTGGATATCACCTATTTTATCCCCAATTTCTAAAAACAAACCAAAATAAAAAGCATTTAATCAATTTTCAAGATGCTCTAATCTTTTATTTAAAAATGAAAACATTCTTGCGATATCAAGATTAAATGTGTTTATTTTGAGTTAGTTAGTGGATACAATGGTATATTAGATACCAGCACTCCAAGCTACACCTATGTATTTGCCTCTAAACCTTCACACATTGTCAGTTTCCATTCCTCTAAAATTCCACCACCGGGCCTTCTATTTCTAGCAAAATCGTATTTCAAATTTTAATTTAAAAAAAAGGGCAAAAGCAAAATTGATCACCATATTGTGCTTCCAGTGCCCCCAGAAAAATTTTAATTGTCTCAAATAGATGGTTGTTGTTTTTAGTAAAGGGGAAAAAAATAATATGATCACTAGTAATGGCACAACTAGAAAAGAGAATGCAGATTAAAAGAAGCATTTTAGGCTGGACCTAGTTAAGTTAGTTTCACCTCCCCCCCACCCAGTTAAAAATTCATATAATATCATGGATATGACTTCAAAGTTAAATTGTTCAGTTTCTGGGCCACACACTTAAGCGTATTGGCTAGTACGTTTTTGCACTGAAACAGAAGCAATACAAGTTTTATGTTCTACCATTACACTTCCAGATTTTTCACTTATGACTATACCTGCCAACCTAATGATTCTTGCATGCATTAGAGTTTGCTTTTGTAGAGTTAAGTGTATTTTTCCCATCCCTCCCACTCCCATAAACGTTGCGCCAATGCGAACTCTTTGCCCAATTTAATGAGAATGTTGCCAAGGACAGCTCTGTGCCACCTCAGGACAGGAAGGAATCCCCTGTCCCCTCCCCAGGCTACAGATGGATCAGTAGTATTGATCACATCTCATCTTACATGCAGACAGACACTGTTCCCTTGATTTCCCCATGCCAGAGGCATACAAGTCAGCAGGTATGCATACAAAAATGGAATTGAAAAGAAAAAAGAAAGGGAAAAAAAAAACCAGAAAAAGCTTTCTTGTTAAAGCCTATCGTCCTAGAAGGAATCCATTGCTTTGAATTCACTTAAAGCCTGTACAGGCGAAATGTGTTTCTTCTGAGAACCTCGTCTAACTCGGGTCTGGAATTCTTCAGGCTTTTCTCTCTTCACAAGAGGCTTCTTCTCTGGAGCTTTCATCTTCCAAGACACAACAGGTGAGTTGACAGCTGCTGTCCCGTAGACCTTCTGGTATTTGGTTGAGGCCACATAAGATGCTTTCACCGTGAGGACAACAGCATTCATCAGGTTTTTAGCTGCCTGGATAAGTGATGTGGCACTGTCCAGCTAGAGTGGGGGAAGAATAGGATACACCTGGGTTAATCAAGGCCCCAAATTCACAAGACGATGGTGTAATTTCACAGCTAAAACAATGTTTGGCTGTGCAAATAAACAGTATTGCCAAAAAGGAGCAAATAATCACAAGGTGAACAGGCCACAAATCAGTCACCTGTCTTCTCTTATCCATCCCTAATTTCAAAGTAACAATAAAAGAAGAAAGGTATCACTCAAGGATGCATAGCTTTCTAGAATTTCAATATGGTTAAAGACAAAGCTCTCGTTTTAGCACGTAATAATTCCAAGGTAGCAAAACTTTTCCAAAGTGAAACATCTCATATTATTACATTAGGCTATTAAATAGTTAGTAATGGTGACAATTACTCAAATGGCGGGAAAGCACTAAAGACTAAAAAGTTATAAGGGGTTACATCTCAATTTTATGGTCCTACCAATTGAAATAGTTTTCCATTTATAGACTATTTCTACATCCTGAATTCAGGATTGGTAAGGATGCAAGCAGCTAAACAAAGGAATGACTCATGGGTGATCTTGCTTTTACTTAGGTGTTTATTGAGCTTGGAGTGTCCATTTAACTATTCCCAGTCCTTGAATATACTTCCTTTAAAAAATATCAATAATTGTGTCAGGATCTTAGAGAGCACTTAGTGAGACTCCCGTATCCATGCATTAAAGAAATATTGAGTACCTACTATGTGCCAAATACTATTCTAAGAACTTTATAAGTATTTCCCTATTTAACTCTCACAACAACTCAATGAAGTAGGCATTATTGCCATTGCCACTTTACAAAGATGCATGCAGAGGCCCAGTAAACTTGCACAAGTTTACACAGCTTAAGTGATGAAGTCCTTAAAGACAACATTACTGATCTGTACTGCTACCCTGTTGGATAGGATAGCTTTAAAAAAATGTTATGACAAGTCACAACTTGAGAATAGGACAGCAATTGTTTTGGTTACCTCTTTTCTGCTTTTAACTAGTTAGTGAGGTACATCCTGTATACTAAATAATCCAATATCTGCTTCAACTTTCTTCTTGCTTCACTGCCTGGACCATAGATGCTGAAAAAGCTCAAAACTGCATTTCCCAGACTCCCTCTCAGCTAGGATTCTACATATGACCTAATGAAAGGAAAGAATTAATAGCTGGACTGCAAATATTACTCCAGCCTAGGGGATACTTTCATCAACCTTCTTATATTATAGTATCAACTATGGAAATGTATCCATTAAAGTTGAATGAAGGAAGCAAGGGTATGTTCCTAAGTATGCTGTTCCTAACTGCTGAGATTGTTTACTGTATAACATGTAATTCATATGTGCATAATTCATCCCCATTAAAGAATGGTGATGAGGTATACAATCTTCTGAGGACTAGATGATTAGCCAAGTGTATAAGCTGAGAGACTTTAAAATCCTATGGCGTCCTATGTGATGTGCTTGGCATTCACTTTAGTTTAGTGTTATTTCTATGACCAAAATGCGTTCCATGCAGTGATTATCAGACGTTTTATCTAATGCCTCTGTGATAGTGTTCCTCTGGCTGTTCTTTCTTTCATATCCTTTATTAAAGCTAAATAAATGTTTTGCTGAATTAAAAAAAAAAATAAGACAATCAAAGGAGCTCAATTCTTGGCATCACCAAAAAAGCTCCATAGTGTGATCATTGGGGAAAACAATGGAAGATGCTTTGTGTGTATAAATCCCTTTCAATACCATAGAATTAAGGCTTTACCATTGAGAACAACAACAAAAAAAGATGGATATTACATTGACCCTACACGAATATAGAGAAGCAAAAGATATTTTTGGATTAAAGCCATGATCCAGTGGACATAATACTTGACTGCTTTGTGAATTAACCAAGTGGATAGAATAACCCATTTACATGAATTTACCACTCTATTATACTGTATAAGGTGCACATATGCCAAAATAACTGCTTAACCCATATTGTTTATACAGCCTAAATTTCTAAAGCTAGATAAAGAAAAGCAAATTCTAGATTATTCATGTTAACAGGAGAGAAGCCAAGCATGGATTAATGTTGTGGTTCTCAAAGTACAGTTCCTGGGCCAACAGCATCAGCATCACCTGGGAACCTATTAGAAATCCAATTTCTCAGGCCCAACCCAAAACTTATTGAATCAAAAACTTACCATCTTTGCTTTAACTAACTATCCAGGGGATTCTGATACATGCCAAAGTTTGAGAACCACTGGATTATTGAAACCCAAAGACTATCTTGAAGGCTTATTTTATCCGATGACTTCAGGACTTCTACCATAACCAAGTCTGACAACATCGCAGCCAGTTATCTGACTGAATTTTACTTTTTCATCTCTCATCATATCCCAGGTAGAAGTGTAAATAATGAAGGACAAAGATGAGATAGCAAAATTTTGGGACAATTAGGTGCAGATCAGTCATGGTTTCTTTAGAAGCAAAATATCCTACCCTCTTTGGCCAATTCATTGTCCTCTATAAGTCTGTCAGGTTTCAAAAAGGAGTAATATTCATTCCTAAAGTTAATTCTATTGTATGCTATGAGTAAGGAAAGGGTGAAATTATATTATGTCAGGGACAGTTTTATTGATTTACTTTGGGCAATAGAATTAGTAGAAGTAAAATGAGACAAGATATATCTATTGGATTATTAAATGGTTCCCAAAGAGTGAGTTCTGGGAGAATTGAGTTGATCTGAAGAGAAGGATTACAAGTAATTTGGAGATTTTTACCACAGATTCCATTTTCAGATAGATGGTGTCTAATTCTGCAGCAAAAATCTGAGAGCCTGTCTCTTCTTCAGAACCCCTTTGTTTTCCCAGCCTGATGCAGGAATCCTGTGAATAAACCTAATACATTGGTTGAAGGTGAGATAGCTCTGAAACATAAAGCCAACGATTTCATTCAAACCACCTGCTAAGGCAGATCTTGAATTTGTGGGCGAGGTAAAATGAGGTGGTGGGGGATCCAGCCAACTAGACTTGAACAAATACACCCACAGACAATAAGCCCAATCTAAAATTAATATAAAATGTGCCTTTTTAAAAATGTTGAATCCCGAAAGTATCTGTTTTGTCCTAGATCCACTTTCATGATTTAGATCATTATTAGCACAATCAGAATTATTTTTATTTAAAAACTGGTTTCCTTTATCCTTATCCAAAATAGTACCAAAACCCTGGTTTCCAATTGGCATATTTTGGCTAAAAATTCACTTCCTAAAGAAAAAACATTGGAAGGAGTAAAGTTACATGACAAGAAGTTTGTTTATACAGGGTTTAGGAATACACAATTGCATTCTACTTTGTGATTTATACTGTAGCTATAGCATTTTCAAACAAGATGTGTAAATGAATAAGCAAAGTTCTAATAAAAATAACCAACATTAATTGAGCACTTACTGGGTGCCTGGCATTGCCTGAGTCCTTTTAATTATGAGATTTAATTTTCAAAAATTCTTAAGGAAATTGAAGCTTAACGATGTAATGTAACTTGCCCCTGCAGTAATAGGCAAAGTAGGGATTAGGACCAATACCATCTCTCTCCAAAGCTCACCATCTGACTAGAGCTTCTGGGCTCAGGTATGTTTCTGCCCAGTACTCAGCCCTTCCCTGTCCTCTGGGCTTATCTTCCTGGCTTAGATTCACCCTCATGGTAGCAGAGCCTGGAATCTGATCTCTGCTGATTTCTCTTACCCACTCCCCCACCCTTTTTTTTTTTTTTTTGAATCACGTTTACTGCACAGCTACAATGACTGGTTATCCCCTTCAGCGTGACTCAGCTGCTGTAATCAGCTTTCTAATTCTTTATCTGGACTAGTCTTAGCAGCTTTAAAATGGTCTCAAAAGTCAACCACATCTCAGCTCTTCCTCAGGCTGACCTGCCTTACACTGACTGATCTTTCAGCAGAAAGAATTGTCCATCTTTTCCTGTTGAAGGGTCATTCTAGTCCTCCTAGACAACCCATTAAGTTCCTGTACCTAGTCTAAGAGTAACTGCTCATTGTCAGTTAATTTTAAAAACAGGGACCTACATTTAGCAAATGAGATCATGTGCCAGTCTCTGAACTAGCTCTGTGAGTTTCATTTCTCTCATTTAATCTCACAACCACTCGAGACAGGTAATAGTATATTATGCCCACATAGGACATAGAGGATGCACATAGGTTGCTAATATTATTCTGCATATACCTGGCGAAGCCAAGATTTAAACTCAGGTGGTCTAACTAGAGAGTCCCTGTTCTGACCATTGCTCCATGCTGCTTCCCAGAGCGATGCACAGCAGATAAATCCTCAGCCCAAAACCCATCAAGCTGTGTTAGACTAATTCTCCTAGTCCATCCCATAGGCGTCTGCTGTCCCCAACCACAGAAATTAGACTTCTCCTAATTCTGTCACTATTTTTTAAAATATCAAAGTACTATTTTCAAAAAGCAACAGATGTTTCCTCACATCTTGTTCTATTACAGTCCATGAAAAGCAAATAAGGGCAGGAGAGCTATTTTACTGGCATTTTTATAGGGCGTTTTCTGGCTTCCTTTTCCTGCCTCTGTTCCCAGTCTTTTCTTCTTAACCCACTACATTTCTAATATGCAGTCAGATTTCTCCTTCCCTGTGCCATCCTCCTTTTGTGTTTTGAATGGAGAGAAAGAATAGAGGGAAGACTTTCCTGAACTGTGATCCTTCCATTAATCAATATTTGTGTTGCCTAATTCCTTACAACATCAAAACCAAACAAGGCCATGGAAAGTGCTTGAAATGACTGTCACGCAGTTTACATAATCATCTGAATATTTCTGAAACCACATGTCATCAGTTGCATGCTACTCCAATTCGCCATTGCAACAGGGGTTCGGTTTCAATAGAAATAAAGTGTGACTGTATCACTCAACTGCACTCTTGAAGGAAAAGTGCAACCACATCTCTTAAAAGGCTGAATTCTCATCTCTTCATCCTCCAGTTTATGCCTTCTTTTTTCGACCTACACATTTAGCCATCCAAGTAATTCTTCAGACACATATTGAATATCTACTTTGTGTCAACCACTGCACACGAGTGTTGGGTATACAAACATAAATAGACATATGTGCTGAACTACAAGAACTCACAGTACAATGACAAAAACAGACATATAAACTAAAAGGTTTGACGCCGTATGATGGTGTTTTAGTAGGACGTGAGATGCTAAAGGAACCAAAAGAAAAGGGGATCAACCTTGAGTCAGATATGGGTAGGGCAAGAAAAAAAGCCTAATGGTGGGTGTGATCTAAACTCTATTTAATGAATAAGAGGTTGTTGGTGACTGGATGGTTAAGAGTGATGAAGCAGGACGATTCTCAAATTCCTAGCTAGTACAACTTGGTAAATATTAATGCTCTTAACCCAGACTATGGAAATAAGAAGGAAGCTGAGGTGATACAATGCTGAGTTTAAATTTGGACCTACTGAGTTTGATGTGTCTGTGTTACATCGAGGTGGAGTTATCAGAAAAACAATTATAATTATGGGAGTAAACCTTGGGGAGCTAGATGTTTAAAATCACTTTGCTTCCATTGATCTTCCCAGTTGTTTCATGAACACTGTTCTGCATACTATTGGTATATAATGTATGCCCATTTTTGCCTGATTTATTTTTCCCTTAATATTCCTTATTTAATGTTTTTTATAAAGAGAGATAAATAAATGCTGAATGAAATATTAAATCCATATTCTCTCCCCACGCCCAAAAGTCCAATAAATTTACTAAAAATTTTCTCAGCATAAGATTTTCAAGATCAAAATCAATATCCTTTTAATAATCTAAGACATAACATCATTGAGAAATATCTTATTTGGATAGAAAGTATTGTTGACCATCTAGGGAATAGTTGAGTAATTAACAATACTTTACCCTTCATAATAATGGTTAACTTCCTGGAGCCAACCAGCAACAAAACAAATGCAGTTTAGGTTTAACAGCTTGCTTTAAAAATACCCAGCATTGTCAAAAGTGCAAAATAATATAAAAGGAGTGGGGAATGCAGTGCATATGACAGAGTAAATGTTTTAGGATGTTAATTTTTGGGAGCCAGGCAGAGTTACAGAAGAGAATTAGGATTTGACTGGATTCTGCATTCAACCATTTGCAATATGCATATAGAGATAGATCCATTTTCAGGTTGTATGTCTATTTTCAAAACATCTGATTATCTAGCACCAAAAATTAATGAAACATAAATGGCAATTCATGAAAATATGAATTACAAAGCAATCTGTCACTGGATTAAAAATAATGCAAATGTCCTGGAACTACGGGCTACACTAAATAAAATAAAATAACCCAAATCCATTTGGAAGGTGATTTTGAAATAAGAAAACCTGAGGAATTTGCTTTGATTACTTCAAAAGGCTGAGAAATGCCTCGAAAAGGAACCAGTCCCATTTGGGCCTCAGCTATTTTATTTTCATTATCCCAAGTCAGAGCTAAAAACATTAATGATTCGGAGAATGCTAAAATGGTTCCCCACATATGGGTAAAGTCCATTTTAGCCTTTTGTAATATTTTAAATGGGAATAACAGCTTTAACATGTAAGAAGTATTTTAACTGGGCTATACTACACACATTCAGGCCTAGAGTAGGTTTTCAGGGGAGGAAGTTGTGATGGAAGAATTGACAATAAATTGAAAGCCAATACCTAGAGAAAACTGGAATCTTCTCACTAGAGCTGGTCATTTATTTATATTTAAACTGTTAAATCCCTCAAAGGAGTCACAAATTGCTTGCAGGGGAAAAAAAAATTTGCTACAAGTCAGCTTTGCTGTTAATGAATTGGAGGTTAGAAACCCAGAGCATTGGAGACTATTATCCACCAAGAACATTGCATGTTTAAAAAATCCATGAGGCTTTGAAAAGATATTTGATCTTCTTAGAAACTGTGATACATTTCAAATACCTTGAAATATCTCTGTACTTTCTCCAGTGTCTATATAAATAACACTTTTTTAAAAAAACTCTGGCAAGTCCAGGGTAATAAATAACTCAAGCAAACAAAGACACAGTGAAAAAAGTTCAGCTTAATCGCATCTTTCCCCACTTAAGTCATCTCAGGATGTTTATATACTTGCAAAAAAAGACATTTCCTTTATGGCAAGCCCTCATTTCAGCGTTCTAGTCTACTCACTCTTCCTTATCAAACATCAACAGTGAAGTAAGTTAGCAAAGCCAGATTCCTTCCTCTTAAGTCAATGACATTGGTGGACAAAGGGCAACAATTTGCCACTCACCATTATGGTGTCCATGGCAGGCATTACTAATCAATCATAGCACTTGGCTTCCTCAGAATCTGCTAAGTGGCAGGGAAAAGCAGCTTATTTACCTCCCTCCACCAAAAGGTCACGTTTTGACAGGGCTGTCAGAAACAACTCAATTCATTTAATAGCACAGCATCCATCTGTACTTCTACTTCTATATTTAAATTAACTTGTTTAAGACCTTTTGTTTTTATTATTACCTATCAGACTACGGACAAATACTTCTATCTAAATAATCCTGCATTTAGTCGTTTGTTTCTATAGCTACCTTTTAGGGACAAATTGGGCACTTCTTTGTACTGATGCCATATTATGAGTTGTTAATTAATGAAACCATTAAGGAAAAGATGTAAGTATAACAAATACAAAGTGCTTTGGGAATGATTTTAAATCAAGTGATAAAAATTAGCTACCTATATTAACAAGTATGGTGTCTGAGGTGAAAAAGACCATCACAGGCATGTTGTTTTTATTGTTTAAAAAATGCATTAAAATGGTTCATTTGAGAACATGTACTGATCCCTGATAGCTGAATTTCTGTGGGATAACTCCTAGAGAGTTAATCCCAGAGTTATTCCCATTTGATTACGGGATCTTGAAAAGCAAATATTTTACAGCTCTAAGTAGTAGATCAATCACAATAGAAAGGAGGACAAGAGGTCTGTTATTTTTCCTTCAGGACATCCTTGAGTGATGCCAGAGAACCAGCTGGCCCTCCACCAGTGCTGAAAGCCAGTTGTTAAGAAATGTGTATGTAATGGTTCAAGATTAAATTGGCAAAGACCTTAGCAGAAAGGCACTGCAATCACGTCAGGCTAAGAAAAAAAATCTCCAAAGCCTTGCTGAGAAATTTACCAGTTGGCTCTCAGGTAACTTTCTCAACTGGACATATTTGTGTCGTTTTTAATTTATTTAGGTAGGTAGTAGCGCTTCATAGTCAGCCAGTCCACTGATTAACTGTCTTCATTTGCATTTTTTCAATTATAGGTAAGTAAACCTTGGGGACTCCCATGAAGGCTTAATTACAGTCAACAAATTTCCTAAATATGGCTTAGAGCCATTTTTCCCTCACTGTTAAAGACAGAACGTTTTTTGTTCAACCCAAACAAGGTATTCTTGCTAACATTGGAATCCCAAAGAGAATGGGAATATTGAGATGTGTTAGCCCTTTGGAAGTTATGAACAGGGATATCTATCCATCCCGGCAGTCCCCACTCCTTTCTCTATACTTCTTCCTTCCCTGCTTCCTTTCACACCTTCCCTTTTCCAACCCTTTGGGGTTTCCTGGCCCAGAGACCTTCTTTAAGTTATTTGTTTCCATAGAATAAAAGAACCCGAGAGGAAATAAATCCAACAAGGGAAAGAAGTGCCAATGGATTTTCAGGCACTCACCATCATTGGGAAATATGCCTCAGCAGAGAGATAGTCCTTATTGTCACATAAATACATCTTGCATTAATTCTTGATCTTATTATCTCTGATCATGTGCATCAGCATGTTATTAGCATCCAAGATTTATGTCTTATAATAACGCTTCAAGGGGGTAAGGTTCCTTTTTGCCTTCCATGTAGAGGAGAGCCAGCTAGCAGAGCACACTACTTTCATTTCCACCATTTTCCCTCCTGGTCAATATCATCATGACCAGGAGATTATATAAGAGGAGCCACTATCCAAGAACCCAAGAGAAATAAGTCTTCATAAAATGGATCAAAGACCCACTAATAATGGACTCCATGCTCTCAGGAGGGCCTAACTTTGTATGCACTTGGTATCTGCTGAAGGCTATTTAGCACCTTACAAAGTGGCTCCTAGCCTCCAGAACGTACAACTACTGCATGAAATGTAGACTACAAGAATCGAGGTTTGGATGCTGGTTGGTGGAGCCTGGAAAGTGAGCATAATTTGAAACCTCTGGATTCTTCTTCTTCATCCTTTCACTTCTCTTCACATCCAGACACTAGGAATTGTGTCATAACCTGGAATTATTCATAGGTTGGGGAAAGTAAATTCTCTTCCAGACCATGCCTCTCTCCTCAACAAGCACATGGAAAGAGCTAGTTCAAAGCCTCTGTTGCTACCGAGGTTCTGGACGAAGAGAGTAAGGAAGAACAGAAAGACCCCTTGCCCAGTGTTTGCTGACTCTGGTCAGTACCCCAGCCCCTCTTTGTTCATGTGGTCAACTCATCCCCACCCCTGTCTTCCAAGTCCTGTCATTCTATCTCTGGTAATGTATTCTTACATTCATGATGTACCCCATACCCTCCTTGTTGCCCCCTGCCTATCCATATTTTCCTCTCTTGCAGTGATGAAAACCTAGGCTCTGGACTCAAACCCTGATTAGACTGATCACTATGTGATTTTATTTTTAATTTATTTTTTTAATTTCAGAATATTACAGGGATACAAACATTTTGGTTACTTATATTGCCTTTGGACCAACCAAGTCAGAGCTACAAGTGTGCCCATCCCCCAAACAATGTGCACTACACCCCTGAGGTATGAATTTACCCATCCCCTCCCACGTGCCGGGCAACCTATGAATGTTACTTCCATATGTGCACATGAAGTGTTGATCAATTAGTACCAATTTAATGGTGAATACAGGTGGTGCTTTTTTTTTTTCCCCCCATTATTGTGATACTTGACTTGAGGATGGGCTCCACCTTCATCCAGGATAATACAAGAGGTGCTAGTTCACCATTGTTTTCTTATGGCTGAGTAGTACTCCATGGTATACATACATACCACATTTTATTAATCTACTCATGTACTGATGGGCACTTGGGTTGTTTCCATATCTCTGCAATTGTGAATTGTGCTGCTATAAACATTCCAGTGAAGATGTCTTTATTACAGAATGACTTTTTTTTTTTCTTTGTGTAAACACCTAGTAGTGGGATTGCTGGATCAAATCGTAGTTCTACTTTTAGTTCTTTGAGTTATGTCCATATTAATCTCCATAGAGGTTGTACTAATTTGCAGGCCCACCAACAGTGTGTGAGTATTTCCTTCTCTCCACATCCACGTCAGCATTTGTTGTTTTGGGGCTTTTTGATAAAAGCCAATCTCACAAGAGTTAAGTGATACCTCACTGTAGTTTTGATTTGCATTTCCCTGATGATTAGAGATGTTGAACATTTTTTCATGTTTCTTGGCCATTAAAGTCTGTTGTCTTTTGAAAAGTTTCTGTTCATGTCCTTTGTCTACTTTTTAATGGGGTTGTTTGATTTTTTTTTTCTTATTGATTTTCCTGAGTTCTCTATAGATTCTTGTTGTCAGCGCTTTATCAGGTATATAGCATGTGAATATCTTCTTCCATTCTATAGGTTGTCTGTTCACTTTAATGATAGTTTCCCTTGGCTGTGCAGAAGCTTTTTGCTTTAATCAGGTCCCATTTATTTATTTTTATTTGTTGTTGTGATTGCTTTTGGGGTCTTCTTCATAAATTCTTTGCCTAGGTCAATGTTGCCTAGGTCAATGTCTATAAGAGTTTTTCCAGCATTTTATTCTAGAAGTCTAATGGTTGCATGTCTAGATTTAATTCTGTTATCCATCGTGGATTGATTTTTGTGAGAGGTGTGGATCTAGTTTCAGTCTTCTACACGAGGCTATCCAATTTTCCCAGCACAATTTATTGAATAGCGATTCTTTTCCCTAGTGTATGTTTTTGTCTGTTTTGTCAAAGATCAGATGACAATATGAGGATGGCTTTATATCTGGGTTCTCAGTCCTGTTCCATTGGTCTACATTTCTGTTCTTGGAACAGTACCATGGGGTTTTGGTTACTATAGCCTTGTAGTATAGCTTGAAGTCTGGTAGATTGATGTCTCCCAATTTGTTCTTTTTGGTTAAGATTGCTTTGGCTATACGGGGTCTTCTCTGGTGCCATAAAAAATGTAGAATCATTTTTTTTTATATCTGTGAAAAATGATGTTGGCATTTTAATAAGGATTGCATTGAATCTGTCGATCACTTTGCATAGTATAGACATTTTAACAATATTTATTCTGCCGATCCATGAACATGGTAGTGTTTTCCATCTGTTTACGTCCTCTGCAATTTCTTACTTCTCCCCATATAGGTCCTCTCACCTCCTTAAATATATTCCTAAATATTTACTTTTCTTTTATGTTATTATGAAAGTTATTGTGTCTTCAATTTTATTTTGACTTGACTGTTATTGGCGTATATGAAAGCTACTGATTTGTGTGCATTGATTTTGTATTCTGAGGCTTCGCTGAATTCATTTATCAATTCCAGGAGTCTCTTGGTTGAATATTTGCAGTTTTCTAGATATCTTGAACAAGCTACTCAACCTAGCTCTACCTCAGATTCTTTAAAGAAAAAATGAAAACAGCACTTTCTGGGATTAATAAGTGTTAAATGAGATAGTTGTCTTAAAGCTGAGTGCCTGGTACCTGGTAAGCCCTTAATAAATCTTGACTTTTATTATTACGGTGATTCACCTTTCCTTAAACCACTGCTGAGTCCAAAGAGGGCCTTATGAAATTTATTTCTCTCTTTTTGTACCTCTTCCTCCTCACTTTCTCCTTTCAAAGTTTCCCCCATACAACATTTTCAACTTTAACTCTCTTCTTACTGAAGCTACCACCACGTTGGCTTGCCCTCAATGCCTGAGTATTACAGTTTTAATGTATTAGGAATGAAGGAATGGAGAAATTCATGAGGGGAATAGAAAGACAACAAGAGACTGGTATCTTTTCTAGCACTACTGAATTCTTTAGATGGAATAAAGGAGAAATCAAGTTTGAGTACAGAAAAACATGGGGATTTTATGTAAAGGTGAAACACCCAAACTATCTAAGTACATTTTGAACTTTATCATAAGAAATAGTATACTATTAAATATTTTACACAACCACTTAAAGGACCTAAAATGTCTCCAATTTAAGCTATTTGTTTTGGTTAAGATATTATTTCTAAATATTTCTTATTATAAAGCAAAAGGTGTTACCTGGAAAGGGTACTGTCTTAATTTATTCAACTCTCAGTTTATACTGTTGTCAGACCCCAGGTGAGATCTCTAGCTACCTCAAACATGCAGCCCCCTTCTGGTTTGGGAAGGCCCATGAGACACTGAAGGCCAAACTTCCCATGCTCCATGTTTATCTCCATTAGAACACAAACACTTGGATTTCCCATGAATAATCTTTAGTCTTAAGCCACTGAACTTAACACCTGCCATCTCCTGCTAAGACTGGCCTCATCATCTATATTTAGCAATAGATTCCCAGGGTTGAATCTGCATATTCTTTGTGGGTACTTGATAATCTCATCCAACTAGCTTCCCAGAACATAAGCATACCAATTTTGCTGCCTTTGGTTCTACTGTGCACACATTTATTAACCATATAAGGTAGCAAAGGGTAGGTTATAAGAATAGACCTTCCAAAGAAAAAAATCCAAGGTAATTCAAAGTAAAATTCTAAGAAAGAATATTGCCTTTCCTAAGTCTGTAAAAGCCAGGAAATAGCAAGAAGTAGGACAGTCACCAAAAAAAGCAATGGGCATTCTCAAGACAACCCATACTTGTCAATGCTCTAAGCCCCTTACAGAAACAATAAAGCAAGGATGGTTAATCGTTTGACACACTTGCTATCTATTCATTGCTACTCTTAGCAGACATGCCCAGTCAATCACAGTTCTTTTTTCTGCTGATCCTAGACCTTGTCTCAGAATTCTACTCCACATATAGCCCAAACACTAGCAATTGACAAGAGAAATCAAGATGAAACCCATTTACCATACACAGTACGGGCCTTCTCACTATATAAGACTGCACAGGAGAAGGCTGTTCTTTGATTCATATCACCTATGAAATCATTGTTCTGATAAAGAACAGTATATTAATATCACCTTCTCTTCCAATATCATAATTTACTCCTTGCGTAATTCATACAGAGGGATATCTTAAATATAATGCAGAAAACCTAAGTGAAACGTTAGAAATATATGTAGTTATATAAAATAATTCACTACATTAACCTAAAATTTCAACTCTTCTTTCATTATAGAAATGAGAATAAAGACTAGAAGAAATGCTATCATTAAGGGCTCATAAGAGGTCTTCAGAATAAAGCATAGTTTGAAACTCAGTGATTTTAATTAAATTAAGTTTAAATCTGAGCAGTTGATCCATGGCTTTTTATAATTGAGCAAATTTTTCCTGTCTACTTTAAAACATTTTTTGAGTAGAACAGAATACCCTCCAAATCATTTTCTTTCTCCTTGGTTACTACTTTTTCCTCTGTGAACTGTAAATCCCCTACCAATGTGAACACACATTCAAATCTCTAAGCTCTCGCCAAGTACACTGTAACAGATTCAAGTAAGGGTTTCCTACCTTAAATTCAGAACCCAGCTCAATGAGTTGTAACCATTATTTCTTTCAGTTAACTTCCATTTAGCTTCCACTTCACATTCTTGCAAAGTTACTTCGCAAAGACTTCTTGACATTTAGAGAATGATCTAGGCTTTTGTAAACCTTTTCTTATCAACTTTTCCGAATCTTCAGAGACAGCAAGAGCTCTATGATTAACTCCACCAAACCTACTCCTCCCACAGTGTTCATTTCAGTTACTGGCAACGTAATTCTTCCTACCATTTAAATATCCAGAATCTTATGCTACACCTGTTCTCTCTGACTCAACATTCAATCTGCCATTACATCTTGTCAGCAACATCTTCAGAACGTATCCAGTATGTGATCTCCTCTCACCTTCCCCACTCTTATCACCCTGGCCAACTCATCAGAACCTCTTACTGTATAATTTCAATAGCCTAACTAGTTTCCTTGCTTCCTACCTTTAAGCCCCTTATTCAGAGGCCAGAACAATACTGTTTAACTTCTCTTAACAACATCCTCCAGTGGCTCCCTATAAAACCAAAGCTATCAAAGTGGTCTTCAAGGTCATATGATCTGGGCCTCAATACTTTTGATTTCTCTCTTGTTCACTCAACTCCTAAATGCTAGTCTCTTGGCTGTTGCTCAGAAAGCCCAGTCATGCTCGAAATGCAAGGCCTTAGTACTTATTATTTCATCTGCTTAAAGCACTCTTCTCCAAAATATCTGCAAGATTTGTTCCTTCACCTCCTCTGGTCTTTATTCAGATAGCAGCATCCTGGTGAAAAAACCACCCTCACCATACTTTTCAAACTGCAACTCTGTTTCTACTTCGTGCTTCAACTTGCTACTCTGTCTCTACTATAGTATTTTTCATTACACTTATTATCATGCAACATACATTTTCTTCGTTTGTTTATTGTTCCCCACACCCCTGCTATATCCCAAACACCTAAACCAGTGCCTGGCATAAGGGTCTCGAATAAACATTTGCAAAATGTTGTTGAACCACTGTAACTCCAGCGATACAGAAATAAGAGATGAAAAGGCTTTTCCAAAGATACAAAGCTAAGGTACAATGCCTAGTCCAGTACCCATTCCGTCTACCTGTTCATTCTTCCATGAAAGTGTACCCAAAGGTGGAGTATCAGGAGAGTAGAATTTGGAGACATAATAAACTGTAGGTAAATTGCAATATGAATATTATTGCCCTCTACCCTGTGTGATAGAGTTTCAAGATCAGCCTTTCCTCAGAAAACAGCCACAATTTAATTTTTTGTGTTTAATTACTGATTTCTGTTAATAAAATAGTGAACTTTCTTTAAAGACCATCTTCCTCCTTAATCACACTAGCGTCTGGTAGACATAGAGCTAGGTTTGTTAGGTATAATGCTGGTGACTTAATAAATGATCTCTGATCTTTAAAAGATGTACAAGCTAGCTATTGTCATCTCTTCTTTACATATGAGGAAACTGAAATAGAGAAGAGTTAACTTTTCTATCAACTTGAGTGTTCATAAAATTCCTAACTGGTAGAAATCCACCATAGGCTTTTCCTGCTCTAAACTCTTTATTCCTGGCTATTGGTGCCATTTATTTGGAGGTAAGCATGCCTCATGATATGTTTGTAACTGTACGCAGGTGTGAGTCACATGACTAAGCAGGAATGAGAAAAATTTCCTTAGGCCATAAAGGAAAAAAGTTACACAATCTCGCAATCAATGATTCACATAAGATCTGGACTAGGCCAGCCGTAGGACATCACGATCTATTTTCTCATTTTCTTGCCGGCAACTAAAAAAGCCATCTCCATGTTCAAAGAAAACATGATTAAATATACCTTCCAATTCTCCTTACCCATAGATGCCACACATACCAGTTCCTATTTAGCAAAAAAATGAGAAAAAAAAAATCTTAATTTCTACAACATAGCCTTTAAATCTGCCATGCAGCAGGCACCTTGATGTGAAGCTAACTGCCACAGTGCGTACGAATCCAATATGTATTCGCTGTCCTCATCTACACCATTTGACCCATACTTGTTCAACTACCAGTGTGCAAAGCACAAGGAGACCAGTTAAGGAGACCCTTAAACTGCACAAAGCATAAGACTGGACATTAGAGAAACTGGCTCTGAGTCTTGGCTGTGTCAGTTACTGGCTGTAAAATTTTGGGACACTCTAGTAACCTGAGTTTCTATTTTTTAACTGTAAAATCAGGATAAATAATAATACACTTTCACAAGTTATTCTGAGGTCCCAGTGAGAAAATAAAACACTCTTTAAATTTTAAATAAGTGTGTGCCTAGAAAAGATTATTACATAACTTCTGAGTACCTTCAGGGAGTTCTTTTGGGATCTTCATGTAATTTACTGGAACACCTGGGTGCTCCAGGTCCAGGAAACCCTGCACAGGAAAGGCTGTCCCGACATATGACCAGGATAACATGAGGGCACCATAAACCCTAGCAAGATGAAAAAATAATACTACTTCTAAAAGGTGGAAAACGTTTTCTTCTTCCACCAGACAGTGGGCATGATTACGGAAGGAAGTATCCATGGGGTGACCTAGTTAAAATCTCAGTTTTTCCATTTAAAGAGAATGGTCAGGAAATACAGTTTTCAAAAGAAATAGAACACAGGAACCATGGGGTCCTTAAAACTGGCTCTGGAGAGCAGTCCAAAAAGAAGTAAAGAAATTCAACCAAAAGATCAAGGTAGACCATTCTTATAACATAAGCTGCCAAATCATTCATGAATCTGTCCTTGGTGATTCTACCTCAATTCTGGTTGCATTTATTGCTGGAATCAAATAATTATTTGCTTCTTTGTCCTCAAAGGTTGTGGGGGGTAGGGTGGTCTTGTTTCCATAGCTAGACTCCTGGCTCTTTACGAATAAGGACCTTTTTGCCCCTTACCAGTATGTTCTCCACAAAGGCTATCATGATATAAACCACAGTGGGATTAGGTGTACATATTGGGATTCATGTTTGGTTCGTTCAGTGGTGGATTCTTAGTTCCGCCTGCCCCTGAATATCAATTATTTATCAGTAGGCTGGTCTTACATGTCAATTACCAATAAAAGTTGATCAGTACTTCTCTTTATTGGTTAATATACTGTAGATATTTTCCAGATTCAATATATATTGAATATCCCAACTAATTAGATCTTTCCTATATGTTATCACCACTTAATCCTCAACATTCTACAAACAGGGAACTGAGGCTTAAAGAGAAGTTACTTGATAGCTAATAGACAATTACCAGGGATTCAAGTGCATGATCTCTGTCCTCATGTACAGTTTATTTAGAAATATACCACAGCTCTAACTGCTTTTGAATAAAAGAAAAAACAAAGGGCATTTAAGGTGGTTCTCCTGAGATGCCAGGAAACTTCCCCGTATCAGTGCCTGCCAGGGCTGGGCCTAATTTGGAATCTTCTAGTTTGTTTCTCCTGTAGTGAATGTACTTTAGGGAAAATGCAGCAAAAGCACCAAAGGATTTCCTTCAATCTAAAACTGGCGATATTATTTCTTTGGTCCAACAAAGAACCTCTATGGATGGACAACGTATTTTCTGTTCCCTTACAAAAGACGCTGAGCTATACAAGAAATTTTCAAAATCACAGATTAAAGAAAATCCTCAAAAGACTGGAAATGCATAATAGTATTGCTAAAAATCACAGATAAAAATATTAACGGTTTGTTTGAAAGAAAGCCTCAAATATATGAAATTGGAAAATTTCTTTGGGGAAAAAAAAAAAAGGTAACACTTTAACTTCCAAGAAGATGACAACTTTTAACCAGGGAACAAAGATAAACATTAAAGGGTTAGAGATGATATGATACGGTATCTTGTCCCTACTAAAAATCATGCTTAATATTAAGATGAAAGTTTCCTCAGGGCACAATCCCCATCTTGGAGTCCCTGTGAATCTAGCCTTTGCCAAAGTTAAATCACCTCCATATTTATTATAAGATGTAAAGGCCGCCTCATTATTTCTTTACCTGATACATTAAAAAATGCCAAGGCAAATTCTTCAAATATATTCCAGGTACATCTTTGAAAGAAAGCACAATTTCTGTTCTATCTGGAGTTACCACCTGTTATAGCATTCTAACTTTCTCTTTTAAAAAAATGAAGGCTAAGCTATGAAACATATTCAGTTTCTAGCTCCATTTTTTTTTATTTCAAGGGCTCACCCAGTACTAATTTTGGCATTGCAGAGTTACTCATCACCATGTTATCTCAAAAAAAAAAAAAAAACCTGACATAATTTGAATCTCAAAGAGGCCATTAGCCTGATGTTATTATTAAAAAATATACTTAAGAAAATAAACTATCACATTATCTTTTTATAAAAATGTACTTATTCTCTTACCATGTAAAAATTAAAAAATATAGAGAATATAGATGAATATGTAATGATATATGAAAAGGGTTTTTTTTTTTTTTAATGTTATGGGAATAATTGTTTTAACCTCAATCCCCTTGTTTGTAAAAAGCAAGGAATTGGAGTCATTTTATCTTGTTTAAAATTTCATTTTAAACAACATTCTCACAGAAACCCTTAATTGCCCTTGGGAGTGGAAATGCATACAGCTCTAAGACAGGAAGATTGGGGTAGCCAGCAAGAGAAGTGAATGGAGAGCTTTGTCCATAAGAAGGTCATGGCCAGAAGATGACTATGAGAGGTTCTCAGGAGTCTGGCTTTCAGGAAAGTATGCTTCCACACCCTGACACCAGATTGGGAATGGGGATTTGGCAGATCAATCTGGAACTATTGCATCTGCTATCTTCCGTTCATCTAGAGGGAAGAAATAAAAGGTTCCATTTCAAATAGTATGTATATTCTAGGTGACAGGTAAACATTTCAACTGGCCCCATGGTTCTCATCCAGGAAAATTTTGCCACCACTCCAGGGCACATTTGGCAATGTCTGGAAACATTTTTGATAATTGTTACTAGGGAAGAGGGGCTGCTACAGGTGTCAAGCTGGGAGAGGCCAGAGATGTTACCAAACATCCTACTATGGAAACCAACAAAAAGCCTCCTACAATAAAGAATTATCCAGACTCAACTAACTGAACTAGTCTAAGGAACAAACCAAGAGTTTTCCCACAGAAGAGTCTAAACTAACTTCATGTTCTGGGAAGCTCTCACCATAGCCTATGGGGTTCTTTTTCTTCCACTTCCCAAACTAGTGTTTTTCGAAGTGTGATCCATGAAATTATCTGTATCAGGAACATTTAGGAATAAAGCACAGATTCCTGATCCCTTCTCAGACCTGAGTTTCAGAACTATGGAGCCCAGGAATCTCCATTTCAATTAATTACCCATGAGATTCATCTATAGGGTGAACTATGAGAATCACTATTTCACTTCTCTGTTGAGGTCATTACCTTCTCTATTTTCAACTATCACCTCTCTGTAAATGATTCTTCCAGGACTCCCAGTGACAAAGGAATGCCATCTCTATGAGGGCAGAGACTGTGGCTGGGTTGTTCACTGCTGTATGTCCAGCAGCTTGGCTGGAGAGGACATGACAGAAGAGAACAGGAGGGCACCTACATTGTTCAACAGACTATACAGTCTTTTGGGAAAGAGAAGATATCAAAAAACAGCTACTTATTTATTTAGCTACATTCTGGACACTGTGCTAAATGTGTGGTACACATTAAAATATTTAATCCTAATAACTTAATGAAGTAAAAATTATTGTCACGTTCACTTTACAGCTGAGAAAAATGGGTCACAGAGAGGTGAAAAAACTTGCCCAGGCATTAAAAGTAAGCATTCAATTCTTGTTCCACTTAACGTAGAGCACTTGCAAGAACTGCCACCCCAAGCCTAACTGTCTTCAGTTTTTTTAGATTCCCATTGCACCATTCAGAGACTTCATTGTCAGCTTCTATCTGCCAGTACAACTCAGGAAGAGAAAATTCTAGGGAATGAAGCCCTCTTGCTCCCAGAAAAGTTGGCATCTCTTTTCTGGGAGGAGGGGGGCTTCACTCTACTGTAGGATGTAGACACTGAACTACCTATCTTAATTCTCTCATAAACATAGAAGAAAGCCTTTTAAACTATTTCCAGAACACTTCAATCTGAGTTTCAAAAAACTACAAGGAATAGGTTTGATTTCTATTCCCTGAATTCTTGCTAACTTCTAATCTAATCTTATGGGAATAATTTAATCTTTGTTATGAGAACCCCTGTCTTGGTTGCCCACATAATATTCATTTTCCCCTCTCTCTTTTTAGTGGCACCACGATTTTAATCAGGATAGCAATATGCCTATCTAAAATGCTATATTTACCAGTCTCTCTTGCAGCTAGGGTTATTCATGGTGATAAAAGCAGAAATTGTTGGGAGGCAAGTGTTTCTGGGAAGTCTCCTTAAAGGGTGCTAACACAGCTAGAAAATACAGCATTAGGCCTTCTTGCCTCTTCTTCCTGCATGGAAAATGGAAAGATAGAGCAGAAGCAGTCGTCTTAGACCAACAGATGAACTTAATAGAGGCCACATAGGAAGTACAGCAGGCCATGAAGTTAAGAGGAGTCTGGGTCCTTGGTGACTCTGCATTCACTATACTACCTATGAACTACAAATAGATGTATTCCGTGTGATGGAGAAATAACTGTTTGGATGTTTGACCATATGCAGTTGAATCTAAATGTAATTAAAACATGTGAAAGGCTATATACAAATTCTTAATACTAATGGGCATTAAATTAGTATATTTAATTAACAATCAATTTCATATCTACATTATTTAACAATTTAATATATCATACATAACCTTTGTATGGGAGGCAAATAAAACCAACCATGTCACATTCAAATTCTTTTTCAGAATAAATTACTAATTTGATTCATTCAGCTCTTTTGGAAGAAATGCCATATGTTTCCATGCTATAATCTTCAAAAAGAAAAGAAAAAAGTCTAATATAACAGAATTTTAACAAATTACAATGGAATTGTTACCTAGAAAAAATTTAATTATTAATACTTGATTTTTTATGCCAAATCTTAGCTAAACAATATACTTTGAAATGCAGTACTTAAAGTCAGGTGCTGGCCGGGCGCGGTGGCTCACTCCTGTAATCCTAGCACTCTGGGAGGCCGAGGCGGGTGGATCGCTCAAGGTCAGGAGATCGAGACCAGCCTGAGCAAGAGCGAGACCCCTGTCTCTACTAAAAATAGAAAGAAATTATCTGGCCAACTAAAAAATATATAGAAAAAATTAGCCGGGCATGGTGGCACATGCCTGTAGTTCCAGCTACTCAGGAGGCTGAGGCAGTAGGATTGCTTAAGCCCAGGAGTTTGAGGTTGCAGTGAGCTAGGCTGACGCCACGGCACTCACTCTAGCCAGGGCAACAAAGCGACACTCTGTCTCAAAAAAAAAAAAAAAAAAAAAAAAAAAAGTCAGGTGCTTTCATGTAGAAATAAGTGAATGAACGTGTGAATGACTGATAGACTTCAAAATCATTTAGTGGAATTTTTTGGTGTGATAATTCACTGCAATGGAAGAAAGCATGGCAAAGAAGCTAATGTATTAAGCACAGATTATGTGCTCCTTGTATAAGGAACCAGGAAAAAATGAAGAACATTCATACACATTCCTTATTGCAATCAGCTTATAGACTAGTTGAAGGACATCTAATTAAATAATTACACTGAAGTGTCATATGAAGAATGACACAAAAAGCCTACCATGCTGTGGAAAAATATCAAAGAAAGCGTCCTGGAGCACTGCCATGTATAAAGCACTGACTCTGTGACCTCCAGGAAGTTACTTGAATTCTCTGAACCTCATTTTCCTAATATTTGTAATGGGAATAATAGTGTCTCTTCCACAGGACGATTGTGAAAATAAATTTCATATTACATCTAAAATGCTTAACACAGGTGCCTGGCACATACTAAGCTTTCAATGAATAGCTGGTATAAGAATAACTGTTAGTATTTACTACATGTAATTGTCTCTCTAAGTAGTCAGTATTATTACAACTTATAAATAAAAAGTGAATGCCCAGATGCCTTAAGAATGTTGCCCAGTATCACCCAGATTATAAGAGAGAGTCGGTTTCCAAATTTACATTTAATAGTAATAATATCTTGCTTATAATTTTAACATTATTTAAGAGAACATGGTATTCTCTAATTTATTCTTCAGACCTCTAACAATCAAAATCACATGGCTGTTACTGTTCTCTGCTTGGCATTTATTTAGGTAAAATTCTAGGTCTTGAGGTAAATAATTTTGCCTGGCACATCTTCTCAGAACCCCCCAAAGTTATATTTGTTTTGGTCGATGTAAGAAGGGCAATGACAAAGCCAAGAAACATCTGTAAGAATGTAAAAAAATATATATATATCTTTAGACCAACATGCCAAAACTAATTTGCTCAACTAGTGGCAGGCACATTCAACTGTTTCTTAGAATGTAGCAGACAATATCACCATCTCTACCAAGAGAAGACTCTGCAATTAACTGCACAGGACATATGAAAATAGGGTTCCCCATCATTTTTTGACTTCCAACCAAAGATAATTCTCAAATAAAAAATATAGAAGCTTTTGGCAATCTGGAACTGATGGGCTGGTGTGCAAAGCAATTAGGGGGCTAAATCCAGAAAGTGATCCTTTTGCTGTGAACTGAGGCCCACCTTGTTCCAGACAAGGGCTCATTCTCTTTGTATAATGTAAAATACCTCCCTAATATCTCCCTCTTATGTCTTTAACTTTCTATACAGACTGACAGGTGCACGATAACAGCTGTTGCTCATGAAGAAAAAATAGAGAAATGTAGCACTTTTAAGTGACTGTTGATTCAAACATACAGTTGTGTAATTAATATTTCTCAACACAGAACCTATAGGTCACCTGCTGCATTGGTATGACCATTCATACCAAAAAAGTCACGATGGGAATGCTAACATATGCCTTTTATTCTTTTTTCAGTGATATTCACTTAATTAAAATAGTCAAATAGGTCTACCAAAGAATGCCATCCAGAAACAAATATTGCTCTGGATTGTTGCCACTCTCTTATGCTGACACAACTTGGAAGACATAGAACTTAGTTTCAGTCTTCATTAACAACTCCTTGTAGTGGAGCATGACAAAGAAAGCTGAAAGATGGTCTCTTGAATCTTTATAGCGTCATGCCCCACTGTCAAGGAGATTTAATAACATCACTGATTTTTTTTTAATAACCACCATGCTTCTTTCTCATGCTTAACCAACATGTAAACGAATTTTCTCAAGAACATTTTTTATTTTACCTTTAACTACCATTTTCCCCAAATCTTTTAATAATAAAGTATTTTAATTATTTTATTTTGAAACTTCTTCCAAGAATATAGAAACATAATGAGTCAGTTTTGTTGCCTTGCAAGGATTCTGAAACTTTGGTGTGAAAATGACTCACCTGGTATGTGTTAGAGAGTGGGGCAGGGTAGATAATTACAGACTCCAAGCACCAACTCCCTACCACCCTGATTCAAAAGGTTTGCAATCTTTGCGATGGTGAGTCTCCCCCAAGCCCTTGCTAGGTTGGCATGCAGATTATCCTGATCATTTACCAGAAACACTCCTTAAAAATCAATACAGGTTAGGAAAATGTCTTTGACATCTAGTCCCAAACCTACTTCTCTAACTTCTTCTTTTACTTTTCTCCATCTTTCCTTCCGCCTGTACCTTTCAGATCCAGTCAGCCTGGAATATCTGTATACCTCAATACTATGGGTGTTCAGTTTCTCTTCTGGGATATTCCTCTCTCTCCTGTCTACCTGGAAAGCTCCTATTCAATTATCCATGAAGGTTCAAAAAGCTGTTACCCCTTTTATGAAGCCTTCTGACTCCTCCTTCTCTACAAGAATGCTCATATTATTTGTATATATTTTAGAGAGATTATTATAAACGATCATAGTTACTGGTTCATGTACCTGTTTTCCATGCTAATACTATTTATGCATCCACAGTTCATAGAATAATGAACATCCCATATTATATATTCAATAAATGTTTCCCAAATTATAGCTCTAACTGATCCTTTATTTCAAAAATGACCTCCAGAGATACTTGGAGAGAGGAAAAGGGAACAGTTGCCAACTTTGTCATTGTTCTTTTAGGAAAAACATAACCCTAACATCTCTAACTTCCTTTAGCAGTCTATGATTTTGTTCCATCTATTTAACTCACACTTGAACATTTTTTTCTGATAAAGTAGAGTCAAGGGAGCATTCCTTGCTTTGTAAAACTGCCTTTGATCATACTACTTAATCATCCCCAGACAAATTTAGCCTTTGAAAGGGATTTCCTGAGAAAATAAATTCTAGAAGTTAATTTTGATGTCAAAATAGGAAATTAAGAGACATTTTACTGGGTGATATAAACCAAGTCCTTATTTATTTACTAAATCCTTAGACTCTGGGAAAGGGATTAGGTGATAGAGCTGTTCTGTTTATAGAATTCCAGTCTTTTAGAAAGGCCAAAGTAATAACTTGGAAGGAACTTGGAAGCAAGAAATACAAAAACAGTTTCCTGTAAGTGATGCCAAGTATACACTGCAAATCATCTGTGAATCTACAGCAACAGAGAGGCTTTCAAACGTAAGTACTCTTCTTTGTCAATGTGAGTAAATCATGGCCAAATCAATAACCTCTTTCCAAGAGTACAGGAGAAAGAGAGTTGCATAATCATGTGTACTTTTACTTAGTGTTAAACCTTATCAACACTGGCTGTTCAAGGGTGGAGAGTCTGACATTATTCTTGCTCAGCACACAGAGAAACTTCCATTTGCTTCATCAAATCATCCTGATTACACAGATTCTTATTAGCTTATGGACATCTCCATTGCCATCTGACATTTCTAAATTTGTCAATGATAACACCAAAATGATAATCCCTTTACACTTCCATCAGAATACCAGAATTTCTCAGATCTAGAGTCTTCCTCTTTCCCTCACCCCCCTCCTCTTACATATTTCTCTTCCATAGTTGTGGCAGTGAATGATCATGTAGACTTTTGTGGAACTGAGAAAATGGCTGCCTGATCATATCATAATATTAATGTATAATAACTGCAGTTCACCTGAAGCCTCCTCAACTCTTCCAAACAGGTGTATCTTATGTTGTAAAGTTAGTATATGATTACGCGGAAAAGTATGCGGCTGTACTAAAAAGTAATCACTTTTGATTTTGATACATGTCATGTCTGAACCAAGGTATCTTCTGCTCCATTTGCAATTCTGTGGTCCAGAAGATCTGGACTGCTTCCCTGTCCTCCTCATGTACAACATCACCAGTCCAAAGCACTCCGTTGACAGGCAGCTATAAATCTCAGCTTATCACAAGGCCCTCCCGTGCAATTCGGCCCACACAGACCACAGGGATATTTCTTGGTTCTTTGAGCGCTTATTGTCTTCACTTTGAAGATGGCACTTAGCACAAAGAAGTTGCACATTTCCTCAAATTTAGGAGTCAGGCCTTATACTTCTTAATCCCTCACAGTACACCCTTTGTGCTCGCCAATTCCCTACCCATCAACACTTCCCAAACTACATGGGATTTCCTGCAATATTATATAGGTAATTTTTAATTTTAGAACCCCAGGTGAGACCAGCTCCATCTATTACTTAGTAGGATAAACACTTTTTAAATCCCAAATAATTAAAACAACATAAATATAGGGAGTTAAAAAACTTATCAGTCCTCCAGATCAATATATAGCTACCTATGACAGGTTCTGCCTCTTAAGATATCAATGTATAAGCAGTTTGGATTTAGCAGGTTAATCAAATGATATTGTCCATTTATAAGAAATGCCTCACTCACATATATCATTAACCAAATAATACTAATATGAGAGAGTATATTTTAAAACCTAGTTTGGACTGATTTTTTTTCTCGATTGAATAATTGTATGTCCAACATTAAAAACTGTATTTCATCAAAATACTAAACCATTTTCCCCACAAACCGTTTCTTCAAAAATATATCAGAAAACCATGGACTTTTAGAGCAGGGATACATTAGAATATATCCTTCAGATTACCCCCATTTTACAGATGAGAAAAACTAAGGCCCAAAAGATCTAAGTAATTTATTTTGAGTTACCTAATTGGTCAATGACAGAGCTAGAACTAGCATACTACTAGTGTTCAGACCCCAAATTAAATGAAACTTCTGTTATACTTCACTGTCTCCTTTAGATCACAACCTATGTATGTATTTTTAAATTATAATTTTAATACATACAAAATGGATTTCAAAACACTGAACACCACTATAAATGAAACATGCACATGAAGGTAAACAAGTGCATGCACAACACATTCCATGATAGACTGTCTGAATTTGCACAACTGCACAACACAACCAGTTCTTAACTCACGAAGTTTAAAGATGATTGTGTTCCAAGAGTTTGAAAATATGAGCATTTCTTACCTGGTGGCTGTATGAGGAGTTGATAAAAGACATTAAAAACTTGAGCTATGATTAGACATCAGATTTTCTGGCACTGAAAGTTTGCTTCTACCTGAGTTTCAGGGTTTAGTACTTTTAATAGAAGGTAGGTCAGAGACTTGAGAGGCATAATCCAAGATGTAAGACTTTGGCACCATTACCACATTGCAATATTAGGTTTGCTGTAGGTGACTGTCACCCTAATATCCCTATTGGCCAGTTATAGTCCTATTTTTCCTTATTGAGCCTAAAATCTTTACCACACAGTCACTTATTTAGGTTAGAAAGCTTAGATTAAAAAAAAGTAACTACTGAAAACATTTCCTCACCCCCAGGGTACTAAAGAGGACAGTATCAGCTCTAGTGTTTTGGGGAAGGGGCAGGGATTTACACATAATAGAGAAGCTGTTGATGAGAAAGAAAGGGCTCTATATTTTAAGCTGACACCAATTCTCCAACACAGATGTTCATACATGGCTAGTTAACTAGGAATGCATACTTTGGAAAAATAAATGATACCATCTTTAACATATTGTATAATTCTTATCATCCACACCAGGACACTTTCATTCCACTCCATGAAAAGTAACAGGGTCTCACATTCTGATGGCCAAATCTTTTTAAAAACACCCACTCTAATGCTTCCATATCCTTTAAAGACTTAACCACCTCCATGAACTCCCTTTGGCCTTTTATACAAAAGCTTACATCTTAAGAGTTTTAATAGGTACCCAGGGGAGAACAAGGAAAGAAGCAGAGAAAAATACGCACTCCAGTTGATCTTTTCTTTCTAAATACTAAGGCATAAGAAAGAATTAATCATTTATATAATAGAAACCCAAATGAAACAAAGAACAGCAGCTTTTCACATCTTTTAGCTACTAAGAGGGCCTGGAAAACAGCATCAGTGTTATGACATGCAACCCAAAAAAAGGGTATCAAATTTGGCTGTAATACCTTGAAATGGTTGCACCTTTAAACTTGCAGCAGTGGTGACTTTTTTTAAAAATGAACATTTTCATCATTGTATTAGAAAGCTTTCATTTGTTTATACCAAAACCATCTGTGATAATCCACTTGTATCAGTTCCTTACATTTTACCCCCATTATTTTAGAAGAGCCCACTGATTCTCTGGGCAAACATCAATAAAACTATTTCATGACCCTGAAATCTTCCAGACAAAGAAGAATACATCTTCCTGCCTAGCCCTCCTTAGAGAAGCTCACAAAGGGACTATAGAATGGATTCATTCCATACGTGCAATGACTTTCAGTCCCAATAGGAAGAAAGATTAAGAAATTAAAGGAATGAAAATACCGTTTTCACTTCTCAAGTTTCGATCACAACTGAAGAGTGTATCTGTGCTGCGGAATTCCTGGCCCATGTAAAGAATAAACAGTTCCTTTGCCCAAAGTTGGTTAATAGTAAGTAAAGAGGGCTTAAGTGGGCACATCTTCATTTCCGTGGAATCCAACCCCCGCCCCTGCCTTCAGGATTAATGATTACAGTGAGAGACATTAGATTAGAAAGAAGTTACTCACCATAGAGGAATCACTGCTTCCACTCCCGATCGGAGCTCCCTCAGCACAGGTTGGGAGGTGGGTAGAAAGTTGACTAGCCCTGCCCCCATCTATGACATCACAATCTACCTCATAAAAGGTAGTGAAAGTGCTCTGAACTCCTGTCTGATTTCCGAGAGATACAGAAAAGAGAGAGTGAGAGAGCGAGCAAGAGAAAAAAAAAAAACGTACCCTACTTGGGAGGGGATTAGGGAGGTGGAAGAGGGAATGGGTAATTGGTAAAAAGAGGTATATGAAGGAATTAGGTGCTGAAAGAGATACGTGTGGGCCTTCTTGACATTAAGCAGCCCAGCCATTTAGATTCCTCATTGGCTCTTGAACAGATAAAGGGACCATCTGGGAGAAGGATGAAGAAGCACGCTGCCTTGTCAGGCATGGTGGGGGGACCATGGTAGTGGGGTTCAAAGGGGATGAATCCCCTATCTAAGGCACTGAAGATCACCAAGAGAGAAAGCAAGGGCTGCAGCTCTTAAAGCCTGGAACAGCATGCGGGGATCCCAGATGCCTTTCCTGTAAGTTCCATCGCCCTGCTGGGTGACCTTCATCAAGCCCTCGGCCCCTGCACAGCTGGCCAGACCGTGGCACTGCACTAAAGGGATACTTACCTCTTGCACTGGGGTCACTGGGGCACTAACGCATCCATTATTGCTACAACTGCAACTCTTTTTACTCTTCTGTTTTGCACCCAAGGGTGGGTTGTGTGAGGGGCATAAATAAAAGATAAGCCAATAACCAATGCCTGTTTCTACCTTTAGACTCCTTTTGTAAAATTTTCTCTTCAATATAAAATATTACTGATAATCTTGACTAAGTTTTTCTGTGTGTATCAAATATATATCTAAAAGGAATAGTTAGAGCTCATCTTCAAAACTACAGAAAAATCAAATGGCATGATGTCTACAATCATAAGATCCCCTGCACTGCCACTCTCAGAGGTCAAGCTTACGTGACCCAGTGAGGATAACTGAGCAAATGTGTTAGTCACAAGCAATTCTCCTATAGCCATAGCTTTGTTGAGTGTCTAAATTCAATTCTTGTGGGAAAACAGACAAGATGTGAGAATAATGTGTAGCTACTAAGGTATTTTTTTCAAATGGAAATTTAGAAGTTTAAAAACATGAAATACTCAAAGTTGTTGAGGAGGTATTATGGCAAAACAAAAGTAATGGGTGATACTGAAGAGCAGGCAGGTGGCAGGTCCTGAAACCATCCACATAAAAGCCAGACTTTCATCTGCCTGGTTGAATATATGAAAAGTCTAAATGATCTCTTTCCACATAAAATGTTCTAGTAAAACTAACAATTCAAAATAATAGCTTATGATTCATGGCACCGTAAATGGGTAGAAACCCAAAGCCTGTTTCCATATGCAGACAAACAAAATTCCTGATTTGGGACTTTGAAAAATGTTTTAAGCCAATATAGTTCTATTTCTAAACCTATCATTCTTAGCTTACTAAACATATAAGTATATTATAATAATCACAATTTAAAATTAAGCAAAATTGTCAAATTAGGGAGCAGTTTGAAACAGAACCTACTGGATTCAAACTGATTATGAATTTGGCAACATAACCTCCATTTTTCACTTCATAATAAATGTTAAAGACATTTAAAGAATGTCTTTAAAGAATTAAAGACAGTAGAAAGGAAAAAAATATCTGGCATATAAAAAAAAGATGGGTATTTTTCCTGCATGACCTTTTCTGTACCTATTAGAGGAAGCAATGATACTCTGCATATATTTTTCTTGATATATTATTTATTCTATTTCCATTTTCTATAATTCTAAGTCTAAATTCAAATTTAGACTTTCATTGTGTAAGATTTTGCAATGAATAGCCCTATGAGGTATTATTTGTTCTCAATTTTTACATATTGGATCATTGACTAGTTGGCTTATCCTTGTTTTTTTATAACTTGTGAAAATCTCACTCAGTTTTATAAATCAGGCATCTCCTGATTTTCCTATTGTAGGAAATGGATTAGTCATTTACTATTCTTTCTCAGTTTCAAAAATTATATTTTAGAAACTTATTTGGGTCATTTCACCTCTCATTAAAAAATTAAAGGTAATTAAGATTAATGATACAATTGTCCATTCTTCCAATAAACACCTCAGGATTTTTACTACCCAGCAAAAAAGTACATGTATCCCAACATTAATATTAGAATAAAAATGTAAACACTTATTAAATCTTGAAATAGAATAAACTGAATTTAGATGATAATCTATTGACATTTCTTTCTAATCACTTATTGTCTATTTGGAAATGGAGCATGACTTCAGGAACCCAATGCAAAACTAGGCTGCATCAAAAGGATGCAAGTGGTGAACTGTGCTGACCTTTTAGGTAAATTTAGTATGATCAATTGTGATAATGTGTTTAGTTGTGATATTAATTAAAATAAAACTTGCTTTGACAAAGGATGCAATGGAAGGATCAGATAATTTCCAACTCTTCTTAAGATCTAGCCTCTTGATGTTGTTCATGAAAACTAAGTCCTACTCCAACTATGGATGTTCTGCCCACTTCCCAGGATATTGCATAAATGAATGAATAGCCCTTCAAGACAAGATATGAAACATTTGCAAGATGTCAGTAGTCAGGGGACTCCATTACAGTGGTAATGGTTATAAATTTATTCTGACCTAACTAAAGAGATGTAGGGCTGGTTTTGAATTTTTGTTTGAGATAAAAAAAAAAAATTGCTTAACTTCTTAGAACAAAGGATGAAGAAAAGTCATGTGGAATAATCTGTACATTTCAAAAAAAAAAAAGCCAATCTGCAGATGCATTTGTAAAATAATTCATCATGAAAGACAGGATCATGCAGTTGTCATACAACTTGACCAAAATGTTGTTATTGAAGAGAAATGCCTCAGTAAGAGGGGTTCTGATAAACATTGATAGCAGCAGATTTGAATTGGGAGTTCCTAAAGAGATCATGTTTTTAATTTTATGGTAGTGTCTCTCACACACAAATTTGGACTGAAAAGAATAATATGGTTCTTAGAAGATGATATCAACTGTAACTTCTCCAGGATATTCTCAATGGAAAAATATTAATAGATTCACCAAGGAAAATGGATGAAAAAGGTCAAGAGACAGGTTGTACAGATTTGACACAACATCTAGCCAGAGTTCCAGTCAATTTCAGTATCAGTAAGGGATCTGCACAGATGAAGGTTTTCAGATAAACGTAGTAAGACACAGTATTGATGATGAAAGAAAAGATTAAAGGCCTAAATTAAGAAAGCTTGCCTTCAAGAAATTAGAATTAGGATGAAGTATTTAAAATATATTTATTGCCCAGAAGGAAAATGACTACTCGATATAGAGTAAGACAATGTGCTCTTAAAGAGTAAAAGAAATCTGAATGAAGAAAACTCCACACATTGCCTGTCTGGAAGCCTTTCTTATTTGTAAGATACATGGGCCATAATGTAATACATATTTCTCTTCTAAGGGCTGTAATCAAGGCCGTAATTTTATAAATCATTTAAATTAGTTTGAATAAAGCACTTGACAAAATAATCTATAGGGACAGAATATAGACGACATTAAGTTAAACACACTCTTATTTCTAGAATGTAGTAAACCAAGAAACAATGAATGCACAGACATAGGCATCAACTGAACCGTTTTAGCCAAGAACCCTGAACATTTCAGTAAGATGAGAAACTACATAGAAAAAAATAAACATAGAATACACAGTCTAACAAAAACAAAATGAACAGAAAAATTTATCCTTTTCATGAAAATTATTTGGTATTAGAGATAAAGAGACTTTGAATTCCCCAACTCAACCAACATTATCAATGTTCCTTTTACACGGCAGGGATGCAACAAAAACATTGAATTCAATGAATCAGAAAATATTCTTTTGTGAACAAAAATTAAATCAACTCTTTGAAGCCCTGTAATTTATAGTTTGTCATTGGAAATTAGGAACAACTTACGGAAACACAAATCTTTTTGTAGGAAAATATTGTCAAAATGTTATCAAATCCAGTACTCAATTTAAAAATTATGTTCCAGTTTTGCTACAGGGTCTTTTTATTTTATTTTAACCATCTGAGGTAATGGAAAGATGTGCAAAATCAAAAATAAAATCCCCATATAATTTTTAGTGTATGTCTTTAATATCTATTCACCTGTTGCTACTTATTTATATCAACTTGTTCACATTTTAACTTTTCTCTTCAATAGCCTTCACTGCAAAAATTCTTGGGGCAAGTCCAAGTAGAAACAAGAAAAAAAATACAATAGATTTAAGTAAACAATTCTAAATAATCTGTTCTGTGACTAGAGCTAACAAATCTAAGTGCTTCCAGGAGCTTAATTTATAGACACGGTTTCTAAATAAAGATATTCACTCAACACTTTGGCTTCCCATAATTTGGTTCAATGTAAGGGAAGAGGTATATCTCTGAGTTTACTCTTAAAGATCCAAAACTGAGTCAAAATTGGGGAGGGGATGGCTTCTAAGATACTTCCCCAAGCATTATTTATTTAAAACATTATTCAAAATATATTTTAAAATTATTTAAAACACATCTTAGAATGAAATCAGACAAGTATTACACATGAACAAATACTCAAAATTAGAATATGTCTTATAGGGGAACTTTATAAAACAGTACTTCTTTAAGTAAATATGCCTGGGTTTCACAGATATCCCAAGATATAGTCATCTCTTGGTATCTATCTGCAGCGATTGGTTTTAGGACCCCAGCAGATACACAAATCTACAGATGCTCAAGTCCCTTGTATAAAATGACCTAGTATTTGCATATGACCTACACACATGCTCCTGTATACTTTAAATCATGTCTAGATTACCTATATTAATACCTATTATAATGTGAATGCTATATAAGTATTTATACTGTATTATGCTTTACTTGTATTATTTTTATTGTTGTATTGTTACTTTTATTGTTTTTTTCCCTCCAAATATTTTTTTTTTATTTTTTATTTTGTTTTTTTATTTTTTTGTTTTTCAGCTCATTATGGGGGTACAAAAGTTCAGGCTATATATATTGCCCATGCTTCCCCATCCCCCCAAGTCTGAGCTTCAATTGTGTCCATTCCCTCTCCAAATATTTTCAACCGAAGTTTGGTTGAATTCATGGATATAGAACCCATGGATACAGAAAGCCAACTGTATATGCCATTAGCTCCCCTTTTCCAGGTACCTCCCATGTGTCCAATTTCCAAGTTTTCACAAAGTATTACTGTTAATTGGCTGCCAAATAATTCTCAGAATATTAACTGAAATCTATGACATTAATTGGTAATAGATTAAGGTGTCAATTTTTTGCTTTCCTCCTTTTAATTAGAGGCTGTCAAAAACTTCAAAAATTTCTAAGACTCAAAGGAATGAAAGTTCATTGATTGGATGACAAGTAATGGCATTGATACCTCTGGTGATGAGACATTCTTTTTAAAGCCATTCAGCTAACCCCTTCTACTTTTATAAGCAATAATGCCTTCAAACTAAAATAGACATAACTCTTTGGGCCCACAAGTTCAGATGATGCAATCAAATCAATCCACTGAGTAGATAAAGATTAGATCAATCCATGTGTCCAGTTTAGGTAAAAAGAGTTACTTGCTTCATTCACATCCTAGCTTTGCCACAACAGAGTCTGTTTTCTTATATAAAAATGAGAGCATTGAAACAGTTTTTTTCTATGCATGAAACAATTCAGTAAGATAACAAACTAGTTTCACTCCCTCAGTAAATAACTGATTATTTTTCAATGGACAGAATTGATTATATTGGCAAGTTTAAGGTCACTGTCACAGAGATATAACTGAAGGGCTGCTTCTTAGGGCAGAGCAGCATACCATTCTCCTTTGACAGGACAGTTTGAATTCAGAAATAGCACACACAGGTGTGGTGCAACAGACATAATGCTTCCTATAATGTCTGACACCCAAGGGGATTTGTACTTTTCTTATTAAAATTTCTATTAATTTCCCATTTCTTCCAAAATAATAGTCTTGAATTGGTTAAATCTCACTTTTATAACCCTAGGAGTATGAATTTTCACTGAAAAAGCCACATAAAGGTTATTTTCCTTTGTATTTATACATTTGGGTTGTGCAAAAATCAATGACCATGTACACTGATAAAATGTAACTAAGGAAGACTTCATGCTGGAATCAGACTCTAAATGGTTATAGTTTTACTATCATAACAGATGGGAGGATGTGGGCTTTTGGGGGAAAGATTGAATTGCACAACAACCCATCTTATTAGCAAAGCATGTGCAAAGAACTACTTCCATTCTATAAATGGTAAATACCCATTTCATTTTCTTACAGTCACAGAGTATCTCCACTATCCCAACATCCAGATTTGTTTTATCTGATGTTTATCTTACTATCTCCAGATTTTGACACTCCAACTCTTCCTAAATTAAGAAAAGTCCTTTAAGCCTGGAAGCTTTGGATAAAATTCTTTTGAACTGCTGTGAATTCCTTGAACACATACCCATTTGTTCAAATGAAGCACAGAAATGCATTCCAAACCCAAATTGAAATAGCTAGCAATTTAGATTTTTTCCCATTACTATTATACTTTGATCAGTGCAGATAACCAAGATTTGACTATAGACAGAATCAGAAGATCTAAAAAAGATTCCCCCAAAAGGGTTGCTTACTGTACAGGTCTGCACAATTAGATGCAATGCTGTTTCAATAATTGTTTTATCTCATTACAAAGAACTGGCATACTTTTATTAATAAAATGAATAGAAAACTGTTCCAATCATGTGCACGTGTGTGTGTGTGTGTGTGTGTGTGTGTCTCCATCCCCCACATTTTCTTTTCCTAAATTATATTGGGTCAGATAGTTCACAGTTATCAACCATTTTATTCCTTTAGTTCTTGACTATTTCTTATTGAGGAGGTAAGAGAGCAAACGGCAAATCAAGTGTGTCGTGTATGTGTGCACGTGTGCATGTTTGATTATATGCTAGTGTCAGGTAGGACTGATTTGAATAAAATTTCACGTGGACTTTATCAGTTTTATCAGAATCTTGATGTTAATTACGCATAATTATGAAGTTAGTGTTTCTAATCTTGTTCAGAATAATACACAAAGTATAAATCTTTGGGTAGCTAAAAATATCAAAGGTCATGAAATTATTATTACATCTCTAGAGCCATATGTACATCTTCATTTTAACTTTAAAAGTGCCATTAAATCCTTTGAAACCTAGTGAATAAAAATTAGTCAAAAACATGATAATTAAGCATACAGATAGATAATTTCCATATCACAGCATTGGAATTAATTTATATTCAAAATAGTATTTACATGCTTTTTAAAAAAATCTGCCTCAACTTTCCTCTCTTAATATAATGCTGTCACATTCAATGGACATTACCTGAACTAAACTCACTTATGCTATGGTTAACTTTCTCTTTCCTTTGTCTTTTCTTCTTTCATTCCTCTTTTCTTCTATCCTCCCCCTTCTCTTCCTTCTTTTTCTTTTCTTCTTTCAACGTTCCTTTTTTCAAGAAGCATGTAAACCGGCTTAAAACTTTAAATGAACAAACATTAAACTGAGCAAACAGAGCCAGTTTACAGACTAACTGGCTGTTTAATCTTCCAAAACTCAGTTTCCTTTATTTTCACTTTAATGTTTCTATCATTCCATTAGTTAAATTTTTTTCTTTCCCGTTATTCCCTTAGTAACCATATTGAGCTGAATTGGCTCACAAATGCATCTTCTACTTTAAGATGTAATAAGAATGGCATCTTTAGGCTGTTGAGAAAGGTTTAGGCCAATGACTTAACAAAATGGATTGCCAGGCAGGAAATTAACTGCTTCTCAGACAGTAGCTGTGTGAATGAACATACACTGGCACATATCTGTATTTCTGTAGTTCCGCATCATGACTCATGGAGAGCTTTTGAACCCACTTTCCTCCATAACATGTTGAGTTTTCCTTCCCCACCTCTCGAGCCAAAAGCAGACACAACACAAGAGGTCTCTCTCAGTTTGTACACATAGAATCACACAAAACATGAACAGGCTGACATGGTACATAATTGTGCATTTTGCTTAACATAAGGTCATCATGCCAGCAAAAGACTTAAAAACATGGCTATTTTGAAAGTGAAATCATTTTTCTTGGCAAAACGGAAATAGTCTGTCCAAATCTCTTCTGTTTTGGTAGAGACTTTGACCTCTAACAAATATAACTTTCCTTGGGGCTTTCATATATTTCAGAGAAGCCACAGCTTTGAATCCCATGTATATAAACACATACGTAAAAAAGAAAGAAGATTCAAATATTTCTTTTTTGATTGCATATTAAACTCCAATGGCTTCTCCTGAAAACAATAGCAACTTGTCATGCCAGACAACAAAATAAACGAGTGTGACTTTCTTGGCAAAATCATTGAAAGTTTGTGTGTATGGGGTCTCACAATCTTGACTCTTTTAGAACTTTGAAGGCAATCATTTGTGGCTATTTTGCACAGTTAGCATATTCTTTGTTTTTTCTCCATTGGCCATCAGTGAAGGATGATGAAGAGTAAGATGGAGGCAGAAGTGGCAAAGACAGCAGACTACAGATGTAGCTATGGCACCAAACAGCAATCAAGCTTGGAAAAAATCATGAGGAAGCCAAGAGCAGGTCCGTGACTGAGCAATATATAGCAAACTTTTATAATGCATTTGACTCAGAATTATTATAAAGTTGTACAACATTCCTCCAAAGAAGCCTTCTCCCATGCAAGGATTTATGAACTTTGCCAATAAGACTCAAAGAAGGAAACAGGCTTCTTGATGGTGTTCTCAATCTCAAACACCTCTGCAAAAGCCAACAGTGCAAGTGATAAAAGCCAGTGATGGTTTGGACTACATCTAAATGAGGAAAAGACAATGAGAATGAAGCTCTGGAGGCAGTGATGAACAATGAGTACTGAGAAGATGATGGAGAGCGGCTCTGCCAGTAATAATCGCCCAGATGAGGTTGTGGAGTCTGAGGATCCACAAAGATGCTTTGCGCATCCATGTAAATAATAAGATTTAGAAAGTAACAAATGAAAGCACACAAGGCAAGCTGAACAAAAAGCACTCAGGTCCACAGGGGCTATATACAGATGGACATGAAAGCTGAGTGGTATGGGGAACTATACTACCAAGGCTGAAGATAAGAAAGGAAGCAAGGGAGATGCAATGTTGTGATCACTTCTCGGCGAGAGAATCTTGGTAATTACCAGCTTGGCAAAAAGGGCACACTGCAAGACAGATTGCTCTTGGTTGTTGAAGAATGTTGAAGCAGGATCATTTCGGAAATGCAAGGAAGTGACTGTGCTTCAGGAAGAGGCACAAAATAGCCAATTTATTGGGCTCTGAGTGGGACTGCATGGAACAGGCTTTCCAGACGGTGTCTCCATGCAAACCAGATCAGCTCTTTTCCCAGCTATGTGTTCTACAAGTTAAACAATATAAGAACCAAAACATTTGGATTCAAGAATGATTTTTCCACATATTTTTACCAAATGATCAAATGGCTGAATTTTCAAAAATAGCTTCAGGAAGAATTAAGCTTCTGATTTTCACAAGGCATTCACTATGTGGAAAATATTACGTGCCTGGTAATTCTACACTTAAAGTGGCAGCATCATTGCTGACTGGGAAAAGAACTAAGGTGGCAGAGCTACACCTCTGAACTTGCAAATAATTTACAACAAATGGCACCCTGTGTTGAGAGAAAGGGGCTGAGGGAGGAGAAGCAGCCAAGGTGAAGAACCTCAACACATACATTTGGAAATCTTGCCAAGAAATTGTGATTCTTCTAAATAATCATTGAACATATTTCTATGCATTTGATGAAAATGGACTAAATAATTATATTTTCATGAGAAAGGAAACACTGAGTGATCAAGCAAAGAATTTATAATTGTTAGTGTTTGACAACTATGTTAGTTTTTGGCAACAGCACATCAACCTGTATTAAATTCAAACATCTTCTGGCTTTCAAGGGTTACCGATAACCTAGTATGCATTGGAACCTGATGAATATATTCCTATTGTTTTCATCATCTCTAACATGTGAACACAATCCACACATAGAGAGGCTGGCTCCTGAACAGAGAATGAAAATTACTAGGACTAACAAAGGGAAGTAGACTCACAATGAGTAAATATACAAAAGCCCCAAATAATTATAATAGTCACAGCTTGGCAATGAGTTTCCAGACTATGAAATTAGTTTTCTTGTGAAGAATGGAGATTTTACAAGGCTAGTATAAACACGGGGTAATTGGAAAATCAAATTGCTCTTTCTGAGTTATTGTAAGGTCTGGAATAATGGTGATAACATTTATTTAAAAAAAAAAAAAAAAAAACTCCCTATGAATCACTGTAGTTTGGTGTTTTTAGCAGTACTGTTGCCAAGAATGCTTGCCTTGGAAGTACAACAGTGGGAACTTTACATTGTGAAGGCCAAGTTCCAGCTTACCCCTGACACAATGAGCTCTCCTCCCAGATTCTGCACTTCTGCCTTCACCTTGCTGCAGATGTTAAGTTGATGGCAATACAAGGCAATGCGTTGAAGGTAGGCTAATAAATCCTGCTTACATGCTGAATCAGGACACTATAAAACATTAAAAGAGTGATCTCAATTAGTAAGTACTCTCCAGTTTCTAACACTTGCTATATAAAAGCTGTGGGAAGAAAAGGTTTCAGTGTCATATACCTTAATTACATTCACTTAACATAACTTCTTCATGGTGCATTTTAGAAAGGCCACAGCCAGTAGTTTAGAATAGTTAGCTCTAGGTTTGATAAAATTTTATAAAGAGAATATTGAAGATCTTTCAGAAAGTCTCACTGGGACTTCTGAACATGTTTATGAATATTTTTACCAGTTATCTTCTAACCTCTTAAAAAAACTAAATATTCTAGAGTTTTCTCCCTGGTTTTCTTCAACTTTTACACTATATGAAAAGTTATTTTAATGCAGAGGAGCAACGGATGCTAAAAATAAATCCCTCTATGTGGCAAACACTCTTACCCATGCTATGAGAGAGTTCCAATCCAATTAGTTCAGGAAAAAAAAAAAATCCATTTGTTTCCTGAAAGTTTTTTAAGAAAAGCATCATTCACTAAAAGAAGTCCATCACACTTTTTGGATTTTCATATTTATCAAAATTTTAGCAACATAATAAACTACATTTAAATGAGATACTCTGAAATGGTTTATGACCACTTCAAGAAAAATAGATTTTATGAAATGAAGCCAGTTGAAATAATTCACAAGAATAACAGACGGACCAGAGTCGAATCTGGCTAGACACTCTGGGAGGCTGAGGCGGGAGCATCGCTTGAGCTTAGGAGTTCCAGACCAGCCTGAGCAAAACCTAGACTCCATTCCTACTAAAAATAGAAAAAATCAGCCGGGTGACATGGCATGTGCCTGTAGTCCCAGCTCCTCGGGAGGCTGAGGCAGGAGGATCTCTTGAGCCCAGGAGTTTGAGGTTGCAGTGAGCTATGATGAAGCCACTGCACTCTACCCAGGGTGACAGAATGAGACTGTCGCAAAAAAAAAAAAAAAAAAAAAAAAAATCTGGCTAGAGAGTTTGAATCTCATTGTGACTGAAGGGGTTAGATGTCCATTAAGTACAACAGAGGTTAGCTAAACACTTCCATAGACATTGACATGACTCTCTAAAACATGTCTGAGGCTTCTATGCCAATGGCTACCAACTAATTGCAGTACCTGTTTATTTCTATTGCTATCAAAAGTGTAGCTTGAGTTGCTTACAGGACATTTAACTGTTCTGGCTCAATTTGGTACTTGTAAAGGACATATAATCCCCAGAGAGCCTTGTTGAAATACTGTAAGAAATAAGTACTTACAGTTTAAACAGAAATATGTTATTTAGAATAACAATATGGGAGAAAGATTCTGAGCTAAGTTTCCTTCAAGCTCAAGAAAGGAAATTTCTTTTATCAATACCATGAAGCCAGTGGTTTGATATAACCATTTATTGAATAAGCAATGAAGGGGCTTTTTTTATACATAACACTTACCATTGTCCTATTTTTTTTTCCCCACTAACTGCATTTATCAAGAAAGAATTCCACAGAGACTGTTTTTAGCTTCCCACAAGTACTTAATACTGTAATATTTATCCTACTCCAGAGACACACATAGTGAGGAATTAACTTTAAAATGATATCTCCCCAGAGGGCTGACAAGGCTTTCGATACAAATACCTTGCAGCAAATTAAACTGAGAGTTCTATCTCAATGGAACAGTAATTAAAAATGCAACAGTCCGTAAAAAGTTCATATTACATGCATATCTCAAATCTTCATAAAAATATTTTCAGGCAAAATAAACATAACCAATCCACTTCTTCGAAATGCTCATTCTGTTCTATTATTTAAACTGAAGCAGTTAAAACACACATAAAAAAGGCATGATAGATCAAGAAAAATAGCTCCTATATTATGGAAATAGGTGCAGAATCTGATAAAGAAATGTCCTGTTCCAGAGAAAACAGCAAAAATTGTACGTTATTTCATGGCTAATGACAGTAAGAATGCCATGAAGAGAGGATTATGTTTAAACTTCATCTGTTTAAGGCACTGAATAGCATTTAAATACACTGTCACTTAATCTCAAAATATAAATCTAAAATCTCAGGATTTCTGTGTATTTATGAGTGTGTTTTCATACATCAAAACTGTCTGGAGCTGTGCTTCATGGTGCATATAATCGTTGGAAATAAAGGCCCAAAAATGTAAAATCAAATATAAGAATCATAACGACAACTAATGAACTTGAGGAGCCAAAACACATTGAGAAACTTGAAGAGCCATTGGGACTTAAAGTATAATGGAAAAGCCATTCGAACTCCACTCATTTGCCCTCCCAGGATGAAGTCCTTCCTAACCCATATGAGTCATCTACCAATTTCTGGTCACAACGCACACCCTGAGTCCCTTCAACATTTGCAGGAAAAAAAAAAAAATGTGGACTTCATTCTTGATTGGTGACTTTTTTTTTGTATGCATATTTTCAAGTAGGTTCATTGTCTCTTCTCTCTTTTACATGAATTTTTTAAAATAGATATGGAACTCTGTAGAAAGAAGCTAACCTTATGCTGTGAAGCTTGGTAGTTGATATTGCCCTGAAATTATTAAGAGTAATAGCAACAGTTTGTTACTCAACTTCTACAAATTGTGGGGGGTTCTCAAATTATGATAACAGTTAATGAGTTATTTCAACTATGAATTTCTCAAAAATTTAAAAGTAAAAAAAAAATCCCTAGATTAGCCATCATATATGTAAACAAAATTAAAATGAGAATCTGTTGGCTCTTATTTTAATACAATCCTAATGGTTTAGTTATCTGAGTTTTTTTTTTTTTTTTTTTTTTCCTTAGCCTTTACAAGATAAGTAAATTTGGTATTGCCTTGAAGAATTTTAGAGCCTGGGATATTGAAGGCAGCAAGTGTTTATAGGCACAACCCTAATACTGAGGAACAAGGGAAGAAAACTTCTTATAAAGGATCACAAAGACTCAAGAATCAAAGGAGATAGGACCAACTATAGATAAGGAAGCAATCCTGTATCTTCAATATCTCCAGAATAAATAATTGTATTATAGTCTATTAAGCACATTCATGTTTATAATCGTGTTTCTATATAAATAATAGTATATATAATATTTTTATTTCAGAAACTTACTTTGTATTGTAAGATGTATTCCATAAAGGGATAATCATCAATTATCTGGAAAAGTCTATTATCTAAAGTACCCTTACAAAGAAATGGAACATTAGTGCAACAAGACATTCTGAACAGGATTTTAAAGTTCCAATTCAAGCCAAATAAAATGAAAAGTGTGGAGAGAAGCTCAAACATTCAAGGTGATATTGAGAACTATTTTAATGTGTATCTGACTTTGGTTTGAAAGCACAAGAGATAGCTTGAGAATTTCATTTCCCTCTGATGCCTTTGAGAGCCTTGGAAAAGTAAAGCTGAAATCTGAAGGTTCTTGATCATGTGGATTCAGCCCATTTATATTAGAGCATAAATTATTAGGAATTATAAAGAGCATCATTAGAATGAAATCAATGTTAAATAACAAGCAATAAAGTTCTGCTTTCTTACTGCCACATTGAAAAGCGTGATGTTCTCCCAGATTACTGAACCTGTTTCTGCCCTTCCGTCCCCACGTGCCCCTGACCACCCTACCCCCTGTTCACGTTCCAGTCGTGGTGCCGTCCTTGCCCTCTGCTTCTTACACGCACCACCAAAGCATGACCCTCGGTCCTCTAAAGCTCTGCTAGTCCAGTTCCCTGCTCACAGGGCACATTGCTCTTTTTTCTCCTTATTATTAATAATTCATTCATTCAGCTAACAAGATATGCAACCTAAAATTTCCTGGGGGCAACAGAAAAAAAATAGTAAAGCAATAGATAATGTTTTTTTAAAATATGGTAAGCACTATGAAGTAAACAACAACAACAACAAAAAACCTTTAGGTAGGGATCTCAGAAAAGATGATATTTAAGCCACGAGCCCAACAATTAAAAAAAAAAATTCTGCTTTCTTTTCCCCACCCCCCATTATGCAGTATAATTGACATTCTGAATAGGGATGGCTGGGGCAATTGTGGCTTTTGCGGGGTGCTAATGTATCCTAAGAAATAGGTGCTCTTGTTTCTCAAGGAATTTCGGTCATGGGCCTTAGGATTCTCTCCTGAGCTGAATCCACCTTTGCCGTCTCAGCTTGGTCTCGGCAAAATCAGAGGCCAGTTTGTACAATATTAGTGATTCTCCACAATTCACTTTTCAGAGGCATTTTCTAGGGTGCATAAAACTAATTACAGAACCCAAGTGCTAATTAATGATTCCACTCAGCTTGTGCCCACTCTTCCCTCTTATGTTACCTGATCAGCCACAGCGCGGGCTAATTTGTCCATTCGAGAACCTGCTTCGGCAATTTTCTTGGCAGCGTTAATGACATCAGATGTATTTTTCAATGGGCCTTTGCCTCTGAAACAATATGTGCAACATAATTAGAAATCCACTTAATAATAGGAAACAGACAAACCTACGATATCCTTTGTCCAGGACTCTGGTTTTGTATTTGATCTGGTGCTGGCCATGTTGGAATTTTGAAAGTTTTCTTGCTTCTCTCCAATTTCTATGTTAATAGCCTACTTTATATACTGTTAGACTCTTTGATTCTGTAAAATTAAATTGTTATTAATGATAAAAAAATAATAAAAAAAACCAAAAAAAAAAAATAGCCTACTTTATTTCCATTCATTTTGAGGAATATTTTCCCATATTTTGATGTGCATGTTCACATTTTATCCTTTACGTTAATTTTCATTTTTTAAAACAGTGGTCGATTGCAAAAGATGATCACCACAAAAGCAATGGAAATTAAATGTGTAAGTGCTTACCATGTACCTAATGTTGTTACACATACGACCTCATTTTGTCTTCATCATAATACTAGCAAGTAGGTATCATCATTCGCATTTTAGAAAAGAATAAAATAGGCCAAAAATGATCAATTATCTAAGTATATATACAGGTCATAAGTGAAAAATTCTAAATTTTAAGCAGAGTCTAGCCAAATAAATGCACGTGCATTGTCTTCTATCCCATGTCCAGAATATTTGTATTATTTAATTTTTAAGTCCAGTTTGGCACTTTGAGAAGCAATTCTATCTAAAGGGAACATAACTGGAACTGTTCAGCTAGAATTTCAGAAGTTTCAGAATTTTGTTGGCTTGTGTACTTCTGGTACTTATTTATGAAGGAACATACAAAACACCATGTGACAATAAATGCCTTTGTGCTTCCAAACCAGCCCCCCTATATTTTCACATAAGGTTTGCAATTAGGTGAACTGTTTAATATTGTATGTTTTTAAAATATTTATGATAAAGGAAAAGGAAATTACGCTGTATAATAAATCTTTAAACAAAATGCAGCAAGTAATGTAACTTTCCTTTCCCTTTTCTTGAGAGGTTAGTAAAGAATAACTATGTTTATCCTTGGTTTTTAGCATTGTTACTTATCCTGGTCTCCTTATGTGCATCTAGAAATCAATGCATTTTTTAAGGCTATAAGATTACATTCCTTTCTATCGTTAGAAATGTGATGAGATGCAGAGAAAAACTACTCAGAAGCAATTTATTTAAAACGTGTAGAGTTTCACAGAGCAGGCAATGATCACCATTGTTACATAATAGCATTTTATAAAATGGAAAACTTAAAAGGTCTTTCAGTAAATAAATGTAAATGAAGGGCATTTTGTTCTGTTTCTTTCCTAATTCCCTTTCTGGCATTTTTTACATTAGTAGTTCAAAGTAAAATATATAGTCCATGTTAATGTTCAAATACATACATAGGGAGACTCAAAACTTAAAATGTCATTTTGCTGTCATGTCATTAAGTCTTCTACAAAGTACACTGATTTTAAGTTGCTACTTAGACTTTAAAATATGTACAGTAATTTCCTATGTGAATTTTGTGTAATACAGGGGAGTTAAAGATTTGGCCAATGACAATCTGGCATTCCCTGACAGTTTTTTTTTTTTGTTTTTCTGTTTTGCTTTTTTTTGTTGTTGTTGTTTTTAGATTAGTACTACCTCCAAATGAATTTTCTTCTTTTTGTTTTTTAAGGAAAGCTTCAATGCAGAATTTGTCAATGTTTAATAATGTTCTCATTATTATGTATTTCTCTGTACCTTCCAGACCTTAGAAAAATCTATTTTCTGCAGTTTTGTTGACACAATATTTGTTGAAACTTCATCTTAACCCATTCATTAAGAGCTGCACTCTGCTTTATTTTTCATTGCTAACAATCGTATGTGTTTATTTCATGAATTTCAAAGGATCTGGGAAAATACTTTCTCATGAACCTTACGTAATAACTTTCAACAGCTGACTGATTCTGACAAAATGTGCTCAGTTAAAAGCACATCTAAGTAGATCCTGAATTTGCTTGGGGTTTAGGGTGCTACCTGTAACCAAAGAATGAAAAGAAGCATGTCTTGTTAATTGCACTGGGACTACAGTTTATAGACTCATTAGTATATTGTTATGAAAAAAAAGTTTGAGACTTTAGAGTTCACATAGTAGACCTAATTCAAATTCTTGGAGTTGCAAGCTGGAGGTGAGGGTATATTTCATAAAATTAGAGAACAAAATAGAGGTTTTGAGATCAAGTATTTCCTCATTTTCTAGTTGGGGAAACTTAAACCCAAGAAGGAAGACTATAGAAGATGCTCAAACGATACTGCTACACGTAGAGAAAAACAGGACCAAAACCTGTGTGTCCTGAATCATAATTTAATAATCTTTTGCCTAAATATGTTTCATTCTTATGAGAACAGCTAGAGTAATGTGCTCGGGGAAAAACAAATAGCCTTACCTACATACATTAATATGCAAGAAATAACAAAAATGCTAATTAAGAATCTGGCTCAAGAATTAAGTAGAAAAAAAATCATAAAGTTACAAGAAGAGATTAATGAGTCAGAAAACATAAAACCCTGGAAATAATAAATAAATCCTAAAACTGCTCCAAACAAAAAAGGGGCAAAACTGACATAGAAAATATATTTGGAATTGCTACTAAGAAAAATAGGAGAAAAAATATTCAAAAGTAAAAAAGAATATAATAACCTTAGAAAACAGAAGATATAACACCAAGCTACTGTCCTCAAATATATGTAAATACATTTGAAAATCTAGATGAAATAACTTTCCAGGAAAATACAATATGGCAAACCTGACCAAAAAGAGGATTCTGAAAAACCTAAACTGGCTGATTGCCATGGAAGAAATAAATAAAGCTGTCAGAGAGAACTCATCAAAAAAAAAAAAAAAAAAAAAAAAAAAAAAAAAAAAAAAAATTCAGTAAATCCAGATGGTTTCTTATGGGAATTTAACTAAACCATTAAAAGAAGATAATTCCAATGCTATTTAAACTCTTCCAGAATATAGGAAAGGAAGAAAAAAATTGAAAAGAATTCCATCAGGCAACATAATATTGATATTGTCAGAAGCATATAAGAAAACTCTTTTAAGGATGCTGACTTAGGTAGTAAACTATTCATTTAAAAAAAAAAAAAGGAAGAAAAAAAGAAGAGAAAACAAAGTAGTGCCACTTGAGTACTGGAGTAGGCTCATACATACAAGAGCTGATTGTTAAATTTTCAGGAATTTGGAGAGCCAGTTGACATATCGGTAGCTTAAAACCTGCCACAATGAGACTATTTTGTCTATGGAAATCAGCCAATGCTACAAACTCCAGGCTTTTTTCCCCTCTAAAAAATCAGAACAGCACTGCAAAAACTCAAGGTAGTAGTTGCACCTAATGGTGAGAAAGGGTATTGTGACTTAGAAGATACATTTGAAGGTATCTTGAGCTGGATGATGGTTGTACCAGTTACTTTACAATAATTAAAGTTGTATATTTATTTTTCTGTATTTTTCTGTAGATATATTTAATATTTTAAATGTTAATGTTTTTCACTTTTCTTGTATTTTGAGGAATATAAAAAAATTTAATTTTCATTTCTGTGATGACTGATAAAACTGAATCTCTTATCATTTATTTATCATTATTATTGATAATTTATATATCCTTTGTTCTGAGTTGTGTAAGTATTTTGCACATTTTTCTATTGACTTTTTTTTTCTAAATTGCTTATCTAAGCTCTTCACATATTTGGATACTGATCTTTTGTTATTTATGTTGTAATTTACTTCTAGTCTTGTGCTGTATGTTTATTTTTATTATTTTTTAAATATAAATTTTAATTTTATTATGGTTAAATGTATCAATCATTTCTACTAAGTTTGCATTTTTCATGTTCTTTAAGAAGCTCTTACCACAAGGTCATTATAAATATTCTCCCATTTTCTTCTAAAATTTTAAAGTTTCTTTATATTTAGATATTAAATCCACATGCAGTTTGTATATTTTGTATAGGGTAAGATAAGAATGATACTCTTACTTTATTTTTCCACACCAGAAGCCAATTGTCCCCAGATGGTATGTTGAAATGTTTACCTTTTCCTCAATAATTTTTAATTCCCTATTTTAAAATTCTACATAAGTAAATGTATTACTATAAAGTATAAAAAACAGAAGTCATACCCAGAAAAAGAACATAAGAAAAATTGTCAAATGCCAAATAGAATGGTCTAAATATTCATAAAAATATGAAGTACTAATGTGTGGTTAAAGCCATGTACACACCCATTGCCTCATGAAAATGAATTAAAAAAATCCTTTGAATTATCTGGAAAATCCCAAATATCTCATATATGGTTCTGAGCATGATATAGCACCCTTATAAGAAAGTTTCAAGACAAAGATTTCCTTAAATGAGCACAGAATCAGTGGTATAACCCACTTTCCTCATATCATGAACAGATAAGAAAGGGAATAGAAAGGATAATTGTGCCATTTCTGGGGGATCAAAGTTACTCATTTCCTTTTGATTATGTGCCAGGTTGTGTGACAGCCCTTACTGGTAGTTGGGGAATAATTATGGGATAATAACTAGTATCTTTAAAGGACAAGACCCTGAACTTAGCTTATGTAGCAATGGTAGTAATTTCTTTTAATGTTATCATTGCATAGGTTGGAAGTGAATTCTAAAGCTCCTTTGACCATCAGAGTGTCTACAGTAATGCTTTCCAACAGAACTCTTGTAATGACAGGCATGTTCTACAATTCTGTGCTATCTAGTATGTACCACTAGCCACACGTGACTATAGAACACTTAAAACGTGACTAGTGTGACTGAGGAGTTAAGTTTAATTTTACTTTTTCCTTCTATTTTTATCTTTTAATTTTGATATATTATAGATTACCAGGAAGTTGCAAAGAAAGTATAGGGATGTCCTATTTACCCTTTGCCCCGCCTCCTCCAACATTAATATCTGGTAGAACTATACTACAATAGGGAAACTAGGACATTGATATTGGTAAAATCTTTAGAGGTTATTCATACTTTACCAGTTGTTCATTCACTTGTGTACATTTCATGCAACATTATCACATGTATAGCTTCATGTTGTTACTACTACATGGAGACAAAGAACTGTTCTATCACCGTAAGTTTCTCCCATATACTTTATACCAGCTATCCCATCCCTAACACCTTGGTAATCACTAATCCATTCCCCATTCCTATAATTTTGTTATTTCAAGAATGCTATCAAAATGGAATCAGAGTATATAATCTTTTGAAACAAGTGTTTTTCATTCAGCATAATTTACTTAAGGTTTATCCAAGTTACAGCATATAATTTATTGCTGAATAATAGCCCATGGCATAGATGTACCACAGTTTGTTTAACCATATATCCAGTGAAGAACATTTGGGTAGTTTCCAGTTTTAGGCTATTACAAAAAAAACCTAGTATAAATATATAAATATTCATATACAAATTTTTTGATGAATATAAATTGTTACTTCTCTGGATAAATGTCCAAGAGCAAAATCACTGGGTCCTATGGTAAATAGATTTTTGGTTTTAGAAAACTATCAAACAATTTTATAATTTTATCTCATTTTAATCAAAATTTTAAAACACACAGCTAACATCATACACAATGGCAAAAGACAAAGCTTTTCCCTATAAGATCAGGACCAAGACAAGGATGCCTGCTCTTGCCATTTCTATTAGATATAGTACTGGAAGTCCCAGCTAGAACAATTAGGCTAGAAAAAGAAATAAAAGACATTCAAATTGGAAAGGAAGAAGCAAAATTAAATCCTGTTTTCAGATGACATGATCTTATATGAAAAAAGAAAAAAAAAAACACCTGTTAGAAATAATAAATAAATTCAGTAAAGTTGCAGGATGTAAAAATCAAAATGCAAAAACCAGTTGTGTCTCTGGACACCAATAATATACAATCCAAAACAGAAAATTAAGAAAACAACTTCATTTACGATAATATCAAAATGAATAACATGTCCAGGAGAAAATTTAACCAGATTTGTATGCTAAAACTACATAATGTTGCCGAAAGAATTAAAGATAGCACAAATAAATGAAAAGCCATCTTGTACATAGTTTGGAAGGCCTAATATTATTAAGATGTCAATACTGTCTAAAGAGATCTACAGATTAACTGCAATCCCTATCAAAACCCAATGACACTTTTTGCCAAAATAGAAAAATCCATCCTAAAGTTCACATGGAATATCAAGGCAACCCAAAAAGCCAAAATAATCTTGAAAAAGAACAAAATTGGAAGCCTCCATTTCCCGATTTTAAAACTTAACTACAAAGCTACAGTAATTAAAACAGCGTAGTAATGGCATAAAGATATAGAAACTAATGGAATAGAATAGAGTTTAGAAATAGACCCTCACATATAAAGTCAAATGATTTTCCACAAGGATGCTAAGACTATTCAAAGGGAGAAGGGTAGTGTTTTCAATAAATGCTACTGGGAAAACTGGATACCCACATGTAAAAAATGAAGCAGGTTTCTTATATTACACTGCATATAAAAATTAACTCAAAATGGATCAAAGATCTAAACATAAGAGCTAAACTACAAAACCCTTAAAAGAGAACATAGGGAAAAGCATGATGTTGGATTTGGCAATAATTTCTTGGATGTGACATCAAAAGTATAGGCAACAAAAGAAAAAAAAATTGGACTTCAAAATTAAAAATTTTTGCGCATCAAAGAAAGGAAACCCACAAAATGGGAGAAAATATTTGTAAATCATGTTATCTGATAAGGAATTAATATTAAAAAAATATAAAAGACTCTTATAACTCAACAGTAAAAAAGCGAACAACTCTCTTAAACAATTTGTAAAGGACTTCAATAGGTATTTTTCCAAAGAAGATATGTACAATGGCCAATAAGCATAGAGCAAGATGTTCAACGCCACTAATCATTAAGGAAATGCAGATGAAAATCACAATGAAATACCACTTCACACCCTTTAGAATGGCTACTATCAAAAAAACAGAAAATAACAAGTGTTGGCAAGGATGTAGAGAAATTGGAACCCTTCAGTATTGCTGATGGGAATGCAATATGGTGAAGCCACTGTGAAAAACATATGGTGATTCCTCAAAATTTTAAAAGTAGAATTACCATATGATCTTACAATTTTCCTTCTGAGCATATACCCAAAAAAATGAAAGCAGGAACTTGAATAGATATTTATACACCCATGAATGGTACAGTATTCACAAAAGCCAAAAGGTAGAAGCAATCCAAATATCCATAAAGAGATGAATGAACAAAATGTGGCATAGGCATACAATGGAATATTACTCAACCTTAAAAAGGAAGACCATTCTAATACATGCTATCACGTGGATGAACCTTGAAGATATTATGCTAGGGGAAATAAGCCAGTCACAAAGAGCAAATATTGTGTGATTCAACTTATATGATATACCTAGCATAGTCAAATTCATAGAGACAGAAAGTAGATGGTGGTTTCCAGAGGCCGTGGGGAGAGAGTAATGGGGACTTAGGGTTCAGTGGGTACAGAGTATCTGTTAAGGAAAAAGAAAACGTTCTGGTTATGGATGGTGGTAATGGTTGCAAGACAATATGAATATACGAATGCCACAGAACCGTTCACTTAAAATGATTGAAATAGTAAACTTTATGATATATACCACAATAAAAGACATTTTAAATGGCCACATGTGGCTGGCGGCTACTCCTGGACAGCACAAGTCTAAATGAGCTGTAGTCATTTGGGTGATGTGAGTGGGCACACACACATCAGCCTAAGGAAAGCAATATGGAGATACCTAAAAGAACTAAAAGTAGAACTACTATTTGAACCAGTAATCCCATTACTGGACATACACCCAAATGAAAAAAAAGACATTCTGTTAAAAAAAAAAAAAATCTGCACTCACATGTTTACAGCAGCACAATTCACAATTGCAAAGATGTGGAAACAACCCAAGTGCCTATCAATACATGAGTGGATTAATAAAATGTGGTATATGTATAACATGGAGTTCTCAGCCACAAAAAGCAATGGTGAACTAACACCTCTTGTATCATCCTGGATAGAGCTGGAGCCCATTCTACTAAGTGAAGTATCATAAGAATGGAAAAACAAGCACCACATACACTCACCATCAAATTGGTACTAATTGATCAAGACTCATGTGCACATACAGAATTAACATTCATCAGGTGTCGGGCAGGTGGGAGTGGAGAGGATGGGTATATTCACACCTAATGGGTGAGGTGCGCACTGTCTTGGGGATGGGCACATGTGTAGCTCTGACTTAGGCGATGCAAATGGCAATATATGTAACCTAAACATTTGTACCCCCGTACTATTCTGAAATAAAAAAAATAGCCAACAACAAAACAATATCGTGCCCATAAAGGAGTCAGAAAACTCAGAGTTTGAGTCTTCCTATATATAAGCGGAAGGCAACATTGACAAGGAAACTAGCCACAATGGCTGTAGCTCACAGTCTTCAAACAAACCCGTGTTTTGCACCCTTCATGTTTTCCTATCTTAGACCAGTTTAGTTTGGAAGTTTTAAAAGATGCTTTGGGGAATCTTGTGTCCCTAATGACAAGAGCCATCATATCTGGATTGTGTTTTTGGTTTCCTTGGAAAGAACATCAAGCTCTATAATTTTCTCCACTGTATAGATTCTTGTAACCTTTTTTTCTTTTGGTCATAGGTGATTCCTATGCAACAGCCAATATTTGGAGCCTTTCCCAGTAAGTGGTCACTCCAGAAAGGAAAGGAAAACTATAACTGCATCACTTCTATCTACCATTTGCCAACTAATGCACATTTATTTTGTGAAAAGGTAAAAAGTATTATGTGAAAAATCAATGTGTCAGTATATTCTGAGTTAATAAACTCAGTACTCAAAATTCAAATTGAGTTAATCCAGGTTACAAAGGTGTCTTTTCTATAGCCTTCTCAATAACTCAGCTCATTAACATCAAATGTAACTCCACAATAATGAGATGTAGTATGGAAAAAGTGTGTTTGAAGATGTATGGAATCACAGGAGCCTCTTTTCAGAACTAGATTATCATAAAATACACCCAGGAAATGTCACCAATCAGCAGAAGCTTATTTGGTATGAAGACAGCGCAGTAGAACAGGTGACTAGATCTGGGGAATTCTGAGGAGTCAGGTGGGACGGCACAAGCATGAGTTGAACTACTCCAGGAAGTACCATTTATATTTTGGCCTGAAGGTCAAATTTTAAATATGTACAAAATAGAGAAAGAAGGTCGAAGGTCAAAAAAGGTAGGCCTTGAGAACAAACAGAAAGCTTTTTATTTTGTGAAAAGAGGAGTTAAGGAATGCTTCGGTGTAAAGGAAGCTGCATGGTCGCCTTTTACTGGCCAGATGCAGCATGGATGGCAGGAGTGGAAAATTGGAACTGAAAACACGGTTAAGAGCTCTCTGAGCCTCGGCACTGAGCATCTGAACTAAGGCAGGAACAAAGTTTGGGGAGTATAAGGTGATTACTTGATTTCTGAGTATAGTGCTCAGGATTTTACCATTGATTGTACCCTGACAAGTTCCTCCCACCCTTAGTCTCAACTCTGGTTAAGATCAGAACGTCAGGTTGATTTTCAAAGACAGCTTTGCTCTTGCTATACAATTAAACCGAGCTGTTGCCCTGTCTCTGCACATCTTTTGTTATTGGGACACAACACTGGCAACACGCTATGTCTTTCTGGAAAGTAGCATGAAAAGCAAAAATTCACCCTGTGTAGGACAGAACTTCTGCCATTGCCCATGAGATGGAAGTCAAGAACTGAACAGGAAAAAGACACAAGGCATAATCAGTTTTATCCTCCATGAAGAAGTCATTACACGAATAATGAGGCAGAACCTCTCCAATTTTAATAATAATGGAGTGGCCATCATTGAGATTACTGAATCAAATTAATGAATTAGCTAGTGATAAGAATAAAACAAGGTAATAAATGCAAGGGTATTTTTGGACCTACATACCTTTAAACGCATAGAGGAATATCCAAGTTTCAAGTCCTAATCAGCAATATTTTTTCCTTTACATAAGAGGAAATAGTACAAAGGAATGTTTAGAGGTATGGCGCTAAAAATATTCCTCCTTGAAATGAAAACTGTAAGGGCAATAATAATAATATGCAGAAGGCCAAGTGTGTGAACTTAGGTGAGAAGCCACAAGGAAAGGCACTAGTCAGCTGTCTCTTTGCAAAGGAATAGGCTCTGCAGACGGAGGCAGCAGTGAAGCCTCGGCTTCCTGTGTTGCATTTCCAATTCACATCCTCCTCTGGTTCTCTAGCAATTAATTATGTACTTCTCCCTTTGCCCTCCACAAAGGGGCACAAAGCTACTCATCAGGCAGTGGGAAAAATTATACCAAGTAGCATCCTAGACATTTCATTATTCAAATCAGCATAAAATAATTATATAAACCCCCTAGGAAACTGAAGTGGCTTTCTTCTCACTTTTAAAACTACACTTAGACTAATGGAAAGTGTGTCTTATTTAACATCATCTAACAAGACCCTTCACATATATCTCTCTCCCTTGACCACAGTTATATATAATCTAGAGAATTATAAAAGGTGCTCCTGATCTAAACTATGACTAGATTCATCATTCACTTTAAATTAATGAGATTATTTGTTCAAGTGAGGCTATTAATGGATTGCATAATATCCATCAGATAAAGTACTGATAAAATGTTGAAAGCAAGCTGATTAAGTCATCACAGGCCTTGAGAAGCAATGACTGAGGCTGCCACGAGAGTCTGATTTGTAGGTAATTTCAGACTTAAATAATGGCTCAGAATTTTTTCCTACTAATACTTTTTGTGAAATAAATCTGTGAGGTCCACTGAAACTAACCAAATGTACAAATTTGAACTTCTAATGAATACAATGACATTTAAAAGCCTCAAAGGTCTCCCTCATAACACTGAAGTCATTCCACTGAAGTAAAAAACAATTTAAAAATATTTGAAAAAAGGGCCAAGCAATGTCATTAGTACATATTGGCCAGAGGCAGAGGGGATGATGCAGAGATGTTTTATATTATAACCTAGAATCAATAGCCTTTTCTTATTAGGACCATTCAACAACCATTAAAGAATTTGTCATTCAAAAGATGATATTGTAACATTCCCAAAAACCTTACATAGTTTCAATAACAAATACTATACTGAATCATTAAAACACCTTTGTTTACGTGTGTCTGTGTTTTCCAGAAAAAAAAGAAAAAAACTACAGTAAAATGATAGCTTACATTTCTATGACAGCATAATTTATACTTGCACTATCTCTTTGGATTTTTAAAACTCTCCTGTGAAGTTGGTAAGACCAGTGTCATTTTACCACTTTTCAAATAAATAAACCAAGACAGTAAGAGACTTGTCGCATATCACCTGATGTTCTGACTCAGAATTTAGAGAGGTTCCCACTGAGCTGTGCTCTCCCTTGGTTTGCTCTGCTCTTTGCGTGGTAGGAAGGGCACAGTTGTCACCTTCCTTTACAGACGAGACCAAAATGCAATGGCAGAAAGAGCAATGACCCCTGGTGAGGAAAAGGCTCCTGACAAAATTCTGACTGGTCTCTTGATTTATTTTAAGTGCCAGATCAAAGCTAAAGAAAATAAAACTTACACAAATTTAATTTCTCTGTCAAAACTGTGGAATCTTAGATTGTTGTACCTTAGTATGTAAGAGTAAAATGTGAGCCGATATTAATGCTAGAGCACGAGCTAGTATTACAACATATTATATGTATACATGCGCATACACACACACACACACATATATTTTTCTAAAGGGACATAAACAAATTATTCACTTTATCTTAGGAATAATACTTAAGCACATTGCAAAATAGCAAAGACCAAAGATGAGTCACCCGTCCCCTGGGGTCTGATTGTATGACTAAGGACAATTAAAATAATAATAATTACAAAAATGAATTTATTCTCCTTGTCTAAAAAGACATATCTGCTAGGAATTAAGTCTAGATCATTCTGAATTATACATGTAAATTTATAATACTACCACCTTAATTTGATGTCTTTTAATTTTTCATCAGGCTTTCAGATGCTAAAACACATTGCTACACTTCGGGGTTTAATGAGAAAATCTTCGTCTCCCTGGCTCTGGGCCTCACCTTGTGAAGTCTGTCATTTCCATCATGATCATACACATCTGCTTGGCCAGCACAATGATATCATTGCCGCTGTCGTCCCACTTGGCCACTTCGGCATCCAGCTTGCTTTTCTCTTGGTGGAATATCTCCACCTGCTCAGCTATTTTTGCCTTCTCCTCCTGCGGTAGTTGTGCCATGATGGCCTGTGTGGATTACAGAAAAAGCGTGACTAATGGTGACAAAGGCAGTACAGATCGTACAAGGACGTTGACTCTGCCTTCTGTGGACGGCAGAGACCAGGCCCTGACAAGGCTTATGAGGCGCTCTGCCATTCTGGAAAGTACATCCTCTGCATCCCGGGGAGGCCAAGAGCACAGGCTGGTGAGCTCCCCCAAGTCCTGTTCCCACTCCCAAATATGAAAAATACAGAGAAATCCAAAGCTACGTGCACGCTGACAGGAACAGAACTTCTCTGTCGCTTTGATGACATATGTTCGTTCAAAAGAATCTATTCTGGACAATTTTTATATTTGGTCTCAGGAAACTTTTACCAGATGAAAGAATGCACCTCTTTCAACACTGAAATCTGTTCAGAGAAGAGAAAAAAGAAAAAAGCCCTTCTGTTGCTGGAAAGGAGAGGAATTTTAAACAATATCCGAGTATCCAAGTGAGGTGGGGGGGGGCTGGGAAGACTGTATGAGTGTAAAGGAAGGCGTCCACAGAGAGCTGCCACCAAAAATCCCCCACCAAGGGCATCTCGGGGATGTCGTGTCTGTTCCCAGCCTCCTCCACCTCCTTTATGGAAACACTGGGATGACCATGGCTCTTCGTAGAGCCTTTGAGGACGTAGACAGAAAAGCCGTAATGGGATCAAGTATAAGACTGGGAAGCAAAGGTTGATTTTCAATAGTTGCTAGTATGGAAATGTAGGAAGAAAAGAACTGTAGTCTTCTTTCTCATTATTCACGGATTCTGAATGCATTAATAATTTGCACATTTGCCTACACGCTAAAATATTACTTGTATCCCCAAAATCAATACTTGTGGCATTTTCGCAATCAGTGGCAAACGTGGGCAGAGTGGCAAAAACTTTGAGTCACTCGACATGCATATCCCCAGATGAGGCTGAACGAGGCGCTGCTCAGCCTTCTTTGTTAACTCTTATACTGTGAACACCTGTGCTTGGTGTGGTCTGTTTACTGCCACACTTCTCGTATCTTTGTGCTTTTCATTGGCGATTTTGCTGTTTAAAATGTCTCCCAAGCATAGTGCTGAAGTGCTGCCTGGTGTCTCACAGCACAAGGGGGCCAGATGTGCCTCATGCAGAAAATACATGTGTTATATGTGCGCTTCAGTCAGACATGAGTTACAATGCTGTTGGCCGTGAGTTCAATGTTAATGAATCAAAAATAGAAGGTGCCTAAACATAAACGCGCATTAAATGTGGTTATGTATTGATCAGTTGAAGAAAACATTGTGACTGGCAGCTCTCAGGAACGTAACCCTGTATTTTACCTACGAGCAATGATTAAATATTCCCTAATTAAATGTTCACTGTGACTTTACAGAACATAACTAACAAAAACAATGAGAATTGACTATATTATTAATCACCATTTCTGTAGCAGGCACTTAGTGAAATGTTTGGTATCACCTCATTGCATCCTCCCAGAACCATGTGCAACCTGCTTCAAAGACAGGAGTACGCAGATAGGCCCTTCAGCACATACGTCCCTCTGGTTCTGGGATGTGTATATTCTCCAGGACATATACCAAGAGAGCACAATTTGGCAAATTTACAAAAGTGTTTTTTTTTTTTTTTTTTTTGCAATGCAGAAGTAAAATAACAGAAGATAACTGCTTCTTACATTGTAAACTTCCTCCCAATGCAAGTGAATCATTTGGAGGAAAGATGGCTTATATTTCTAATAGAAATGTCAGTGGACATGAGCTCAGAAAAACGGGGTTCCACAAGCCTCTGTAACAGACTTGGGCAAAGACCTCACTGCCATGTGGAGCATATCCTTAATTTCTTCAGATACAATATAGACACAGTAAATACCTCAAAATGAAAGCAAGCATGAATGGAATCATTGTTAACATACTATTATCATAACCTCTGCCATTAGTTTTCCTTTCCAGCTACCTTTCTGGCTTATTAGTTGCTATGAAGGGAAGGGCTGAGCCCAGAGTCTACGTGACTATCTATAATGAGATGATTGTTATGATTCCTTGTGTACCTATACCAGGTACTGTGTGCTAAGGTTTAGGTTTATCAAATAACTTACTCTACTTAATCATTCCAATACTATTATTTACTTCTTCTAATAATGATAATATCTAGGCCAAGAGAAATTGATTAAATTCCTAATAATCACACATCTAATATGCTGTAGGAATAGAATTCAAACCGGGGTAAGTTCACATCATTCTTATAACCATTGTACACAACTGGATCATCGTGCATGGCCAGGTAGCTTATGTACTGCACATCAGTCCTCAGCCAAGCGGGTCAGTAGTCACTGAAAACATAAGCACTGCCCACCAGGCTGTGCATCCTGGTGTTGGGCAGCACCCAGAGGAAGGGGTATTTTTGTCTGATTTACATAAAATTGTCCTTGGACTAGTGGCTTCCCATATGCCTTTACTAATGGATAGCCACCATCTAGCAACTTCCATGCATGCATGTGACTTTATATAGTTTGTGTCTGTATGCGTATGCATGTTTAGATATGCATGAGTATATGTAAATTATAATCCACATTTAAAAAGCCAAACTTGTGTGAATACTACAGTTAAAATATTTAGAATAGTCTATTTTGAAATATATTTTTAAAGTACTTTCAAAAACTGTATTTAAAAATGTACTTGATATATGAGTTTATTATAAACACATATTCTATACTGTATTATAATAATGTATAATCACAAAGCAGCTCTTCCATTGCATTTGAGATAGGGTTGGATTTGCAGAAATTAAATATGTCCTTTTTTTTTTCTCTAAAGCATCCCTGTCTGATGACCTAATGCTGTCCTAGATTCATTGTCCTTCTTATACAAAAGAGCTAATCATGTATTACTTAGACCTCACAGGTCCTAAACCAGCATCATTTAAAGCATTCACTAGGTGCTCCTCTGTAAAAGCATCTGTAAAACTCTCAGCAGACTTCCAGGCTATACATTCAATCCTAAGATGGAAGAGAATACATATTTTATTTCATTGTCCCAAAATGTTAATGTGTGCATTGAAGGGTGTACACTGCTGTCAACCATAGCACTTGAGTTTCCATTATACAACATAGCACTTGAATATTAACTGCTTTGATTTGCTTCCTAATTTATCCTATTAATGCCCTACCTCTGACTTCTCTATGTGCTTCCTTAGGGTGGAGGCCTCCATATCCTGCACAGAGTAGAAGCTCAATAAATATGTTTTGACTGCCCAAACATTTTCCCCACTTACTGCATTAATATAATTCAAAAGAGGTTGCTAGAACTTATAAACATGTTCTAAGGACACAATTCTGAAGAAAAATTGACCCCTTCAAAGCATATTTGCAAAAAGAAAAAAGATACTATTTTGACACTAGGGGTGCTTGACCTGCATAATACACTTAATGGTGTGTGACTTGAGTACAAGTATCATTAACTTTGCTTCTGCTTAGGTAGCTATCAATGAGGCTTAAGTCTTTTCCTAAATATTCGTAAAATGCTCTTGCTTTTAAAAATTCATAATTGACCTTTTCTGAAAGTGGAATTTAAAAAAAGGTTATCTATAAACAGTAGATCACAAACTGCGAAATTTGCAAGTTAATCAAATTGAAATTCAACACGTGAGTTTTAATTAGGTCTTATCAATGTAACTCAGCAGTTTGAAATGTTAACACATTAAAGCTGTTCTAGCTAGAAAAGAAAATAGAGGCTAGCTACACTGAAATTAAACTTCATACAAAACACATAACATGCAACTGTCCATTCCCTCAAACTAAGGGAACATGAGAGAAATTATTTTCATGGCCAAGGGGAAAGGGGAACACATTAGCTCTTCTGTTTGTGTGGTGTGACCACCTGGGGCAGTCTGAGAATTTCTGCAGCTTCTTATCACAGTAGCTGAGCACAGTTTTCCATTACTGATCTGGCTGGTCTGGGGTCCCAAATTGGTGCTATCTACAAGGATTCATTCCACTACCTCAAAGTCCCTTCCAGACTTTCCCTGGAACAGCCAACCATTTTGGGGGATTAATGTTGTAATCTCTACCTATTAAGAAGTTCATCTCACTCATACAAGCCAACAACCATTCAAATAGCCCAGCGTCTTTTATTCAACCTAAATCTCAAGGAGCTTTTCATATAATCACTTTCCCAATCTCCAGGAGAAAAATGACTTCTGAAGTCTACAGGCCCCCAAACTGACAAGAGATCATTTCTTAAACATATGCAAAAAATCTAACATTAAGGCATCAAGTATAAGAACTGTTTATAAATAATGATTAAAGGAGTTAACACTCAATGTGCCTGTTTCTACTCACTTGGTTTTAAAATAGGATAATAAATATAAGTAGTTAAGAAATGTCGGTCCTTTAACTCTTTCCAGTCTCAGGCTGTGATGTGAATGGGAAAATTGAAGTAATTGTCCCATTAATTCAAATAAAAAACCCATAATTGTCTGAATTATCCAGCTCTTTCAGGTGAAATTATTTGGTCATCCTCTAATGAATGATTAGCTCAGGCTATAAGCATCATCACCATCTTCACCGTCAACTTATTCATTATGTAGTTATGAGAAATCCTGTCATACATTTTATCATGCCATTCTCCTAATGACATTATGAGGAAGGATGTTGTGTGTCACTCTTAAAGATACAAGTAGATGAGGCATGGAGAGGTTAAGAAAGTTGGCCCAAAGTCACACAGCTTCACTGAGCCCATATTTAAAATCAGGTCTGTGTGACTCTGAATAGTATGTTCTATCACCAAGGTTAAGTGCCCAAGAGTTGTCACTGACCAATGTTAATTATGTCAACCTGTGAAGAAACAGTTTGGAAGATGTCCTGTTAGGATCAAAGGGTAAGATCACCTCCTTATTTTATCAGATCACCACCATCCTTATCCAATTCCATTCCCCTCCCCCTCTCCATCACCCTCAAAATGTCGTAGATAAACAGCAGGCAGGGACATACAAAGGAAATAAAAAGATACTCTAATTCCTGACTTTGAGAGCAATGTTGGAGGGGGGCTACTAAAAGCTTATCTCCCACTTTAACCTCCTTTTAGATTAATTTACCCTTTTCAGAGAGGAAGAATTTCTTTGAATGAAAACACAAAATAATACCATGAAGAGGGCAGGACTGGTTGCTAGGAAGAGCTAGTACCTCAGTCAAAAGCAACGTTCACCTCTTTCACAATTTCGACCAACTTATTACACTTTGCTGGTCAAAAGTTCGACCATCTATCATCTGAGCAATTCAATGCACCCTCTTATTTCCAACTTAACAGCCATAATTCTGTATCTCTGATTTGTCATCATATAATTACAGGCTAAAATAGGCTGACTCAATAAGTAATGCTGTCTGCTGCAAGTTAATCACACAGACCACATGATGGACAAATTAGCAAGTGCTGGATTATAGGAGTACTTTGTTCTTACTATCTTGGACCACAGTCATAATTCATACTGAGAAAACCTCCAAAATATAATAGTGTGAAGAAATAATAGATGATAAGGGCAGGAACCATCTGAGTTTTATCTCCACCCGTCATCATTGACTTGATATCTAATGTAAGTAAGATGCATGAAACAGAAGTACACTGGGACTCTATGTTTCCCTGTGAAAAGTGGGACTAATCATGCCATTTTGACAAGATAGTGATTATAAAGCAAGATAAAGGTTGTACAATTGTCTTGGTCCCTGAGAAAACTAGTCAGTGGACACTGGGCTGTATCTATACTGAGTTACAGTCAATCAAATTGACTTTGAATTGCTTAATGTTTGCATGAATTACTCAAACTTGTCCTTTGTCAGTGACATAAAAATGCTGCTTTTACTTAATTTTGAAGATGAATTGACTTGTTTAATTAGTTTGGTATTATGCCAACACAGCCTCAAAAGATTCTCAGCTTACTGACCTTTCCAATTTTCAACATTTCAGGGGGGATTAAATAGCATCTGCAAGGAATTTTTGAAGTATGGGGCTCCGTGCCCTTTCATGTACTTTTCCACTGTCACCATCACTTGATCAGAAGGGGTTTCTCTTCCAAAGGATAATTACCACAGCCATCTTCATTGAGCACTTACTGTATGGCAGATACTGTGCCCATTATTTTATAGGTATTAAGTGATTATATCTTCAAAGGAATCCTATCAAGTCAGTCTATTATTCACACTTTACAGATGATGGATCTGAAACTCTCAGAAATTAAGCAACATGTAGCTTTGAGCATGGTCCTCGCTCTGCCCTTAACAATTTGAAACCAAGTCTGTCTGAAATCAAAGCCAATGTGCCTTTGATGTTCTGACTTTACCTTCACATTTCTCCTATCAATGTCCATTTATACTCTTCTGGATCATTTGATTGTTTGGTGAGAATATCAGGACATAAGCACATATGTGAAACTGGGTTTTGGGTACAAGGTCTTTCTCGACTCAATATCTCCTTCAAGTCTTCTTTAATTTAACCTCTGATTAATTGTTTCCTACTGTTCTTTCAAAATTCCTAAAGCAGTATTAGCTTTCTTGGGTTTTCCAATCCCCAACCTAAATTACCACCTCTTTTTCAACATCCTGCCTCCTATTCAATATCTTTTAAGTAAAACTTAACATAGAAAATTAGAATATCTAATTATCAGTTATGGTATAACTTGATTGTTTTTGTTCTATGGAAACTGAGTCTTTAAAAAGAGGAAAATATTAATGCAATCCCTAAAGATTTAATCTCTTACCACCTGCCTTGATCATCTACACCTACCCTCTGGGCGATATAGCTAATCAGCTTGGTCCAATTTCAGGATGCTCTTTGGACCAGTGTGTTGGTCAATAGCGTCATGGAGTACTCAATGTCAGGCAGAGCTGGTGCTCTCTCTGTTGCTTTCTGTTCCATTCCTTACACTGGCATATTTCTAGTATGTCTCTATAATTTCTTTCTCTATCATGTGGCAGATAGATCCAGGGTTACTGCCCCAGCAAAAGTAGGTATCGGAGGGAAATCAAAAGTTGTCTCTTTACCTGATGGCCTTGAACCAGTTTCACAAGATGTGATATTGAATATCACAAAAGCTAGGCCAAAGGATGGAGCAATGGCCCAGCCATCAACAAAGTAGGACCCTGATTCCCCATTTGTCATTGCTATTTGTGTTAACAAATTTAGTGTCTTCAAGCACAACAGTGGTGGCTGAGTAACTGTGTCAAAGAAAAATTTGAGTCTTACAGCATCCCCCGTTTATAGTCTAATTATAATCCCAACCCCAACAAAGTCAATTATGCACACAAGGGTTTGCTTTGATGTGGCTGCTATGATTTAAGTGTTAGATAAAGATGGGGGTTAGCTGGAATCAGGAGCAGTGGTGGTTATTTCCACTGTGTAAAATGTGAATTATTAATAAACAACCCCAGATAAGAGCATAGATTTCTGAGTCATGAATCTCTGGGGTCCCAGGTCTGTAGAATTCAAAAATTCCTTCAAACCATTTTGGAAAACACAACCCTTGTGGACTAAACCAAACCCTAGATGCCCACTCACCCGTGCACTCTGCCCTGCAATGAGCTGGTCATCCTCAGTCTGAACACTTGTCCGGCTACGCACGTCGTAATCTTCCTGCTCGAAGTCAGAATCATCCTCTAGTTCTTCTGGGGTCTAAAGATAAAAAGAGAAATATCAGCATATTTTAAACTGCTTACTTTCATCCCCATCCCACCACATGCTTCTTCACTGCAAAGGCTGAAGAGCCCCCAGGAAACAGAGCTTATAGCACCTTACACGTAGGATTAGCTATGTGGGTGGGTATTGGCTGGAATGGAGTCAGAAAAATCAATGCCTTAATTTACTTTTTTTAGAAAACACATTTTGGTTTTTTTTTCTCCTGCAGGTGTAACAAGTCCAATTTTAATTCTTGATATGATATGCTAATTTTTTTTTTTTTTTTTTTTGAGACAGAGTCTCACTCTGTTGCCCAGGCTAGAGTGAGTGCCGTGGCGTCAGCCTAGCTCACAGCAACCTCAAACTCCTGAGCTCAAGCGATCCTCCTGTCTCAGCCTCCCGAGTAGCTGGGACTACAGGCATGCACCACCATGCCCGGCTAATTTTTTCTATATATATATATTTTTAGCTGTCCATATTAATTTCTTTCTATTTTTAGTAGAGATGAGGTCTCGCTCTTGCTCAGGCTGGTCTCGAACTCCTGAGCTCAAACGATCCACCCACCTTGGCCTCCCAGAGTGCTAGGATTACAGGCATGAGCCACCTCGCCCGGCCTGATATGCTAATTTTAAGAAAAATTATATTTGTGTGTTATTTCCATCCATCTAAATCTATTGAAAGAAAATAACTATCAACAACAAAAGTAACACCAATACATTTTCTGTAATGCCCTTTTTGCTCTGTAAACAAACAGACTGATCATCTGCAGGCCAGTGGCTAGACCTGATGAAATATCTGATTTGGTCACTAAGCTATAATGTATAAAGGTCACAAGCATATACTTGTAAAGGTCACAAGCATACACTCTACACTCATGACTGCCTGAATATTAGCCCCTGTGTGACCATGAACAAAATGTCTTACCTCTCTTAAGTTTTAGACGTCTTCCTCTGTGAATTCACAACAGTAGCTACCTCCATGATTGTTGTGAAAATTAAGTAATATATTCTGTACAGAATATGTGGTACATAGTAGGCACTTTTTAAATGCTTGCCATCATTATTACTTAAAGTTTTTAAATCAATTCAAGTAGTTTTTAAAGTGAAGCCACCAATTACTACATATTTATGTATTATCTTTTTCAAATATAATATCAATTTAGCTCAGACTAGCACAGTGAAATAGTGATCTATTTAGAGATGAGAAAACCAAGGTTCAAAGAAAGCAATGTGCCCCATATCCTCAATTAGTAACAGAACCAGAATTTAGACCTAAACACCCAAGTGTGTCTGACTCCAAACATGCTGCTCTTTATTCATTTTTTGTTGTGGTTATAAGTTGTTATTTTTTTTTCACATTACAAATTAAGCAAGAACTGGAGCTCTAAAGCTGCTTAAAGGGAGTAGAGTTAGATCGATATCCTTTCCAATCAATAAAGTCAGCGTTGGGGAAAAGATGAGAATGAATCCATAAGCCCAGGAATAAAAAACACTTTCCATCTTTAATGGCAATAATAATAGATAATATGCATTAAGTGCTTGTCACGCTTTTGTCATAGTTTTCTCTAAGTGCTTGACATGCACTAACTCATGCAAGTTTCTTAACACTCCTATGACATAGACACTATTTTCTCTGTTTTCTAGGTAGAGAAACAGAGGCATGAGGGGTTATGCCTTGCTCAAGGATTTCTAAGTCAGGCAGTTTGAAGTATATACTCTAAACCATCGTGTTGTGTTAATTCTAAGAGGATAATCTCAGGAAGTGGTGAGGATCGTGTACAAAAGTACAAGAGTACATCAGTGTGAGACTCTCAGCTTCACTGTTACTAGCCTCAAAGTGACAGTCATCCACAAACTGCCCTTTGGGATATAGTCGGACCACTTCCCAAGGCTCTATCTTTCAAAAGAACAGAACAGATCACAAGCAATACTGATGACACAGTTGCCCATTCTCCATCCGAAAGGGCGAATTTTTATTCTGCTGGTTTCTTTGGCTACCTCAGTGTAATTAATCAGGTGTGGTTATTGATGAAGCCTTGAGATTAGTCAGACAGGCATAAAATGGGGTCCTTCGTGCCAATATCACATTATGCCTCGTAATTTTCCAAGCTTTGGCATATCACTTTTGTTTTTCCTTCTCCCTCACCATCAACCTTATTAACATTCACTCGGTCATCTACAGATGTTCAATTTTCTTTCATAGGAATATTAAAAGAATGGGAGAAGAAAGAGCTTTTGTTCCCAAATTTTATTAACTAAAGCAGGGGTGGGGTAGGCAGAACCTGGTTCAAATAACTGGTTGTATTTTTATTGTGGACAAAGACAATATTCTCTGATCATTCCTCACTCTTCTGGAGTGTATTGTGGAACAATTATAGCAAGTTGGTAAATTCTGCTGACAGATGAGATGACAAGATTACAAGCACTTTTCATCATTAGTTCTTGAAAAGGAGAAGGAAAGCGAAATGGAAAATCTCACACAACAGAAATAAGCAGAATATGACAGTACCTATAGTACTGTGTCCAAACATTTCAGTGATCTATGCATTTAGTAGATGAGTCAATGAAAAACTCAACCTGGCAGTGTAAGGCCGATAATCCTAAGCTTTTATTCCAGTGACAATGGCCCAAGAACCGAAATAAAGAAAAATTTTAAAATGAAAAAATAACCTGGAAGTGGACCCAGGGGACCTGAATAAACATTTGGCTTAACTGTGCCACTCACAAGCCATATGCTGTTGGTAAGCCACTTAGTTTCACTGCTTCTGTGTCTCCTTGCTGATAAAATGGAGATTATAATTGCCGTTTGCCCTGTCTGCCCCACAGGACTCCTGAACTCAGATGCATAGGAAAATGCTTTGCAAACTATAAAAATAAACCAAATTCATAAATGGTATTGATAATTACTGTGCTTAATAGTAAAACCTAACACCTAATAACAGCAGCAGCATAATAATAGCGATCATTGTTTACCCCCCCCCCACTGTGAGATAGGCATTCAGCTAAAGGTTTTGATTCTTACAATAACCTAATGAAATAATTATAATCCCTATTTTATAAATGTATGAACAGGCTGAGTTGAGTAAATTTGCCAAGGTGTCACACCTAGCAAGTGGTGGAAGCGGGCAACTAGTTGAGGGTTTCAGAGCTTATGCTTTTAACCATCACAAATACCCCCAGGCAAATAGATGAGCTTAAAATATTTCCATGTGTCTTAAACATGCAGCAAAGCCATCCAAGCCAGCCCATATAAATAGTTCTGTGCATGTGCAGTTTGCTAATTGCATGTAAATGTGTCTCCTACTCATGCTGTTATTTTTTGAATTACTCATTTTTAAAGGCATGAGTGTTATTTTTCAGTTGGTCAAGGACCTCCATAAATTAAAGGAGACATGGATAATTGTGGAAGGTCTGCAAATGGGCCTAGGGAGATTAGACTTGTGTTATTAGTGTTATAGGTTAAAGGAATAAACAAAATGTGTAGCTCACTGCCCTTGGAGGCTGGAGACTGAGGGTGAAGCCTCAGTTCTGTCTATGTGCTTGGAGGGACAGAAACTACTTTGGGTCTATTCTTAGTTTCCTTGTTCCGCTACTATTAATATTGAACAGTTAGGTTGTGAAAGTTAGTCTTATATGTAAAATGGCACATTTAGCCTCTACTGAGGCAAGAGGATTGTTTGAGGCCAGGAGTTCAAGACCACCCTGAGCAAGAGTGAGACCCTGTCTCTACAAAGAATAGAAAAACTAGCCGGGCAAGGTGGTACATGCCTGTAGTCCCAGCTGGTGATCTTTCTTGAGGCAAGAAAATTGCAAAATTGCTTGAGCCCAGGAGATTGAGGTTGCAGGGAGCCATGATGATGCCACTGCACTCCAGCCTGGGCAACAGAGCAAGACCTTGTCTCAAAAAAAAAAAAAAAAAAAAAAACCAAAACAAAAAACAAACGAACAAACAAACAGACAAACAAAAAAAACTCTATGAGATTAGTGTGTGTCTATTACAGAGGCCCCAGAAGATTTTGTGATTTGTCCAGAGTCACACCACATGTCAGTCATAAAACAGGAACAATCCACCTGTCCCTGGTGCTCAATCTCCTCTACAACAAACTATATAGAGAAGCAAAATGAGAAAATGTTGAAGAATTTACAGTCATTCCACCTAGACATATGAGTAAAATGCAATAAGGACCATTTAGAGAAAAGGTTCAAATGTATATGAGTTTCACTGGGAGAAGGATGAGAAGATAGGTTGGCAGGAGAGTTTGGGTGACTCATGAGGAAGGATTTTCCAGCAAAGTTCTATACCACTGGAGTGGGTTGCAGACTAGAAAATATAATTAGAGATCTAAGGCAATATTAAGAAAAAAAAAATTTCCCCAGTCAGGAGTGACTGGCCACCAGTATCTCTAGCCTGGATTACTCTGGAGGCTCCTGCCTGATTTCCTTGCTTCTGCCCTTGCCCCCTACATCCCACTCTCACCAGCATAGCCAGGTGGTCCCCATAAGGTCTAAGTTAGATCATGCTATTCCCCTGCTCAGAACCCTTCAGTGACTCCCATCTCATTCAACATAGTCCTCAGTCCCTCTAGTCCACTCCCACATCCAGCCCTCACACTTGTCGTTCCCCCTGCCCAAAGCATACTTCCACAAAATACCTTTAAGGCTTGTTTCCTCCTCCTTCTCCCCAAGTCTTTTCTCAAATGCTGCCCAATCAGTCGCCATACTTCATAAAATTCATGTCATCCTGAACTCTGTCTCCTTTACATTGCCTTGGTTTTCTCCATGGCATAACGTTTGGCATTATCTTTACTAGAGACTTTTGTCTACTTTGTTCACCTCTTTATTTAGGGAGGATCCAACAGTGTAGGCATCCAGTAAGCTTTCAGCAAATATTTGACAGATGAATGACCAAGATTGAATTATCAATTAAAAATAAATCATACTGAATTATTTCTGATTAGTTAATAAAACACCACTAGGAATCTTAGAAGGCCAAGTTGATTAACTGGAAAATGACAACCTGTAATAAATGCATTTTGTCAGATAAGTAGCATCTAAAGTCTTTTCAATCCTTTATTTTCTAGCTGTGACAAATAAGAATCCAATCCTTGTAGTTTTGATTATATTATTGACTTATTTATAAAGTTTAATTAATTGATGATATAAAGATAAACTTCATCTCAACAGAATGAGGAAAATAAGTATTTCTTGGGAACCTACTAAGACCTAGGTCTATGCTAGTCCTTTATAGCTATGGTAATATTTGTCATCATTCACAGACAAGAAAACTGATAGCATGCTGGTCACCCCAAAATAGTTAAGCTATAGATTCTAAACTTGACTGCTTCACAGTACTCTCATGGTCTCAGTAATTTTCTTCATGGTGCCTCTAGGCTTTAAAAAAATCAAAACAAAAAACCCTAATGGTTTTTTTTTTTTTTTTGATTTAGCAGTTTAGTCCAATTAACTTAATCCATTCTTGTGACCTAATAACTTAGTATCTGTTGTACACTGTACTAGTTACCAAATCTTGGAATCCAAATGTACACTTGTTGAATCTTGAGATTGCTTTTTATCACAGTGATCATCACAAACCCAGCCTCACAGATACATGACATCAAAAGATATGTGCCAACCTAATGCTTAAACTGAACTATCTGCAGCTAATATTTCATGTAGAATCTAAGAGACATCTATATATTACCCCGGAATTTTTTTTAAGTATCTTGTAATGTTCCAGGATAGCTTGGTACATAGTTTATATACCTTTATCTGAAAACTGTCCCAGGTCCTATTATTTCCGTGCCCTCCTTTCAAAAGTATCATATACAACCAAATTAATGAGTTCTGATTACAAAAGATTAGTATATAGATATCACTGTAGATCTTTCAGAGTCATCTTATGAGAAGCAATTACTGTTTTGTTGACTACAGATCTCCCGAAACCAAGACATAACCACCTTCTACCTTACCTGCTTATCTAAATTTCCAACACTACAAGTTTAACTCTTTGTGTCCTAGATATACACTTGATCCTCATTATTTGCAGATTCCTTATTTGTGAATTTGCCTACTACCTAAAATTTATTTCTAATCCCAAAAATTCCATGCTAACGGTGCTTTTGTAGTTATTACTGCACACATTTGAGTGTAAAAAATTGAGTCATCCAACATGCATGTTCCCAGCTAAGGTCAAACAGCACAGTGCTCTATACTCTTGCTGAAGTGTTCGTACTGTAATCAGGAACATTTTTTATGGTTTATTTAGTGCCACTTTTTTTTTTTTTTTTTTTTGCTTTTTCTGGGTGATTTCTTTAAAATGTCCCCCAAACATAGTGGTGAAGTGTCATCTAGTGTTCCCAAGTGCAAGAAGGCTGTGATGTGCCTTACAGAGGAACATACATGTTAGATAAACTCTGTTCAAGCATCAATTAGTGCTGTTGGCCATTAATGCAATGTTAATCAACAATACATATTACATAAGGTGCCTTTAAATACACACCCACATAAAACAAGGTTATGTATTGATCAGTTGATCAAAATGTGACCAGAAGTTCAAGTAGCCTAACCCTATCTTCTCCTGGGACCAATGGTTCAGTATTTGTTAATTTAGTGGTCACAGTGAATTTATAGACCATAACTACTACAGATAATGAGAATTGATTGTATGTTGGTATGCCAGATTTGCCATTCATTTTTTAAACTACCTTGTGAGGATAATCAGAAAATATCCGTGTACCTGACAGATCACAGAAGACAAGCCTCAGCAAGAAGCAAAGAAAAAATAGTCTCTTGGAGGAGAGGCAGAGTAGACTTGCTCCAAGAAAGAAGAAGGGTCCGTAAAGGTGAGGTGGGAATACAGAAAGGGCAAACTTTGTCTACTTCAGAGGGTTGCCTGGAGCTGGCCTGGAGCACTCATATACTAACTTTACCATTAAATATGTATCTGTTGCCAAGAGGCAAGGTGGTGGAAAATTTGACCCTTTAGTCCTTTCTGCACTTATTTTTTGGGGAAAAAAAACGACTTTCTTTCTCAAAGTAAAATCAGCACTTTGGGAGGGAAGGAGGCATGGTCAAATTGGCTGGGAAAGAAAAAATTCTACTTGTCTTATTGTCTATCTTCCTGACTTAGTATAATGGAGTTTTTTAAAGTAGACTTAATTATTTTCTCAGAAGAAAAAAAGAAATTATTTATTTAAAGAAAAAAATGAAGTCATGTGGGTGCTGAATGGAAAGGATTTTATAAATAACAATTTGTACATACTGTACATTTCTCTTTTCCTAAATTTTAAGTGGTGTGAAATCCATTTAATCAAATCACTTGAAATGTCAGAATGGGGGAATGACACTTTATGTGACAAAGATATGGCATTTTTATCTAAAATTGTGGTTTTTTACAGCTCATGAATGAATAAATGAATGATGGCTATAAACTTCCTTAGCCTCCCAGATGAATGGTTGTCACAAAAATGTGAAGGCTAACAAAGCAGAAAAATGGCAAAAGAGGGAATATGTCTTGAGGATTATAGCGGGATTTAGTGCCAAATGCTTTGAAAACATAACTCTCATGGTCTATTACCTTATTTTACAAGTTAGTATTTAATGGGAAAAAATTATCTAATTTGTTATGGGCTTAAAAGGCTGACTATCCTTCCTTTCCCTTTCTTCTAATTCTTATATCTTTTTTCTCTGTCATCTTTCTATCTTTCCAGGACCCCTCTCTCTCCTACCCCCACCCCACCTATTCCTACACACAGTATTAGGCTCTGTGTCAGACAAAATACCACAGTGAAAGGAAAAGAAGAGACAGCTTTTGCTTTCCAAAATTTTACAGTCCAGAGGAGGCAATAGACATAAAAGGAAATAGTGTAACAAATACCATCACAAGCAGAAACAGTTAGGGATGATTAAAGGATAGGGTCATTATTGTCAAAGGAGAAAAACACGGAGAAAACATTTGAGCCCGGCTTTGAAAGATGGTCAGAGTTTGACAGGTATAAAATGGGCACCTTAGAACCATAGGTGACAGTCCTCAAATTACAAATCTGAACTCCATGTTTTTAAGTATAATTAGTATTGTCTGATACAACTTATTTCATGCTCTGATAGTTTTTAATTGATTATGGAATTATTATGAAAGCAAGACTAATATTTAACAAAAAAAAAAAATCAAGTTGACTTAAAGATCAGATGATCAAAAGATGGTATTTGGGCTCTCAAGCGAAAGCGTTAATGGATGTTTCAGGAGAAGCATGGATGTCAATAAAAAGAGTGAAAAAGAAACCCTTTCTGCTGATGCTTTACTGCAGACTGTTCATGCCACCTCAGAAGCACTCCAGTGTGTTCTGGATACCACAGTCAAAGACGACTATGCCTAGATTCATGACTTCAAGAATATCATTATTTGAGAATACACTACATGTGAAATCCTCGAAGGACTAGGAATCTACTACTCAGAGACAGAACAAATCACAGATAACTTCTTGTAATACCTGAGAGATCACACACATAAAATGAATTAGTTGGTTGTTACTGTTTTGCAATGTTTTCTTTTGGGGAGGCGGGTTGTTCTAGGTGTTCAATGATTGCTAAGGGAAAATATTCAAAGCCCACCCACCAAATACCTCATGGTTTCATTGATTAGCCTCAGAGACAGCTGTGGAGGCCGAAGGTGAAGAGGAGGGTGAGGATATAATCCAGGGCTGCCTCGTCCAACACAGTGGCCACTAGCTATATGGAGCTACTGAGCACTTTAAATATGGCTAGTGCCACATATTCAAAGAATAACATTTTTGATACATTTGGGTAAATAAAATATATTATTAAAATTACAATTAATTTCATCTGTTTCTTTTTGGTTTTTTAATGTGTCTACTAGAAAATTTAAAAAAATAAATATTTCTATTGCATATTATACCCTTGGGATTAGTATTGCAGAAGCCCCATCTCTGCTTCAATTATAATAGCCATAAATGTATTTGTGTCATCAATTGAAATTTTGCATATGAAGTTTATTCGAAAAAATAGTTCTCTGGCTAAGTAGTCTGAACACTACTATGCTAAACTTTTGGTAAGGTAAGGAGAAAAAAATCTCATTGTATACTGGAATATTATGCAGCAGTTATATAGAATGAGGTAAGCTATGTGTTTTAACGGAGAGAGATGTAGGCACACTGGAGATGAACAAGTTGCAAATGATACTATATGAGTTTTAAAGAAACTTATAATATATATTTTCTAGGCTTGTGATTTTTATATAATTATTTAGACAATGGTTTGGAGGACTCATTCCTACCCGACAACCGAAGTCTGAGGATGGGAAGATAGTAAGATAGGTGGTGGGAAAAGGTTTGATGTCAAGCTATCTAGCTTTATTTATAATGTTTGCATCTTTTTTTTTTTTTTTACAAGGACAATGTAATTATATATCACTTTATATTTGAAAACTAACAACTATTATTATTAATATAAATACAATGAAACTGGGTAATCTTCATTTCTTTCAGGGCCATGATTTTCTGATCCTGATGGGAAGATGGAGTTAGTAGGAAGCACGAACGGAAAATAGCAGGGGTATCCCTAAGTTGGCATTACATTTTGGAAATAATACATGCAAGAAGTAGGGAGGGCATCACACTTTAGGATATTCAGTCTAATCTAGGCTTGTTGGGATCACTCATCCCTCTATAAGTAAAAAGTCTACCTTGTTTGAGTAAAGAAACCACACAGCTTCCCAAGTTAACTGAATCAATCAGTCAATCAATCAAGAATTAATTCTTTGGGGTCCCTGTCAGAAGCTCTGGCCAGCTCTGAGCTGTAGAGGCCTCACATACCCTGATCATCAGCACAGCCTTTCTGATGTCCCGAACACCATCATACACCAGGCGAGAGGCATCGATGAACTCATTCTCCTCAAATGGTTGAGGGACGTTGGCACTCAGGGCTTCAATGGCGACCTCTACTTGTTCAGCAAAGCGTGGCATCACTGGGTTAAACAAAATGAAAAGCAGTGGATTAGGCAATTTTTCTTTCACTACCTGTCATTCCAGCTTTTGGGTAAGGCAGCAGGCTCTTGGACATTCCACCAGTCCCATGGAGCAGGCTGCTCAGCTGTCCAGTTTAGGCTTTGTGCTGCTTACACCTCAGCAGGAGAAGCAAACCGTTACCCCATGCATGGTGACAGTTTGCGAAAGAGAAAAATTTTGAAACCTGCCCAAAGTGGTGTAGTGCAGTGTATGAGTATAGATTTCATGTTATCCTGAGTTGAGTTCCACTTCTGCTAGGTACCAGCTGTGAGTCTTTCGCCAAGTTTTCTTAACCCTTCTACACCTGTTTCTTTGTCTATAAAATTTAGTAAGATTCAACCTAAATTCAATGGGACAATACATACAAAAATATTGGATGAAATCTGGCCCTTTGAGGTACCAATAAATATTTAATAGTAGATGTTACAGTCATAGCTGGTGAGTAGCAGACCTTAACCCACAGGGCTTCACTATGAAGTGTGAGTGAAGTGATCCAGTTCATTTCACTTTGGTCAGGAATGCAGGATTTGAGACATGGGGGCAGGGATGTCGTGGGGTTGAGATGAAGGGAAACTGTGGAAGGACTAAGAGAAAAAACATGCCAGCAGAAAGCGTCATGGAAAGAGAAGACCAGTGGACTCAAGGATGATTTGTCCCATTTCACCAGTATCATTTTGATACAAAAGATGCATATATAAGTTTCTAAAATGCTGACATCTCTTTCTTTTCACAGGGACACCTGCACACACCCTGGAGGTTTGTGGAAAGTGAACTCAATGGGATGTCTGGAATATCTCCACTGACTACTTTAAAATGCTGCTGATTCACTGAATCTCAAAAATTATAATTCAATTTTCTCAGCTGTTATCTTCTATCAATTTATATGGTAAATAAAAGCTAAAAGCACAATTTATTTTATTTACAAGGATGATAAAATAGAAACATCATTCATCTATTTCCATTTCTGAACTTTCATGCCTGATTCATCTTTATACTCACTTTCATCCTCTGTGGACACTTCCCCATCCATTTGAATCCCTGTGTGAGAAACTCTGCTAAATTACTTTACTCTTTAGGGTCAGAGTATTCAAGAAAAAAACATTCCTGGAAAAATGTGTTTCTACCAGGAAAAGTCAATCTTTAAAAAAAAAAAAAAAAAAAGGAGGAGGGTTTGGGGGAAACAAAGAGACCATTCTTCCATTCTTTCAGTAGAAATTTTCAAAACCAAAGCATGCATGGGGTGAATCTCCTTCTGTGGGTGCATTACTGTAATTGGTTCTCTATACTATTTGAATTTTTCAGTTGGGCTTTGGAACTATATTTAGAGAAAATGCGGGGAATATTGAGCTGTATCGCTACAAAAATAAATGAAATAAGACTACATTTCTAAAAACAACTGCATTAAACTCAGGCTATTTCAGTTATCCAATTTGGGTTGAGATTAAACTTTTTTACATGACTGAATAATACAGATGATTGAAATTGACCTCCTTAAGCATGAAAGCATTTTGTATGTATTAGCATACTATGGGGATGAGCAATGTTCTTAAATATAATTACAAATTCCCTTCCTTTCTTAAACAGTTATATTTATTCCATTCTATTTGATGTCTAAGCTGTCATAATCATGACCATCAATATAACATTAAGTAGTACCTTTGGATGAATAAAATTGTTTGCTCCTATAGCATAACTGAAAAAGAATTAGTACTCCTACATGTCCATAGGATACATACAGTACTCTCACAAATCAATAAGGAAAAATATAAAAAGTGGCATAGGATTCGCATACTCAGTTCGCAGAAAAGAAATTCATATTCCTGATAAATACACAATAGCATGCTTGACTTCACTAAGAATTGGAAAAATTATAATGTAAACAAAGAGATATCATTTTATACTTGTTAAGATGGGCAAACCAAAGCACAATAATACTAATCTCACTGAGCATGTGGATAAAAGGCAAGCTTTCTATTGCAGTTGGGAAGGCAAATGGGTACAACACATCCTTTTGGTGAGCACTTTGACAAAATTTAGTAAAATACAGTCCCAAACAGTGAGTTGGGCATTATCTAGGGCACAGCCAAATATTAACTTTTAAAGAGATACTGACTAGGAGGGCTGAGTAACTGTACATTGGAGTCACGAAAATGTCTTTGTGTCTGTGGTTACAGTTGTCTCTCGTTAGGTTGTATAATCTAATAGTTAAGAGAAGAAAATTATACAAAACCCAAGAATGAAAATAACTGCTCTAAAGGAGCTCTGTCAATGGCTATGGTGCAGTTCTACTCTGAATCCTCTAAATGACTCAGGAACTGCTGTGAGATGCTCACTCCAGATCCACAGATAGTACATCTGGGTGGGACAAAATGGACTTAGGGATATGAATTGGGGAACAGCCCATATATTAAAGTGAATAAGCCCTGAGGTCAAAGTTTGAGTGGGAAAAGCAAACTGAAAAGAGATGTCATTTGTGAGAAATTATAAAATACACAAAAAAGCACTGTGCATAATTTAAACATATATGCATTTGTATATGTTTTTGCATGTTCTGAAAGGACATATACTTTAAACACAGTGGTTACACTGGACAGGAAAGGAGAAGTATCTGTTATATTAGTCTCTCTTCTTTTTGTATCTTTGAATCTTTTCATAATTCAAATATTTAAAAAGAAATCAACAAAGTTCTTCTTATAGAATTGGGCTCTAAAAAAAATAAAGTTCTACCACATAGCCCAGAATATAATAGCAATTTGATCAATATCGTTAAGTGAGGAAGTCCCTCAGAAATTGTGACTGTGATCAAACACTTAATATTCTACCTTAGTAACTTCCAGCTAGAGAGTTGAGTTAGGAAGTGCCCACCACCCAGACCTTGATTCTCCATGAACATGTCTGTCTTTGCATGAGAAATTTTGTTGAGTCTGAAGTGGCCAGAAAGGTTGCTGTGTTGCTTTATTTGTGCAAAGTCATTCTGAAGAAGAGACAGGAGGAGGACAATGCAGGAGGTGACATGCTATCTTGCTCCAACCACCTCCAGGCCTGATTCTGTGCCCAAGGAAGAAAGAGGAAAGATAAAACCTAAAGGGACTATTTTCATTAAAGATTCTCTGAGACTCTGGACACATTCAATACTGCTCTGAAATCCCAAGTTTGAAGAATAGAGAAATCTTCTATTTGCACCAGCATGGAGTACAGGATCTCTCTAGTGAGATTTAAATGGTAGGGCCTTGGTATGATCCCCAGTGTTATTGATCTGGCATTGTCAGAAAAGGCAGAAACAAGGTCCTTTTATGAAGAGATTGAAACAGAAATACCATTAACCTTTCAAGGAAAAAAAAAATGGTGGGGGCAAGGGGTGAAGAACCCTTATATTTTTCAAATGAGGGCTCAAAGTGCAATTTAGTCATAATATTTAAATGACCTTATTATGCTCCTCAAACCAGTAAGACTTAGAACTTGAACTCATACAATTGATTGTATTTACTGTAACTGACAAGATATCCATTTATCTTACCACAAGTCAGTGTTTTTCTGGGTTTGACCCTTAAGAAAATCTTTCTCTGGTAAGAGCATTTAATACTTATTTGTTTAGGGCTTAGCCAACTGCTACTGTTCTTTGACCAACATAAATTTACTGTCCATGTTGCTGCTCTCTTTCCTAGTTTAATTTTAGCCTGTTTTGTTTGTAAAAGTGGTAAGACAGAGGAAACCATAAGTTTATAAAACAATGATCCATCTTGACAGAACCTAAGATGTTAGTTTGACTATGAATTCTTATAACATCTTGGTGATGTCTAAAAAATTAAATACCCCCAAAGTAACACTGAGATAGAAAAAGCCTCAAACTACTTCAAATATGATGCTGCTTCTCCTTCACACTAATTAGGACAAAACATAGCATTTCCTTTGTGATTCACACATTATATACTAACAGAGTTTCTGATATAGGAATATAAATAGAAGCTTCTTTCTACTCTCTGAATTACAACCAAAAATGTAGGCACCACTTTGCCATTATTTATCAGAAATGCTGAATTGCTCTTAATAGCTTATGTCCTGAAAGGGTGATCAAAGTTGAAAACAAACTTTTAAATTCCAGCTATACTTCTGTAGGCAGAGTGCACACCAGGCCACAAAATGATGACATTCCAGGAGCAATGAAATCAGAGTTAAGTATGCATATAAAAATCAAGGTCACATCATTCTAGTGTTGATCGAGATCCTAAACCAGAGGTGAGCAAGTTCTGGAATAAATCCTCCTGAGAGAATTCAGAGGTGAAGTTTCAGAGCACAGGGTGAGTCAGTTAAATGAATGAGACGTTGTGTTAAATATGCAAATAGAACTGCTGACAACTAAAAGGGCAAAACCCAAGGTTAACCAGATGTAGTGGAGATGAACAGCCAGCCAACCCCACTGTTCTGAATAACTATCTGAAAGGTCCATGCCCAGCTTTAAACACACCAACAATCTCCTATACTGCAGAGGGAACAATAAAATCTCTTTATCAACAAATAAACACACTAAGCATCTGACACCTCCCTATACTTCCTGTCTCTGCCTCTCTGTCTCACCATCTATTCCAATATATACTCAAATGTTCTAATGACACTGAATTACTTCTGTATCACCAAATATGAAATTGAGGACATACCATGTTGAACCAACATGTCCATGATTAATTTATTCTTTCATACTGAAATCTACTTCTTTCTCTTTGGCCCAAGTGAACTCTTCCTCAATTTCAATTTTCAATTTAGGATTAACTGCCACTGTGAAGCTTTCTTTAACCCCAGACACCCAAAGTAGACAATTTTCTATAATTTCATAGCATCCTAATCATGTATACACTATTATAGTACTTAGGACACTCTATCAGGACCATTTGTTGACATTTACTGTATGTCAACTCTTTCGCGTATGAGTTGCTTTCAAGCCAAGACAATATCTCCTTCATTCTTCATATTTTAAACCTTTGTCATGCTTCTGGCAGAGAGAATCTATCCAGTTGGGAAGATCCTCTGTTGGGAAGTAAAGGGATGGAATGGGAATGAATGGGGGTAATGGCAGAAAGAACTCATTTGTCACCCAGTATTTCATGGACAAAATGAGTAGTACCAAACTTCACCTACTGAGTCTCTTTTTTTTTCTGCCTACCATTTCACATCAGTTCAGTAATTTTATTAGAGAGTTTCATGAGTCACTAACCAAGTCATTAGTGGGCATTCTACGTTTGGTGTCCAGGCACCTTTCAGAAACCTGAGCTCAGAATCCTTTTAGGATTGCTTTTTCAAGTGGGAGTGTCACCATTGGACAGGAGAAAGGTTCACACTTCTAGTCTTAACTAGTTCACCAAGGCCAAAAAGCACATCTGTACGCATAGGGCTTGCCCAGTTGTGGTGGCCCAGTCAGCCAATACAAAAGTGTGTTTCCTGAACAAATTTTATTATTAACAGAAGAGAAAATAGACAAAGCCCCTGTTCTAGAGAACCAGTCTAGTAAGTATTAATAGAAAATAGAAAAGTAAGAATGAGAATGTTTAAAGAAATCTAGAAAGAAAATATCTGGACTGAGATGAAATTGTGACTAATTCCAGTGCAGGAATTAGTACAGATATCCGCCCCCACCCCCCCACCATCATGGATAGTCATTAAGCCTCCATTTTAATAGCTTAATAATTGGAATTAGGTAAAAATATAGGTGTTATCAGAGTAATTGGAACTAGAAGGTATTAATTTGGGAAGACGATGTGGGACAATTCCTTTGGTATCCTTTATACCAGGAAAGTGTTGTTTGATGGTGTTTCTAGAGGTAAAGCACTCTTTTCCCAAAATGGCTTCTATCAGACACTACCCAAGGGAATATTCATGTGGCCCCCAACTATTAATAGATGCTAAGGGAGAGGTAAAGAGAAGGTAAAGGATAATGATATATAAAACAACTGGGTGCCTAAAGTTGTTCAAAGAAAAGTCTAACTGGAATTCACAAGGCACTGGGTGTGCTTCCATGGTTCAACACAACCATGAAGTATAATTAGTTGTAAGGAGACTGCTCGAGTCTAAAGTTCCAAGTCATAGTCAGTGTAGAAGTAGGAATTAACCCAGACTGAAGCTGTGACAAATTTGTACCTTTAGCTCTACTCAAAAACAATGGTGGACAAACCATAGAAGCTGGTCACTCTTTTATTTTGTGAAGAACTTTTTGATCATGAATTAGGTTAGTAGAGAACCTTCAAGGATTCCCTCCCCTACCCACCGCCTCACCCACACACAAGGGTCTTTCAAAATCCTGAGCACAGAATCCTTTTAGGAATGCTTACATGAGAGCTTCAGCTATTGGGCAAGAAGTAATCAATCAGATCTATAAAAACGTCTCATGAGTAGTGGCTATTTTTACACATTATATATAGACCCATGTAATCCACTAGGTGTAGGTATGCCTTCCCCATAAAGTATAAGGGCAGCCAGAATCTTGTTGAAGCATTTGATGAGGAGTTCCTACATCATCCAGAACTTTCACTTCTGACCCTGATTTTGCAAACACACTCTAATCCTGGCTATGACTTTCATCACCACTAGCTACGTAGCTTCTTCTGAAATTAATGTTTGAATATCTCAAACTAAGTCAAATGCAATTTTCCCTAAATGATTCCATTGTTTTTTTTTCTTCCCCCTTTGATATATACAATTGTGATCTTTGAATTAAGTACCAGCTTTATCTTATTTCTACACACAATTTCCCAACTCCATCTATCCTTTTTTGTTCCAAGCTACTTCTCCAATCACCTTGAGCCTTTTATTTCCCACTATCGTATCCACCTCTGCTATTCTCTGTCCCTCCTAGCCACATACTGCATGGCTCCATCTTGATTCAGTGGGTCTTTTGTATTCTGGAATCCATTGCACAAGGAAATAGGGCTGTTGTACCAGGAGGTGATTATATCCCTAGTAAGTCCTTGTTGTGGGGTTTGTTCACACACCCTAAACTACTATTCTACCCTAATTATGCTATTCATCACCCTTACTGTCTCTCCTATCCTTATGCATTTAAAATATGTATGTGTGGGAGGCAGTCCCTGAGAGGGCTCCCAGTGAGCCCTCTCTCTGCTGGTACTCATGCCTTTGTGGCATCCCCTCAACTTGAATGTGGCCTGAAATTAGTGACTCGCCTCTAATCCACAGAACATGACAAAGCAGATGGGATGTCACTTCTGAGATTAGGTTACAAAAAGATGCTGGTGTCCATCTGGCTTGTCTTTTCTTGCTCTCTTGGTTGCCCATTCTGAGGGAAGCCACTTGCTGTGTTGTGAGCTGTTCTATAGAAAAGTCTACATGATAAGTAAAATTTGGGGGCAATTTGTTACACAGAAATAGATACATAATATAGTATGCTACACCGTGAGTAAAAATATCAGTAGAAATAATTAGCAGGACGCATTAAAACTTGTAGCAACTACACTTTTCTAGCATATTTATTGGTTCCAAGTAATTGTGTAATTGAATCTTGGTATTTAATTTTACATGACTTATTTAACCAATATGAGCCTCAGTTTACTCAGTGGACAGCAGGAATAATCATGGCTGCCCTTCAGGGTTTACATAAAGTTTAGAAATAATATGTTCTATCAATGTATTATTCAGTTTGATACACAAATCTAAGCAGTACTCTAGCGTAACATGTTCTGGCTTGAAGGCACTTACAAAAAAGGGAAACATGTAAAATGCTTAGTATGATGCCTGGCACATAAAAGATTCACAGTAAATGGTTCTTGAAGTTGTTGTCTTCATCCCAAGACTCTCTGCACCTACCCAGCTACACAGCGTTTTCTTTGTTTACAGAAGGCAAAATCACTTGGTATCTTCCAGCTAGAACTTGGAAGCACAGCCATATGATTTCCCACAAAAAAGGGCAGGCCTTGTGGGAAACATCCCATCAATTAGTGCTTCATCTGAAAATTGGGAAGCTGATATGATTTGTTTTGAAAACTGAACCTCCCGGTTTAATGCCCTTGTCTCCCTTCAGCAGGACCATATCATTCTTGTGATAATGTAAATCTGCCCTCAGGACAAGATTTGATAAATTCACTCCTAGAACTATTCTTTTTATTTTGATTGCCAAGAAGGACAATGTTAAGCATTGTGCTCCATTATGAACAGATGGCTAGATCCATGAGGAAAGAGAATCTTTAAAAGACTTTACCAAAAAGGTAGTAGCTTGCAACACAACAAAAACCCAGACAATTCAAACTCAGCTTACCTAGCTCAGTAAGCTACTCAACTTAATCTAACATTCTAGTCCTTTCTCTCTCAAACTTATACCACTTTATATTAGTTGACTGAACTTAAATTTCAAGTAAAGTATCCTCAAAATGCTTTTTTTGAAAATGTGGCAGCAGTATAGAAATAAAATTTAGATACTTTCTCTTAATTTGAAATCTTCCTCTCTCTAGACCAATGATATACTAACTTTAATGGTGTTCTCTCTAGAGAATGTATCGTCAGCTTGAAAGATGCTGAGCATTGGAATTTGGGAGCCAGGACAAAAGTAGCCCAGCTTAATCTGCTCCTTATTCCCTAGTGATTACTTGTCAGCTGTCTCTACCTTTCCAGATAACCATCATCATCATCGCAGCCAGTCCCAAGTTTTCCATCCTGTGTGCATTCTTGTGCTTTCCTGCATCAGAGTCGGTCATCTGTTCCCTCTGTGGGAGTCCCGAAACACTGCCGTTTTCATAAATTCATGTTTGGAAAATTATAATGTATATTTCAAACCTCAAAATCAAATTTAATTTCCAGAAGGCCATACATAACCCATGAGCTGAATTGTTTGATAAAAGATGAAAAAGGACTGCCTAAAAGGAGAAAAAAGGAAAAACCTCTCTAAATTCCATTCATGATAACTACCCTAAGAGAATCAGGGAGCATCCATCTGCTCTTGTCTAGACACAAATTCCTTTCCCTGAGGAAAGAAAATGCTTGCTTGGAAAGTTCTTATATTTTAAAAATAAGCATTTTAAAAATAATCACAAATGGTTTATAACTTAAAAAAGGATGGCACATTTTATTCTGAAATATAAGGAATGAATAAAGAGTGGAACATTATGCCTTATTTAGCTTACAGTGTTTGTCAAAACTTTGCTTAATAAATAGTTTAATTTGGCATCAGTGAAGTTTAAATACTTAGATTGCATTAAGATGTAGTAAAGCACTTGCTAAGAATTTATTGCACATGATTTATGAGATTCTAATCTTAATCACTAAGTATATAATTTTAAAAAGGGCATAATCCCCCCAGGTAAGTTACTGTGTCATTATGTTTAATAAACTTTTAAAATTCTTCAAAGAGACGGGGTCTCACTATGTCACTCAAGCCTCAAGCGATCCTCCAGCCTCAGTCTCCCAAAGTGCTAGGATTACAGACATGAGCTACTGGGCCCAGCCTGAACATTTTTTAGCATCAACTCTAATCAAGGCTGGAGGGAATGAAGAGGTGGTCTCATAACCTCAGGAGGTAAAAATTTAATTAAAAAAAAAAAAAAAGAATCAATACTACCCGTATACCCCCCAGGTAGAAAGAGGGACAGAGAACAGACTACAGGAAAATAAGTATCAGCATTAAACTAGGAAATAAATAGAAAAATGGGCAAATACAGAGTGTGAAAATAGGGCAGTATACAGTAGGTGCCAAATGAGTGGCAGAGATAACAGGAGTAAAGTGGGCTTCGCTAGTGTGTTCGAGAGGGGACTTCCTTGTCACTGACAAGGAAAAAATTGGCTGTTAAAAATAGGAAATATACAAAGGCAAATCAGACAGGAAGTCATATTGGGGTCACATTGACCATAACAAAAAACTTCTCTCCTTCTTACGTTCACCTGTTACTTCAGGCCCTCTAGCTACATGCAAAACTTCCCATTTTTCCTCGACACTGTTTCTGGAGTACTGCCAGGATATACCACACGTGCTTCCAAACACGTGATTGCCAGCATATTCTTCCTCTCTCTGATTCGAACACCAATCACTGACATGGCAGCTTCCCTTGTGTTGGCAAATCTGGGTGATGGATGGACCTTACTACACTGCCTTAGTTGTGCACAATACTAAGGGCCACCAATTCCAGTGGAAACCAGCACTGACCCTGCTAGACAAAGCTGCAGGCCCCTGATACACCACTACCACCACCATGGATGTCGGGCACTGATGCCCCTCAAGTGACAAAGAAGGACCATGTCCTTTCCAGTTCCCAGGACTCTGAATCCATGCAGCACTGGAGATTCACATCTTTCCTCTTGATTTTACTTGGACAAATGGACACCATAGAAGTGCTGTTTGTTTTGCTATGATGACCAAGATTTATAGCAAATGAAGGCATAATTGCAAATCTCTCTAAGTCCACCCCACCCCATTTTTACTTCCATGTTAGGGGCTTTATTGTCAGCATAAATTTATGTATCTTACTTTCTCTTAAGTTATATTTTCCTTTTTTGCCTTTTTGAAAATAAATGAAATACATTGTACATACTTTTCCTCTAACAATATATCTTTTATCTAACAATATATCTGGAAATTACATGGAGAGTCATTCCCCATTCCTTTTATACCTGTATAGTACTCCATTGTGCAATTGTACCGTAATCCATTCAACTAGTGCCCTAGGGCTAGATATTTGTGTTGTTTCCAGAATACAATCTTATAATGAATAATCTTGTACATACGTATTTTTATATTTTTTGCCAGTACATCTGAAGAACAGATCTTTAAAACTGAAATTACTTTCGAAATGTTAATGATACGTTCTTTTGAGAGATAATGTCAAATTTCCTCCATTTTACATACCTACCAAAATATGAAACTATATATTTTTCTTCATCCTTGACAATAAAGTATGTTATAGAACTTTTGGATTTTTTGCCATTCTGGTGGGTAATGTTATTTCAGTATAATATTTAATTTGACTTTATCTTACCATGAAAGAGGTCAAGCAGTGTCTCATTTGGTTAAGAACCATTTCCATTTCCATATTGTAAACTACATGGTTAAAGCTGTGTCTTCTGAGCCGATTCTTCAGCCTCTTGTGCTAACAGAGCTGGGCATGTCTCAACTGTAGAGCACATCATTTACAAACAAGCCCGTGTAGAGAACATATTTTCTTGTTTCTGCATGGTCAGGGCTTTCTGAGCAAAAATTACTGGTAACCTGGTTCCAAGGATGACTCAATAGCAGTCCCAAGATTGTGAAATAAACTGGGAGAGATTTACAGGCTTATCACGCCCGAGATATGTGTACATTTCAAAGGGGGATAAAACCAGGAGCCCTGCATTTATATTCCAAAAGGTTACAACCTGGGTTATTTGTTTACATTAAAAAGAAAAGTTCTCTCTCCTTCCCTCAGGAGGGAAAGGGAACAACGAGCACTAATTCTTATATTGGCTCCCAGGTTCAAAATCTTGTAGTTCCTCACTTGTATTATGGATCTTCTGTATGTACAGAATCCATCTGCCTTCCTCACATTGCTCTGAGAGGGACAATGGAACATAAGGAAGTGGCGTGGTTACTGAGTAAGTAATAAGTTTGTTTTCTGAGCCAGAAACCTTGCATTTGCCCTTAGGACAAAATAAAATAGATACCAAAACCTTATCATTCAGATCCCTGTAACACCTAGAGTTTGTAGGTGTCAGTCATATAAAAAGGCATGGGACAAATCACACATTGTCTATGTAAGGGTACTAAGTGGGTGAGATTTCTTGGTTATTCTTACACTTCTGACTACTTCCTATCACCATGAATACTACAACCAACATTTCCTCCATATCTGCATTATTTTGACTTTTCAAAAAGAAAATATTTATTTTATTAACACTATATTAAAATACATTTAAAATAGTATGTCTAGGCTGAACAATCTTGGTCATTACAGATTCTGTCAAAGTTCATTACTTTCATAATCTAATTTTAAGATCAGTCATAGAGAAGTAACTTAGACTGACGATAGTCCTTCCTATCTAAAATATAATTTTTGTCTTCCCTCTGCTACCTCTGTCCGGTATTGGTCTTACCTCCTGCCATTGTCCAGCCACAGGGATAGGCAGGTCCTCTAGAGCTATCCAAACATAAAACGCTATTCCACCAGCAACAGAAATCAGTCCCAGTAAAGGAAGCAAACTCCAAACAGCTAATCAGATTTTTCCCCTTTTATATACAGAAAGTAGGAAAGAAAGAAATCTATTTATCCTGGATTCTTAAACTGTGAGCCTGAGTCTGCTGGTGGACAGACTGACTCTCTACTGGAAAAAAAAAAACAAAGCGAAATGTGCTAATTGTTGGTATTTATTTAATCAATGCATGCATATGAAATGCTAGTTATGTGATAGTACCATTCTAGGCCTTGGGCACTTACAGAAACACTTGCCTCTAAGAACTGACGATCCAGTTGTAAGCACAGCCACTTATGCTGAATAGGACATACTAAATGTCAAGACTGATAGAGTCTTCTGTTGTTTCCAATGGAACTTGAGCTAGATCTTAAGGTCCAATAAACAGACATAGAGGACGAGGAGGAGATGAATGACATTACAAGGAGGAAAGGGGGCAGTGTGGAATAACAAAGTCACTAGTCCAGATGGAGCAGAGGGTTTATCCAGAGGATTCATGGGCAAGGGTTGTCCATGTGGAGTGCAGTCACCAGGGAGCCAGGAAAAGTGATGCATGTATCCTACGTTTAACAATATTGATCATACTCAGATGACAAAACATCAGCCAATGCAGGAGAAAACTAAGTCCCAGAAGCATTACCTAATTTGTTTAAGGTCACAGGTACTTGGCAGCAGTCAAGAAATTGTGTTCTTCTGAGTTCTAACCTGGATTTGTTCTACTGTGTTGTACTGGCCTGATGTATCCATCAGGTTCCCAGTTTAGATGCTTTCTATTTGCTGATGCTCTTACATTTTCTAGGCAAAATATGTAGAAATGATGTAAAAAGCTTCTCTTATAAGATTTTAGGTTACAGACTATAGAAGTAAAAATTATACTACTTGTTTGGCCCACATATTCCCCAAAATAATGGAATTTTAATCCCTGCATACAGAGTGCTCAATGACATCGAACCTCCATTTAAATATGCTCTATTTTTTTATTTTTCACAAGGGGTCTATTGCACAGCTCTGAAGAAACGTCTGGCAGAATCTCAAAGGTCTCTCAACCTAATTATGTTCACATTGCCACAAATTTGCAATAGCTATCAAATTTACAAAAATGACATTTCAATATAAATCGTTCAGTGAAGAATGAGCTTACTCTATGTAAACCCAAATATGATATCACTCAAAGTACTTTTGCCCTCCTCAGCCTCCTGCAGCAACCTGACTTTGTAAATGAGATCTACGAGGATGGGTCTCCTCAAGCGTGTACTTACTACCAAGCTGTTGGCAATTTGTTATAATTCAGGTTTTATTGAAGAGCCCATCAAATATGCCATGTAAGTATTTAATGGGTCTGCTGTAGGTCCAATTTATTGTGTTTCCATCAACCTGGATTAGTTTTATAAAAAAATAATACATAGGTAAATTTTTATATAATGCTGCCTTATAATCTTAGCATACTAATAACCCACAAAATTTTCTTCAGTTTAATTCAGCATTCATATCAAGATGAAAAGCACTTTTATGCGAAGTACTGTCTTTACTGAGGAAAGAAAATAATTCATGGAAAATAAAGCACAGATGGTTTTGGCACTCTTTGGATACCTCTTGATTTTATATACACTCAGCAGAGGCAGCTAGGTGGTACAGTGGGGTCTCCCCCTACAGCAACCCCACCCCTGCAGCCATTCGCATGTCTAAATAGGGCTGGCCTATGTTTGTAGACACTGTCAGCAGCAACATCTGGTTTAGTCAAGGCTCTTTGCCCTTTTACAGATTCTTCTTTGTAACATACTCCCAACCCACTCCCTTTACCATATGTAAAATGGAGTACATGGGCTCCATTTACCCTGGTCAATCTGGTCTCCACTGGGGGATATTACTTTACCTTAGGGCGGTGGAGCTCAGTGGCTATTGCTTTGCCCACTCCATTTCTCACTGCCCCCCTGCCCTCAAGGATATCTTGCAATGTCTGGAGACATTTTTGGTTGTCACAACTTGGTGTAAGAGAGGGAGGAAATACTATAAACATCTAGTGAGTGAAGGCCAGGGATGCTGCTAAGCATCCTATAATAGACAGAACAGCCCCACTCCTCCTCTCTCCCCAAGAAAGAAATGCTCAGACCAAAGTGTCAATAATGCGGAGGTTTAGAACTTCTCACTTAGCGTCTTGAATCTAACAACTTGGTGTGGGGGCTGGGGGTGGGGGAATTGTGGCCGAACCTAGTAGGTGTGGCAAAGCAAAAAAAAAAAAAAAAAAAAAAAAAGAAAGAAAAAACCCACATGACATTTTGCCTCCTTTTTCCTCACGTTTCCTCTTGGCATCCTCTGCTTCTTGTCTACTGCCCCTCTCTTATAACCCCAAAATAAAATGTACTCCCAGGACAAAATTTGATAGACATATAGAAAAGTAACCAATTCAGTGTGGCTCTAATACATACATATATACATTTTTAATAAGAAAAACTCCCAAATAGACATTTGAGCACCAGTGATATGCTCAACAGTCTTTATTTTGAGGACATATGTCTCTTTAGCACAGCCAAACACTGACACTGGAACTAATTCGTTTTAGAGAACATACATAGCCAATACAACTTTGTACAATCATAATCACAGAACTGATCCTGTGGTCTTCCTCAAACTCCATGTGTCTAGTCTGTGTAGGAACATTTCCCAGCAATTTTAATTAGCAATCAGTGAGTTAACAGCTAAAGTTTTTTCTTTCATTTCTTTGGGAAACTCTCTAGTTATTCATAAAGAAAGAACATTGCTCCTGTTTAAGAAAGAGAAGAGCAATTGTGGACAGAAACAAAAGAAGTTATATACCTTTGTATATTCTAGTTCTTGCCTCACTAACATCCACTTTTCCTTGGCATGTATTCCTATGTTTTCTACTATAGTTGTATATAAACTGCCTATTTCAATCTCTACCTGGTTACTTTCCTAGTTACCCTTTATAGATCTTGAAAACAGAGTCTAAATGTCTTGCTTATCTACTCAATTAGGAATTCAATGTGGACATCAAAATAAGGAGTCACCAAAGTGCCCAATAACTGGGCAAGGAAGAGCTGGGAGAATTTTCCAAGCTCTAAACACAGAAGAGCAAAATCTTAATTAGTAACAACAATCTAGGATGAGTGACTGTTTCATTGATTTTTTTTTTTTGCAGAAAAGTCAACCAAAAAACTATTTACATTTCAAGACTTTGTGTGAAAATTATGTTAAAATATTTCAATCAACTAAGCAACTGTCATTGCCTTTAGATTCTGACCCAATGGGCACAACATCTATCATTAAATCAGCCCAAGAAACAATAAAAAAAAATCTAAAACATCTTTTGAACTGTGTCTAACTTTGTGAAACAACGTCACATGTAAATTAGCAATATGCTCTTTATCTTTCATCTGTCTCAATTGTTGTTCCAGCCAGTCATTAGCAGGCAGGAGTTGAGAGTCCTATCTCCAGATCTTCTGATACTTTTTAACCAGCATCAGACCCAAGCGAGTGCTACTCTGTGTCAGCAGCACCACCACTTCTGACACAGAGCTGAGACTTTGTGCAAGAATAGAGCTATGGTTTTCCACTCCTTTAAGTCCTCTGCTATTTCCTTCCTCAGTGTTTTGTAATTTTCTCTGCAGAGGTCTTTTACTTCCTTAGTTAAATACATTCCTCGGTATTTTATTTTCTTTGTTTCTATTGTGAAGGGTATTGAGTCTTTGATTTGGTTCTCAGTTTGACCGTTGTTGGTGTATAGGAATGCTACTGATTTCTGTACGTTGATTTTGTGACCTGAGACTTTGCTGAATTTGTTTATCAATTCCAGTAGTCTCATGGCAGAACCATACCATGCTCATGGGTCGACAGAATCAACATTGTTAAAATATCTATACTACCCAAAGTGATCTACAGATTCAATGCAATCCCTATTAAAATGCCTACATCATTTTTTGCAGATCTAGAAAAAATAATTCTACGCTTCATATGGAACCAGAGAAGACACCGTATAGCAAAAGCAATCTTAAGCAAAAAGAACAAATTGAGAGGCATCAATTTACCAGACTTCAAGCTATACTACAAGGCTATAGTAACTAGAACAGCATGGTACTGGCACAAGAACAGAGTCATAGACCAATGGAACAGAAGCAAGAACCCAGATATAAAACCATCCTCATATAGCCATCTAATCTTGGACAAAGCAGACAAAAATATGCACTGGGGAAAAGAATCCTTATTCAATAAATGGTGCTGGAAAAATTAGATAGCCATATGTGGAAGACTGAAACAGGATCTGCACCTCTCACCTCTCACAAAAATCAACTCAAGGTGGATAACAGACTTAAACCTAAGGCATGAAACTATAAGAATTCTAGAAGAAAATGTTGGAAAAACTATTATGGACATTGGCCTAAGCAAAGAATTTATCAACAAGACCCCAAAAGGCAATCACAGCAACAACAAAAATAAATAAATGGGACCTGACCAAATTAAAAAGCTTCTGCACATGCCAAGAAAACTATCAAGAGAGCAAACAGACAACCTACAGAGTGGGAGAAAATACTTGCATGTTACAGATCCGATAAAGGGCTGATAACTAGAATCTATATAGAACTCAGGGAAATCAGCAAGAAAAAAATCAAACAACCCTATCAAAAAGTGGGCAAAGGACACAAACAGAAACTTTTCAAAAGCAGACAGACTAATGGCTGACAAACACATGAAAAAATGCTCAGCATCTCTAATTATCAGGGAAATGCAAATCAAAACCACAAGGAGATATCACTTATCTCCAGTGAGAATGGACTTTATCAAAAAGTCCCACAACAATATATGTTGGCATGGATGTGGAGAGCCAGGAACACTCCTACACTACTGGTGGGACTGCAAACTAGTACAACCTCTGTGAAAAGCAATATGGAGATACCTCAAAGAGATACAAGCAGATCTACCATTTGATCCAGCAATCCCATTACTGGGCATCTACCCAAAAGAACAAAAGACATTCTACAAAAAAGACATCTGCACTAGAATGTTTATAGCAGCACAATTCACAATTTCAAAGATGTGGAAACAACCCAAGTGCCCATCAGTACATGAGTGGATTAATAAAATGTGGCATATGTATACCATGGAGTTCTCAGCCATAAAAAACAAAGGTAGTCTAGCACCTCTTGTATTATCCTGGATGGAGCTGGAGCCCATTCTATCAAGTGAAGTATTGCAAGAATGGAAAAACAAGTACATGTACTTATCGTCAAATTGGTATTAACTGACTTAACTGACCAACACTTAAGTGCACATACAGTAGTAACATTCATTGATTGGGTGTCGGGCAGGTGAGGCAGGGGAGGAAGGGATGGGTACATTCACACCTAATGGGTACAGTGTGCTCTGCCTGGGGGTGGACATTCTTGAAGCTCTGACTCAGGTGGGGCAAAGGCAATATATGTAACCTAAACATTTGTACCCCCGTAATATCCTTAAGGAAAAAAAATTAAGAAAAATGAATAGAGTTATAGGCCAGGAGCTGAGAGCCACAAAAATGTGAGATAGTTTCCTTAAAGGTTAAAGAAAAAAAAAAAAAGAAGTCCTTAATTTGGAGAGTAACATGTTTTTTCTAACTCTTCCAAGGGAAGAAAGAAATATCGTATGGTTTGCTTTGTGTCTGTTCTATTGAATGCAAAGGGCAAACCTACTTAAACAACAACAATAAAAAAAAAAACGTGCGGAATCTCAGTTAATTAAAATGCAGATATATATTTTATTATTATTGCTATTTCTAAGTCTGCAAGGATCCCTTAAAGCTATAATCTCTAGATGTTGAGACTATACTATTTCTTTTCTGCTTATATTTTAGAGAGACTGACTAAACCTGTGTTTATAAGTGGTTTGTTTTTTCTTGCTATTCTGGGCTAACAAATATCTACAGAAGTCTTTATAAATCATCTTTTCCCTGTAGAAAGAAACATATGTCTATTAACATGTCTTATCCTGCAGAACTGGGAACACTGTGATATCTGACCTTTCAGAGATATCTATTTTTAAAATGCCCAGTGGCGTTCAAAGTTCACGTGCAAGCCCGAGAAGACCCACGTTGGGGTTTGAGGAGAGAGGCCCTTCTGTGCATACACACAACCCAATTCATTACATGTTAATAGCCCCATCCAACATGGACTTAAATTCTCTTTCTCTATCCTAGTCTTCTCTCCTTGCCTGAATTCCTTCTCTAGTTTCATATATACAAATATACAAGGCATGAGGAAATTAAGAAAGCATCTAAAGCCAAAAATATTCTTCAAGAGCATAAACTACTAAAAAGCCAGTCTTTGACACACTCTTCAAAGTTGTGTATTGTTCTATTAATTCAGTGCAAGTAAGTTTTTTTTCTATCCCAATGCACCTGAGAGCTCTGACAGGCTCCCATAAGTAATCGGGTCTCACCACAGCAGAGAGTCCCCAGTGGGCAGCCGCACAGCCCTGAAGGAGGACACATAAAGTTCCCCTAGAAGGAAAGGGAGTCTGCTAAAATCTAACTCTTTTTCAGCAGCCACCTCCTTTCTTTTAGCACTTCATATTCATATACTACCTAGAGCCTTTATGCTTCCTACCGGCTATACAGAATTCTTCTTCCTCTCAAGCAACGAAAGGTGTAATGATTTTTAAGTTCCAGATTACAAGTTCCTATCACATCTGCATTATTTTCTAGCCTTGTGACTTGATACAGTCTCTTAGCTGATTCAAATCTCTATTTTCTCATCTGTAATTGGAGATAAAAATTTCTCTGCCTATTTCATAAAGTCCTTGTGAAAATCAAATATTATATGAAAACTATAAATATATACATGAAAAGCAATAAAACTGTCATTCTCCTAAAATTATTCAAATTCAAACTCAAAAAACAGAGAACACGTAAGTATACCACCTCTTTCATGATTACATGCAATTTATAAGCATAAAAGACTATAGATTTTTTCCTGTGCACCATCTGGGGAATGGTCACGCTTGAATGTTCCGACTCGGAGGGATAGGGGGTGGGGGAAGGGGATGGGGGTATAACTACATGATGAGTGCAATGCGCAGTGTCTGGGTAATGGACACGCTTGAAGCTCTGACTCGGGGGGATGGGTGGGACATGGGCAATATATATGACCTGAACTTTTATACCCCCATAATAAGCTGAAATTAAAAAAAAAAAGACTATAGAAAACAAGGAAACAGGTTTACTCACATCTGGAAATTAATCATGGCATTAGCATTCTGGCCAGATCTAATAACCATGCTTACCTGTCTCAGAAAGCAATTTTGTAGCTTCCAGCACTTTCTCAGTATAAACCCCAGCTTCATAGTTCTCCATCTCAGCATTGATGATGTGTATGACTCGAGCTGCCCGGCCCCTGATGGCTCCCGCAGTCCGATCCAGAGTGTCCACATCCCCCTCTTGGAGGGCTATCACACACTTGTTCACATCCTCCAAGATGTGGTTTTCTATGGAAAGGACACATGTGCATTTAGATAACTTTACAGCACTCAGAACTTAACCATCCTATCATTGATTCATCAACTATCACAAGCCCTTGCCTTGCTCAGCACAATATACGCCTAGTAATACTGAAGTGGTACTTAAAGGATATATTAATAGTTAATAATTATGATAGTGATTCTTAAACTTGATCATCAGTTAGCATCACACAGATTGTTGGGTGTCATTCCTAGTTTCTGATTCAGTAGGTCTGAGTTGGGGCCAAAGAAACTGAGTTTCTACCAAGTTCTCAGGTGATGCTAATGCTGCTGATTTGGGACATTTTGAGGACCACTGACTTAAAGAACATCCCTCTCCCTTTGTTCCAAAGTTTGAGACTTACTACATGAGATGGTCTTTTAGGAGTTGTTGTGACAGATACCACAAAGTCAATCTGACCGAGTAAAATAATTTCTAAATATGACCAGAGTCAAAGCTTTGAGTACATGTTTGTTTAATAATGTTTTTATTAAGGAAACATTTAAGGGAAAGTACAGAATGAACAATTATCACCCCATTAGTCTTTAAAAGTCATGTCATGCCATAAGAAAACTGATCAGGTGAAGAGAATCACAGAATTTCCCACAATTAAAATACAATCTGGTTTTATGGCTGGTTCCTCAGATCAGAGTCAAAGTCAGCATCACTCTCATGTCATTGCCCAAAGTAGAAACCAAGCAAGCAGGAGGGGAGGCTTCATTCTCTACTGACAGAGAAAATAGAGGATCTGGTCCCTTACAGTATACAAAGTGCACAATTTTATGTTTCCCACGTCCAATGTGAGATCCATAATTATGTCCCTTGAACATTCTTTAAGAAGTAGAATTCTAAGGAAATGTTCAAGAAATTTAGTGCTCTATGGAAAGAAGAAAAGAATTTGAGTTGAAAATACACAAACTGTACAGGACTGAATGTTTATGTTTCCCCAACATTTATATTTTGAAATCCTAACTCCCAAAGTGAAGATATTAAGAGGTGGGGACTTTGGGAAGTGATTAGGTAGTGGGCAGAACTCTAATGAATGAGATTAATGCCCTTATAAAAGAGACTCCAGAGATCCCTCACTCCTTCTGCCATGTGAAATTAAAGCGAGAAGACTATGAGGAAGTAAATCCTTACCAGTACCTTTATCTTGGACTTCCCAGTCCCTAGCATCAGTAGAAATAAATTTCCATTGATGATAAGCAACCCAGATTATGATTTTGTTTAAGTGGCCCAAACACATTAAGACATAAACACATATAAACATGTCCTTTAATAAATACAATAGCACAATTTTAAAAATAGCCTTAAGTAACACACAAACCTTTTAAAATTATAACTGCCAAATTCAATGAATAATGTATAAGAGATTAAAATAAATTATTACCTCTTTAGGAAATTTTTAGGGCTAGCTCTAATTTTAAAGTTCCAAAAGAAGGAAAGGTGGGAGGGTACCCAGAAAATCCCAGTCTTCACTAGGGATCTCTCTTTCTTTTCTTTTTTTTTTTTTTTTTTTTTTTTTTTGAGACAGAGTCTCACTCTGTTGCCCAGGCTAGAGTGAGTGCCGTGGCGTCAGCCTAGCTCACAGCAACCTCAAACTCCTGAGCTCAAGGGATCCTCCTGTCTCAGCCTCCCGAGTAGCTGGGACTACAGGCATGCGCCACCATGCCCGGCTAATTTTTTCTCTATATATTTTTAGCTGTCTATATAATTTCTTTCTATTTTTAGTAGAGGTGGGGTCTCGCTCTTGCTCAGGCTGGTCTCGAACTCCTGAGCTCAAATGATCCACCCACCTCGGCCTCCCAGAGTGCTAGGATTACAGGCGTGAGCCACCGCGCCCGGCCGGGATCTCTCTTTCATTAAACGAAGCACTCAGAGGAAATATTTGTTCTTTTAGGACATTGGGTAGAAAAATCACTAAGTATAATTGACTTTTCAAAAAGAATACCCATTTTGACCTTATACAATATGATTTCCAAGCCATTATGAATTTCTGATTTTTATATTGTCTAGTTCTTTATTTCAACTATAAATTAGAAGAAACAATGGAATAAAGTAGAATAACAACATGTTTAAGTTTTAATATTCAGATTTCTTAAACTCAAAAAGTAGTACTTTCTAAATGTTAATATTTTCTAGAATGAAATAGAAAAAAATAAAACAGATGTAAGAATATAGATTTATGAAGTTTTCATTTTGGTTAAGGAAGCTCTGAAAACCATCCATTTATGAGATCTTGGATTGTATCACATGAACTCACCTAAAAGGACACTTCAGAAAAAGATTTCCTTGAATGAAACTTGGTATGGGATCTCAGATACGAAAGTTTGATTCAAATAAGCCTCTCTTACTGTACTGCTTGATTTCTTGAGATAATTAAAATGTGTCCTGGCTCCTAAAAGAGAGCAACTGGAAGGGTCTTCGTGTCAAAAACACGGGTTCAGCTGCTATTTTGTTTGAATTACATAGTAGTATATGGCATAGTTACTATTTTTCTGTGCATAGTTTAAAGATGGTATTTGAGTTGAATGCAAAAGAGTGAGAAATCTGTTAATTACATTAGATAGTGATAGTAATTTCTCTGAAGTTAATAAAAATTTTTAAGAAGTTCTTAGAAGCCCATTCATGATCCAATGTATTAAAATGAAATGATGGGGTCTTTAAAAAAAAAAATTCTAAAAATTGTATATTTCTCAATTATGCAATTTAATTAAGATGCCCCCCAAAAGATATGTTTTTATAGCTATTAGTATACCTATTTGAAGAAAACCAACATAGGCCAAAAATCCATAATAATGAAAATACTGTTTTTAATTAGTCCAATCAACTAATTTGTTAAATGGTTAGTGGGGCTAATTAGTGTGAATAAAGTATCACTTTTACAATTTACTAATTGACTAATTTTTATGAATTTTTTAAGTGTTAAGATACAGTCACGCACTGCATAACATTTCAGCCCACGACAGACCACATATATGACTGGTAGTCTGATAAGATTATAGAACTATAGTTTTATTATAACCTGTTTATATTTAGATATACAAATACTTACCATTGTGTTCCAGTTGCCTACAGCATTCAGCACAGTAACATGCTGTACAGGTTTATAGCCTAAGAGCCATCAGCTGTACCATATAGCCTAGGTGTGCAGTTGCCGTACCATCTAGGTTTGTGCAAGTACACTATATGGTGTTCGTACAACAAAGTCACCTAATGACTCATTTCTTAGAGCATATCTCTGTTAAGCGACACGTGACTGTAGTTTACTCAGTGTTTCCCAACTTTCCCTAATTAAAGTCCCTTTCTATGGAAAAATGAATCACAATTCCCTTATGATAGTAGTTACATTGATGGATGGTATACATGTAAAAGCTACTACGATTCAGAATGTTTTAAAATAGACTTGTATTTTATTAGATACCAACAACGTATAGGCATGTCTTGTTTTATTGTCCTTCACTTTATTGCACTTCAGATTTTTTTTTTTAATGAAATTGAAAGTTTGTGGCAATCCTGCATCCAGCAAGTCTATCAGTACCATTTTTGCGGGAGCATGTTCACTTCATGTATCTGTGTCACATTTTGATAATTCTAATATTTCAATTTTTTATTATTATATCTGTTACTGTTATCTGTGATCAGTGATCTTTGTTACTATTGCAATTGTTTTGGGAAGCCACAAACCATGTGCCTATAAAGTGGTATATTTAATAAACGTGCATGTTCTAACTGCTCAACCAACAGGCTCTTCCCTTGTTTCTCCCTCTTCTTCTGGGGCCTCCCTGTTCCCCGAGACACAAAAATATTGAAATAAGGCCAATTAATAACACCACAATGGCCTATAAGTGTTCCAGAAAAAGGAAGAGTAGCACACCTCTCACTTTACATCAAAATCTAGAAATGATTACACTTAGGAAGAAGGCATGAAACAAGTCAAGAGAAGCCAAACGTTTTAGCCTTCTTTTGATAAACAGACAAGTTGTGAATGCAAAGGAAATATTCTTGAAGCAAATTAAAAGTACAACTACAGTGAACACACCAATAATATGAAAGTGAAACAGTCTTATTGCTGATATAGGGAAAGCTTTAGTGATCTGGATAGAAGATCAAACCATTCACAACATTCCCTTACGCCAAAGCCTAATCCAGGGCAAGGTCTTAACTCTCTTCAATTCTAAGAAGGCTGAGAGAGGTGAGGAAGCTACAGAAGAAAAGCTTGAAGCTAGCAGAGATTGGTTCATGAAGTTTAGGGAAAGAAGCCATCTACATAACATAAAAATACAAGATGAAAGTAGCAAATGCTCATGTCGAAGTTGGGGAAGTTACCTAGAAGATCTAGCTAACATCACTGATGAAGGTGGTTATGTTAAACGACAGATTTTCAATGTATACAAATTAACCTTTTATTGTAAGAAGATGCCATCTAGGACTTTCGTAGCTAAAGAGAAGAACTTAATGACTGGTTTCAAAGCTTCAAGAGACAGGCTGACTCTCTTGTTAGGGGTCAACAGCTGGTGACTTTAAGTTGAAGCCAATGCTCATTTACCATTCTGAAAATCCTAAGGCCCTTCACAATTATGCTAAATCTACTGCCTGTGCTCAATATATGGAGCAACAAAGCCTGGATGACAGCACATCTGTTTATAGCATGATTTAGTTAATATTTTAAGTCCATTGTTGAGACCTACTTCTCAGAAAATTAAAAAAAAAAATTTCTTTTAAAATATTGCTGTTCATTGACAATGCAGCTGGTCACCCCTTGTCCAAGAGCTCTGATGGAGATATACAAGGAGATTAATGTTTTCATGCCTGTTAACAAAATATTCTTTCTGCAGCCCATGAATCAAGAAGTAATTTTGAGGTTCAGATATTATTTGGAAAATACATTTCATAATGTCATAGCTGAAATAGGTAGTGATTCTTCTGATGGATCGGGGCAAAATAAACTGAAAACCCTCTGGGAAGAATTCACCATTCTTGATGCCATTAAGAACATCCATGATTGATTAATGGGAAGAGGTCAAAATATCCACATTAAGAGGAGTCTGGAGGAAGCTGACACCAATCCTCACAGATAACATTGAATGGTTCAAGAATTCAGTGGAGAAAGTAACTGCAGATGGGGTAGAAATAGCAAGAAAACTAGAATTAGAAGTGGCGCCTCAAGATGTGAAGAAACTGCTACAATCTCATGGTAAAACTGGAGCAAATGAGTTGTTTCTTAGGGTTGAGCAAAGAAAGTAGTTTCTTGAGATGGAATTTACTCCTGGTGAAGATGCTAGGAACACTGCTGAAATGAAAAAGGATTTAGAATATTATGAAAACTTAGTTGGTAAAGCAGCAGCAGGCTTTGAGAGGATTGACTCCAATTTTGAAAAAAAGTTCTACTGTGGGTAAAATGCTATCAAACAGCCTCATGTGCTACAAGAGAAATCTTTGTGAAAGGAAGAATCAATCAATGTGGCAAACCTGATTGTTCTCGTATGTTAAGAAATTGCCACAGCTACTCCAATCTTCAGCAACCACCATCCCAATCAGTCAGCACCATCTACATGGAGGCAAGACCCTCCACCAGCAAAACGATTACGATTCAGTGAAGGGTCAGGATGATTGCTTTTTTAGTAGTAATGTATTTTTAATTAAAATATGTACATTGGTTTTTAAGACATACTACTGAACACTTAAGAGACTATGGTATAATGTAAATATAACATTCACATGTACTGGGAAACCAAAAAATTTGTTTAGTGGGCTTCTTTGCCACATGGGCTTCCTTGTAGTGGTCTGGAACCAAACTTGCAATATCTCTGAGGTATGCCTGTATTTGACAAAGAGCTGTACCTATCCATGTAGACATGAACGTGGACTTTATGTCAAATGACTATATATTTGGTGTATATGTGGATTCCTGGACCCCGGGTAATAACATCCCTTTCTACTCCCTGCACATTCATATCTGGGGCCCACAGTCAGGAAGCACACTGGGCTAGTGTATCTCAAGAAGAGCAGTTAATTATTTGAAGCAGAATCCACACCCGTTTCATACCTGCATTCCTGACAGTGTCATACAGACAACAGGCAATCAAAGAAGAGACAGTGAATGAATGTTCATTGAAAAGGGGCAATTAATGACATTTCTACTTTATGGTATTTTGAAGAGAAAGAACTCATGAAGTAAGGAGATACAGGAATGCCATTCCCCCTAGAAAAGGATAGAGGCAAAGGTAGTAATAAAAGGCACATGTATTCCAGAGATCACTCCATTGCTGGGAAAAACTGCCCAGGTACTTAGGATGGCACACTCTGATTTAAGTGTATCAAGTGTGGTATTTAATCATAAAACATTTGCAACTTATCTTGTGATAAACATCCTTAAGTTTTTCCAACATTACTATTTGAGAAAAGATGTAATTTTGTTTTAAGAATGAATGATGAACAAACTACTTGATAATTATAAACTATAAGGCTATAGTTTCTCAATTCAAACAAGTTCATTCTGTGAATTTTTAGAATAACTTAAGACTACAGAATTAAAAAAAAAAAAAAAGACAAACAAAACAAAACTCCTGGATATTATGGGATGAAGTTAATAGCTTTTTTAGACCTTGGATTTCTCTGTTTTGTGAGCCAAACCCAAGAATTAAACTGTCACATGATTAATGCCAAGAGGCTCATTTTGAAACACTATTAAAAATTGTAGTTTTTGCACAGTAGGAAAAGTTTAAATGTTCTAACACAGCCATTTCACTTTTTTACGATCACAGGCCACAGCTGAAAATTGGTTTTGCTCCTGTAATGTTAATCGCTAGCATCATTGCTCCCCAAACTTGTTGCATTTCATATGGACACATTAAACATTCAGATACACAAGTTCAGGTAGCATAAAAAAATACTATAGTCTTTTAAAAACAAAGATCTGTTTTTATTGTTTTTTAAATAGAGTTTTCTGCCAGAATAAATATTCCTCTAAGAAGAAACTGATACATAAAATGCCATTAATGTCATTCCAAAATATCTCCTGGGCCAAACTTGCAATTTACTGACGCAAATGTTTGGCTCCATCTCAGAGAGAAGATGAGAAGTAGTTTCCCCAACTATTGGGCTGTGTCCACAGCCTACCAGCAGGACAGAGTGGGCTGTGTCATTATTTGTCAAACTCTGTCTGTGGAAAGGTGCCTGCTGCCTCTGTCAACTCCAAAGGCATGCTCCAGCAGGCCCTGCCAAGCTGGCTCCCTGACAGTGCCTGTACACTCTCCTGTCGTGGCATGCCACGGCACTTGTACCACTGGGGTTGGACCACATGGCCTTATCAGTGGAAGCCAAAGCCTTTTCTCATTGCTGGTAGTAATGAGATGCACAAAGGAATAGCAGGGAGAAGGGGAGCAAAGAGGCAGGTCTTGGGGGAAGAGAGTTAAGACAAGCTTTGCACTACTGAGAAAGTCTGAGTTAAGACCTCCCCACCCTCATAAATTTTGGTACATGCATTTAAAAAGAAAAAAAAGAGGATAAGTTTTAAGTTCTAAAATGATTCCTCACTGGAAAAGGCAATATATGAGTATTTCCTATTTATTTGTAGGTAGAAGGGGATGCAGAAGACTTCCAGGGGCTGTCAGGATCACTCTGTGAGATCTGAGATCGAATGAGAAGGGCTCCTGCCTCTTTTGGAAGGCACCATGTTATCCTGGCAAAAACTTACTGGATTCTAGAAAGTCATTTAGTATTAATGGACACTTTCCTCTTCCCCATTACCCAAATCCCCCACGTGGCTAATCCAAACTATTTCTAAGCACCTATAAGAGATGCATTTTTTGAGTATCGTTTACAGTGTTAGGACTCAGCTATCAGCAAAACAAACAAGCAAAAAAACCCAGGAATGGTAGCACATTGAGGTGTTTCTTCAGCCCACCCCTAGATATGAAGGTATTTAAATGATAGTTGCTTTGACAAGTCATCAAAATAAAGCACCTTGGGAATAAAAAACAAGACAGGTTTCTGAAAGGGATTAGAGATTCAAATGAGGATACCAGAGGTGGGGAAGGAAGCTGAAATGAAAGTAGAAAGCACCAAAGGAAGTCTCCCTTCTATCTTGACTTATTGAGAGCTATAGAGTTTCTGAAAAGAAGATGATCTGGGTTTTAATACCATCTCTGCCCAGTTACCTATCCTCTTAATGACTTAAAAAAATTTTTCTCAAAGGAAGACTTAGGATACTAGTATCCCTTTTATAGAAGTTTGGTGAGAATTAGAGCAAACAGCAGACAGTCAGGTGAATTATAGACATTGCATACACATTAGCTCATTTTTCCCTTCTTCCATCACAGAAAAGTTGGCTTTTCGATTATCCATCAAATCTACAGATTCAACTATGCTGTTCTCAGATAAACCTTAAACACAAGCCCCTGGTGGGAATTCATGGACTGTTTCTTTATTAAAAGAAAGGCTGCGACTAGAAAAATTTTCCAAACATGATGGCTTCCTCCCAGGAATCACTTCCACGCTGTTGCACTCAGAGGTCCTGTCTGCCTGTTTCCCGCCAGCAGTGACAAGATCCCTCCCTCTCTGGCTTCAGGCTGCCAAGAACCAGCAGGTCTTCAGGGCTAATGCGGCCTGAGTCGGCAGGTGTGAGTTCTATACACCTGTGAGTAAAATCAACACCTGGCCAATTTGAATTTAAGGGTCACTTGGTTCTTTTAAATGCCTCACAAAGGAGGCTGATGTTTCCAGTGACCTCCTCCTCACAAAGATTCTTCCAGGTTAACTATGCTAAATTTCTTTGGTCAAATATGTTTGGAAAAAGGCCCATGAGCTGGCTGGTAGACCAATATTGAAACAGACTTGATGAGTCCTGAGAAAGGTCAAATTGACTCCACCGATAATCAAATCTACTAGCATCCTCCAGTCTGGCTTCATTTACAAAAAAAGTTACAATTTTGAGTGATGATTAGTTACATTTTCTTTCACTCATTTCCTTAATACAACTTTATAGACAAGTGCTCAAAGCCTCAATAGCTCTCTAGTGCCTTCTAATAGGTTAAATCTGCAGCTTATATTTCTACCTGTCTTATCACAAAACTTCATTTATTGGAAAAATGACCCACTTAATATAACCAAATAGGAATAACTGATTGCCTATTTTTAAGACATAAACTATGTCTTAAAAAACCACATGTGTTGTTGACCGTGGCCAATTAACCAATCCCATATTTCATGGTCCTTTTTTACATGGAGGATTTAGATGTCTCAAAAGGCCATCCTGCTTAAAAATCTCCAAAAACTAAAAAGGAATCTAAGCCACCTTAAAAAATCTGTTCCCCTCCAATTCCTTGAGACTTGGTGTCTTAAAATAATGTACATGCCAAAAATAATTTAAGAGGGTGTTATAATCATATTTGTAGAGTTGATTAAAAGCTCAAAGGGACAAGGAGAGCACTAGAAACACACACCCATGACATTTGTGAGATATTCCTTATCTCATCCCTATCATCCCGTTACCCTCCTGCAGCTGCCTTATAAGGAGCTGTTGGTGGTCATTACCTGAGACAGAGAGGAAGTCATCCACCGAGGTGATGTCATCCACAGCCTCTGTTAGCACTCGGACCTGCTTCTCCCACTGGTCCTTGAAGACGTCCATGTTATCCTGAGCGACTTTGCTCTGTGGCCGGGCGGCCAGTGTGAGAGCAGCATTGATGACCTATTTGTTAGAAACAATCCGGGGACATGATGACCACACTCTTCAAAAGAGGAACGAGCAGGCCAAAGACCATGTTGAAACCCCCCACCCTGTAGGCTCTACACATGAATGGTTTCTTAGTGTTCAGAAGGAAAATCAAAAACATGGAAGATAAAGTAGGTTATCAACTACCATTAGTTTTTGTTTGCTTTGCTTCTTTTTAAGACGTAACAATTAGCCTTTAGGTTTCCAAAAGTATTTACTGGACAAACCCTACGCACTTAGCACAGATATGGAAGAAACATAACTCTTGCTTTCCACATGTGCAAGCTCGTAATTTAGTTGCTGGGACAAGGTAAATAGATAGGGAGCATTGAAATCACAACCTAAAACAAAGAACAAAGTCATTGTGGGTGGAAGAGACAATAACTGCCATAGTAATTCTGAAAAGACTGGAGTAGTTAGAGATTTTTGAGAGAAGTAGAACTTGAAACAGCCCATAATTGAGGTTTAGCATTTTCCAGGGAGAGGAAAGGGGGCAAGGAAAGGAGGGACATGAGGGCTGGAGCATAGAGGGTCCCAAGTGTCAGGTCACCAGTGGACGTTTCAAACACAGTGAATACGGCTTACCTGAGGACACAGGCTGTCAATCTGGGTGGCTGCCATCCGGACTAATTTCACCCCTTCCTCATTGTTGGAGATGGAACAGGCCAAATTGGCAACCTGTATTGAAGAGGATTTACATGAAAGACATGTGGAGGAAAAGGGGAAATAGAGTGTTGCGTGGCCTTCCACCTTCTCTGGAAAGTGTCGCTTCCAGGAGAATGCTTTCACAAATACGACAAGGGCACCCTTCAGCATTGAAGCAAATATTACTTCTTATGCTAATTTAGGCATTTCTGTCAGAAGAGCAGAGTTCTTATAACATACTGTTTCAAGATTCTTAACCATATAAAATGATACATTTTAACTGGGTTGTTTTCAATTGTTTTCCCTCGTAGACTGCCCTGATCTCCCTACACTCTCAAGCCCCCTAAGACTCAAGTAGAAAACTCTATTATCTTGGCCACATCGAAACTCAACTCTGACCAGTGAGAGAAATGCTACAGGCAGTGCTTTGGACTTAAAAGAAACTCACAGTTAGCTGAAAATTACCGTGCTCTGCCCAAGGGATCCCAGATCTGCCTGAAGACGCCAGTCCACGAGTAACCAACCCAAATGCTTTTAGGAGCTGGGCAGGTATGAGAAATGTGCAGAAAAAGCTGGTGGTATACATTCAATAGGCAATGGTGGGGTATATAGTAAAGTAAAACATGCAGGTCTAGTATAAAGACATTTAAATTTGATTTTTTTTAAACTGTTATACCAGCCAAAACAGCTGAACCAAATTCAAGTTCCCAGGTCAAGTGGTTCAACTTGTGGCATTCCTTGTCTTCAAGGAGTGAGTTGGTAATACAAGGGTAGATTGTCCAAGGTCAACAGTACACAAAGCCACCATCAAAACATGGATCAGTCCCATCAGGCTGGTACCCAGAGGACAGGAGAATGGGGATTAGTACAGTCAAAGAGAAAAAAGGACAGCAAGCGCTGGGGCAAATAGAGCAAGTGACTATCAGAGAGAGGAGCCCCAGAGCCCCTCGGCCGCCTGCCCTTTTGATCCTGTTCACCTCTCTTCTCCAAAATCAGGCTGCTTTCCTATGATGCCTTAATGCCCAAGGAGATTAAAATGTGCTACCTATGCTCATAGTTCCTAGAGTGGAATAAACCTTAGTTGGGCAAAATGAAGACATGGGGAGAGTACAGAACTGGAGATCCGAGGCCCAACCACTAACCAGCTCTGTAAGTCATTTCACATTTGGAGGACTGCTCCTTATCAGCAAAATGAGGCAGGTTGATGGTGATAGCAAGGATATTTTTAAGATAACTTCAATAAATCCTTAGTGTGAAGAATACTGTTTTGAAGCTTTTAAGGAAGATGAAGGATGCATTATGCCTATTACAGTGAGAATGTATAGGAGAAATTGCAGCTGAATTGAGTTCCAAATATCATGTAGTTTCTTATATTTTATAGTTTAACTTTGATTCTTCAGATACTTTGAAAACTAAGTAAAATAGTGAAAATTAAGTGTGAAAAGATATTTGCTTTCTTGGGCCCATTCACAGGAAAGGATACTACACACCCAGGGGCATGAAGCTGCTTAGAAACAGAGCAGGGACCAGTAATGCAGGTCTCTCTCAATTTCAATTCTTTTTGTTATATCACATTTTCTTCACTCTACGTGGATTAATGTTTGTTATATTTGTATTAGATATTCTAGCACAATTTATACTGCAAGTTCCTGATTCAGTGCATGACACAGAATTGGTGTTTCATAGGTGTTTATTAAATGAATTAAACAATAGCTCTTAAATTTAGAATTTACTGTATACAGTAATTTGGAATGCACCATGGATAAAAGATACTCTCAAAGATATATTGAGTTATACGTTTAATTTGGCTAGACAAATTTTTATCGTCAAACAGATATTCACCAACTCTATGCTATTAAACAATGGTTCCTACATTCTGGTTTGTGGTATGAATTCAGAATGCAGTATCCCCTAATACAGAATGGCATGCAACAAAAAAAATAAAATATAATAAAATAAAAAATAATAAAATCAGGATAGTATGAGAATTTTCCGGAAAGAAAGATATAAGTATTTAAATTTCTGTTTTTTAATCTTCAGTCAAGCTCTTTTTTTTTTTTTACATCTGCTTTTGAATGACCTTTCATTCTAGGAAGTAGTGATAATTTTAGAAGATGATTTTGCTTTTTACTATCCTTGCTTGGTGTGAGAGACTCGAGATCACACTTTTGCAAACAGTGAACAATTGCTAAAGAGTTTAGCACAACAGTATGAAAACTTAAATGCTTCAGGAATCAAGTCTATGGGTAATATTTTCTTGCGTGTCTATAAGAAAATACTAGCATGCTCAATGAAATAATGGCTGTAGACTAAGTCCTGATTAGCTGTTAACATGTAAAATAATAATAATAAAAAAGCACTAGATATTATGTGTCTTCTGAATGACAACGTAACACTACTTATGAAATATTCTTGCCAAAAATAAAATAAATCCTGGAAAGGATCAGCCCTTGTGATCAACTTTCAATTTACAGAAATTTAAGAGACATGTTTCTTTGTCTCTTAAATTAAAATGACATAAATGTAATCATAAAAATCCTGATGGTCAGAAACTGGGGGGAAAAGTAGTAGACCTTATTTTTGTCCCGAATAAACTATAATAGACATATACATACAGAAGTATGTAAATAAATGCAAAAATAAAAGTACATTTATGAAATCATCAAGGAAATTTAAGTATTGGCTAAACACTGATAATGATATTAAGGAGTTAATATTTTGAAGTGTACTAATGGTACTTTTATTATTTTTTTAGAGGCCATAGCTTTTAGAGATATATAATCAAGATGTTTTTAGATAAAATGATATGTTTGGGATTGGCTTCACAATTATCTAGGGTTGGGGAAATGAGTAGAGCTATAGAAAAAAAAACAAGATTAGTTTATAATTGTTGAAGCTGGGTGATAGCATATGATGGTTCATTACACCTTCTCTACTTTGAGATATGCTTGAAATTTTCCATAATAAAAAATATCTTTGGAAAAGTAGCAACCACAACCTATTATATCACCAGCTCTAATAAAATACTTTCTTGCATCTGTATGAGTCTCAAGGGAACATAGCATGTATCAGAGAAACCCGAGTGTGGTTTGGAGTTGAGGCTTGCAGACGGTGGAAGAACAGCTGCCCGAACACAGAAGAGGAGTACTCTAACTGGACTGTCAGTCGCAGCTGTAGCTCTCCAGACAGACAGCAGAAGGCAGCAGACAGAAGCCAACTCTGGGGGACTTAGAGCTCAGAAGAACTGGACTCTTATACACGGGAATGCCAACCAGTAACTTCCACACAGTGAAAATAAACTTCTCTTGGTATATCTTTTGAAATGTTTTCTCATCCCTTGTTTAAATAAACTCTGTTATGGCTAGGTCTCATGTGGTAACCTCATCGCCTAACAGAATTTTAGTAGGAGGACAGCGCTAGCCATTCTTGGTAACAATAAAGAGCTGGCAACTCTCGATAGTTCTACCGTTATTTATTCTCTTTAGTTTTCCTGATCCATAAATCCTACAGTCTGGCAGCCTCTACTCTGCAATGTGTTCCTGCTGTTTAATTCCACTTTAAAATCAGAATTTCATTTACCTTGTATTGTTTTTCTGAAACATTTTGAAACTACTTCCAATACGACGCTAAGGATTTCAGTATCTCCAGAGGCAAGCTCACATATTTTAAATTGGTCATGGACTTGATCCAAATCTCTACTTTCCTTTTTTTCCTTTTAGCTTGGCTTTCTCTGCCTCTCACTGGACCTATTGGCACCGTGGTGACTCTGGACATGGTTTTATGTATTTTGATTTCTAGCATTCTGTCAGCAAATGATTCTAAGCTTTAGTCTCTGAGGCAGCTCCCCCCATCGACAATGTAGCCTGAAATGCAGCTAACACTTCCACATCAGCCCAAGACGACTGCACAGAGTAGGTATCTGATAATCGTTTTTAACTACCTGTTCTTTAACTATAGCTCTGATGTTATAGTATTAGAAACTCTTTAGTAAAATAAAATGTCTTTTTTTTTTTTTTAAAGCCTATTTAGTTTCTCCTCTATGGTTAATTTCACATGAAAAATGGTGGGGGAGGGGGAGAGGTGTGGAGAAGGAGGGCAAGGTAGACTAGAATTTTTAGAATTTAAAAACATTAATGTGAGCAAAAAAGCAGACAATAGACAATTAACAGATTGCAACCCACAAGACATTGAGCAATACGATTAGATCTGATGGAATTTTGAAACATGCTTGAGTCCACCGAGCAGGTAACATGTATGCAACATACATGCCTGGCTGGCTCTGCCCTCTGCTTTTTCCACTCTTGAATTATTTACAACTTAACTGAGGCAACAAGATTTAATCGCCTTCCTAGAAGCTTAGAAAGCAATAAGGCGTATCATTAAGTATTAAATTTTGAGCGACTTAGATTGACTTGGGATTTTTCAAAGTGGAATAGGCCATGACTATAGGTGCAGAGCTCACTATCAAGCCAATTGTACTAATTCCCCATCAACATATTATGAAAAGAAGGTCTCCTCCATGACTTCTGAGAGCACAATGGATATGGGCAGGTAAAAGCTGAGAAGACTGGACCAGTCTTCTATCTCTCACTTAGTATCTTAAGAAACCCAGTTGTCTTAGGGGAAAGGAGCCCAGCAGCCACCACTACATTGTGTACTGCTGACTATGAGGACTTGAGGAGTTCAAAACCAGATGTAACCAGGACTCCTGGGTGGGGATCAGTAAACACATTATGGAGACGTGAGGTATCCATCTCACAAGATTGCTTTTCTGATTGCCTGTTTGGCACAACTTTCTGGATGCTCAATGATTATATTTTTTGCTCTTCTAGGGGCACACTATAAGCAAGTGAGTAGTTACACTAACAATATCATTAGCAGGATGATAAGGAAATAAACCAGCAAGGAGAACTGATACCGATTCTTCTAAGAAAGTACAATTGGCATCTATTCTCTAACTAACCCTTGAATAATCACCCTGGTGGACCAACACCAGAGTGGCAGTATTCCTGCAACACTGATGGGACAACTAAAATTGACAAAATCAAAAACATCAGAAACCATCCTAACAGTAGATCATGACCATTTAAAAATGCAAGATTTTTTAATCACACATATCCCTACACAGCTTACAGCTACTGATGAACCATGCACAGTGGCTGCATGGCTCAGTTTTGTGTGGACACTACCACAGAAAAATGGCTCTGTCTCAAAGTGCCACAGTCTTGTCTGAGCACTTTCAAGAATCACCAAAATGCTTGCAAGGCTGAGCGTCAATTAGATATTGAACACCTCTGCTAATAAAGTATTTAGGCATGTAACTCCAAAATGGTATGAGGTGTATCAGAAAAATGAGAACGTTTCTCCTTTTCTGGCCCTGGAAATCAAATTATTGTTAATATTTGTAATTCTGTTCAATGCCAGACACCAGCACATATTCAGTGCATTCAATCCCTAAACACTGTATCATTTCATTAATTTTTACAGCTTTAGGTATCATATTGGTGTTTTAAGAAGAGCTTGCTATTGAAATAAAGCAGAATAGTAATTCGAAGGGCCATAAAGCACTTGCTCCTTCTGTTAGTATTTCATCATTATTATAAATTTGAAGATAAAATGAACTTATTTACTATTACAAGGGAATTATTTGAATTTATAGTCATGTGGCCCTATAAACCACAGAGAGAAGGGATGGTGGCACAAATTTCACGCAAACTGTTGCTCTCTATAACCATCATTGCCCTGAAGAGGGCTGTGGTCTCAATCTGAAGGTCTATTTGCTCATCTGTGCTGATATAATTAGTACACAAAAAGGCATCACATATGCCTATCTTATATGAACCTCAAGTTTCCTCCAGAATACTCCTCCTAGATCACAGACGGAATGTTATAATTCAGTAGAGATGAAATGATACACCTCCCTAAAACCTTTGAGAGGCAAGGCAGAAGGCACCGATATTAAGACAAAGGGATCTAGCCTTAAGACAACAATGGGCTTCCACGGAGGTGGGCACAAGAGTAGAAGTCCGGCCACCTTCAAAACTGGACTTGAGGAGAGCCCAGTCTGGCTGTCCAGGAGAAGTGGCAGGAGTGTGTCTCTTTTGTGCTGAGGTATTATGGAATCCTTGTAAAATGCAGCTGCCTCACACTGGGATAAGTTGATCAGCCTGATTAACAGTAACTACAGTGCTGAAGGATGGAGGAGACTTAAATAGCAGGGATAATTTGATCAAGGAAGTATGGTTCAGTAGAGGTCGGCAGCTGGTGGTGACAGAAGGACACTGGGGGACAGGAGACAGTGACAAACTTTTTCTGGCTTCTGTTTTAAATGACCTCTCTAACACATCTCACACTCTTGATCATTCTACATATTTTAAATTTTTAAAAAATCATTAATTGGTAAGAGCCTGGGCTTTGGAGTCAGGCAGCTCAGGGTTTATGTTTTGACTCTTATTCTTGTAGCTAGGCAAGGTGCTTTCCATCTCTGAGCCTCAATTTTCTCCATTATGAAATACAAAAATAAAACAACAGCATCTGCCCCATAACGTTGTTATGAGATGAGAAATGGATAGAACAGATAACCCAGCACCAAGTAAGCATTTGACAATTTTTTCGCAGTATGCTTTTTGTGATACCTATTGAAAAAATATTTTAATGGCATTATCCAATCACTGATTTATTTAGACATTCGGTACATACTGAGTGCCTATATATGCTAGACACTGAAGATACAACTTACATATTACTCATGCCCTAGAGGAGCTTATGTTATGGTGGGAATATAGAATATAACCAAGTAATGTACTTAAAATTTTATGTCAGAAGGGGGCAGAGCAAGATGGCAGAACCTCCAGCAATCATCCCTCCCCACAGATACCTAGTTCAACTATCCACCAAAGCAAATACCTTCAGAAGAACCAAAAGTTAGGTGAGTGATCATGCTACTTGGTTTTAACAATTTATCAAGGAAAAAGACTCTGAAAAGGGCAGAAAAGAGAGTTTTGCATTGCCTATGCCAACTCTCTGCCATCCCCCAGCAGTGCAGCACCAGTATGCTGAGTGGAGGAGACTGAAGTGGTTGTGGGGCTTTGAATTGAAACTCAGGGCAGCCTTAGCACAGGGGAACACAGCACAGGGCAGAATTTTGCCTATGCCCATGGAGGGAGCATTTTGACCAGCCCAGCCACAGAGAAATCCTCTCCTCCAAAACCCAAGTTCCTGCTAGCTTACCACAACTGACAAAAAGCAGCCCGAGTCTTGGACTGAATTTGCAAGTCAGTCAGGATACAAAGCCTGCAGTCCTTGGGGCAATTCTTGCGGCTGTGCTGGCTCAGAGCCAGTGAACTCACGGTGCACATGACCCAGTGAGAAACCAGCAGCTGCAGCCAAGCCAGTGCCTTGTTACTCCCCCCTCCCCCAACTATAGGCAGCACAGCTCTGGGAGAGTCTTTTTCCACTTGTGTAAAGGAAAGGGAAGAGCTCAGAACACTTTGTCTTGCAACTTGGGTACCAGCTCAAACACAGTAAAATAAAGTACCAAGCAGTCTCCTGAAGCCCGAGTCCAGGCCTTAATTCCCAGGGGAAGAAGGAAACATACTGCCTTGAAGGGAAGGACCCAGTCCTGGCAGGATTCATCATCTGCTAAATAAAGAGGCTTTGGGCTTTAAATACACATCAGAGGTAGCCAGGTAACAATCACCACTGGCTTTGAGTGAGACCTGGATTGCTTCAGGTATGACTTGGTGCTGGTGGCTATGAGTGTGTGGCCAACATCACTCCTCCCCCAACTCAAGCAGCCCAGCACAGAGAGTGAGGGAAGAGAATGAAGGACTTTGCCTGCGAATCCAGGGACTTATTCCCTATCTTACGCAAGTTAACCAAGGCAGTACCACCAAGAGTCTGCAAGAGTCACAGCACTATTGGGCTTGAGTCACCCCCAGTGCTTATATGGCTGCAGTGACCAAAGACTTAGACCACAAAACTCAATTCTTTTTGAATATCTAGAAAGACTTCTCAAGACAGGTTCAAACAAGCCCAGACTGTGAAGATTAAAATAAATACCTAACTCTTCGATACCCAGACATCGATGAGCATCTACAAACATAAAGAACTTTCAGGAAGACATGACCTCACCAAACAAGCTAAATAAGGTACCAGTGTCCAATACTGGAGTGACGGAGATAGGTGACCTTTCAAAGAATTAAAAATATCTATCGCGAAGAAGCTCAATGAACATGAAGACAATATAAAGGAGTTTAGAAGCCTATCAGAGATTGAAATAATAAAAAAATAATCAAGTAGAAATTCTAGAGCTTAGGAATTCAACTGAGAAACTGAGATATGCATCAGAGTCTCTCAACAGCAGAATTGACCAAGCAGAAGAAAGAAACAGTAAGCTTAAAGACAGGCTACCTGAAAATACACAATCAGAAGAGAAAAAAGAAAAAAAAAAATGAGGCATGCCTACAAGATCTGGAAAATAGCCTCAAAAGAGGAAACCTAAGAATTTTTGGCCTTAAAGAAGAGGTACAGAGATCGTAGTAAAAGATTTACTCAAAGAAATAATAACAGAGAACTTTCTAAATCTAGAGAAAGATATCAATATTCAGTTACCAGAAGGTCACAGAACACCAAGTAGATTTAACCCAAACAAGACTTCCTCAAGGCATTTAATAATCAAGCTCCCAAAGGTCATGGATTTATAAAAAATAAAAAAATAAAAAAAAAAGAAGGTCCTAAGGGAAGAAAAAAGAAAAAAATAGCATAAAAGAGCTCTGATACGTCTGTCAGCAGACTGCTCCGTGGAAACTTTATAGGCCAGTGGAGAGCGGCATGAGATATTCAAAGTGCTGAAGGAAAGAATATTAACCCTAGAATATTACATCCTGCAAAAATATCCTTCAAACATGCAGAAATAAAGACTTTCCCAGACAAACAAAACCTGAGGGATTTCATCAACTCCAGACCTATCCTACAAGAAATGCTAAAAGGAGTTCTTCAATCTGAAAGAAAAGGATGTTAATGAACAATAAGAAATCATCTGAAGGGGACAGCTCACTATTAACAGTAAGGACACAAATATAGAATACTCTAGTGCTGTAATCGTGGTATATAAACCATTTGTATCTTGAGTTGGAAGACTAAATGATAAACCTATCAAAATAACAACAAGTTTTGGGGAGATAGTATAAAAGATATGGATACAAACAACAGAAAGTTAAAATGTGGGGGAGGATGGAATTAAAGGGTAGAATCTGTTAGATTTCTCCTTGCATGTTTATTTCTTTATTTGTAAGCAGGGTTGTCATATGTTTAAAATAATTGGTTAGAAGATTCTTTTGCAAGACTCATGATAACTTCAAATCAAAAAACCTACAACAGATACACAAAAAATAAAAAGAAATTAAAACACACTACCAGAGGAAAATAACTTGGAATTTTTGGAAGTGGAATAGGCCATTGTTAAAAAGGAAGCCAGGAAAGAAGGAAGGAAGAAAGAGAGGATCACAAAACAACCAGAAATCAAATAACATGGCAGTAGTAAGTCCTTACCTATCAATAACATTGAATGTGAATGGACTAAACTCTCCAATCAAGAGACAGAGTGGCCAAATGGATTAAAAAAAAAAAAAAAAATCAAGAGCCAACTATATGTAGTCTGCAAGAAACCCTCTTCACCTATGAAAACACACATAGACTGAAAATTAGGGATAGAGAAAGATATTCCATGCAAATGGAAACCAAAAAAGAACAGAAGTAGCTTTACTTCTATTAGATAAAGAGATATCAAGACAAAAATTGTAAAAAGACACAAAGAGTCATTATATAATGATAAAGGAGCCAATTCAGCAAGAGGATATAAAAATTCTAAATATATATTCACCCAACACTGGAACACCCAGATATATAAAGCAAACATCAGAGCTAAAGAGAGAGAGAGATCCCAATACAATAATCATTAGAGATGTCAACACTCCACTTTCAGCATTGGACACATCATCCTGATAAAAAAAATTGACAATGAAACATTCAATTTCACCTGTACTATAAACCAAATTCACTTGATATTTACAGAATGTTTCATCCAACAGCTGCAGAATACATGTTCTTCTCCTCAGTTTATGGATGACTCTCTAGACCATATATTAGGCCAGAAAACAAGTCTTAAACAATTCAAAAAAAATTGAATGCATACCAAGTATTTTCTCTGACCACAATGGAATAAAACTACAAATCAATAACATGAGGAACACTGGAAAATATACAAACACATGAAAATAAAACAATATGCTCTTGAATGACCAATGGGTTAAGGATGAGATTAAGAAGGAAATTTAAAAATTTCTCAAAACAAATGAAAATTAAAACACAACATAACAAAACCTATGAGATACAGTAAAAGCAAATAAGAGGCAAGTTTATAGCAATAAATGCCTACATCAAAAAAGCAGAAAAGCTTCAAATAAACAACCTAATAATGGATCTCAAAGAACTGGAAAAACAAGAGCAAACCAAATCCAAAATAAGTATAAGATATAATAAAAATCAGGGTAGAAATAAATGAAATTGAAACCAGAGAAATACAAAAAGAAACAAAAAGTTAGTTTCATGAAAAGATAAAATATACACATCTTTAGCCAGACTAAGAAAAAAAGAGAGAAGACCCAAATAAATAAAATCAGAAGAAAAAAAGGAGACATTACAACTGATACTGCAGAAATCTAAAGGATCATGAGAGATTACTAGGAGCAACTATATACCAATAAATTGGAAAACCCTGAAGAAATACAACCTACCAAGATTGAACCAGGAGGAAATCCAAAACCTGAATAAACCAATAACAAGTAATGAGATAGGAGCAGTAATAAAAAGTCTCCCATCACAGAAAAGCCCAGTATCCAGTGACTCCACTGATAAATTCTACCAATCATTTAAAGAAGGATTCTAATAACAGCAAGCCTACTTAAACTATTCCAAAAACAAAAACAAAAACAAAAAACAGAAGGAGGTGATACTCCCAAACTCATTCTATGGAGCCTGTATCACTCTGATACCAAAACCAGACAAAGACACATCAAAAAAAGAAAACTATAGGCCAATACCTTTGATTAACATAGATGTAAACTATAGGCCAATACCTTTGATTAACATAGATGTAAAAATCCTCAACAAAATACTAGCAAACTGAATTCAACAACACATTAAAAAGATTATTCATAATGATGAAGTGGGATTCATCTCAGGGATGCACGGATGGTTCAACATATGCAAATCAATGTGATATGTCATATCGATAGAACAAAGAACAAAACCATATGATCGTTTCAATCGATGCTGAAAAAGCAATTGATAAAATTCAACATCCCTTCATGATAAAAACTCTCAAAAAACCTGGGTATAAAAGGAACTTACTTCAGCACATAAAAGCCATATATGACAAACCCACAGTTAGTGTCATACTGAATGGGAAAAAACTGAAAGCCATTCCTCTAAGATCTGGAACAAGATGAGGACACTCACTCTCATCACTGTTATTCAATATAGTATTAGACATTCTAGCTAGAGCAATCAGACAAGAGAAATAAATAAAGGGCATCCAAATTGGAAAGAAAAAACTCAAATTATCCTTGTTTGTAGAAAATATGATCGTATAGCTAGAGAAACCTAAAGATTCCAACAAAAAACTGTTAAAACTGATAAACAGCAAGCAAAGTTGCCTGTACAAAATCAACATACAAAAATTAGTAGCATTTCTATATGCTAACAGTAAACTATATGAAAAGGAAACCAAGAAAGTAATCCCATTTACAACCTCTACAAATAAAATATCTAAGAATAAACTTAACCAAACAAGTGAAAGAGCTCTATAATGAAAACTATAAAACATTGATGAAAGAAGTTGAAGAGGACACACACACACAACATGGAATGTTATTCCATGATTATGGATTGAATCAATATTGTTAAAATGTCCACATTATCCAAGGCAATGTACAGGTTCAGTGCAATCCCCATCAAAATACCAACAAAATACCAATGACATTGTTCACAGAAATAGGAAATAATCCTAAAATGTATATGGAACCACAAAAAACCCACAATAGCCAAAGCCATCTTGATCAAAGGAACAAACGTGGATGAATCATATTACCTGACTTCAAATTATGTTACAGAGCTGTAGTATTCCAAACAGCATGGTACTGGGAAAAAACAGAAACACAGACTGATGGAACAGAATAGAGAACTCAGAAACAAATGCACACATCTATAATGAACTTATCTTCAATAAAGGTGCCAAGAACACACAGTGGGGAAAGGACAGTCTCTTCAATAAATAATGCTGGGAAAACTGAATACCCATATGCAGAAGAATCAAACTAGATCCTTATCTCTCACCCTATACAAAAATCAAGTCAAAATGGATTAAAGACTTAAATCTAAGACCTGAAACTATGAAACTACTAAAAGAAAGCACTGGGATTTTGAAATGCTTCAGGGCATTGGTCTGGGCAAGGACTTCTTGAATAATACACCAAAGCACAGGCAACCAAAGCAAAACTGGACAAATGGGATCACATCAAGCTAAAAAGCTTCTGCACAGCAAAAGAAACAATCAACAAAGTGTAGAGATAACCCACAGAATGGGAGGAAATATTTGCAAACTACCTGTCTGACAAGAGGTTAATAACTAGAATATATAAGAAGCTCCAACGACAATAGGAAAAAAAAAATCAAATCATTCAATTAAAAAAATGGGCAAAGAATCTGAATAGATATTTCTCAAAAGAAGATATACAAATGGCCAATAGGTATATAAAAAAATTCTCATCATTATCAAAAAAATATAAATAAAAACTACAATGAGATATCATCTCACCCCAGTTAAAATGCTTTCTATCAAAAAGGCAATTACCAATGCTGGTGAGGATGGGGAGAAAGGGGAGGCCTCATACATTGTTGGTGGGAATGTAAATTAGTGCAACCACTATGGAGAACAGTATGGAGGTTTCTCAAAAAGCAAAAATAGAACTACCATATGACCTAGTGATCCCACTACTGGCTATATATCCAAAGGAGAGGAATTCAGTATATTGAAATAGTATCTGCACTCTCATGTTTATTGGAGCACTATTCGCAATAGCCAACATATGGAATCAATCCTAGTGTCCATCAATGAATGAATGGATAAATTGTGGTACATATACACAATGGATTATTACATAGCCACAAAAAGAATAAAATTCTCCCATTTATAACAACATGGATGGAACTAGAGAACACTACATTAAGTGAAATAAGCCAAGCACAGAAAGACAAATCTCACCTGTTCTCACTCATATGTGGGAGCTAAATATTAAAAACAATTAATCTCATGGAGACAGAGAGTAGAATGGAGGCTACCAGAGATGGGAAGGGTAGCGGGGAGTGGGAGAAAAGTGGGGATGGTTAATGGGTACAAAAATATAGTTAGATAGAATGAACAATATTTGATAGCACAACAAAGTGACTATAGTCAACAATAAGTTAGCGTATACTTTAAAATAAATAAAAGCATGGAATTAGAATGTTCCTAACAAAGAAATGTTAAATGCCTGAGGTGACAGATACCCCAATTACCCTCATTTGATTAATTCACACTGTATGCCTGTATCAGAACATTAGATGGCCGGGCGCGGTGGTTCACGCCTGTAATCCTAGCACTCTGGGAGGCCGAGGTGGGTGGATTGCTCGAGGTCAGGAGTTCGAGACCAGCCTGAGCAAGAGCGAGACCCCATCTCTACTAAAAATAGAAAGAAATTATATGGACAGCTAAAAATATATATAGAAAAAATTAGCCGGGCATGGTGGCGCATGCCTGTAGTCCCAGCTACTCGGAAGGCTGAGACAGGAGGATCCCTTGAGCTCAGGAGTTTGAGGTTGCTGTGAGCTAGGCTGACGCCACGGCACTCACTCTAGCCTGGGCAACAGAGTGAGACTCTGTCTCAAAAAAAAAAAAAAAAAAAAAAAAAAAGAACATTACATGTACCCTATAAAGATACATAACTATTATGTACCCATAATTAAAAATATATAATTTTAAAAGTTCATGTTGTGATGAGTACTATACAAAGGAAATAAAGGGGAAGCAATGGTAAAAAGAGAAGGCAGCTTTACTTTAAACGTGACCATTTGCATAGTTTATTTCTCAGTTATACAGTTTGTATAAAGTTGCAATCTCAGTATGTATGTTTTTATCACTGCTTATTTCATCTCTTATATCCCAAATATTTTCTAGATTTTGTATGCATTTTTAACCAATATTTTTTAAGGATTGAATAAGATTCCCTAATGTTGACTTACTAGTTGGTAGAACAGTTCTCTGTTGTCATGTATTTTAGGGGAATCTCCAGTGTTTAGTGGCACCAAAAACAAAGTAATGTACATGTCTAGGCATCTAGTTTTTACTCCTGTCAGAAGTAGAATTTCTGGAACAGGGACATTGTTATGGCACTTGTTTACATGTGACCATCCTGTAGGCTGAAATGTCCCCAGAATGAGTGAATTGCCAGTTCTCCAGTGTTACCAGCAATATATCCCATGTTCCTCAACACTGTTTCTCCTTGACGTCTCCATTCACTGCCACATCATCTGAATGTCCTTGTAACTATTTATTCTGTAAACCAGAACTGTAAGTCAGGATTCCCTAAATAGCCACTTCAACATTTCCCCAGCTAGATGGAATCCTTGTAGGACAGAAGCCTCCCTTAACCCTCACACATAGCTGGGATCCCAGGTGCTCAATTCCAATTTTTCAAATTTACTCATTCCTACAAGTTCCCTTCATGCTGTATCAAGTATGATACCACTTAACTTGTCATAATCTAGTCATACCTAGGAGGGCCCCAAGTTCTATGATCTGGAATTGGGAGCAAGTACACATTCCCTGTACCATTGCTTTTGTAGTTTATCATCGAATCAGCATTCATCAGCTAATACCAAATGAATCTTACGTGACATTTTGCCACACAGTGCTATAAAGCAACTCCTCCATGGGCCCATCAGGCCGCATACCCTTACGCGTAGTTGTACACCTATGAGAACACAAATCTGCATTCCTAGGGCTCCTCTGGGATGTAGAGCATCTCTTTTGCCCGTCTTCTTAGGGACACACACACACACACACACACACACCCCCCACTAGCAAATGATGTTTGCATGCCTCTGCCCAAATTAAAGTGATCAGTCTGCCACAGTGACTTTAATGGAGGTAATCACCAGCTGACATTCATGATCAAATTCATGTGCCTGCCTCATAGCTGAATCACTCAGCATAAATCTACACCCTTCATATATAAAAACCTCAGAGACCTAAAATAATGCAATAAAGCATCACCTAATGTCTCCTTGATGCTGGCTCATCAATAATATGTGGTTAGATGAGGAGGATAGGAGAGGCTTATCACGTGTGATCTAAAACCAGGCCATGAATGTAATGCCCTTTTAATTATGAAAGGCCGTCTGGGATTTTGTTTTCTCCATCTTTACATGGAAGAACTGAAATGTTGTAACTCTCCACCATTATGTAGTTTCTGAGAGTCCCACGTAAGCAAATAAAATCTTACTTCCAGTGAATAAAACATGTTGATTTTCATACATGTGGGCTGCATATTATCAGGAAGAAAACTCCAGGTTCTGTCTCTAGCAACAGGGAAGAACTGCACTGAACCATCCGGTGCTTGACATTTAGTGGGAGCCAAGAAATGTTTACAGCATGAAGATTCAGATGAATAAATGAGCGCAGCTATTCTCTATAGCCTGGTCTCATATGTTTCAAGATGATAAATGGAATTGTAGAATCAAGAGCATATTCAACAGCACAGAATGAATCTAACCACCCTAACCAATACTGGATATGTGACTTCAGCCCAGTATGCACAGACTTCCAACTTAATAAGGGAAATAGTCAGAGGTCCCCACTTTATGTCCCATGTTGTCTTTTGTCTGGAGGAAGGCAGGCAGTACCTTCGCCCATGAAGCTCCTAGCAATCTGCCAAGGTTCAATTCGGGTCCATGTGTTGCTGAAGACGTCCCACTGACAGGGCCAGTAGGAACAGATTCCTCTTCTAAACTCCCTCAAGTTTCCTGGCTGTGCCACCAATTGCTACTCACCAGCCACTACTGTTTTATTCATTATTGGTGATATGTACGTATGACACATACATATAGAATTAGATAGAGATCACAGGTACACACAGAAATGCTGTGCATTTTCAATTTCAAATGAAATTTCTGCCTGAGGATAACAGTTGCCTTTTATTCATCCTTGTGGCCCCCATAGCTCCCTGTACAAGACCTTGTACACAGCAGGCATGAATGTTCTGGATGTTTTCTTACCTCCTGCTCCCATCTGCCCCTACCTCTCTCAAGTCCTACTCCCTTTTGTCACTGTTTACCTAGCACAGGATGCTAACTGATCAAAGGAACTCTTCACTCAGGTCATGTTTTCTCCTCCTAAATAATGTAACACCTTAATCTAATTAAGATGTTCCCAAGTCCTTTACAACTTTAAAAAATGTAGTTCCTCCTTATTCTCGGGGGATACATCCAAGTCTCTCCGGGCCCATGGATGCCTGAAACCATAGATAGTACCAAACCCAATATATACCGTGTTTTTCCCTATACATACACACCTATGATAAAAATTTAATTTATGAATTAGGCACAGTAAGAGATTAGTTACTAATAATAGAACAATTTTAACAATATCCCAGCATCACTACTCTCGTATTTTGGAGCCATTATTAAGTAAGACAAGGGTTACTTGAACACAAGCACTCCAAGATCTTGACAGTCAAGCTGAGAACTGAGCCAGCTACTAAGTGACTAATGGGCGGGAACATCTGTGGTGGATATGCCAGACAAAGGGAGGATTCATGTCCCAGGCGGGACAGAGAAGAATGGCACAAGATTCCATAATACTATTCAGAACAGCACTCAATTGAAAACTTATGAATTGTTTTTTTTTTTTCTGGAACTTTCCATATTTTCAGACCTCAGTAGACTACAAGTCACTAAAATCCTGGAAAATAAAACTGCAGATAAGGGGGTGCTACTGTATATGGTAGAAACTTCAGGGTCCCCAGGCAAGCTGTTGGGGAAATATATGGACAGGGAACTTTCCTTAAACTCTACTTCAGCCAGAAGACCTTTGATCTTTTCTTCCTCTGACCTCCCGTTTTTTTGTAAATAAAGTCTTATTAGAATTCATCTTTATCTTTTTACATACTGTCCACAACTACATTTGCATTATAATGGCAGAGTTAAGTTGCCACAAGTACCATATAACCCACAAGCCAAGAATATTTACTCTCTAGTCCTTTATGGAAAAAGATTGCCAACCCATAGTTTAGACAAAAACTTGGGCAGAATCAGTCATTCAATTTTGTTGGAGCTGCGAATACGCCAAAATATCTGCCAGCAGGAAATGGGAGAGGTATCAAACTATGGCATTTACATCACAAGTAGAAACAAAGCTAAGTGGATCAAGGAGGGGCATAAGTTCTTAGAGATAAAAATAATGTGCACCTCCCAGGTCTACTCAATAGCATTAAGTTCTGGGACAAGTTAAAAAAAAAAAAAAAAAAAAAAACAGGAAGGGGAACAGGAGAGGGTTTCATAAAATAAATAAATAAATAAAGGCAAGAAGGGGAAAAGGAGAGGGTTTCATGGGGGCAGGAGACCCAGAAGGACCTCTAGGATATTTTTCACCACCTTCAAATATTTACACAAGTTTACTAGTGAACACACAGTTAAAGAGAAGCAAGTCTGAGTCAACAATACAATGTGGCTTACTTCTCAGGGTAGCCATGTCAAACACCTCTTCCTGAAACTAGAGGATCACTCTAGGTACCTCTTTAAATTAACCAAGATGGCCAATTTTGCAACCTTCTATTAATATATCTAGTAATAGCCTTCTTCGATACCCACTTCTTTCATCACTTCCTGCTCCAACTTGGGCCTTTAGCGTCTGCCTGCATAGGTAGTCCCAGACAAAGCCCTAGAGTAAATCCAAGAGAAGTACTAGTCCCAGGGGCCTCCTATCAAAAACCTGTGCCTGGCCACTGCAATGGGCATTGCCCAGAAGAGAAATCCTGTGTCACAACTCAGAGGGCTCCGAAGCAGATCATAGCAGTGGGGTGTGGGATGTGGGAGATGGTCCAACTCCTGTCTTTGGCCATACGAAGGAAGAGACTAAAGAAATGACCTTCAAACCAGCTCATTCTCCCTAATGAGTCTCTCCCAGTTTTGGGGACCTGGAAATTATCCCTCTCTCTCCTCCCTGCATTGCCTCCTGGAGTCTTCCCAGGCTCAGTCCCTCAAACCTGCTTGCTCCATCTTATCTGTGCTCCACTGCCAGTTCTTCCTTTCTTCATTTCAGATCTATTCTTGCATTCTTCCTCAAGTTTCCTCATAAAGCTTCAATTCTCCCCTTAGTGTCTAAGCTCAAGCTTGTTTGGGTGCAAAGCATAGTTCCCCTTTTCCATACTTTTCCCCTAGGGGCAATCCGACCCATTCCCAGACCAGGTGGCAGTCTAGGTCCCTCAGTTAAAGAAGGGACATCAGAGAGCTTTCCATGTCTCCTTTATCTCAGGTGCATTAAATGGTGCCAACAAAACCATCCAGATGCCACAGTGGCATCTCTGACACTCTTCAAAATGACACTCCCGTGTCATCACACTTACCCCAATTCTGCTCTCTGCCTTCATACTCTGGTTCCTGACACCTACTTCAAGTTCACCTCTGCTTAACACTACTTAAGAGTGCTTTTTCCTGGCTCTAAAACGTAACTAACCCGGTGGTACACTCTCCTCCACTTTCATGGTATCTGTAGCTATTACAGCTTCTTCCTGCCTCTGTCCTGCAAGACACATAGAGTCAGGCAAAACTGCCTGGTTTCACTGATAACCAATGTTTTCACCAATCACTCCTAAGCTAAAAAATCCTTGTTTTCTTTGGGGAAAAAAAAAAAAATCCGTGTTGAGTGCCCTGCACTCTGTTCCTTCTATGGGCCACAAGCCCCTACTGAGGCCTGTAATGTACCAGCACCTTGCTCAGCTTTGATATCTAACATATTTCTATGATGCTCAGAGGGCAGGAAAGAACAGAGGTAGAAGGCTGGCAGCAGGGTTATTCCATATCACCCAGGTACCCTATCAGAAAGGGCCCTGCCATATGGAGGCCCTTTTCTTCCAAGTGACCTTAAAGTCGTCACCTCTGCCTTGTTGGGCAGCAGATGCATCCCTCACAGTTCTGAGCCATGGTCAGTGTTGGACCACAGATGCATCTGGTTTCACCTTCAGGCCCTCAGGAGACCATAGCCAGGTCTAAATGGAAGGAACAGCTGCACTTGCAGAAGTGCACATACACTCCCAGCCAAGGTTATGCTTGTAAGCGATGCCCGTAGGAGCAGGCCCAGCCCCACAATGCCCTTCAAATATGCCTCAGCTTAGCAACTCTCTACAAGAGAAATGCTTTACTTTCTTCCTCAGCAGGTCATTTTTTTCCCCTACCTGCTTCAGTCTGCGTGAATGGCCAGTCAGCCTGACCTTTCAATCTGCTGTGTGAAATAAAGCTAAAGATGATCATCCGACTAATAATCCCAGAGAGGAGCAAATAATGAGGAGATTCTATGCATCTTGCTTCTGTTTAAGCTTTGTGCTGTCTAGGCAGGCTGTTTATTTAATCCTGGGCTTTTGCCTCAAATAGGCTCTTCATTTGTTTGTGGGATCCATGTTTTGCAAGCATACTCATTATAGGAACACCAATAACATTTTGCAGTTGGACACAAAGGGAATGAGCAAGAGAGCTATGAAGATATTTGGAGGTCTTCATTTTATCATTTCCTGACAACTACATCTTTGACTTTCAAAGAACTTAGTATCTATCATTTCACAAAAGAACATATGATGCACACACAGATGTACTTTTTTCATTGGCATTTAGTGATAAAGTATGAGGTAACAATCTATATGCCCATGGACCAGATGTAGCCAGGGGCTTGTTTTGTGTGTCAAGCTAAGAATGGTTTTATATTTACAAAGGATAGTTAAAACATACACATAAAGAAAAATGTGAGACTATGTGGCCCATGAAGCCAAGAAGAGTTATTATTCTTAGCCTTAAAAGTTTGCTGACCCCCAAAAGTATGATGGTGCAGTTATAAATATAACTACTTTGCTGTTTGTCTGCAAGATGACCAGGACACAAGTTATCCCAAATGCTCCAGTCCTGGGAGTCTTTTCCTCTGATCTAGGGAGCCATCTGTACTCCTACCATTTCCCAGGCTCTTCTCTGGTGGTGTTTATCAAAGGCAAGGATCTTTTTAGTCCTCATCTCTCTTTATATTTATATATTTATGTTTACCGAAGCCCTATGTCACCATGCATTATTTCACCAGATCTAGCTTTTCCAGAAATCTAATCTGTCCCCAGGGACTGAAGAGCTGCAAAGTTTGAAACTGTTTGAGAGAACATGTCAGAGACTCACAAAGAATCAGGGCAAAAACATGTTAGAGGCAGTATTTCTAGAATATGGGCAAAACCTCCCAAAGGGTCTACTTTGAAGAAAATAGCACTCTTTGGTATGAATATGTTTGGGGGGAGGGGTACACCTTGTTATGTGCTAGGACCCATTAGACCCATTATAACCCCTGAAGAGTAGACTCTGGCTCACCATTTCAGTGGGAGATAGTGTGGGCTAGAGCTGTGCTACCCAACACATTGTCCGCAGGCTAGGAGCAAGGGTAAACACCTAAGGGCTTGCTGTAAACCCAGAATTTCAGGCTTTCCCCACACCTGCTAAATCAGACTCTGTATTTTTCAGGATCCACAGGTAATTCCCAGGCACATTACAATTTGAAAAGTATAGTCACAATGAAACCAGCATGAGATGTAGAAGCTGTTCAATCACTTGGGCATGTTAGTTTTTCTTTCTGTCACATCCTCGTCTGTAAGATAGATATAATGATGCCTTCTTTCTTAAGGATGAATGTTTGTAATAGCAGGCAAATAGTGTTTCAAAAAAGGTTAGCTCCAATTATATTATTAAAAGAACCACTACATTCCAGTAAGTACTGATGTATGGTGAGAAAAGTCATTTGATGGAGGGTGTTTTACACTTAAAAATAGTCTCTGTTCTTTTTAGCAATAACTTGCCACTGGCTATAGAAAGTTAATGACCAACTCATACAGAAATACATAATGTATGACTCAGCAAGAATTTTAGAAATCCTGTAATTTAATGGCTGTAGCCCTAGATGCATATTCTAATCACCAGGAAGGAAAAAAAAAAAAAAAAACCCACCAATGCCCATGCCCTACCCTTGAAGAACCAAGAGTGGGGTTTGATGATCAATAAATTTTTACTATTTCCCTTAAGTGATTCAATTGTCCAGCCAAGGGTTTAGTCCAAACAAACTTCTTCCCGTTCTCATGTGCCCACGTTTGTATCCATTTACCAAACAGAATTTATTCTAGAGACATTAGAAAACTTTCTGTTGGTCATGCAGCTAATTTGCTGCAAAATGGAGACCAGAATCTAAGTCTCTCCATTTCTATTATTCTTAACCTTGGCTGCACATTGAAAACGTCTGAGAAGCATTAAGAAATACCGATGCCTGGTAACCGCTCTCATAAATTCTGATGTTCTTGTTCCTGGGTATGGACTAGGCATGGGGAGTTTAAGGCTCTCCAGTTAATCCTAATATGCAGCCCTGATAACAACTTTCTCCCCATTCCAAATTTAATCTCAATTTACTCTAAATTCAATTAGAGTATTCCCAAGTAAATGGGTATTTCTTCCTCACCCTCTAAGTCTTTAGTCTTTGCTCTCCCCTTCATGGAGGCCAACCAGGAAGAAGCCTTGGAGATGATTTCTCTTTCCCAGTGCATTCCAAGTCCGCAGGATACGAATCACCTGTTGTGCTTGTTAAACTTACATTCACCCAAGATTCTGATTCAGAGTTCTGCAATGGGCCTGACAACTCCTGTTGCTAAGAGACTTCCCAGGTGGTGCTTACGAGAAGGCAAATTTCAGATAAAAACTGATCTAACTCAGGCCCAGCAGCATCAATATCACCTGGGAACTTATTCGGACTGCCGATCCGCAGACCTCACCCTGGACAGGCTGAGTCACAGACTCTGGGAATAGGGCTGTTTGGGTTGGAGCCAGCCCTCCAGGTGGCTCTGCATGCTCAGGTTTGAGGCCCACAGATCTACCAGAAACTCTTCACTTTTTAACAAATCATGCCCTGTCTTCCAGTGTCCCGCCAGCAAGAATTCCTTTACTGCACCTGTTTTGTTTTATAAACAATCATCCCCATAGCATCACTTCTCACAGGTCTGTAAAAGTAAGTTGTCTGAGAGTTTTTCTGACACAGAGAGGCCTAATTACTATCATCAGTCATGACTATTCTGGATAAGAGTGAGATACCCTGTGATTTGACACCGAAAGTACATTTTGCTGAGCTGCAGGGGGGTGGAATGAGCTGGGCCATGCTGCTCTCGGATTCTTCCCCTGAAATGCACACGTGTGCACAGACAACGACCATCTTTCATTACCCCTCGGGTTTCAAAAAATGTTAAACGGGTGACAAGAGGATAAAAATCCACACAGTTCTTTATTTTCAGGACTTCTTAGAGAAGGTTACATTCGAGGGAATCTTGAATACTTACAGTATTTTGGACACATTCGAAAGTGACTATTCAATTATCACAATACCTGAAATTACACAACAGTTGGAATGCGTCTACTGTGCATTAGGCATTTTTTAGAAGCTCTATGTGTATTCTCATTTTATCCTCAGAAAACCCTATAAAGTACTATTATCATCATTCCCATTTTATAGAGGAGGACACTGAGGTGCAGAGAAGTTCAGTAGCTTTACCAAGGCCATGCATGCCAAAGTAAGGAGAGAAGTCAGGTTTGAACTCCAGCACCTTGACTCCAGAGCACATTCTATAAGATCCCTGTATGATGCTCATTTATTGTTCACCACAAACCTCAAAAACATGTTTCTTTTGTTTCCTAGATGAATGACCAGAAGCTAAGAGAGGGTAAACAGCTGGCCCAGACCACATACAGCTCGTAAGTGGCAGAACCAGTATTTGAACCTGGAGTCTGTTTCCGGGTCACAGACCTATGCATTGCCCTCTATGGGAAAGACAGTCACTATCTCAGATAGTGGAGCACCAAGGAGGCAGCCTCTCAACTTGAAGTCACAGTCACTGTCTCAGGGACTTAGGAAAAGCTGACATGCGGGTGATTACTGCCCCTCCAAAAGAACCACCCCAGCATGAAGTACACTTTCCAAGGGACAGGCTACAATAGGAGGGGAAAAAAACAAAACAAAACAAAAAAAAAAAACAAAACAAACAAAACCCAACCAAACTTTGCTATTGAGGGTGGAGAGCAGATAGGTGAGACAGAGATTGGAAAGTCAGGCTTGGCTGATTTCAGGTTTTTTTCCCCCTCAAGCCAGTTCTGCTCCTGAGGGTTACCCAGGCATAAGGGCAAGTCAGATTCAAAATCACTGAACTTAACCATGATGTCATGTTATTTCCCCCTTATTTCACAGCCATGGGGGAGGGGTGAGCAGCACAGAATGAGGAGTTTGCACAAATCCAGACTAGAAGAGGCGCTGACGAATTCAGCTGCAAAGACTTTGGGGTCCTGTTCTGGGAGACTCCAACTGCCAGGCAGGGATACTCCCCTGGGCACATGGAGCCCACCCAACTCAGCCAGGCAGGAAAGGGCTCCTGAGAGTGTGTGTACTGGGGGCCCAGGGTGTTCCAAAGGAAAACTTAGGAAGCTTAAAAAAATGTCTCTGGCTTTTTTCCTGCCTCTTACCTCTCTAGGTGAGGAGAAAGAAAGTAGCAAAAGTTGCTCTTAAAGAAGAAAAAAATGCAGCTGTGCAATCCTGTCCCAGCCCAACCAGGGACTAACAGAAGAGGAAATAGTGAAAAAACATTGCTCGTCTTCTGCTTCAGTCACTTGCTTTAGTTAATCACACGCTAGGCTCTGGAAGTCAAGCAAAATGCTGAAAAAGAGAGACATGATCTATGCCTTCAAGAAACCCCAAATCTCATGAGATGAGCCAGGCCACAAAGCAGCAAATGAAGTCAAATGCAAAACGTGCTGCAGTTGAAGTCTGTGCTGGCTGGGGTGAGCCCACAGTGTTGGGAGAGATTTTTTGTGAGAGGCTGTGTGGTGGTGGGGGGCGGGGGCAGGGTTTTTTTAAGAAAAGATACAAATCCCAAGAGTTGCAACAGGGCAGACACTAAGATGGGGGAGGATGCAACAGCAAAGGTACAGGCTGAGGGCCTGGGGCCGGCATCCTAGGGAGGAGGAACAATGTGGGCCAGGGCCACAGAGCCTGGGGTATTTGGAGATTGACAAGTCATTCCGTATGACTGGGTGTGATGGGGGAGTCAGCAGGAAACATGGCTGGGATTGATGTCAGCACCAGAGATGGCAGAACTGTCACCTTCACCTGTAGGCAATGGAGAGAACTTTAAGCAGGTGAGTGACGACTGGACAAATGTCACAGGAAGCGCACTTGGGCACCTGTCTGAAAGACGGATTGGAAGAGAATGAGACAGAGCAGGTGTCTGCCAATAGGATCAGCTTCTTTTGAAAAGGAAAGTGTGCACCTACCACATTCACGGTAAGAGAAAAAGGTACACTGAGGATATGTGTAAGGTACGATTTTATGAGGTACCTCTTCTGACCCCCATTAAAATATGAGGACATTGAGACTTAGAGAGGTGAAGTATATGTCCCATGGTCACCTAGATGATCAGGTTCAGAGCCAGGACTAATCAGTGGTCTGTCTCCCAAACCAGCATTTATGCAATGCCATACCCCCCTCCCCAGCTGTTTCCCTGCAGTCATCTCCTTCGGAAGGCCTGGAATCCCCCAGCCACACAGGCAGGTATGGCAACTCCCAAGGGCAAAAGGTCCTATTCTCTGCCTTTGCTTACCCAGTTCAGCCTTCTGCTTATCCAAAGGTCAAGTTCAAGTCTTACATAATCTGGGACTCTTTTCCCAACAACCCCCTCCCCATGTAAACCTACTCTGAAGTCTTACAATATTAGTGTAAAGAATTTGTGTTGAGGTTGGTTATCGTAAGACTGTTGCCCTCTATGAAGAGCTTGCCTTCCCAATTGTATCGTCACCTTCTCAGAGGCAGAGACCATCCCTTCCCTCTCCTGTATTGACTTTAGCATGAAATAGGATGCTATGAACACAACAGATGCTGAACCTTCCTGTGTGTGAGCTGCTGGCTGCATGTCCACGTGCTACTTACAACAGGGGAGCTGAGCTCACCTTCGAGCCCAGCCCCCTCACACAGGGCTGCAATATAAAAGACCCCTCTGTGGCATAAATACTGTTATCTAAGTTTAATGTCAGCAGTAGGAATTGACACAGCCTATCTTTCTCTTTCCATCTTCTACCTTATAACTTTCTCCTGATGCAGGCCTACCATTATCACCAAATCACTAATATTTTCCTCCTTTTGCTTCTCTTTCCAGAGCTCTAATCATTCACACTGAGTTTCTCGTCTCGATTTACAGCTCAGATTTAGACATCATTGCTGACTGTGTGAAAAGTGGCCTCTCCCCACTCATGGACCAACTTCATGATTATGCAGCCTTTGTTGCATTTACACCTTCACTTTCCTCTCTGCCCACCCATCCCTTTGGGTTCTGCTCTCCCATTGAGCCTGCTTGACATGTTCAAGATTGCTACAGGATTTTTCCCCCCAATAAAACCTCTTCCCATTATTACACAGGTATGCTGTGTATTTTCAGCCTCCCCTTGTTGTTTAAAGCAATCTCATTTATTTCTGTGACCCTATTTTCATCTGAGTTGAAAGTACCTGATCCCAATCTTTGGCATCTTCCTTCCTCTTTTGATGCAGTTTTCCGAGTTGGTTAGAGAGCTCCAATTGAGGGGCACACAATCACCCCAAAGGCATGAATTCCACCTGGAAATATGCACCACCCCCCATCTTCTCCTGCTCAGTGTCACTATCAGCGAATGACATGTCTGTTGGCCACCCAGGATAGAAAACTAAAATTCTTATTCAGCTTTTATACAAGCCCTGACACCTGTGACTGCAAGGTATCTCCAATTGCTCCCTTCCTAATCATTTGCTTGAACTATCCTAGTTCAAATCTTTTCTCAACTTTCACTCTTATATTGGAATGAAATGCAACTATTTCGTACAGTATCTGAAGTCCTCCTCTGTCCAGCCTCAGCCTGGATCTCCAGCTTTATCCTGCCCTACCCCCATCATGACTCCAATCCTCCTGCCACAAAAGACCACAGCATTACTCAAGTCTATCTAATGAGCCTTCTGTTTCGAGGCTCCTTGGGGACAGCTGAGGCTCATGTTAACTACCACTCACTCTGATAGAGCCGACCTTCTCTGCAAGTGAGCAGAGCCCCATAAAAAGTCAGTGTCTCTGGATTTGGGCTTTGGACAGGACCTTTGTTCAGACCAGAGAACGCATGGCCCACTTGACAGAAACGCAGGAGCCAGGTTCCAGGTTTGCATTGTGGGGAGATTCCAGAAAGCAAGAAGGACAGATAACATGATTTAATACTGTAATGATTAGGTAGAACCACCACATGGGGTAAGGGAAAATGCATTTGTATAGGGAATAGGTTTCTTAGGCCAAACTAAGATAACTTCCGCAGTGTCCCCCCCCTACACCACCCCCCTACACCACCCCCCTCACCCCACTGGTAGCCGGCTTTCCAGAGAGGCATGAGTCAGCACACTTTCGAAACCAAGGTGCTTTCTCCTAGGTGAACCCATGCGATCACGCTTTCCCATGGCACGTTGCCACTATTGTTCAGAGCCATACGAGTGCTCGTCATGTTCTCGGCCCTGCTTTTCCTTGCTGCTGTATCCGCCCCCCCCGACAATAAAGAGCATGTCTCACCCGCCGGCTGCCACTAGCCTTTTCTTGCAATTTCTGAAGCCTGCGCCGGAGCACACACTAGCCACAGAGCTCCCTCCTCACACTTGGGCCTATATAGTCTTAAAGAGGCTTCACTTTTTTGGTAGCCCTCTCTTCATTTAGTTTATTCCTTGGGGCTAGCTATTTCTCTACTTAAGGCTTTTCTGGTTGTTCTGAAGTAACTCAGTTTCGGTTTAGTTATTCAGTATATTAGTTTCCTATCGCTACTGTTAGAAGTTACCACGAAATTCGTGACTTAAAACATCCCAAATTTATTTTCTTACATTTCTGAAGGTCAGGAGTCTGAAATCGGTCTCATGCTTTCAGCAGTGCCGTGTTCTTTTCTGGAGGCTCCAGGGAAGAAGCCATTCTCTTGCCTTCTCCCACTTCCAGAGGCTGCGTATTCCATGGCTCAGGGCTCCTTTCTATCTTCAAAACCAGCACTGGCCAGTCACGTCTCTCTCACATCACCTCACTCTGGCTCTAAATGTCCTTCCTCCCTCTTTCGTTTATAAGGATCCTTGTGCTTACATTGGGCCCACCTGGATAAACACGGGCTCTCCTCCTTACTGGAAACTCAGCTGATCAGCAACCTTAAATCCATCTGCAACCTTATTGCCCCTTTGCCATGCAGAGCAACATAGTCACAGGTTCCAGGGATTAGGGTGTGGGCATCTTTGGGAGGGGCAGCATTATTCTATATAGAGTTCTATGTAGGAGGAAAACTTCAATTTTGCTTGAAAGTCAAGGCTCCTCTCCTTCTCCTGACAGGGGCTTAGCAAGCAGAGCTGGTGGGAAGAAGCATTCACTGCACTTTTCTTTTGTTCTCTCACTCAGCAGCTTTGACTTCTGTTTTCCCAACTTACTAGCAGAGCTCCAGGGTGAGGCAGGGGAAGGGGGGCAAGAACGGGGAGATAGGAACATCCTTGCTCACTACCCAGTGATGCTGCCCCAACACAAGTGCCGTCTGGGCTGTGGCAGGTGTTCACAGCTGGCTCTCCCATCAGTGGTTTCCCTTGCTGAGGGCCAATGCATCTTATTCCACAGCCCTTTACGCCTGCCTGCCTCAGCCCCTAGCATTCTAGTAACACCTCACTTTTTCTGCTAAGGCTTATCCACTCTCCAAGCAGCCATCTGGAATAGGACCTTGGGTCATTACCCACCAACCCTCTCCTCCCACAGGAAACACCAGTCTTTTTAACTGATAAATGCTGGGAGTGTAGGCCAATCCCGATGCACTCAACTTTTCATTGCTTCACTGTGGAAGCAGGTGCAGCCTGGTTCTCTTTAGATTCTTCTAAATGTTGGTACAATGCCCCCCCAGCATTCGTATATTGAAACCCTAATCCCAGTGTGATGATATTTAGAGATGGGGGTCTGTGGGAGGTAATTAGATCATGAGGGTGGCACATTCACAAATAGGATTAGTGTCTGTATAAGAGGCCACAGAGCTAGCTAGCTCTGTCTTTGCCATGTGAGGATACAACAAGAAGTAGGCCATCTGCAAGCTGGAAAAATGCCCTTGTCAGAACCCAACCATGCCAGCATCATGATCCTGGACTCTGAACCTCCAGAACTGGGAGAAATAAATTTCTTTGTTGAAGCCACCCAGTCTATGGTATTTTGTTATAACAGCCTATAAGCTTCCAGTGTGGGTGAGGGCACTCAGAGTTCACGCACCAGCTACCAGCCAGCTGCTTAGAAACACACACCCTCTTGGTCTCACACCTCACTTAAGAAAGTGACTCAGCTGAAATTTCTATTTTAACAGTGTTCCTGGAGGAGGAGGAGGAATGAGGAAATCAGGGAAACATAGGGAGTGGTCCCCTCTGTGGGGTGACAGGGAAGAGGCTTCTAGGTGACAGTGGATCAGTGATGAGACTCCAGCCTAGAAAGATGAAGGAGTGACAGGCACAACCAGTCTCCTGGTGTGGTCAGTCTTATGGGTGTCAGTTCCCAAGTGAGGACACCTTCTGTTATGGGTCTGCATCTGATGAGCAGCTGGGCCTCTGGAGGTTTAGTTACTGCACTAACTCCAAAAGAGCCATTCCCAGACTACTGCGCTATGGGCTATTTCAGCAGGAAAGTACAGACACTAGCATTTAATTGTACCCCACAATCTAAAGGAAATGTTACCGAATAGACAAGTCAGCCTTTGAATAAGCATGAAAATTTCTGGGACACAGAGTCCAGGGGAGGTCAGAACAGACCAGGTCAAGAAATCAGTTCTGACCTATTATTATCTATGGCTCAGCGCTGTGCTCAGGCCACATGCTGAGGAATGACAATGCTGTTCCCAATACCTGTGCAATATGGAAGCATTTTTTAAGGGACTAATGAAGTGAAAGCTAGAAGGGGATTTAGAGAGCATCTAAATGGGGACCTAGAGTATGTTTCTCGAAGATGCTCTCTCTGTTAACTAGTGACCCAGAGGACTCAAAACCAGGCACCTTATCTACCAGCCTAATAATCTTGTCGCTTTCTAAGTCTCTATCTGGCAATGAATTTCTGTGTTTCTTTGTTTCATCAGCACAAAGCACAATGCATGGTAGTGTTCCAAAAATGCTTCACAATGCTAATCTGTTTTCCTTTTGCATTTTTCTTTTTGCCTTCTCAGCCACATCTTCTTTTTCATCTCAGATGCTCCTTGATTTTATAATGGAGAGAGAGAGAGAGAGAGAGAGAGAGAGAGAAACATAGGCTAATATAGAGAATAAGCACATAGGTTGTGCCTATTCTGTATATTACCTCATCAAATCAAGCTCCAGGTATTTCTTTCATATTTTCTACCATCCCATCAAAACTTACTAATTGTGGGTTCTCTTCTCTCTTCTAAGTAACACCAGATGCTGCTTATGGGTTCAAGAAAAAAAAAATACCACTTATGTTCTAGTACATAAATTATCTTACCCCCTCAATTATCCAGGGGCAGAAGTGAACAGAAACCAGTACGAGAAAGTGGACAGATAAGTCTATTATCTATAATTGGATATCAGGTTCAGATTTAATTTCTTGAGAGCTAAGGCAAAAAGGTAAATACTGGGTTGCATAGTTGTTTTTCTTAATTATTATTAATAAAAAGAGGCTTACGCATTCAACTTTAGAAACCAAACTTTTCCTGAAATTAAATAACATTTACTCACATAGATACTCAAGGCAAGGATACTTAAGAATCTAATAGAAAATGCCCAACTAAGTGTGTTTTTATGACAGATAAACATACGCCATACATATAATAATTGCTGAGACCAACAGGGATTACAAAAGGCCTGACCTTGCAGATCATCCAAAGACTGAATATTAAATACAGGTATCGGGCAGAGCCAACTGGGTTCAAGTTTCAGACAGAAACTCAATAGAGAATGGCTTCTATATATTTCAACATGTTCAATATTCATAATGTATATGTTGGGGCAGGGCTATCATTCTTTATCCATAAGGACAAGAAGGGCATGGAATGTTCTTGGACAGTTGGAGATTTCCCAGTGTCACAACCAAAATCTGTGCTTCCGTGGGTGTAGGAAGAGGGGGAGAACTTGACAGATTGGGGAAATAAATGTTCCACAACCAGAAGACCAGATTGATCCAATTATTCCATCATAACATTCCACACCTACTAAGAGATCATCAGCTCACTCTGCTTTTAACTAAGTGATATTTCACCATTTACTTAACTGAACATACAAGATATTCAAGAGTCACCACAGTAATCCATTGGGGTCTCAAATTATCAAACTATGGATCAAATTCAAAGCTTTTAATATGAATGTCTTTAAGAGAAGTGTAGGATTTTCAGCCATCCACAGCTGCATAGCAACTCTAATGTCTTGCCTTAGAGCTAATTCTCACACTTACTGCCTGTCACCTGAAGGTATTTGACTTATAATCCCTACTTTAGGGAAATGAATTCTGGCAAATACCTGGTTAGTGTGACCCATATTGACAAGACAAGTTTTTTAATACACTCTGATCATAAAATAATTCCATTTCCCTGATCAGTAAAGTGGCCATCCAGACCAAGTCTAGGCAATAAAAAGTAAAAGAAACATTGCCCACAAAGTGACTCCATGTTAATACAACACACAAAACTTCCATTGTGATTAATGATTTGGGGTTATGTGGCCCAAGGCTTCCCCTGAGCACCCTTCTGTGGCAGGATTCCCCAATGTTACCCTCAGCTCTAAACATTTTCCATCTTTTCAACGAAAACTTCCGTGATGCCACCCATCCCCCCTAGGAGTCTTGTCCTTGCCTGGTGACGGATGAGTTAGAGGGTGAACAGCAGCCTCTCAGTGGTCCAGTCATCCTTTAACTCAGAGGAATAACCCCTGAAGACAATGGCAGGCACTGGAGCCTGCAGGCCAGCACACAGCTAAGAACCAGGGCAACTTACTTACTTTTGTCCTGACAGCAGCAAACCCCTGTGACTACAGACAAAGCAAATCCTTGATGAGGATGGTGAAAACAAGAGGCACCCTTTCCAGGGCCCCGGAGCAAATGCATCAGTGGTCCCCACTCTTCCCAATCATTACAGGTTAACCGCTCCCTTTCCTTCTGATGTGGCTGATGGGAAATGAGCCTCCAGGGCTGACAGCCAGAAATTAATTTGATCGATTTATTTTCTGTGCTCCACGTTTTGGGTGCAAATGCTTTCTCCATCCTGATGGAGCACATTTATGCTCTCCCATTCGCAGAAAACAAATTTATAGGGCCTAACTAACAGAATTCTTTCACTGAAGGTCAGAAACAAATGTTCCCATCCATCTCCCTTTACCTTTCTGAGCAGCACAAAGTTGCTTTCCTTTTTAATTTCAGACTAAAGGAAGGATTGTTTTCTGGGGAGGGGATGGAGGAGACAGAGAGAGCAAAGGGGACTTAGGAGTTTCCTACCGAAAACAAAACGTGGCATACCCCTCATGAGAGAAATGAAGCAAAGAAATAAAAATCTCTTCTGCTTTTACATGGAAGAGAAAACTTTAGTTATGCTTTAACTCAAGTAAAAAGAACACCATTAGGTAAGGACTATTAATTTACCATTTTTAGACATGTGAAATCTGGCACTTAATTTGTCTGTATTTTGGGCTCACTTGAGACCAAATTCTGTCCTTGGCAGGTCACTTCCAAAGTCTGCAGAGAAAACTAAATGTAGATGATCAGGACTATGAATGGTTAATCCTATTTTCTCAGAGTATAAACTAACTCTTCATTAAAGATGAAGATTTTTCAGCTTTTACTTAACACGTAAAAAGTTCACATGTCCCTGAGAAAGAAAGGCTGGTATTCTCAGTGCCTGCCACTTGCTCAGCCATGCGTGAAAAACATTGTCCAGCCCTCGACCAGAGTTAATGGCGGGCCCGAGGAGCTGTGAGGACTGGCGGGGAGGCTTTAACCTGGACAGGGAGAGCTGTGTGGGATGAGGCCAGTAGGAAGCTCCTTGGAGCAAGCACACCAGCCTGTCACAGGTGCCTAGCTGAGGCAAGATGGTAAAGAAAATCAAGTCTGTGTGTAGGTCACACAGCTTCTGGGCTTTTACTAAATAGCATCCTATGTACAGGTGTCCAACAACATCCTGTTATGCTCGACTCTCTCTGCTCCAAGAAAAAAAAACCTGAGTGTACTTAGAGATGCACAGCATGAAGTGGCCAAAGGCAACATGCATATAGCCAATCAGCTCAGCCTAGAAACAAATGCTTTCCTGAGCACATCCATGTGTCAGGGGAAGGCAGGCAGGCCCTTTCCTGCCCCTGAAATGCTGCACATGGGTGGCTTCGCACACTCTGCCTCAGGGAGATGCATTCTGCATAATGAATTCCACTGTTGTCTCTAATAAGGAGGTCATCTAAACACCTGAGCTGAAAAGAGTACAGTAAGAAAGAGGAAGGAGAGAAGAGACAGAGGAAGGAAAAGTAGAAAGAGGTGGGGAAGGAGAAAATGCACTCAGACCTTAGCAAAAAACTGTCAGATCTGGTTCCTTTTATCTGGACGTGGCAATGTTTTTGTCCTAACTGTAAGGATAAAACAGAGGTGCATTTCAGTGATACTGAGGCATTTGCCATTCATGTGGAATCCGAAACCTCAATTGATTTCAGCTGCAGCCACCAGACCTTGGCTATTATCCCCTTCTGCTTTGTTTTCCACAAAGCAGAACAAGAAGTAAATTAGGTCTTTGGTTTCTATGTTTCTTTACAAATCTGAGCTCATGTGGTGAATAATGGAAAACACATTTCAAATTTAAAGAATACACAACAAAAGTTTCTTTTAAGCATTAGAGAGGAATAAATGCTGCCTCATCCTAATGCAGCTCAAGATATTGGCTGATCCCAATGTCAGCCCTGGCAATTGAAATAATCAATTTCTAGAGAAATAAAGAGGCACTAATATCATTGAGGTCTCAGAAAGTTATCTAAGGCTCAGGTACTCTTTTCTGAGTCTCAGCTTTAATTTTTGAGTCAGAGGGAATAAAAGAGGAGACTGTCAAAGTTCTCCTCTTGTTCTCGCTCATTAGCAATTAATTTATCATCTTATCTCTTTTTCATATTGGCAGCCCAAGACACAGAAAGAGAAATTTCCATCAAAGAATAATAGAGCTGGGCATTTTCTTGGTGATGTTGGGTCAGTTGGTAGAATTCAGTTCCAGGGAAGAAATTTTATTTTAAACTCATAAGAATGGGCCTGAAAATGAGCAGTTTCAAAGGAAAAAAGCAAAAAGAAGGATAATTCACCTAGAAATTATAGGTGCCATGAGATCCATTTCTTATACTTGAAGTCTTTTAGTTCCCCTAAGAATGAGTGCTACAAATCTCCCTGCAAAAGGAGAAATCAAAGGACTTGAAGCACGCCTCTTCATAAGCCAGCTTAGCTAACACAGGGAATACAGGCTAGAAATACACAATCAAGTTGGGAAATCAGACCAAAATCAACAAAAAAACCTAACAAATAAAAATAAAGATTATGAGGGAGTAGAGAAAAATTTAAATCAAGTGTTTTAAGTGATTGATGAGAAAAACAATGTGATTCACAAGAAGAGAGGGAAAAAAGACTTTGTATGGTAGAAGAATTATACATAAATTGTAGATAGTGAAGAGAGAACATCCATCTGTTATATACGGGGGAAATCCAGAAAGTAGAAAAAATCCTAACAACATCCTATGCTATCACTAGTTCTGCTAACTAAGATCTAACTCTCCTCTTCTTGCAGAGCAAAGTAGAACTGCATTTCCTCTTCTCTTGTGGTTGGATGGAATCATATGACTAGTTCCAGCTAATGAGTTGGGAAGGGAAATTATGAGTGTTCGTTCTGCACTAAAATTGAGACCTTCTCAAGCTTGTTTTCAATCTGACATGTGACCAGCAAGAGGGAGATGGTGGCACCAAGATTTTGAAGGGTGTTCTGTTACCGGAGCATAACCTAACTTATCCTGACTGATACACAACTACACATTCAATAACAGATACAAAGGTGCATAATGGCCAAAGATTCTTTCTTAAGGAAAATGACCGAAACCATATGCTAAAGTGATAGAGATTCCAGTAAGAGCATCTGTCATCTTATAATATATACTTAAGGTGGTACAGAGACCCTGTCAATAATGTACACACCCACATTTGCTGAAGTGGAGCTAAACCACTGTCATCTTCAAAAAAATAAAGGAAGAAACCTGAACTGCATCTTTAGACATAAGCCTTGAGAAGAAAAGAAAACTGAAAGAAGAAAAGAAGCCAGGTGGTATTGTTTTTCTCTCGACATTTATGTTCCTGAAAGAGGAGCTAAAGAGATGTTAATAGTTATGCAGGTGGGGTAATATGTAGGACCATGGTGTGTGGTATCAGGACCACAGGATGCTGCAAAGCAAGGGATGCATTTTTCAGCAGACCAAACACAGAGCACTTATGGGCATACTCATTTGTGTAAGCAAGGGAGCTACAAAACAAAATGTCAAGGTAAAGAGAAAAATACCTGGAAAATAGTTCAAATCTATATATTGTCTATAGAGGAGATCAGTTGTGGCATAGACCATACATTCTCAAGGGGGTAAAAATTGATTCTTATGGTGGGAAAAAAAAAAAAAAACCTTAGATATGATAATGGCCCTCCAAAAGACCACAGTGCACAAACAAATATGCAGTATATCTGTGGTGTTAACATGTAAGAGGTGACTAGGGGAAAAAAATTTTAAAATGATTCCTTAGGTAGACAATAGCGAAAAAAAGACTAAGAAACACTGATATAGGTGAACAAATATAGTGATTTTCAGAGGGGAAAAAAATCAAGAAAAATATTTATGGCCATGCGCGCGCGCGCGCACACACACACACACACACGCACATAAATGCGCCAAACAGAAGATGTGTGTATAATTAATCAGGTCACACTGAAATGGTATCCAGAATTAAAGACAACTTTAAAATTTACCCTGAGTCTTGGTGGAAAAGAATGATGAGCCTCTTCTTTCATCTTCTATATACGTCCTAGAAGCTCATCAGAGAATGCCTATCCCATTCTCCCTCATTCAAACTATTTGCAGTTTATATTTTATAAACCTACAAAGCCTCAGCCATGGAATTATTACCATTTTCTTCTTTGAACTTTTATTTTTAAATCTGCTTTTGTGAACTTTCCAGTACATAAAGTTCCATGCCCTATATTTTTTTCATTCACTATTATGAACTCCAAGAGGTTATGGTCATATTTTTCTAAGACTATTTATATTTTTTAAAATTTCTATATTATCTAACAGATGAGAATTAAATCCAGAGCAAAAGTCAGCATTATGATTTCTTATACATCCTTAGCAAAGCCATTTTTTGAAAGATATGGGTACACAGTTGGTATATGGAGAAGTTGAAATATCCTATCTCTATTAAATTTGACTTTGGCCACAATACCGTACTTTTTTTAGTAGGATTACAGGACTTTATTTTCTACCAAGTTATACAAACTATAGACAACAAATGACAGCAACTCTTTTTGTAATCCTCATTCAGACTTTGTTAAGTATGTCCCCATCTTGAGGTTCAAGGATTTTGACAATGATTTATATTTTGTCACTGTGCAATGTCACTATTTCATGTTATAAAATAGAATATCTTGGCTTATGGATGTGTTAAGAAAGCAGTAAGAGTACCATCTGTTTTGGGGAGGCACTCCCTGCATTGGGTAAGAAGTTGAATGAGGTACAACAGGTGTGCTTTGAACTTCACCTATGACCATGGCAGACAAGGCCAACAATCCCAACGTCTTGCCCATGGTGTCCAGAGGTAACTTCACAATTGTTTTGAACAAAAGCCTTTAAACCCATACAATTGATCTTGGTAGACCAAGTAAAACTCATCTCTAATGTCTTTCCTTCTCTAAAACTATGATTATAATTATAATTCTGCCCTTACATTGGCCCAAACAGAAGCACATTGAGAATTCACATATAGACAGAAGACATAAAATAGTAGGGAAGTATATTACAGGCATTTGTCAGTTTACTTCCCAGTGAGTGACTGGATACCCAAAGCAAAATCTTTGGCTCTCCAAAGTACCTCATTGATTCTTCGCAATTATTTTATGAGTAGCCACCAAAGCCTTCCTTTCCATGAGAGATTAAAATTCAAGTGCCCTGGGAGAGACAACACAGTGGCTCTTTGCTAACAGAGATATAAATAACCAAGGGCAGAATCATTTCTGTGAGTGAACTTGATAAAGAATACATACGCCAGAATCTTCTGCTTTGGGCACAGAGAATGTGGGAGAACGTAGGGAGCAGGGGGTGAGCACACACATGACCATGCAGCAGAAGTCAGTATGTTCCAGTATTAGAGATTATAATGTTTTATTTTGTAACTCTCATGCCACAGTAACCCCATATTCTTTTCTTAAACCCTAAAAGTTATGCCTTCTCAGGTTTTTTGCCTGAAAGTCAATTTATTTTCAACACCTTGAATGCCACTTTGTAAATTGATTATCAATAAATGGCAGAGGATATGACCAATTTTTTCAGCACACATCTAGGAACAAAAACTAAAGCCAATACCTGCTCCTAAGAGATGACCTAGAAAACCACTGGCATGCATACTACATTAAGGTGAGGGTGCTATGATTGTTGAGTTGGTTCTTGAAGAATGAATGGGAAAACTTCATCAAATGTATCTAGTATCTGACAGGCAGGTCAGTAAGGGTGGAATACAAGGTGGAAGATGGGCCCAGTTGGGACAGGTGGCAGATAATCAATAAGGAGACTTCAGATAATAGTATATTATTTCACATGAAAGATGGTAAGGTCTGAAGCAAGAGGGCATGTAGAGAAGGAAATAGTTTCATGAGATAATCAGGAGGACATCTCACCAGGTAGTAACCATCAACAGGATGTATCTAATTTGGTCTTTTGTTAGAGTTTTTTGTTCCTTTGTTTTTGTTGATAAAAATCAGTGAGTGACTGGACACATTGAAAAGATTTAAACATACTAAAGAATTCATTTTTAAAAAGTTAACAGGAAGATAGTGAATTCATAAGCTAAATAATTGTTTATTGTTTATTATATGCCATAAACTATACTAAACTCTGCAAGCTACTAAAATTAATAGAACATAGATATTTCCCTATAAAGACTCACAATAATGTCATCATCAGGAATGAAGAGGGAAAGAAGTACATGCAGGTCAATAACCCTAATAAACTAAAGGATTAGGTACAATGGGAGGAGAACAGAGGAAGCCCTTATTTCTGCCCTGAGAAGCTCCAAAGGGGTTACTGTTTCTCAAGCCTGCATATCCCTGGCCTCATAACCAAGGTAATATGTAAGTGGAAAAAACAGTGAATCTGACGCCTGAAGCCCTGGGTTCCAATCCGGGTTCCATTACCCTATTATTCATGTGTGGAGATAAGGACTATCCAATAATGGGTCCAGCATGTCCTGTGGGATACTCATCAGTGAACTAGCTAGGACTGATGACACCCATTCTCCCAGGGGCAGGGACCACATCTCAGGGGCCTAGGTTCTCCTTTCTCTTATTGGAGGTACTGTGCTGAACTTGGCTTCCCAAGAACCTGGAGACCCGAAGGTTTTCAGGTGCCAAGCATTTGGCATTTCCTAGCACTCCCTTAAACAGAAGACATCCAAGTTCAGTCTGCCTTTTTCCTGAGTTCAATATGTTGATTTTCATACAGAAGACTACCTACACTTTATAAGAAAAGAGAGAGCATCAACAGGACAGTTTCTGACCTCTAGGGTATTGCTTCATGGTGTGTCAGCATTGCCCTGGCCTCAGTATCTCTCTCTCAGGGGACTGCAAACCTCCTCTTGCTGAACCTTGGCTGGTAAGTGCCCCCATTAAACTAGACCCCCACATCCTTGCCACACCTTGCAACAGGTGGCAAATCACTTGACCTCCCTGAGCCTCCAGGTTTTGCATCTGAAGAATGAGGAAAATAAAGACCTTCACCACCCACTTCACAAGGTAGCAATGAAAATTCAGAGTTCTTTGTAAATTTAAAAATGCTATACCCACGTGAGGGGTTATTTTTATCACAGAAGAGTGAACAGCCTCCTGAGCACAGACTCTGCTTTTGGCACCTAAACCTTCTGTTTACCACACACTGCTGATGGGTTTGATCCACAGATAATTAGAGGGGGATTAGATGCATATATGCAATAACATGGACAAATAACAAAGATAAAAATAAAGATTAGAGAAATGAAATAAACAGAAGAACAATAAAATGTGGATGTATCATGCATGTGCATATTGAATCACCAGTCTGGCCCAAGCTTGCTAGCATGCAAAGTCAAGGGGAAGCATGTCAGATACTTGCTTGCCATTGACAGCAGGAAGGAAGCAAGTCAGTTTCTTAGGGCAAATGGGGCTTCATGGAGGGAACCCTGTGTGAGGAGATCAGCGATTTCACCCACCACAGTCTACAATAAACACAATCTCAGCTTTCTTTGCATAACCCTCATAGCTCAGTTCAAGGAAATCTATTCCATAAAAAATCCAACACACGTGGTCTGATCAGAGATGATCCAGAGATAAAATAGACTAAGGAGAGTTCATATTTTGTAGGGTAAAGCTATGAGTTTCTCAAAAAAAAAAACAAATAAATAAATAACAACTAAAAACCAAAAACTCTCACAGTGTCAAGTCCCCCTTCTTTAGAAAGCTTCTAAAAAGTCCTTAGCTCACATTTAATTAAAAAGTGTAAACGTTAGGGGTTAACCTAGATATCATCTAGTGCCACCCACATTTTATTGAAAATGAAACTAAGGCCACCAAATGAGAATGACTTTTCTAAAGTGGCAAAGCCTTCATGCGCAGGACTGATCTCGGGTCTGGCCCTCTCTAGGGTGCAGTGAACTGCTTGTCCCACCAGCTCTGAGCAATCACAGAGCTTATTGTCCCTCCCATCCTACATAGGACTTAATGCACATTCATCACCCATCACTGCCAGCTGGGTCTCCCTACCTCAATAGCAAGCTCTTTGACTCAAATGTGTCTCCACCTTCGCAGCACTTAGCCCAAAGCTGGAAACCCAGTAGGTGCTTAATATTGCCTGAGTGATAGATGTAAGTAGAAATAAATTGAGCATTTTCAGTTGCAATTTAAAGATCCAGCCCAAGTGCTAAATTCTAGTCTTATTCCTTACTTCTTGGCAGTAAGAAACCCTACTGGAGGACAATAATGACATTTTCTACAAAATAGATTATGTGAATACCAAGGCCAAGTGATCGTTTTAATAGAGAAAACATTAGCACTTTTACCTTCACTTCTCTTTCCTATGGGTCAGAGGTGCTATCCAAAGAGAAAATTATAAGATTAGTAAATGTGTTATAGATATTTTTCTTGGAACATTAAGGCTAATTTAGCAGGCAAAGTAGTTTTTTATTATGAGAACTCTTAAATATATACAAGAAAATCAAAGTATGTGGGAAGCATTTCATTTTACCTATAACTAATAACCATCAATTCTCAATCTACTACCACCAAAAAAAAAAGTAAAAGGAAGAAATGAAGGGGTTGCCTAGATGATGATGATGGTGATGATGATGACAGTGATGATGATGGTGCTGGTGATAATGACAATGCTGCTGATGATGAACATGACAGTATAATGATGGTAGTGGAGATGCTGGTGATGATAACGGTTATGAAGATGATAATGATGGTGGTGGTAATGTTGATGGTGATGATGATGATGATGGTGGTGGTGGTGGTGATGGTGATGATGATGGTGGTAATAAATAGTCGTTGGCACTTAAAACGTGGCAAGCAGTTGCTAAGTGCTTTATACACATTTTCACATTTAATCCTTACTACAACCCTGTGAGGGATACACTATTGTTATCTACATTTTCAGATGGGGAAACCGGGGTACAGAATGGTAGAATTGCCACGGTAACCTAACAAGTATCTGATCCAGAATTCCAGCTCATGGAATTTAGGAACTGCAAGTTTCTAGGCTAAACTCTTTCATAACAATAAGCACTCACATATCGAACACTTAAGTGACAAATATTCTTCTAACTATGGTAAGAGTTTTTTCTGTGTATTAATAGGCGTGCTCTTCACAATACTATTATTCTCACCTCCAGAGGAGGAACTAGGGGAGTAAGTTTGCACAGGTGACACAGGTAGTTCATAAAGGACTCACACTGGAGCAGTCTGGCTTCTGCACCTGTTTTCATAACTGGCATGCTCTCTTCCTTTCCATGAAAGGAAAACAAGTACAGAAGTTGTGCTCCAAGTCTAGTTTCAATTCCTTCAGCAGCCTCTTCATTGGCTTCCTGCTTCTCTGCTTCCTGCCTAGCCCCTTGGAATCCCTTTTCTCCACACAGCATTTAAGCTAGACTCCAGCTAAAACCCATCTGAAAAGCAGCTCTGCCTTTAACACTGCCCTGATTGGAACCCTTCAGTCATTCTCCACTGCCCACAGCAAATGTCCAGACTCCTTTAAATTGCCCACAAGCCTGTCATGATCTATCTAGGCCTTCCTCCCTCTTTGGCCTCACCTCCCTATAGTCCTTTCTCACTTCCTCACAGGTCAGCTTCCAGCAACCCTGAATTGTTTGAAGTTTCCACTAATACTCTTTTTTGCCTGCCCAGGCTTATTTTCATACTGGTTTTACTGTATGGAATGAATTGTCCCAGGAGTCTTCTATTTTATCTGGTTACTTCTACCCATCATTTAAAGAGTCAGTGCCTCCTCCAGGAAGCCTCCCCGACGCCTCTCACCAGTACCTGTTACTGACAGTTGTCGGACTCCATTGATCATTCAAGTGGCCATGAGCCACTGAAGCTTCCATACTGACTCTTCCTCAGCAAATGGGTCATGCACTGTACCTATAATATCACACTGAAAGTCTTTTGATGGCTCTTTGTTTCCAGAGTATTTTCAGGTATACACTAATAATAAAACTGAAGCTGATGTTATTGTCACTTTTTTGGGAATACGTGACATCTAGCAGGAACCAAACAGAACTATAAATTGCCTAGCTGATGAAAACCCTCCATATATCCCTTGAGATCTTGTATAACTGGCTCAAACAGCTGCAGCATTCTCAAAAAAGGTATAGCACTTACAGTTAACTTTTTAACTAACTTTAATAGCAAGGATAGCTAAAGAAAGAAAGCACCTGGAAATTCTCATATCCGAGTACATTTCTGGGGAAGGATATGAGTTAGCAAGATATCTGCAAAGTTGAGCAGTTATATTTTATGCAAAAAATGGAAATGTAGATGAGGCTTATTAGACTTCGTGGAAAACCTGAACTGTCTTCCTCTACATTTAAAGTACACATATGCCCAGTGTTAAGTGACTACAGATATCATCCTCATTGATGTTTCCCTTCATCCTCCCCACCCCTGAATTAACACACTGCCTTGGAGTCAATGTAAGAAAGACATGCTTCCAGTTTCAAGAGAGGTGGAGACAGTTGTTAATATGCTCGGTCTCCATTTATACGTGGTTACAAATGGTACACACATGTTAGAGACTACTGGCAGACTTAAAGGATATTTAAATTAGATTTTAATTAATTTTTTTTTTAAATCAGACAGGATCTTGATGCAATATGTTAGATACTTGCTCCCCAGATGTGAGAAGAGAAAAACCATTATTCAACACATGAGATAAGCCAAGTCCTGTGCTGGGGGCTTTCCCTAAATTATCAAGAAGCCCGTATTCCTAACTCTTTGACAGTCCAAATCCTTCTTCCCTTCAGATCCCAACTCAAACTTCATGTCATCAAGAACCTTGAGCCAACTCGGATATTCCCTTTTTGGCTTGGGGCTGAGACAATCTTTTTCTTAGCCTCTACCCTCCATAAAGCATTCCACTCAGGGCAAGCCATCAGAAAAAGACTCAAGGAGCCCTCTTGGGACTGTAGGGGGCATCTAGAAGTGCCAGCACCAGCAATTATACCCTCTTGACAAAGTTCTGAGCTGCTCCATGACCTCATATTTCTTAAAAGGGAAAATATCTTCTCTGACCTGGACCCTTAAACCAATACATCCACCATAGTACGATAGCTCAGAAGGCGAGCCGTGGGCCACCTGTTTAAAAGCTGGCATTAGTTAAGCATTGACCCCAGGTCAGGCACTGATTAAAGACTTTTGTGCATAATTTCATTGACTCTGCACCACAACCCTAGAGCTAAGTATGATTGATAGTTCATTGTACTGGTAAGAAATAAAAGAGACCTAGAGAGAGTACCCTACCCAAAGTCTCCCAGGCTCTACGTTGTAGAGTCTGGATTTGAAGCCAGGAAGTCTGTCCTTGCTCTCCCTTGCTTCCTTCCTGGTGTACCTGTATAATCCTGCTCTCTAGAGTGTGGGAGGGATTTGTAAATACTATGCAATAGTCATTTTCATGGTTATGTTACTAATCAGTAGACCATGGTTAATCAAAAGAGATTATCCTGAGTGAGCCTGACCTAATCAGTTGTGTCCTTTCAAAGATGGTAAAGCATCAAATACACGCTCTTCTGAACTCAGAAGAAAACTGCCACCCAGTGGGGAGGGCCACGTGGCAAGGAACAGCAGGTGACCCCTAGGAGTGGAAAGCAGCCCCTAACCGATACCCAGCAAGAAGTGGAAATATCAGTTCTATAACCACAAGCTACTGAATTCTGCCAACAACTACATGAGCTTAAAAGGAGACCCTGAGCTTCAGAAAGGAATGCAGACTGGACACCACCTTGATTTAACCCTGGGGAGGCCCTGAGCAGAGAACCTAACTAAATCATGCTCAGACTTTTGACCTATAAGGACTGTAACATAACAAACTGTTATTGCTTTAAGCACTAAGTTTGTAGTGATTTGAGCAAAAATTCAGCAATAGAAAACTAATACCATCACCCTACCCTCCCTCCGTCTAGTTCTAATGCTGCTCCCGACCCTTGGTTCTGCATTCTCTTTTCAGTTCAGCCCCTTCCACCTGGCCTAGCAGACCGTTTCCTAGACTCCATCCTCTAGGTTTGGAAGATCAAGGCTCAATTTGGCCACTGCCTTGCTTTTTCTCCAGCTTCCCTTACCCTCCTTCCAGGCTCTGAACCCAACCCTGGCACTAACCTGTGTGGTCAGAACTTCCCTTTTGTAAGGGGCATACCAAGCCCAAAGTGCATAATATGCGGTGCAGGACGTTCTAAATAATATTATGAGGACATCTAAAGCTCTGAATAAAGACTTTATGAATCACTAAAGGTTTTTGTTTGTATTTTGAGGGGGGATCATGCACAGAGCTGCAAAAAAAGGAAAAGGATCCACATAGGGTTCCAGTTTCCCCCACCATCTGCCACCTCATACAGATTAGCTCTACTTATTATATTTAACAGTAAGATTTTGTTCAAAACAAAGGCTACAATACTAATAAATAAATAAAAGTCTGGCAACTATTGGTGTGATACAAGAGTGGTGTTGCCACTATCTACCACGTGATTATGAGGAAACCTTTTAAGATATGTGGACTTTAGTCCATTCTTCTCTGAAATGAGTAGGCTGGACAAGATGATCTCCAAAGCCCTTTCCAGTAGTAATATACTATTATTTAAAGATTTTTAAGCCTAATGTTTTGGTGTGACTGCTAGAAGCTGGAGCTAATGACTGACTCAGGAAGAAGGTTCTCACCCATCCAAGACCAAGGAAGACCATATTCTTTGATCTGGCTACCTTAGTCCCAGCATGGCCATTTGCCTTTCTTCCAAAACCATCAGGGTAGAAATGGAGGGTTTGGGAAGAGAGATCCAGGGGGCAGCCTGGATTCTGACCCAAATGGCAAGCTGCCAGGCAGAGCCTGCTGACTACTAACTGCCAAATATGCTGGGATCAGGGAATGCAGTAGGAAAACTAAAACTAGCCTTGTAGGAGGAAGAAAAGAAAAAAAATAATAATTGTAGGTCAGGAGCTTAATTTGGAAAAAATGAAAACAAAGACAGTGTCTTCTTGTAATTTGTCTTTGATTTTAGACTCCCTTGGAAAGTTTTCTTCCAAGGATATGTAGAAAGAGGGCCTGCTCCGTGGGCATATTGAGTGGGCAGGTGCGTCTGCAGAGAGGACTTTGGGAAGATAAAGGACTTTCTGTTTCCATACAGAAGCATACCATAACCATTTCTCTAATGCCAGGAATCCCTTGAAATTGGGGTTAAATACCATTAATTTGCAATGAGAAATAAGTTTGAAAACTAAAATGCTCCTGCAATTAAAGTTTAAATGACTTATGGTGGAAAAGTACCAAATATCAAACTTTCCAGGAATCAGATGTGTGTGAGAAGGAGCATTGCTGATTTGAATGTGTTAATCATGAATGTGAGCATGCACTTTCCATTTGGCAGTAAGTAGCAGGGCTAGGATTCAATCCTAGGACTCCACAGCTATGTTTTCCTTCGTACTATTATTACAAAGGGTCCCAGAACAGAATGAGTTATGACAAACTTGGAGAATTTCACAGAAACCAATCTTCAACAAAGCTCTTCCGTTTAGAGTTCAGCATTTGGGTACACTGAACACTACTGATACCTCATTCAAATCCCTATAGATTCCTTTCCAAGCTTGTTGTGCTCATCACCCACTTTTTGTATGCTTGGTGCCTGCAACCCTCTGAGATGGCCTGGTGTAGCTTATATTCCAGAGCTCACTTCAGAACAGAGCTGAGTTTGGGTTAAAGCCCACGTTCCCTTGGCTTTTTCTCCCTATCCTATTTTGCTTCTCCCACTTCCTTAAGGGTTTCTTCTCAAAGCACTTTCATAATAAATCCCTTGCACCCAAATCTTTGATTCAGCACTGCTTCATGGAGACACCAAGATATAACTTCATGACAGAGTTTTAAACAAATGATACTGTAGTTTCTCTGCTGTTTTACCTTATTTAATGAATTTCTCCTCCATCAATTCTTTAGAGAGTTTCTAACCCCGGTTCGTATTGTTTATGTTCTTGAGCTCATAGAGAACTAAAGCAGTTCTCTAACCATGTCTTTCAATGTGTCACATTTAATTCAATAGCAAATGTCTAGCGGATTAGTTAATAATACAACATCAGCTTTTCTCATTTCAGTTAGCTGGTCAAAAGAATATGGCTCTATCTTTCAGAAGGGAAGAGTTACAATGACATATTTTTGATTGTGCAGAATCAAGTTATTCTCTTTCTGAGGTGGTGAAAGCATTCTGATTGCTTCACATAATGGGACTTATACTGGCCTAAGCAATCAAGTGTATAAGGGATATAATAATCAAGATGTAATTGATCCTTGTATGGGCATTGCTCCAAATAAAGCAGAAAATGCAATCTTTGAACCTATTCAGTTTTCCATTAAGTAGAAGACTAAACTGAAATAGAGGGATGTGATATTTAACAAGAATCCCTGTCTGGCTTAAGAGATTCGTTACATTTGAATTCATCTTAGAAAGAAGGAACCAAAGTGAATCTAAGTATATAGACATTCACTCCTCTTACCTGTAAATCAATCAATCAATAAATAAATAAGAAGAAAAAAACACCGATCCAACCTTGTTAGAAAATAAGCCTCCTGGAATAGGGAGAATAAGCTGTATACTTTAATGGAAAATAGTTTATGCAAAGAAATGAAACAAACAAAAATTTATATTTCAAAACAAATTCCCTAATGTCAGTAGGGCTGCCACATTGTACAACTTGAGGCAACTTCCTGTGCACCTGTACCCAGTAGCACTGAATCTGGGACCCCTTGTGTATTCTGTGAGGAAAAGAGGCAGAGGCGGGTGGATCGCTCAAGGTCAGGAGTTCGAGACCAGCCTGAGCAAGAGCGAGACCCCGTCTCTACTAAAAATAGAAAGAAATTATATGGACAACTAAAAATATATATATAGAAAAATTAGCCGGGCATAGTGGCGCATGCCTGTAGTCCCAGCTACTCGGGAGGCTGAGGCATGAGGATCGCTTGAGCCCAGGAGTTTGAGGTTGCTGTGAGCTAGGCTGACGCCACGGCACTCACTCTAGCCTGGGCAACAAAGTGAGACTCTGTCTCAAAAAAAAAAAAAAAAAAAAAAAAAGAGGCAGAGGTAGAGAGAAGCAGGGGAAGAGTAAGAAAGGGGGAGGCACAATTGCAAAAAGCAAGTCTGGATGTATTCAGCTACACGCTACTCTCCAGTCTCTGAATGACAGATAATTTTACAAAGTCGCCTTTCTCTCGGCAACACTGAGGTATTATACAAAGACATTCACACTGGGTATTGGATCACCCATTAACTCTTGGCAAATGACAGGCACTCAACCAGTATTTGTTGGATTGTTAAATATATGAATGAAGGGATGTGTAAGTGAGTGGATGGAAGGATGGATAGAAGGGTAAATAAAGTCAGCGGTGGGGAACTTGTGGCTTTAAGGCCACATGTGGCCTTCTAGGTCCTTAAGTGCCACCTTTTGACTGAATCCAAATTTTACAGAACAAATCCTTTTATTTTTATTAATATTATAATAAATTTTTGTTCATCTTTTATATTTTTAAATTATAATAAATTTTTGTTCATCTTTTTTATTTTTAAAATGAATGTATTTAAATCATTAAAGAATAAAATAAGTTTCAATGAAATAATCCTCCCAGATTGACTGGCACATATAGAACATTAGTGAGCCATAAGTGCTAAACTGACGGCTGCTATGCCCATGATTTAATTCTAACTTCTACCACCTGACTGGTGCCACTACTGCACAAGCCTGGTGGGTGAGAGTTTATGGGGGTCTACTACGCCAGTCTGTTATCAGCTTTTGACAAGGATGCACTGTGTTTCTGTTTGAAGTGGAATTTGTCAATGGTTGTACAGCTCAACCGTATTTTTTAATTCTGTCTGCTTAGCAGCCCATCATGTCAAACAAGATCAAGAGAACACTGAAGGAGGCAAACGCATTTCATGTAACCAAAATGTTTATACCCCCATAATATCCTGAGTTTAAAAAAAAGAACACTGAAAGAAGAAAACAGATTTTTAAATGAGGATTTGGAATTGCGATATTATCTTGCTTCTGCTAAAGATAAGATGATTTACTTGCTTTGCGAAACTGCAATATCAACATTAAAGAAATTCAATAGTCATCATCATTATAACAGTCATAAGGACCACAAATATTTTAAATTAGAGAGAAAGGCATAAAAGGTTGTATTACAGAAATTAAAAGATGAAAAGCAAAAGCAAAGACAATTCTCTCAAGCAGTGATAAGACCTGGAAATAATGTCGCTGAAGCACTTATAAAGTAGTTTAAGTATCCAGAAAAAAGAGGAGCCATTCAGTGATGTAGAAGTTATGAAAGAATTCATTGTCAAAGTTGTAGGATGCTTATACCCCAATGTTTCAAAATACAAACAATTGTTTCTTTCAAGGAGAACCATAACTGATTGATAGCATGAATTAGCCTTCAACTTACCAGAACAACTTCATGCAATACTTCAAAAGGAAAATATATATTATACAATCACTTTGTATGAATCAACTGATAATACTTACTTGGCACAGGTTTTATATTTCATTAGTGTTATAACAGATTTTCTTTGCTAGAAGAGTTATTCACTTTGGGCACTCTTGCAAACAAAATGGGGGTAATAGATATCTTCAACAACTTTCAAGATAAATGTCATGAAGTTGGACTGAATTTGGTAAATTTAGTGAGTGTATGTACAGATGGTGCACCTTCCATGACAGGAAAACATGAAGGGTTTATTGTACAGATTAAAAAATGTATTAACAGATCTAGATGCTCTCATTTCTCTCCATTGTATCCTGCATCAGCAAAATCTCTTGTCCTAAAGCTACTATTTTAAGGAGACACTTTGCAACAAGTTATAAATATTGTTAACTATATCTGTGCAAATACAACATGGCATCATCAGTTTTGTAACATGCTAAAGTTGAATGATGAAGTATTCAGTGTGGATTTGCCATATCATTCTAAAGTGTGTTGGGTATTACAAAGACAGGTATTAGCCAAAATTTTATCTCTGCAAGAACACATAGTTAAATTTTATGAAGAATAGAATCAGCAATGTGAATTATTGATAGAAGATTTCTATAGGAATGCAGCATTTCTGTGTGATATCATGTCAAGTTAAAACTACTTGAATATTTCTTTGCATGATAAAACTAAGTCTATATATGATATGTCATAAAAGAAAGCATTTTGAAAAAAGCTACCTTTTTTTTAAAATACTTCTTCTGCAAAAGGAAATTTTGGATGAAACATTTTCCCTAGTTAGCAAAGGTCCTTGATGAGCAGGATTATATATGCAAATAATTTGAAGACTATATAGCCATTATGCAACCTATTAATTGGAGACTACAATGAAAATTTCATTGACTTTGAGAATCATGACATCACAATCAAATTAGCATTTCAGCCTCACCTAGTTGATATCACCAAGGCACTTGAAGAGCTACATATGGAATTGATTAAGCTCTCAGAAGATGACATTTTAAAGTTATTGTTTGATGCTAAGAAAGATCCAATTGAAATGTGGAAAAATGCAGAATACCCACGCCTTCAGCAACATGCCCCCAAAATGCTTTCTTGCTTTTCAATCTCTTAACCACTTATTGCTGTGAATCTACATTCTCCTACCTAACTCAAATCAATATACCATTAAGGTCACAAATGACTGATACCTATCTAGAGGACCAACTGAAACTATGGACCTCCATCCTGCAACTAAATATTCAAATGCTTTCCAACAAAAAGACAAAACAAAGTCATTAAAAGGTTAGTTAACTTTAAAATTAACAAATAGTTTTCATTTTTTGAAATTATTAAGTACATTGTAGTTATATTTTTACAAAATAATGTACATTTTTAAGTATATCTAATTGAAGTTTCTTGAATGCAGCCTTGTTTGACTACAGATAAATTAATTTGACCTTCCAACATGAAAAGGGTCCTCATCCCTGAGATAAGTGGATGGTGGATTATGGCAAAAAGATGGTAAATGAAGTAGCTGGAGGGAGAGTTCTCAAGAAAAAAGTAAAGAGAGTAAACTTCTCTTCCCCCTGTGCCTTTTTGTGGAGCCCGTTTCCAGATATCCTCTTTTAGATCTCTGCCCTCTTTTTGATAAAACATGCCTGCAAGAGAGGAACTGATAAACTCATTCCCATGAAAGACTGGAGACTGACAGAACTTAACTGAGTCACATGATTTTTTTTTTTAATTTGAGTAATGCAAACTACTTTAGAGAAAAAATGCAGAATCTTGAGCATACATCCATTAAGTTAATTGCACCATAGACACAGTGTTACCCAGCACCAGGGGGCACCATTCACATAGAATAACATGTGCTCCCTTAGAATTGTGAAATATGGTGGCTTGGTTTATAGTTTGAAAAATACCAGGTTATACCTTTCATAGGCCTACTTCCATTTCTTACAGGGGCCAGAGGAATCATTATATAAATATGGAATATTGGCCATCAATAAAGGGACAGAATAGGAAAATATTACAGAGACAGCCCTTTCTAGCATTCTTGAAAAATTGCCCCATGAGACCTGTCTCAATCTATGAAAACAGCAATTGAGAAATCACATTACTTACGGCTTGATGGACACCTTTATTTTAATGCATTTGGCTTATGTGTGAATGCAAACAGACTGGCCTGAAAGATTGGGAGGGTCTTCTTTAAGTTGTAAATGTATCTACCTCACAGAGCTGTAAAGATAGGTCCATAAGTCAGAAGCCAATTCACAAAAAACCCTACTACTTAGCAAAAACAGTACTATGTACTCAAATCCAGGATCCACAAACACATCAGACCCATCAGGGATTATGTGGAAAACGTGAATTCAAACATATCAAGAAATGAGTGAAAGCAGTTTCCCATTTAAGAGACAGACAAGACATGGAATGTTGAAATGTTGGCAGGAATGCCAGAGGGTCCTCAGTGATGTCCATTTGTCTGAGCAAGATCCACTTGGATGGGAAATGAATATGAAACTTTCACTGGATAGTCTTCTCTTCTTCCCTCAAGCATATAAAAATGCATTTTCCTATATTCACTCTACATAAGCAATATGCTGAAAGGTCCCTTTAGTATATATGTTTGGGAGAAAGGTGAGAGTAGCATGAAAAAAAGGAAGATTTAAGATCAACTCATTCTTTACTAGGGAAATAAATATGAGGTTGCAACTGGCCTTAGGAACATCATTAAAAGGACATCTAAAAAAAGTGTGGAACAATAGGTATTCAGTCAGTCATAAGTCATTACACAAAATAATTGCTCCATGAAATCAGCAAAAGCTCGGCTAGGCTCATCTATAAAGTCATATAGACCTGCAGTCCCCAACTCCCCAGAGGTGACAAGAGGAGATGAGCAGTGGGAAAGCGAGCAGTTTCATCTGTATTTACAGCAGTTCCCCATCACTCGCATCACTGCATAAGCTCCACCTCCTGTCAGATCAGTGGAGTCATTAGATTCTCATATGAGCACGAACCCTACTGTAAACTGCACATGCAAAGGGTCTAGGTTGTGCTCCTTATGAGAATCTAATGCCTGATGATCAGAGGTGGAGCTGAGGCAGGATGTTAGCGCTGGGGAGCAGCTGCAAATACAGATTATCATTAGCAGAGAGGTTTGACTGCACAGTAAATGTAAAGCACTTGAATCATCCTGAAACCATACCCCCACCTCCCTGCTCCTGAGTTCATGGAAGAATTGTCTTCAATGAAACCGGTCTCTGGTGCCAAAAAGGTCAGGGCCACTGATGTAGACCATAGCAATGTCCAGACTATAAAGAGGCTACCACTGTTTTGTGAAAGTCTATGCTAAGGGGAGGGGGAGAAATATTTTGTGAAGGACTTGAACAAAGACAACTTGGGATGTGGTTGTGCACAGAGTGTTTTTCTTACCTATAAATTTACTCAGAGACTTGATACCCCACCCAGTTGCTCAAAATCAGAATTGTATTCATTTTCTATTGTTCTACAACAAATAAATAGAAACATAGTGGCTCATAACAACGCATTTATCTCATAGTTTCCATGGGTTAGGAGTTCATCATAGAGTAGGTGGGCTCTCTGCTCATGGTTTCCCCGGGCTGAAATTTAAGGTGTTGACCTTCCAAGCTCACTGGTTGTTTGTAGAATTCAGTTTTCTGTAGTTATAAGACTAAAGTTTCCACTTTCTTTCTGGTTGTCCATCAGGAGCCATTCCCAACATGTAGAGGCCACTCCCTGTTCCCTCCCCTGGGGTCCTCTGCCCGCATGGCAGTTTGTGTCTTTAAGGTCAAAAAGAAGAGTTTCTCTTTCAGTCTGCTAAGATGTTTACTATAATGCAGCATATTCAACGGAGTGACTACCCATCATATTCTTTAGTCTTGCCCACATGCAGTGGAAGGTATTATACAGGGTGTGTACACCAACGGACAGAAATCTTGGGGGCTGTCTTAGAATTCTGCTCACCATGAGCAGTAGAGCACAGAAGAGTATTCATCTCCTGCAATGGGGAATTCTACGTGACCTATTCCCATGAGCACAGTCATAGTGTTCATTGTGGGGCTTAAGAACAGAGGAATATAGACCTCTCTAGGTCTGTTTCACCCTAGAAAAGACCCTCTTTGAGCTAAAAAGAAACAGCCCAGTCACAAGTATATTTCTCTCCCTCACACAAACCATTCAGAAATGTGGCCTCTTTGGTATTTCCAAGAAGTCAGTCTCAAAGGGGATTTTCCATACTGTCCTCAATTCCCCTGTACCTCACACAGTTTAGATGTCCAGAAAGTGTCTTGCTGATGTTGAAGGAAAAAGGCATGCTTCCTGGCCCCCAGAACTGCACAGGGACATACGTGCACAAAAGAACACCTGGGCAGGTAGGCATGTGAAACCACAACCGTCCTTGCACTGGCCCTGATGCACATCATATTAATAGTGTAATAGTGAGCCCTTCCCTGCAGTCTTCTGCTATCTAACTCCAGTTTTTAAGTGCTTAACAAGAGAAACTATGTCTAGAATCTTGCCACTTGGCCCATATTCTTTGGGCTGGTCCTGCTCTAGAAGATGCTACTTGAGGTTTTGGAGAAAGAGTCAGCTCATGTCTAACTTAGGAGGCAACAAGATGCAGAAAGGAGGGAGAAAATGACCCTCACATGAATCTTCCCTGATCCCTAGAAGCATTACTTACACAATAGTGGGGCATCAGGAATATACATTTCACCTGAATAAACATTTCTGGTGATTAAAATCAACTTCTTTGGGTATTTACATTTAAAAAGGAAAACACTGCATTATTAAAATAATTTGTAAATGGCATTACAATTTTACTTCCCTCTTATACATAGTAAATATAATGTATCATTTTCTTGATAACTCCAGATCATCTTTATATACTTAAGTGGATACATTCAGTTAAGACAGATAAATAAGGCTGCCTTTACATGGCCACAGTCAGTGATTTTTTTAAAAAATATGATGATATAGATGGACATCTAGATACACAGAACCTAGATAATTCTTTGAGCTTGTTTATCCTTTTTATAGCTCCTGTTACTGGCTCAAAGTCTTCTGTGCCCTGGATTCATCTGTACTACTCTGGTAAAGTTCTCAGCCAAGCAAATTCCCAGTAACTACTGCCACTTTCTCTTATTTATACCTATACAGAATTGACCGTCTACATAATATTGGAGTGTAAGAAGAAAAGCTAAATCAAAAACAATTAAGGCAGTGGCACTGTGGTGTGGCGTTCCTGCTGTCAGATCGTGTGATAGTAAAACAAGGAGAGCTTGAAAAACTAACTTTAAAATCCACTGAAAATTAATGAAACAAATGCAAACACATATCTTCAGCAAAACTTTTCAGCCTCCACTTTTCAAAGGAAAAATTTACCCAAAGGCTCCTCCTCTATCCTCAACACAACCGTCTCCCCACCCTCAAATGCTTTCAGGCGTTTGGTTCATGCTTCTCCTGAGTCACATATTGCTTTAAAAGGCATCGTGTTGATGATGAATTGGTGAGTCACAAACATGGGGGATTAATAGTCCTTTAAATTTAGTAGCAGTTCAAAAATAAAAGTGGAAAGCACTAATTTTTCAAGTCTTAAAATGTCCAGGATATAAAGAGAATTTTAAAATAGTCAGCTTTCTCTTTCTGAATGCAACGATTATAATAAATTCAATTGTTTGAGCAAATATAACAATTAAAACCTCTGTAGCAGCAATGCAAGTCATGAAGAGCTAATATTTAATATAATAAGAACAATCACACAAAAAGAGTAAAATTATAATAGTTACTAAGCATTGAGTGCTTACTGTGAACCAAATGATCACAGCCATTGTTTTTCATCTTTCCCCTGACCAGAAAGATGATTTTACCCAGAAAGAAAAACTGTGCTAAGTCACACAACTAGCTAGCTAGTGGTAGAGCTGGTATTTAAACTCAGATGTAATTCCAAGTCATGTTCTTTGCATTATGTGGTACTGCAGTCACTTGGTTTATGACTTATGGGCATTAAGATTTAAAAAAAAAAAAAAAAGATGGTGAGGGAGAATGTTTAATGAGTGACATGTATTTGCCAGGCAGTATATATTTATAACACACTACATTGGGCTCTTCACATTTAGAATGATGCACAGAACCAGCCCATGGAGAAGAGCTTTGTCTATATTCCTCTATTAGATTCCTGCTATGACAAAGTACCACACACTAGGTGGCTTAAAACAACAGAAATTTATTGTCTCACTGTTCCGAAGGGAAGAAATCCAAAATCAGGGTATCCCAGGACCACATTCTCTCTGAAACCTGTAGGAGAGTCCTTTGTTGCCTGTTGTGTGCTTTGGGTGTTTGCCAGCAATCTTTGGCATTCCTTGGCTTACAGTCGCAACATTCTAATCTCTGCCTTCATCATCACATGTCCTTCTTCTTGTGTGTCTTTGTTTCCACGTGGCCATCTTCTTATAAGGAAATCAATTATATCGGATCAGGGGCCCACCCTGCTCCAATAATGAGCTCATCTTAGCTTAACTAATTACAATTGCAATGACCTATTTTCAAATAAAGTCACAGTCTGAGGTACGGTACTGGGAGTTAAGACATCAACATTTCTTTTTTTTTTTTTTTTTATGGGGAGTAAGAGGAGGGCATGATTCAACCCATAACAGCCCATAGACTGTTGTATTTTACACTTGTTCCCCAACCGCCTAGTCATAAGCACTTTTAAGAGACAGGAAGATATTTTGGTTTGTGAAAGATCCAAAAAGAGAGGACTAGAATCCAAAGGGCAAGTATATTCTCAAGGCACAGTGGAAAACTGAGGGGAAACCATCAGCTAGCAAGGGCAGTTGGGTTGTATTACCAAGAACTTGAATTTGTGGAAGGACCCAGCTGTAGTGATTTAGGTTCAAGGTCTGGGTCCCTGAGTGGTGAGGTGCTATCATCTGGCTCCTTCTGGGTCATTTCTGGTGGCAAGCAAAACATACAACTAGGAACACCACATTCATGTCTGCTGATTAAGAGTAATATTTCTTTGATATTATTTTAATAAAAAAAGAGACTCTAGGTGGAATTTTGTGATTCAATGGAAAACTATGTCATTTCTGATTCTGATTCCTTGGGAGCTATTTTATGAATCTAAATGTGTTTCTTTGCATTTGCCATTGAACTGGTTATAATACCTCACCGGTTTCCTCATTAATGAGTTAAGTAAAATTTTTAACGTGTTCACTCTACTCACTTTCATTCTATGAGAGTCATGAACTTGCCTATTATTAAAAAGGATCTTTTAACACTACAGAGCCATAATACACACTTAATATGAACTAAAATGTAACTTCTAAACTTTTCTGTAAGCAGTTCTAACTAAACCATACAGAATAAGTCTAATCTCTTTTCTACATCATGACCCAATAAAGATTTGAAAACAGCTCTTCCAACTCCTCTTGTACCCCCCAAGTCTTCTCCACACGAGAATTCTCTTTTCTGTTTTGTTTTTAATTAATGAAAAAAAAAATCTATTCGTAGTTCCCCCCACCATGTATCTTATACTAGGTCATTATCAAACAGTTTTTTAAAAACATCACCCATTATGGGGGAAGCCACTGTTAATCTTTAGATGAATGGCTTTAGAGTCTGTTCCCATTTACAGTTGTTTGTTCCGTGGCCCACAGCCACCTTGGCTTTCCTGGGGTAGACTGTGTGCCTCCTGCTCCCTTTTGTTCACACTCAGTGTCATCGTAGGCACTTTAAGTTCAACTTTTTTGAAACATAATTTTTTAATACTGCCTCAGTTAGTTTTTAGAACTGTACTCCTTATGTTTTCCAAGACTCCCAGGCAAACTTCCCTAAACAATTTTCCACTTTCCAAAGTCCCTCTTATTATGGAGTGTGATGAATTTATAATACAACCTTCCCATCTGTGTTGCTGTGTACAGACTTCACTTCTTTGAATATCATCTCAGATCACATAACTTTTTTAATGGCCATATTATACTTTCACTCATTTTGACTTTTTCAGTGTCCCCTACACGTTCATTAGCCTATTCATTCAGCAACTACTCTGTGATCACAGAGTGCTAGGTTCTGTGTTAGAAACCAAGAACTCAAATATGCATAAAATTATTTATCTTGTGGAGGAGACAGATATGCAAACAAGCAATAAACTAGATATTCTTTTCAGGAAGAGACTGGGCTACAAATAAGCTTGGTCCAAGTGACTCCATAAGAGAAGTGATCACTAGGAAGACAATGAATCCACTACACACTCATAAAAAAAATCAACTTAATAATCCTTTTTGAAGTTTTGCTAGTGAGAATATATCTCCCAAGCCCATGGGCTGGGAAATTCACCTTTTTTCCTTTATGTATTTTTTTTTAATTCAGAAAGTTTTATTCAGTCTTCCAGGACTACACATACTTTCAAAATTATTCAAAGATCACCGACTTCTATTCTGCAAGTTCTTTGGGTGAATACTTGGTTTGTATTCACCTTAACTAAGAAAGTTCCTAGAGAAACTAGAGGTACGGACCACCATGGTTATATCTGTACTCAAAAAATAAGGAATATTCATTGATGACAACATGATACAAAGCTTCCCTGGAGGCCACAGACAGCCCTTCCTCCTTTTCACCATGTTAAAATGGGCCCTGTCATTAGGACACAAAAATTCACCCTGATTTGGCCCCATATAAAATTAGAATCCCTTCTGTATAGCTCCCTGTGTCTTACTACAATCCTTATCACCACTGTCTGCATATTTATGTTTCTTTTCCTAGAAATAACACTCTTTTCTCATGTAGACTACTCATCCACTCATCCAACTTTCATTCAGCGGCTATGTACCATTCCACTGCTTACAGAGGTGAAAATTATGGTCTCTGCCTCCAAGAAGCCAATAACCTAGTGAGGGAGAAACACAAAAAAACTATCAAGTTAAATTCATGGTCCCAGGTTTTAGGATTGAAGTCTGCCTAGGGATAATTAAACTAGAAGAGAAAGAAGAACTAGTTAGAGAAGGAAGCCAACTTCTGCTCTGATTCTAAAAGGAAAAATCAGCATAATTTTTGTAGGGCAAAGCATTCCAGGCAGAAGGAACAGCATGTGCCAGCTACAGAAGGCAAGAGTATGGCACTTCAGGTAGCTGGATATAAGGGAAATCTGTAACACAGGAAACCTGTGGGGGAGTGAGGAAAGAACAAGAAAGATAAAGACAGGAGCTAGTCCATCAAAGGCTTTGTGTGTCAAGCTGAGAAGTTTTATTTTTCCTTTCTGTAAATGAAGAGTCAAAAAGGGTTTCTCAGGGACTCGTGTTTCAGAAAGCCATCTCCAGTGACAGTATGGAGGTCAGACTGAAGAAGGTTAACCCTGGAGAGTGAGGGACAAAGTAGTGCGCAAGCATGTGAGGCATAGCAACAAATATCAAATTACAATGGACTATCCCATCTAATCCCCTTCCCAGAAGAGCAGGAGCATAAGGACCTGAGGCTCAATATCACCGCTCTCTGGTTTGCCTGTCTCTCTCCTCACTCCCAAAGGATAGTTGAAATCAGAACCCACTGGGTGGCACTGGAATAATCTAGAATTAATACTGGAGTATAAGGCTTGGCTTTGGACACAATGAACAAAACCAGATTCTGACACGTAAGGAAGACCAAGGCCAGCTGGCAGTCAGAAGTAATATTAAGCTTCTGAGTCCTTTAAGGTGATAATATAATTTGTCATGTAAATGGAGGCATTTTTTAGGGTAAAAGGGAACTTTAAATAATTATGCCAATATATTAGGTATAAACTATCACTCTTCCAGGCAAATTGAAATCAGTGGCTTCTTAATCACAGCCTCTCATAGTTGCTCAATAAAATGCTCTGGAAGGCTGATTGGCTGTTGTTTCTCTGATTTTTCTTCCTTCAGCCAGATGTTTTAATGTTTCCTTTGTTTCTGTATGCCCTCCAACAGCCTTCTGATGTATCACTTTTGGGTTATATTAGCCAGTCTCTGGCATGTAACCAAAGAACCATAAGTGATCCACCCTCACTTTTCAGATAAGAAAACTTAATTCAATTACTAGCCTACCTATACATGGAACAGTAAAAATTCAAACCCATGTCTGTGTGTCTTTAAAGACAGTGATAATGTCATCCTACCATCTTGGGCTGGAGTCAGGTCTATAGGCAGAAGCCATAGGTTGAGGCAATAGGGGCCATTAAGGTCATTAGACAAGACAACCAGGATGCTCATATCTAATTCTTCCTTTACCATTCAGAACCTGCTCTGAAGCCATCACATTTGGAATGATGTGCAACCAGTTTGCCTCAACACTGCATTTCTTCACCCGAGGTGTGCCCAGCCTGCTGGGGCTGTTGGTGTGGCAAGTCACAGGAGTGCTGCATAATTCAAAGGTTGTGGGTTAGAGGGAGGAAGTAATTTATTCATTAATTTTTTAAAATGTTTCAGTACATTAAAATAAACATAGATATATGGTGGTATAGAATGCAGTATTAACATAATATTTTAAGATAGAACACTAGATTTCAGAAACAATGTATTAGGTTGTTAACTTGAGGCTATGCCCCTAGACTCCCAGAATAGGCATTCTTTTTCCTCTATCTGTAATGGTATTAATAGTGCATCGGAAAAGATAGCATTTGCACTTTTAACATAAAATCAAATAAATATATTTCTAGTATTGGAATTTTGGAAGAGAACATTAGCACAGAGAAGCACCACTTACTTCCCTGATAAATTAGGTTGGCTGTAAGTAAAAATTGTCAATGTCGAATTTTTGGCGGGAAGGGGACATAACATGCTATCCTTTAAAAAATTCACACACTTTTTCCTTAGAAATTATTTTTAAAAGGAACTATAGGTAAATCTTTACACTAATGTGGAAAACAGCTCAAATCAGTGATTACTTTGAATTATGTAAAGCTGAGGTTGGCAAACCACCGTCCGCTGTTCAAATCTGGCTCACTGCCTATCTTTGTATGATCACGCAAAGAGTAACTTTACATTTTCGAACAGTTGAAAAAAATCTAAGAATAATATTTTGTGACACATGAAAATTATGTGAAATCCAAATTCCAATGGCCTCATATAAAAAATGATTGGCATACAGCCATGATCATTAGTTTACAGATCATCTGCGGCTGCTTCTGCATTAAAATAACACAGTTGAGTACCTGTGGCAGAAACCAGAGACTGCATAGTCCACAAAGCCTAAAACATGTACTTTCTGATGCTTTACAGAAAAAAAAAAAAAATTGCCAACCTCCAATCTAAAGCTGTAGCTTAAGAATTTAATTACTTTCAAATAAGTGACATAATTCCTCCACGGTCTGATGTGATGAAAAGGTAAGAATAATTTACAATTGACATTCTAATTTACATTTCTAGAAATGGCTACTGTGCAAGATACGGAGAGCTGTTGGTTTATTTAAGGAAGGAGCATTTTAGGTACATTCAAGTGGCTATTTTGCTCAGTAATTTTTCATAGATATCAAAAAGGTTAACTTTAATTTGGGCTTCACTCACACCTCTCTCCAGGCCCCCTGGACCTGTTCCCTGTCGCTTGGAATGAGTATGAGTCACTTCTAAGAAGACTTCAGGACCTGTGTGACCTCACATTTGGCCTTCTCTTATATACTAATCCTATTAGTACTAATTTGTCTCCCAAAACAGAAAACCTTTAAACCATGAGCGCGTGTGCACGCATATGCAACCACACATTGACAACAAAGGACACACTTCTCTCACTGCCAGCCTGAGCCCTTAGGTTGAATTCCCACACTGTCTTTCCACAATCAGCATGTTGAACATTCAAATAAAATTTATTTCAACAGGAATACATTTTGAACTGATGCTACTGGGGAATAGTTTACAACCAAGGAGCAGAACTATGGCACCTGCCACAGAGATACTTTTATTTCCTCCTAGATAGAACCCCAGTTCTATTAAAATATTCAAAACCAACCAACCAACGTTCACTTTTCAGCAACTAGAAGTGAAGTATTCATTTAAGTATCAGAACATCCTTATATAACATGGTCCCTTAACAATCACCATGCCATTATTTTGATTTCCAGCAACCTGAGGCTAATATCTTCAGATGATTGACTGAAAAAGAAAGAACTTAGAATACATTATCAGCTGTGCATCCATAAGGTAGTTTATGTATGTGTGGTTTTTTTAGACTCAATACACCAGATCTTCTTAGAGTTTAATGATGGTTTATCTTTTTTTGATTGCCAATCATTAAAATGAACTGATTTTTACTTTCTCTCCAAAGATTTCCATCAAATGCAGCTTATAAACCCCCTGGGTTATATCCCCTTTCCTTGAGAAAGCAATAATTTTAAGCCTCATTGTGAACATGATTTAAAAGATTTCTACAGAATATATATAGAAAAGAACTGGGGAAATGCCCATCTCAGGGACTTATAATTTACTGAATGTTGCCACCTCATTCAAATGGGAAATATAACCAGCATAAAATTATCAGGTATGTGTCACAAAGGCACATGCACAGAAAGAAGTAAGTGCAGTTCTCTGGGGTCTAGGACACCAAACCCTATAACTGACTCTGCATAAATGTCCCCCAAAGCAAAACAAAACCAAAACATGCATCTGGCAAAGAAATTAATAATGTACCATGTCCTCCAGTGTGTGCGTCTCTCTGTGTGTGTGTGTGTGTGCCTGCATGTGTGTGAGAGAGTAATGGTAAACTAGACCACACGTTCCTATTTTTATTCCACTAAGATATATGGATTTAATGGTTGGTTTATTTTGAATTCCTTGTATCCATCTTTGCCAGGCATTTGTACAAATACAAACTGATAATTCTATGACTACAAAGTGGGATTTATTTAGTTATCTGGGGTCAGTGGACATGTAACATGCTTTTATAACTGATATTGAGCAGGGAAGAAACTGCATTAGAATGAAGGCTGAATAACAATAAGCTGAACTCAGAGGTGGCTATCTCAGGCTCCTGTTCATTTTGTTTGTCCGAGTGGGAAACAGCATTGATTTTAACTCTTTGCCTAGCCTGCACTTCACAATGCACGTTGGACACATAGACACAGCTAATGAGGGAACAATTTTTTCTCTTAGGGTTTTAATCCATCTCATAAAATCAATAGCACCTGTGCTATAATGACTTCTGAAATGACTGTAGTAAACTGAGAGAGCTGGGGAACCTTCTCTACCCAAACACAGGTACTAGCAACCAGACATACACCCCATTACCAAGCCAGATGGAAAAAAAGAACAAAAACAACCAAACAAAAACCATGACCAGTTCTGGTAAATTTAAGAATTTATAAAATAAAATAGGCTTCGAGAAGCAGAGTTTCAATTTATAATCCTATGCTGTATCTATAGGAGGTAAAGCCATCTTCTGATGGTTTATTTATTTATTTATTTATTTTACCATTGTCCAAAAACTAATTCACTCATCAGTATAGGATTACTGCTATTTTTATTCAGCAACTGGAAAACCCCAAATAAAGAATAGGATTCCAAACACATGCCTCAGCCATTGAAACTGGGTCATTCAAACAATTTCCTTAGCTTTATAGTAATAAAAGTCTTCACAAATAAAAAGATCTACAAATGTGATCACTCGAAATGTAAGAATTCCTATGTAATGAAAATCAGCACAACTAAAATTGGAGGAGACCAATTATCACAGGAAAAATATATCAAAAATAACACATTGGTATCTATTACCCAGGGAGCCACTGTAAGATAAATGAAATAGCCGTGGTTTGGCATCTAAGAGACATAGGTCATGGTAAAGATTAAATCATACAATGCATGAAAAACCCTGACATATATTCGTTTCTTTTAAGATTCATATGAGAAATATCAATATTCAATGAAGGGTTAAATAAATTATACTATATGGATTTAATTGATTAAAACTGTGAACCTTTTAAAAGCAGTATGTCAGAGCTGTATGCATAGATATAGAAAGATATCCAAAATGCCTGTTAGATGAAACCAAGTCGGCACTGAAAGCAATGTGGGATCCTGAATCAGGAAAAAAAAAAAAATTAGTGGAAGAACTGATAAAACTCAAATAAAGTGTGGAATTTATTTAATAGTAATGTACATATGTTAACTTCTTAGTTTTGATAAAAATACAAGGTTATGTATAATGTTGGTATTAGAGGAACTGGATGAACGGTAAATGGCATCTCTCTGCACTATTTTGTATATCTAAAATCATTCCAAAATAAAAGAGCTTACTTAAAAAAACAAATTCCAAAATAGTACAGATGAAATTTACATAAAAATTAATAGTACATATATATATATATATTTATATACACACATACACACATAAGAAAATTTTCTGGAAATATATGCACCAAACCTGCCACAGTGGTTATTTCAAGAATGAAGATTTGATAGCAGTGAGCCTTCTCTCATCTTCTTTTATGTATTTTTCTGTCATAATTGAATTTTTAATAATGATCATGTACTACTCATATAATCAGAAATATATAGTATAATAAATGTGTATCCATGGCTTATTATTGTTTCCATTTAATGGAGAACACTATATTTCAGAGAAGTCACAGTATTTGTGAGTAGAGAAACAAAACAAGATTTGAACATAAGTCCTAATTGCAGAGTCTGAACTACTAGTCACTACATGATACTGCCTTACGGACCTGTGCTCCTGAGGGCAAGGGTGGTATCTTATTTACGGCCATATTCTCTACAATGTCTGCTGCAGCACTTAGCATGTCCCAAGCAATCAATACGTGTCTATCAACTGCAATTGAATTCCAGTATGAACATTCTGTTTCTAACACAAATGTAATAGACTTTCCATTTATAAGCACTTAACTATGTACAGCTGATTTCTAATATGCTTCTTGATTGCACTTAGGAACAAATGCATCTTTATAGACTTTGAGGGTGTAATTAGGAGCTAGAAAAAGAATGGAACCCAATTCAACATGAATAATGCCACGCAAATGCAAAAAAAAAAAAAATAGTAAAATCAAAAGCTAAACTCATAAAGTTTAACTTGCTTTGCAAAATATCATCATAAAACTCAAGATAAAACACCATTAAAACAATACCCAAAACCACTGCTCTAAATAATAGAGAGTGATTGAATGTGCATTGGCTGTTGTATGTTTAAGTTGCTTTTATCCAATTCTGTGAAACTAGAAAAAGCCCTGGGTGGGTTTTTTGTTTTGTTTCAGTTAGTTGGTTTTTTTTTTTTTTCAGTCGTTTTCACTTTATTGGTTAAAGCACCAAAATCTTCCAATTTTTTTTATCAAAAAATATTTATTAAAACTAAAGGTTAAAACCTTGTTTCCATTCTTGCTCTCCTGAAACACATATGGATTCTGTTACAATACGCTGGCATCTTGAAATCTGAAAAATGTTATTACTCAAATGGACTGTCTGACCTTTTCATTCATTATTCCCATTCACAAGATGTTTAACAGGCTGTCAAGCTGGAGGTCCTTGTTCCAGGCTCCAAGGCGAATAAAACTCCACCACTAAATAGAATCTCAAATTGTTAGGAATGCAAAGGAACAGAGAGGTTCAGAGAAACCCTGTATGGAATTATCCGAAAAGTAATTCTTGGAAGGGTCAATGTAAGAGTAAAGGTATGTTGTTTTTTTTTTTAGCTTCCTGGCAAGGGGGTACTGACTGTAGTTGGGTAGGAAGGAAGAATGATGTCATTTACTTTCCAAAAGCAAATATTCTGATAAAAGATTTCTAGGGGATTTCACAGAAGCTAGTTTGACAGTGGATGAAAATAAGAATAGAATTTATATACACATCCCTTCTGTTTTAAGAACTTGGGAATATACACACAAATACACACATACACGGCTTTAAATATTCTGCAAACAGATGACTAAAGAATTTTCAAGAACTGCTCATGGATCTGTTATTTTATTTAATGAAAACTTTCCTCCTTTATACTAGTATGTACATTATCACAGAACAATGAGTTCTATGTGTCTTATCTGGTACCAAAGCACTGTTTCCTTGTATCTATCCTACAGCAGTTTCCCAGGTTTCCATTCCTCTCCTAACACCCTCCCACACACACCTCCTCCTCTTCCTGTGAAGTAGACTAGAACAAAGGCTGTTTCCTGTTCCATATGCATCAGGGGTTCATTCGCATATTTCAGTCATATCCCTTTTCAGCCTAACTGCCTTGAGGACTTATTATTATTGTTGCTGTTTTTGATAACCTTTATGGAACTAGCAATGATTCTTTATCTTTGTTCTTACTCTTCCCTGAATATTTCAGTCCCATTCTGCCCATATTCACTAATTTAACCGCTCTGCAATGCACACCCACTATGTATATGGTGCTAAGCCCACATACACTTATTCAACTGCTCTTTATGGACCATCTGCTACATGTCTGGACTATTATAAGTAGTAATTATAAGCCAGTATCACAAATCTTGCTTGAGGTATATTGACCACAAGTGCTTTCAGAATTCCAGACTTAAGTGAGCATAGTTTTAATGAAAAAAAAAAAAAAATCAAAAAGCAAATATATGTTTTTATATATAATTCTTGGTATTATAGTTTCCAAAACTTTGGTGGTATTTTATTTGTGAGCCCATAACGGGCTAACATCATAAATGAACATTCTTCAGTGACTCTTTTTATATCGCATTACTGATAGCCCAAAGAACACCATCTTGCATAGTTTGCATTATTTTTCCTTCAAGCAGTTACTTTGCATTTACCCATGATGGAGTCATTTCTTGCCTATACATCTCTGTAAGTTATTCTTTTAGTCAGTTTTATCTGCTTGGCACCCAGCTATTCCGTATAACCCTGCATAGATCTTTAAAAGACTGAAGTCTGACTATGCATTCTCCATTCTCAAGCACAGAGTACTTTTTTAGATATTAAATAAAACACCACATTTATTAAACCACAGAACTACCCATTTATCCCAATCGTCTTTTTTCTAAACTATTAATAAAATTAACTCATCATTTATTTAAAAGAAATTTGTAATAAATAGTTGTGTTTTTCACCATTCTTCTTAGTTCATGGATGTACTAAATGATAAATTCCAAGATCTCTGTAAATAAGATTCTCTATTTGGAAGTCTCATGTTTACTTATTCCATTCCTCCATGACAGGGACTCTGACTTTTTTCAATGCCCAATACAATGTCTGGCACACAGTAGGCATCATACTAATTGAATTAAATAAATTGAGTTATGTGATTAACAATCTCACTTCCAGTGTAGATCTGAGCATTGTTGATACAGGCTACTTTTATTTTTAAAAATTTATATATAGTATAATACAATAAACATGACTCTTTAGATGGCCAAAAATGAGGTTGAGAATCAACTGGTTAAAATATATAAAATACTGAAGGATGTGAATAGAAAAACATACACTCTTTCTGGTCCACTGCATGGGAATGAAAGAAAGAGGAGAAAGTAGAACAGATTTGAAGTCTGAGATGTCATTTTAGTATAGGAAATGAACAAAATGTTCACTACTCTTACAGCTCAGCTCTACTCCTCTCTCAGAGACACTGATAATATTGTGCAGCCATATATCAGTTTGCAAAAGTACCTGGGTCCTAAGCTTCAGTGAACCAAAGTGAGATAGTTTTCAGGAGTGAAGAATAACAGAGGAAGAGAGAGAAGATCTACTAAAAAGTGTTCACAAAATCACGTTCTTCCAGGATCAGGGCCAGGGCAAAACAGGTAATGTAAATGAGAGAAGTGGGTCTGAATTTCCAGAAGGCACCAGAGAATGGTGAGAATCGTGATGAACAGAAAGCCAATGTCTGTTCTGAAACGGGCACCACTACCGTTGCCATGGAGGAAGACAGATGGGTGTTATCAGATTTTTGTATGTTTTTCAGAGGTCAAGATTCCATATTGTATGTAAAAATCTCCTGATTTTTAAATGTTGACAACTAATGGAAAATAAGAACATCATGAAGACTAACATTGTGGAGTCAAAAACATATACACCTTGTAGCTGAATTTAGCGAGTTGGACTGGCAACCTGTTGCTGGACTGGCAACCATTCCTCTAGACGAAGGGTCAGCAAACTATGGCCCCTGGATTAAAGCTAGCCTGCTGCCTCTTTTTGTAAATACAGTCTTCTTGGAACACAGCCATTCTCATTCATTTACCTATTGTCTACAGTGTCTTTTGCATTACAGTGGCAGAGTTGGGTAGTTGTGACAGAGACTGCCTGGCACACAAAGCCTAAAATATTTACAATAGGCTCTTTACAGAAAGTTAGCTGATCCCTACTCTATTCCTTTCCCAGCCACCACTACCAGTGCCAGGAACTGTACTCTTATAATTACCATGCATGGAAAAAGACTCTCTAACAGTTAGAGCTTCCTCACTGGAGGGATTACATGAAGCCCACACCCTGCCACTTAGGGTTCAAGGTGTTCCCAGTTGGAAATTCTGGCCCAGACTGATGTCCAACAGACCTGTGTGAGAAAGAGTAGGCATTGATCCATTGGAATGACAGAAGCCTGTTGCTTTTATTTCTAAAGAATATTATTTGACTGAATTAAATTAAATTAAGAAAATATCTTGAGAAATGCAATGCTAAGTCTTAACATTTTATATATGTCATTATTAAGTGTCTATACTTCATAGCAAATGAGATCTACTTATTGGGAGTAATATTCCCAATATGGCTATCTAAACTTGGTTCTCCATCAGACATATACTTTAGAAATTACAGGGTTTTTTTCCAACAAGTAGACACTTGTTTACCTGCTGGGTCTGTGGAAGGCATGAAGCTCTTTGATAATGTCATCTTCTTTTCTTGTTTAATTTTTATTTTCATACAACCTACAAGCTTAACAGGGAGCCTTTTAAACCTGGTCCTTAATTATAGTCCTTGACCCAAAAAACTGTGGCACAAAACCTCAACAAGTTTGCAGTACTTATTAATAAGCAAATATTTTGTGTCCATCTAAAAGATGATGCTTCCTCTACCAGGAAGTAGAAGAAGAGGGAAAACTCTGAGGATCTTTGGTTGGTGGAGGACCAACAAGAAGGTCAAACTTAGCATCCTTCTAGTTCCGGTCTAGTCTATGTTTGCCAAGGGATTGCACCACTTTAGTATAAAGTGCAATTATTTCCTGAATAATTAGGCACTTTTGTTAAGATGAACATTTTTAACAGTAATACCTGTCATTTAGTAAGCCTTTACCATGCACCAAGCACTTCTAAGTTCCTAATTGAATTATCTAATTTATACCTTACAAATAACCCTATGAAGCAGGTACTATTATTATCATCATTTTACAAATGAGGGACTTGGGAACAAGGTATTAAGTAAATGCACATAATATTCTAAACAAATGAGAAGAGAGATATTTGTCCTGTTGTTTCTGTTGCATTAGACATTTAAACATGATTTGACTGTAAGGAAGCATAAATGGATAGGGATTATTTCCATATCTAAACTTCACTCTTGGACTAGCATTGCAGGTTGCTGGAATATAATCTGGCATTTTACCTAAATCAAGGTATGTTAGTAATGAAAAGGAATATCCAGGCAACCCAATGTGGCTCAGTTGTCAACTAATTAGTGGCTTGGATGGATGTTGCATTTTTACTTGAAAAACTCAGAAGTAGCATGAAAGGCATTTAGGTTTAGAGCTAGGAAATGCATTTCACCTGTTTGTATATAAATGAATATTTGGGTATGGAATTCCTGGGAGTCATTTATTTATCATAATTATCTTATTAAAGTGCTTTACTACACATAATTTCTTTAAGTATAAGAGTCTTATAAGGGAAGGTTGGAGGGTCCTTTTACACCCATTTGACTGATGGGAAAACTAAAGTACAGAGATGATACGTGAATCACTCACTGTCATGGGATAATTAGGGTAAAAGCTAGTGAATAGAAGCTTGCACGTCTACCTCCCAATTAAGCATCCTATTTGTAGATGGGAAGGGTTCTGAACTATTAAAAGATATCACGTATAAGCCCTGGATTGAAACTTCAAGATACCAATCTAAGATTATGAAATTTTATATCAGTAGGTTTGTGTCACTTAATGGTTGTTGGCTCAGTTTTCTCACAGGCAACAACAGCCACTTCTCATGGTTGTTTTCAGAGGTTCAAAGCGTGGCCTGAATACTGGGGCCAGTCTGTAACCTTACCAGTTCTGGTATGCGATGAAATAAGCACAGAAACTGAAAGTGTTTAGAAACTCTTCTAGGAATTTGACAAAGTAATTTTATGACTGTTCTATATAATGTTAAAAATGGGAGTTTGTATTTTGTAGGTCTTTGTAAAAAAATTTTACTAATTACCTGGATTTTATATTACATTGAAATTTTTTTATTTTAAAAATAAAACACTGATCCTTCAACTTTGGTAGGAGAGAAGCATTGATTTAGCATCATTTGGCTAATTCCATGTGAGAAAGTACATGAAAATTTTTTTCTCATCTTTTAAAAATTTCCATTTGTGAAAAAATAAATTATAAATTGCATGAATATGCAAATAATGGGTAAGGATTAAAAATTTTTTACTGATTGGATATACAACTAAGTTTGGAGGCCGCTAATCTAGGCAATTATGTAACACAAGGTATGTGAATATGTTACATCTATTTCTAAAACCACAAAGTAAAGGATTTGTTGAAATAGGTATAGATATTTTTCTTAAATGCTACCTACATTTATTTATAATTCTATATATGGAACAAACCTTTCTCCAAATTTAGCGAAAAGAATAGAATTATTCAAATTTTGCATCTGTAAGTGGTAGATCAGATTATTTAAATAACCTCTGCAACCTGGACTTTGATCCCCTAGTACAATATCTGGGACAAAATTGTTTTCAATAAATCAGTTTTGCATAATAATTAGATAATGGACGCCCCTTTCTAGTGACAGTCTAAGTTATGTTTTAGTTATCTATGGATGAGTAATTAGCAATTCTTGGGGCAGTACACTCCAGCTTTGCAGGTATCTGTTAGAAAGCTTTCTTCTACATCTGCCTCTTTATAGTTTCTACCCATTGGTCTAACTGCCCTGCAAGAATAAGCAGAGTAAACCTAACCCACCTTACACATAAACGCCCTCCAAAAACTTGACAGCAGCCATCAAGTCCTTCCTTTGTCTTCTCTTCCCCATGCTAAGCATCTTATTCCTTTAGCTATTTCCTGCAAGGTTTGTCAAACTTGAAATTATTGACATTTTAGGCCATACGATGTTTTGTTGGGGGAGGCTGTCCTGTGCACTGTAGGATATTTAGCAACATCATTGGTCTCTACCCAGCAGACACCAGCAGCATCCCCTTCCTTCCATTGACAGCTGCAGCAACTAAACACGTCTTAGGACACTGCCGAATGTTCCCGGGGGGTTAAAATTTCTGATTGAGGACCACTGTTCTAAGGCATTCTAAGAGTAGTTACAATCAAATGGATCCTATTAATGGTCAGTTTCCAAATTAAAACTAATTTCTGTTTACTAGGGACAGACTAGACAGCAATCAATTTTTATTTACCATTACTAAAACTACTTAAAATGCTCTGAATCAAAAACAAGTATTAATTTGTCAAAGCCTGTTTTCCTCCTACACGGTACCCACGTGTGTGTGCTACGTAGATACAAATGTATCCTATTCCTTGCCAGTACCATGACATCTACACAGTCCGAGTCTGAATTCTCCACACTGAGACTGATATCTATAAACTCTAGGCTAGTCATTTTACAAGTCCAATCTGGTATGCTCTAAATAGTAATTATTCTATCAAAACAAAGAAATTTCATGTGTGTGTGAGAAATGTATGTTTTTTTGCTTCTTTTGTGCCTGGTGTTAAAAGGCTTCTTTACTCTAAAATTAACAGATAATTATCTTCTTCATGAATCCTCATAGCATGGCCACTGCTATCAAGCAATTTTCTTCATGAACAAACACAAATCACAAGTCCACCCTCTGAAACTAAGCAGGTGAATAACATATAATTAGCTGAATTTCATTTTTGGAGGGTGCATATTTTTTTCATTCCATGATGTTCCCCTTCATTCCAGAAGAGGCTCTGTTCCTGATGTCTGAGGCCAGAAAATAAGAGAGAGGGGGAAGGGCCTTGCAGTGCTGTCAACACGCCCGTCTGTGGGCCTGCCCGTGGCTGGTGGGCATCTCACCGGGTTCCACTTCTTAGAAATGGAAAGAATGTAAAGGACTGAGCCAAGGGGAAAAGTGCATTTAGTAATTCTTAAACCCCTCAATACACATAAATAATTTACTTGTAAAACAATTGCCTGGGGGAAATGGTCTTTTTATATCTCGATGCCAAATTACTTCTTAGACTTTTTGTTTTTTGGAATTAACTGATTGTCAAATCCTGAATGAAAGCCCAGTTTCCTACCGCGGGCATTTTGAGTCATTTTTCCACCTTTTTATCTAAAGAAGTAAGTTCAGAAAGAGAAAAAATGTAATTATGTAACATTCACCCAATATATGGGTCCTAAGGAGTGTATGAGATACGTTTCTGACTAGACCTATTGCAACTGACATGAATATGAGAGTGTCTCCAAGTGCCAAAAAACTTCAACCTGACTTCCCAGCTATCTCTACACATTAGTTTCTGCCTCCTTGGGGGTGAATCAGACATCATCTGTGGTCATGAGTTCAGCTAATTAAAAGACATAGGCACTGGCCTCACAAATGGCATTTGAGCTCAGTTCTCTCAAGGCAGGTCATGTAAAGGAAGAGACAAGTGGCAGCTGACATGTCCTCACTATCAGGAAGGCTGGTGACTCAGTGGACCTTGAGAAGGGCACATGTTCCATGCATTCTGAGGGCAGATCTGTCTCTGCCCTACCATTATTGCTCTAGTCTTTAGGGACATGACTCCAGATTGTCAGAGCTGATTTTTTAAAGATAAGCACAATGTATGATTTTTTTTTTTCTTTTAGAATCTCCTGTTTAACTATTTTGCAACAATTTCTATTTTTTCTTTCCCCCTTATCACATACGGGGCAATATTCTGTGGACTATACACATTTCCTCAACAGATTTTATATAATCCACAGGCTGGCAGTTTGAGACCTCTCCAGGAAGGTTTGACTGTTAGTAAATCAGATTACTATTTTACCCTTAAGGCAGCTCAGCGAACACATATGTGAATAAAGTCATCATGTCAAAGAATGGCAGAGCCTAACATGACTCCAAAGACATCTGACTCCCACATCCACTTTGCAAGGTTTCATAGGTGTTTGGTGGCAGAACAGTAGATTTCTCAATGCTCACACACGAGGTCTTTCCATTCTATCACTTCACCTCAAATTTGAAGTTAAGAGCTACAGTCCTTTTTTTATGAAAAATGATAAATAAATGTGCAACTGTTACTTGCTTCCCAATAAATTTAAAATGCCTTTATGAACTCTCTCCTCTTTTTGCATGAACTCTTCACTTTTTTATTAAATCTACAGCTACCAACACAGGTGTATTACATAGATCAACAGATGTTACTCTCAAAAAAGGAAGAAAAGAAAAATGACACACACAGAAAACCCGATATGTTCCAATCCTTGTTAACTCAAAATGCAACGATACAACTTACACTTTCCAGTGGAGGGATACTGTTGGCCATCCCATTCACTGGCACATGCATTTATTATTAACACCAAAGAACGTGTGAATAAGATCGTTAATTTATTTGTGGAAACATTTATCATATTTGCTTAGAAAAGGGTGCCAATATGCCATAGCGCCTTCACACCATATAAAACTGTGCAGCATCAGCTCTAAAAATGGCAAACAAAAAAATCAACATGTTGAATAAAAAATATCTAACTCAGAGACACCTCATTTGCTTTGGCTTCTATCTCTCTGAGATCTGGGCCTGTGAGATAATTTTTCTTTTGGTCTTAAGGATGAGTATCTTGTTAAGTCATCTTGGGTTTGACTTTCTGATAAATGGCAAACTGTGTGCTCTTCAATTCTCCATCACCAGGGAAGAATGCTACAAATATCTCAATATTCAATTTCCTTGCCTTTGTCCTTGTATACAAAAATTCTACCACGGTTTTACTCCTGTTTAGCAAATTTAATTTCCTGTCAACACTTCCAAGTAGCTATCTAATCAGCCTGTCTTCCATTGATATTTACGCTAATAAGAGGGACTCATGGATCCTTAGGAAATTTCAATATAGAGCACTGGGAAAGGCTCTTTGGTTTGTCATTCAGTCATTGTCTAGATGATATAAGGACTTTGCATTTTACTAGTTTTATAGTGAACATTGGAAGGAAATGGTTCAATTTGTGGTGGAAAACTGTAGGCATGTGATAGTACAAGCTAGGTCAGAATGAATATGAAATTTCAAACTTTACTTCTTGCCTTCCAAGCCAGGAATTGCCTAGCTCTGATTTTGCTGTTGTTTTGGTGGTAGGAAGGGGTATGGTGGGTGTGGATCTTCAAATAGGGAAGTATACTTTGGACATGAAATGCCCACCCTCATTCTCTCCTTAAGGTCTTCTTTGCCAGCACGCTAGGCCCATGGGGAATATCTTAAGGCTTAGGGCAAGAGTCAAAAAACTCAAATACCAACGGAGTTCAGCCATGTCACTCGGTGTCTGCATGCTGTTTGAATAGTCTTCACTTCCACAAAGGAATATTCTCTTTCTCACTTTTTTCTTGAAATATATGGCCCTTCATATACACCATTATATTTTTTTTACTTTTGATGGAAACACAGATAAAGAAAAAGGGTTCTACCATTAAAGAAACAATAACCGCTGTGGTAAATGGCAATTGCCCTGGGCCTCAGGGTCAGGAAGCAGGAGGGAATTGTAGAGACTAAAGAGAACGGATCAGCCCAGGGGCAGCCGGGCCTGAGCTGGAGCGGAGTGTGGCTGGGCAGGAATGTGAGCCCAGGTGCTACAGAATACCTGTTTTCTTAAGGAGAAGAAAGGGATTCAAATGTTTATATTTAACAAGGTCTGCCTGGAAAGTATCCAGCCATTGTTAATATACTGAGAACAGTTTGCGAGACATCAATGTAACCTGGCAGCCAAGGAGAGTGGACTGGGATGCGCATGCGTGAACAATGACGTCTTCACTGTACTAGTCAGTGGGGCGCTAGACCATTGAGTGAGCATGTGTACTGTGTGGCCCTCGCATTCAAAATGACTGAGCGAGTAGAGCAACTAATCTGCATCAAATTTTGCATTAAGCTTGAACAATCCTCTGTGGAAACTGATATTCAGATGATTCGGAAGGCTTTCGGGGACGATGCAGTGAGTGCAGCGCAAATAAAAGTGTGGCACAAACACTTCAAAGATGGTTGAGAATCTGCTGAAGGTGATCCACTTTCTGGAAGGCCTGCAACAAGCAAAACACTTGAGGATGTTGAGTGTATACAGGTTAGGGTTAAGAAATTCTGGGAGAACTGTGTGAAGTCCCAAGTTGCTTACTTTGAAGGGGACTGAGGTGTCATTGTACTACATACAATGTTTCTTGCATCTTGTATCTTCTTCAATAAATGTCTCTCTTTTTCATAGCTCAAAATTTACAAAATTCTACATTGGCCAGAAACCGCACAAAAACAACAACTGAAATCCACATGTGTGAGCAGCCAGTCAGGGACTTCCAGGCTAGAAAAATTAAAGGTCCTTCACTGCAGCATCAGACCTATTATCTAGAAACACTTTTGATCACTTAGGAGTTGCAAAAACCCATGGTCATGACTTTGAACATTTTTCTGTTGTTGGGGACCAAAACTGGAAATTGAGAAGGTTTAGTAAAAGTGCAAATTGACTGCTGAGTAACCTTGGGCATGCCTGAGCCTGGCATTGACTTTCAGAAATAATCATCTAACTAACACATTTTATATCGAAACCTCTATAGCCCTGATACTACCTCCTCGATTTATTTTGCTTTGTTTTGTTTTGTTTTTTTTCAGCCATGCAATTTTCTGGGATTTTTCTTTCTCCTTGATTTCTTATAACTGATTTCATCTCCTAAATGTGGAAAAATAACCCCCCCCACCACCCAAAACATAATCCTTTATCCTTATAAAGCTATATCCTTTTTATAAAGTAAAGCTAAGTAAGCTTTCACTGGTGAGATGTGTTCCAGTGAGTATGCCATACTTTCAACTCAGCTTGGATTCATTAAGTGCCCATATTTTATAAAACATATTACAAAGATCACGTATCTTCATTTTAGGAAAATTAGAATACACAGGTAAAGATAAAGGAGAAACTAGAAATCATCCATTATCTAAGCACCAAAGACAATCAACATTTTAGAGAACAACCTTCCATACATATTTGTTTTCTTACAAATATCAGCTTTTACTGTGTATTCTGTTTGGGAACTCACCCAGCAATGTGCCGGCAGCTGGGGACACCACAACCTGACCTCTGGTCTTTTGTCCCTCTGTTCCCACCACTTGGAATGAAAGCTGAGGAGTCTGAGGCCTGAGGAATCTGGGGTCCGTATTACCATCCACACTGAATGCCCCCACTCTCAGCAGCACTGGCCTTCTCCAGCATTCGGATAAGGACTTATGTGCTTCCTACCTTTAGTTGGTCTCAAGTAGTACTGAGTCCTTAGATCCTATCTACTTAAGCTGCAAGTGGAAGTTGTATATATTGATTTTTTGGTGCTTGTGTGATGCCTTTAAGGGGTCCAACAGAAGAGTGGGCACAGTAGGAGCTTCCTACATTGTACCGACATACTGAACTAGAAATACTTTTGATCACTTAGGAGTTTCAAGCACCCATGTCGTGACTTTGAACATTTTTCTGTTATTGGGGGCCAAAAATGGAAATTGAGAAGGTTTAGTAAAAGCTTCTGAACAGGAAGATGGGATGGGGTGAGTCAGACCTCATCCTGTCCTAGCTTGATGCCATGTGTGATGGCAATAACTGGAGGCTTGTTCATTAAAAATAAGTGAATAAATAAACCAGTGATATTCTGTCTCAGCAGGAGAATGTGTCAGCCAATCCCCTTCCCACTTAGCCCACAATCCTTGTTTCATTCTGGCTTATGGTTGACTAGAATTGCCTCAGCTCTACCCCCAGCCCCCACTGCCCACCTTAGATTAAGAACAAGGTGGCTTCTCAGGCCACAGCCTCCTCTAGGGCACCCTACCCCAGAGCCAGCTCCTTCCTCTTCCACGAGCAGAATCCATCCCCATTAATGGACATGAAAATCTGGTACCTAATGGACCCAAAGTTTATTTCATTGAATCGAAACATAAACTAAAGTTGTGGAAAACCATCTTTTCTTTCAGGGCATTGAGTACTGAGAGGTTGATTCCCTGGATCTAGCCCATGGAGGTAGGGATCTCCTCTTCCCACTAGAATTGCTTCAGGGGGCATGAGATTCAGCCGGAGGGATGTGGCCTCCTTCTCCACGGTTTCCCTCCAAGTCAGCCTCCTCTGTGGGGAGTCTGACTATAAGAGAACCCTATTCCCCCATCAGCCATGGCGAGAAGGATGCAGTCCCTGAAGTGCAGCACTTTTGGTGCCACAGCAGCCACCAAGATCATCATCATAATTCCATCCCTTGCTGCTCATGGCCACTCTCTCTCCTTTCATTTACCTCCCCTCACACCACACCCTTATCTGCAGATGCCTTCTTAGGCTAGAAAACTTGAAGGCCCTTTACTCTAGATTTCCAGTTCTGAGTATTTTCCAACCACCTTTATGCATTTTTAATAAACTTGAGGAGAACCTCCCCCCAAAAATACTCTACTCTCAACTTACCCTCTCCTGCTTGTCCATTCATTATAGAAGATCAAAGTAAATAAACAATCAACATTTTAAAACCTCTCATAGTCCAGCAATGTAATAACTGGCTACTATGAGGCTATAGCACATGGTTCTCCCCATGAGATAAACTGCAAAACAGGCAAACTTTGTTTTGATACCACTGTCCTCAGCAGTGATTGTTGCATATTGGTTCTTTTCTCAATCCCTCCCCCGTGGCCTCTGCATCTAAGCAGACTGAGTCTCCCCAGGTATTCTAAAAGTAGGGACAAAGACTTCCTCACCTCTGGATCCACAGCTCCTAAAGTGGGGCTTGAGACATACACGGTGTTTAATAACCATGTGTGGGATGAATGAATAAAGGGAGTAGCAAAGGAGTAGAGCTATTCATCACAGAGGTAAGGATTCCAGACTTTCAGACTTAGCAAGCTTTTCCTCATGAAAAGTAAGATGTCTTGGGGTGGAAGCACCCTGGCTTTCTCATGGATAATAATAATCACCATCATCTCTTGCCTGAATTCTTACAAAGACCTTCCTAATTGGTCCTCCTGCTTCCATTCGTCCAGACATTTTTCACACTGGTATCAGAATGATCTTTTAAAAACATAAATCATATTATGCCTAAGACCCCCATGGTTTCCAATGGCAATTGAGATAAAATGCAAACCCTTCATCATGGGCTGCTTGCAAGGGGCTTTGTGATGTGGCTGTGCCCATCACTCCCAGTTCTTTCCTGCCCCACTGCCTTTCCATTGTTGTCTCCTGGGCTGGAACCCTCCCTGCACCCCAATCTTGCAAGGGTGGCTCCTGCCCTCCCTTCAGGGCTCTGCTTAAATGTCACTTGCTCAAGGAGACCCAACTTGAATAGCTCATCTCAAACTAATTCCTCTCCCTTCTTTTCTCTGTCTCTGTACCCGATATGCTTGTTTCATGATTTGATCACAATTAGAAAGTAGTTATTAATGTGTCTGCTTACTCCTATGTCTTGTATATTTTCTCTATGCCCTAGATTTCCTGCAGTAAGGAGTGCAGTTGCCTCCAGTGTCCAACACAGACCCTGGCACAGAATAAGTACTCGATGAATGTCTGGCAAATGAATGAAGCAACAGTGACAACTGCCCTTCTCCTTAGCCTTAATGGCAAGTACAGTCCGGTCAGCTGTAACATGGAGCAAGACCCTGGGCAGGAGGGGAGTTGAGAACAACAGGCACTGAAGTTTCCCCCAGGCCTACCCATAACATTTTTGGGACCTGGAACAAGACTTCAAATTTGGAATTCACATTTGGACTTTTCTGACACCTGGGAATTCTGTGCCAGAATGTGAAGGTAGGGGACAGCTGACCCGTGGCCCCCAAATCCTGGTCTGGCCCTTCTCTCTCCTTTCCATACCCAGCTCTGTCTTGCCATATAAGGGGGCTCCTCAAACCTCTCCCCGACAGCTGCCCCTTGACCACCCCTTTCCCAGGCGATGTGCTCACTAGCAGCTCAATCTGCCCTCCTGAGAAACTACTAGGAAAGTGGTCTAAGAAGGCCCTAGAATCAGATGTGGACTATTTGTCAAGGATCTCTGGGTAGTCTAAATGGCAGGAAGTGTGGGCTTTGGATGGGCATGCTCCCGTGTCCCCAGCGACTTCTCTCCCTGTGGTTGGTGAGTACTGGAGGATGGCCAGAGCAGAATCCTCTAAATCTGTGGTCCCCAAGCCCAGGTCCACAGCCCAATACCAGGTCTGCAGCCTGTTAGGAATCGGACTGCACATCACCGCCTGAGTTCTGCCTACCCCTGGCCCCACTTGGTGGAAAAATTGTCTTCCGTGAAGCCCTGTGCCTGGTGCCAAAAAGGTTGGAGACCACTGCTCTAAATCACAGAGCTCAGGGGAGAAGCCATGTCTAAGGGTCATATTGCTGTAGTCTCTTTCTGAAAAGTAGTACCTTTCCAAGGTATGTTGACATGGCCATTGCCAAGGACATAATGATAATATATTTTGGAGCCAAAACTAAGACACTGAGGTAGGTAGAGAAGTTAGTGAAAGGATGATGTCCCTTTGGCTTAGAGGCTCCCCACCAAACCAATGTCACAGGCCCCTTGCTCACCTCCTACTTCCTCACTACCCCATAGCTACCCCTGGCCTAGACTTACACCCCATGATGTACCAGCACGTCTGTGCCCATGCTCACATCCAACAAGCAGACATACTGACTCTGCAATGAAACCTAGGCCCTGCCCCTGAAGGGAAATCTCAGGGGCACCTAGAAGGCGGCACCTCCTTATAGGAAGCCAAATTCCTATTAGTCTGGGGCTTGTCAGTTTTTCATTGTTCACCAGGAAAGCTACTAGTGTTGACACTCCAGAAGCTGCTGTTTCCAGATGATATTTTTTCAACTGGCGGATTAGTGTCAGATATCGCCAACCAAATGCAGTGAACTCTCTAATATCTGAGCTGACTTTTTTCCCAGCTGGAAAAGTCTGTCTATCTTTCAAGCAAATGATATTCAGCAGTCTCTGACCTGCCAGAAACATGACTTTCCATCAGTCACACCGCGAGACACAAGTCTATTTATCAAACAATTATCAATTACTTGTAGGTTCTGGCTGTTCAGGCACATAATGAACACCTTGGATATTTTTCCCACAACGTTCCTAAGACAGAATATATGTCAGTGCAGTCTCAAGAGGTTAGCAAAATGATCAAAACCCCAAAGACTAAAGAAAGGAAAGAGGGAAAGGACTTCCTCCGTGGTAGATTGAGGGGGAGAACCAAAACCCCATGCCACTATAGGACCCCTTTCAGCAGTCCCACCTCCACCATGAAAATAGTAAGTGTGCCTGATCTCACCTGCACCCTTAACACCTTTGTCCTGCCTTCAGACACCTGCTTGAGAATGCAAGTTACTGAATGGCAAAGCTGAAAAATTCAGCTTTCATTTTGTTTAATTCCTGTGTTTTTTGGATGATAAAAGAGGCTAAGAAAGAAGAAGGCATATTTCCATGGGCAAAATTCATCATCATAATCATCATCATTCTCCATCATGATTAAAGCTGCTAATTTTTAACTAATCACTACCGATCAGGCTCTGTGCTAAACACTTGATACTCATCATCTCAATGTGATATTGAACTCTGAGTCTACAGAGATGGGTTCTAGTCTTAAAAATAGCACATGATGGAGCACACTCCATCTCTATAGCCCGTGTTCAAGACTTTCAGTTACATAAGGCTATCTCCATGTCTAAACGTGTAAACAACCCTGCATTTAGCATGAGTTTGGTTGCTGTTGGTTTGTTTTCAAACAGGGTCCAAATTTTAGCACCCCGGGGGATACTAAATTTCATTTAGTTTATTTTACTTTATTTGCAAGACTTGGCCCCAGATGACTCTTGGCTTTTTCAAAATCCAAACCCGTCCTCAAAATATAAATATATGTCTATAGAGAATATTCAAAAGGATGGGCCATGGGCTCTTCCAACAATTCCTTACAAGGAGTTCCATGGACACCGGTAGCAAGGGAATAATGATTAGGAAGAGTGTAAATCCTTCCATGGGGAATCCAACATTTATTTGAATAAATACATTCTAGTATGTGTCATACTTCATCGGGGCTGCTATAATAAAATACCACAGAGTGGGTGATTTATAAAGAACAGAATTTTTTTGCTCACAATTTTGGAGACGAAGAAGTCCAGGTTCAAGAGGCTGGCAGATTCAGTGTCTGGTGAGGGTTCACTCTTGCTGCATCCTCATGTGGCATAAAGGGCACAGGCTCCCAGGCCCCTTTTTTAAAGGCACCAATCCCATTCACGAGAATCCTACCCTCACAACTCAATCACCTCCTAAAGGCCCCACATCACTAACACTATTGCCTTGAGGATTAGGTTTTAACATATGAATTTGGGGAGGACATAAACATTCTGACTATAGCAGTTTGTTTAAAAAAAAGAAAAGCCAAGTCAATATTGCACCGTAGTATTAATTTAGGTGTCAGGAAACTCTTGATTTCTTAGAAACGATGGATCTCAGGAGTGTCCTAGATCATTAAAAGGAAGGTTTTTTTATTATTATTATTTTAAACTAATTATGGACTCAGAGAAGTTGCAAAAATAATACAGAGAATTTTCCTGTACCCATCACTCAGCCTCCCCCAGTAGTGGCTCATGACAAACAGTACATTATTAAAAGCAGCAAATTGACATGGGTACAATGCAACCAGCTGGTGTAGAGATCTTACTTGATTTATCACCAGGTTTTGCATGCATTTTTTTTTCTTTTTTTCTTTTCTTTTTTTTCTTTTCATTTTATGTATATATGTATGCATATCTTTGTGTACGGAGAATGGAGATAGTTTTAAAGTGGGGAAGTGAATGGAGTGTTAAGTAAGGCTAAGTCTGAATCACAGCTCTACCACTTTCTTAATGTGGGACTTATAACCTCTTTGAGACTATTTATGTCTCCTTGTAAGATTTTCTATATGTTAGTATATTTGAAAGCATTACGACGTAATGAGTGAGTATGACATGCCTAGTCACAGGTGAAGCTCCTTGGTTAAACTAATGTTTTATGACAGCTAGTCTATCCTATCCACTGGCTTGAAGATATATTAATAATTACATGTAGCTTACATGTAACTGGTACAGCCCATGAAAATCACTTACTTAAGAGATTTTTGCTGATTATTTTTAAGAAGAGAATAATGCAAGATATCAATTATACCACATGAAACCCTCGCCCTCTTATCTAAAATATTCCCTTCCTTAGGGAACCCCAAATTTATAATCTTATTTTTATTGAGTTCCTTGATAGAAATCCTGCTGGAATCTAAGCAAGACAGCATCAAATACAAATAACATCCTGGCGGAACTCACTGACAAATGCTACGGGAACTGTGAGTACTTTTCAAGTATCAGTCAAATGCACTTTTTCCATGTGTATCTGAACATTGCAAATCAAAGTAAGATTTTTTTGAAAAACTATATGGACAAAACAAATAAAAAAGAAATGCTGACTTTGAAAAAGGTTTCTTCTTTTTGCAACAATATTGTGCACACCATTTTTTAATTAATGGTTTCTCCTAGTATGTTTTAAATTATTTGGTATGTTAAAGAAATCGACTTTTCCAGGTTATACCAGGAAAGTCATTAATTGTCCTGAACACATACATATGGTGCACATTTACTTATGTCCTTAGCATCACTCATTCATAAAATGAAGGAAGGAAATGAACAACTAAAATGACAGAATCTCTGTATTCCCAGTGCTGCTTGAGAAACAGCAGCATGATTTTGTTTCAGAACATCTCCCTTTTTCTCTGAGCATTTTATTTGGGTAGAAAGCTCTCTGTAAATCACCTCAGTAAAGACTAAATAACTGCCCCCAGCAGGATTCAGATTTCCATTACTTTATACGCTGGAACACCGATGAGTTTTCCAAATCAATATTGCAACAGAAATGTGGCAATTACAATATAAGGTACAGAGGAAGAACACATAAGTTGCTTTCTTATTCTATTTCTGGAGGAAAAGGGCATGTAGGAGCAACAAATGAAAAAAAAACACAAATGGAAGCAAAAGAGCTGCAGATAACTTGTGGCCCCACATGCCAACGACTGAAACACAACACTAAATAACCAACCACGTGAGACACATTATTATTTCGTATTAGAGGATGCTTGCTTCATTTTTAGATTAAAAAAATAAAAATCATCACGCCATATTGGAACAGAATATAAAATTCAGAAAAACATTAGTGAAGGCTTAGGCTTATTAAACAAATAAATGGACTGCTCGTTCTAACTGCATCATAAAATGAAAATTAAATTATAAAAATGAAATTCCGTGGTTTAACATCTTTTCTAATCCCCTATTTAAAAGAAATAAAGAAGAAGTTAGGAAAAAAGGGAGGGAGAGCTAAAGGGGGGGGGGAAGTGATTTCCTTTTTTTTTTTTTCTTCCCAGAACTGGCCTTGTTGGGTTCCTTTGACTTCTAAATACATCAGCCACTCAGAAAGCTTTATGGTAGTCTGAAGGAAGTGGACAATCCTCTCTGTTGGCCTTCTTCCAGCCTTTCAAGGTACCCAAAGATACACTAGTTCCTGACAACATATATCAAATTTCTTTGGGCTGCAGTAATTTATGTCTTTGTTACCCAGTACCCCATCTATAATGGTTCTATAATTTACTAAAATGGTAGGAGGAAAGTATAGCAATGAATACTGACTACATAGTCATTAAATCTGGACAATGCAATGAATGTTATTATAATTTATAATTCTGGGAATTATTTAAGAGTGCATATGTGTTAAGACCATACCCCTCAACCACAAAATACATGTATTTATTTAACATTCATAAGGCCTATCATGTGTGTCACTGTGATTGGTGCTGAGGGCTGAAGAGATTAATTCATCCAACCCATACTTATTGAGAGCCTATTTGATTGTAACACCAGGGTTCAATAGTGAACAAGTCATAGCAAGGTTCCTTATCAGAGAGTGTGAATAACTCAAAATCCCTACTTTTTAGTAGCTCTCATCCCAGTGGAGCAGGATAGTTGGAGATGTAGACCTTTTGAAAAATAATTAAAATGCAGTGAAATGAGTATTTGTGAGGGTCTATGCCATGGATGTAGGAAAAAATTCAGAGTAGCTTAGAGCAAAGACTCTGGAACCAGAATGTTTGAGTGCCAACACCATTTCTGCCACTTACTGGCCAGTTGAACAATGGCTAAGTTAATTAAGTTCTCTGTCTCTCAGTTTCTTCATCTTTGATGTGGGATTTGTACTAGCACTTTCCTCACGTGATTAAGTGAACTAATGTTTTTAAAGTCCTTAAAACAGTATCTGGAACACAGGAAGCACTATGTGTTTGTTACATAAATAAGATCTTTTACTAAGGTGACATAGGAGTATTATACATGGTAGGGCAGACATGCAAGTGTGGAGGAGACATTAGAGAAAGAGGAAAAAACTTATAAAGCAAAAATTTCTAGCTACTATTGGTATTTCAGCCATCATTACAGACACTATTAGGACAGCACCTCCTGGCACTACTCATTCTACTTATTTATAAGTCCAGATCTGTTTGTTTCTTGTTCCCTTTTTACTGTGAGAAAACTGAAGCACAGAAAATTTGTAGAAAAGATTCAACCATCAGGGCAAGAGAAAGAGAATGTCTTAAAACATCTGACCACAGCTCAAATTTCTCCATTCCATTCCTTGAATCAATTTTAATTCCACATCTGATACTTCATGGAAAACCTGGTGCCATGATGAAAAGCTCAAGAACCTGGAACTTCTTTAGAATTTATATCATTGACTAAACACATTCTTAGATCCCCACTATGGTAAAGAGGGTTCTTTCTGATGGTTCATGTAGGAAAGACAGACCTTCCTTCTCATGGTTCAGGCTGGAGATGTTGGGATAAGATCAATAAGAATCCTGAGAGGGCTACAGAGACGACTGAAGGCCGGCATAGAGAAGGCACCAATGTCAGGTCAAGGACAGAACCACAAGAGTAGGCATTTTGGTGTAGGAAGACAGAAAAATACAAAAGGAGGTTCATGGAGTGAAGATGCAGGGGGAGAAAAGAGAAGAATGTGGACATAGAGAAGAAATGGGAGAATAGGTCTTGATCCCTGAACACCCCCCGCCCCCACCCAAGTCCACGAGCTACAAGTCCCTAAACGTATGACTCAGTGGACAGTGGAAAGAACAATGAATTCTAGCTCCTCCCCGTTTAGCACTGCATGTTGGGGCAAGTCTTTTATTCTTTAGGCAAAGTGCCTAGAAAATATATACTGGATAAATGTTTATTTTCTTGCTTCTTTCTCAGCTTGGTTCATTGACTGTAAAATAGGAATATAAAGATCTACTTCACAGGACTACTAATGTAAGCAAATTCAATACTATTGGAAATGCTTCATCACAAACTTCATAGAGTGGAATCAGAACTCATTTCTCTTGTCACCTTGAGTCCTGAGCACCCACCTGTTGTTGTGAAAGCAGCCTCAACATCAAAACCCCTGGAAGTCTACGAAAGTTGGTCCTGATAACTTCATATAGGATGAGAAAAAAAGAAATAAAATTAAACCAGAGCCTAAAGGCTTTCTCCCTGTACTCTGTAACCCGTAAAGGAGATATACAACTCCCACCTCAACTAATCTAGGCATTTAAATCACTTGAAAAATTACTGACAATACCTCAAAATACACAAAGCACTATAATAACAAACAAAGGAAGTCAGACCTGGTGCTGCTGACTATTAAATAGGTTGTTTTATTTTTATTTTCCTCTGCTCAGATGTCTGTGTTACTGAATAAAGAAGTGGGGGAAACATGGACTTAAAAAGAACAGAAGACCGGCCAGGCGCGGTGGCTCACGCCTGTAATCCTAGCACTCTGGGAGGCCGAGGCGGGTGGATCACTCGAAGTCAGAAGTTCGAGACCAGCCTGAACAAGAATGAGACCCCGTCTCTACTAAAAAATAGAAAGAAATTATATGGGCAACTAAAATATATATATACAAAAAATTAGCTGGGCATGGTGGCACATGCCTGTAGTCCCAGCTACTCGGGAGGCTGAGGCAGGAGGTTTGCTTGAGCCCAGGAGTTTGAGGTTGCTGTGAGCTAGGCTAACGCCATGGCACTCACTCTAGCCCGGGCAACAAAGCGAGACTCTGTCTCAAAAAAAAAAACAAAAACAAAAAAAGAAATAAAAAGAACAGAAGATAATGGAATGGTTAAGGGGATCGTAAGAGAGGTGACAAATTGAGCAGGGGATTTGTCAGAGGGTGCTTAGCAAGCGGCAATATGAAAAGGTTTGGGGGAGAAAGGTCAGAGATGGAGGCATAACCAGTCCAGGAAACATTGTATCACAGCGCCAACTTGCAGGAAGCTGGGTGAAAGATAAGAAGCTGAGAGGGTCTGGAACAGGAGCAGTAGGATTTGGAATAATTAGTGTGCTTGCTAAGTGGGAACGAAAAATAGAATAATGATTTCGGAGCAGAGGTCAAACACTTCACTAGAAAATAAGCTATACAAGATCAAAGGGAAGCCAGGATGGAGAGGGTAGGATGGGGAATTCTTAAAAAGTAGAATTGGGAATCCATGACAAGAAAGGAAAATGAATATAGAAGAGACACCGTTGAGCATGAAGTCCCAAGAATGCATGTACTCTAATTCCTGGAAGCTTGCCACTCGCGTCTAGGTGTCTTTTCATCTTTTCAACCAGGAAAACTGCTCTTAAGATTAATAGTGACTCTTTAGGCTGAGAATTGATGACCCAGCAGCTCTTTATTCATCAAAAAAAAAAAAAAAAAAAAAAAAAGAGAGAAAAAAGAGAGAATGAGAGAGACAGAAAATGTACCTAGATGAAATCAGCATAAATTGAAAAACCAAATGTTTAATCCAGCCGTGATTATACCCCAAAACTGAATGAGTAAATGATGTTGCCTATAACAGACATAACTCAAAAAACAGAGGTTTAAAAAAGAATTGAAATGTATCTATGCCTATCCAACCTCAAACTCCATCATTATAGCCATAGCCGAGAGACTCTATTTTGCTACTTTCAAGTCCCCTGATATTAAGCAAGATAAAGTTTCAAAAAAATAAATAAATTAGAAACCCAGAAAGTTCTGAGTTCAAATCTTAGCTTGGCCACATACTAGCATATACAGGCATAGAAAAGTAACTTTGCCAGCTTGATAGTCACTTTCCTCAATAACAAAACAATGTTAACTTGTGCTGATTCTCACCTCCCAGGCTTGTGTTCATAATGCAGTAGGATCTTGTTTTTTAAAGTGCCCAGCATGTAGCATGTACTCAATGAACAGTGTTCATTCCTCAGACTTCTAAGGCATAGTAAGTGAGTTGCAAGTCAAAATAAGTCAAGAAGGGCCTCTCTCTCATGGGTAGTAGGGGGTCCTTTTTCTCCTCAGCCAAGGATGGAAACCAAGATCAGGCCTGGAAGGTCATTGTCAGGAATGCCACAAGCTGGGAAGCCTTGTCTTCTTAACTCAGTCATTTGGAAAAAAAAAAATAATAAGTTAACTGACTTTTAAACAACAATAAAAACATATCAAACATTTTATTGCACAGTGAATGATATTCTTGCAAAGTAGAACCCCCAGGCTAAATACAAAACCTGCCCAACCTGCCCTTGCTGACAACTCTCACAGCTGGAGCTCCTCTTCTGAAACTGCTGTAGGCACTTGGGACATATATTTTTGATTATTCACAAGATGGAAAATATCATTCTTCTGAGGCAGGATTGACTTCTGGAAAACATTGGCATCACTGGGATCCAAGCCTGGCAATAAGATCTACCTGAAGTGCAGCCACAAACCAGTAAGGCTGATTTTCTCCTGTGACTCATTATCTAGTTCAGAAGACTATTTTTGGGTTTTTTTTTTTTTTTTTTTTTTTGAGACAGAGTCACTCTGTCACCCTGGGTAGAGTGCAGTGGCATCATCATAGCTCACTGTAGTCTCAAACTCCTGGGCTCAAGCGACGCTGCTGCCTCAGCCTCCTGAGTAGCTGGGACTATAGGCAAGCACCATGACACCCAGCTAATTTTTTATGTTTTAGTAGAGATGGGGTCTCACTCTTGCTCAGGCTGGTCTCAAACTCCTGAGCTCAAGCAATCCTTCTGCCTCAGCCTCCCAGAGTGCTAGGATTACAGGAATGAGCTACTCCACCCAGTCCCAAAAGACATTTTTTTTTTTTTTTTTTAAGTTCTGGATCCTACCAAACTAAAACCACCAATACATGAAGATAATGACATAAGGACATTTATTGCACCACTGAATGTAGTAGTAAAAATAATTGCATGTGTATTGTTAAAGAAAAAATGCATTCAGTGATATTTGCTAAAGCATACTAGAGATAGACTTTATTCGGGACCATCACAATAGGTATAGGAACCACGGTGATGGGATTTTGCAGTTGGGGAGAGAGACAGAGCTCAACTCCAATGCAGCATGTACAGTGGGAATTTATAGCCAAGGGAGAGAAGTGTCAGTGGATAAAAAAGTACTAAGAGGTAACAAGAGGGCCAAGGGGAACTCCAATCTAACAGGATTCTTGCAGAGGACAGGCCAGGGTAATCAGACATCACCTAGGGGATGGTGGAAGATGACTCACCTCATTAGATATCGAGAGTAATCAGATATTGCGGGTCAGGGGTTCTTGCTAAGTCGACTTGCCAGGGTTCTTTGTCAAAACTGGATTTCATGAGGAAATGCATGGGTGAGACTCAGAGAAGGTTCAGGACTGACTAAAGATTGGTCAGGTGAAGAATTTTTTTCAGTATCAACAGGACAATGACTGAAAAATTCATGCCATAACTCTACCATTAAAGATTACGTCACTATCAAAAAGAATGAGTTAGACAAGTCTTTTTCAAAGTGAGTCCCTGGAACGGCAGTGTCAACACTGTTTGGGAACATGTTAGAAATGTGATACTGATAAAAATTCTTAGGCCCCACCCAGATATACTGAATCGGAAACTTTGGGGGATGAGGTCCAACAGTTTATATTTTAACAAGGCTTCCAGGTGATTCTGATGTACACTAAAGTTTAAAAACCACTGAGTTAGAGGGTTGTCCTTGAAGGAGTTCGGAAGTTTCACCCCACAATATGACTCCTTGGTATAAAGGGTATTTTGAATTAAAGGCCCTTTGAGATCAAAAAGCATTGGAAGGGGCTTTCCCTTTATCTGCATAAACTGGACTGACCAATCAAAAGATCAAAAAGAACAATTGACTTCTCTTCTTCTCTCTGTTATCTCAATATATTTGCAGGAAAGAAGATCAAGAATGTAACCAGACCTGGCCCAAATTATTTTAAACATAATACCTTTCTCTCAGGTTAATTTACAAGACAATCCATTTCCCCCATCCATTTGTCCTCCCTAGTACCATTTGTCACCCCTAAGCAGAATTACCTATACTCCACATTTCCCCTCCTGTCCAAAAAGACAGATATGAAAATATCTGAACTTCAGTGGGATATTGAGTAATCACTCTGTGATTCTCCCCATGCACATGGTATTGGTAAATAAACCTTTCTCTTATTAATCTGCCTTAATTGTGAGTTGATCGCTCAGCAAACTTTCAGGGGAAAGGCAAGTTTCTCCTCACCCCTACATCCTCCACTGATCGAGAACATGAATGTTCAAGATATGTTAAGTAAGAAAAGCAATAAATCATAGCTATATTAAATAGTCAAATTAGATTGAGTGTGCATGTATGAGTCTGTGTGTGTGTGTGTGTGTGTTTAGAATGAAAGATGTGGTAAAATATTTGCAAGGCTCTAAAAACGAACACAACGATGACAGCTTGGGTGAGGGTTGATGGAAAAGGAGAGAGAGAGAGAGAGAGAGAGAAATATACCTTGTTTATAGTATATAGAGAGATAAGTTTACTAACTGCTTCTCTCATATTCTGGCTTTTACTTAAGGCTAAAGTCACATTCTTTTTAACCTCTTATTCTTTTGTGAGTGTTAGAGTTTCTTTTTCTTTAGGACACCTTGTGTTAAGACCTAAAAGGCACTGAGGTATGTGCATGAGAAATGAACAGCATATAGACATACTTAGTATCTATTTTCTGTACGTCACTTTCTCTTTTCTGTCCATGAATCTTCTTCAACCACCAACCAGGCTGCAGCATTAGAGTCCCTCTGAACCTGTTCTAGTCCAGCTGCCCAGTTTGTGAATTGCTCTTTGCTCAATTAAACTCTGTTAAATTTAATTTTTATCAAAAGTGGGTTCCGAGATAGAGCTCCCAGAGACCCCTGGGAGCACCGAGAGTCCAAGCGAGGTACCTGCGGGACTTGCTGTCCTTTGCTCTCTCCACTGCAACTGGGGCTTGTGGGTAAGTTCTCTCTCAGATTGCAAAGCTCCACAGATTTGTGTTTTGAGCCTTCTGAGTTTGTTTGAGCAAATTTTTTATCTTAACTGGGTTCAGAAGTCACGACAGAAACTAAACTAGGTCTGGGATCAGATTTTATCCAATAATTAATAAACTTAGATCTAGTTAGAGGCCTCAAATGTCTGAGTCAGAAACTAACAGCAATACTACAGGGGGTGGGAACTCCAGCTTTCAGGAATTTGCAGAGATCTCTGTGTTCTATCTCTTTGTTCCTTTTTCTTGGGTGTGTGGGTAAGGAAAAATCATTGCCCAAAGTGATCATGAAGATCTGAGAGCCAAAGCCAAGATTTAAGGTAAAAATAGGATCCTTAATTTCTGAAGAACTGAGTACTCTACTTTCTGGCTATGCCTACCTATACATGTGTAAGTATTAGGCCCTGGAAGTGGCAAACGCTTACAGAAATGACAAAATCTTACTAAAGGCAAAATTATTGCCTAGCCAGTAATTGCTTAAAACAATAAAATAGATAATTTAAAGATTGGTAGTCTGAATAAAAAAATAGTAATATTTCAGAGCCAGCAAATAAAAATTCTTCATAACAGCTATTAGCATTGCTTCTGTCTGTATGTCTAGGTGTCTATATATGTCATTTGTATGTTATATTTTACTACCACATTATATAAAAGAGATCTAATTAATTAGTTTAAAAGCACTTAAATCAAATATTTTATCACGAAGACAGAAACTAACTCAAATGGTTTTAGTTCATGTGACTTTAAGAATACAGTAATTGACCTCTGCTCAACTTTCTTTTCTGTTCTCTTACACTCTGTTTCAGAATTTCTGTACATTCTCAAAGCTGATTTAGACTCTTGTTCAGTACTTGTTCATTACACTAATAATCTTTTGCTCTGTAAACAGAGTGCTCTCTTGGACTCCCATTCTTTTAAAGATTCTAGCTGAATTGAGGCCATAAAGCCTCTAGGTCTAGACTCCAGTGGGTACAGACATCTGTAACTTATGTAGAACATAAAATAGAGCACTCAAAAGCTTACCCCAAAATGCCTTGAGTCAAGTTTGTCATAGCCCTTGCTAGAGCTTGCACATTGGCAAAAGAAAAAGCTGCCATTATTTGCATAGACTCCAAATATGCCTTTGGAGTCTGCCATGCACTTGGCACAATTTGGAAATCTCATTTCTTAATTTCTGCTGACAATGCTATTGCCAATGGACCTATAACATCAGATAGATTGTATATTGGGCCAGATTCCCTGTGGCCCCTTTTCTTTTAACTTTTTGACTTGCACATATGTCCCATCACATGGGGGATAATTAAGAAAAAAATATATAGTTGGTACTACCCTGAGATCTACAATATCTCTGACCAAATTATTTCCCAGTGCAATATTTGTAAATCTCACCAAATCTCTGGAGGAAACCAGTACTCTCCAGGAAGCCCCCAAAGACCCACATTGATCCTTATTGCACTCCAAATTGACTTTATAAATTTACCTCCAGTTTTAGGTTTTTCTGGATAAATTAAATGCTATCCAACTAGGTGTGCGGATGCTACAACAGTGGTAAAGAAAATAGTAACTGAGATTATTGCTCATTTTGGTATTCCTTTACGGATAGGGTTAGAGCAAGGGGCTCATTTTAAACCACTTGCTTGAAAAGGCTCTGGGGTACTCATTAAAATTTCATAGCCCATATCATCCCCAATCCTCAAGGCAATTGGAACATAGAAGTCTAGAACTAAAAAGGACTTTGAGAAAAGTATGTCAAGACACTGGACTTAAATGGCCAGAAGCATTACCTTTGGCTCTTATAAAAATACAAAATGTTCCAATTAGGAGACATGGATTAACCCCTTTTTAAAATAGTGTTCTGTCACCCTATACCTACTGGTACCTATATACCTTCTATTCCTGGACTGACTGAACACTATGGGGCTTTAAGTGAACAATTCAATACCATGATTAGCTACCTACAGGCACTAACTAATATGCTTGGAGTATATCATTGACAGGTGAAAGGAGGATGGCCTCCACCAACTGACAGGTCTTGTCATCCTGTTTGACCAAGAGATCGTGTGTACATCAAAGTTTTTAGAAGACGATATGCACTGGCATCTCACTGGGAAGACCCTTATAAAGTACTGTTAACTACCTACACTGCCATAAAAATGAAAGAGAAATCCTTCTGGATTCATGTGGGACATGCCCACCTATACCAAGACAATTGGAGAACAACCCCTACAGGTGACCTTAAAGTAAGGATATCCAGTGCCAGTTCCCAGGCCCCTGAAGCAGACGTCTTCATGAAGTAGACAGCTCTTTCCCAAGATCACGGATCAAGAAACCATATTTTTTATCTAAAAACTCCTTCTACTTTTCTTTTTACCTCCTCCTCCCCAAAACAGTCCTTTTTAAAACCCTTCTTCTTTTAAACCTCCCCCTTCAAAGATTGCACATTGGAAGCTGAGTGGACGTTGCCTCATCTTATCCCATTCTCCCTTTTATTGTCCACTATGACTCTTCTTTCAAATTACGCCTTGCTCTTACTAGCCTTTACTGTTTTTCTTCCAGCAGGTCAGGTACAGTCCCTGCATCCCTATACACCAGTCTTTGAAACCCTGGCCACAAAAACTAATCAATCTAATTGCTGGTTATGCCAACATGTAGATCATACACAGGAACCTGAACTCATTTTTGTTTCTGCCAATGTGAGTACCTGGTAGAACCAGTCCGGAAGATGGATGTATGACAGTCTGTGGCATCCACAACCAGAGAAAAAAACATCATACTGCTTCTCCTGTTGGGGAGTCAACTGGACACAGAAAAACCTCTTTGGAAGCTCAAAAGCTGTCTTTTGCTTTACCACTTTAGGTAAAGTGGTAACAAAAGTAAGGGTCTGAAAAAGGGCAAAATATTTTATGAGTTGTCTCTTTAAAACCCTTCACCCTTTTTGAGGAATTAAAACCTGCATTCCTGCCTGAGACCAGTAATCAAAGGGGCAGAAAAATGTTCTTTGTTCCTTAAACCATAGGAGATGATGTAACAGAATTGTCCAGACAGAGGTCATGAGATCATCTTCACTGGAGATACTATATTTAAACAGCAGTAGCCCAAAGCTGAAAACCCCCTTTAAAAGCTCTGTATTTCTGCTTAAAGGGAGGACCATGATTCTTTAAGACAAGAATCTGCTATCTTCCTCATTTGCCAGCACATTAATAAACTTCTTTTTCCTTTTCCTCAAAACACTTGTCCTCATTCTTTGTTCAGCCTTGGGGACCAGTACAAAATTTTCAGTAAGAAAGTCACTGGAAAGAAATTTTTCCCTCTGCATCGAAAACAAGGATGATGCTGGATCTTTTCTGGGTGACATACTAGGGCAATATTGTGAGCAAACCCTATGGTTTGATTCCACAGATGGCGTTCTTGCACTCTTAGATGCTGCTGACACTAACCCTCATGATGTCAACGCTTGTCAAATCACAAAATGTTATGAATGACTCACAAGCCATGTCTGTGCAACTTGGGGTAGTTCACTTGCTCTACTTGTTAAGTTGTCAGACACTAAAGAGTATATATGGTCAGATCAAACGTCTGGACTGACTTGGTTAAGTGACAAAACTGAGGCCTATAAATACCAGAACCAGACCAAAGGCATTTTATAGCAAAGATTTCACAGCCTGTTCTGTTCCCATAGACTGGCAGGGACACATGGAAACTGGAGATGTGGAAGTGCCAATGAGGAAGAAAATGCACAGCAAACTCTAGACTGGGAGGTCACAGGTTCCAGCCTGACCCCATTTGTAAAAGACACTCATCTTTTTATTATGTGTGGTGATAAAGCATACAAGGGGTTCCCATCTAGATGGTCAGGACGCAATGGCCTTGACATCCTTTGTTACCAGGTACTGTACTTTAAATGTCAGCCAAATTACAAACTTGGGCTCTTTCATTCATAAATTGGTACCAGGCAAATGTGCTAAATGCAATATTATAAAAAAACCCACTTGTATATCACAGTTTTAAGTTCTTTTTGGTGCTAAGGACTCTTTTCCTGGCATTTAGAACTCATGAGATTGAAAAGGCGGTTTTGGATCTCTCCATGGCAATGAAACAAGAGTTCAATATCACTGTGCAAGCACTGGAGCACTTCAGTTAGAAGTCAACAGCCTAGGCTCTGTTGTATTTGAAAACTGCTATGAGAAATTTGTGTGATTATTAGCAAAAAATGCTCTATGTAAAAACTACACAGGGCAAGTGGAGACTGTGATCTATAGCTCTCAAAAGACAAGATAAATATTCTCCATCAGATTAATAAAGACCTATTCCCAAGAATGGGAGACTGGTTTAATGGGGTGTAGAGAAATGTGCTTAGATCTGTTCTTTTCTACTTATTTATTCTCATTCTAATCTGTGTTCTTGTCTCCCTTTTCAGATCTCTTGTTACTTGACTACTAACTAGATCTCTCTCTCCACAGCCACTGACTCAGGTTTTAATGTGTGAAAATTCTAGCGAAGTTCTAGACAAGGGGAATGAAGGAGCTGAGGAAATTTCAGCCCACAATATGACTCCCTGGTATAAAGAATATTTTGAATTAAAGGCTCTTAGAGATTAACAAGCCCTTGGAAGAAGCTTGCCCTCTATCTGCATAAACTGGTCTGACTCATAAAAAACAACAATGGACTTCCCTGCTTCTCCCTTTTATCTCAACATATTGCAGGAAAGAAGATCAAGAATGCAACCAGACCTGGCTCAAATCATTTTAAACACAATACCTGTCTCTCAGATTAATTTATAAGTCAATCTGTTTCCCCCCATCCATTCATTCTCCCAAGTATCTATTCATCCTCCCTAGTAACTGTTTATTTTATCACCCCTAAACAGAATTACCCGTACTCCTCTTCTTCTGCCCTACAAAAGAACAGGTATAAAAACATCTGAATTTCATTGGGATATTGGGTAATCATGCTATGATTCTCCCCAGGCGCATAGTAAATAAACCTCTCTCTTATTAATCTGCTTTAATTGTGAGTTGATCTTTCAGTGAGCTTTTGGGGAAAGGGAAAATTTTCACTTACCCCTACAGTATATAGAAGGATAAGTTTGCTAACTGCTTCCCTCATACTCTGGCTTTTACGTAAGGCTAAAGTCACATTCTTTTTGAATCCTTTATTCTTTTGTGAGTGTTACAGTTTCTTTTTCTCCAGGACACCTTGTGTTAAGATCTAAAAAGCACTGAAGTATGTGCATAAGAAATGAACAGGATATAGGCATACTTAATATGTGTCATAATTCTCTAAAGACCATGCAAATGTCTGCTGGCTAAATGACTGTCACTCAAGATTAGGGACAACATATGTCAGTTTCTACATTTTTCAAGCAAAGGAAGGCTACAAATTGACAGCAGTTTGCCAGGAGGACCAGTGTACAAAGCCATTTTTTTCTTCTATGAACAAAATATAAATGTAACAGAGGGGATGGCCTGAAAAAGGGTACAATGTTTTACAAGCTGTCTCTTTAAAACCTCCCCCACTGTTTTTGGGAATTAAAATCTTCATCCCTGCCCCAGACTAGTGGTTGGAAGGGCAGGGAAATGTTCTTTGTGTTTTTTGTACCACAGGAGATGGCTCAATGGAACTGTCCAGGCAGAAGTAACAAGACTGTCTTCACCCAGAGATGGGGTGGATGAGAACCATCAACTGTAGTTAAACAACAATACCCTGAAGCTGAAAACCCTCCCTTTAAAAGCTCTGTATTCCTGCTAATAGACGAGACGATGGCACTGTAAGATGTAAGACTCTATCCTCCTCATTTGCAGGCAACTCCTCAAACCACTTGTCCTCATTCTTCTGATGCAGCCTCAGGGACAAGTAGCAAACTTTTGGTAACAAAATGAAGGAAACTATCCTCCTTAATGGAGTCATATGCGACTATGCATAGAGTCTTAACCAGTTTAAGTTTCAGGGATAACTTATTTTCAGAGCCTTGACATTTTCTTAAATATCTGAGAAGTTTGGGGATTTCTTGAATAAACTCTGGGTAAATGAAATACTTTTAAGTCTTAGTGCACCCCATGAGTTTATCCAACCTGCCAGGGCATTGTGGCACTGTGAGAATGCTCCAAGTCTCTGCCTGCCCAGCAAGCTCACACACATTGGCCCCTCTACACTTCCACCCAGCCTACAAAGACTTGAGTACCCTTGCAAAGGGACTGAGTGGTCTTCTTTTTTTTTTTTTTTTTTTTTTTTGAGACAAAGTCTCACTTTGTTGCCTGGGCTAGAGTGAGTGCTGTAGCATCAGCCCAGATCACAGCAACCTCAAACTCCTGGGCTTAAGCGATCCTACTGCTTCAGCCTCCCAAGTAGCTGGGACTACAGGCATGCGCTACCATGCCCGGCTAATTTTTTCTATATATATATTTTAGTTGGCCAGATAATTTGTTTCTATTTTTAGTAGAGACAGGGTCTCACTGTTGCTCAGGCTGGTCTCGAACTCCTGACCTCGAGCTATCCACCTGCCTCGGCCTCCCAGAGTGCTAGGATTACAGGCGTGAGCCACAGCGCCCGGCCTGAGTGGTCTTCTTTATGGGAAAAAAAACAAGGTGGCCAAGGGAAGTCAGCATATCATCCCCAAGACAGACTCTGATTGTAGTAAAAGGAGGCAATTGTCAGAAGCACAAAAAAGCAGGAGGAAAAGGAAACAAGATCAAGTGGATCTTGTGGGGTGTCCAGAGACAGACTGGTATGCTTCAGGTTAGGAACTGGAGCTCCAGGCAAGGCAATGAGGGGTGGCTGCCACTTTCAACAAACTTCCTTAACTCCTCAATTTTTTGCAAGGCATTTTTTTCCTTGGCTCCTGCCTGGGCCCATGTTCTCTGTGAGATCCCCTTAAGATAAGCAAGATATGCAAGCTGCCCTTTTCTTACTGAATTCAAAATGTACATGGCTCCTTTAATACCTCAGATTTGAATATCTCATGCATATCTATTAACTTCAATGTCAAAATGGATTGTGGTCCTTCTGGCCTTTTAACCTCTTGCATCAGCACCTGACATAGCAGGTCAACTTCTGTAGAGGTTCTCATCCTGGAGGCACATTAAAAGCACCTGGGGAGCTTTTCTAATGCTAATGCCAAACTCCACTTAGACTAATTACAGCCCTGTATTGCTTATTGACTTGAAGGGGATACCTTCTGAGAAAGGTGCCCTTAGGCAATTTCATCATTGTGCAAACAAGATATTTACACAAACCTAGACAGTATAAACAACTGTACACCTCGGCTGTAGGTATAGTCTATTTCTCCTAGGCTACAACCCTGTACAGCATCTTACTCTACTGAATACTGTAGGCAATTGTAGCACAATGGTATTTGTGTATCAAACATATCCAAACATAGGAAAGGTACAGTAAAAATATAGTTAGCATAAAAGATAAAAAATGGTACACCTGTATAGGGCAGCTCTATTACAAATTTATGGAACCACTGTTATATGCAGTCCATCCTTGACTGAAACGTCCTTATGTAGCTCATGATAGTACATCAAATTTGTTGGGAGGTAGGGGGAGGACACTGGACATTTGTAATTTTTTAAGTTTCCAGAAGCTTATAATATAAACCCAGGATAGAGAACTACTGAACTAGCTGTTATCTAAGTTGCTAGAGGGAAGATTAGAGCTTCCGGTGTGTGACTGAACAAGCTGAACTTCAAGGTCCTTTCCAAACAGGAGAAGGGTCAGTGATTTTCAAAAAGCAGTCTGCTAAAGAAATGATTTTTCACAAATAACAGTGGAAGGAATTTTTCAAGGTTAAAGAGAAAGACTTTTGCAAAATGAATTGGAAAACTGAACTCACTATCTAAGCAATTCCAACAAGCCATATGCAAATATAAATATGTATTTTGAAGTTATATCAATAGTCTATATGTTTTGGAGAATCTTAATTTGTTGGGGGTTTTTTGCATAAATTTATTTTTTACTGGTCAAGGATCTGGAAATTAGCTCTAGTATTTGACATACAGAAGCACAGTCTACTTCAACATTACCTGACTCCTTTAACTATGAATAAATTAGACTCTAGTAGTCCACATCTGATTAATAGACACTGAATCATATTAACTACAAAATACATCACTGTATGAATAATTGAAACATCCAGGTTTTTTCAGATAGTCCCTCAGTTCTACCGGAGGTAACTTATCAACTGGCCTAAATAGAATTACTCTATTTCTAAAAAAATATTGGAGGCTAATTTATTTCTTCAAAGACTTAGAATGAAGTTAGAGAAAATGTACAACTTATTTCTGTAGCTGCTGTTAGTAAGTCCCTTGGCACTTACACAAGGATTGAAAGATATATATTCCTTCTTACCCACCTCATCTGCAGCCTAACTTTAATGGTAAAAGGAAGTAGCAAGGGTGAGGGAAGGCACTAGAGGATAGTATCTTCCATGAACTAAAATTTTAAGGAAGTCATTTTTCACATTTTCAAAAGCGGATCATCTCTTTAGATCTCCTTAGCAGGACACAAGGGAGTTTGAAGGGTGCCTGACTTTTAAACAAAAGAAACAAAACAAAATCTTAAAGAGGAGAAAGACTCACCAAGGGAGACAAAGAGGAGGAGTGTTAAATTCTCTGAAAAAAAGAATAAAATAAAATTTAGAGCATCATTACATGAAGGTTTCATCTCAAGAGAAAAGAGAATAAAGAGAAATGTGAATCCATCCATCAATCAGTTTTTATTCTAAATCTATTATATTGGGCCTTCGAGGAGACACAGAAATGAGTTTGGAAAGGAAATTCTAGGAGTGAATACAGGGGTGTATAAAGCCAAGTAAGGAGTTTGCATTTTTCCTTATATCAGCAATAATTAATAATAAATACAATGTATGGTATACTTATGTGCCAGCATTATACTAAAAAAACTTTACATACACATTTTCTTCCTTTTTTATTGATATATAATAATTGTACATGTGATATTTTGATACATGCATATGATGTGTAATAATCAAATCAGGGTAATTAGGATATCCATCACCTCAAACATTTATCTTTGTGTTGTGAACATTCCAAATCTTCTCTTCTAGACATTTTGAAACATACAATAAATTATTGTCAACTGTAGTCAACCTACTGTGTAATCGAACTCTAGAATTATTCCTTCTGTCTAACTGTATTTCTGTACCCATTCACCAACTTCTCTTCATCCTCCCCTCCCCCCAATCTTCCCAGAGTGCACATACATTTTCTCATGAAATTCCCCCAGGTACTCTATAAAATATCTGTTATCTTTCCTATTCTATAGCTGAGGAAACTGAGGCTCAAAGTACCTATCCAAGGTTGTCCAGCTAGAATTCACTGGCTAGATTTTCAAAAGTGGATCTAACCTAATCTAAACCCTCAGCTCTTAAACACTGCATTTAATTGCTTGAAAACACTAAGAAACCCAGACAATTTTACAGTGGTGACTTAATCAGCTTTTAGGAATCACACGATCTACATGCCAGTTGAACATCACACCAAGTGGCTTGGCTCCGGGGTCTCACTGTCCCAGCCTGCTCCCCCTGTGTCCAACAGCACCCCCAGGCCACCCACGGGTACTGAGGTCGCACGAGTCGGAACGTTGCTGGAGGTTGCTGGGAAGGCAGCAGGACTGATGCAGAGCACACAGAAGCCACAGCAGTACTGAGCCATTTAAAGTGCAGGGGACAGTAAAGTGTCCACACTGAAACGAGAGGCTTCCAGGAAAAATAATAATCTTTTATTCCACGTAGGAGCATCAATCTACAACCCAGGTGCTCCACGTTGCCATTGGCTCAGGTGTCTCGCTTTTGGCCGCCTATAGAGACTAGAAATTCAAGGAGATGCATTCAGTACCACATCTGACTGCCAGATGTTAGGAACCATCTCTTCAATTCAAAATTCTCACGGCCCTTTGGAAAGTCATGTTTCTAATAAGGAAAGAAAGTAACTGCTCAAATCATAAGTATTGCACAGTAAAGGGGCAGTTCAGTTCCTGAGCCAGAGTGACTGAGTCCAGTTCCACTCTTCCCAGCCATGTGACTTTGCTCATGTCACATGGCCACTCTGTGCCTCAGGGAACCACAGGCTTATTTCAATGACTAAATGCATCAGTGCACTTAGAACAACATCTGGCACATAGTGTGCGTCTGGCCACACAATTCCTCCTCCCTTCGTGGGACAATTCTGCTATTAAAGAAATTCCCTGCTCAAGCACCGGCCTTCTCTTCCTATCTCCTTTTAAAACTCACAGATGACATGGACAGCACACATCAGTTACCACTACCTTAGTGCAAATTAATCTATCATATTGTTTTCTTCACTTTAATGACCAGAGGATCTGTGAAAGTGTACTTCTTCCCAGGGAGATATAGAAGAGGAGTTAAAAGGTTCAAAAGGCAGGGTGGACCCAAGGCATGAAACACAAATTTCACTAACCTGCAATTTCACAGAAACTAAATCCCCTAGAGATCCTAATGTTGGTCTCAAATTCCTCTCCTTTACTCATGCCCACATACACAAAAAGAAACTTGCTAAATCTTCTTTCCTCTCCCCTCACATGGGTTCCACAAAGTCCCTCCCAAGCATCCTGATGGAGGCATGACCCTCACACAAGCCCAGGGAACCTTGCAATTACTAACCAGGTAATAGTTTCTCTTTACGTCTTTCTTCCTGCTCTGCCCAGTGGCCCCACTCCAGGTGTATGTGATGAGTGTTCCTTTTTGACAAAGGCAAATGGACTACACCATTTCACTTTTCTGATTTCATTTATTGGCACAAGAAGGCTGCTTCATAAACCCCGCCACCTCACCACCCCCACCTGACCATTTTGCCATTCGTTAGCCAGGCCTGACAGCCAGTGAGCTGAAACAGAGCGATCACCAATCTGGTAGAAGGGGACTTGTCTTTTGGTCCAAATTCTGCTGTCACGAGGGATGCGGCTTCTGCACATCATCTCTCGTTTCTGAGCCTCTGGCTCCTCAACTGTGAAAAGAAGGGGCTGAGCTCTGATCCTCTGATTTGATTTCACAGCTTCCTTGTTTTTCTTCTGACCTCTGGCTCCGGGCCTTCCCAGGGCTAGCCTATCATCAGAGAGAGAAGCACTGACCGCCCGCCTGCCAATCTGTGCTCAGGGCAAAGATTCTGCTGGGAGACTGACAATGATCAAATGCCCAGCGCTGGCCCTGAGCCATATGTCAGCTCAACACGCTGTCTGAGAGGCTGCAGATGGAAACCTGGGGAGACCAAGTATGCCGCACGCTGCCCTGCAGAACTAATAAGCAGGACCCGGTGCCCAGGGTGCTTGCCCTCAGTCAGCCTCAGTGCATTCTGCTCATCCATCTCCTTACCTCCCTGGCAGAACCTAAGAATCCAATCTCTGAGTTGAACAGGGCTTTTAAAATCTAACATTTGAACATGTTCAAGGACAAAGGACTCATGAATAATATTAAATGGCTGATTATTACCAAGTGCCAGGCACATACTGTCTCCTTTCTGTTTGTTTTTTTGAGACAGGGTCTCACTCTGTCCCCCAGGCTGGAGTGCAGTGTCATCATCATAGCTCACTGCAACCCCAAACTTCTGGCCTCAAGCGATCCTCTTGCCTCAGCCTCCCAAGTAGTTGGGACTACAGGCACATGACACTACTCCTGCCTAATTTTTTCTATTTTTAATAGAGACAGGGTCTTGCTCTTGCTCAGGCTGGTCTCAAACTTCTGATCTCAGGAAATCCTCCAGCCTTGGCCTCCCGGAATGCCAGGATTACAGGCATGAGCCACTGAGCCCTTTCTTCTCTTTTAATCTGCAAAACAACACCTTAAGGTTGGGCTATGGTTTTCCCCATTTTGCACATGTAGAAACGCGGAGTTGTTTGAGACATGCTAAGTCTCACCCTGACAGTCTGACCCCATAGCTCACTGAGGTGAATTCCAAATTGTCCTGCCTCCTGGGACCTTCCAGAACAGCATGTTCTCCTTTTAAAGGAAAGCTCTTCCTTGCACTGAGACAAAAATCCATCTTCCTATAACAGTCCCCTCAGCACTCTCCTTTCTCTTATTTGATCCTCTCTAGACATGGATAAAGATACTCAAAATCCAATCAATTGTAATATTTTAAGATAAAGAACAATTAGAGCAGATAACAGTAAACTATGTCACTTTGCCTTTGTTCTCAAACAGGCTCTCTTGCTAATTGCAAGGGGGCTCAATATGTTTTTGTCTCTCCCTCTTTGCCCTTTCATTTTTCTCAAGCAGCATGTTAATACAAGCCAGAGCTTTGACAATTGTGCAGCTAATTTCTAAATGAGTGAAATAATTTATTATTATAGCATTCCTATAGGACCTAGGATAGCTGGTAACAGGATCCACAGAAAGGATATTTATTCGTTACACAAAAGCTTGACATTCAGTGGAAATTACCGTCAACGAAAACCTGGGGGTGGAGAACAGAAGCATATCTTTTGATTTACAGTCAGGTTTAAGGATGAATCTCTCCAATTGAAATTACATTATGTTATATGACCCTGTCTGTCCTCACATTCCTCCTACACAACTTTGTTTTGTGAGACCTTGTGATCCTCTCAACAGAGATATGTTCCGTGGTGTTTCCTATTTAAACAATTTGTTAGCTCTATGATGGTTTCCCGTTTCTGTCTTGTTTTTCCTTTTTTTTTTTTAACTGCCTCTGTGGACTGAAACAGAATTAACTGAGCAGAGCACACACATGGGAAAATCACTAATCATGAAACCATGGCTGAAGCCAGCAGAGAATGCCTGTTTTGAATGCACCATAATAGAGTCCACCCACTGACTGCTTCCATAGTGAAGACCTACCTGTACCAACACTGCAAACAGACGTGCTGCTCTCAGACTGATGTTCTTAGCACATCACCCCTGCTGTGTCCATCCAGAGTTAGGGTGGAGGTGGATAGTTAATATCAGTCCCTAACAGCCCTGGCCATACCCAGCCATGGCCAGTAAGGACCTGTGCTTAGCCTACTCAGCCTGGCACAGACCCAAAGCAAGGAAAAACTAGACGGGGGTGTGGTAGGAAATTCAACTTCACCAGAATTGGAACAGCAAATCCATTTGATGCTCCCATGCTTGCTTTCTGCTGTGAATTTAGCTCCCAAAGTGCCCACAGGAACATTAGGCAGCAGCCCCTTAACAAATCCCCATTGGGTATGGTCAGTCTGCCTCCTTGGCCTTCAAACAGGTCCCAGGCTCTCAGTTTCAACTCCAGCTCCACCTGGCCTAGAACCCATGCCAGCCTTTCATCCCCACTCCCTACACCATGACGTGGTTGAATAATTCTGATATTTTTGCCTCATTCCATCTGACACCTATCCAAGAAATTGAATGAGTTTGCTCTCTCTCAAGAATAAATTTTCCTTGATCTAAAAGACAGATTCTTATCATACTCCAAGGATACAAGGTATCCAGGGTTCGTTAATTCCAGCATCCTTCAATGTCAATTCAAATATTCTCTGATCAGACATGATGGTTTGAACACTTGACCTTTTCCTAGAATTTTTTGCCTGAGTTGGTTTTCCCCAATCCAGTACCATCAGTCCCACTTCTCCCCTGTGAGTTCCACACATTTATGAGGGTGCTTGGCAGAATCAGGGGTATGGCGTGTGACTCAGACTTTGGATCATTATTGCGTGAGATGGTAGAATGGTGAGAGCTGCTCAGAGGTCATTACCCATTTTAGCAATCAGCCCCATGAGAACTGACTGATTTGAGAAACAGATGGAATTTTATGGACCACTAGGTTTTAAGCTATTGGGCACAAAGCCAACTGGAATACAGCTACATGTCTGTAAATGCACCAAGAACAGGGATCATATCTGTTTTACTCCTGAATGTTTGCAGAACTTAGCATGATGCAAGTCAAATAGGAGACACAAGGAATATATGTTGATTGAAAAAAAATAGATGGATGAACTGAGGTTCACAATGTGTCACAATGGCTGTAAGCAGGCTCTGAAATTAAATAGACCTAGCTGTGATTCCTGATTGTATTATGTACTAGCTGCATAGCCATGGGCAAGGAATATAACAAAGGTTCAATTACTTTATCTATAAAATGAAAACTAATATTTATGATATTTGACAGTATGGTTGCTAGGTTCTTGGTATAGTGCCAGGAACATAATAAGTACCAAATACAGTTTAAATATCATTGCAATTAGTCTTATAATGAATATGCTTTGATATATAACTAAACTCATATTCTAGACCTTGGATTTTATCTACATCCAAACTCTAGTTTTTTGCTATCCTCTTTATGCTTATGTTAAACCTAATCTGATATATACATATACATTGATTTTAATATATGTGAAAATCTTTTTTTCTTCAATTAAGAATAAATGTTGGACTGGGAAACTGACATCAGCATGAAGGAATATATAATTCTTGAATTTGTATTGTAAAATCATCTGGTTTTACAGATTTTCCTTAATTCATAAATAAGATCCTAAACATTTTCCCATTCCCCAGAATAATATTTTACTCAAACCATATTTGAGTTATTGCCTAATCCAAGAGAGCAGAAGTTTTAAATTAAAGGGTTGGACCATATACTACATATGAAGTCCTGATGCAGTGATTCTCAGAACTCTGTTTCTTGAGATGGAGCTAGGTCTCGTCGAATGAGAACACGGAGGCAACTGCCATGGGGTGCGGGCGTGAGGCCAGGGGGCAGTCTCATAAGACCGGGCCTCTTACACACCTACTCACAGTGGCATAGAATAGCGCAGGAGGGTGACAAGGCCACACAAAGGACAATGTCCTAAATATTTTCAGAGAAAGGTAAGTGGGATGTATATACACTTCCTCCAAAATGGGCAGAGGGAAAATACCTTTTTTTTTTTAACATTGACACCATAATGGTCAGGAGGCTATTAATGAAGATTCGGGTGAGACAAATAGACAAGAAGACTGTAAAACAGAAATAGAAATGTTCCTCTCAGTTCCATTGCTGCAAATTACCATCCAACCCTGTGATTCTATTGATTTGTCTGCACTATATCAAATTTTAATCACCATAAACCATAGACTAATACAGATCTGCCACCAACAAGTGCTCTTAGAAGAAGGCTTTGATTACTTTGGACACCTCTGAAAATCTTTTAAGACTGTCTAGTCTGGAAACTGGAGATACAAGGAAGCATATGAAAAATGTTCCTTCTGTTGATTTTACAACAAGTAGGTATCACATTCTGCTTTTTTAAAGTTTAGGACTTTTAGAAAAGACACTAACGAAAGAAAAAGGGTGGAGTTAGAGGGTAACGGGAGTAACTCCAGACAAGGATAATTACCATAAGAAGAATCCCTGAGATGAAAAGACAAATCTACTTTTGTTCTCTGGGCAAAATTATAACAGGTTAACCCTATGGCTCTCAGCACATCTTAATCCTTTAAAAGATGTCCTTTGATATGTCCCCAACACACAAACCCTCACTAGATTAAACCAGCATTTTATAAACCATGGACCACAACACTAGTTTTTCAAGATGTTAATAAATGACCCTTTAAAAAGACAAAAAAAACTTTCTTGATACGACTAGAAAATTTGCATAGTATATCTCATATAGGGATTTATAATCTCTATAAGATTATTAGGGACCTGAAGAACTCCTATAATTATGAAACTTATTTGTTTAATTTGGCTTAATCCAGAGTTTTCAATGGAATATCTATTAACATCTTAAGAAATCATGCTCTTCAAATCAAGGTTTGTGGCATGTTGGGTTAAATACTATTGTTTCTATTACCAATGTCTTTGTATGCTTGCAACATCATAGCTTTGCATTTACAGACGATGAGACATATAACCTGATTCACACCTTGAATAATTTATTTTTTTCTCAAAAATATCCAGAAAATTCAACCACAAGTACTTTATTTCTTAGATCATGCCAAGAATATAGTCAACTCTCATTTCTCTTAACATTTATAGATACAGCAATTACCACTTGCAGACCCAGATGAAGCTGACACCCTTGTACTTAGCCCACATAGTGTGGGCTACCAAAGGGCACATGATCCCTAGAACTGAGTGACCCTGGGTTTTATACTTAGGTCTGTCACTGACTAGTTCTGTATTAAACTCCTTAATCTCCCTGACACTCAATATCCTGATTGATCACTAGATAAATTCCACAGTTATTTTAATGTAAGAAGTTTTATCAAACTATGAGTTTTGAATTCAAAGGTACAAAGTTAGTTAAAAATTTTAAATGTTCCTGCCTTACAGAACATGTAGTCAGAGGCTCTATTTTAAAATGTACCAAGAGGAGGATCCATTAAAAATCATTTTATGTATAGAAAGTTATTTGGAAACAGAGAACAGAGACAGAAGGAAAGCCAGAGACAATTCTAAGTATATAGCCCTGTGGAAGGATTGCAGGTGATTCTGGTTTGTTCTTTCTAACTTATCCGCATTTTCTAATGCTTTTGCAATGAACAGGTATTAACTATTGCAATAACAAAATAAACCAACAAGAGTTTTATTTTTGCTTCTAGGCCTTCTGATTCCTTAAGCCTTGATTTAAAACTCCCATTGTGGGTAGCTAATCAAACATTACAGACTACATGTGCAAACCAAAATCATCGATGTTTGGGATAAGCAGGTCTATGCCCTAGAAAGGCATGACCCCTAACATCAGCTCCACAGATAGATATTCAAATACATGGCAGGAGTTTAAGAATTGCCTTTGGGAATTATTGGAAGGAAGAGATGATCAGAGACAAGAAAGGAAGGGAGGAGGATGAGGAAATGAAGGCAGTATTGCTGCTCTGTAAAGCCACCATTTTAGCATCATTGTTTGGGCTCCAGGTTTTCTGGAGACCCTGCTAAGTGCAAAGGCCCCTGGGACACATTATATTTTATCAGCTCCTTGCCTACTAAGAGCATGACCCTGTAAAAATCAGTCTTAGGACAGGCAAGGTAAAAAAATAAAGAAAGAAAGAACGAAAGGAGACTTGTGCAAACAGTGCCGCTGGTGCTCTTATCCCTGGTTGCATATTAGCACCAGGGATGCTCAGGCCCCATGCCAGACCAACGGAATTAGAATCTCTGGAGGTGGGACCCAGGCTTGGAGTTTTTGAAGTTTTCCGGATGATGCTGATGTGTGGTGAGGATTCAGAAATGCACAGGCTAAGTGAAACAAAAAAACTGAAAGCAAATCCTAGTGAATCTTCAGTTTTTATGAATGCTCCCCAGAAACAAAAGCATTTTAATTTCCTGGACTATCTGAGGATTGTCAGATTATAACTAACTGAGTGTAGAACCAATAATACAGTAAATTTACCTTTACTGCATTATCCTAAAATACCCACTTCTCCTTTACTTAGTGAATTCAGGCTGGTGAATGACACGGTGTCTTTCTTTAGTAAGTGAAGCTCATTTACAAAGCCTAGGATCTTCCCAAAGGATCTGAGGACAAAGATGGAGAGGGTGTCAGTGATTGGGCTGAATCAGGAAAAGATCCTGGGCCTTTCTGAAAAGTTGTTATTAAACTAAGAACCTGATATCAGCTTATTTTGCTATAATTTGACTGCTTCTAGAAGTAAGTGCAGTAATTAAGGCTCTAGTTTGTTGGGTTTAGTTATCTGAGATTTACCATAAATATTCAGCAGAACAATCTATTGACATGTTCATTTCAGTACTGTTCTTTCAAAAAGGTAAGGATAAAGGTGATTTCATCCTGGCCCTATCTCCTTGGAAAAATGGACAAGCTTCTGTATTCCTTCTCAGCCACACCTCATCTTCATCCCCACCCTAACAGCACCCTCCACTCCTCGCCCTCCACACAAGTTAGTAGTGCCTTTGGGTTTCTAAGGCTAAGCTAAAGGAAAGTCCCACCCGTGCATGTATTGGGAAGGTTAGGTATATCGAGGCATCATTAAACTAAAGTTATCCCAGAGTGGGAGGAGAAAAAAGGAAGAGACTTGACTGGAGGAAAAAAGTTGAGTTTCCCAAGATGAGAGGAAAAAAGCAGAAATAATTCTACTAGTGGCTTTTCCTCCACTGGACCTTCCTCTTTATATAGCAGTAGGTATCAGAGCCTCTGTGCAAACAGGAAATCCTGTACTAACCTGTGCATAATCTTGTATGAATAAAGTGGGTGCTCCCACCCGGGCTTAGAGTAAGAGAAATAACAGAACAACTTGCTTCTGGACTTCCATAAGACTCCAGAACTTTTGGGAAGGGGCCAGCCATATTTATACGCCTTAGAGAAATAAAAGCAAGTGATCTTCTTGGTCATGAGTTTCACCGACCAAATGCATACCCAGTACACATATTACTCAAGAGATTTTCAAAAGGAAGAGTAATAGAGTGACTTTAAAGGAATTCAGCTCATTTGTGAAAATGTACTACAGTAGGAAAACTATACCGGAGGGTCTTTTGGTTCTTGCAGAAGAAAATGTGGACTATCAATCATTCCCTCCCAAAATATGCCACTATGCTAACAATAAAAATGACACCAGGCAGGCAGATAAGATCCACCTTTTAACTGGAGGAACACTTAAATTCTGTCTATTTTTGGCAATGTCTTTGATTTTGATAGTGAATATATTCATGATGGTCATAATTCTCATCAGATTTATGGGGAAAAAAGCTGGAGAGTTTTGAGCATGTTAAGAATAGTTAGTGCAATCAGAATACATTTGCCTTTTTTTTTTTAATAAGCAAAATCCTTGTTTTCCCTCAAAGAATCCTAGGGAGAAAATTCTTTTCTATTCAAAAAATTTTATTTTCACCAAAGAATAGGAAAAAAGTCAAAATGGAAATGTATACTGAGAGGCCTTTAGAATTCCATATGACTGAATTTTTTATTAGGAGTCTGTGCTGCTTTTAGAATTTCCAAAAATTAATTTTCTCAAGTTAACAACCCAACTTGTTGAAATGGCTTGTTGAAAGGGATTTCAAGTCTAGGTGACATCTTTTCCATTGTGTCTTCTTCTTCCCTTTATAAAAACCTTACATGATTTTTTCAGACCACATTTTGGAAAACTTCCAAGTAAATCAAAGAAAACCATAAGATAAAGAGAATGTTTGGTGTCAAATACAACAACAAAAAATCATACAATGTTTTATAATCATGACTATATGGGACATTCATTGGAAATAGGCTTAAAGATCATATCCTAGAGAATAGGGTCTATTACTCTGGATCAACATAGTGAGCAGGTCAGGTGTGCACATACTGCAAGCCATTTTCTCCAAGAGAGTATGTTTCTATGTGTGGTCTTTGAGTTGGCTGCATCAAACTCACTTGTTCCTACACCTCACTTGAGACATAATTAGACTGTCTTGGGTGGGTGAGGGGGAAGATGAGAACATTTATTTTACAAACTTCCCAAGCCACTCAGAGGAACTCTGAATTCAGAAAAATCCTGTTCTAAGTACACCAAGAATTCTAAAAACGAGGTCAAGGATGCCCTTACCATGCTGCTATGGCAACAGTCCATGCTTTTTATTTTTAATTAACCTTTGCCACTACCCCTAAACATTTATTGAACACTTTGTGCATGAACAATTACAAGAGTCTTGTCATGTATCCAATCACTCAAATGCCAACTTACAAGGCGGGTCAGGACAATATTCCCCATTTTACAAGTGAGGAAAGCCCAGGCATAGAATTGCTGAGTGATTGGCCCAGTGCTACACATCCTGTAAGATGAAGCCAGGCTTTGAAACTAGGGCGTCTGACCTCAGAGGCTACATTCTTAACAAGCTCACTATATAATTCCAAGTAAATAAAGAAACAAAGGTTAAATTACTGGTTCCCAAGGAACCAGTCTTTCTACTATACACACAATGTCAGTGTTGACACTGACTATAGCAACTATGTCAGTGTTTTCCAAATTGGGTCTCTGGGCTGTGTCAAAATCACCTGAGGTAGAGACTTGTTAAAAAATAAGATTCCTGAGTTCTAATTCAGACACACTGCACCAAGCTTTTAGTGGATGGAAGACCAAGAATCTATATTTTCCCTATGTTCCCTTAAGTGATTCTTATACACAGTGAAGTTTGAGAACTACTGCCTTAGGTAAATACAAGCCCATGGCAGCAAGATTAAATTTACAGATGATAAAGTTAATACTCTCCACCTTTAGATTATAACCTAAATAAAGTTAAGGCAGTGGTTCTCAGCCAGAAGTGATTTTGCCCCTTCGGGCAGTGGGCCATGTCTGGGTACAGTTTTGGTTGTCATAATTGAGGGGACACTACTGGTATCTAGTGAGTAGAGGATGCTGCTGAACATCTATCTTAGTCTTCTCGGGCTGTTGTAACAAAATACTATAGCCTGTGTTGTTTAAACGATAGAAATTTATTTTCTTACTGCTCTGGAGGCTGGGGGTCCAAGATCAGGGTGCCAGCATGGGAGTGTTCGGATAAGGGCCCTCTTCCTGCCTTCCACAGCTGCCTTCTGGCTATGTCCCCACGGGGCAGAGAGAGAGTAAGTGGACAGCCCCATGACAAAGAACTGTCTGTCAAAAGTGCTGATGTTGAGAAGCTCTGGATTAAGGAATGAGGAAGGAAAACACCCCTGTCTCCTGCCTTTCCTCAGTGGCAGCCTCCTCTTGGTAGGGGCAATTTTTTTCATTGTCTTCCTACCTTTTAGTCCCACCATTGTTCTAGTATTTATGCCTAGCTGAAGTGTCCTCTCTTCTCCTTTTCACATAACCAAATTCTACACGTTCTTCTTGCACTAATTTATACTTCTAAAAATCTCTCTGTGAATGCTCCCACCCTCGTCTCCCTTAACCTAAAATTCCGTTTTACTAAAAGGTTGGGTGACTTGGAATCACAAAATTTAGAACTAAACTCAGAGCCCCCCGATCCTGCCAAAGGTTTTCTACCAAAGGAAACTGAGGCATAGAGAGGCTGTGGAGTAGTAGAAGAGGTACAGGATTTGGGGTCAGATATGTAGGAGTTTGAATCCAGCTTTATTTCTCACCAGATAGCAGACTTTACAAAGCTATTTAACCTACACATGTCTCCCGAATCCACTTCAAAAGGCATTTTTGAGGTTGTATAAAAACGTATATACGATGTGCCCCATTTGGTGTCTGGTCTGGGGCATAGGAAGCACAGAGCACATGTCTGGTCTCTTTTCTTTCCTAAAGTCTTTCAAAAGCTTGTCTGAATATCAAACTAATGATATCTCATACTTAACATGTCCTAAATATAATGCTAGCCAAGTTTTTAACTTTAAGCTCTCAAAAACCCTTTGAGCTGGGCACTATTATTAACTTCATTTTTACAGATGAGAAAATTGATGAGAGACATAGAATTTTCTCAAGGCTTCACAGCTAATTAATGACAGTGCTTGATTTTATAGCTCTGGGAGTCCAATTCCAGGGTACTCTCCCTCAACCACACACTATACTACTCAACCTACTGTGACAAGTCCACAGATCTCCTGATTCCAAGTTAAGTGTTATTTCTACTCTTTCTATTAGACCAAGGATATTAGCATTGCCCCCCACCCCAAGTAAACGTTAAATAATAGAGGTCATGTCTTATGCTTATTCTGTGTCCCCTTCGATGCTGGGCTCCTAGATGGTGCTCAATAAATATTTGTTGATTGAATGATAGAGAAAAGAAATGAATGGCAACCTGAAAAATTAATTTCCTTGCTTTGTCAGTTTGAATTAATTCCTACTATGGGCTGAAAATTACACCTTGTCCTTCATTCTAAAGCCAGCCTACATAACTGGGATGAAGGAGAGTTGTTCAGCTTCCATTATTGTCTTGCAATCTTACAAAAGCAACACTAAAGTCATCACTAAAGATGAGTCAACACTAAAGAACATCAATTGTGTTCACACAGGCCCAAGGCATGAGTAAGTGAACTTCGGGTCCACAGGAAGGCTGCCTTTATTCCATTTGGTTATTAATACTTCAGGGCTACAGTTCATCATTCCACCAACTGCAGATTGCAAAGGGAGATTTCAAAAGGGGGAGGACAAATTGTAAGCTTTTGTTCCCTACTGCAGACCTCTCTCAGTGCCACCCTCAGGTGGGCATTTAGGAAATGCTGGAGAAAGACAAAAACAGAAAGTCTTGACTCCTGTCAGAGCTAAGGTCACTCTTTTCTGCTCCGAGATACCTGGAGACTAATTAATAGGAGAAAAGAAGATGGTGATGATGCCAGAGATGATAGGAGCCCTTGTCTAGGCCTTTCTCTGAAGTTACTCACAGTTGTGCTCTGTTTGGCAGGGGGAAAAGGTTTAAAGATTTAAACTCATTAAATTCTTTCCTTGCCTTCTAGAGGAGGGGCCAATATTAGGATCTGCATTTAACATACAGGAAACAGGGAGAAAAAAGAGAAGAGACAGTGGTTTCATGGCCTGGAACTCTATCACCTTGTGGAACACCCTCTTACCTAAGACATGGTCCTTGGAAACATAAGTGGTGCTCCTGGGAAACAGAGTGGTGCAGATATTAAGAAGCAAAAGCAAGATGGAATCCAGGTTCCACTGAGGGCAGGGGTTAGTGCGTATGTGTGTGTGGTGGAAGTACATGAGATATGAGTACTTGCTAAGTGGCTCACAGCTGGTTTGGAGTATTTGGCCTTTATCCTATAGCCTACAGTCCTGGCAGTGGCTCTCTGTATGGTGCAGATGGCTGGGTGATACAACAAACAAGATACTGCAATCTATTGCCCCTGCCTTGTCGGCTGCTCTGGAGAAGTGCACATCAGTGAACTAAGAGCTGAGAGAGATGGACCCATTCACGCCTATTGACCGCGTCACCATACTATCCCAGAAGGGATGCCTATAGGGGAATCACTAGAAAGTCTGAGGATTGGGATACGAGCTCATGAGTAGAGAAGAAGTGCAAGGATAGCCCACATGAAGATCTGATCATTTATTTGATTTACGGAGAAATAAATAAGTAATTGTTCCATATGCATGGACCTGTAACAGGGTTAAACAAACTTCTTCTGCATTCTGCTAGCCCTCTTGCAGCCAGTCCTCTGAGCTCTTCGGGCAGAAAGATGCAGAAGAGGGATAATGCCATCTCCCTCCCTGAGGACTGCCTGCAAGACTGGTGTCTCCCTTCTGTCTTTAATCAGCAACAGTATTTACTCTTGCCAGCCCTGGCTCATTCTCTGGCTGGCGTTATAATTAGGAGAATTGTAACCCTGAGCTACAGCTTCTAGAATAACAACACCAATTACAAGAAAAATATTAGAAATTGTAATAGCAATGACAATGACTATGATGATGATGATGATGATGATAATGAAGTTTACAGAGCATTTACTCTGTGCCAAAAATGGTTCTCAGAATTTACATGATATTTCTCCATTTATTCCTCACAAAAGTCCTATCTATAAAGCCATTACTCCTATTATCCCCATATTGCAGGTGAGAACCCTGAAGCACTAAGAGGTGAAGCAGTTTGCCAAAATTCATACAACTATTAAGAGATAGCTTTGATATTTAAACCCAGGCAGTTCAACAGTGTGAGATAGAAATTTACATCGTGTCCACAAATTTCCTTACTAGCAAAATGTGTTTTCACTTCCAACTCCACCGAAGAACAGACTTTTCCTGTCAAAGAGAGATAAAGTCTACTGCCTGCCACACTAACATGCACTCACATGCATGTTCCTGACCTAATAACATCATAGCAATTGGGGAGAAGTTAGGTTAAAGAATCAAGATGCTGGAGGAACGTGCAACCATTTACTTACCTTGCAAAAAGCAAAGAGACTTGCTGGAAGTGACTTATGATTCAGGCTTACCGGGATTCAAAATCTGGCTCCAGCTCTTAGTGGATGTATGACTTTGGATGAGTTACTTGACCTATCTAGGACTCAGTTTCCCTAATCCCAGGAAACCACTTCCTATCTCATAGGGTTCCATTACAAAGAGTAAGGTACGAAGAGCACCAAACAAAAGATCTATCATGTAGTCTACACTCAATAATTGGCCGCAATTATCATTAGCCTCATGTGGGAAGGAAGCCAACGCTACATACAGCAAATAAGGTGAAGAAGACTGACCGTGCACAAATGTTTTGCCCTCTCAGCAATTTATAACTAGAACCCTGAATGAAGAATTGAGAAGTTCAAGACTGATGAAGTGACCAGAGGGAGATTACCTGAGCTTGTCAGAATCCTAAATAATCAATCCTGTAACTTTAGACACAAGGGATTAGGTTATTAATAGTTCCCAATAAAGAAAGAAATGCAAATTGTTCATATAGGCCACTGTATAGAGTTTGTTGGATGTGTGATTGAGACAAAGCAGCACATTAGTATAAATATTTTCTACCTTTCCCACTCTCCTGTCTTTTGAGGAGGCCATTTCCTTTGATGTGGAGATGGAGTGGTAAGTATAGAGGCAGAAATGAAGAAGTCATGGATAAAGAGAAGATGAAGATATAGAGAGTCAGAAGAGAGAAGGAGGGAAAATGGGGAAGGAAGATTGTAGAGGTCAGGATCTTAAATATAATAATAATGCAAATTCTTTGTTAGAATTCGCAATGTGCTGGTCCTATTCTAGATTTGTTATGAGTTATCTCATCCTTACAACTACCCTGTCATTCCTATTCAACACATGAGCAAACTGATTTACAGAGAGTTTAAGTAACTTAAGGACAGCCCAGCTAGCAAGTGGTAGAGCCAAGGTGCAAACCAGGCAGTTGGAATTCAAATCTTCCATTAGCCACTGTGCCATATCAGAACAAAGCGGAATAGTGAAATGATAAAGAGCGTTTGAGGAAAGGGACAGTTTGCTAAAGAGAATTTTTTAAGCAATTTTTTGCTGTGTAACATTGCCTTCCCCCTTATCTACCCTCAGTTAAAACTTCACTGCAGATGCATTTTATTTTTCAAGGCTTTTTGAGCCACACCTATGCTTTTCTAGGAATACGTCACCCTAAAGAGTGTCTTGGAGCTAAATCAAAAAAGACAACTTGTATTTTAGCTACAAATACAAGTATGAACTACCTGCCATTGTCTTTGGAGACTGAGGATTCAATTATTCTCAAAAATCTACATTTTTGAACTTTCCTAAAGTCCTGTGATTAAATACAAATATCTAGTTTCTCCCACCCCTCAGTGTGGCTAAAGCCAGGTAAGAAGTCTCATTTAAATAATGCCTTAGGTAGGCTCATTTGTGCCCAGCAAAACACCTACAGCCTGAAAGTCCTGGTTTCTTGTTTCTGCCTTTGGAAAATAGCTCACATGGGTATCTCTTGCTCCTCAGTGCTGCTGACTGAGTTCCCTGTCTCTTGCCTCTTCTGAGACAGGCCTTTGAGACCTAGTTGAACTTTCCCATCTTACCTGATCTTTGGGCTCAACTTATTTGATATGTGACCTTTGACACCTATTTTGCCTTCCCAGTTCTGTCTCCATTTCTTTACTAAACCCATTGCTTGTCTAACACATGATGTTTATTAGACCTTTCTACTCTTATGAGCCCTCCTTAGAAGCCATAGATCCTAATGTCTTGGAGTTGCATATCAGAAGTCATAGAAATCAAAAAAACAACCCATTGCCTATGGTATAAGAGTTGTCTTTTTTTTTTTAAGTTTTTTCTTTTTGCAACCTAACATGTGCTTCTGAGAAAACCACATTGTCATAAATGCATACTGAGCATATGGTCAACAAAACTAAGGCTTTTTCATCTGTGTTGACCTTAAACTTCATCTCTTCAACTTCAAACCTTTGTATAAGTTGGTCCCATCCTTTTCCTTCCTGAAAAATGAAGAACTCCACAAGAGGACTCAGATATCCAGTCTGAGCAGCCAAAAAAGAATCACCTCATCAAAGACCAAAAAGTAACTTCTTCAGTAATTTTTTTAAAGGTCTCAGAATAGACAGAAACTTCAACATTTTACCCACTGTGCTAATTCCTTCATGGTTCACAAATATTCTAGCTCTTCCCCTTTGAGACACCAGGAAGGATTTACTTCCATAAGTACCTGAACTTTCTTTAGTCAATGGAACGTTAGCGGAAGCATGTACCATTTCCCAGTGGAAGCTTTAGAAGAGAATGCAAATACATTCAGTTTCCCCTTAGCCACAAAACTGGTGGGTTCCAGATACTGGCTGCTCCATCAGCCCAAGCTCTGCAATGAGTATGATGAGTAGGAATAGGAGCTCCCAAGTAACCCTGAATCTCTCAATGGAAAGTTATAAGGGAAAATTAGACCTATGTTATCTTAAACCATTGAGACTGTGGCCTGTTTATTACCACAAGATTACCTCCTCCTAGTCTATTCTATCCCACCTACTTGGAGTAATTTGAAATCACAGGATAGAATTTTATGTGACAAGATAAAGGACCCCACTAAGAGATGTCAGATATGCTTTTAAAGCATTTAGGTCACAAATTTCCCAATGCCTCCTTTTTGCTACTTGGTGGACACCTGATTTCCCTTGTAAAGTTCTATCTTCCTTTCTCCATCCCTAATCAACAGCAAGGATCTGGGTCTATCATAATTCGTAACAAAAAGCTTAAGGAATGAATATTCTTAGAGACAAACAGAAAGACTAATGTCGTATCAATGTGTGGGCTGAATTGTGCCCAATGCATGTGGGCATCTTACAAGGAATGCTGATTAGCCTGTGTTGGTCATGGATTCAGCATTGACAAAAACATCTTTTACTTGTTTAATTCTAAGCTTTCTTAAAGTCTTGGAAATCACTCATCCTAAAAAAGGCATTGCAATTTCTCGCCTACCAGGACTCAAGAGAAAAGAATGTTGGATATCTCCTAGTTCACACTGTCATTGTATAGAAGTCCAGGTCAATGTCCACTGTTCTTTCTAATGACCTCTGGTTGTTAAGTTTTCTAAGAAAATATTTGCAGGTCAATTTGTAATGACACATAACCAATGAGCAGGTGGCAGAGAGACACAGTGGGTGAATCACTAAACACCGAAATCATTTCTTTCCAGAAGTTGCTTAAATGCCATCTTCTCAATTTAGCCTCTTCTGACCACCCAAATTAAAATTTCACCCCCATATCTCAATCTGTCTTACTGCCTTACTTTTTCTTTTTCCATAGCATTTGCCATCTTCTAACTATTAAATAAGTCACATATTTAGTATATTGTTTATTGCTTGTCTTCCACAATTAGAATTAAGTTCCCCAAGAGTAGAGATCTCTGTTTTGTTGCTACATCTCATATGTTCAGTACAATGTCTAGCACATGCTGGATGCTCAATTAATATTGGTTGAATGGAATTGAAATTAGACGAGTGGAAATTTGGACTCTAGAATCATGTCTGTTACCAACTGGCAGTGTGACATTTCTTGGGGAAGAAATTTGCCTTACCTTCTTCACTGAGCTATTCCAAGGACTGAGTGTATATTGATGAAAGTGTTTTTGAATAATGTAAAAACATAAAATACAAAAATGTAAAAATGCCATACAAATACTAGAATGCAAAATATAAAAATATTTTATATTTTTTGTATAAATATGTCTTATATTTATACAAACAGAAAAATATAAAAATGTCATACAATTACTAGGTGTAATTGTCAAGTACCACTGCCTACAATGCCTCATTTATTCATACAACCTCCACCAGTTTTGCAAATATCTTAACATTAAAATGCCGCAGAAGTGAAAAATAAATTGATGATGGATTTTTCCTGACTGTCTTTGTTGATAGGGTAAATCACTATATGTAATAAGATACCTTGGCTGTAGTTGATGCAGCTGGTGAAGGGTCTGAAAGTAGCCCAGGAATTATTTACACTGGGGAGAGTCTAGTTCATAATTACATGATGTATTCAATATCATTATTGTTCTCACTTCTCATCCCTACTTTATTTACTCATATAATTTTCAATAAATATTTTATTATAAAAAAGAGAAAGGGATTTTAAAAATACATATTCCCTCGACAGCAATGGCAACAGACTGACTCAGAGAATGGCAGTTGCTCAGGCTAGAAAATGGTATTTCCCAGATGGAACATACGAAGAAGTGGTCACTGCAGTACTTATCCCCCACTCCTCTCTGAGCCCTTTTGGCAAACAGTGTCTTTTTTGGTTATTCAGCTGTTTAGACTACCCTTTGAAAAGCGGTCTTTCTGGTTGCAAGTAGAGTAACTTGACATTGATGAGTAAGAAATGTGTAAATGGGAAAAAACAAATAAACAAACAAACAAACACATAATGGCTTTGTGGGACAGGAGTTAGTGATGAATCTTAGAAGATAAATACATAGGCTTTGGTGAATAAATTCTAGCAGAGGCAAAACCTCACACAAGTCTGCTTCCATGGCATAAAGGAATGGATGGAAAGAAGAATACCACTAGCCAGATCACAGCTGACTCCCACAGCCTGAACCAGACTTCAGAGTTTGAGGAACTGGATGGGTGCGGTGGCTCACGCCCGTAATCCTAGCACTCTGGGAGGCTGAGGTGGAGGATTGCTCAAGTTCAGTAGTTTCAGACCAGCCTAAGCAAGAGTGAGACTCCATCTCTACTAAAACCAGAAAAATTATCCGGGCATTGTGGTGCATGCCTGTAGTCCTAGCTACTAGGGAGGCTGAGGCAGGAGGATCGCTTGAGCCCAGGAGTTTGAGGTTGCTGTGAGCTATGATGATGCCACTGCACTCTACGCAGGGTGACAAAGTAAGACTCTGTCTCAAAAAAAAAAAAAAAAGAGTTTGAGGAAATTGATGCAGTCAGGTTTGTTCTATATAACATACTTGGAAAGGTTGAGGATGTTTTTTAAGGTGTATGAGTCTCTGTCTTTTTCTTTTTTTAGAGAAAAAAAGAATTAATGATGACCTAGACCACCATAAAATTCACCTCCAAGGTAGGCAATCATTGGCATAAACAATGGGTGAAAATTAAAATGTAGACACATGAAAGTAAATATTTCTGCTTTCCTTCTCTCGTTAAAAAAAAAAAAAAAAAGGCCAATTGATATTTGTTATGGGCTAAATTGTACCTCAGAATTTGACTGTCTTTGGAGATAGGGGCTTTGAAGAGGCGAGTAGGGTTAAAATCAGGCCATTGGGGTAGGCCCTAACCCAATCTGAATGGTGTCTTTTTAAGAGAAAATTTGGATACACAAAGAGATTCCTTCTGAGAGAAAACATGGATACACACAAAAATTTGGATCTGCACAGCACAGAGGAAGGAACACATGAGGTCACAGCGAGAAGGTGGCCATCTGCAAGCCGAGAGAGGCCTCAGGAGAAATCAAACCTTCTGACACCTTGATCTTGGACTTCCAGTTTCCAGTACTATGAGAAAATAAAGTCATGTTGTGTAAGCCACTGGGTATGCAGTATTTTGTTATGGCAGCCCTAGCAAATGAATACTGTACCTATACTTTAGAATTGCCCACACTTTCTCAAATAGCTTTGGAACAAATGCCAGAAAACAAATAAAAACTGCCGACCAAATAAATAATTAGACTTGGCAAATAAGCATTGACTCAATAATAATTATGTACTTCCTGACTGCCTTTGACAGGATGATTTGGAAGTTAATAGTATTTAACAAGCTGACTGCAATGACATTTGAAAATTTGTCCATATTTCAGCATTAAAAAATAATAAAGTTGATCCAAAGTAATCACCCAAAACATTACTTTCATCATGTCAACGCCTTGTTTATCATAACCAAATTTTAATTATAACATGTCTAGAATTCAAGCCTCCCTCCTATCCCTAAGGCCTGATGTCATAATTTGGGATTTCCCAAAATGTGTTTTGTAGTGTCCATGTGCATATGAATGTCCAAAAAGTGGCTGTCTTGGTCTGTTCAGGCACCTATAACAAAATATCATCACCCTGGGAATTAGGTTTCAATCTATGAATTTTGACAGGTGATATGGTCTGAATGTCTTTTCAAAATTGATGTGGTTGAAATCTAATCCCCAATGCGGTGGTGTTAAAAGGTGGGGCCTTTGGGAGGTGACTAGGTCATGAGTGTGGAGTCCTCAAGAATGGGATTGGTGTCCTTATAAAAGAGGCCTGAAGAGGCTTGTTTGTCCTTCTACCATGCAAGAACACAGAAAGAAAGCACCATCTTTGAAGCAGAGAGTAAGCCCTCACCAGACACCAAATCTGCTGCCAACTTGATCTTGGACTTTTCAGCCTCTGGAACTGTGAGCAATATATTTCTTCTGTTTATAAATCACCCAGTCTAAGGTATTTTGTTACAGCAGCCAAAAAAAACTGAGACAGAGGGACACAAATATTCAGACCACAGCAGTGGCTATAGTATGAGGAGATTACCACATATATATTTGATCATATAATCCCTTCCTTTTCTTTTTCCCCAGACCATCTCATGGAAGTATACTTTGTAAAATGTCTCTTACACCAGAGCTTCACATACTTGAATGTCATGGAAATCACCTGGGAATCTTGTTTAAATGCAGACTGAGCTCAGAAGCTGGGGTGAGGGGGTGGGGGGGGTGGGGGAGGCGGGAGGCTTTCGGTTCTGCATTACCAATAAGCTCCCATGGAAAGCCAGTGCTGCCCAGGGCATACACTTTGGGCAGTGAGGCCTTGTACTTTCTGTAACCAGTATCCTCATGCCTTGGGTAGTACTGCCTGTCCCTGGATATACTTGAACATGGGCATCTGCAAACACTGGCCCGTCTCCACAGACTGGGAGCAAAGCCACTCTGGTCAATGACCATGACCCTAGGATAAAAGTGGTCTTCCTGTCTCTGTGTATTGCCCACAACTTAGCTGTGTCTTATTCACTAGAGCCGCCCCACATATTTCCCCTTAACTGCTAAGAAATATCCTGTATTCTTACTATCTTTCTATTTTTACAAAAATTGAAACAGGAGATGACCAGGCAGAGAATTGGAAAAGAAATTCCTGGCCCAGTGACAAGCAGGAGTTAAGGCTCAGAGGCAGCAAGTGTGCGATGTGTCAGGGCACTGAGGAAAGATGTCACATGCTCGAAAGGGTTTCTTTTCGTTTTTCTTCTCAAGGGATTAATATAAAGTAAGAATAAAGGTAGACTGAGCATAGGCCATCCAGAGAATTCCAACCTGAATTTAACCCTCAACTAATAAGCATTTACAGAGCATGTGTTATGTCTGCCCTGAGGTCTCATTTAATCACTGGTCCTGAACTTTACAGCTGATGAGAATGGGATGGACTTTGTCATCTTCCAGTCTCTTCTTTGTGCACATCTTCTCCACCGTGTTATTATCTACCTACCTGTTCCTGTCTCTTTCACCAGAGCCTTATTTTCAGCCAGCTGCCTTAGTCAAAAAGAAATCAGTGAGAGAATCCTAATTAGGTATTACTATATGAACAACAGTTAAGTGTCTTCTTCTGGAAGTGGTCTCATAATACTAGGACATTTTTATTAAATAGGGAGATTAAAGGCAGCATTAAAGATCATAGAGAAATAATGTTGAGACAAGGAGTTTTCACCAAAGTACTGTGGGGGAGAGAAACTGATGAGAGTTTTGTGTAACAGTAATTTCAGAGACAATTTCAATTAAGAAACAAGACTTCACCTATCACTTGTTTTATCTTTTTACTTCACCCAGATCAAATAATGTACGTTGCAAATTAACTGATGTAGGTATGGGGCACTGAGAGTACATAGTTTAAATTTTATAAGATACATATTTATTTTATTTAAAGATTGTCGAGAAGTAGTTCTCAACCAGAGACGATTTTGTCCCCCAGGGGATCGTTGGCAATATCTGGAACATTTTTGGTTGTCACAGCTGAACGTAGGTGCTACTGGCGTCTAGTGGGTAGATACCAAGGATGATGCCAAACATCCCATAATGCACAGGACAGCCCTTCACAACAAAGAATGATCTAGCCTAAAATGTTAATAGTGAGGAGGTTGAGAAAACCTGAAGTAGAATAAATATATTTTCCTCACTAAATACTTTGAACTTCCTAATCTATACCCATGTATAAAAAATCTCATTCAAAGTAGAGAAGATCAGCTTCTTTGAAACCATGATTGGCAACCACATTGTTCCAGAATGATAAGTACTCACAGTGCAATTAAAACCACACCACTATACCAGCTTACTAGCACATTAAGTTTCTGAAAAATTGCACATTTTTTTGAACAAAACAAAGCATTCAGTCCTTTGAAAGTTATTGTGGAAGAAATGGGTAGGAAATTACAAGCAACTATGTGAAAATGAAAACCATACTAAACTCCTAGGGAAACGTGTAATGGAAATTGTCATTTCACACTGAAGTTCTCCAAGATAGGCTGAAGAAATATTAGCTTCAATGCTTTCCTGTGGATTTATACTTGGATTCTTCAGAGCAAGAAAATCCCTTGTACAAATGTCATTAGTACTTTTTGACCGTGAGAAATTCTTCAGAATTCTGAGGCAGCCATTTATTAATGGTATTTGAGCAGAAGTCCCTTCCTCCAAAACTCTAGTTAAGTAGCTGGGACAAAGGTTAAATTGTTTTCATTTTGAGAAAAGCAATTGTTACCCTCAAAATTCCAGGCAAAAATCAAACAAAGAGAATTCATCGGCTATTAGATGTTTTTCCCCCCTCAAAACAATTAGGAGAAATAATGGGCAATAATATAACCAGTATTTGTAGAAATACAAGGCTCTGAAACCTACAAACATACTGAATGCCCATTTGAAAGGTTTCTGGTGACAGGAGGACCATTGGGAGAAATAAGAGAGGTCAAACAGAGTTTGTGAAGTCAGCGAGAGGGGAATATGGTCCTCTAGGCAAAATTCAAGGGCAGAGAAATAGCTAGCCAGAGTTTGACTTGTGAATTAGAGCTGCACCAGGTAGAGCCATTAGCAGAGGCAAGCAGACCTCCTGCCTTCTCTGCCCAAGTCAAACCTTCCTCCGCCCACTCTTTCCACTTTGCTTCAATGTATGAACTCTGCATTTTCCTTTTCCTGCTTGTCTGAGCTTCTGACCCTGCAGTGAAAGCCTGAATCTCTGTTTCTAGCTGTATTTCCAGTGTCCTCTGCAAGAATAGAGCCTGCCCTTAATTTCCAGCTGCCCTATTATTTGAGCACTTGGTTCTGGCTGTCTCAACTCTAAACTTTACCTGGGTGGGGCTGATTTACACTCCACAGTAGGCACTGGGTGGGGGGCTCATCTGAGATTCTTCCCCAGATGGGCATGAAGCTACGATGTTAGTGGCCCTCTGATGGGGATAAACACCTGCCTGGTATCATGTTTACAGAATAGGCACATGAAAAGTATACCAATTTGGATATAAATTGCAAATTTTTTTTCTTATGCTCTATGTAACAGAGATACTTGAAGGCATCTACTTGAAAAGACTTGACTTTTTGAGATACTTGATTGTGGAGATCAAAACAGCCTCTTTAGCTGAGTGTTGTGTTGGGATAGGTCAAATCACTGCCTATTTTTAGTTTGCAAAACTATTGATCCATAAAAACTCTACTGCCCTGCTGCCGTTAACATCTTCCAAGCCTTCAGTCTCCCTGCAAAACCGTCATGACATTTTACAGAAAATCGGCAGCACCTTTCCTTGTACAGGCAGCCTGAAATCCATTTTTGCCCACACATTACAGGCTTCACCATCAAAGCATCTCAGATTTTAAAATTAAGTTATAAACCAACTTTGTAAAAAAAATTAAATAATAAAATAATTTAAAAAACGTGGATGAGGGAAGACGGTAGAGCTGAAGTGTCTTGGAAGCCCCCCATCCCCGCCCCCCAAATAAACTGGGTAAGGAAGTAATTAGGTTGGGATAATTTATAGATTTGGAAAGGTATGTTCATTCTTTCAATCTTCCGAGAAAATATGTAGAAAATATAAGTCATGAGGGTCTTACTGTTTTAAGATGAAAAATAACAACTTGTCAGTGTAAGTAAGTAACTATGGTTTGGTGGTAACTGGCATTATGTGAAAATATTGACTCAATTCCCAGGCACCTTGGATGTGTGAAATTCACACTCCATGGCAGCTCCAGAATGTCTACATTAGAGCAGTCAAGGGCAGCAATCTGGGAATTTCTGGAAGGTGCATTTGTATTAAAAACAGTATACTCTGATTTTATATTAAGGTCAATCAAAACATCAATTTTTTTTTTTTTCCTGAAGATGCTCATGTTGTATTTTACATATGATTGAGAAACTATCTGTTCTTTAGATCAAAGATGGTGTGTATGTGTCTAATACACATATCTACACGCTCACACATGCTGGAGTGGCTATGTGGGACAGAGGATGTTTCTGGAGATTGGAATAGGGTGTGCTAACAAATGCCACACCATTGGCCAGTCCTGGGCACTGTGTTCCCTCACAACTATCGGCTTCCACCAACAGACATTAATGAGCCTATAGGAAAAGAAAAAGAACTGGAAGTTCTTAATTAATATAAACGAATGTTCTCAGTTGAGAACAGAACATTATTTAGCTAAGATGTAGATTTTTCCATGCTGTAGGCATTGACCTCTATTCTCTTTGGCTCCCACATACATAATAGCCAAGTCGATGAAGAGTTATTCAAACCTGTCTTTCAGACATTGGTTCAGTCACAGGCCTAAGTCATGCGAGTTCAATAAGGAGTGATGGCTCCATGTTGTTGGTCGCTTTATTGTCTGAAACAGCTCCGCTCCCGGCTGTACCCCAAACTTCATTTTCTTGTTCACTTGAGGCATGAGAGCACCTGGGAAACCATTGTAGGGGCATGCCATCCTTGTAGCCCCCAAATTCCAGGTGCAACCACAAATGCACCTTAGAACTAAACAATTATTTGGGTCTTCCCTTTTCCTGGGAAAAGTCTTCAGAATTATAGCATATCAGAGATGGGCAGCCCATGAATGATGATGAGACAGATGCAAAATCCGAGGGTCAGAGGATTAAAGTGATCTGTTTGTTCACAGCCACAGGAATAGATCATTACATCATCAAAGAAATCCCAATCATCAGGATTCAACGTTGCGTTTTAAAGTAAGAGTTGAAAGTCCATGCTCTGAGCCTCGGGCTGGCCACCGGGCTTTATGAAGCTGATCTCTCCACCTCCTTCTAAAACCAGTGGAGTCAAGGAAATCTGAAAACTCATTTTCGGTTCAAAAAAGCACTGTCCCAATACACCAGCCCTCTCAAACTATGGCTTCAGGCTGGCTAGGGGGCTTTGTGATATAAAAAGCCCTTACAGCTATAAAAAATTGACACATGAGCATTGAAGAGCTGTTTTTTTTTTTTTTTTTTTTTCTTTCTTTCTTTTTCTCCCTGGGCAATTAAAAAAAACTTCTTGCTCTTACACATCATTTTTGCTGGGGTCTGATTTTTCATTTTTGCACAGAAGGGGTCTGACCTTAACAGTATAAGGTTGTACTACACAGCAGTTTTCTGGGGTAGCTGGATAATGTTTACATACTTTTTAGCAGCTCCAGAAAACAAAATATGAGAGAAAACACACTCGTATTAATACATAGAGAGAAGAGTCACTCCCTACATAGAGGATAAAACAACAAAATCAACTAGTGAGTATAACAAAAGACCAAATATTTTTTTACCTATCTGCACAGCAACACTGAATGTAACCTTCTAATGTCTGGTCTGGTCTATTAAAGTCCAAACCTCAGTTTTCTGGGAATGTTTTTAATACATCACATTACATTTCCTCAACTTTGGGGATGGACTAAAAGAATATTAATGCTGTGCTGGCTTATGATTTTATAGTGGTAACGGTAAGCTTTTATAAATATGAATAGATGCAGAGAGAGCAAGAGAAAGCGAGAGATAGTGAGAATCTGGGTGAGCAGAAAGAACACGGATGGACCTCGGGGCATCTGAATTCTGTCTCTGTCACTCAACTATGAGCTATGACTTTGGTCAGGCTACTTCCAGTTTCCTTGAGCCTCAGGTTTCTCATCTGCAAAACTATGATATTGATGATTAAAGCACTTCCGTAAGAGGATTAAAAGAGATAATGTGTGAATAGTATTTTAATATCTAGCATAGAGAATGAGCTAAATGTTGATTCTCTTTCCCCTTCTCCTTAGGTATGGACAACATAGTTAATTGTCTTTTCCTTTCTGGATCCTGCTTGGTACTTAGTTCACCTAATGGGATATAATTTGGCGGGGGTAGACTATGGTGGGGTTAGTTTTTACCTAAATGTCAGTGAACCAAGTTTTCATAGAAACTAATAGTTGGTTCTTTTTACATCTAAAAATAATTGATTTCATAATTGTGGCCCTACACTTTGCATTTTGACTATATTGTAAAGATTGAAATGTAATCTGGAAGTATTTACATTATATGCATAGTTAATTTAAGCACTGCAATAGACCTTTGACATAAAAAACATTTAATGTCCTTGGATTCCACTACTTGCCAGCAACCTTAAGAATGTCCATAGCATTTAGTAATTTGCACAGATATGAACTATGCAAGCTGTTAAGGTGAAGACTCACGAAGCCAGTCAGTGGGCTCAGCCTACTGCCCAATACCAGCACCTAAAAGCAGCTTGGATGATCTACTCCATTAGGGTGTACAAGAATTATTTTTGCAGTCATGTGCATTACTTCCAGGGATGTGTGCAGTAAAGTACAGGTGTTCTCTAAAATGTGATTTCAAAGATATGAAACCTAATACCTGTAAAGTGGCAGCAACAGCAGCAGTAACATTTTTGAGCAATGACTCTGGGGCCAGGAACTATAATTACATGAAGGATTGGACTTTAGACTATACAGATATCTTGAACAAGTGCCTGAGGTCAGTGTGGCACAATGGTTAACAGTGTGCTCTCTGGAGCCTTGGATACTTAGACTCATGCATGAATTCTGCTTCTTTCTAGCTATATGACATTGGGCCAGTTATTTAGCTTCTTGGAACCTCAGTTTTATATTATGTAAAATGAATCCAAAAAAGTAACTACTTTATACGGTCGTCAAAAGCATTAAATAAGGTAACAAAGAGTTTATAAAGAACCCTAGTTTTACATTTACATAATTATTAAGAGCCTAAGGTGGACCTTTGAACTTTTCTGTAATGTTTTCTTGTATGTTACAGGAAAAAATTATAAGGTATGGTAGGGTTTAGGAATTAGGGATGTTGGGAAGAAGAGTAGTATTAGAATATATAGTTCTTCAATGACAAAATTTACTGTACTTTTAACACATGCTTGAGCTGAACAAAATAGTTCTTCATGGAATATTATTTATAGGCTTGTTATGGTTTGATTATTTGAGAAACTCCAATAACTCAGTTCTAGTTCAAATATATTAACTGGTCTTGGAAAGGTAGCATTGAGAAGAAGGTGAGGGAGAAGGTTGAGTTTGTATTTTAAAAAATACATGGAGATCCATTTCTATCAATGTAGTTTTTGATGGAGGTTTTCTTGATTTTCTTTTTGGTTCATGGTTTGAATCAAGGATTTGGAATTTATGAAGTCCTATTACAATTATTTAAACCCAAGACGTGTGTGTAGAGTTTTCAGAAACACACCTGTCAAACAGCTGCAGCCAGAGCCAATTGAGAAATGGTCTGAGCGTGTAGGCTATGATTTTTTAAAAGTTTCAGCTGATTTCATTACTGCAGCATGTCAAAACTTGAAGTCATTCCAAACTCTTTTCTATCTCACATTCCAACATCAAATATGTCCACTCAACCTTGGAAATACAACCAAAGTCCAGACACTTCTTCCCACCACCCCCACCTCTATTCTAGTCATAGTACTAATCCCTTGCTGATCTATTGGAATATCATTTCATATATTCTTCTTGTCTCTCCTTTTGTCACTCCACATGTATTTTCCACACAGTAGCACTGTGATCCTTTAAAAATGGAAGTGAGATTATGTCGCATCTTTGTTCAAAATCCTCCAATGAATTCAAAGATCTGAGTAAAATACTAAATCTTTCGACCAAGCCCTCAATTTCATCTCTGTAATTGTTCCTCTCACTCCCAGCTCTAGTCACACTAGTCTCTTTGTTCTCTTGCAAACACGCCAAGCACACTGCTGCCTGGGGGGTTTTGTCCTTGCTTTTCTTATAATCTGGAATATTCTTCTATTTCCTTCAGGTCTTTGCTTAATAGTCATTTTAGGAGAGAAGTCTTTTCTGACCTCACATGCCCTCCTCCACCATTTCTTATCCCCCTACTCTGTTTAATTTTGCTCTACAACACACAGTTCTGGCTTCGTATTAGACACTTACCTCACTCTTTCTGTCTTTACCAACAGAATGCATACCTGTAAAAGCAGGAAGTTCCTTTGTTTTGTTCATGGTTATATTGCCAGCAACTGGAATAGCATCAGCACTTGGTAACCTCTCAGCAAATATCGCTGAATGCAACATTGTGCCAGGGGAGGGATCAACTGAGAAGAGCAATTTACTCAAGCCAAAAAGCAGTACTGTGGTGCTCTACTGATGGGTGATCACACCAGTGATTCTGAATATTAGGTTTGGCTCTTATTTTCAAGACTTGCATTTTTAGTAGATACAGCTTCTCATCCTTCATGGGGCACTGCTATCAGGAGAAACTAAGTGAGGAGGAGGAAGCGGAGAATGGAGATGCCCTTGTCTAACTCATCACTGCTACGGCCTCGATTCTATACTTTGTCAGATAGAAGCAGCTCTCTCTCACACACCCACTGTAACCGAGGATAAGAACAGAGGCATGCTTGCCAGGCAGCAGGCAGGGAAGACACGATAGCGGAGTCAGGGGCATTACCTCAGGAAATCCTGAGAGAGTTAGTTCAATTCCTCTGGAGTCTGGCAAACAGCACGTCCTTTCTACTCAATGGGGATGGGGTTTCTCCACCTTAATTTGTTCCAAATTTGAAATTTCTCCTTGGTAGTAAATTAGAGAATTAAATAGGCATAATGCCTCCTCACTGCTGATCTCTAAGGTGACACATAGGGTCCTGTAGTTGTGTTATTATTAGAATATATTACTTCAGCTGCCCAAAAGTTGGCAACATTGCTGGCTGCATTTGTTATTTTATTCATTCTTTAGGCACCATCTATTTATTGAATACCTGCTACATGCTAAGCACTCAGCTAGGTGCTGGGGTGTAGTTAGGAATCAATTAGACGTGGTCTTTTCCCTAAAGGAATTGGCAAGCTAGCAGGAGAAATAGCATACAGTGGTAGACCTCTACTGGTGCAATCCTAAAGTAAATGGGATGCCTTGAGAGTGAAAAACACACAGGGAAGTGATCCCACTCGGGGACAGGATGTTCAGGCTGAAAACTGAACAATGACTAGAACTGAGAGGGGGGATAAAGCGGGGGGTGTATTAAAAAGAAACAACACAAGCCTAAGTCTAAGGTGAGAGGGAGCATGGCACATTCAACAAGGGAAAGATCAACTGATCCCTTCTGTGGCCGATGCCTTGGACGAAGAGGGAGGGGACAGGAAGGGGAGCCTTGAGACAGAAGAGAAGGTCAAATCCTACAAGTCCTGAAGGCTTCCTTACCTGAAGAAAAAGAGGAAATCTCTTAATTGTTCTCAGGCCGGGAAATGGCATGATCCATTTTACATTTTTAGTCTTCTCTGACTGCTATATGCAGAAGGGACTGAAGAGGGTCAGGCAGATGAAAGAGGCCTTTCAGGGGCCACTGCAGGTCCCTACACAATAGTGTGTGGCTTGCACTAGGGTGTATGTGGTAGAGATGAGGGAGTAGGAAGAAAAGGCAAGTTGACTGAGTAGCTAAGCAATGGAAGAAATAAAACACATTTAGGGGCTCAAAACAGCTTGCATCTTATTTTCGAGAAGAGCTTTTATTTTCATTGCTGCAAAGCATATTTTGCCCCCGATTTACATCCATTCTACCCCTACCCTGACCACATTACTTTGCTACTGAGTTGCCATAATTTGCATTCCATTTCTTCAAAAGGCTTGGAAATGAGCTACAACACCCTGAAGTCCTTAGCTAACTCCCAAAAGGGCTGAGTTAGCTGGATTCTGAAGATGAGGGGAAATTATTAGTACTAATATTTATTTTATTCAGTTCTACAGGTGATACTCCTTATAGTGGCTGACATTATAGATCACAAAGCATCATACTGACCTGTTAAATTCTCCTAATCAACATACCCTGTTGTTTAACTTATTTTTATTAAATGTTACAAATACCGTGGAGGAAACAACCATTGCCCGCCCCCCCCAAAAAAAAACCTTTCAAAATTTCACTTGTTAAGACAATTATGAAAAGCCAGATAATTTTTTCCTATTAACATTTTATTAATATTTTATTTGCACTAAATCTATCCTTGTTGAGGATTTTCTAAGGATCACAAAACTGTGTAATAGGCTGTAACAGGGCCCATTCATTTCATAGCATCAATTGCTGTAAACATCAAATACCAAACTGAGAAAAAAACAGGACACAAATATAAGGAAAAATATATAAAAATAGATGGAAAACTGAATATGCTATATAATTAAACTCAGTAGTCAAGAAATGTTGAAGGACTAAAACTGTCATCAATTCATTCATAAATTGGTTATTTCATGTATTAATGCATTCTTCACTCAAAATTTTCTGAATTATTCTTATACGATTTAAGAGATCCATCAGGGGTTCTCAAACAGAGATTAAATGAGTGCTGGGAAGGATTGTGAAGATGTGTTCGGCAGGGAGAGGATGCCTTAAGTGAGGGAATTGCAGGAAGTAAGCAAGGGATCTGAGCTCATTATTTCAACTCAGTCAGAACTGTTTTTATAGACTTACGTACTTATCTGAGATATGAAAGCCTAAAATTTCTACTGAATAAAGAGATCTCTGACTAAAAATACTAACAACAACAACAATAAAAAGCACCATAAACTTATTTAAATCAGCTCTCTCAGGGATTTCCACTTCTAGAGATGATGGAGTGACCTGCAAGACACCCACTCTCCTGCTGAGAACCACTAGAAATACACAATAAAAATAATTTGCTTGAAAGCCTGGGAGAGCTGCCAAAAAAATAAAAACTTAAACTAGATCAAAAAGAGATGCTCACTGAGGGAAGCCTAACTTTCTGCAAGTCATTTCAGCCACTCTCCCCGGATCTGCTAATTTTTATAGATGAAAGTGAAACTGAGAAGTGAGAAAGAATGTAGCTGCTGAGAGGAAGAGAATTCCTTAGAATTTTCAGCAATTTCCTGGGACTGAGGAAGCAAAAAAATAATGGAGTTTAGGACAGCCAAGGCAGCAAAGACTTGGAATTAAGATCTTTCTAGAGAAGGGATGTTCCAAGAAGTGAGCTGGGTACTTTATCACAAGTTTTTTTCCCAAGGCCTTTGACAGGCAATTAAGTTACACAAAGCAACAGTCAAGAAGCAAATTACTGGAATGCTACTGATTTCTGTACATTGATTTTGTAATGCCAACAACAGTCCTACTGAGAACCAACTCAAAGAATCAAAACCCTTCCCAATACCAACAAAGAAAATAAAATACCTAGGAATATATTTAACTAAGGAGGTAAAAGATCTCTACAGGGAGAACTATGAAATGCTGAGGAAGGAAACAGCAAAGGACATAAACAGGTAGAAAACCTCATGTTCATGGGTTGGCAGAATCAACATTGCTAAAATGTCTACCCAAAGCGATCTACAGATTCAGTGCAATCCCTATGAAGATACCAACATCATTTTTCACAGATCCAGAAAAAATAATTCTATGCTTCATATGGAAACAGAGAAGATCCCATATAGCAAAAGCAATCTTAAGCAATTGGGAGGCATCAATTTAGGGAAATGCAAATCAAAACCACAATGGGATGTCACTTATCTCCAGTGAGAATGGCCTTTATCAAAAAGTCCCAAAACAATACATCTTGGCGTGGATGCAGAGAGATAAGAACGCTCATACACTGCTGGTGGGACTGCAAACTAGTGCTACCTCTGTGGAAAGTAATATGGAGATACCTCAAAGAGCTATGAGTAGAACTACCATTTAACCCAGCAATCCCATTACCCAAGTGCCCATCAATATAAGAGTGGATTAATAAAATGTGGCATATGTATACCACAGAGTTCTACTCAGCCACAGAAAACAATGGTGATCTAGCACCTCTTGTATTAACCCGGATAGAGCTGGAACCCATTCTACTAAGTGAAGTTTCACAAGAATGGAAAAACAAGCACCACATGCACTCACCATCGAATTTGTATTAACTGACCAATACTTAAGTGCACATATAGTAATAACATTCATCGGGTGTTGGGCAGATGGGAGAGGGGAGGTGGGGTGGGTATATACACACCTAATGGGTGTGGTGTGTATCCTCTGGGGGATGGATATGCTTGAAGCTCTGACTTGGGTGGGGAAAAGGCAATATATGTAACCTAAACATTTGTAACCCCATAATATGCTGAAATAAAAAAAAATAAAAATAAAAAAGAAGCAAATTATTGAGACTATCCAAAAACCAAAGCAAAGTTTTTAGCATTGCATGATGTCGTGAAACCACGAATGAGGTAGATCCTAAGTAACAGTTGATCCTCAGGAAAATTAGTCTGCAGGACTGTGGTAAAACAAGGGGAGACTAGACTTCAGAAAGACTACAAACTAGCCTCAAATCTCTTGAAGCTTTGATTGTACTGAGATGGTCTGACTCTCTGCTACCCAACAGAAAGCGAGGTGAATCCTCTCTAGAAGAAGAAAACATTATCCAGACTCTATATTTCTCCACACAAATGTTTTTCATTCAATCCCAGATTACCTGGCACATCAAAAACCATAACCATGAAGAAAAATCAAATAATAAAAACCGACTTGTAACAAAGTCTGTCTCCATTTTGAAAGCATCATAGAGTCCCGTGAGAGTTTATTTAAACAAGTCCAAGTTCAATAAAATAAAACATGCCACATTCCAGTCATCAAGCAAACATTGAGGATGGATTGTAATTAATAGTCTTACTTTATTTTGAATGTTTACTTACAGTGTTTAAACCCTACTCTTCACCCATTTCCCTCTTGCCCCACAAACTGGCAAGTTGATAAGAAAATTTACCTTTTTTTTGGTGCCACTTGGGAGGTTCAAATCATGCAAATCCTGGCCCCCACGTGGAAATTCTGACCCCATACACACATACTAATATGATAAAAACTAAAGCCACTCATTCTTCCCTTTGCACAAATCATTGTGGACAAGCTTGAGTGCCCGTTCTCCTGCCTCTGGAAGTCCCACTATGTGAGCAATAAACCTGTTTATACTCTCTTGGTGGATGTGCTGCCTCATCAGTATTAACATCCAAGCCAATTTAGGGTGTGTAGGGGTAGTTACCATCTGTGGAACTATCATAAAACATAAACAAAGTTGACCCGAATACTGAAGTTCTTTGGCTTAGACTTTTTAACTAACCTATAATTAATATGTTTTAAAGGAGATGACCTGATAATGAACTTTACTAAAAAACTGGAATCAATTTTAAAAAGAAGAATCAACTAGAAATTTAGGGGGGGAAATAGAACTCAATAAGTAAATTTCAAGTATGCTGGACACAGATGGATGTGTGAGCTAAAAATTAGGACAGTAGAAAATAACCAGACTTAAGCATGGCTTAGAGAGAAATTTATATCCTTAAATGTGGATAGTACTAAAATAAGACAGGCTAGAAGTTAATGATATGATTATCCATTTCAATAAGTTAGAAAAAGAACATTAAGTTATACTGGAAGAAAGCAAAAAGAAAAACTATAAAGATAAGAGCAGAAATAAATAGAATACGAAACCTACAAAGCTGAAGGCTTTTATTTTTTAGAAAATATTATTAAATTGATAAACCACTGGCAAAATTAATCAAGAAAAAAGGGAAAAGGTGCTCATTATTAAAAGTACTATAATGAATGCAGGCAAGACAGACAGCAATGTAGAGTCTCACATATTAAACAAAAATCCTAAGTGTATATATAAGATTTTATGTAAATAAATTAGAAAAGTAAATGAAATGACAAATTCCTAGAAGACAACTAAACAAAGCTGACCCAGAAAGAAATAGAAAATTTAAATAGTCTTATGGTTTTAAACCTTTCCTCAAATTCATCCCCAAGCTCACATTGCTTTATCAGTGAATTCATTGAAGTATTTAAAAAACAAATAATGCTAGTCTTACACTTCTAATTCCAAAAAAAATAGAAAGGAGTAATTTCCAACTTATTTTTTTGAGAGACCGTATCACTTTGATGCCAGCACCTCTGAAGGAGAATAAAGGAAGCAAGAAATATAATTGTCTCATCATCCTCAGAAATAGCATTTGATACAATTCTATACTTATTCATAATTATTTTTTAAAAAAACTTTTAGCAAATAAGTAATAGAAGTAACTTGATCTAATAAAAGTATCTGCAAGAAATCTAGACCAGATAATGGTAAAGTACTGAAATTTTTCCACTGAGATCTGGAAATAAAAATATATATTACCACAATATTGTGCTGGAGACCCTAGCCAGCACAATAACACAAGGAAAAAAAACAAAGCATAAGAATTAGGAAAGAAAAAATACAACTTGCATAATTTGTAGGCACATGACTGTGTACATAGAAAATCCAAAAGGAAACAGTCAAATTTTTAGAATTAGTATGTGAATTTATCAAAGTCAACAGACATAAAATCAATATACCAACCAAATTTTTTATATTACAGACACAAAAACTAAGGCCCAGAAAGGTGCCCAAGTTCATGCAAACACTTCTCAAAACTAGAAAAAGGGTACCGTTCAGCCCAGTGCTTTAAGTTTTTTTGGATATATGCATCAGTGATGTAGAACTTGTTTGAAGGACATAAACCACAGAAATTCTTTAGATTCCAGTTCTCCAGTCAAACAGAGGCCAGTCCACACAATAGCCCCTGCATCTCCTGGGCATCAGGACATTAAAATGCTGCTGGCTGCGGCGACCACCCAGGGGTAATGAAGGGAATACCTGAGGAAGTCAAAGCCACAATTTCCTGAAGTGTGGGGCTGTGACTGACCTGAGCTTTCTGCTTCTACCACAAGTTGAGGATCAAGAATCACTACAGTGGCCAGATTCACCTACAGGGAACCTAAGGACAGGATGAGGGGAAATGGCATGTGTGTCCAGGGTCTATCACAGAAGAAGGGGGAATGAGTGGAAAAGATGGCCCTTCAGCCCTGGTCTTACACATTTACACAGGATGTCAAGTTTGAGCTTCAGATATGATCTGCAAAGGAGGCTACACACAGTGTTACTGAAAGATCTTGACAGGACTTAAAGTAGGATATGTTTATCACACGACTTTAAAGTCATGTCCCTTTCTTCAACCATAGTTCCTCCAACATACTGTTAAACAATATTTTCTATAAATTCTGCAATTATCTTATAAATAATCTGTAATTATACAGATGGGGTGGTATATTTGTATACTAACATTATTTTGTTACCTGTAAATATTTAAGACTTTGCAACTCACATTTAGCCTTACTTCTTTTCCTCTTCCTCTTTTTCCCCTTCCTCCTGCCTCTGATTTCCCCCTCCTTCTCCACCTTCTCCTCCTCCAAACATGGAAGCAGCCAGGGATTCCAAGGTTAACCTTGGAAAGACTCTAGATTTCTTAATAGCCAGGCGAATTCTCAGAGCATGTGAGTGGAAGGTGAGAGGTAATGCGGTACTTGTCTTGTACATGGGGACACAGCTAGAAAGACTGGCTTGACACTGGGAGTGTTACCCTATTTTTAGCTGTAAGCTCGTGTTGTCTGCAGATGCTGGGGTTGTGACAGGAAGTTCAGAGGTTCCATTATCATGGCCTAGGCTGTTGCCCATAGAACTTGCTGACTGCTGTCATGGGTGATGGCTTAGCCTGTGTCCTAAAAAAACAGGGACTTGATATAGGACTTTCTGCTGGCTGGGTGTTTTTAGCCCCAGCAGTACGGGATTAACTCAAGAACAAACTAAGCAGGTGATTAGGGCGCAACTAAATTAAGCACCACTCCCATCACCCACTCCAAGAAAAATAGAGAGTATTTTATATTCTATGAACTTATAAAGAAGTTAACTGTGCTATCCAAAGAAAACAAAAAAACTTATTTTCCTTCAAGCCTGCATTTATGTTGTCTGTCATTTTGAGTGATTTTATTTTATTATGAATCAAAGTGGGATGTACCACAATGGTAGTGGTGGTAGTGTTAAGTGCTCAGAGCCTGCAAAAGTTTAAACTTGGCCCTAATAACCATTCCCTAGATTTTCCAGGATCCTCACCCCACCTGGGCTGTTTTTCTGCAACACACACATTTTTTGCGTAACATCTCTATTTTCTATTTAGTCCCACATCACTAATCCCACCTTTGCCAAGCTGTTGGTTTTCAGCTCCTAAATTTAGGCAGCCTAGTTATCATGTCCCTTGGACAATATTTTGTTTCAATATGACACAGTACAATTTTGCATTTATAAAGCAACTCCCCCAGATTCCTCTAACACATAAATTATACTTATGACCCTGAACTTACCCTGGTACTGCCCCCAAAATCTTTCACCAGGTGTCCAAACGTCTTTTTGAGAGAAGTGGGATTTTTTTTTTTCACAAGTTTCCAGTGTGGCCAGCTAATCTAGGCTTCAGTGGGTGGAGTGGACAGGGGTTTGAGGAGGAAAAAAAGGGAACAGTGTTCTAGGTTTCCATTTGGCAGTTTTAAGTTACTTCCCAAAATCAATGCTTTGGAATGTCCCTTCTGCGTCCCCAGTTTCAGCCCCTACCTATTGCTCAGGAAAATTGGCAGATAGGTTTCAGAGCATGCTTAGAGTTGTGTGACACAGAGAAAAGAGATTACTGATAACCTGTTTCCTTTGAAAAGGGTGGAATATTAAGGAGGTAAAGGAAAGGAAGGTTCCAGGACTGTATTTTTCCAAGAAAACCATAGAATAGTTCTCTATTGAAATTCCAAGAGCCACATATAGAGATTATACTCGTCGATAAATTCTAGTCTTCAGGCCTCTCCTGACTTACCTCCACAAGTTTGTTGGCATGTTCACGGAAAACCTGGGCATATTCTTTCACTTCCTTTTCATTTCCACTCTTTGCAGCCTCAATGAGAACTAGCAAAGGGACGTTGGTTTCCAAGAAAGAATCAGATATGTGATCCATCACAGCTTTCCGAAGCTACAGTTAAAACAAAAACAAAAACAAAAAAAAAAAAAAACAAAAAAAACACACAATTAAGGGATAGAATAATTGCCCATTTTTTTCTAAACTATTTTCTAGCTCTCGTTACCTATGCAAATAATGTTTAACTCTTGTTAATTTTCCCAGAGCTTATCTTATCAAAGGAAAACAAAGACAAATGATCAATGGATGCCTGTGAATTAAATGTATTATATGCCATCTAGAAAGTTACATATATGGCCTGTAGCTCAATACACTCTAGGCCCTCTCCTGTCAAAGATGTGCACTCGTCCTTCATTAATGCAACCAGAGGTTTTGAATCATGATACATTCAAGAACTCAGGATCTTGAGAAAAGGAGAAATCTAGGCATTAAGCAGAAATGGGGAGAACTTTGAATGAAGATCTGAGCCTTGAAGGCACCTCTAAAACTTTGCCACTGTGCAGTCTCCTTCCTTTCTAGATCCATTGTTTATACTTGATAAAAGTAGAAACGTGAAACATCTAACCATCTCAAAAATGCCTCTCTCCAGGTGCAATGATGACATAGCTGTTATGTTCCAGAAAGAAATACTTGTTATTTTTCAAGGTAAATAAGAATAAACAAACCCAAATCTTCTAACAATGCATAAATACACAAGATTTCCACATTGTTAAGATAGGAAGCAGGGCTGCGTGAAAATAAAATGAAACTGTCCCTGAACGATCACCTTGGTGCTGCTTTGTTCATAATTGTCTGAATGTATATGGGATATAAATAAAAATAAGCCTAAAAGAAGATGGCAAACAACCTATATGTTTTCCAAATAAATATATTTATCCTGGAGTATTCAGGCAAATTTCTTTTTTTTTTTATTTCAAGATATTATGGGGGTACAAACATTTTGGTTACATGTTATGACTTTGCCTCACCCAAGCCAGGATTAGAGAGGTGTGCCCTTCCCCCATACAATGCTCACCACGTCCATTAGTTGTGAGTTTGCCCCCCTCTTACCCCTCAAGCCCCAATGAGTATTACTACCTTAGTGTTGATCAGTTAGTGCCAATTTGATGGCAAGTACATGTGGAGCCTAGTCTTCCATTCTTGTGATACCTCACTTCGGAGGATGGGCTCAAGCTCTATCCAGGATAATATAAGAGGTGCTAGATTACCACTGTTTTTTGTAATTGAGTAGTATTCCATTGTCTACATTTACCATATTTTATTAATCCACTCATTCTTGATATTTGTTATTGGTCAAAAGAAGAACTGTGAACAAATATCTCAATTCCTTTTTGCACTAATTACCATAATGTATGTTCACATGTACATATAACTTAGTTTGGTTTACCTCTGAATTGGGTTTGACATTTTATCACGTAAAATATAATAAAATCTATGGAAAGTTAACATTACTCATTTGACAAAATGTATCAAATTACTGCCCGGGAATAACGTGGGTTATTGGTGAGCTCATATTTTGGGGGTATATACAATGTACCAGATACTCAGCCAGCATCTTTACACATTTATCATTTTATTCCTACAACAACACTATGAGAAACGAACTATTCTAAAACCATTTCTTCAAGTGAAGAAGCTGGAACTTCAAAAAGTTATTTAACTTTTCATGTCTGCAATCATAAGGTAACAAGAGGCAGAGCCTGGGGTAAGAAGGTCTGCAGGAGCTAGTGCAGTGAACACTTGAAACCGACCTGCCATGGCTCTTCCAGGACAGGGCCCCAGATAGGGGAGAAACTACTGAAAGTGTAACCAAAATTGAATTGACAGGACAACAGAGACAAAAGAAAGAGAAGATCAAGATAAAGTGGGGGTGACGAGCAGAGCCAGGCTTTCTCACCAACCAAGCCACCATACTTCTTAACACCACACAAAAATAACAGAGTGAGAGCTCTGAGAAGCTAGAAAAGCTATCTGCATCAAGCCTCTTTCTAAACCTTCAGGAAGATAATAATCACAAAAATGAGCAACTTAAACATTGAGGTCAAATCTCATGCAAAGTTATTATAAGAAAAATGATAATAAGGAATATATCATCCCTACACACACAAAGCATTCCAGAAAGATATGCTTATAAAATAGATTAAAACTGTAAGCTACCATTCCAAATAAAACAAAAGACATTAAGAAAATGATCTAAGATATGAAAGAACAACGTAAATTAGAATGAGAAAAAAACTAAAGAATTAGGTCATGAAACTAAGAAAGAATTACAAATGAAAGAAAAATTATTTCAAAAACAACACTAAACAAGAATGAATAAACACAACAGCAAATGCATTAAGAAAAATAAAAAGAGAAAACAAGGAAAATTTTTAAATCCAAAAAAATTTTTTTAAAGAAGAGTTAAAAAAAATTTGTGAAAGAGTGATAAATATTGAATATAGGCAAAGAAAATTCAATATATGGTTCCCATGGGTCCTTAAAAAAAATAAAAACAAAAATGAATACTGAAAATTGTAATTGATGAAAAATTTCTTGAATACATGTATATATTGAAAACCATATCCTAATAATGCATTGTATATTTCAAAATTGCTAATAGATGGCCGGGCGTGGTGGCTCACGCCTGTAATCCTAGCACTCTGGGAGGCCGAGGTGGGTGGATCGTTTGAGCTCAGGAGTTCGAGACCAGCCTGAGCAAGAGCGAGACCCCATCTCTACTAAAAATAGAAAGAAATTATATGGACAGCTAAAAATATATACAGAAAAAATTAGCTGGGCATGGTGGTGCATGCCTGTAGTCCCAGCTACTCGGGAGGCTGAGACAGGAGGATCGCTTGAGCCCAGGAGTTTGAGGTTGCTGTGAGCTAGGCTGACGCCACGGCACTCACTCTAGCCTGGGCAACAGAGTGAGACTCTGTCTCAAAAAAAAAAAAAAAAAAATTGCTAATAGAGTAGAATTTCATAATTAATCATTGTATGCATATATGTATATGTATATGTGTGTGTGTATACATATATGGCCACAAGCTAGCATCATGAGAGCCATTTCCTAGGAGTTTATTAGAAATTAAAAACCCCAGGCCCCACCCAGACCTGCATTTTAATCAGAACCTTTATTTTAATAAGATGCCTAGGTGATTCCTTCACACGATAAAGTTTGAGGAACGTGTCCCTAGAAGACCTATTACATCAGTCAAGATCTTAGTCTCAAGCATTAGAAATTAATTGTAGCTGATTTAAGGAGAAAAATCATCCTGTTAGTTGACAGAATGGACAGAACTCAGAAATGTTAAAATATCCTGTGCCTTTGTGTCCATAGCTTTTGATTCAAAGTCTTAGGCAGAGTCACCTGATTGTTATCTAGATGAAGTAGAGACCAAAACTCTGGGTCATGTGTCCACACCTGTAATAGTTGCAAGGGTACAGGAGGGAGGTGCTTAGAAGAAAGTATCTTGTGAAAACAAGTGTTCTGGCCCTTTTAGCTTCTTATACCAAGATTCATAGAATGAGGAATTTCCCAAACACAGAAAAGGAATTCGGATGCTGACCCCAAATCAAAAAATGGCCAGTAAAGTATAGATCTGGCAGAAGACTAATTCAGGGACTCAAGCATGAGTGGAAGTTGGAAAAAAAATAGAGATGCATTTCTAAGAAATTACTAAAAGGTGAAGAGTTATCTAAAAAGAACAAGATCAGAAACTATGAACTAGGATAGGAATGGCAAGTATGCCATAACTCTTCCCTTCCATGCCCACAGCAGACATGATTAATCAATTATAGCATTCTTTTATGCTGAGCTCAAACACTACTTCGTAATCCTTCTCCAAGTAGTTACTACTCATCAATTCCATTTATCCTGAAGGAAGAAAGCTTGCTCTCTTTGCTGAAGCTTCCTTGCAACTGAAGCTTTTTGCATGCCAGTCTTTAGGCAGAATTGGCTAAATGTCTATGGCTATTGGCTAAATGGCTAAATTGGCTATGTGTCTGAGCAGCTCAGTGCCATCTTCACTTTCAGAAATAAAAGTTAACACTCAAGTCTAGGCTGGGATGATGATATTTAATAAATGCCTGATCATTTAATGTCTGTCCGTCATTTAGACAGATGTTTAAAAAAATCTTTTAAGAATAATAGTATTAACATTCACTACTATGGTGTAAGACATACCATACCAGCCAACGTCAGATTTGGGGGTAGAGGGTGATTTCAAACAGGCTCAAAAATCTGAAGCCTTAAATCTTTCCTTGAATATGGCTGCTCAAGGCTCTTCATGATTACTGATGTATTTTATCATATTTCCTTAAGCTGTGTGGTATAATTATTATTAAAAATGAAAAATCAAAGCAAAAAGTGATTGAGCCAGAAACCATCTGGCCTAGGGAGCGTGACAAGAATTGAGCTTCATTAAGTCAGGCAAATTTTAGCCAATCTGAAGGTCAATTAGGGTAATCAGTCAGTGTAGTGATCCACCCAAAGCCACTTTAATAAGCCAAGGTGCCATTACTGTACACAGTCCACTGGTAATGAAGGCATTGTCCATTGTTCAGGCTGGAGCTGGGGTTAGGTGGGGGGAGCAGAGGCACATCTATGAAGCCTGAGGAAGACATTTAGAAAATAATCATGGGTTTTAATTTGTTTTCTTTATAAGAGAAACACAAAATTCTTTGGTCATTATCTTGATGGCACTGACTATCTTTCATGAAGAAAAATTATTTTAATTGGGATACTGGCATCTCTCCTTAATGCAACCAATTACCTCTAAAAATAAAAAGAATACTTTATCAGGCACTTTATGCTTTTATTCACCCATCCCATACATCTCCCACCAAAAGCAGGTCTGCTGGATCAATTAAAAGTACAACTGTCATCACTGGTAACACATATGTGCAGCCAGATCAACAGTCCTTGCCCTCCAGACTTTTCCTCTGGGAGTGCTGATACAGTCAGGACGGGAGTTAGCAACATGTCTCACTGATGAATGAGAAGCACTGAGGCAAACTTAGGTAATTCTAATAGATTTGTTGCATTAATGTCCCCATTTGTCACCTTTCCTTACATCCATGCCCACTGCCAGGTAACTCTGCAGCGCCCCACCCTCTGTGACTCTGGGCTTGGCCGTGTGGCATGTGTAGGGCCAATGAATGTTGGCCACCATGATGCATGTGAAGGTTTGGAAGGTCCATTTACCATTGGGCTTGCTTGTTCTTGCTCTCTGCCATCCCCATGAGAAGGACATGCCCAGTCTAGACTGCTTGTCCCAGGAGAAGGGTGGTAAACATGTTGAACACAACTGAGTCACTTCAAGGCCATCCTCGATCAGTCAAGAGCAACTGAGCCCAAACCCATTAGAGGACCAGGCCAAGGTGACCACCCCAGACTAGTGAGCCTCTGATTTTCTGTATGCCTCTGATCTGCTGTTACACTACACTATTATGACAACAGATAACTGAAAATATAATATACTTATTTAACTAGCATAAGTTTTTGTGGTTGCCAAATCACCTTTTTTGTGAGGTGGGAAAGACGTCTTGAAAATAAATTTCTGATCAATCAATTGACTTAGTTGGTGTCATTCCTATTAAGTCCTTTGGCCAAATCCACTGAATTAACAGTAGTCTGCTATACATGTTTCTTTAACATGTAACATGCTCCACATGTTCTATTATATAGCCTCGAGCTATGTTTAAGAATATCACAGCTGTACTTTCTTATTTTTATAGATAAAACAAACTCTTTAGTAAAAAACTATACCAAAGAGACAAGTCATGGGGACTAGGACAGGGAAGGGTTGACAGGCCTGTCCTGAAGGACAGGAGCAGCTGCTTAGTTCCTTCTGTGGATTGCATTTTCTGCCCCAGCACACACAGGTCTGTGTCAAATTCCTCTTTTCCCTCCACAATAGGCAAGGGCAGTTGCCTTCATGAGAAGAGGCTGTGGAATGTCACCTCAGGGTCCCAAGGAGCGCTCCAGATGGCCTCCACCCAGCAGGGACAGCAGCTTGACTTGCTACTGGCAAAAATGTTAGCATAAAACAAAGCCTACAATGGCTAGTTAAGTATAAGGAAGCAAAAGGGAGGTTAGTGAGAGGGAGAGTGTATGCAAAAGGGAGAGGCAACCGCAGCAGTGAGAGGGGAAGAGACGGAGTGAAGAGAGTACAGGGAAGTATGGGAGAAAATTAATGTTTCATATTAACCGTCTTCATGGAGTGCTTATTTTATGCCAGACACCGTTCTGAACACTTAGGATAACTCACTTGTTTCCCTCAGAAATGCCAGCTACTGTTTTCTCTGTTTTATAGTTAAGGAAACTGAGGCAACAGAATTAAGCCACTTGCCCACATTCACAAACCTAACAAGCGGCAGTGGCAGGATTCGAACCCAGGTCGCCTTGCCCCAGAGTTCATGCTCTGAACTACTAACGTACCCAACCTCTTATATGTCTACTTTGTGCCGGGTTTGTGTACATTATTGACGAAAAACAAAGGTATAGATGATGGTTGTGGAGAAAGTACCAGGGACAAATGTGATTCTTGGATGAAGAATGAAGTGCATAGAGGATTCTAGAGGGTTCCGTCCTCTCCACACCTGAGATATTAGGACCAGAAAGAAGAAAACCCTCAGTAGAGAGCACGGAAGAACTGACCCAGCGGCACATGGACACTGTAGGAGGGAATCAGAGATCCCACTAGAGGCAGAAGTGGTGCTGAGTCCTCATGAACCCCACCTCCGGGAGCAGAAAGGGACCTTCCGGATACTCACTATGACACTCTGTGACTTCCTGGGGCTTTAGGAATCCGGAAAAAGAAAATGGATAACTCGTGGTTTAAGTCATGACTACTTCAAAAATATATTTGATGGGTTATACTTGTTTTATGTAACCATCTTATAACTTATGGGTCAAAGTGTTTTTAAATAGTAAATTGTAAGATGCTTAATAAAGTATGTTTCTTAGGATTCTGACTGGGTTCAACCCAAGGGATGTGAGACTTCTCCCAGGAGTCTGGGATCCACTTTCCATGCTCTGATATGTTAATTATGGTAGGTATGGAAATCCATAAGCCAAGCAGTAGCAGGGGTGAGCAGGGATCTGCCTTATTATAGAAAAATCTTTGAAAGCTGCAAATGCAGGTTGGTACTGTGACAATCTAGCATTCTATTTTTTATTCTCATTCTTAAGAGTATTAGGATCAAACCGTGTTCATCCTAAATATATCTATTACATAGTCCACAAGCACAGACACATTCAAAAGTGGGAGCCAGAGTCCTCAGCAGCCAGGACCAGGGACACCTTGAACTTAGTATCAGCCAGCAAGTGCAGGGACTCATAAATACTGCCTTCATTAGCTCATGGGCCCTGTGATTTGTGTCCCTGATGAACAGGGGCACATTTTTTGACCCCTCCAGTAAACAGGCAATGTAATTCCTCTGTAAATTGACTATTAGAATGGTTTAAATGTCCTTGCCTACAAGCTGAAAGGCATGGTTAACACTTTTTACATAAGCTAGAAGACCCAAATTTAGCTATCAATCAACCAGAGCAGAAAGGAATGACTTGACAAAATCATTCGTTAAGTCTGACAGGAGTCAAGAACACAAGGCTTTCTTCCAACAGCTTAAATGTATGTGTGACAAAGGAATATTAATTGCATAAGACAAGACATTTAAAGGTATTAGCTCAGCACTACCAGTCTATTTTACTGAATTAAGGCTATTCATCAATGTAAATAACTGCATTTTCTTCAGCAAACCAAAAGGAATGCAGTCGATGGATCATACCTATTCTAACAATCCACTTGCTTATTTCATGGGAGGGCAGAATCATGAAAGGAGAAGCAAAGTTTAACACACAAGCTCAAAAAGAAGATGAAACTGTCTCAAAAATGCCCCAAAGTTGTCTCTCTATGGGGTAGGACTTGAGGAGTGTATGATGTATATTGAGCCACATTCAATGCTGCCAAAGTGTTTTGCAAAAAATCTAAAAGCCCGCAACCATTTGATGAATATGAAACAGTTCTCTGCAAAGCACAGTCTGAGAAAAAATGACTCTGTCCAGCCAACTAGAATTGCAGAAGCTTAAACTTGCATGAGACTTTGAAGGCTGTGTGTCCCGTTTTAATCTACTCAATGAAAAACACCTCTGCAATTCCTTTTAACAGAGAGACATTCCATACTGAAAAACTAAAAGAGGTCCTTTAATTATTTGCCTTCAACTGTGTGTTTCAAAATCTCTTTCTGATCTCAAAGGAAAAAAATGGATTTATAAAGAAAAATCTACACAAATGCCACACTTTTATTAAGGATATTTAATTATTTTGCCCAAGAAATGAAATGAGAGCAAATGCACAAAAATATGATGGTGTAGATACCAATGCAATTAGCTCTGAGGAGGCAGGGGCCTTATTATAAGAGAAATAAGAAGTCCTCAGAAAGAAAATATGCTTTGTCTCTTACTTGCTTTGCTCCACTCAACTTGGTGACTGGTGTTCACTCATTTATTCCTTTTACTCTAGCATTTGAGGAGCTCGTGGTGGAGGAAGCACTGGCCAGGGACACAGAGAAAACCAAGACAAGCTCTCTGCTCTAACTTACTGCTGAAAACTCCTCCACGGTCTCAATTCCCAATTACTGACTGAGTTACATGATCAACATGACCTCATACATGCTTGACTTGCCTCAGAAATGATGCGGCTTAGAGGCAAGCATGAGTTCTTCTTGTTAAAAGTGTTGGAGATTGGCCTAAGGGACACTGTAAAAAAGTCCAATTTTTCTACATTTCCTTCATATCATACTATTTTTTTCTTTCTCACTTAAAGGTTCTCTCATAATTTTTCCACCCCTCCATCAGGACAGACACTCTTTCAAATACTCAGTTTCTAACTTAGCCCAGAAGATGTGACATTCAAAAGGGTGGGATTTTAGGTGGCATGGGTGAAGGTGGAAAAGACACTGCTAGTACAACTACCTTGCTCAGATCCCTTAACCCAGACCAAAACGCAGACCAATTCTTCCACATGTTTGGAAGGTCTACTCAGTTTCTGGCTGCTTATTTCCTTTAATAATAATCCTGTGCATGTCCTGTTTTTATAGCTTGCAGAGAACTTTTTGAGACATTATTTCATTTGACCTTCCTTATAATGTCATGATGTGGATGAGGGGTGCAGTTTGCCGGGTGAGCATCATTATCTGTGTTGTTTAGATGAAGAAAGGGAGGATCCTCTGGTTGCCTATATTCAGAGTCAGGTCTTCTGATACCAAGAAGAGTGCTATTTCACTTAAGGGCCATGTGTTTATGAACCTGGCTGTTCAAGTTCACAAATCCTAACAGGACAAAGATCATCTTTCTTTTCATTCTTCCCTCCCACACCTAGACAACCACTTGCTCCAAACCTTATGTCCCATCCAGTATTGCTTACTACAAAAAGGAATCTATGATCAGATGTCTGTATATTTCATTGTGAGTATCTAATATATGCCATTGGTTAACTGGTAGTGAAAGGGCACAAGCTGCTTGAATCCAGTGTGAGAGAGTATAAGGTTGCATAAGTAACAGGATAACCTCACCCCAGCGAGAACCTTTATGAAGCTTATAAAATGTTGCTCAAAAAGTAATTTAATCCCCTCACAATTGCATTGGCAATTGGTAGAGACAATTACTAAATGGATAGATTTGATGGCAGGCTAACAGCAAATGCCTATACAGGCCGGGCACGGTGGTTCACACCTGTAATCCTAGCACTCTGGGAGGCCAAGGCGGATCGCTGGAGGTCAGGAGTTCGAGACCAGCCTGAGCAAGAGCAAGACCCCATCTCTGCTAAAAAATAGAAAGAAATTAACCAGACAACTAAAAATATATAGAAAAAATTAGCCAGGCATGGTGGCACGTGCCTGTAGTTCCAGCTACTCGGGAGGCTGAAGCAGGAGAATCACTTGAGCCCAAGAGTTTGAGGTTGCTGTGAGCTAGGCTGACGCCATGGCACTCTAGCCCTGGAGAACAGAGTGAGACTCTGTCTCAAAAAAAAAAAAAAAAAAAAAAAAAAAAAAGAGCAAACACCTATACAAAGTATATGGTTAAAGGTTAAAGAACACAAAGCAAGGTATGGAGAAAAACTCTCTAAAACCATGATTTCTTTTGGAAAGAGTCAATCCTACACAGTTGCCACAGTGTGGTAGAATTTGTACCAGATAGAATCCCCTGGCCCTGTGCTTCCACATTTCCTGTCAATCCACATTACAGCACAAGTCCTGTGGGTCTTAGAAGAATCCCCAGTAAATACAAGAGCCCCTGGGAGGAGCCCAGCCAAAACTCACCAGTGCCCACTGCACGTGTCAGATGAGCAACATCTCAGCTGACATGACCAGGATGGGTAACTTGGGGGAATAAGATGCTGTTGGGTAAGGGAAGAGGAATGATGGAAACTTACTTCTTGGTATAGATATAACCGATAAATGTACCTCTGAAGCTTCTGGCCATTTGTGGCCATTAAAGAGTTCATCACACTTTCTAAAACAGAAAACCATTCACCACACTCCCCTGCTTTACTCCAATTATGGATAACTATGTGCCTCTAAGTTACCTTCTCTCTCCAGAGTTCTGCTGCCGTATGCTATACTTTCTCACTTCCCGTCTTTAACTATTGCACAGCATTGCATTTCCAACAGCTGTTGAATTTTTCCCTAGAGGTACTTCATTTCAGCTAGAAACCCAATTCCCAAGTTTGTGAATGTCCTATAAAATGACTGGAGCTGTCACTATTTAAGGGAAAGGCAGGAGACAGAGTCCGATTGAAGGTCCTTTAGCTTTTCGGGGAATTTGGACTCTTACAACACATTTATTTTATCTCAAGCTAAATTTACTCCTATTTTATTGTATTTATTTATTTTATTAGCAGTCACTCGAAGTTAGGAAACTAGATTTACTTCTAAATCAGGGGTTGGCAGACTTCCTGTAAAGGGCTGGAGAGTAGAGATATTGGCCTTTGTGGGCCTGTCAGACTCTGCCACAACTACTCAACCCTGCAGTTGTAGCACAAAAGCAGTCAGTACAACTTGACAATAGCAGGCAGAGGGCTAGATTTGGGACACAGGCAGTAGTTTGCCTATGTTTGGCCTAGATGGTTTCATCGGTGAATTTTAGTCTTATATCCCACCCACTCTGCCCATAAGTTGCTACTGCCATCCTGGCTATGTCAAGCTTCATTCACCTACTGCTCACTTATAACAGCATCTGCTATGCCCAGTGGCTACCTGCTTAAGAGAATTGAGGAGGCTAAAGACGGCCTCCAAGAGCCCCCAAGTGGTCAGCTTGACTGGTTTTATTTGACCAAGTTGACTTTTCTTTCTTTGCTTCATACTCTGCTAGAAAACATAGATTATTCCAGTGCTCTCTAAGCAATTCCTTTTCTGGTAGAAGCGTTGAGGCAAGGAAGGATGAGGAAAAGTTAAATGAAAGAGTAGAAGTTGTTAGCTTTTCCTAAAACTTTCGTGGACTAGAAAGGTATCTGGTTAGGTTGCTTGGCCTGCTTGACATAGGTGTTCTGACCTGGACTGGACCCCAAATCCTGACATTTCCACCTAATTTGGCAACAGCAGCAAAGGCACTTCCACAGACTGCCCAAACACACAGAGAATGGCCCCAAGGAGCAGCAGGCCAGCTGGTTGCCATGGTAATATACAGACACAATGCCTAGTTGATCAGTCACAAGTTATCCCCTTTCAACTAGTTATTTTGGCATCTGTAGATATAGCCTCAGGGCCACATTGATCTAAGCCTGTGAATTTCAAAGGAGGGGCTGAAAGAAATCTGCTCAGAGTCAGACATGGTTCATTACTGCTGACTTCTTCCTGCCCTTGGAACTCAGCACCCTCCCTCTCCCACTTTTCTGGTCTAGACCTCCCAGCTTGCCTTGCCCAAAGGTGCTGTTTTAGCATTTCAGTCACCCCCTGTAGACAGTTGCAACTTAGACTGCTGCTATTTAAGGCAGCCTGATCCTCCTTGAAATTGAAGAAATGAAATAAAAATGTAGGATTGATGCACTCGTGAAAAACTAAGAAACTATGAAGGAGAGAGCATGGGTCTGAGACTGGTTAATCACCTAAACTTCTGACAAGCACTTACGGTTGGATCAAATAAAAAAATTCACCCTTATCCCCAAACTCCTCAAGACAAATGATTCTCCTTTAATCCTGGAATGCTGGAATGCTCGGGCACAATCCGTTCAACCATTTCTCACTGACTATGCCAGGCAAGTGTGCCAGTCTCCTGATGCGCATTTAATCAGATATCCCTCCAGCTAAAATGAAAGTCCGTTACTTTTTTCCCCTATGATTAATTAGAAAAATAATTATCAAAATCCCATTCACAGTTCAGTTTCTTGCATGGGGGCGCTGGCTACGGATATGGATGGCTTAAGGAAAAAAATGGTGATTATATTAAACACGAAGCCTATTATTATGATTATTATAGAGAAACTCAGTACTCATTAATAATTGATATTTACCTTATGCTCTTCCCATTAAGGAAATTTAATAAAAGCTATAAACTAAGACCAAAGTGTACCAACTTTAACAACTACAGTCATTAAAAGGACAGGCTTCAGAGTCAGCCCACTTGGGTTCTCTAACTTATGAGCTTTATATGGGTAAGAAATTAAATCTTACTATTGGAATTTCAATACTCTACTCTGTTTAAAAAACAATCATTTTGATAGTAATATCTCTCTGAAGAATTATTGTAAGGATCATCAATAAAGAATGAAGGAAAGAATAAACACCAAACAAATGTCAGTTAGAGTGGACAGCTTTACCTTTCTGACCTTCATCCATAACCAGGTACAAACAGGAGGAATAGATCAGATGATCAAGAGAGCTGATTAGTAGTATGTCAGTGACAAGAGGGCATCAGCTGCTCAGTCCCTAAGCCTAACCATTCTTAGCACTCGGGGCTATGAAAAAGTAAGGCAATTGATTGCAAAGGCATGACTTCATATGCAATAATAGTCACTATTTGTAGGTCTTTGGAACTCTAAATAGAGTTCTTTACTAAAGCTTTTATCTGGGACTTAAACTTAGGAAAAGAAATCAGTTTGGGAGCACAAAACCAACATCAGTGGTTGATAATTACAAAATCACTGATCTTAACTCAATTTTCTAACACTAACTTAGTAACAGCATCAGTTACTGCTGGATGAAGGGATAAGTTCCCATCTTTAAAGCAGAGACCAACAGAAGGAGTCTTAAGGTGGCTGAAGAAAGACCTTTTGCTCTGGGAGGACCCTGGGGGTCCCTTCCACCTCTAAGACTTCATGAATCAATATCTTCTTTTTCAAAGATAGTTGAGAAATAAGGCCAGAAGATATTGCTGTTTTATCTTCCTCGCTCTTCTTTTCCCCAATTCCTACCCAGTTCCTGATTTGCGGGCTAACTGAAAATCTTTACACACAGGTAACCACATAATCATCACTCGGCCTTAAAAATAAGTATTTAAAAAATTATATCCTTCTTCCTCAAGTTAAGGATAGGCATGATTTTTCCCCTCTCATTGGGGAACATTATTTGTTGAGACGATACAATTTCTTAGCATTTTTTTTTTTTTTTTTTATAAAAGAAGGAAATTTTCCATGCTCCAGCATGACAAAAATACCTGTACCGGGTACAGTTTCCTGAAATGTGGCACCATATGTGCATCAGTAAACATTATGTGTAGAGTAAATTAAACTGAGCCTTATAATTAGGCAGTAAGGAAATTACTGTAGACCTGAAAGAGTAAATCAGCAGTATTAAAATGTTCTCCATTTTCTCTGAAGCACTTCAGAGTGCCATAAAAAGCCCAATGTCACTGTGATAAACATTGAGAAGAAATGCATTTGGCGCAAGACAACCTAAAAGACACCACAATTTAAATAGGTCTTTGAATCAGGAGTCCAAGGTGTCATCTCATAAAATTTAAAAACCAGCCCTTTTGTCACCAACGTGCGTGCGAGGAAAAAGCAAGCCACCTGACATAGAGACTCTGTGGGAGGCGGGGGTAGGGTGGGGGGGTACTCTCTCCTACTGCAGGTGCAGTAAAGACTTTATAATAGATAGAGGCTCTGGAGCAGAGCCAGGACTAACAAGACATTCATCCATGATGAACAAAATAGCAACATTGTAAATACAGACAGGATCAGGATTGCTGATTTTTCCTTTTGCTTCAGGCTTCAATATGGCTCAGAACTGCACTTTTGCGTTTACAATGACCCTACCTTTTTTCACGATGCTATTTTGTTCATCATGAATTTTTTGCATTAATTTTGATGTTCTAATATACTACATAAATATTATTTATCTTGATTATTGGGTTTTTTGGTACCCCCTAAAATTTTGCACCTGATGCTGGTACCTCACTCATCTGGAGCTGAGTCTTCTAAAGCTAGCCAAGCAACAGGAAACTGCTGAGTTAAGGTATCCTCTCTTAAAACAAAAATTATTATTAATATAATGGTACAAATGGACTTTTTAGGTGAGCCCAAATCTAGACCTTGAAACAATGGAACCAGGGATATGTGAGTTTAGAATGGGGAGAAGTTGATGATTAGGATATTTCCCGGGTGGGATGGCTATATACTCTTACAACCCATGTGTAGTGTAGGCTTACTTTATTTGGGGCACTAGGATTTGACCTGAACAAACAAAGAATAATAAGATATGGGCACAGGTAAAAACAAATAAAAATAACTTAAATCCACTGAAAAAAGTGTCATAATAGAGATATTTTAAACTGCTCTAGGAGTCTACTGGGTAAACCCTGTTTACAGGAATTGGATAAAGTTGTGATAATAAGGTAACATTTAAGCTAAGCCTTGTAGGAAAAAAAAATGAGTTTTCTTGGGAGAAAACAAAAAAATGGAAGGGGCACATTCTAGGCAGAAGCAACAGCAAATGCAAAGGCGGAAGGGTCTGTAAACACTGGATTATCAGATTGCTGGGGCTAGCATGCCCTGAAGGCAGGGAGGCTGGGGTCCAGGAGACTGGTTAAATGTGGCTATGACCATCGTTTTTGTGAAAAGCAATTAATCAGAGCCAATGGGAGTGGAGAGGAACAATGGGCCCAAAATGCATTTAGGAGGTACTATCAAGGGGACAGAATGTCTGATGGGGATCTAAGGAATGACAAAGGGAAGAGTTGTGTGGGGCTGTAACTCTCTTAAAAAGTGGATAGGAGCTGTAAGTACACAATTGTGTAGGGCCAGGATGGAGTGAGAGTTTGTCTTTAAGATATCCTGGAAATTTCATTCAACAAAAGAAGAGCACAAAGATGAATCAAGGGCATGAAACATAAATACAGGGATGTTATAACTAACACCACCTTCTTTGCACTTTCTACCCAAGCAAAGAGCAATATTGAATTCCCTCAGCCATCAGCAGTGACATCCATGGGAGCCAGGAAGGCACAAAGTGATGAGATCCTAGAGCAAATGGGCTCCCACCAGGGCTGGTGGCGACAGCAGGCAGGGCAGAGTCTGCTGGAAGATGACTCATTTTCTAAATTTCAGATTCATCCAGCCTCCTTGGGAAATGGGGAGATTAAGAAATACCAGCAGTCCTGATGGAAATTTCCCCTGGGAAAACTGATGCCAGAAGCCATCTCAGGTAATAAAAGGTAACCTCAGCAAGGAGGGGTCAAATGGAACAGATATATTTGGCCACAAGCTGACTGCAATGATCTGCTGGATACATTCAGTCAGGATCAAGGCGATTAGCTGCTATCATCAGCTCTAGAAACACCTCACTTCAGGCTATAATGGTGAACCCACAACACACTTTAAAATTATCTCCTTTTTAGTGACAGTTTTGGATAAGAAATCCCAGCCTAAACATGGCCTCCAACGATACATACTGGCCAACCTCACTTAAGCAGGAGGGGTGTACTGAGATGAATATTCTGGTAAATTGAAAGGGCATTCTGCAAAAAAAAAAAAACAAAAACAAAATACCAACTTTGTTGTTCAAATCATCGTAGTTAAAAATCTTCTAGGTTTTCCTGTTTAAGAATTTCACTTTGGAAAATATGATAGAATTTTGGTTTTATAATCATACAATGGATCTCTCAGTCTCGGGATCAGGATTCATAACGGAATTCTCTTTGCCTAAAATGGGGAGAAGGTGTCAGAGATGAGACCAAATGCAGAGAGATCCTCTGGAATGTGCTTTGGGACTCAGTCAGTGTTGTTTACTTCCCTTTCCCACTTTCCCTAGACTGCCAGAGCCTACAGAAATTAGCAGAAAAGAACAAATCAGTAGTTGAAGCTTCCCCTTAATTGAGAGTTTCCCTGTTCATACTTACGTTATCCATCTCTCTGCTCAGTAGAGTGGGCTATTTGAGTAATCAATGTTGATAAAGCTACTAGATTCTTTGTGTGATCTAGACTTGCTGGCAAGAAAGAGGTCAAGCCAATAATGTGTGAACAATCAACCATATGCTGAGTTATGGAAATAAATTAAGCCGCTTCTTGAATTGTACAGTGCCCTGACGAGAGAAGAGCTTGCCCTTAGTGATATTTCAAGAACTGTTTTAAATTGATGAAGTGATGTACTTTGGACTTGGCCTGATGAGGGTTTCTAGGAGATAAATAGGTATCTTGTGGTCTGACGTTTAGGGTTATTTTATCAGGATTTTCCTAAGGTAGAGGTGGCTTGAATATATAACCCATGATCAAGGGTCATGTCCAAAGGATGGCCTTTCACTGAGTTATTAAACCCTCTCCTACCTATTTTGCTCTGTTCCTCCTGGCCTTTTTGATTCTGATTTCTGGTGTTTCTGATCTCATTTCTGTTCAGTTGTCTTATTTCTGATCTCATTTCTGTTCAGTTGTCTCTAAGTTTCTCATGTTCTACATTTCAAATCTCATTTGCTACAAGATCATTTTCTGATCTCCATGCTTCCAAGGCACTGTGACCTAGGAGACAAACCCCAGGGATTATTAGCACTGACATAGGGTTTCAGTGTAAAGAATACAAACTTTAACATTTGGGGAAAATCACTATTCTATATATTTCTTGTTGTCATCATATAGATAGCCTCATACCCTTATGAAGAAAAATAGATTTGAATCCAGAAATAAATGTTTTCTTACAATGAATTTAAAAATAATTGGCCCCATCATGGGCAGACGTGAGAAAAAGAATTAAATGCCTTAACATTCCTTTTTTTTGTAAATGTTTTAGAAAGTCTATAATTCATGCTTTGACAAGCCAGATACCTAAACATAATAGCACTTTTTAAAAAGAGGATCCAGTGGACCATAACAGCTGGAGACCCGAGAGATGATAAGATATCACAGACAAGAACCATGTTTTTGACATTTACCATAGACTTTTTTTTTTCTGTCCACGGTGCATACATGTCACCCATTCCAAATCCTAGAGTGGCGGAGATACTGTTGAAACCCACAAAGCACCTCTACATATCCATGGGAACCCTCCATTTTCCCCACATGCATCCCCTAGAGTAGATTAGCATATGGGTGAGCCACTTGCACATTCTGGGTCTGTGGAGAGGCAGGATGGAGCAAAAGTTATGAGCAAAGACCCTACAGCCAGATTGCCTGGGCTGGAGCCTCCACACATCCCCATCCTGTGTGGCCATGGGTGCATTACTTTATTTCACATCCTTATCTGTATAGTGGGCATGGTGACAATCTTTTCTATCTTATAGAATTGGTGCGTGGATTAAACACTGTCAATTCGTGGAGTGAACTTAGAAGAGTTCCAGGCACATTGTAAGGACTCAGTGACTCAATATATGTCGGCTATTGTTCAGTTTGGTTTTTGTGGACAGTGGATTTTGCAAGCTCTCCCTGATAGCTGTCCACATTCAGCCATAGATTTTATATGAGGAATTGGGTCACACAGTGGGGGCAGCTGAGGAAACTCTTTAACTGTAATTGTTTCTTATTAATCTTGGAAGATTTCTCCATAGTCTGCTCTGGAGACAGGGTCTTGATAAATCAGTCTTTAATTAAACCATTCAGGGACATGTTTTGCCTGTTGGTTTTTAATCCTTTATTATAGTACCATTCTATTAAGTACTTTCACCCCAATGTAAAAGCACTCCACACATAATGCTTGTTGTTAAAAATGTTCTGATTGTAACAGTAGAATTGAGACTTTTGTCAAGTCGACACTTACTGAACATCACTGATGGAATCATCGTCATGGCTATTAAGGGGCAAAGGATAAGAATTTGACCCTTGATTGGTTTTGGGAATGAGGGAGTTGCTAAGTTTAGCAATATTATAACATTATGGTTATTTATTAGCTTCTCACAGGGAAATGTTTGGGTCCTGATTTGCTTATCAACTTAAGAAGAAAAAGACTAACATAAAGGGCAAAATAATAACCAGGATTAACCAGCATCCTTGTGAGTATAGTGAAAATTAAGAGACCATGCCTAAGATAGTGCACAGGTGCTACACAGAAAAATGGCATGGGGTGGAGCTGGCAGACATGGACTGGGCCCCTCTGAGGATGGAAATACTCCCCCCTCCCCATGAGCTATTAGGCACCCACAAGGGGATTCAGCCAACAGCTATTGTTTCCACAATGGTCTGATTCCAGAATCACAGTATCTCAGATTCAGAATGACAATAGCTCAGACATGGGGCCTACTGTGCCCACAGCTCTAAAATTGGAACATAATGCTTATGCTTAAAACTGGTGGTTATATTCCCCAAAATCCATTTTTAATTCCAAACAAAACAGTCCTAAGAGGATTCTGCTCTACTACTGCCCCCCGTCATAGGTTTGATTGGCAAGATGGATTCATGCCAATCAGTTTTACATAATATACTTGGGACCTTTTTCACAATTTATGACTCCTCAGTTTCTTATGATATGTTGTCTCAAGAGAGGGTTTCTACTTACTTGAAAATTCCACTTAAATAGAAATCCTTTTTATTCAATGAAATCTTTATTTTTTTTTAAGCGTCTGCAAGTCTAATTCCACTTTCTTTCATTAGGAAAGTCCAAGATAATGATCATGACTGATTTTATTTCTTTTAATTTTGGTGACTGGAACTTTGCAAGGCTCCAGGGTCACCCTTCAGAAGAGCACTGCCCAAACTTAGGGATATGAGGAGGAGGCAGGAGATTGAAAGAATGGGAAGTTATGAAAGTCACTGGAAATCTTTTTAATTTTCTTTTTTAACTAAAAATCTTTGATTTCACTTTTTTCCTCTGTGAGATTTGATTTTTCCAAATATCGTACAAAGGAATCCATGGGTACAGGGAGTGGACATGATAATTGAGGGTTCTCATTTAGCATCTGCTCTAGCAAAGGTTTATCTCTAATTGAAAGAACAGAAAGCATCTCAGCAGTAGGGCAACATTCATTTGAGCCAGGAGCATTCACTGGGTCACTACTGCAGAGGGCCTAGCAGAGAACCAGGCAAAACCTTGTTAATCCAATGAACCAGATACCTAAATCTGAGCTGATGTCCTACCTGAGCCAAGCAAATTAGTCATTGCATGTTCCATCTGCACAAGTGCTAGGTAGCTACAATTTAGATTAGAGAAGCTTTTGTACCACTACAGGTGTACATGGAGAGACAGAAGAGATGGGAAGAAAGACAAAAATATCCTAACATATGGGTAAGGATGAAAATGACAGATGGGGACCATCTTAGTTTCAGAAAGGCAGATTGGAGAAGAGAAAGATGTTTCAACCAAATTCATGGGTATGGTGTAAAATTATGCCATAACTGTTGGATCTTAATACTATAAAACAATTCTTTTTTTGTTCTTATTCCTCTGCATTGTGGGGAAAGTTAGGAAAAAAATCACATGCATGAAATAATTTCATGGAAGGACATACTCTTCTACTTCCATCCTAAAGGGAACTCTCCAAGGAGTTTGTCACCTAAGCATTTAAAATTTTACCATAAATTCAAATTTTACCAGGGTCTTTTGGTAAAAAGAGTCAACCACTTTCCGGGAATTTTAACACCAAAGTAAAAATTACTTTGTCCATTGCTTTCTAATAAGACCAAAACAAAACAAACAAACAAACACACAAATAAACCCACTGCTATGATAGGTCTATGTTTGAAGAGAGGTGGCAAGAGTTGAGGGTGCTGGTTCCTCCTGGAGATATATATATATATATATATATATACATACATACATACATATCTAGCAATCTCTACTGAGCCCAAGAGATCAGGGAGGTGGGAAATTCAGTTCATGAATTTTGCATGACAATCTAGCCAAAGGCAAACCCTGGAGACGTCTTCCCACTGCTTTTAAAATCTGTGATTATCAGGCATTAGGACCTCTGGCACAGGAAATGTATGAGAATTTACCTTGGACTCATAGAATCTTATATATCTCACAAAAGAGCTCACAGACCTAGTGTGGCTCCTTCTTTTTATAGATAAGAAAAGGAGACCAAGAAATGAAGGATCTACAGTCATACTGACACTTTAGTGGCAGATCTAACACTAAAACCCAGGTATCTGACTCAATGTTTTCCATTAACCTCCATTTCAATTCCTACTACTCATATCAAACAGGGATATGTCTAAGATAGCAAGGAGAGGCAGAATTGGCCATATATTTATTTGGTGTTACTAACATATAAGAAGAAAATGTTTTATTCTTCCTTATTTCAAGGTAAAATGAAAAGAAAGTGTTTTTCCCAAAAGGGTTGTTAGCAGGGGAATCAAACAAAAGTCTTCATATTCCAGAACTAATTGTGATGTCTTCTGAAGCTCAAATGTGTCTACACCTTCAGTGACATCCTGAAGAGAGCCCAGAAAGCCCCACCAGTAATGGGAAATGGTGTGTTCCTCTCATTCAAACATTTCTAAGATGCTTCCTGGGCATTCTTGCCTAGGCACCCTGCTAATTTTGTCTGTGTGTAACATGACATAGGAGCCAATGCTACATTTGTCCATGCTAATCCACCTTTTCTAGCTGCAGAAAGTACAGTAGGTGCTGCCATGGCAGTGGTTAGTTCTAGCTGACTAACACAATCAACACTTAGTGAATGAGATGGACATATGTAAAAGCCACTAGTAGGAGACAGGAGGCTCCCAGGCAGAAATCATGAAGACAGCGTTTTATTATAACTTAATGGATGATATAATCTCTTCTAGAGAAAACACTACCAAAGAAAGTGGAATTCATCATGGAAACATAAAATAAGGGTTCTAAGGCATCATTTACCAGGGTTCATACAACACTTTCAAGGTGAAAAAGGGCCCTGGCCAGAGATTACTCCTCTCCCTAAGAAAAATAGACCCATGAAACTAATGATGCCATTAGCCATTTAAATCATCCAACAAACTCTCCTTGTTTTAATTCCCTGCTTCCCAAACAACCACGTGATCAGCAAACTTTCTTAGAATTATGTTCCCAAAGGAATACACTAGGACAAAGCTCTTAATTAGGGCTTCAGATTAAGAGGTATATTTTCTCATTAACCATTAGCATTCTGGTTTATCACTGAATGCCTTGGGAGTTTGATTAAGTAAGAACCAGAAAAGATCAAAGAAAGTCTCTTGGCACACCTAGATTTGGAATACTAAAAATCAGATGTAGAAGGTAGTGAATTCATGAATTCTCTGCATGGGCAGAGTGTCTGGGAAGTGAGAGGCCCTCCCATCAGAGGTTGTTTCCTTTATGAGCCTTGCAGCTGCGGCATCTCTCCACCCAGTAATCTCTGCCTTGCTGATAAAGTGTTTCTATGCATATGAAGATGTTATTAAGAATAACAATCTGAACAGCAGCTCTAAGGAAGCACCCTGGAAAAGGACATTAATGAAACCACTACTAAATACCATGCACTTAAAATAAAAATAAAAACCAGTACCTGTCTCCTTAGATCTCTTGTTTTCTTGGTCATCTTATCAATTGCAATGTTTAGAGGATCTCCTTTTTCTTTCCTTCCAGTCTATTAAGAAAAGAGAAATTCAGAAAACTCAATGTTAGAGACATTAAAAGTTAAAAAGAAAAACCAGAGAAACAATTGAGTTGTACAGTTTAATTTAAAAAAGATTCTTTTCAATGCACAGCTAACATGATATGTTCTCTAAAGTTGTTTTTTAATGAAACAACAATTAAAAGTGATAAAAATCAATACATTCTTAGGATGGTTACACTTATGTCCATATTCAATTCCATGCAAATGTGTTTTTTTCCCTTCTCCAGACACTTAGCGATTAAATAAACACAAGGATGTTTTGTGTTTGCCTTCAAATACAAATGTTTTGTGCTTTTCTATTGTGTAAGCACACTTCTGAATAGAAGATAATTGAGATGATAAAAATAAATAGAAAAGGATTTTAAGTAAATCACCAGAATTCAGAATTTTATGCCAATATTTCATAGGCCATATTGCCACTTCTGTACTAAAATCAAAAGAGATGCTTTACTAGAAAATACAGTTTCTAATCTCTGTTCTGTCATGCAGTGGAATGTTAAACACGATAATAAGAAACCCACAGCTTGAGGTCATGAGGAAAATTTCCCTTATGACTATAACAGACAGAGATAGAGGAAAAAAAAATTTCTTTAATAAATTATTCACTTGAAAGTTTCACTAGTTTCTTGTTTCTTTTCTTTTTTTATTCTCCTACTTTTTTGGTGGGCATAGACAAACAATTAAAACCAAACAAAACAGACTCTCCATTGCCTTTTTAAAACAGTGACAAGATTCCCATGAATGAAAAGCTCTACAAACATTATGGATGTCTTTATCTACCCTTTAAGAGACAAATGCTTAAAAATCTTATACATCATGTTAAGTTATCTAAACTTTAGTCAAACACCCTAAAGATATATTTATTTATGGTCCTAGTAGCAAGCCAATTTTTGTTCCATACTCAGTCTCTGTAAAATCTTGCAGGTCTCTGTACCAACTTGTGTGTATGACAAAATGAAATTCTAGGTCATAAGTTGGGCCTAATGGGATAACATGTTTGCCTATATTTTGATCTGGAAGCCTAGAGATCTCTGGTGACTTTAGCATTCCATGTCACTGTTGTTGGGATTCTGTTTGTATAATATTTGCAATATTGGCTTTCTCTAGCATTTAAGTCTTTGGCCGAAGGCAATTCAGAAATGCACTTGACTTCGGTGCCATATTTTTTGTCACTGTTTAAGGAGGCTGGTGAATGGAAAAGCAAGGACTGGGGTTAGGAAATTTGGGCCACTGACCAAAATAAATCTACTGGCCCTTCGTTAGCTCTAATTTCTTTAAATAAGGTATTTGTGCAGGAATAACAGTAGTAGCCTGTCAATGCTTAGATTTGCACAGCAAATGAGGACTGTCAAGCCATCATGCCATAGTTTCCTCTGCCCTGTATGTCTAAATGTGGACATAGTTTTAAATTCATCAGCCTAAATTGAACAGGATGCCAGTCACTGAGAGGAGAGGAGAGGAGAGGAGAGGAGGAGAGAGGAGAGGAGGGGAGGAGGGGAGGAGGGGAGGAGGAGGAAAGGGAGAAGGAGGGGGGAGGAGGGGAGGGAGGAGGGGGTGAGGAGATAGGAGAGGAGGGGAGTGGAGGGGAAGAAAGGAGGGAAGGGGTGTCAACCCTCTGTTATTAGGCTCAATGATCCTTGAATAATGATTTGTCCCATTTTTTTCACATCTGAGTTTTGTCATAAGCACAATGGATAGCATAACATATGCTCTGTCTTCTTCACAAGGTTAGCAGGACAATCAATCATGATGTTAATGTGCTGGAAACAATAAAAGGCATTAACAGTATTTCAGAGTAATTAGGAAAGTATTTTTTGCCGTGGAAAAAATGAAAGAATTGATTCAGAAACGACATAGAAACTATTTTTGGATCACCTGTATGTCTGCTTTCTCCATTCAGGCAGATAATGTATGAAAACCTTGCCAAAAACTAGAATCCCTAAAGGAAAAGTTCTCTTTCTTTAAGGAAAGAATATTTGGGGCAGTTCATTTTAAATAGGCAACTGGTCTGGGATATTTCTAAGAGGTGAAACAAGGGCTAGAAACTACAGTTCAGTCTTTTACATAGTAGGTTGTTGGACATATTTGTTAAATAACTAAGAATTTGATCATTGTGAGCAAATTCTAGTTCCCCGGGAGTCAACCAGAAGCCCCATCCAAGGCTCCCTCTTGGACATGCTAAGCTCTACAAATTAAGAATAGTTTAACAAAATGAAGTGAAAGGAGATCTAAGTTATCGTTTTGACATCATCACTTAACAATAAAGTCAGAGTGTGTGGTGTTGTCTGTCATCCAATTATTTTCTATCTTTGCTGAACAGAAGAAAACAAAAGCCCATTGTAATCACTCGCTGCCAATTACTACCTGAGTGAGCTGGCAGCCTCTCTAGGCTCCAGACTTACCATCTGTAGAACGAACGGGCCAGAGACCAGTTACCAGAAAAACCATGGACAGCCTATAATCACACTTCCCCATTATAGGGAATCAGTCATGGCACTGCAGAGAGGGTTGGGAATCGACAGACACCGGGGATTTTTTCATCTCTAAAACGTGTATAAGTGCTTGCTTTGTGGGATTATTGTGAACATCAAAAGAGATAGCATCTGTAACATGTTTAGCACAGTACCTGACCAGCAGAGTTAATTCAGTGTTAGCACCTCTCCTTCCCTAACTTCTCCTTCCCCTCCAAGATGAGCACAGCTAAGTCCAGAGAGATGAACGAACTGATTCTGACCACCTAGCTCATTAGTATCTGACCAGCACCTCCAGACTCCCAGCCAGGGCTTTTTCCATTCTATATCTAAGCCATCGCCCATCTCTAAAAGCCCAGGATTCTGTGATTTTATAGTTCCATGTGTTTCTCTTCAAAGACTATCAACAAAATCTCAAGTCGAGGTGTATTTCCTCTGTCACTTTTTGTCTGCAGACCTCGTGTGCCTTTCGTGGACCTGCTCCCCACTTGTCTTCTTTATCTTTACTTGCAGAGAATGAGTCTGCAATAGAGATAGCCATTTAATAAATATCGTTATTCAAAAAAGAAGACGGGCAGCAGTGTTCTCTCACATTGCTGCGGGTGCCTTTCCTAGTTGCCATCTGTTGTGCTAGGGAGGTGCATGTTCATTAAACTTTATTTGTTTTAGTCTTTGAGCACTACTTTACAAAACATATTCAGGACAGATCCATAGCTTGAGTTGATGAGAGAGAAAAGAATAAATTTTCTGATTTAGATTTTTATGGAGGATCCTTTGTTCTCCCATCCTCTGGCTCTAAATTCAAGTCCAGTTTGCCAAAGTATCAGATGTTGTCTAGAAGACCTTCATATTTCTAGTTTAGCCCTAGCAGAAGGATTGGGCCATTAATTGAAATTTTGATTTTTACAATTAGTCTTCAGAAAAAGCACAATATTTTATTTCAACAATTTTTTTTTATAATACTGCCCTTTGCCCCTTTGCAAAACAAAGGCCCTTTTTGCACAAGGATCTTCCATTTCTTTCTCTCTTTCTCTCTCTTTCTCTCTTTCCTTCACTGTGTTAATATCACATCTTCTGAAATTCTGAATATATATGCAATATGTTTATATTAACACTGGACAACATACCATTAGGGATATAAACTCCCAAATTTACAAAACAAAGAAGCAAGGAACATTAACTTATAAGTCCCTGAAAATGAATATTTCTTTAAAAGCTGTTCCCATCCCAGACCCTCATCCCACCCTAAATACATAATCCAGTTCAGTGGGTCACTCATGGAGGCCCTGGGATTATGAATCTCCCATATCCATGTTCCATCACATCCATGGCTGCACAGCAACCATGTTTCAAGGCACAGTGTTAATATGTGGGGCATGGCTGCAAGAAGACAGATGTCTATCACTCTCTTCCTTTGCCTGGAAGGTACCTGCAGACTTGACTGAATGTATGAGATATCTTCAAAATATTGTATAGTTATGACACTAGTATATTGAATATGTGAGGAGCTAATCAAATGCCCAGTCTTCAAATTGTTTTTGAAAGAAGTGAAAGTCAAAGCCATCAGAATTGTGGAAAGCAATAATGTGCTGTGCACTCTATTTGCAACACATTTTGCTGTCATTTAAACCTATGATTTTTTTAGACAACAGGAGGGAAGAGAAAAAATTATGTATTGATCCAACAGTCACCTTATCACACTTGGAGGGTTGCCCACCTACCCTCAAACCCCACATAGAGAAATCATATCCTTATTGCAAATAGCACCATCATTTATAGAACCATGAAGATTTCATAATACCTTTATAATATGTGTAAATCATACTCTGAGCATGAGGGCCTTTGTAAATATTTCTTTTTCACTAGCTAAGGGCATTTCTCTTGGAAAGGAAACAGGTAATATCTCTTTAGAATGGATGAATGCTGAGCAGTGATCACAAAGCAAATCCATGATCAGAATACTCTAAACACATCGTGACCCAGCTTTCTCAGACCCTGACGTGAGGGATGAGGGGGAGGAAGTAAAGGCAGAAAGGGAAAAGCTGCCATCTCTGACACTTCTCTGCCATACCTCATCAATGCTCAAGGAAAGAATCATCAACATATAATGCAAAAATATCAGGATGGTGATATTGGTTAGACTATCAGGCTCTAGCCATTAATAGAGTAATATCAAGATAACACATTGAGCAATGCACACTGAAGGACTGGCTCGAGGAGATCAAGGTGGATCACTATTATTTTCATCCTCCCATAAACCTATCCATGTTCTTTCAGTAGCAGCTGTGTAACATCTCCTTCTTACTCTCAACCAAGGCTCTTTGGTCAAGGGATAAATTTATGATAACATACAAACCAGTGAGAATCAGCTATAGGGTTATAGTTGTAGGTAGTAGGTGGTAGGTAGCATTATTAGCAAGGAAGCTTTTTTCAGCTATAGGGTTGAAATTGTAGGTAGTAGGTAGTAGGTAGAATTATTAGCAAGGAAGCTTTTTTTGTTTGTTTGTTTTTGAGACTGAGTCTCCCTGTGTTGCCTAGGCTGGTCTCAAACTCCTGGCCTCAAGCCATTCTCCCAAGTAGTTGGGATTACAGGCACTCACAACCTTGCCTGTTGAGGCATTTTTTTTTTTCTCCACTGAGATTAATAAACTAGTAGTAGATAAACCTTGAGCTCATTAGGGAATCTCTGAAAATAGACCCCAAATTGAAGAGAAGCATAGCTGAGGAAAGAAAGGAGAGAAAGAATGAGAGATGGAGAAGGAGAGGGAGAGATTATGAGAGAAATTGGAGCAATAAAGGAATGAGGAATTGGGGAAAGGGAATTTAAGGGAAGAGAAGTCAGCTTTTGGAATCAAATCAAATAGGTTCATATTTTCCATTATATATTCTCTTAGACTATCTGAGCTGCTATAGCAAAAAATACCACAGTTTATCAAAACATAAATTTTTATCTCATAGTTCTAGATGCTGGGAAGTCCTAGATCAAAGCATCGGCAGACTTGGTGTCTCTTCATAGACGGTGTCTTCTCACTGTGTGTCTGCATGGCCAAAATGGCCAAAGGGGCACAGAGTGCTCTAGATCCTCTATTATAAGGGCACTAATCCCATTTATAAGGATTCCACACTCATGACTTAATCACTTATAAAAGGCCCAGCTCCAAATCCCGTCACTTTGGGGGGTGAAATTTCAACATTTGAATTTTGGAGAGACACAGTCTATAGTACACTAACCTGTAAAATAATTGTTTTGCTCATCATTATACCCTTAGAGCCTGGAATTGTACCTTGCACATAATAGACATTCAATAAATTTTATTAAATCAATTAAAGAAACACTTGTCCTCCTGAATTCAGTTGTACCTAAAGCCTTAAATATGTATCAGTGGATTACCTGGTATCATGAGTTAATAAATTCCCCCATGTGTGTTAATGTTGCATTTCTGTCACTCATAACCAAAAAGGCCTCACTAAATCAGAAATCTTAAAATACTAAGCCAAAACAATTTGAAAGCAAAGTGTTGTAGAGCAGGAAGGAAAACAGGAGTAACTCCATGACAGACTGGACCTCTTAGGAAAGGCCTAAGTTTTGGTTTCCCCAACGCAGGCCCTCCCCCTCCCCGGAATGCCGCTGGTAACAACTGAGGGCCCTGACTTGGAAACTGGCCAATTAGGAGCCAGAGCCCCGGTTTGGAAACTGGCCAATCAGGAGCCAAAGCTATCGGCCACTTTTGAGGGAACAAATGAACTAAAAGGGGGGTGGAGGGGTGTGCCCGATACATGTAACCTATCGATAAGTATAAAAGCTTTGTTTCCACCCCAGGGCGAGGTCCGGGCTCGTGGAGAGACCACTGCACTGGTGCTCTGAGCCTTGGACCCTAGCCTGGGCTAGAAAATAAACTCCTTTGTCTGTTGCAGCCTTGGTGACTCTGCCTATCTGTTCCTGGGACTGAGGGAAACCGGTTCTTACAGTGTTAGTGGGAGCAGACCTCAGGCACAGTCCCCTGTGGACACAGCCTGGAGCACTGCCTGGGGAGTGCAGGAAACCCAGGTTTACTCACAAGGTTTTCCCCAGCACTAATCACTGACCAAGTTCCAAATCCTAATATCGTATCTCGCTCCTAGATCCAGTTAGTCACTAATCTTGGGAAATTGCCATCAGAAAGTCTCTAGAATTCATACTATTCCTCACATCTGTCTGTCCATGACACCCACCCACCCCACTACAAAATTCCAAGGCCACAGCATCCACTGAAGATTTATTTCACTCGTCATCCTCAGTATGGCCTGCTAAGACCAAGCTTTTACTTCCTCAGCTCAATGTTCCTCAGTTTTTATTTAGTTCTTACAAGAGCCTGATTTTCTACTAAATTCTTGGGCTTATATTTTAAGACGTCAGAATCTGGTATCCCTCTGGTAACCACACACATCTCTAATCCATTTGTGCCTTCTTAAGAACTCACAAATTTCCTGCCTCTTTATAGGATTATGTCAGTGCCTGGCAGGAAGGGGCTATTCTCCCTTCAACTAAAAATTCACCTAGCTAGGTTCTACCTGTTGTTCAAGGAACAGCTCAGAATCCCCCTTCTCTGGAAAATGTTCCTAGATATGTCTAGCCCACGAAGATCTCCTCTGATTACAATCTTCAATTAGGTATTGCGCCATATAATGCAGATGTTAACAACATACCATTCTGCATTAGTTAATAAGTTTTGCGTGTGGCTGCAGAATAGAGCCCGAGCTTTTTGTGGGTAGAGAATGCCTGGTTTCCTCCCAGAGGACTCAGCACAAAACTCGTAAGAATTGCACAGGAAATATTTGTTTATAGACAAAAGAATGGATGATCCAAGTCGGCACCTGGGACTAGGAAGTAGATATGAAAGGGATATTTTTTTGTCTAGGGGTGTGATTCCTGGTTTGGTATGAAAGGGTTAGATGATTTGGAAAATGTGGGGTCCTAAAAATAAATTTCACCTACTTCACAATTTGCTGATCAAAGCCATAGGAAATAGTTGGCACCTGTGTAATGTTACAATTCTTGCTCCTTGATTTATTTTATCAACACAGGTGTACTGCTCAGTGATTATTTGCCAGGCAACCCTGCATAGAAGATATTTTTCATAGCACCCCCCCACTACCTTGGGTGATTGCTAAAAGCTGGGGTTAATTAACCACATATTCCTTCTAAGCCTATAAGGGACCATGAACTGAATACACTGCTAAAATATGCCATTTCATCTTTACAGTTGAGATGAAAGTAGTCAAGGCAAAGTGCAAATTCCCATTGATTTTTATACACACACACACACACACACATTCTGAATAAATAATTTAAATACTGAAATTTAAAGTTCCATTTCATTATTAAGTGCATATTTCCCAAACCACTCAGCTACAGTTAAAGCTATCAACACCTAAAGGATCCCTGGAGTCTGGCCTTTTCCACCATCACAAAAAGAGGTAATGACTGGGTCCACATTGCTGAGAATTCACAGAAATCAGAAAACTTTCAGGCAGTGGGTTACCTTAATTTATGGAAAGTATGTCTGTGTGGGGACCCTAAGCCCTGTCCTTCCTGTACCTCATTTAAAATATATCAAGAGCCAGTGGATACTGTAATTCCTCCATCACCCCTTCCCGGCCCTCCCCATTCACAGAAACCCAGCCTTCCCTGAATGCCTATAGTCATCGCTACCATTTATTTGGTGCTTAATAAATTATTCCTACCTAGGCAATAATTATATATTGTGCAAAGCTCTTGCATTGTTAATTGAATTGCAGATGTCACACTATATACAAATATATAAGATACATCATTATGATTCTGTACTATTCAGAAACTTGTCATGAGTATATGTCCTTTTCCCAATTAGAGGCACAGTTGCCTAAGGACAGAAAAGTGTCGGCCAATTATATTTCCTTGAAACTCTGAAGTTGTTGGCACAGTGTCCTACACTATGTAGGTGCTAAGTAAATTAGAAATATGTATAGCTATGTACATAAAAATATGTATTGGATAGGAATAAAGTAATTCTATTCTAGCTGTTTGACATGATTACATGATATGGATCTTTGGGGACAAGCCTACTTTCGTGCAGAGGTGGGATTGAAGGCTAGCTGTCAGGTCCTCACCAATGCCATAGAATAACAATGTTGTCCACTGTCATCCACTTTCTACACGAATTCCCTTCCTTTCTTACACTCATATTCCCTTCCCTGCTCAAAACCTCTTATCTACAGGAAGAAGATGGAAATTCCTAGGAGCCAAAGCTTTTGATTGAATGCACAGGATTAAGATGTACATACCCTGGGAAGAGGAAAAACAAAGAGAAAGTGACTTTTATCAAAATAGTGAGAGGTGGGAGTAGATAAGCTCGAGGATGCTAAGAACAAGAGGGAATTGGTTTGGTGAAATGGTGCTTCCATGAGATGGGAAGAACCCTGAATGGGGAAAGAGAACATCTGGGTCCTTTCTGGTTTCCAGCCCCACAGCAAAAGAAAGTGAGGAAGTTTTGTGGGTGACAGTGGGCAGAGGAAATAGATAGTTTGGAAGTACCAGGCACTTGCTGTACACCCAGGGTAACCCAAGGATATTTCTTTTCATGGCCTACAGCAAGGGCTGTTTTGCCTGCCCAAATCAACTCCAACCTCTCTTCAGCTTTCCTGTGAGGATGGCCTCTTCCTGTCCGCTCTGGCACCACCATCTCCCAATCTCTAGCTTGGCACATTTTTGCTCTCATGTTCCCCTCCAAAAAGCCAGTGCTGTCTGGAAAGCAAGCCCACAGGTCCTGAGCCCTTTAATTCTTACCACTATCAGAGAACTAACAGAGAATAATGTTTTTTTTTTTTAAATTATTTGGACAATAAGGAAGTATTTTAGCTATTTGGACACCAGCAAGCCCTAATCTAGAGCTGCTAACCCCAGAACTGGCCTGTTTTTGCTTTCCAGGGCAGAGTGTCTCACACTTTGGGCTCTTCTTCAACTTCTCAAACCCATCCCCAATCTTGAGTTGGGGGGAAGCCATGCTGCTCCCAACCCCAGCACCAGCACTCAGAGGCCACCCTCCAACCCCACCAGGAGCTACCACTGGACACTCCTACGGTTAAGGTGAGTCAGGAACCTCACTGAGAATGCTTGAATCTGCATCATAATAGAACTATCTCTTGGGGCATTCTCTCACACTTGGAACCAATGAAAACTTTATGAGGCAAATGGCATTTTTGCAGCATGACAGTTAAAAACTAAACTAAGTAGAAAGCAGGCTAAAACCCTGGAACACATGTCTCACATCGTCCCAAATATTCCTCACTATGTGGCTCCCATAAACACCATCTGCTGTGTTAATTTGTAAAGAATTACAAGGTTCTTAAAATTACACTTTGCTCTCTGTAGCGTACACTGTGTCTATGAAGGGGGAGACTTGAGAATGCACATCACATCCAGGCTGACACTGAGATCTTTTCCTTCCTATGCTGGGATCTCATTGAAACTTTGTAGGTCTGCATGGAATTTTAAGAAGTATTCTCTCCAGACTAGCCGTAGGGAAAGAAAAAATAAATAAATAAAACAAAATATAACAAAACCTTTGCCTAGATTGTAATCCTAGCAGCTTAGACATTTCCAAATTGTGTGTACATTACCCACTTCACTAGATTCTCATGACAATCAAAGTCTTTGGTTATAAGTTAAACAGGCTGAACAGCCACAATTGAGAGAACTTCTTGGGAGAGACTTAATTCTCCATTGCTGGCTCCTGACCTCCAGGGCCTCCTCAGAGCCCTTGAGTGGTGACTGAGAGCTTCTCAATCGTTCTTCTCTGTCTACTCACAAAGCTGAAAGAGCAGCAACTCTTCCAAAACATACTTCTCTGACAATGCAGGGCTTTGGTGACAGGCTGTGAAAGAAAACTTTTTGGTGAATTAAATCCCTGGGGTGTTTCTGGTTAAACGGTGGTAATTGGTGGTTAAACAAGAGAGTGTCTTAGGTTCAATAATCCTTGGACTACAAACTCTTGACATGAGACAGTTGTTACAAATGCAGATTTCAAATCCCTCTCCCAAGAGATTCTGTTTCAGTAGCTCTGGAGTAAGGCCTGGAAATATTCATTTTTTAATAAGTATTTTAAAAATTATAGACAAGTTCTGGATACAGAGGGAGAGTTCAGTGATTTCAACCTGACTTATCACTTGATTAATCAAATCTCTCCAGTTGTGGTCTAGAAATGTGCATTTTCAGACTTCTGTGAAATTCTGTCAACCTAATTTGGAACCCATGATTTTTTGCAACCATTTACTAGTAAGCCTGAAATAGGACCAAGGATCCACAATTAAGGCAATTCTGCTAATTCCTGGTGAATCAGTCACCCTATCTCAAAAACATGGGATTCTAAATCAAACCACTTAATTAGAAGAGGGAGAGAAAAGCCACACTGCCTGAGAAGCTAAAACATGCAGAGGAGACACACCCCATTATACCATTTCAAAAAAATTCCCTGCTAAAAGGAAAAGGATGTTCAACCAGCTTCCCTGAATTCCTTTCCTGTCATTGTCACATCTACATGTAGACATCAAATAAGGTTAGCTGGATGTGGTGGACAGAGATAAAGGGGACGCTGATCTTACTAAGGCATAGAGAGCTTAAGAAAATTTTGCAAGATCACAAAAATAAAGCAAACAAGAAAACAGGATGTTGTTCCAGGCATTATTTCACAGCTTCTGCTGGAAAAGCTAAGTCTACACTCTACATATTTCCCAACATTTCTAAAAATTTACTCCCAAGTGTCTCTTCCTGGTCCCAACCTCTCTGCTCCCTTGTAATTATGCCCCAGGCCTCAAGAGTTTCTCTGGCCACCTTATAATATCTCCTATATGCCAACTCTGCCTTCGAATTCCCACCCTAAAGCATCCTTTACAGCCTGGATCAAGCTCTGCCTCCCTGACCCCAGAGCCTGCCAAGAGAATTCTCCCTTCTCTCAACCACAACAGAGCAGTCCTTTCCCATGGCAGGCAGTATCACCCCCTCAGACCAATCCCTGAACTGCCTCCCTTGGGCAAGTTGGCACTGAGTGTTCTCATCCCATATCCCTTATAGTCAGATATCTAGTTGTCACTGTCACCTGGCTTCCAAGCCCTGATGAAAACAGCAGGAGTAGGGCTAAAATGTGGTGCTTGAAGTTTCCCTGTTTCCTCAGAATAAGGTGAGCTGAAGAAACTACTGTTACTTCCAATAGTGTCATCAGCCCTATGGAAGACTGGATTTTTAACAGTCATTATAAGAAGAAACTATTGGAACAGGTTGGCAGTAACTCCTAAATTGTCTGATGATGCATGTGTCAATTGTATATATAACACAGTACAATAAAATTAAAATGTTGTAATCATGTTCTGTGTTTGAATGTATGTGCATATGAGTGTGTGTGTGTGTGTGTGTGTGTGTGTGTATTGCAACTTCATCTGGCATTACGGCTATTACTTATGTGTGGGTACTTTCTCCTCCAATTGATAGAGCATAAACTCTGTGAGGGAGAGACCACATCTCTCTGTATCAGGTATAATGCCCCCAAAAGAAGTTTCCTTTGTACTCAATAAAGTCTCGTAGTTAGAGAAGATAAACAATGGGAGTCAAAAAATGTTGTTGCTAAGCTACCCTTGGCAATAAATAGATGGGAGATGGGACCATAGACCACTTAGGAGGATGAATCCTAAAATCTCAGTCCTTCCAGAAATCTACTACCAATCTGCCTATTTGCATCCATAGCTACCTATGTGGCCACATGCGGCCATGGAAAGCCGTATTGCCAGCTCCAAGGTTCGTATCAGTCTCCCAGAAGGCCTGTGACACTAAGACTTAGGGTGAAGGGAATAAGTGCTTTCATAAACAAATCAATGTTATCTCATTTTATATTCTTATATAAGATGACAATGTGAACACAACTTCCATCTACACCTCCGCCTCCCCTACCTTCATGCCCTTTCCCATACCTTCCCTGCATTCACAGAAGTTTTGAAGCAGACACAAACAGACTTGTATTATATCTTACTAGCTGTGTGAGGCTGGGAAATTTTCCTAAACCTGGTAACAATTAGTCCTCATCTGTAGAATAGTGAAAATAATGTCTAACCCAAGAGTGTGATAAAAATTAAATGAATGCATGCAACATGTATATGTCTGGGTCTGGCCTGAAAATGGTATCCAATAAGCAAATTCCTTACCCTGATATTTTTCCTCTCTGGATACTAAGCTTCTTAAGGAGGGGCACAGTGCCAAACTGAACCATGGATAAATGGAAGATAGATGGACTGAATGTCTAAGGAGGATATATTGTTTTATAGGCTGGATTTGGGTTTACCAAGACTTGCCATTTGAATATCTTTGAGGATCTGAATGAAATTTAAAATCCATGAAATTTTCACCAAGTTAAAGTCCATTCATGACACAATTCAAATATGAGGTGAATGAAAAAGAAGAACCAGACATGGACCCTGATATTTCACTAACACAGTGCAGTAGTGAGAAATTCAAGCTCTGACACCATGGTGTCTTATACTAGGGAAGATGTGGAGCAAATGCTGGAGGCAGATTCCTTCTTTTCATTTCTCTGCATGGGTAATGAAATCAGAAGTGAACATACCTCACTGATGATTTTAATCAAACTGTGCACCTGTAACTGCCAGGAAGAGGCAGCTCCCCTAAGCATCGAGCATGGATTCTATTTCAGTCACCCTCACTTGGCATGTCAAGGAAGGGATGGTCTTGCAGAAGTGAGGAAGCCAGATGCCCCAGACCTGCCATGTCTGTTTCACGTGAATGGGGAACACTTGAGGGGACCTGCTGATTACTTACACACACCTCAGTAAGTAGGAGCCTCCAGAGACAGATCTGAACAGCAGAAAAGACCTCTTTTCTAAGTGTTCCTTCCACTGTGATGCAAAATCTGGAGACCTATCATTAGAGAATTATTATAATTCATTTGTAATAACTCTAGAATTGTCCTGTTAAAATATTAATAAAACTGAGAAAGACCTTAAGTAGATAATTTACTTACTGATTTTTCATCTGTTTCTACCATTAGACTGTAAACTTTATGGGATTAGTAACTTCATCCGTGCAGTTTATTTGAGTGTGTGTTTCACTAAGTCCAGTAGCTTGCACAGAGGTTCTCAATGAAGGAGTGACCTAAAGTGGTTGTCACTTTGGAAAATAGAAAGTTGTTCCCTTAACAGACAGTGTAGAAAGGCAGAATCAAAACCTCTGTGTGAGGGGTAGGAGAAGGAAACTCAGAGAGTTAAAAGCAAACTCAGGTCTCACAGGAAATCAGTTGGTCAGGGAATCTAGGACTTAGGAATTAAATATATCCATGACCCTAAACAAAAAACCAAGGGGGGGGGGGGAATCAAATAGTGGTAGAGATGTGGGAGAGGCAAAGAGAAAAGAAAAACAAGATATATTTATATCGTTCAAGGCAAAGCATGGCTGAGACCTTACCGTGGAGCTTGGGCACTCCAGCACTGTGGTAGATCCAAAACAGAAACTACCAAGGGAATAGACTAACAGGCCAGGGATCCAGTCACTATTTCCAAAATAGATGGTACTAATAGGTAGTCAGAAAAGAAGTCAGAAACCAGGAATCAGAAGGGACATTAAAGTCCTAAGTGAAATCAGCTATAACTCTGACTTGAGGGTAGATCACCATGTTATGGGTTCAAGCCCTTTCATTCGCTGTGCAGAAGCCAGACTAGTGCTAAGTTCAAAGTTGCCTGACAATCCACCCCCCTCTCCCCCATTAACTTGTAAAGAAGCACAAAGCCTGGTTTATGACCACCTGGCTGGGCACTTCCCCTCCCCCTCTTCCTCCCATGCAGAGAGCACCACAGGAATCCTCACCTCCTGGGAAGGAAGGCCCTTCCCACCCAGGATGCCTTCCCACCTAGTGCCTGCTCCAGGGCTGGCCCAACACTCTCCCCACTTGCTTCCTTTCCTTTGTGGTTAATCAAGGCCTGCTGAATGGAAAACAAAGAAAGAACTTCCAAACTAACGAACATTAAATACAGTCTGAGTATTAGGATTTTGTTTTCTTTATCACAGTGACTCCAGGGGCAGAAACATCAAACTCTGGGGCAGGCTTCCATCCATGGTAGCCTGGTTCAGGGTAGCGTTCATTTGCATGCTGCAAATCACACCAGCCCTGGGGTCTGCCACCATATGCTACCACTCCATCAGTTAAGTGTTTGTTGAGCAACTACATGAGGTTGAGCCCTGTAGAGGGGTGATATGGGCTGAATTGTGTCTCCCCCGCCCCCAAACTCAAACGTTGAAGTCCTAACTAACCCCTTGGATCTCAGAAATATGCCTGTATTTGAAGATAGGGCCTTTGAAAAGGTAATTTAGTTAAAATGAGGTCAATAGGGTAAGCTCTAACCCAATATGACTGCTGATCTTAAAGAAGAGATTAGGACACAGACACATGTGGAGGAAAGACCATGTGAGGACAGAGGGAGAAGATGACTGTCTACAAGCCAAGGACAGAGGCCTCAAAAGAGACCAACCCTGCTGACACCTGGATCTCAGACTTCCAGCCTCCAGTGAAAAACTAAATTTCTGTTGTTGAAGTCCCCAGTCTGTGGTATTTTGTTATGGTAGCCCCTAGCAAACTAAGATGAGGTGCAACAAGAAATACCAGAATAATGACTTGTTGAGGTTTGATTTCCTATTAAAATTCATTACTATTAATAATTCAGGCTGTATGCAGTCCAAGAGAGCTGAGGGGAGGACAGGTGGGAGAGTGTGACTTCTCAGAAAGCTCTTCAGTATTTCATAGCACAAGGCCTACATCAATCATTTTGTCTGAATAAGAAAAAAGCACCATCTCATCCAACAATGAGAAATATATTTCTCATGTCTGGGAGCAGACTTCTTGCTCTGAATGCAGGCTGGCTTCCTCAGTCTCTCTCAAGCTCCTCAAAGGGTCCTACATCTACATCTCAAATGATAAAATATGGCAGTTATTGGACACAAAATAAATATATAATAAGTAAATAAATAAATAAATCAAACAGATTTAAAGCCATCTTCCTAGTTGGTCCTCAAACATTACTTATTTCACTAAGCAGTCAAGGACAAATTTAACTCCATGTTCTCTCACAATTTAATCCAGGTAAAAATGTGACTTCTATACTCTATGTGAAAGCCGGCAGGTACTTTTGATTAAGAAACCTAAAGGAAGTATTTTAGGTAGCTACGCGATACCGATTCCCTTATGGGTAACTTCTTTTTTCTTTTTAATAATGTCCTTTTCAGAGTTTGGGTTTAACATATCTGCTCCTTCAAACAAGCAGCTGCTAGCTGTGTGCTTGAGATGCCATGACAACAACCCACATGTTGACTAAAGGGAGTGAAGAAATATATGCAAAGTTGGATTGTGGCTAAACCGTTGGTCCTGATTCATTTACTCTAATGATTCACATTGAGACTTCTATAATAATCACAGTGCTAGGTAGGCACTTCGGACACAGCAAGACAGCCATGACCACCACCTGCAGAGAGTGATAGTCTACATACAGCATGGTTTCCCAACCTCAGCTCTATTGACATTTTGGGGCAGATAATTCTCTGTTGTGGAGGGCTGCCCTGCACACTGTAGAATATTTAGCAGCATCCCTGGCCTCTACCAACTAGACTCCTGCAGCATCTTTTCCCCCAGTTATGACAACCAGAAATATCTCTAGACATTTCTAAATGTCCTGGGGAATGAGAAAACAAAATTGCCACCACTTGAGAACCCTTGGTCTAATGAATCAGGTAATTTCTTTTTATTTTTAAGAGAGTGTCACTCTGTCCCCTAGGATAGAGTGCAGTGGCATGATCATAGCTCACAGCAACCTCAAACTCCTGGACTCAAGTGATCCTCCTGCTCAGGGACTACATGGGTAGCAGGCACATGCTACCATACCCAGATAATTTTTGTAGAAATGGGGTCTCATTCCTGCTCAGGATGGTCTTGGACTCCTGGCCTCAAATGATCCTCCTGCCTCAGCTTCCCACAGTGCTAGGATTACAGGTATGAACCATCCAGCCCAGCCCAGACAGATAATTTTAAAAACATTTAAAATACAGTAAGATAAGTGCTATGATCCAGATATAACTAACGCACATTGACTGATAGGAAGTTGTGTCACCAAAAAAAAAAAAAAAAAAGTTATTTTCCCAAATGGAGAGATGTAAAATAAAGACAACAACTATTTGTTGGGTGTCTACTGTGTGCCAAACACTTGACTTGATTGTTTATTTAGTTTTTACAATATACTCATATGTTAAACACTTTACAGTATGCTCAAAGACACAAATAATCTTGTTCAAAGTTCAAAAAGTGAAGGAGGAACCCGGGATCTAATTCAGGGTCTAAACCCAAATCCAGCTCATTTAGAAATCATGGAGAAATTTTAAGAAAGAAAAACCTTTACTACATGAGAGCTAAAGTAGCTTATAGCTTTAAAAACACTTCTCTAAACATGGACCTTGCATAGGGGTTTGTAATACTAAGTAAATGCGTCATTGAAATAATTTAAATTGGAGACTGGTTTAAAGCAATGAGCAGAGGTTCTACTGCAGAGGCTCTGGGATTCCATAGCATCCATTCTACAGTCATGGGAGTCCACGGATTGGCCTGGTGTCCAGGAGTCCTCAAATATCCACCTGCCAGTTAATTACCATCCACAGATCCAATCATCTCACATCTGCATGAGTCTGTTGCATAAGTAGGGGGATAATACCTTCCAATTTCATTCTACTGTCTCAGCATAATTAATAATAATGCCTCCTCTCACTTTCAAAATTGCCCCAATTTGGATGATCACCTTATTAATAGTTTTATGATCACCTTAATACTAGTTCAATTAAGTCTTGACCTGAAAAATTATTAGACCAGCTATTTTATGTCATTTTATATTATCAGGTTCACCTTGTGAAAAATCCAATACATTATTTAATCATTATCTCTAATACATACACATATGTTACTTCACTCACCTGCATAAAGCCTCCAGTGCCAGCCTATCATCTAGAAGATATGTCCAAGAAGGTTCCTGGCCAATTTGACCTCAGGTTGCCTCTCCTACCCATCTCCCACCCCTGTTCCTCAAACAGACCATGCTTTCGTGTCTCAAGGCTTTTCCACACAGCATTCTCACTGTTTATGTTCCCTCCAACATTTTGTTCAATAACACTGACCACTGTGTTAGAACCTGCCATGCCCCCTGTTCACTCCTCACCTGCTTAGTGAAAGTCTCAGTCAAATGTTATCTTCTCTTTAAAGAACCCCTGATTTCCTCAGACATTAGTTGTTCCCGTGTGTGGGCACGTCTGTGTGCACATGTGTGTGAGCGCATGTGCACGCACTGCACTTTGTACAGTCTTCTATTATGGTTCTTCTCATCCTACAATTGCAGGTGCCATTGTCTGTGCTATTCATATTACCACAATGTCATCATTACCTTTGTATCAATAATGACTTCCCCATCTGGTACTTAGTTGATATTTGGTGCATATTTGCTGACGACCAGGGGTGACAGTTAAAATCAGAATTGGCCACATTCTGGAAAATAAATAGTCATTTAGTGAGTGCCTGCTTATATGGCAGGCATATGGATTTTGCTACGTAATGATGGGGTTCAGGACATGCTACCCCAAAATACAACACCTTGGCACTGGAGAAAATACCAGAAGCAGGAAGGTCACTCTCACCTTTTTCTTGCCCTTCTCCCCTGAAGCAGGTCATAAGACCCACATTTGAGAGATGCCTTCCCTATAGCCGAAGGAAAAGAACAGTCTTTTCTTTGAAAACACAGGAACATAGAGAACAATCTGAACAAATAGGGCTTGCTTAGTTTCCTCCAGTTTATTACCATTAAATCACACCCCTTTTGTCCAAGCATACTTCTCCACACCTATCCACGTCTTCATCAAACCTAGCATTAAAAAATACATAGGTTTACCTATTTCACTGTGTATTCATCTCCTTATGAAAGGTCTTGTGCCATGTAAAACTTACAATAAATAAATGTGTAGGTTCTTCTTCTTAGTCTGTATTTTGTTACAGGGGCCTCAGCCAAGAACCTAGCAATGGGTGAGAAAAGATTTTTCTTTTCCTTGTGAATAACACACACAAGTAGGGACTGTGTGGTATAGTGGAAGGCCAGAATATCTGTAGCTGATTTCCAATTCTGCTTCTTTGTCTTTCTGTGAGGCCAGGCAAGCCACTGAACTACATTAGATTCCAGCTTTATCTCTAAAGTAAGGTGTTAGAACTAGATAACTTTTAAGATTTTTCTTTTCCCTAAATTATAAGTCATCCTTGTTCACAGTACTGCACCAAAATTTTCTGCCTAGTTGTCAATGAATCAGTATCAACTTGGCCTTATTATGGTCATTTTTTTTCCTCAATATTTTAAAAATACTCAAAATTACACAATAATGAACATCCTTATATGTGAAACATTTTGAACAATACTAGTGAATAAAGTAAAAAGTAACAGTGCCCCCCAACACACACACAGCAATTCTTGCACTGAAATCACTGGTAAGAATATTTTGCTAGGTGGTTGCACAGATCTTTTTCTATACACGTATGTACACATGTATGTACACATATACACACACAACACACACTGAAACACATAAATATACAATATGTTTCCACTGAAATGGGATAACATTTCTGCATTTCATTCTCACACTTCTTCTTTCACTCAGCAATAGAGCATTACATTTTCTATAACTTTGTGATACTCCCTAATTGGAGTGAAATATCATTTATTTAAGTGTCTCCCTATATTTTAGCATCATTGCTGCCAAATTAGTCTTCTATTGCTGTTGTAAAAAACACACATTTATTATCTTACAGTTCTGTGAGTTGGAAATCCACCACAGGTCTTACAGTGCTGAAATCAAGGTGTTGCCAGGGCTGCGCGCCTTTCGGAAGCTCTAGAGGGGAATGTGTTTCCTTGCATTTTCCCGCTTCTAGAAGCTGCCCACTGTCTTGGCGTATATCCTCCTCTCTCTTCAAAGCTAGCAATGTAGCTTTTCTCTGGCTTGGCTTCTATAGCTACATTTCTCTCTGAGTCCAGCTAGGAAAGATTCTCCACTTTTAAAGACTCAAGTGATTAGAGCAGGTCCAGTTGATAATCTCAGATACTCTCTTAATCTCAAGGTCTTTAACCTTAAGTGCATCTGTACAGTTCCTTTTGTCATACAAGGTAACATATTCACAGGTTCCAGGGACGAGTGCATGGGTATCATTGGAGAGCCATTTTCTGCTCACTGTAGTTTCAATAGTTCACATGGACAAATAATGAGGCAGTGAACACCCTTATATGTATATTCTTGCATGCTCGGGTGAGCATGTCTGTAGAAGAGATTCCTAGAAGTGGATTACTAGGTCAAAGAATATTCCTATTCCTCAACTTTCAAAAAATACAGAGAAATTGATCTTTTTTAAAAGTCCCCACCTTATTGGCAAATGTCCTTCCTAAATTTGTAGATATTTGAAAATGGTGTGGGAGAAATATATCCTTTGTGATGAAACAATCTAAAATGGTTTAAAATCCTAGCTCCCTAGAGCTTGTACAGTTATGAAAGGATAAGCATAAAATAGTGGGATTACCTACAAAGGCACTGCTCACCTCTCTTTAAAAGCTTGATGAAGGGAGTTGTAGGAAAAATAAAATGCTTTATACAGTGGAAATAAACTTTATGAGCTTGTTTTTCAAAGTATTGCTCTGAACTGACTAAACCGATAGCTCTAGACATAGGTTCAAGAAGAGTGTACTACAATTCCCTGGAGCACAGTCTCCCAGCTGACCTGGCAGCCTCAGACTTTATCGGTTCTGCTACCATCATTCCCCATTCCCGCCCACAGTCTAGTGTTGCCAAATATATTTTTTTTCCTATTTTCTTTTTTTTTTTATTTTGCTAAATCTAGCAGATCTATCACCCAGTCATAAATTCAAAACAGGCTGCTAAAAAGAGTTAGAGATATTTAGAATATGCCCCTAAATTTGGAATTTGGTGTCATAAAAGAAAAATCTGACATCTCCTAGAACATTTGTATCATGTAAATGCCTTAAGAACACATTTGTGCGCAAGATAGATCAATTGGGCTAATCAGATACTCTTCAAAGCCCTTTTTGTTTAGGTTTACTTTTTGTACTCACATTGGCCTGCTTTCTAAATTGAAACAAAAATGGTTAAAAAAATAGACTCTGTGTTATAGTGCTATAAATTCTCCAAATGCAGCACATTCATATGAAAATATATAGAGAGAAGATTATCTGATGGGGATTAGCTTTATAATGTGAGACAATTCCTGTCCTCTATGTGTACCCTATGACTAGTAATAATTTAAAACCCAACTAGCTAAACTATGTACAGCATTTCACAGTCTATGAAGTACTTTTCAATGCTTTATTTCATTTTAATTCTTGAAACAACCCATAACCTGGGTAGTATTTTATAATCTCTCTTTGCAGATGCTTAAGGTCCAAAAACAGTAAAGATCATGCAGACGGGATGGTGAGATTCAGAACTTAAATGCAAATATATGCGAGCACAGCCTCTGACATTGATATGGCCTCTGAGGTTCAATCAAATTCCAAATTGATATTGTGCAATATCTGCCACAGGAATATGATTTGCTATGAATGTGTCAAGCCTTCAGAAGTCACTTTTGCATGCATTTATTTGGTAACGTGGATTTCCAAATTATAATGATAATAGTCTGAGAAAATTGATAAATATCTTGGAACTCAACTGCTAAAAGTCACATCTAAACACAATTCCATCTCAAATTAACAAGTTGCTATGAAGCTCAATAGAGCAGATGCTACTATTGCTGATATCCTACTCAGTTGAATCATGAAAAAAACTCACTGGGAAGAAGAGAAAATAATTCCCACCAGTTGAAAGAGCTGACTGGTATTGAATATTTATCACTTTAAAAAAAAACTATATCATTCCAACATCCCAAAACTTTTTTTCACACTATCCAGGTGGGATATGAAAGTTTAAAAAATCCAGTTAATCACACTGCTGGTTCTTACCAAGCATAAAGCTATTTATAAACAGCTGAATGCTCAACCAACTTTTCAATTTGCATCTAGATATTGGTCATACTGTGGTTGCTGGCAAAAAAAGAAGCTAATAAAGTTTTAAAAATTTCAAGATAATAATAACTGCTACCATTAAATGAGTGTCTGCTACGTGGTCCAGTTGACTTACATGGGTTACCTCTCACTCCACAATAACACTGAACCAAGGTACTTTCAGCTCCTTTTTACTGATGCATAAATGGAGCTTCACCTAAACAGGGATGAATTTCTCCAAAACACTACATTGGATACTCCAGCACAGCAGTACACAGAACAGAAGGGAAGAACAATGTGACAATGAAGTGGTTCTCTTACCTTTTTTGGTTTTCCATGCAACATACCTGAGGGATTTCTCACATCCTACCAGCAGCGGTGGACGAAGACTGAAAGTGTAACTAGCTCTATGAACAAATTTTAATGACCCCTGTATGTGTTTTACAATCCTCTCCTTCTCATGTTTTAGATGCTCAGGCCAGTAGGGCTTGATGACCAGAAACCTGCAACTTTTAACTAAGGACTCTACATTTTTTGAGTTGTTTCTCAGAAATGGTGAAATTTCTGTAAGACAAAGGCCCCTGGGCAGACTTCCTGACCCAAAGACTCACCATCCCTCACTAACCTGACCCAATGCACATAGCCCTTCCTTAATTTCAACACAATTTTCCCCAATGCACACAGCCTATCCTTAAAAAGCCTGTGCTCTCTGTTAGTCAGGGAGACAGATTTGAGGCTGCATCCTGGTTCTTAGGTTCTTCCAACTTAAGTCTTTCATATTAAAAATTCCTTTCTTTCTTGACAATTCTTATTGTCTCAGTAATTCACTTTCTGTAAGGTGAGTAATCAGACCTAGGCTAGACCCTTTGTGGGTTCCGTAACAAAGGGACAATGAAGGTGAGCTGAAGAAGTGTTTTGGGAAGGCTGATCCAACAGCAGGTGGATCCACCACCGCCACCAGGGTTGAGAGCCTTTCACTAAATAACCATTTGAGGGCCTTCATTGGCTAGATTTGCAAATCTTTAAAGGGGATCAGTAGGACACCAGGCCTTAAATTCAGCTCCAAAAGAAGTTCTCAAACATGTTGTGAAATACGTCACACCACACAAACATGCACACTCACACACATACACCACCACTATACATCACACCTTTTTTAGAAAATATTTTCAGAACAAATGTGAAAGCACTGATAGTTATAGACAAAAGACACCTGTTTAACTTGATTTAACCCTCCTTTTCCAATTTCTACTGGGCTGCAGAAATATTTTTCTCTTTTAATATCCACTAAAATCTTTAGGAACTGATTCCCAGAGACACACACTGGGAGCCCATCCATTGCTGTCTGTGACCTTTCTAACTTAAGTGTTCCATTGCCTAAGTATAGAGCCAGAACCACAGAGGTCCTTGGGCCTTCCCTATAATGCAGTCTTCCTGATAAGGGGATATTTGTTGGGGATGTTAAGTTCTCTGTGCAAGAAATGCCACAACCTAATCTTGTCACCTTTGAGATCAGTGAGGTAAGTGACAGCAATTCTGAGTTCCCTGGCAGTTTAATTAGAGGAAGTGAAACACAATTATAGGACATTAGTGCAAGCCTGGTGCAAAAGAACAGCAGGCCCTGAGGGGCGGGCATAACAGCAGACCACAGGGGGAAAAATGCACTCTTCTCCTCTGACAATTTCATGGAAAGTCTTAATTACAATGCTACTGTAGGGGGAAATGCCATTACAAACACAGTCTGATTGCAGAAATCGTTTCATCTAAAAACTAATTAAACCATTATTTCCTCTCAGATTACAATGGTAAATGTAGGGTTTTCATTTATGAAAACAGTTATACAATCTTATGTTCCTTATATTTAGAGAGCATCTTTTTTTTCCCCGAGTATCTACAGGCCAAAATGATTTTAGGAATTAGAAATGTTATGAAAAAGGTAATAGAGACTTTTCTTTCAAAAAACACTATCATGATGTAGACAACAGCTACAATGAAATGATTTTGCTAATATGTGAAAATCTAATGAGCTTATATGTACCAGCTCCATCATTCTGATGAGCACATTTTAAAAAATCATGTAAAAACTAATTTTAAAAGAAACTATTACAAAACTTGACAAATATTTTGCAACCATTAAAATATAAGCTTTAAGAGGGCAAGGGGTTCTGCTTTATTCAGGGCTGTGTTGTCAGCACATAAACAGTGGGCGCTTACTACCTATTTGTTGATGGAAAGAAAGCTGCTGCCCAAGTGGCTTTGAAGTGGCCTCTTGAATTTCATGTTAGAAACAAATGGATATTTGAATAGATTGGTATTGCATAGGTTTTCGTTGAACTATTTTATGTATGTAGATAGAACAGAATATTAATTTTTGAACAAAATGGTACAGATGGCAAGAACAACCCAATATGGATGTCATTTCCAATTACAGGGGAATGGGAAGAGGCAAAAGGCCATGCATGTAGATAAAAAGAAAGAAGTGATGCTACAAGGGGAGCTAAACCCCACAGATGACTTTGGATTTCAGTGTGTTAGAAACATGCTTAAACCAACGCCCCTAAATGAACTGTTACTATCCCACTTAATGCCATCAGTGATCATGAACCCCGATTTCTTTCCCTGATCTCCCCTCCAGAGCCCAGCTCTATAATCAAGGGAATCTTTCACTTGGTTGAAAAAGATGAATCACTTTCTACTTTAAGAAAAGGCTGATAGACTAAAATCTGTGCAGATGAAGCAGAGGTGATTATAAAAGTCTTATTTGCTTAACAAAAGGATTCTCTGAAGGCTTATTTTAACCAGTGAGCTCCTCTAATGACTTGCAGTGTTTATTTACAGATCATCAATTACATGGGGTGAGGGGAGGAAAGTGTGGGGAATGTCAGAGGGAAGATACAGTGTTCTTAAATCCAGGAAATCATTAGGAGCCACGGACAAGTGAGGATCAATCAGATAACAAAATATTTGTTTCTATCAAATAATAATACAGAAGTCCACGGGAAACTTAATTTTAGAATACAAAAGCTGAATTTACACCTGTAGTTTTAGGCACAACTAAAAGAAGGCAAAGAGCTTTTGTTTAATATTTTCAGACTTCACCATCTCTTTTTTTGTAAAACTGATTTTAAAAACGAAAAAGAGAAAGAAAAGAGAAGAGAGCATTGTGTCATAGAAGCTTTAATTTAAAAATTGACCCTTTGTATTGAACTCTGAAGTGATCAGGTAGATGCACTTTATAAAACACGCCATCAAAAGGTTTTTTTTTTTTTTTTTCCCCAAAGCCTTTTCTCTCAGAGAGTCATAGGCAAAACAGCAAGACAGGAGAACAGTTATTTTTAGCAATCTTCGTGGTACTGCTTTCTCCTGAGGCAAAACTTAAATCAGATAAGGGTCTCCGAGGACCTGAAAGGAAGGAAACCACCCACTTACTGTATTCAACTCAATCCTCCCCACACAAACTCGGTTTTAGAAACAGAACCAGAAAACATGTTAGGGAATATTTAAGGATGACACACTGCAGTAAACGCTAGGAACCACATTTCAACAACTGTTAGAGGCTATTACCACTCTCGTTGCATGCAAGAAAATTAGCTGTAATTGGGTAAGCGACACAAGTGTAGCACAGGAATGGGAATTGAGCAGACAGTTAATTAATGGTGTTGGGAGAAGGGAAATGGGATTAATGAATGGTTGATATAAATTCCATTTTGCTACTGGGTTAATCACTGGTCTCATGAAAATTTATTTCCTGGCTAAGATTTATGACAGGGTTTTGAAATATTTTATTCTATTCTGAATAATTTCTAACTTTCATTATAATTTCCAGAATCATCCTAGCCGCATAATTTATTGGTGTGTATAGCTACTACCCATATGCACACGCCCTCATAGGACTGTGGCAGGACTCAAATCTAAGTACAGAAACCCTCACACAAATGGGGGAGGATAACTTTGATTTGATATATTGTTTATGTAATTTGGGTCTCACCAATGATTCAATAACGGGTGATGAATTCTGTGTCTAAAGAGCAAAGCCCAATCTCAAGTGCTGTTTCAGCCACTGGAGAATTTACTGAGCCCAGCCGTATTTGCGAGCGCTAGTAAAAGCATGTGGCATGCTTGAGATTCCTGAGACCCTTTGACTATTCCATTTAATTCTTATGCTTAGCACTATCATGAAACTACTCTTAGTTATTTAGTTATTTTTGCTTTGCTTATCTTATGATATTTCAACTGTGTTAAATCGAAGTAACTCTAGAGTCAAGAAATAGCATCAATTTTTTTTTTCTTTTTAATGTTTTTTAAAAGCATTTACCAAGAAATAAAACATTCATTTGTTTGTTTTTCATCATATCTAAACTCTTTTCTTGTACTGACATTATTTATATCAAAATGTATCTTGCAGTAATTTTAACCAAAATAATTATTTAGCATATATCTTTTTTTAAAAAAAAGTTTCTAAAAAAAACATATCTTGGTGATTTACTTAATATAGATTAGACCAGCTGTGATTTTACTGTGAATTTTTTTTAGGAGACAGGGTCTTCTGATGTTGCCCAGGCTGGAATGCAGTGGTGCAATGGTTATTTGCAGATGAGATCATAGTGCACTGTAGCCCCAAACTCTGGGCTCAAGCAATCCTTCTGTCTCAGCCTCCTGGGCAGGGGACTACCGGCATGCACCAACGCACATGGCGTGTGATGTTTATTTTTAATAATAAAATGGAACTAGAACACACTGATAATAAGAAAACACGTTGACAAAATTTATAAAAACTGGTGTTTATGGGTAAGACACACAGAGAAAGATTAAATGTTCAACTCTAACAGATAAAAGTGGAGCTGATATATTTTGGTTGCAAAAAGATTCTTGGCTTTACAGAGAATCTTTTAAAAATCTGAGTTCCCTTTTAAATATTATTAGATTAACTGTTTGCATGCATTAAGAAGTAAAGATATATAATCTCTAGTACTTTCAGCATCTAAAATGACAAATAAGTTTTGCACAGTTCCTTTATTTAAGCCCTGTATGAAGTGAAATAATTGTTATTGGTGTTATTACTGTCCTTTTACAGATGAGGAGACAGATTCAAGGAGTTTGAGTGATTTCCTTAGGTGTATAAGGGTAAATACAAATCAAAAAGAAAAAAAAATTAGTTCTCTCTATTGAAAATAAGAGTCCCTCTCACCCTTTTTCTTAGAGCATTCAAGTCAGAAAACATGTAATTGCAAATTATTTTTCTGTTTCTTTGAAATGTATGTAAATCTTTCTGAAAGCTAAATAAGCCTCTTGGCAGCTTTGCAACCCAGGAGTTTCTTAAGGACCTGGGAGCTCTCTCTTTGAAATGTAATTATCAGCGTCCTTATCAACCAGTTCTGTGGGAGGGTAGGAGCCTAACTTCAGCTGGCTCCCCTCTCCAAGTTGCAAGACTACCTCATGTCATAAAGATATGAGTTTATTTTTCCTTGGGATAAAGCCAATTAGCTAAAACAGATGGTCACCCCAATTACCAAGTGAATTTAGGATGAACTATGTGTGACAAATGGTGCTGTCAAGTCCTTTTACTGGAGGACTTGTTATTGTTTATCTTGAGAACATGTATGGAATGAGTTGCATCTGCTTGGCTTTTTAAAAGGGTACGATTTCTTTTTGTCTTTGCATCTTTCAGTGGATTGTGATGCACATCACATTCTGGTTTAATGCTAATTAAACAGTACTAAACAATAATAAAACAGTATTCTTTCTCTTCTACCTTTATAGAGAAAGTTTTTGGAGTGAGAGGAGATTTTGTTTTCAATTATATTTCCCCGACAGGTGACACATAAAATGAACATCAGAGAGGAGACTCAGGCCAGGCCTCCAGAATCCATCTCTCGTATCCTCCTGTATATCATAGCTACTAATCCTGGCGTTTCCTTCTAGTTGTGCCAGCGTCATGTCATTATTTTAAAAATGTCCCTCTAGGAACTGGTACCTTGTGTCGCCCAAAGGAAAGTCAAACTATTAATGTGTGGTCTTGGAAATAAGAATAAATCATTTCAGAAACTGCATCTGGTTACGAGCATTTGTTTTAACCATACTCCTCAGAAGCACCTTCACTTTATGAAGCAAGAATTACACCATTTGTAGACACACATTCAGAACCCAGTGAGCCCCGATCCCTTGTGCATCCATCCATACTGAGTAAAGACCCAGTATAATGGGGACAGCCCAAACTAGGAACAAGTGGAGTTACGGTTGTTGTTACTATATTTTTAATAGCTTATTTATTACTAGGAAGAAATGCATTTGTATTTCTTCACAGGGACTCTCAGATAATTCTTGTGATTTACTGAGAAGTTCTGGATATTTGTCCCATTTTGGGTAATAAGGACTCATTACCTCTTCAGGTTGATGTTCCATCTGCTAGAAAGTCAATTTGGAGCCCACACAAATTAGTATTACACAGTTCTTAAGGGGAGAACAAAATAAAGGGCTTGGAGGCAATGAAGACCTGCTGGGCACAGAAGCTAAGGGCTTTATTCATATACCTGTGCGCACCATCCGTTCTCAGGTGTAAACAAGCTTTGGCAAATCAGCTACAAAAATCACTATAAGTAGTTCAATAATTAATAACTTAGATACTAATTAATAACCAATAGCAAGTATCAATAGAGCATTAATAAGTCCTAGTAGCATATTTAAGCTAGCGACTCAGAAAGACAGACTTCAGGTTATGCATAGATCCCCACGAGAAATCCCATCAGAAAGGAAGTAAGTGAGGATGTCATTATTGTGGATGCACTTTTAACTTTGTTTTTTAAAGTAAAGCATTTGCAAGCCTCATCCCTCTAATTCACTTGTTCTCCTGCTCTTCAGAAGTAGTTTTTAAGCAGGGCCACGTATGCAAGTGTACCCCTAAGCATACACAGAGGCTGATCATAGAGTATACTGTCAGGATAGTTTTAAGGGAACAATCGCCAGATCCTCAAACTCCCCGTAAGAATTGTTACCTAAAATTAGTCTGAGATACTCCTGTGGTTGAAGTTCTCCTTTTTCACTTTCACTTTCACTTTTACCAGCCTCCTATTTTACTAAAGAAGGCACAATTCTCACCTATCCTGCATCTTACTAAAGTAGATTGTTCTGAGGTGTAAGAAACTCTGGGGTGCTGTCAAAAGGGACAATTAGACAATTATTTTAATCAAAGTGCCATAATTGCCACCTCCATCTCTCTATAACATATATTTTCAAGAAATATGATTTGTTTCATAATTATTCATCAAAAGCTTTATTATTTGTTGTTTTGATCAGATGTGTATTACTTATTGTAATAATAGTCCAATCCAAAATGAGCTTTTTAGCATGTATAACCCTCAGGTTCACCAGAAAATAAAATTCAGTATCATTTTAAATATTTTATCTCACTACCTTCTCCAATAGCTTCAAAAACATCAAATACATAGGAATAAATTTAATGAAAAACAATTAAGACCATTACATTAAAAACTATAAAAAGAGAAATTAAAGATGTAAGTAAATGGAGAAATATATAATGGTCATAGATAAAAAGATTCAATCTCATTGTCAGTTCTCCCCAAATTGATTTATAGATTGAATGAAATCCCAATCTAAATCACAGTGGCTTGTGTGTGTATTTGTGTGTGTGTGGTAGAAACTGACAATCTGATTCTATATTTATATGGAAATACAAGGATATAGAAGAGCCAAGATAATCTTGAAGAATAATAAAGTGGGAAGATGAACTCTACCAGATTTCACAACCCATTATAAAGATATAGTAATTAAGATAGTATATTATTGGCATAAATATAGACAAAAATGTCAATAAACAAAGTAGAGTCCAAAACTCGACTTATACACATAGGGTCATTTTAATTTTAAAAATGACATCAATGTAATTCAATACAGAAATTTTTTTTAAATAAGTGATCTTAGAGTAACTGAAGGGTAAACAAATAGTCAATAAAAAATTTTAAATCTAAAAATATATTGTTTTAGTATCATGTTCTGTGATAAGATAGAATGGAAATCCCAATCCAAAGAGGAAAAAGAATGAAGCAACATTTGAAAATGTTATAAAAGAATCAATTCATTTATTTTAATGATGATGGTGATATTTCTATTCCATCAGATATATTTCAAAAGAATGATGTAAGAGTTTTATTTTATAATGTCAACATATGCACAATACTAGTAAGTGTATCCTTTGCAACTGATTAAACTTAGGATGAAACATTTTCAATATCTACTTAAAGATGTGCAAGGAAACACATACTTTTTCCAAAATTTTTTAAGGGATGCACAAGCTAAACAAAAAAGTAGAGTATTACTGATATGGTCCTCATTCACACATCCATTTAACAAAAATATTTTGGCTATCTATTACATATCAGACATTCTGCAAGGCTAATATACTAGCAAGCAGTAGTTAATGGCTACTGAAGGCTTACTATGTACCAGGCACTGTCCTAGGGACTTTGTAAGCATTAACTGAATATTTTCTCTCATTAACCCTATGAATAGGTACTCATAGTATCCTTACTTTGTGGATGATCAAACTAAGGCACAGGAAGGTTATGAATGTTGCCTCAGTTCCCAAAGCTAAGGAATGAACAAGAAGGACACAGTTTGTGCTCCCACAGAGCCTACCTTCATGAAAACCAGGGATTAGGATTATTTATCTTCGGGTGTCAAGTGCAAAGATAAACTTCACTCTGCCCTCCCATGTCTTAAGAGTTAACTGTGTTAACTTTTCAATGGGAAAATCAGCTTTAGAGATGGTATCTCTTGGCACAGTCCTGCGTCAGGCAGTAGCTGCTGATAGTCTGTGAAGTAAGTGTTTGATGGCATCACCCGTATGAACTGAATAGGTTATGAAGAATTTGTTCAAGACTTGTAACTAGGAATCCTTGGCCCTTTTATTGTTAGTGATTGAGTGCCAAATAGGTGGATTGGACCAGCAGATCATACTGGCTCTTCTGTCTTCAGTACGCAGGCATCAAAAAGTAAGAAGACGCCAAGATCCTCTTTTGTCTTATGTTCTGCCACCACATCTCTGGTTACACTTGGAATCAGGGAGGAAGGAAGAAGCATTGGCTCCATTCATCTGTCAATTGGGTCCTGTTTACAGAAGCATCTGCTTTGTGCCCACCTCTATAATAGGCACAGTACAAGGATAAGGATTTAAGACTTCCTGCCCTTCTGAGGATGCACAAAGAGAGGGGTCACTATGAAGATAAGTACCAAACACAGATCATAAGATTGTTGAAATATATCTACAGATCATCATGCAACCTTATTCTACCCTTTTCTTCCCCTTTTTCAATATTTCTTTCCTTTCTTGCCAAAAATGAACTATTTAAAATGCCTCTTGGCAAGGCAACTTAAAGATGAAACTTCAGGGATCTGTGGTTAACTAACCTTTTACTTTGTTAGATTCTGAGCACTCCCCAAGGGGTGCGTGCGCATGTCTTCTGGCTTGTGCTTGGTTATGGGTGGTCAGCCTGCCCGAAGTTAACACTCCTAGCTAACTTTCATCACTCCCACCTTCCAGTGATCTCAATTCAGCCCATAAATATCAAATACCTCATGTGACTTCTTGCTACGTGTCAAGCTATTTGAAGATATCCAAAGCACTTGTTTGGTTTATTTAATCTTGATACCAAAAAAGTATTTCGATGCAACTATACAGAAGTACCTGGCATCTGAGTGTTCTTAATCTAGTTAGGGAGACAGTAAAAATGTCCAGAAAGAGATTTCCTAATACGGATGACAGATAAGTGTTGAATGAAGGGTGCGGACAGAAACGCTTGGAGATTCCCTGGATGATGAGATCAGTGATGGGTGCAGTGATCCAAGCAGGCTTCATTGAAGATGTGGAATGTAGCCAGGCACATTTCAATTAATGTTTCCATTTCCCTCTCTATCCTTATTCTTTTCCCCCATGACAGACTTCCTTCTGTTCCCTCCCCTTCTCTAGAATCTCAAACCTGGTGTCTTCTCTCTATGCAGTTCACCCCTGCCTCTCCATCACCAGGACAGTGCCTGGCCCATCACGATTGCAAAACAAACATTCATTGCATGTGAATAGCTCTGGATGTTTGAGATGGAAGAAATCTTGAGGACCACTCATTTTATAACTGAGGTCCAGAGGGGCTAAGAGATTGTCCCAGAACCACACCACCTACAGGATTAACAGTTGGAAACAGCAGGCTGGAATCCCTGGTGACTCCAGGTAGAGTGATGTTTTCACCATCCTCCTGTTTATGTTCAAACCAAATACAGATTCCATTTTCTGTCCAGGAGTCACCTTTGTACCAACGTGAGACTAAATCCACTCACCTGGTTTTTGGCTTCTACAGTGAGCCAACTCCTTTTATCACTAACCAGTGGCCAAAGCTATTTTAAAGAAGAAAATCAGGCCCAGCAGGCATGTTCCCTATCTTATTGCTCTGCAGGCTGTTCTGCAGAGGGAGAAAAGCAAAATGAAACAAAAGCCAAAAAGGGCCAAACTATTACATAATTGACAGAACAGAGTTGCCAAGGATAAAGAGGGATCCAGCCGAGGACAGTGATTATTTTGAAGACTGAAATGGATGGGCAAAGAAAGGGAATCTTTGTTGAAAAAAAGGTGAACAATGTGACTGTCCTATTTACCCAGCATTAGAGACCATGGAAGGCAAATACTTTTTTGGGGTGTCATTAATTTTAACCTCTGGGCAGTAAAAATTTTTCTACCTAAGTGGAAATGCCAGTTTGATGTTCATTGAAAACAAGGTGTTTTTAATTATGCAAGTTCAAAAAAGAAAGAAAGAAAAATATGTCCAATGTAAAAAAAAAAAAAAAAAAAGGAAAGCTCATCATATATAAAGGAGCATCTTTGCTGATGATAATTTAGGCAGTTGGGTTCCTACAACTCAAGTGACAATAGGTTACTTGCCTGAGGCATGGCGATCACTGGAATATCAGTCAGGACTGTGTTTGGCAGCATGGAGCTGAAACCCAGCAAAAAGCAGCTTAAAAAGTATGAGGCTTATTTTTCTCACATAACAAGAAGTTGTTCAAAAGACTGATCATGGCTAGTGTAGAGGCTCAAGGAAGTCAATATCTCTACCAACCTCAGAATGGAGCTCTCGTCCTCATCATCACAAGGGAATTGCTGAGCCTCTAGACATTCTGTTCTGCCCATATTCCAGGAAATGGCGGGGTGGGGGGGGGAGGGGGGAAGAAGAGCAAAAAGAGCATGCAGACTTTTTATTAGAAAAACAATCTCTCTCCCAGAAGGATTCGGCTTATATCTCATCCTCCAGAACTATGCTATGTGGCTACTCTTAGCAGCAAGGGAGTCTGGAGAGTCAACTTTTCTTTTTGCTTTTTACCTGAGAACACTACCAATCTGAACAGTGTTATTCATAAGGACAAAAGAAAGAATGGAAGTGTAGTAGGCATATACAAGTGTCTGCTACAATTAGGAAGGTTGGTGGATTGCCAAATGACCCTAACTAATACAGAAATAGAATGGCCCCAAACAAATAGAGCATGACCTTTCTCACATGTAAAATGAGCCCTTTCTCTGTCCATATCAGTACCCTGCACATTGGGAGACAGACAAACATCAACCCTACCACTAAGTACCATGCCCTGTGTACTAAGGAAAGCATAAGACCACCATCAACAGGTAAGACTTGCTGAAGATTTAGATAGTCTAGAGTGGCCATCAAATCAATAGCTATCGAGGCACAGGGTAATAGAGAGGTTTAGAGGTGAAACACCTGAACCTCTCTGTCCATTTTCCCATCCACAGCAGCAATCCTTGACTCAGCACCCCTGACAGCTGACCATGTGGCATATAATTGAAGTACTCCAGTTAGTAACAGAGGCTATCTAGACCCTCACTGTCCAGAGCATGGGCCCAGACCGGCGGCATTGGCACCTGACTTTGAGAAACACTGACCTAGACCTTACCACTTCCAGAGAACAGCTCTGTTTATTATTAATAGAAAAGGTCTTATCATGCTGCCTTGGAAGTATATCTCCCTATTATTCTACCCATGACCAAGTTCAAATATTTGAACTACAGAAATGCTAGGCTCCCTAAGCCTTCTCTTCTCAAACTCCCCCCAAACCCTCTATCCCATTTGCTTTCACAATCCTCACCACACTGGTGATTGTGTTTGTGTTTTGTTGTACTTTTGCCCCCTTAAGATTCTGTCCCCAGGATTTCACACAACACTGCAGATGTACTCTGCTTGCAACAGTGAAAGGGGGACCATGTGACTTCTGGTCTTTTCTAGTTATGCTCCCAGTGGGTGAGTGGTTTAATCATAATGGCAATGAACAAAAAGGATTTTCAAATCAAGCACCATAATTATATCCTCCCCACTCCTCTTCGCTGTAAGGTACTCCCATCTTCACCTACCCCTTCCTCCTATATGTACCTCCCTTCTAGAATTCCATCCCCTGATAGCCTCCAGTCAAGGCATTTTTATTTCTGCCTGTTTGTTTCTTTCAGTGCAATGTTTGGGTAGGAATACTCCTAAAGTTAGCTTGTCACACTTAAAGAAATGTGAAGGACTCATTTGTTGAAGGTTAAGAAGAGGAAGTCCTGAAAGAGGCTGGGGTGTGAGTGTGAGTGGTTAACTGCTCCTACCAAACTCGCGGGGGCAGGAACTCCGGTGCTCTCGTTTACCCCCATTTACCCTGGTAACCAGCTCCCTCCTTTCTGAGTATTAAGATATCTCCTGAAACCTGGAGCACAGAGAGACTGTGTCAGTGAACACTGCATGTGAAATGAGATTCTTTCACGTTTAAGCAATTTCCTAAATTAGGCTCTTTTGGCAGCTGTATTAATTCAAGCCACTGAGATATTATTTAGTACCTTGCTGCTCCAGGGCACTAAATAATGTCACATTTGCAAAGCATAATGCCATTAGAGTTTACAAAGCACTTTCACCTAGGTTATCTCATTCCATCTTGGCAACAGCTCAGTGCAGAGGTAGAAATGGTGCATAACCATTGTTTTGTAATTATATGGATGCTCCTGTTATGAGCTCATGCAGTAAATATGTTAGAGTCAGAGTTAGGTCTAGAACATCTGTCTCCTAGCTATTTATTCAGAATTCTTCCCACTGTGGCATGAAAGAATAAAGAGCTTCAATTAAGGGATGTGTGATCTTTGATCATGTTGTAGACATTTGTTAATTTAAATTTATTCAATGCAAGTGGACACACAGCAGCCCAATACATTATAGGCTATGTTAGAAATGAGAAAACAGTCAAGATTCCAACCTGAGGATAAGCCCAGTATTTGACAAAGGAGAGCAATTTCATCACACCTATGCCAAACTACCACATATTGTCATGGTTGAATTTTGTTCCTTATTGCTTAAAAATTAACCACCCCCTACAAATACTTATTTTGCTATTTATCAGGGACTTAAAGATCTAAATGGAGAATGATGAGAAATGGTAATGATTGATCACCAAGATAACTCTTGCCATGATAAAGATGCTCTAGGACTTGTGCATTTTGGTAGAACAAGATTAACTAGATTCCTTTAGTAAAGACATACTCACATTTAAACCTCTTGAACACTCATTTAGTAGATTTTTATCTTCTCAAGCACTGCTACATGTACTGTCCTAATAGAAGTAATGAACCTACTTCCCCAAAGGAAACATATTTGTTGGAATCTAAAAAAAAAAAAAAAAAAAGTCACCTCTAGATCTGATATCATTTGTGGGAAATTATAGTGGGAGAACATATATGGTCAGGAAGACATTAAAAATATTCCCATTGCCTGATATGCTATGCAATAACATCAACTGAAGACACATTTGTCTTATAATAATCTCAAACAAACAGCTTAATTAGATGAAGCACATAGTTCTCCTGAGATTCTTTATAGTACTTATTGACTATCATTTCAAGAAATGGCATAATTCCATAATCTATTAAGTAATAAATCATGTCAGCATTCACTGAACATGCAAAGTGATAAACTAAAAGAGGAACAAAGCAATCAATCCTTTGCAATGATTAAAAGAAAAGTATCTATTGAAAGATCCAGGTGAAGAAATACTTACTGCTGACAGAGTGGTCTATTGAAACATTTACCTAAAATCACAATTAGGATTAAATTCAAATTTACAGTGTCCAGGAATTACCAAACATCAGACCCACTGCAGGAATCAATAACTGCTGCCGGTTGACATTCCAGGGACCAAATAGAATTGAGTTTACATGTATTTTTTTTATTTTTTATTTTTTTTTTTTTTGAGACAGAGTCTCACTCTGTTGCCCGGGCTAGAGTGAGTGCCGTGGCGTCAGTCTAGCTCACAGCAACCTCAAACTCCTGGGCTTAAGCGATCCTACTGCCTCAGCCTCCCGAGTAGCTGGGACTACAGGCATGCGCCACCATGCCCGGCTAATTTTTTGTATATATATATTTTAGTTGTCCATATAATTTCTTTCTATTTTTAGTAGAGACGGGGTCTCACTCTTGCTCAGGCTGGTCTCGAACTCCTGACCTCGAGCGATCCACCCGCCTCGGCCTCCCAGAGTGCTAGGATTACAGGCGTGAGCCACCACGCCCGGCCTACATGTAGATATGAATCCTGACCAGTGGGAAATCAATGGGGTGCATACAGATCAAAGGGTACAGCAGAAAGACATTTTCAATATACATTGCATTTTATTAGCCTTGGGTATATATTAATAAAATGGCTCATTCATAGATCTCAGCTCTCTAGGTAGGTTCAAGACATTGATTCACTGGCACCACTTTATTATTTTTATTGTTTTTATTATTGTTATTATTATTATCAGTGTGCAAATTTTCAGATTAGCTCAGCCTTGACTAATTCATATTAGAGAAAGAACTTTAAAATACTATTACTTTGAGAACTAACTTATTTCTTGAAAGCTAGATCCCTAAATAACAAAATTTTAAAAAACAGAGCCCTTGATCCCAAAATTCTCCCTTTTAACTGGGCACATTTAAGGTGGATCAGGGTTCCTATCTGGGAAGGCAGACATGAAAGAACAAAAATGAAGAGCCCCAATATAGAAGACTTCCCCTGTGTCCCCACAAATATGGTAAAGATCAAGTGTCAGGAGTTGTCAACTTTCCTCAACTATAAGATTGAGAGGCTAAATGTGCTGAAGGTCGATTAAATGATCAATTAAGTAGGTGCCTGGTACCTGATAAGTGCTCATTTAATATTAATATCAAAGTGAGGAAGAAGGAGAATCATAGAGAAAAGATAAAATTAGCCGAAACTGGTAGACTAAAGTGCTGAGTTTGGCCAGAGATTCATGTCTGTTTTAAAGAAGAAAAATGAAAGCAAACTCTTACACCAAGATTTTAGTTATTTTCAAAGTAATGCAGCAACTCTCAAATGTGAAATTAACGCCCCTCTGCTTACCCCCCATGCATGTTAAAGCAAATTAAATTTCATGCCAAATCACCCAGGCAGTTAGCGAGCAGCACAATTTCAATCTGTAGGATTTAAACTGATTGCTCTAAAAATATAATTCACCAATCGGGCAGCACTGAAGTCAAACATGGTCTTCTTTAATCATTTCTCCTGACAAGTTATTTTCCCAGGAATGTGGCCACTGTGAATTGAAGGTTGACTCATCTCATGGAAGTGAGAGGTTTATTCTCATCTACTACCTAGACACGGCAGGGAATAATAAAATGACCTGGTGAAGGCAGGGAGTCCTTCCCCCAGATATAAGTAAGCATCGTATTTAGGCTCCATTGACTTCACAACAAAATGCTTCCTAGTTCAAAAAGTCACTTTCACCTATGTGGACAGAGAGGTCACATTAGGTTCCCTATTTTCATCACATTTAACCACATTTGCAACTGGATTGTGTGTGTGTGTGTGCGTGTGTGTGTGTGTGTTTCATTTTAATCTGAATCCCACTTGCTAGGGTAGAAATCAATTTCCTTTTATTTATTTATTTTTCTGTTCTCAATGGTTGTAGGAGTGTTCTAACAAAATACATATAAGTAACTGATGAAGCTTATCACAAAAAAGAATAATAATCAAATTCATTTGCTTTCTTCAGTTTAGGTTTTAGGTCAACTGAAGTGTTAGTTTAAACCCATGGTCTGCCTTATTTGGAGTTGTTTTTAGCAGCATTGCTACATGAGGGTTTTGACCAAACTTAAGTCCCTTGTTTTGAAAAGCACAAGTGTTACATTCAAACATCTAGAAGACCTTTGTCTTCTAGACCTTGAGGCAGATGTTAGGATTAACAAAGAGTCTCAGATTTCTAGATCCAGATGTAGTCAATGATTGAACTGTGGTTGCTGGAGCACTGTGGGGGAGCAGGCAGTTATGTTTCAGATATAATCAAGACAACGTCAGGGTTCAACTTGGCTCCAAGTGCATCACCACATTCACTTTTAATTTTCATTAAAATCCTAAGGTGGAAACCTATTCTTCACATTATAAATTATTGTGGACTTTTAGGCTTGCTTGGAGGGGGTTCAGTGAAGGAATGGGAAGATAAGCATTTACACAATCAAGACAAATTCCTTTGCTTCTAACTAGAATGATGAAGGTTCTGTGTCTCACTTATCATAGGGACTGCCTGGCACTTAATCTTCAATACTGACATGTTTGTGTACCTGTATGACTATTTTACAGTAACCATAAGAAATCTGCATGAACAATTAGGTAGCATCTATCTAAATTATGGTACAGTTTTAAAGAACCTATTTTAGCTTTAACATAATGAATAAGCATGCTACAATATAATAAACCTTACCATTTCATTTGGAAATCTATGTGAATATCTTCAGCTACCAAATGGCTCAGTTGGCATGGCAGGCACTTGGTGGGCAGGGCCAAGGATTCCATACATTTTGGAAAAACCCTGTAGTGCCTCATACTAAAAACTTACCCATTCAGAATGTCAAAAGCACACTCCTACTCCTAAAGCATTGCTAGTATAAGGAGTACCCTCCTCTTACTCTGCAGTTATATTTATATCTAAATGATGCTTCTATGGAACTAAAGATCCATCACATTCCATTGTATTAATATTTGAAATACCCTCCTAGAATCCGTTGTTGTTAAGTATTTTAGAAAATATTTTATAAATATAGACTACATAAAAATCAACTTTAATTTAGCCCCAGGACTAGTCATCACAATTTCAAATAAGTAGAATTGAAAGAAAACTTTTTTTTTTTTTTTTGTTTGAGACAGGGTCTCACTCTGCGGTGGCATCATCATAGCTCACTTCAGCATCCAACTCCTGGGCTCAAGTGATACTCCTGCCTCAGCTTCCTGAGGAGCTGGGACTATGGGTGCATGCCACCATGCCCAACTAATTTTTTATTATTTTTGTAGAGATGGGGTCTCGCTATTGCCAAGCTGGTCTCAAACTCCTGGGCTCAAGCGATCCTCCCACCTCAGCCTCCCACAGTGCTAGGATTAAGGCATGAGCTATTGTGCCTCACCAAGAAAACATCTTAATCAAAAAGGATAATGGAGAAAAATGGCAATTCAAAGGGGACAAATGGGAGCAGAAAAAATGAATAGGAGAGAGAGTAGAATCTAGGGATTAAATCAAGACGACCAGTGAAGATACAGTGGGAGGCAGTGGAAGCCAGAGAAATAAAGGAAAATCAGAGGGAGGCATGGGGAGCAGGAGGAAGTACGGAGGTGGGAAGATCTCTGGTTCTATAGATTTTTGGTAACCATAGTGATTTTAAGGGGAAATGGTGATTTGAACATGGGGCTAGAACTCACTTATCAGAATCTCCCTTTTTTTCCCCCTAGGATTTTAATATAAAGTTTAGAATTCTATATGATGCCAGAAGACACCCATCCCCCAGAAAGAAATGAATCAAGAAAGCTGCCTCTTTGCTAACAATCTCTCCATGTAATGCTATAGAGACATATGATACCATCACTAGCAAAAATGTTTTCAAGCCAGGGTCCTCAGATATACACAAATTCAATCTCAGAAGAGAATTCAAAAGGATAAGAAAAACAACCAGATGAAAGAATCTGCTTTTTTCAACAGAGCAATTCTAGTCTTCATCAGGCAATGAGAACAGGCAGGGACCACAGATGGCATGTTCTGGAAGCTATCATTTAACAAAGTCGCTGCTTTGTTAAGTGCCTTTTACGGTTGGCTATGAAGTGGACACCAAAAATCCCAGCAAGTTAATCCATTTGTCCTTTACATTGTGCCATCTGCTGCTATATATAATCTGAAAGGAACTTTTAGTATTTCTGATAACAGTCCTTTTTCCTTTCTTCTCTTAGAGCTTGTCCTTTCTCTGTCACTTCCCTCCATCCCGCAGGAGCAGCAGCTTTTAGTGAAGCATCTGCCTCTTCAAATTCTTCCAAGCTATTCTACCCAGGACACCTTACATACATCTTAAAACCCTGTGCTCCTCAAACCCCTCAATTCCCCCAAATTCTTTGTTTGTTTGTTATTATTTTGAATTAGAATCTCAGGGTGTACACTGTCTTTACTCAGTGATAGTTGGTGGAATGTCTTACACAAAATTACCAAAAGCTACACATTTCTTTGTGTACAGTTTACAAGGCTACACAAAAATAAATCAGAATTGCTCTTTTAAAGTCCCTGCTAATCGTACACAGCTAAGTTTTTTGGGAAACAGCATGGATGAACAGAAATATATGGGCTTTAAGAATCAGATAAAGCCTTTCGAAATGCCAAATTCAAACGTTGGCTTTTCCAGTGACCAGCTGTGCAATTTAGGCAGCTATTTAACCTTTTGAAATCTCAGCTCTTACTCCTTTAAGAGAAATAGAAACACCATAGCATTGGTAGGAACCTTAAATGACAGCCTTTAGACCATACCCGTTCCTTTACAAGCATATTAGAAAATGAGATGCAATTAAGCAAATCTTTTGACTACTCTAGAATAACCATATAAACCAAGCTAATCTATCAATTTTCAGATAAGCAAATAAAATAGAAAAAGTGCTAAACTAAAGAGATTGTAACTTACTCTTCTTTGGTTAATTCAGAACACAGCTAATGTACAAATAGATAAAGCACAAATAGAAAATTTGTGGCTGGTAGAATGCCAGGTAACTAATTGAAAGTCTGTTTTAAAAATTATCAGCTATCCAGGTGTGCCTGAGAGGTGCTCTGGTTTTGCTCTCAGCCAGGGGCTCTCAAACTCTGCTGCAAGTTACAACCACCTGGGGAGCTTTGAAAACACACCATGACCAAACTGAACTCCATATCAATAAAATCAGGCTCTCTGGCCACAGGCCCCAGATGCCAATCAGTGTTTTGAAAACTCCCCAGGTAATTCCAATGCACAACTCCGTTTGGGAATCAGGGCTTTAACCAACCCTTCTGGAAAAAAAAAAAAAGTGAATGTGCAAATGAATCACCTGGGGATCTTGTTAAAGTATAGATTGTGATTCAATAGGTGTGGAGGGTAGAACTCCAGAATTTACCTTGCAAAAAGCTCTTGGGGAATTCGGATGCTACCACACTAGGACTACACTTTGAGCAAGCAGCAGGCTCTAATTCCTTGTTTTAGTGTCAACAGCTCACTATCCACATGGATTGCCAGACATAGTTTGTTGCTCAAAGTCAAATATAAATGAATTAGGTTGGATTATTCATGTGACTGCCCCTCTCCCTTGGCGCTGACATTTGTGGGCACATGTATGGAACACAAGCACTCCCTCTGCTAGAGCAGCTCAAAGCAAGTTTTCTTAGAAGTCTGTTCACTTCTCTCAGGGCTTTAGATGGATTTCTAGATAAATGGCATCAATGAGGGCTCAGAGAAATTAAACCACAGAAGTTTGTTTTATAGTGTAATGTGGGGAAAGTGACCAGGTGTTTACATGAAGGAACGACTGCAACTTTGATTTAACTCATCTCTGCATCCTATAACTCCGAAGTGAACGTTTGTGGTTTTGAGGCCATTTCCAATGGAGGGTGCCAGCACGGCAGAGGGTAGAGTGCTGAATCAGCCACTGCGGCGCTCACTGATTGCTTTATAGCACAAAGCTTGGTTTATCTCTAGCAGGAAATATGAGTCCACCGATAGCAAAGACTATTTACTGTATCAGCTTCTCTGCAGCCTTTAATCAAGCCAGGATACCGGCATGTTAAGTCCAGATCTTCAAACCTTTCCAGCGGAAACATGGTCCCCCATAAATCCTTAATTCACAGAAGCCGTTTTCCTTAGTGCTGAAAGCAAAATTTGG